>NC_073719.1:6438729-8838729 GCF_023634085.1 Falco cherrug | reverse complement strand
GGATGATGGGAAAGAAGGGTGTGGGAAGAGGAGCACTGGGGATTTGTCTTCCCAAGAAAAAGTTTGCTATACCCTCGCCAAACCAAAGAAAGACAGACATGGGGAAAGGGTGTGTGATTTTTAGTTTCCTAGATCAGGCAGCACCTGATTTGGGCCAGTGTTGAAGAGGCTGACAGGGTCGTTTGTCCACTGCAGGCACATGTGCACAGAAGGCGAGAGCGGTGGGAAGCGGAAGCTTTCCAGCACTTCCTTTTCTATGGTAACAGTTCAAAGTGAAGATAGTGGGATAACCTGCGAAACCAGCTCGAGCAGATATTTTACTCCCTGGGTGTCAGAAACTAGTACAGCTTCTAATTTTTACAGTATGGAAAGTTCACCAGTAGGTTCTCCTCCAGGAAAAGTGATCTTTAGTATGGATGAATGTAAGATTGTTTAGAAAAGGAAACGTAAATCTTTAAATAGGGTGATGATGCCTACAAATCTGATGGGAGGCCAGGGCAATAAAAAACGTGACTCTTCTGGAATGCAAAGGCAAGAACCAAGAACTGTTCTAGGAGAGGTGCAGAGCTCAGTGTTAAACGTTGAACAGATGGAAGCACAAGATACAGATGAGGAAATGTTGGATGACAAAGAAGGTCTAGAGACCACTGCAGAAGAGCCAGTAAAAATATCAATATTTAGAGAAAGCAGACTGAGAAAAGTAGGACTGATCCTTGGAGGACCATTACAAGCTGGAATCCAGCTGTTCAACTCAGTTTTTGGAGGGACTGGGCCAGCCCCTGAAACACTAGAGAAAACTAGAATCCAGAGAAGTAGCTCAGTTTTAGGAGATTCTGAACAGTTCCTTGAAGCATCAGCAAAAGAAAGATTGCAGAAGTTCAGTTCACTTTCAGAAGCAACACATCCAAAACCTTTCCAGAGAGCAAGTAGAAATTTTGAAACACCATCGGGGATAATGGAGCAAAGACAGCAACCTGCAGCACATTCAAATCAAAGCAATTTTTCACCAACAACGCCTCTTGATAACTGGCTTACTACTAAAGATGATGTTTCATTTGAAAATGTTAAACCCGTTAAAATGAAAAATAAACCAAGCAGTTTTTCAAGCTTTGGTGCAGAAACAGATCATCAGCATGAAGAAAGAAAAGACAGACCATCTCCTTTGGAGACTCCAAATCAGGTATTGGGACAGTCACTGAAGTCCTGCCTTCCTGAAGAAGCCAGGGAGCAGCAAAGTTATTCACCTGTGGCCAAAACAGCAATAACAGAACAATCAGCATCCACTTCATTAGAGTCTGATGATAAATCAGAAAAGCGAGTGCTGCTTCCTTCAGTTGAAACTGCAAACAAGAAACCAGACCAATCCCTGCTGACAGCATCAGATCTTCTGGATGAACTGATGGAGCAGGAAATTCAGCCCAATCCTGCACTACAGTCTGTTTCAGCAGATTTTGTTAATGAATTAGATAGACAAAGTACCTAACCTATTTTGCCAGATGTCAGAACATCCTGGGAGGGGGAAGCACAGAAGTCTTACTTGCCTAGTCCTCCATCAGCTAAATCCAAGTATTCCACTCTACCTGAAACAAGACAGGAGAATATTGTGGGAGAGGAGGACAGAGAATGTCTGAAGAGAGATATATGAGAGGAGGATGGAGAATGTCTGACCTGGCAGGAGATGAGAGAACAGTTGGGTATTCTGAAGGAGAGTAAGAAAGATAAACATGGTTATCTAGTAGCAAAAAGGTGTCTGCATGCTTGTAGTGATATATAGCTATGTAACTGCATGAATGGTTTCTGCCCTGAGCCTGGTGGTACATACAGCTGGAATTTGTATCTGGACTCAGAGGTATAAATATGACCTTCTCTGCACAATAAAGCGTCTCTGGTTGCACCACAACCTGAGTCCGTGCCTTCATATGCCACAGATTATTCCTCAGTCATCAGAAACTGCACAATCTGAGTCTGGTTACATGCTGTTACCACAGTCTGTATATGAAACAGAGAAGCAAAAAACTGAGTGCCACTCATCAAAACTGCATGGTCAGAAACTGAGCATTCAGCTCTATTTCATTCTGCTAAAAAAAGTGTGTCAAAATGCCCCACCACCAGAAACGCAAAATATGCACTTAGAGAAGCAAACAAAGTCTGAATGAGACTTTTCCTCCTCCCTTCAGGAAACAGAGGAGCAAAAATTAAACTAAATTCACTTATTCCTGAAAAGATAGATTCTAAATATTTTGGCATTTCATATCCTATTTGCACAGAAACACAAGAAACTCAGAAAACTTCAGATGTAAATAAAGCAGTAGATTTGGATCATCCTGATTTTTCCATTGAAAAAACCAAACAAGCAGAGAGTGCACAAATAGAGATAGAGTGTCCAGATTTCTCATATTCCAAAGAAGAAACAGAGGAATCGGAGAGTGCCCAACTGGAGACAGAGCAGCCAATTTTCTCATATTCCATGGAAAAAACCAGAAGAATTTGAGACTGCACAGCTGGAGACGGAGCATCCAGGTTTCTCATATTCCAGAGAAGAAATGGTGGAATCAAAGAATGCACAGCTGGAGATGGAACATCAGGAGTTTTTATTTTACAGGGGGGAAACAGAGAAACAAAAAATCTGTTCCTTTTGAACTGGAACAACCAGTCTTATTCCCCTGAAGAAGCAGAACAATAAGAAACAGCACAATAAGAAACAGCACAGCTTGCATTGGAACCTTCAGATTTATCATATTTGATTGAAGAAATAGAGAAAGAAAACACTACAGAACTCCAATTGGTACATCCAGATATATCTGATTCCTCTGGAAGAGGTGAGACACAGAAAACTGGGTATCTGGAAACAGCACATTCAGATTTACCATATCCCATGAATAAAAAAAACAGAGCAGCAAGAATTGGCACAAGTAGATTTGGACAATTCTATTATGTCATATTTTAGTGAGAAAGGAGAACGACCACAGCCTGTACAGCAGGATTCACAACCTGGAGTTAAGCTGTATTCCTGTGCCAAAGGAGTGCAAGAAGAAACTACTCAACTGCAGTCAGAGCATCCAGTTTTGTCATATTCTACTGGAAAATAACAGCAACATAAAACCTCACAGGGGAGGGTACAACAGCTGGATATATCATATTCCACTGGCAAAATTGAACAACAGGAAATATTGCAGCCAAAGTTGGAACAAGCAGATTTTCCATATTCCCATGGAGAAACAGCATAAGAAGCTGTACAAAAAGACTTAGAATGTCCAGAGCCATCATGTGTCATTAATGAAGCACAACAATATGAAAATGTACAACTAGCTTAAGAGAATGGGGATTTTTCATTTACCACTGGAGAAGTAATGCAAGAAAGAGCAGAGTCAGGATCTTTGGGTTCATCACATTTGATTGACAGAGAAAAGCCCTGGGAAATGGCACAAATGGAGCAGGAGCATTTGCTTCCCTCCTATTCCACTGCTGGTAGTCAGCAACAGGAAGCCACACTGCTGGGTTTGGCCCAGCCAGATATATCATATTCCTTTGGCAGATTGGAACAACAAGACATAGTACAAAGAGAGCTGGAACAGCAGTAAACAGCCCAATAAAAAGCTATGCAAATGGAATGGCAGTATTCAGATTTATCAGCAACGTAGGGGAAAGAGGAGCCACAGGATGTAGACCAAATGAATTTGGCACAGCAAGGAACAGCTCAGTCAATGCATCCATCTTTGCCACATTCTTTCAGTGAACAAATACAAGAAGAAATGCAAATGGAGCCAGCATATCCAGAATAGACATTTTATGTAAGTACAGAAATGCAGAAAATGACACAACACAAATCAGAGCAACCATTTCTTTCATATTTTACTGGCAAAACAGAGCAACAAGAAATAGTATGTTCAGAGCTGGAGCAAACATTTTTTCCATCTTCCAGTGGAAAAGAAGCTCCACTGGAAATGGGAATTAGTTCAGAATATCCAGATTTGTCATATTCTTTTCACAAAGCTGAACAACAAGAAAAGTTGGAACATCCAACCTTACCATTTAGTTTGAAGCAACAGGAAACTACACCACTGGTGATGGAACATCCAGATTTTCCATGTGATAGTGGTGAAGCAAAACCAGGCAACACTGTAGAGCAGGAGTCAGAACATCCAGAGCTGTCATACTCCATGGGAGAAACACAAGAATTGGAATATTTGGATTCACCAGGAACTCCAGGTGAGGCAGCACTAGATAAAAATATGGAAGTGGAATCTAAATACCCAAATTTGTCATGTTCTGATGGCCAAAAACCCCACCAAGAGACTACATAATTGAATTCAAAATATCCAGATTTATCATTTTTCTTTGGTAAAGCCAAAGAACAAGCAACTCGAGTTTGAGCCAAAACATTAAAAATTGCCTAAAGTGGCCAGAAAAAGAGCTTCTCAAGCAACTGCACAAATAGAATCAAAACATCTAGATTTGACATATTCCCTTGGCAAAGCAGATGAGCTGGAAATTGCACCATGGGAAATGAAATATCCTGATTTGTCACATTACACTGATGAGACAAACCAACAAGAAGTAGTACTGTTGGATCAGAAACACAAAAATTTCTGTTGACAGAGAAAAGCAGCAGCAAACCACAGAACAGCAGTTAGAGCAAGAAAAGTTATCATATTCTCCTAGAAAAACAGAGCAATTATAATATGTCTAAGAGAACTTGGAACAACCAGATTTATCATTTTCTATTGACAGGCCAGATGATGAAATGACCCCACCAGAGACAGAACACACTAATGTGATATATCCTCTGGAGAAAGCAGAGGTATGACAAAGAGTACAACAAGAATTGGAGCAAACAGGTTTAACTTCCCCCTTTGTAAAAGCAGAACAGAAAACAGTTCAGCCAGATGCGGTAATTCCACATTTGGCCCATTCTGTGGGTATGGCAGAACCAGGGCAGAGACATCCTGATTTGCCTTATTCTGTTTTAAAAGCAGGAAGAAGGAAGACTGTGTACCGCACAGCTGAAACCTGAATACCCTTTTCTAGCATGTTCCCTTGACAAAGTGCAGGAAACAACCCAGCAGAGGTTGGAACAGCTGGATGTGTTGTAAGTCCATGACAAAGCAGAACAACTCCCACCTGCCCAGCTGGAGCTAGGCCACACAGACTTGGCTGACAAAGTGGGACAGCAAGGGATGGAGCATACAGCCTTGGGACACCCTGATGAGGGACAGTCTGTCAGCAGAGCAGAGTATCTACAAACTGCAAAAGAGAAACTAGTACTTCCAGATGCATCATCTCATAATAGAAAAGCAGAGCAAAGACAAATGGCAGAACCAGAGCCAAAGCATCTTGATTTATCATATTCCATTGATAAAATACAGCCACAATTGCATTCCACTGGCACAGTACAGCAACAAGAAAAGGTTCAACCAGAGCTGGAACAGCCAGGTGAATTTTCATCATCTCTTGGTAAAGAGCAGCAATGGGAAAGTGCAGAAATGCAGGCAGAACACCCTGAGCTGCAGTGCTCTATGGAGAAAACAGAATGACTGCAAAATTCCCAAGCAAAATCAGAATATGCAGATTTGTCATTCTCTGTTGGCATGGCAGAAACTCATAAAACAACACAGCCACAGTTGCAAGAACGTATTTTGTTGCAATTTTTTTTTGTCAAAACAAAGCAATCACGGGCAGCCCCACTGGAGTCTGAGCATCCAGACATCAGATGCCATGAGCAAAGTACTGCACTCTGATTTGCCCTCTTCTGTTAGTGAAGAAAAACAATGTGCACAAATGGAGTTCAAACAGGAGAGGGGAAGCTATGCATTACACCCAGAGGAAACAGTACAAATAAAATTGGAATAGCTGATGTCAAGTTCTCATGGCACAGCAGAGCAACCAAATCGGGCTCCACTGGAAGGGGAATTCCCAGATTTCTTGTATACCTCTGGCAAAAAAGAGCAATGAGAAATGGAAAAACAAGAGTTAGAGCATTTAGATTTATCATATTCCACTGATAAAACACAGCAACAAGAAACCACACAACTTGGGTTAGGACAACCAGATTTATCATCTTGCCCTGGCAAGACAGTGCAACCACAAACTGTTCAAGTGGAAGCAGAACATCAGTTGCTGCATTTCACTGGCAAAACAGAACAGCAAGGAACAGCACAACCAGAGGTTGAGCATCTGGATTTGTCATATTCCAGTGGGAAATTAGAGCAGATGTAGGCTATGCAATGGAAATCAGAGCAGCCTGTAACACTCCATCCCATTGGAAAAACAGAGCAACAAGGAATAGCACGTCCAGAGCAGGAACTTCCCAATTTATCATATTCCATTTGCAAAACACTGTCACAAGAAACTACACAAATGGGCAAGCAACAAAAATGACAACAAAATTTAACATATGCCCTTGGTAAAACAGATGAAATACAACCTGTGCAAGGTGAACTGGAACATACAGGTTTGTTGTATTCTTCTGGCAAAAGAGAACAAGAAATGGTATTGCCAAAGTTGCAACATCCACGGCTATCTTCTCCTGTTAGAGAAATAAGACGAAGCTACACATCAGAAATCAAACTATCCAGATTTGTCATATTCTATTGGCCAACAAGAGCACCATGATATTGAACAACCAGAGGTGGAAGAAATGGATTTACCCTATCCGGCTGGGAAATCAGAGCACCCACAACCTGGCCAAATAGTACTGCAACAGCCAGAGCTTTCGGAGTCCTTTGGCAAATTAAAGGAAAAGAGAATGGCCCAGCCTGGCTTTTTGCACTCCCTTGGTGAAGAAAAGCATAACCAGCTTCACAGTTAGACAGTGCAACAAGGTTTATCACATTCACTTGGCAAAACAGAAAACCAGGAAACTGTACAAGCAGGGTTCATGCCTTCTGATTTTTCATATTCCACAGGAAAAGCAGAGCAGTTGCAAATGGAACGACTAAAATCAAAACATCCAGATTTGTCATATTCTCTTGGCAAACCAGAGACTTGCGGAATAAACCCACCAGATTTATTGTACTACTACAACAGAGTAAAGCAGCCACAGGCTGCCCAGATGGAGCACCCAGAAATGTCATACTTCGCAGATGAACTGGAGTGGGGGGATGGGGCCCAACCTTAACTGCAGTGTGTTAATTTGCAGTACTCTGTTGTTGAAACAGAGCTGCCAGAAACACCTGTATCATATACCTTTGGCAGGATCAAGAAGCAGGAAACTGCACAACCGGACTTTGAACAATCATATTTATCAAGTTCTACTGACAAAGCAAACAGCCCCACTGAGAGCAGGATGTTCAGAGAAGCAAGATAGTGGGGCTACTTCATCTCTAACTGCTCAGTTGGAAACTGAACAAGATTTATCCTTTTCCACTGAGGAAGCAGAGAGCCAAAAAATTAAACCATATTCATCTCTTCCTGAGCAAATAGTGTCTGTACCTTTGGGTGTTTCACATTCTGTTTCTGACACAAAAATAGAAGGAAGTCCAAAGTCTTCACCTGTAACTGGAGGCCTGTCCCCCAAGCACTTAGATTTATCTTATACCCATTGTAAAACAGAACAGTCAGAAACTGCCCAGCCTGAGTCAGGTTTCTTTTTTGCAAGAAAAGAAACAGAATACAAATGTTCATCCACATTTGCCTGTGGCTGCACAGTCAGAGGCTGAACATGTAATTTTACCTGAAACAGAGAGAGAAAAGAATCCACATTACTTCCACACAGCTATACAATTAGAATCTGAACAATTAAATTTATCATATTCTATAGATAAAGCAGAAACTCTAGAAAGTCAAGACTATTTAACTGTACCTTCAGAACTGGAGTCTGAACCTTCAGTCCTATTTTATTCAGCTGATGATACATGTCAACAAGAAATTCCACCTTATTCAAAACCTACCTCTCAGTATTTGGTTCCCACATGGTCCATTGCTGAACAAGAAAAGCAAAGCACGCAGCTACTTATTCCCCAGTCTGCACAATCAGAGTGTAAACATGTAATTCTACCACATGATGAAAAAGAATTGCAAAAAATTCAACAATATTCACCTAAACCAGCAAACTTGAAGACAGTGCAGTTGGAGAGTATGTCTTTAATGTGCACTCAAGACCAAGATGAGCAAGAATCTCAAGATCATTTGTTGGACACAGAATATTTGTCATCAGAGCAACTAAGAAGTCCCCCCAAATTCCCTACTGAGCAGGATAAACAAGAAATGCAATGTGATGTGCAGAAAGTACCAAGGTTGGTGACCACAGAGTCAAAAGTGACTGCTGTAGCAGACTGGCAAGCAGTGTTGTCAGACTCATTTGTACCTTTTCATACATTACCTGAAATGTCAGTATCAGTAGCTTTCACTGATGATGAAGAAAAACAAAATATTCCATCATCTTTATCTGATGTAGTAGGCATGCTTGGAAAGCAATCTAACATAGTTTCAGGCATTTATACTGAAGGAGAGTCATGAAATGCAACCACATTTTGCAGAGCAAAAGCACATATCCTCAGAGCATCTGGGAGCTGTTTCATCAGATATTTAGGAAACTGTGACACACCAAACTCAGTATTATTCTGGTGAATGGAGCAGCCTTTCTTCAGCAGAGATGAAATCTGTTTGCTCTAGTTCTGATGAAAAGCAGAACCCAGATATCCCATCTTTTGGGCTAGCTAGCTGGCTGGCAGAAGAGGTGAAAGCTTGCTCAATTAGTCCAGTAAAAGCTACAGAAACAGACAAGCAAGGAATTCAACTTTCTCCAAATGAAGCTTCTGATTTTGGATCAAAACAATTCCCACCTGGAAGCTGCACAGAACTTACAGTTCATGATTCTACAAATAAAAGAGATATGTTTAGAGTTTCTGATTCAGTGTCAAGTGAAATTTCCCACAGAGTGTCCTCAGAAACTAGTCACAGAGTGTAAAAGTATGATTTACCATCTCTGGGAGTAGATAATCCTGGTCCAGACAAAACTAGTACTGGAAATCCTATGAAAATGGAAGCAGTGCAACATCTGGAGGTAGACAAAGTGTCTAAAGTGCCTGAACATTACCTGAGAAGAGAAGAAGAAATGGAACATGAGCACTGTAGAAGACAGTCAGCATGCTCCAGAACCTACTGAACTATTTAATATTATTTCAAAAGGTTATGAAATACTCAGTATTCATGCTCCTACACATATTTCTTCTGTTGATCAAGAAGTAAACACATGTCAGATAAACTAGAATACTTGGAAACAAATCCTTCATTTAAAAGTGAATTAGCTGATGATGGCCATAGAGCCTTAGCTTCTGGAACAACCACAGAAATTTAAGAAAACTGTGTTGGGAAAGCCTGCAAACCATGAGCTAAAGTAATTGGTCAAAAATGATAATGCTGAGGAAACTGAAGAAACACAAGAAAATTTCATGTTGCCAGAAAACAATAATAATGCAGTATTGGATCCTAATAATGGTATGGCCAATATGGATTATTTTGAAAAATATACCTTGATTGATGACAAATCCCCAATTAAGCCACATTTTGAAAGACCAAATTCATCGTTTCCTGTGACAGAAAATCCCAATGAACCTGTGGAAGAAGCCACATCTTTTAAAGAAAGTGCTGAGGTAGATACTTTGGAAGAGGAGTTTTCCTTACTTGAGAATCCAGGTGAAGTCCTTTATGGTACTGTGAAAGGAGAAAGCAAAATGCAGTCCTATGCAGATACTCTAAAACCTTTACCTCTGCAGAAATCAATTGACATTAGCAGTAAAAAAGTTACAAATGTAGAAGATGGACAGAAGTCACCAGGGACCCCACTCTTTGATTCAGGAGTGCTAGAACAATCTCTGTTGTTTTCTACCACTGTTGCTGCAGTTAATCCAGAGCTTCTAGAGGAGCCACCTGCTCTGTCATTTTTATACAAGGACCTCTATGCAGAAGCAGTAGGAGAAAAGACAAAGGATGAGACTCCTTCTGATGAGGAAAGTGGTAATTCTAATGTGTCTTTCCCTAGTAGAAATTCAGACACAGATAATGAAATTGGAATATATTTTGAAAAATACATTCTTAAAGATGAAATTCCAAGTAAGTCCATAGGGCCTCAAAAGGATCAGATACCAGAAGATGAGTCTTTTAGTGGAGGAATTTCATTTCAGAGTTCAGAGGACAAACACAAGCAAGTGTCTGGTGATGTTTCACATGTCAGAACTGAGATTTTGCCAGAAAGGGGTGTTGTGGAGAGAAAGTCCAGACTGATGGTGACATTCAAGCAACAATTTGTAAACCAATGCATGCCATTCCTTTTGGAAGCAAAGTAATTCTTTCAGGTGCAAGAAGTGATACCACTGAACAAAGAGAAGAAAATGTACCTGTAGAAACAACTGAGGAATTGCCAGAGCAGTCAAGTCATCAAGAGTATAGTCAACTAGTGGATTATCAGGGAGCTGCATGTCAAGAAGCTGGTAATAAGCAGGAAGAACAGCATGAAATAACTGCAGTTCCTCAAATGGAAAAATATGTCCCATGTGTCAGGACTCCTGATGAAGATAGTGAAGATGATCAGTATACCCAGAAAAATCTTTCATGTGTCCCTACCATTCAGCAAACAGAGAAGCTAGACTTGTAAAGAGAGGAGCAGCACCCTGATGTTTATGAAGATCTCACTGAGTCAATGGACTACAATGTGATTACACAAGAAGAACTTTTACAAGATGTAATATCATCTGAATTCACACACAAGGAGCTATTATTTGAAGACAGGGACTTTTTTGAGCATGTTGGTGATAGTTATGAATTTGATACTGAGCCAGAGCAAAGAACACCTGTTGAGCTTGAAGATTCAGGCTTTGTGTTGTTGTATCCTGAAAAATTGGCAACAAACATTCCTCAAGTTGAGAGTGCACAAAGAGAACTGAAGAAAACACAAGCAGACACATATTGTTACCACTGCAAATGTCCAATATCTGTTATTGACAAGCTTTTTGGAGAACATAAAGACCATGAAGTCACAACATTAGATGCTGCTGCAACCAAGATGAAGGTAAAAATTAATTTGGGTGAGGGAAGGAGATACTGAGGCTAATTTCTTCAGGCCTCCTGTGTTGTCAGTTGAGAGGGTTCAGAGAGCAGTCCAGAAGCTAAGTCACAGAAACACCTGTGAGAGCTCTTGAAGGGAGACTATCTTATCATTAAGGTATTCTCTAGAGTCCTAGGCTTGTTAAACTGATATTTTTATTTGTTCAGAAGTTTGAATGACCTTGTTTCTATGTAGCTTTTACCAGACTTTCCATCTTTTAGCCTTCTTGTCTGTGTAAGTTTGTCTGATTTGTAAGTGTAGGGGGAGAAATGGGAAGAGTGTAATTTCTATGAAAAGAAATTTTTAGTAACAGCAGCTCATTTCACTTGACAAGGTACAAAAACCTCCATATGTGGGGACCAGTATCATTATAAAGTGTTTCCCATCCCAGTTATGTGTGTTCATTGCTCAGAGATGTTAGATTAGTTACACAGTTTACACTACACAGTTTTGTTGAAACTCCATTTTCTGTTCAGTTCATGTTCATCTGTGCCAGTAGCATGTGGTGGTGCACTTCTCCCCCTTCTCCGGGCTGTTCTATGACCCCAGTAGTTGCCGATTAGGCCTCAGTGCCTTGAGTAATGAGTTGAGCTGTTAAGCACCCCTTGACTATACCAGCAACTGTTACTTGGATAAGGCAGAGAATGGCACTGTCTGTACTGGAACTCCCATTGACTGGTCAAAGCAGGGAACAAGAATGGAGACAATCATTTATTCCCTGACAACCCCAGAACACTCCTGCCTGGATCATAGCCCAAGTGGTAACATGAGTAGAACGATACCATTGTTCCTGGAATTTTTGAGAAAATTATCAGCTTGGGTTGTGGCCAGGAAGGAAATTTACAGATGACTAAAGCCAATCATCTCACAGCCTTATAAACAGCAGTCCTAAAGTGAGACCCTTTTGAGATCTCCTGGACCACAGTGGGCTGCGACCAGCATCTCCCTCTGAGTGGGACACCACTTGGAACTTGCAAACTACCAAGTTTGCAATACTAGGGGGGACATTGCAAAAAGCCAATGACAGAGCCTGGGCTGATACCCCTGCTCCTTGAGGCTCAACCCTTCACCCATTGAGGAATGCAAAAAGCATTAGATGTATTTCACTGAACTTAAGGGGAACTATTAACAGGTATACCTTTGTCATAATAGGTATTACAGTCTTGAATCAATTAGGTTATTTTGTGATTTGAACAAATTCTATTGATTTGCTTTGTTGCTAAGATCCTATGGATAATTGTGAACTGTGAAAAAATTCTCTCTCTCTCTCTCACACACACCCACACCCTTTATATACAAGCTATTGCCCAAGTCTGAGACTAAGATCAGATCTAGCCACACCTAAGTTCCATGAGAATTTAGAAAGCAAGGAGGTCTACTGTGAACTTTGTGACTCAGCAGAAGGGTCTCCCTTATTCTTTATCACACTCTCTATATCTCTCCCATTAGACATAAACCATTGACCAAGTCTGAGATTAAGGTTGGATCTAGCCGCACCTAAATTCTATGAGAGTTTAAAAAGCAAGGGGGTTTGCTCTAAACCTCATGACTCAATGGGAGGATCTCCTTTACCCTCATGCTTTTGATCTTTATAAACTGTTTCCAACTCTATTCTGACTTGATTTCAATTTGATTAATCTCTGCATTTACTCCATGTAATAAGTAATAGAGTGAACCTTGCCATCGAATCTTGTGCAGTCGCATTTCCAAAGATTCTTATTAAACCTATTTTGCTTTGGTGGTGATTCTTTAAACAATCTGACCTAAACCACTCATTTTGCAACAAATTGGCATAATTGGCAGGATCCTAAATCAGGATTTGCAACATAGCGTTTTAGCTGTAGTGCAGATAATAGTTTAGCAAGTCCTACTTCTTCCTGCTATTTCTAAGCTGTACCACTCTAAAAGACAAAAATGTCCTCCATTTCAGTAGTATACTCCATTGATAGCAATATTAGTGAAAATACTTTTGTTTCTGTAGAAGCTGTTCTTCATTAAATTGCAGTTCTGCTTGTGAAAATGGCATGCATGTGATGTCTCACTTTTCCCATATCAGATTTGTTCATGTATAAGTATACAGATTTTCCTTTCTTGGTGACTGTGGCAATGTATTTGGAAGAAAAGGGACACCTGGCCTATCAAAAGTCGCTCTTGCTTTAGCAGCTTGATATGATTAAAAGCTTTATCTGCTCAGCAAGGCCGCAAGGTTGTGTGAGAAAGACACCTGGAACAAAGAAAACAGGATCTTTGGCAGTTAAGCAGGCAGAAAAACAGGAGCTGAGCTGGGAACTGATGACCGCAAGAATGTCAACAATTTTAATGAGACTAACCGCCTGTATGCTTTTAACACATTAGTATCTGTATAGCAGCGTGTGAACAGTGTATGTAACCAATAGAATTAAGGTGTGATGTGTGTATGAATATTAACATTGTATATAAGTTTGCAGAAACTTAAGTAAAGTGGCTTCAACTAGGATCATATTGATATGTCGTTGAGTCCGTGATTTTGCTCCTGCAGGCCAACACCTCAGTGAGTGGCAGAGAACAAAGGGATGCAGCACAGCTTATATACACTTATCAAATCATTAGTCAATGTCCGAAGTTTTTAGAAGTTTCCTTTGGTATTGTCACTTCTGTGAATACATCACCTAACTCTGTCCCAGTTGATCCATCTATTCAGTTCCAGCCTCTGCCTTGGCTCCAAGGTCCTCCTCGGATCATGATCTTCTTTCTGCCTGCTTTAACTCACACAATCCTTCAAGCACACTTAGTCTTTGAACAAACAATTCCTATGCACATATACTGATTTTTATACACATATACAGAAACATCTGTGTTTCTGAGAGCACCTGTGTACACAAATTGATCATCTATTGTTTCTCTATTCTCTCACTGATTAACTTGACTAAGTTTTTAACAAGCCTTGGATTAGGGCTATACAAGGGACGAGGCCCGATTCTGCCATTTAGCAGCTTCAGCACTTTAAATTTTTTAATTCAAAATACATTTTCTTTAACAATCTATAATAGAAGCAGAGGCTCAGTTCCACACAGGTATTTCTTTCCTCTGCTGTTTCAGTTGCAGACATTGGAAGAAACAGATGAACCCAGTCTATTAATAGATGGCTCCATGGCTGGTGTCACCACCAGAATTTTGGGGGTTTTGATAATGGGATGGTTTACACAGCACCAGGCCTGCTGGTTTCAGATGGGATTCATCTTTCTCAGTGGGGGAAGAGGGGTCCACAAGCTAGTGGAGCTGATTGACAGACCTTTAAACTAGACTTGAAGGGGGAAGGAGATAATATAACTCACCTGTGACAAGCCATGGGTTGACAAACCAAGGTTAGAGGGACGTGGTGCTAGTGAGGGCCCTTGGCCTGTTGCTCTGAGACTTTCTGGGTACAGTGGAGCACACTTGAAGTCTTATAGAGATGAGCCAGGGGCTCCTGAGGTAACAGGAGCCAAGAGGGGAACACTGGCGAAATACCTCAAAGGAATTAAGGGGTGTTCCTCTAAAAAGGTTACACAGCCAACGGCCCAGCTGAAGTATGTCTACACCAATGCACACAGCATGGGCAACAAACAGGAGGAGTTGGAAGCCTCTGTGCTGCTAGAAAGCTATGACCTAGTTTCCATTACTGAAATTTAGTGGGATGATTCCCATGACTGAGTGCAGCTATCGATGGCTACAGGCTGTTCAGAAGGGACAGGTGAGGAAGGAGGAGTGGAGGGGTTGCCCTCTGTGTCAAGAAATGGATAGACTGCGAAGAGCTGTCTGAAGAATAGCCACAAGCAGGTTGAAAGCTTATGGGCAAGAATTAGAGACCAAGGCAACAAAGGGAACTTTGTGGTTGGTGTCTACAACAGGCCGCCCAATCAAGGGGAGCCTATTGACGAAGCCTTCTTACTCCAGCTACAGGAGGCATCACGCTCTCAGGGTCTCTTCTGGCATGGGGACTTCAGCCACCCTGACATCTTCTGGAAAAGTAGCATGGCGAGCTGCAGGCAATCCAGGAGACTCCTGGAATGCATCAAGGATAACTTCTTAGACCAGGTAATAGACAGCCTTTACCAGAGGGGATGCATTACTGGACCTGTTGGTCACCAACACAAATGAGCTAATCAGAGACGTCGGGATTGGAGGCAGAATGGGCTGCAGTGATCGTGCATGCACTGGTGGAGTTCACAGTCCTGAGGGATATGGGACAGGTGAAGAGTAAAGTCAGGACCCTGAATTTGAAAGCAAACTTCCAGCTGTTCAAGGAGTTAGTCAATGGGACGCCCTGGGAAACTGCCCTCAGGGACAAGGGAGCAGAAAAGAGCTGGCAGATCTTCAAGGATGCTTTCCATAGAGTGCAAGAGCTCTTGATCCCCATGTGTAAGAAATCAGGAAAGGAAGGCACGAGTTCAGCATGGCTGAGTTGAGACCTGCTGGTCAAACCAAACAGCAAGAAGGAAATGCATAGGCAGTGGAAGTAGGGACAGGTATCCTGGGAAGAGTATAGGGACACTGCTTGGTTGTGTAGAGATGAGGTCAGCAAGGCCAAGGCATGGCTGGAACTGAACTTGGCAAGGGACGCAAAGAATAATAAGGAGAGTTTTTATAGGTATGTCAGCCAGAAAAGGAATGTCAAAGAAAGTATACACACACACACACACACACACCCCCCCCAGTGAACAAGGCTGGCAAATCGGTAACAACAGGTGAGGAGAAAGCTGAGGTACTCAACAACTTTTTTGCCTCAGTCTTCACTGGCAATTCCTCTTCCCACACCTCTCAAGTGGATGGACCTCAAGGCAGGGACTGGGGGAACAAGGTCCCTCCCACTGTAAGAGAAGATCATGTTTGAGACCACCTGAGAAACCTGAACATACATAAGTCTATGGGACCTGACGAGATGCATCCCAGAGTCCTGAGGGAACTGGCTGATGTAGTTGCCAAGCTACTCTCCATGATATTTGAAATGTCATGGCAGTCAGGTGAAGTCCCTGGTGACTGGAAAAAAGGAAACATTGCACCCATTTTTCAAAAAGGGTAGAAAGGAGGACCCTGGGAACTACTGACCTGTCATCCTCACCTCTGTGCCTGGGAAGATCATGGAACAGATCCTCCTAGAAGCTATGCTAAGGCACACAGAGGACAGGGAGGTTATTCGAGACACCCAGCATGGCTTCACCAAGGGTAAATCCTGCCTGAACAACCTAGTGGCCTTCTATGATGGAGTGACTACATCAGTGGACAAGGGAAGAGCTATGGATGTCATCTATCTGGACTCCTGTAAGGCCTTTGACATGGTCCCCCACAACATCCTTCTCTCTAAATTGGAGCAATATGAATTTGATGGATGGACTGTTTGGTGGATCGGGAATTGTCTGGATGGTTGCATCCAGAGGGTAGTGGTCAACAGCTCAATGTCTGGATGGAGATCAGTGACGAGTGGTGTCCCTCAGTGGTCTGTATTGGGACTAGTACCATTTAATATCTTCATCATCAACGTGGTGAGATCAAGTTCACCCTCAGTAAATTTGCAGATGACAGTAAGCTGAGTGGTGCAGTTGACATGCCTGAGAGACAGGATGCCCTTCAGAGGGACCTTGACAAGCTCGAGTAGTAGGCTCACATGAACTTAATGTAGTTCAACAAGGCTACATGCAAGGTCCTGCATATGGGTTGGGGCAACCCTCAGTATCAATACAGGCTGGGAGATGAAGGGATTGAGAACAACCCTGCAGAGAAGGACTTGGGGGGATTTGTTGACACAGAAGACTCGAACACAACTTATACGACCAATGTGATCAAGTTAGTGCCACATTATTAAAAGACTTATAGCAATTTATACTCTCAGCAAAAGATACACACGATAAGTAGGCTTTGCTATGCAAAAAGTGATAGGTTAAAACCACTCGTTCACACACTTCTACATCCCTTATGATTGGTCCCGGCGTGGTGCCCACACGCTGCTCCCCCTTTGTGCAGGCATCCTGTTTTTTCTCATCTTTCTGTCCAACTCCCCCATCTCTGTGCAAACACACAGCCTCCCTATCTCCCCTGGCCTTGCACATGTCCTTCACAACACTTGCAGCTTGTTACAGCAGCAGCCTGTTATTACAACCAGGTTACTTGGTCTGGATTGCTCATAATATGTCCGTTGTCTTCCAGCCACTCCACAAATCCCCCTTTTTGTTTTTGAGAAATCCAGACCCCTTTTATCATTCGGTTCATCATTCTCATAAAGCAATTCCACACACAGCCCAATATCATTAAAAAGATTACAATGGCAATTAATACCGTTATCCCATGAAGAAACAAATCTTTTAACCATCCAGTAATTCCTAAACTCTGTAGCCAGTCCGTTAACTCATTCTCAATCTTTATAGCCTGTACATTTTTCTTAACTCAGCAAGCCGCTTATGAATACAGTTTGAGTGATCAGTCAAATTCATACAACACTTTCCTTAGCACTGTTCACTATAGGCTACTCTTTACTGTTCATGCTGTTTCCTTATCTTCTAGAGGTGAGATCACATTCCTCCTTTGTTTCTGTCTCACCCTAGTTTCTTCTCATACTCCCTCAAAGTTATTTTACTCTTTGCTGCAGGATCTCAGCTGCACATCATCAAAGCAAGGCCAAAGCTGCACATTATCAGTGTCAAAACAACCCACTGTCTCTGTTCCGTACAATTCTACATTTCCCCCTTTTTGTTTTTGAACAGCTAGTACCAGGTTTGTCATGTTCTGCAGGGCCCTTGCAAACATGACGGCAACCAAGGCAATAGCAAACAAACAATACTGCCAATTGAGTGAATGGATGCCAAAAAGGCTGACATAGTCTCAGATTTTGATAACATGTTGCTGCAATGGGGTGCCTAAAATCCATGCAGCACATACCATCAAAATCCTCACAGCCATGTTCTTGAGCTAACAACAAAAAAAAGCCAATAGTTGCTCTGTTTTGTATGTAATGGTGGCAAATTGGACTCACATTCTTAACTGCCTAATAAACAAGGTGATTTAACTCTTTAATGATTTCCCTGCTGTTACTCCGGATAAGAGAAGAACCGCTGCAATACGTTCCTATCAGTTCCATAAATCAACTATATCATTACATGCTTCATCCAAAGTTATATTGCATTTAAGTGCATTATGCTTATCAACATGTTCATGTGTTTATTTATGTGGGTGTCATGGTCCCATCATAGCCTCCTATTACATTAGCATCTACACAAAGACAACTATCGACATTCAAATTGCAAATAATATTGACTTCTTTTGGATTAACATTATACAGAGGTAATCAATTATCAAAAATATCAAGACTTTCAGTAAGATTCTTCATTTCCCGCATACATTCACTTTTTTGCAACAATGTCTGCAAGTCAGGAAGGACACACCAGACAAGGACTGGTTCAGTAAGGAGACCACACATTAGTTGTTGGGTTGACTGGCAGCAGCAGCGCTCCCACGGTCTGGCACGCTAAGCTCAGGCCGCACACAGCGAGCAGGTATCCATCGCGGACCTTCATCTGTAGAGACACAAGCATAACCTCTCCCCCAAGCTAACAATTCATGCGGTCCTGACCAATGCCTGGTACAAGGGTCTTTCATGCATACTAAGACACCTTGGTGCTTTTGCTGCTTGTCACCAATTGACACAAAATGTCACACAATCGGAGGCACTGCGTAGTTGGCAGAGATTTTCAGAAACTTCAGAACATAACATGCTTTCTCTATTTGTGCCTCTGGGGTCATTCCCTTCATTCCCCCTTTTTTTTTTTTTTTTTTTTTAAGCAACCAAAGACACTTTACCGTAACAGAGAAGCCCCTATTTACATCTCTGAGCTCAGACACAAACCTCAGATGCATGCACCACCAGGCTCAGGGCAGAAATCATTCATGCAGTTACATCGCTATATATCACTAGAAGCATGCAGACATCTATTTATCACTAAGCAAGTTAAGAGTGTGACCTACTCTACAGAAGAGATTAGAGAAGCAAAAAAAAAATAATAGATGTGTTATGCTGCATTCCAGAACTCAGCCTGAGAGTTATAGTCTGCTGTGAGTTCTGGGTTATAATCATTTGACACATGTTGGGGTTGCGATTGTGAAAGTTGCCCGTTTACAATTTTCCTTGGCATTATCATAGCTAGTTGTTTTAAAAGCAACCCTTGAGCTTCCTCATGTTCGACTTGTTGTTGCAAAATATTCTGAAGCTGATCAATAAAGTTAGTATATGACTCTTTAGGACCCTGCAAGACTGTGGCAAGACTCCCGCATCCGGACTGCCTTAATAGCCATCTCCTTCATTTGCAAACAGTTGTCCCTGGGATACCTTGCCTGAGTCACAGAATCAGCACAATTATTTTCTCCAGCCAACTGCTCATAGTTAACAGCAATTCCCCGATTAAGGTTTTCAGTCAAGGCCACTACACATAGCTCACAAAAATCAGATAACCACATCATATACTGTATCAGTTAGTACCATACAAAGCAATAACTTCCAATCATGCAGTGTGAGTGTATAAGGCTCTGCCATCACTTTAAGAAGGGACATAGCAAATGTATTATGAATCCTCCCTTCCTGCACTGCTTTGTTTAACTCTTTAAAAAGCCACATATTGCACAGGCGGCCATTCTGGAAGTTGATTTGTCTGACAAAATACTGAACATGCCATAGCGACTCCCAAATCCCCTCGCTTAAGCGCTTCCCACTTGCATTCCTGCCACCGACCCCTCAGACCCCCTTTCACCCTCCCCGAAAATACAGTCAATGCATCGAGAGAGATGCGGGGGGGAGGAGTGGGGGGGGGAAGGTCTAGCTCCTTTTCTGGATCTATAGGACCTGGATCAAAAGGTTTATCAGTGTCAATGGAATCATTGTCCGAGTTGTCCTGTTCCCATGCTTGGTCCTGTGTTGTGAGGGTCGCTGCAATCAGTGACAGAAGCTTTGGGGGTAGAGGAGGTGTGGACGAAATCGCCATCATTGACAGTGTGTTGAGAAGAGTTGCGCTGTCGGTGGAATTTACAGCTTCCTCTGGTTTAGCACCGTTAGTAGAATTAGTCCACACTTGGCAAAGAGTAGAATTTGCCGCCAAGGTCCTAAATGCATTCCCAACGTGGAGTCCCTCTCTGCGGCAGCATCATACAATCGTCTGCCGACCGCTTTCATTTATTTCAAAGTCTCTAAAATCAACCTCCACATTGTGGAGAATTTTGAACTTTCTTTAGAGCCTGAACTAATGTCCTCCTACAGTGCCGCACCGATCTTATCCCAAGTCATTAACTCAAAAGCCGCACTCACTGAGGGGATCAGTCCTCGCTGCCGAGCCCATGACAGCAACTTTCTCAGGCTTCCCTCATCATAAGATAACCCTCTCTTAGAAAGGATATGTTGGAGGAGCTTCACCACTACCACTTCTTCTTTGCTTAGCGTGGACCCCATCTCCTCTCCAACCGCTCACCTGATCAGGGTGAGATTCCAACGGTTGCGCACGCCTTCCCAGGCACCAGGGCAGTGCCTGCTACGGCCGGCTTCTTCCGCCCCCTCTGAGCCGTCTCTTCACTCCTAGAAGCATGGACAAGAGGGTTCCTGTTCGGGCGCCACTTGTTGACGCAGAAGGTTTGAACACAACTTATATGACCAATGTGATCAAGTTAGTGCCACTTTATTAAAACACTTACAGCAATTTATACTCTCAGCAAAAGATACACACGCTAAGTAGGCTTTGCTATGCAAAAACTGACAGGCTAAAACCACTTGTTCACACACTTCTACATCCCTTATGATTGGTCCCGGCGTGGTGCCCACACGCTGCTCCCCCCTTGTGCAGGCATCCTGTTTTTTCTCATCTTTCCATCCAACTCCCCCATCTCTGTGCAAACACACAGCCTCCCTATCTCCCCTGGCCTTGCACATGTACTTCACAACACCTGCAGCTTGTTACAGCAGCAGCCTGTTATTACAACCGAGTTATTTGGTCTAGATTGCTCACAATACGGCCGTTGTCTTCCAGCCACTCCACAGGTATTGGTGAAAGAAAAACTGTACATGAGCCAGCAATGTGTGCCTGTAGCCCAGAAAGCCAATCACATCCCTGGCTGCATAAAAAGGAACGTGGCCAGCAGGTCAAGGGAGGTGATTCTGCTCCTCTACTCTACTCTTGTGAGACCCCACCTGGACTATCATGTTCAGGTCTGGAGTCCTCAGCACAGGAAAGACATGGACCTGCTCAAGCAGGTGCAGAGGAGGGCCACAAAAGTGATCGGAGGGATGGAACACCTCTCCTATGAGGAAAGGCTGAGAGAGTTGGGGTTGTTCAGCCTGGAGAAGAGAAGGCTCTGGGGAGACCTTATTGTGGCCTTTCAATACTTAGAGGGGGCTTATAAGAAAGATGGGGACAGATGTTTTAGTAGGGACTGTAGCGATAGGACAAGGGGTAAGGGTTTTTAACTGAAAGAGAGTAGATTCAGACTAGATGTAAGGAAGAAACTCTTTACTGTGAGGGTGGTGAGCCACTGGAACAGGTTTTCCCAGAGAGGTGGTAGATGCCCCATCCCTGGAAGCATTCAAGGTCAGGTTGGCCGGGGCTCTGAGCAACCTGATCTAGTTGAAGATATCCTTGCTCATTGCAGAGGGATTGTACTAGATGATCTTTGGAGGTTCCTTCCAACCCAAACCATTCTATGATTCTATGATTTGAAGTCATTAGCAAAAAGGTCTCTGATACATCAGCTGCAATCGCTATCATAAAATGGAAACAATTATGCAACATTAAAGTTTCCGTTTGATGCTATTTGCAGTTTTATGAAACTTTTAGAGCTGAAGTACTCCAGGTTTAGGTGCTGTCTAAAGCTAAATAGTGCTGGAAAGTTTGGTCAAAGTAGCTCAACATTCAATAATTCAAGTAGAAAAAATGGAGAAAAAGTGTGTGAGCTGGCACAGGCAGAATGCAGGAACAACCACAAAACTGTTGTCTAAACTCCTGAATTACCAAATCATGTAGCCTCAAGAGGGGAAATGACATAAAATTATTAAAGAAATTATTAATAAAATCAATTGTATTGCTACAAGTTTGACTTTAAGACAATTGAAACAAATCAGTTGTTAATTCAAGTTATAAGTATTTTTGTATATATAGTGCCAAGCGCTTTGTTGAGCACCGATAAATCCTTTGTCCAAAAGAGTAACTTCAAAAGGAAGCACCCCCACAAGATAGATGAGCTGACTGGAAGTTCACCATGAGGAACGAGCTCAGCAAAAACTAGGGGAAAGGTAATTGTGGCAGTGGGAGATCAAATAGCCCTCCTGAAAGAGGGCAAAACCTCACTTGGGGAGCATGCGTAATTAGTAAAAAGTTTCAACAGTACTATCTGAGCATGCATACTAATCTGCATTAGAAGTGAGAAACTTGTAACCAATCCTGTGCATGAATGAAAATGAATATGTAATGTACTATGAATATGCAAGTACTCTACTGTATATACTGTGTACCCTCGAGTAACTTGGTGTGCATGTTAGGAGGAAAAATCCCCCATGCACCCAGCACTGCAATAAACCAATGTCAGCTTTCTAAACTAACATTTGGTTTGGAGGGTTTTCCAGGTTACAATTTTTGGCAACAAAACCATGGATTAAATGCAAATAGTAAATTTAATTTTTGTTATCTTGCCAACTTAGGGATCCCTGAAGTAACACCCAGGCAGAGGCACACAAGTAGGAATGCAGGTACCATGAAGCTCAGTCCATGCTAGAAGATCGCTGAACCTGCTATGTTCACCTGTATTTCAGGGTTTCACACAAGCATAGTTTACCACTGCGCAGCTTTTCTTTCCCACAGCAGGGCAGGAATCTCAAGCATGTTTGATAGGGTGCCTTAAAGTCTATCACAGGCCTATGTTATCTAAACATATGTTCTACTTGTCAAGCACACAAGACTAAACAATGATTAGTATGAGATATATATATATGTTTTCCTACACACCAGCTGCAAGTCGCTTGAGTGTGTTTACAGTCCTCCTCACCAATCTTCTGTGATTTTCCCACAAAACCTCTCTTCTTCTATGGAAACCTTTGTCTAATCTTAAAAAGTCTATAGACAGTTTTCTATATCTCTTAGCACTTAGACAAGACCTATGGGAACTGAGACAGGTGTATGTTTAGAATACGTTTTACCACAGCAAGCAGTCTTATGATAGAGCATTTGATACTACTTTTAAAAGTGTTACCTGATTAAGGGTGATTAAAAACACGTACTTGTGTAGTCATCCTTTCCCTAGTGGGAAATTATTCAACTTACTTGAAACATTTTGCAGTTCCAAAACCAGCTGTAGTGTATGAACATTTATTATGTTACTAGTCTTCAGGGCCAGGTCTGAAATAACAAAACTTGTATCAGTACAGTGCTTCGTTTTAAATATTCCATTTTCATACTTTGTACTGAGACGAAACGTGCCAAATATATTAAAATAAGAAATGTAACTCCAATTAAATAATTGGAGCTATAACAGGGATTAATATGGGGCAGGATCCACAGTGAAGATTGCAGCTTTTTAATCATGAAACCTATATGATATACTTTGCAGTTTGTTTAGAAATCAGGATATTCTGGGACAGAAGCCAAACCAGAGACTTTGGTTTAAAATAAATGTTATGTACTAGGCAAAAAGCAAATTTCCTCAGGAAAGCATTACAAGATTTTGCATAATAATACAAAGAACTTAAATCAAATGTACATTAAGAAACTAGGTGATCTTTAAGGTCCCTTCCAACCCAAACCATTCATATGCATATTAAAAAAGCACAAATCAATCACTAAAATTTGGCAGGTGTCCATGTAAATATCCAGCACATTAAAAGCAAGATTCAAAAGTTTAGCAAGTAAATACTGAAGGTAAAATTAATAACTTTCTTAATTAAACAAATTTCATCTTTTTTTTTTCCATTGTGCAACAGCCTAGTTCTGATGCTCAACATTCAGGCCTCACGGCATGTCTTTTCTCTGCCCTCATCTGTCATTATTTGCAAGTGTTTTGTCTGACAAAAGCCTAACGGCCTTTATGTACTGACAAAGTAATAAAACAAAGAGGTTACAACTCACAATGTTCCGCTGACAACCAATTCTGGCTAAAGCCCAAAGATAGAAACAACAGTACACTATTTTGCTTTCTAAAGTGGACTGATTGTAATTGAACTACAGTTCAGAAGTGTGTTGTAAAGATAATATTTTAATAACTAAGTTAGGATTTGTTTACCAGAAATCATAGGTGTGCTAAGATAAACCAGAACTCAAGAATGGGCTAAAATGCTTGCATCTTTAAGAATTGAGAGTTCAGAAGATATGAGCCAAATCAAGATTTGATTCCTTCCTCAGGAGAATCAAAATTGTTTAGGTTGGAAAAGACCTTTAAGACCATTGAGTCCAACTGTTAACCTAACACTACCAAGCCCACCACTAAACCATGTCCCTAAGTGCCATGTTGAACACATCTTTTAAATACCTCCAGGGATGGTGACTCAGTCACTTCCCTGGGCAGCCTGTTCCAATGCTTGACAACACTTTTGGTGAAGAAATTTTTCTTAACATCCAATCTAAGCCTCCCCTGGTGAAACTGAGGCCATTTCCTCTTGTCCTATCCCTTGGTACTTGGGAGAAGAGACTGACACCCACCTTGCTACAACTGCCTTTCAGGTAGCTGTAGAGAGTGATAAGGTCTCCCCTCAGCTTCCTTTTCTCCAGACTAGGACAAGGAAATTGTCCTTCTCCAGAACTCCAAATGAATTCTTGGCATTGAGTAGGTACAGAAATAATGAGTTTATGCATACACAGAGACACTGTTGAAGCTTCCATCTTTGAGAGGGAAGGGGTAAAGTGAGGGCTTGTTTTACACTTGGCAGAATGAGGAACATTTTTTATGTACCATAAAAACTTTGAAATAAAATGTTCTAGCATTTAAGAGGTTTTACTGAAGAAATCAGAACATTTTTGTTAACAAGTTTAAACTTTATAATATGTGTACATTTGTTTTCTTCAGGGCTTTTTTATGAAGCCTTAAAATAGGTATAACTAAAAACCCCCACTGTTTTTTATTTAGCATTTATGTAAAGCAGCCTATAGGGAGTTAGACCTATGTACTTTGGTTCTGAAAACCCAGGCCTCTCTCTCAAGTTCCTAGCATATATGTTACTAGCAAGTTATAAAAGTGACTTTCATTTTAAGATGCAGGCAGCCAAGAGATGGAGACATCTGTGTGCATGGAATACCCATACATACTCTTGCTGAAGGCAGTTACAGAAGTCTAATCAAAAGGTATAGGTTCAAAATTGGAACATTTCTATCTACTGCAGCAGTAATCCCCAGTGTTGCTTTTATTCACAGCCATCATTTTCCCAGATGTATTTGGTGTAAGTTCTTTAATGAGTTGTAATTCAAATAAACTATTTTTTCTCCATTTTACATTTGCAGACACCTTCTTGCCTTCAGTTTTAATCTGGCATTTTTCAGGCCAGATAGATTTTCAGCCAGTGTCATAGAGAAAATGAAACAGGGCTCCAAAGGTGATGCAATAACTTTAAAAAGAAAAAAAGAAAAGAACAAAAAAGTAAATATCTATAGTGAAAAACAAGAAAGGATTTGAAAAACAGAGGATGTCAGTTAAATTCTTACAGTTAACAAAATACAGTTAACAAGAAGTAACAAGACAAGCTCAAGCAGAACCAAATGGTCAATGAGACTAAACAGAAAATTACTTGAACTATTTGTAAACTATCCTAATTAGCATACTAAAAGATCCACCCTCGAGCAAAGAAAGCCCCCTACTAAAAAAGCCCCTTACTGAGGAATGTAGGCAGTGAAAAAAAAAACAAACCCTGTACCTTTAAATGAAGACGAGGCTTGTAAGAACCAATAAGATTTAAGTGTGACTAAACATAATTGTAAACAATTGTTCAAAGTCTATAAAGTGGTTTACTATGTCTTAAGAGGTGTGCTAGCTTTTGGATTATCACCTAGCACCCATCTCTGCGCAGACAAGCAATAAAAGATATCTCGGCTCTGTGTGTGAGATTGGCTCTTTGGACACCAGGTAACAAACTCTATTTGTGAGACAACAGGTCTTTATCTGATCTCTGTTTCATTCTCGATTCACTGATTCCCACTCCTTTACCTGACATTTCTCTCTCTGGCCCTTAGTCATGGTTTCTGCTTGGACTTCTCACTCTTTTCCCATAATGTTAAAAGCTGGTCTGACTTTTTGTCAAGCTGGTTCCAGTCTCAAAGTCATCTCTCTTAAGCCTGAGCTGTAGAATGGCACTAGAGCAATATTTAGAGATTTGTAAGTAAATTTCCCAAGTGTGGTGTGTGTGAGAAATAATTATTTTTTCAAAGTTTAGCTTGGTGTAAACTGGACCAACATGCCAGAGGAATAGAAGAAGACTAAAAGTTGTGTGTGTGGGGGGGGGGAAGTTATTCAGAATATTTATGGCCAATTTTCAATTTTCTGCTTCACAGCATGAATACATTAGTGCTTCTCAAAGGAAGCTTAGGCAAAATTTTCTTACACACACAAAAAAATGATGTATATGCCAGGACTTCATTCTCAGCAATGGCTGAAGTCCAGATGCATGGAAACTCTGTGGAAATAGTTGAAAGTTCCAGATTTTCTTTATGGAAGGATTTACAGAAATATAGCATAATTTTCTCCAAATATGACTTTTTGAAAATCTCAGAAAAATTCATCTCTAAGAAGGAAAACTCAGGCAGAAAATTAAGCAGTTTCTTCAAATGTTCAGAGAGATTATATTGTTAGAATGTCTATGAAAATTTTAAAAAAAATAAGTAGGAAAGAAAAACTGCTAAAAACAGAAGCTAATTATTGTAAGGCAATCTTATATTCACTAGTGAATGAGTATTTCATATACTACAAGCTTTCAGACCCTGAGAAATAATCATAAAAATATTAACCTATTATTTCAAATATAGGAATAATAGGAAGAATGGATACAGAAATCATGGATAATGTTTGGAATTTGTTAGGAGTTCTACTAGAAATCAACTTGGTCTTGTGTGGTGAACACTTATTAAATTGATTACTGCTTATGAAAAAGCCTTTGTCTTTAATTAGGGATTGCTTAACTTGGACAGTGAACTCGGGGAGCTCAAGGACAACTCTAAAGAGCAGGTGATGTTTTTCTGAGCCCCCTGAACAAGCAAGATGTGAGCAGGACCATACAGACGTAAATATTATGTGCAGCTGTGTCCCAACAGTAACTCGACCACACTTAGGCATCTAGCCAATGTCCCTGGCGTGTGTGGATCTTAGGCATTGTGAGACAGTGCACACGCCTGCATTTGGCACAAACTTAGTTTGCATACACTAGGTGTGTAAACTGGTTTTGGTTTTGCTGAAGTATAAAGGCAGGCAAGCTCTGGGACTGGGCCAGAAGCCTCACCTACAGGTGGATGCACTGTGTAGGAATTTCCCAGTTACTGAGAGACTCCTGGCACAGGGTGTAATGGGGCTTCCCAGCCAAAGTGTGGGCCTGGATGATTTTATTAAGGTGGTAATTGTTGATGTATCCTTTTCTTAGTCTCTGTAACACTTTGCAGTAATGATTTGATGCTTCGCTCCTATTGCTCATATCATATTGTGCATAACAATTAGTACTGTTTCCTTTTAACATATTGCATGATATTTTCCTTTACTATATTGTAATATAATAAACTTAATTTATTCTCATATTTGATTTGGAGTCCATTTTTGCTTGGTATCCAGTCAATCAGCAAAACATCTTGTTTGGCAGGAATGATCAAAAATAAAAATGCCATATGATTGCTATGACTTACTCTATCTGAAAACACAGACCATATTGTCAATAATGTAAATATGACTGAAAAAGGTTTTTTATAAGTATGTAGTTTCTGAGATGTGATCTACAGAGGACAGACTAGAAAAGAAGACTGTATGCAAGTACAGTTTTGCCAATAAAGGAACGCTGTTGAAGAGGTTTCAGATCCACAATGCTGTTACTGCTACATTTCAAAACACATAAGTAAAATATACACTGATTTTTTAGAGTATTTTCAGCATCTTCAGATGAAACTACAAAAATATCTGCAAGGATTTGGGTAAGAAAAGCTGAGTAATGTACCTAGATAAATCCAGAGTAGTTAGAAATGGCAAGCTGACATAATCAGTCTACTGGCATAAACTGTTCTTTCTCTATGGTCAGAAAAAACACAGGAGGAAATTGCAGCCACTAATAAACCTGACTAAGAAATTAAAGTGTTACCGATTAGTTAATAAGTTAAAATCGATTGATTCTATTTGATTAATTAATTGATTTTATAAAATCATATAATAGAGTTAAAATGTAGAAGGCTAAGGAAAAAAAAATTATAGGAAACTTGCATCTACGCAATAAGAGACGTTATGGAATCTTTTGTACGTCTTGTACCAAGGCTAGAAGAAGGGCCTGGAACTATTGTAATAACTCTAGGGTTGGAAGGTTCCATTGTATTTAACCAGTCTTCTGTACGCAGAGGTGCATTGAAATGTCAGAATATGAGATTAATGGGAACTGGGGAGAGTCGACTGGAACAGCTTGTAGGTGCCTGCCAAGAAACTGTGAACTTTAGTAAAAAGGTAATTCCGGCAGGGGGAGATCGCGACCACCGACTCATATACCACCTACCCAAATCGTACCCTAGACCCATTTCTAGACCTTTCTAAGCTTTGCTGCGCATAATCGGATATAGGAGGAGAGTATGTAAATGATTTACAGGAAATGTTATGATTATGTATGAATAATTAATGAATATGTATGAATAAGTTCTATATATGGAATCTGATTATGGGACCTGGTGTGCGTTGATCGTGAGAGGACTCGCTCACGCACCCGGCCGTCAATAAAGAAGTGTCTGCTTATCTACATCACATTGGTGTCAATAAGTTCTTCATTCCGAGATTTCGGTAACAGTTTTGGCGACCCAGATGGGACCTCGCTGAAGGAGACCGGAGGAGTCGGGGACCTGATCGGTTCCAGCCGGCACCGAGGATTTCTCGGGGATACCCATCGATCCCCGATCCATAAGGCTCTTTGCGACGTTCCCTGGATTTTTGGGTAAGACACTTCTTTTTTTAATTGTAGTAAGTAAGTGCACTAGAGGAAGTGGGTAGGAGTCCCACTATAATAATTGTATGGGAAAGAGTGGGAGGAAGTCCCACCAGTGGGTTGGAGTCCCACTGAGTAAGTCTACCTGTCAGACGCGGTGAAAGAGCTGCGCAGGGTAGGACTAGGAGTCTGCCCGTAAGACATAAGCGAAAGCTATTGCAGGGTTGGACAAAAGTGTAGACAAGAGAAACTATATGCTATAGTGTTCTCTAAGGTAGTGCCTCTAACAAGAAGTTAGAAGAAGTTTTTGGTGTTCTTTGTTGTATTGTGAGTTTGTGTATTAAGAAGAAAAAAAAAATAAATTAAGAGGTATAATATTGTGTTATATGTTTGTTTTCTTTGTTGTATTGTGAGTTTGTGTATTAAGAAGAAAAAAAAAATAAATTAAGAGGTATAATATTGTGTTATATGTTTGTTTTCTTTGTTGTTCTGTGAGTTTGTGTATTAAGAAGAAAAATTAAGAGGTATAATATTGTGTTATATGTTTGTTTAAAGTAACTGTGGGAAAGTGTGAGTGTGGCTGTAAGAGTGAAGTGTGGATCCGCGGATCGGAGTGATAGAGTTGAATAATTGTGTATTGTACTGTGGGTATTTACACCATGGCAACTAAGTTAACTCGGTTGTTTAAAAGTAAAAGCTTGGGTAATCTTGTGTTAAATGATAAAATCCCAAAAAATTCTCCATTGGGATGTTTACTGGCGCATTGGGGGGATTTATATGAGGATTTGCCAAAGAGCCAGATGATTGAATATTGTAATAATTGGTGGCCACTATATATATTAGAAGATCAGGAAAAGTGGCCCATGAACGGGACACTGAATTATAACACTATTTTGCAGTTAATGTTGTATTGTAAAAGAGAAGGGAAATGGAGTGAAATGCCATATGTGGATTTGTTCTTTTACTTGAGACAAAGAAAAGATTGGCAGGAGGAATGTAAGTTAACTATTGGAGATAATTTAGTAATGGCTGTAACCGCTGATAATAAGAAAGTGAAAAAGTGTTGTTCAACTTGTGAAATTGGGAAAGGTTGTTTGAAGAAAAGGATTGTTATTGAGAATGACGATGGACCAGAGTTAGATATATCCCCTCCTAGGAGAGAAATGAATCAGGGTCGAGAAGTAAGGATACAAGAACCAGCGAGTGAACCGGATAGCAGTGGAACAGGAGATGTGGGAGAAAGATTATCGGAGATTGTAATTCATACTCCTGTTTCACGGAGAACTCGGCAACAGACCCATACAATAGCTCCCCTGCGACAGGGAGTTGGCAGTGACGGACCGGTCTATGTGAAAATACCTTTTACAGCTACGGATTTGATGACTTGGAAACAGGCAGCAGGAAACTATAGAGAAGATCCTGAAAAAGTGGGCAAGGTGGTAGATACTATAATTAGAACACAGAATCCGGACTGGAGTGATTTACAGGTGATTTTGGATAATTTGTTAGATGATACAGAGAAACAAATGGTATTAAAAGCTGGCAAAACACAAGCAGAGTTGGATGTAATGAGTGGCATAACAGGTGGAACAATAGAACAGAATTTTCCATCTGGGGATCCACAGTGGGATCCAAATAATGTGGCACATAGAGAAAGACTGAAGCGGTATCAAAAATGGGTTTTATATGGAATTAGACATGCCATGCCTAAATCCTTGAATTGGTCTAAATTATATGAAGTAAGACAAGATAAAAATGAATCTCCCTCAGCATTTTTGGAAAGATTAAAGGAAGCTGCTAGAAAATACACTGATTTGAGAGTGGAAACAGAGGCAGCACAGATACAATTGGCTTTGATCTTTATGGGACAATCGGCACCAGATATAAGGAAAAAACTCCAGAAACTGGAGGGAGAGAATTCAAGGAGTTTAAATGCAATGTTGGAAGTGGCATGGAAGGTATATAATAACAGAGAAAAGGAAGAAAGAAGATCAAGGAGAATAGATTTATTGGCAGTAATAGCAGGAACAACAGATAGAGGAAGGGGCAGAGGAAGAGGACGAGGATTTAATGGAAGAGGAGGGTATATGAATTGTGGTGATCGGAAATTTAATACCCTCTTAGGAATAAATCAGTGTGCCTTGTGTAAAGAGGAAGGACATTGGAAAAAGGACTGCCCCAGAAACAGGAGTGCTTCTCACGACCTTGCCAAAGTAATGGTTTTAGATGATTGAAGGGGACCGGAGGGGAACCCAGCTGAACCTCTGGTTAAAATTAAGCTGGGAGATAAAGAAGTTAAATTTTTAGTAGATACGGGAGCGACATTTTCAGTATTAAATACTTGTAAAGGAAAAATTGGAACAAAAACAGCCAATATAAAAGGAGCAACAGGGAAAGAAGAAAACAGGCCATTCCTACAACCCATAGATTTGAAATTTGGAAATAAAATAATTACACATGAATTTTTGTATGTACCAGAATGTCCGGTACCCTTGTTAGGAAGAGATTTATTATCTAAATTAAATGCACAAATTGTTTTTGATGAAGGAGAACTCTTTTTGAAGATACCCGAGTCAAAAACGGGAGAAGTTTTGATGATACAAGAAAAGGTAAAGGAACAAGAAATTCCACCGGAGGTGGATTTGGCAGTGATCCCTACTGTATGGGAGACAGATATTCCTGGCAAATCGAAACTAGCAGAACCGGTTAAAATAGATTTGAAGGAAGGCGCAGGAGCCGTGAGAATTAAACAATATCCAATCAAACCGGAAGTGAGACAGGAATTGAAGAAATTGATTGATAAATTTTTGGAGTATAAAATTTTGGAAGAATGTGAATCTGAGTATAATACTCCTATTTTACCAGTCAGAAAACCCTTGGGTTGAATATAGGCTGGTGCAAGACTTGAGAGCAGTAAATCAAATAGCCAAGGATATTTATCCTGTAGTAGCAAACCCTTATACACTGTTAACAGCATTGAGGGAAAATTATCAGTGGTTTACAGTGCTTGATTTAAAAGATGCTTTCTTTTGTATACCTTTGGAAAAAGGAAGCAGAAAACTGTTTGCTTTTGAATGGGAAAATCCTCAAACCGGGCGAAAGATGCAGCTGACATGGACTAGATTACCCCAAGGATTTAAAAACAGTCCAACTATTTTTGGAAATCAATTAGCTAAGGAACTTGAAATCTGGAAACAGGACAAACCAAGACCTGGACATTTACTCCTACAATATGTGGATGACATACTGATAGCTACAGAAGAAAGACTTACCTGTATACAGGTGACTATTGACCTCTTGAATTTCCTGGGACTAAATAGATATAAAGTGTCCAGGAAGAAAGCCCAGATAGCCTGCCAGACTGTGATATATCTGGGCTTTGAGATTTCAAAAGGACAACGACAATTAGGAAAAAATCGTAAAGAAGCTATTTGTAGTATACCTGAGCCGAAAAATATTCATGAACTCAGAGCATTTTTGGGAATGACTGGGTGGTGTCGCCTTTGGATCATGAACTATGGGCTAATAGCTAAACCGCTGTACGAGGCCCAAAAGAACCCTCCCTTTGTATGGGGCCCACAACAACAAAAGGCTTTTGTAGAGTTGAAACGTGCCTTAATGTCTGCACCTGCCTTGGGACTGCCGGATCCAACCAAAGATTTCCAGCTGTTTGTACATGAAAGGCAACACCTTGCACCGGGCGTGTTAACCCAGAGGATAGGAAGCTGGAAACGACCAGTCGGATATTTCTCTAAACAACTGGACACAGTGAGTGAAGGGTGGCCAAACTGCCTTCGAGCAGTGGCCGCAACAGTGATGCTCATACAAGAAGCTCGGAAATTGACTTTGGGAAGAACAATAACAGTCTATGTTCCACACATGGTGATAACTGTCCTAGAACAGAAGGGGGGACATTGGCTGTCCCCCAGCCGAATGATGAAGTACCAGGTGGTATTGACTGAGCAAGATGATGTGATTCTAAAGACAACTAACCTGGTAAATCCTGCAGTGTTTTTAAGTTCCATACAGGAAGAAGGACGACTGGAACATGATTGCTTGACTACCATCGAGTATGTTTATTCCAGTCGTGAAGATCTGAAGGATGTGACATTGGAGCAACCAGATTGGGAACTGTATACTGATGGAAGCAGCTTTATGGAACAAGGAGTTCGATACGCTGGATATGCGGTAACAACAGAGACTACAGTTATAGAAGCAGGAGCATTGGCGAGTACCACTCAGCCCAAAAGGCAGAACTCATCGCTTTAATTCGAGCCTTAGAATTAAGCAAAGACAAGAGAGTAAATATCTGGACTGATTCAAAATATGCCTTTGGGGTAGTGCATGTCCATGGAGCTTTGTGGAAAGAGAGGGGGTTATTGTCCTCTCAAGGATCAAATATTAAGCATCAAACAGAGATTTTACGATTATTGCAAGCAGTTCAAAAGCCAGATCAAGTAGCAATCATGCACTGTAAAGCACATCAGAGTGGGAATACAAAAATAATAGCTGGAAATAATTTAGCTGATAAGACTGCAAAAAGGGTAGCAAAGAAACAAGCATCGCAAATGGCAATAATTCCTTCTAAAACAGTAACCCTTCCCAGGGAAAAACCGAGATATTCAGAAGAAGATGACAAATTGGGTCAGTTATTAAATGCTAAGAAAAACTTAGCAGGATGGTGGGTAACTCCTAACGGACAAATAGTAATTCCACCTCCTTTGATGAGAGAAATAATTCAAATGAGACATCAAGAATGTCATTGGGGGCAGAAGCCTTAGTAACATTTTTACGAAAGCAAGTAATATCAGTTAAGATGTTAGGAATAGCCAAAATGGTAACTGCAAAGTGTAAAGTATGTTTGAAAAATAATCCAGTGTTTAAGAAAAAGGTTCAAATGGGTAGGCTGAAATCTGGTACAGAACCTGGAGATTATTGGCAAGTAGATTTTTCAGAGTTGCCTAGATACAATGGGTACCGGTACATCCTGGTAGGGGTTGATACTTTTACAGGATGGCCAGAAGCCCTTCCCTGTCGCACTACACAAGCAAAAGAGGTTGTAAAATGGTTATTACAAGAAATAATTCTGAGATTTGGAGTTCCTATTGGAATTTCCTCTGATAGAGGTCCACACTTTGTGGCTGAAGTAGTCCAAAGTGTTAGCAAAGCATTGGGTATTAATTGGGATTTACATTCCTCCTGGAGGCCACAATCTAGTGGGAAAGTGGAAAGGATGAATCAAACGTTAAAACGACAAATAAGTAAAATTTGTCAAGAAACCAGTTTAAAGTGGCCTCAAGCACTTCCATTGGCATTATTACGAATCAGAGTACAACCAAAGAGTGGAACCTCAGTCAGTCCTTATGAGTTATTATATGGAAAACCATATGAGCCTCCAGAACCAAATCCGAACATACACGTGAAAGGAAAGCAGGATGTATATAACTATTTGCTTTCTCTAGGAAAAACTTTGACTGCAATTCGGAGTGCAGTAATTTGGAATAGACCTTTATCTCTGGAAAATTCAGTGCATGATTTCCAGCCGGGAGACTATGTTTATGTGAAGAATTGGACCTCCGAACCTTTGCAGGAGCGTTGGAGAGGACCCTTCCAGATACTGCTAACCACCTTTACAGCTATCAAAATTGCAGAATCGGATGCTTGGATACATTATACTCGAGTGAAGAAAGCACCGTGAAGAAAGCATCTATTCCGTGGAAGATTGTGAAACGTAACTCAGAGACTTAAAATTGACTTTGAAACATGTTTAATTTTGCATATCAGGTTATGATTGGTTTTTGGATTTTCTTTTGGTTGGTAGTGTTGGTGGGATCATGGGCTGACTTGGTGGACAGGAACAAAAGACAAATAGAAACAGAACAAGTGATTGACATTCCCAAACAGATGGCTGAGGAAAATTTGATGGTAGGATTGATTAAAGAATTTGCCAATTTACAAAACATCACGCAGATTACTGCTTGTTTGCCAATACCGAAGGCAGTAGGTGAACCTATTCCATGGGGAATTTTAACTATGAATTTGACTAACCTGGAACATAAAAATGAAACCACCAATTATTGTGAACAGAGGCCAGTGACTCAATGGTATGAGCAAGTAAAAGTCACTAGAAAACAGTGGAAAACTCCAGGTAATCTGGCGGATTGTGAAAAATTGTTAAATTATGTTTTTACCAAAATAGGAAGATTTAAGACTGTGGGATGGTGTTCTTATGATGAACAATTTAAAATCAACGTGAGCAAAAGTGTTATGAAATGGAAGTGTAACGAAACTGGCCAGAGCACCCAGGTAATAGACCAGTGGGAATCTATATGGTCTATGTCCATATTTTCCCATTTTCAGTATATAGCAAGAATTTCTTGGTGTTTTACCTGGGATGGAAAGGTTTTTTTCAGTATTACCCTGGGTAGATGATAGGTCAACTACATCGGGAGAGAAGGAAAATAAAATAGTGCCATGGTGGAAATGTGAAAAAGTGTATGATTGTAATAATGCAGACTTAGTAATTCAAAGAATTCCTCCGTTGGCTGCTGCTTTGAAATATGGTTGTTTTTGTCGAGGTCTTAAGAATACTCTCAATTTAACCAGCGCCTTTACAGTCAGAAGAGGAACTTTGTTTAGTTGTAGAAAATCTTCTATTCGAAGTCCAGGACATTTAGTTTGGGCATTAAGTGATGGAACCTGGACAACACACCTACCATTAGACGGCAAGGTAAAACAAATCACATTGGGCATGCCAACCTTGTGTCCGATTTGGAAGAAATCACCATTTAAAGGATCTCTAGAGAATCTAGAATTAAAACGAATAAAGAGATCAGGGATAAATGATGATATTTGGAATGAACCATTTACAGGAGTGAAAACTGGTTGGGCACTGGAATCACTTTTAAATCCTATAGCTTCATATAGAAACAGAGCATGGCTCTATCAGTTAACTGGTCAAGTGGAAAAATTGGCAAATGTTACCAAGAAGGGGTTTAAGGAATTAAATATACAACTACAGGCAACTTCCAGAATGACTTTACAAAATAGAATGGCACTAGATATGCTCCTACTTAAAGAACATGGAGTGTGTGGATATCTTAAGGATAAACTGGACCACTGTTGTATCCACATTCCAAATGTCACTCAGGATGTGGAACATGACCTAGATCTATTAGGAAAAATTGAAAAAGAAACTGAAACAATTCAAAAGGATATGTCAGAAGATTGGCTTGGGAAAATTTTTAACAAATTGGGATGGAATTTGAGCTCTTGGATACAATCTATAATTAAGACTTTGTTTCTGTTACTAGTTGTCTTTTTGATGAGCATGCTGATATATGCATGTCTGAAGAAACAGTTTACCAATAGAATTGCAGTGAGTCGTATGATTATGAGAGAAGTACCAACTATTTCACCAAGACATGATCCATCACCCAAATATGTTGAAACAAAAGATATATGAATAAAGTGAAAGTATTGAAATAATGATTTTCAACACTTTCAAAGGGGGGAAATGTTACCGATTAGTTAATAAGTTAAAATCGATTGATTCTATTTGATTAATTAATTGATTTTATAAAATCATATAATAGAGTTAAAATGTAGAAGGCTAAGGAAAAAAAAATTATAGGAAACTTGCATCTACGCAATAAGAGACGTTATGGAATCTTTTGTACGTCTTGTACCAAGGCTAGAAGAAGGGCCTGGAACTATTGTAATAACTCTAGGGTTGGAAGGTTCCATTGTATTTAACCAGTCTTCTGTACGCAGAGGTGCATTGAAATGTCAGAATATGAGATTAATGGGAACTGGGGAGAGTCGACTGGAACAGCTTGTAGGTGCCTGCCAAGAAACTGTGAACTTTAGTAAAAAGGTAATTCCGGCAGGGGGAGATCGCGACCACCGACTCATATACCACCTACCCAAATCGTACCCTAGACCCATTTCTAGACCTTTCTAAGCTTTGCTGCGCATAATCGGATATAGGAGGAGAGTATGTAAATGATTTACAGGAAATGTTATGATTATGTATGAATAATTAATGAATATGTATGAATAAGTTCTATATATGGAATCTGATTATGGGACCTGGTGTGCGTTGATCGTGAGAGGACTCGCTCACGCACCCGGCCGTCAATAAAGAAGTGTCTGCTTATCTACATCACATTGGTGTCAATAAGTTCTTCATTCCGAGATTTCGGTAACAAAAGCATTACTCAGGGCTCAGTATCTTTGAAAAATTCCTGTAGGAGTGTAGTGCCACAGAGCTGTGTAGGAGATATATGACCTGTTTCTGGTGGTAAGAAAGTGAGATGTTGGAAGCAGGTGCCAGAAAACCAGCATTCACTGGCAACAGAACAAAGTTAGAAATATTGAACTGTTGCAGATCCCACCACTTTTAATGAGAGAAATTATACAGATAAAACATAGGGAATGTCATTGAGGAGCAGAATCATTAATCACCTTCCTGAAAAGGCAAATTGTATCAGTAAAGATGTGAGAAATGGCAAAGAAAACAATTGTAAAATGTGAAATTTGTTTAAAAAATAATCCGTTAATGAAAAAAAAAAAAAAAGCACAGATGGAAACATTGAGATCAGGAATGGAAGCAGGAGATTATTGGCAAATAGATTTTTCAGAATTACCAAGACAAAATGGGTATCGATACATTCTGGTAGGGGTTGATACTTTTTCAGGATGGCCAGAAGCCTTTCCCTGTTGGACCAACCAAGCAAAAGAAGTTATTAAATGCTTGTTACAAGCAATCATTCAGAGATTTGGAGTACCTATTGGGATTTCATATGACAGAAGTCCAAATTTTATTGCAGAAGTAGTACAGAATATTAGTAAGGTGTTGGGAATTACTTGGTATTTACATACACCTTGGAGGCCGCAATCTAGTGGGAAGATAAAAAGAATGAATCAAGCATTGAAGAGGCAAATTAGTAAAATATGTCAAGAAACCAATTTAAAATGGCCTCAAGCTCTTCCATTGGCCCTTTTACAGATTTGGGTTCAACCAAAAGCATAGACATCAGTTAGTCCTTATGAGATATTATATGGAAAACCTTATGAATCTCCTGAACCAAATATAAACATGCATTTAAAAGGGAATCAAGATGTATATAACTATCTGCTTTCTCTAGGAAAAACTCTAACTACACTTCGGAGTGTGATTGTGTGGAACAGACCACTGTATTTAGAAAACCCAGTACACGATTTTCAACTGGGAGATTATATTTATGTAAAGACCTGGACTTCTGAACCTCTCCAGGAATGTTGGAAAGGACCTTTCCAGGTGTTGCTAACTACATTCACCGCCATCAAAATTGCTGAGTTGGATGCGTGGATACATTATACTAGAGTGAAGAAAGCTCCGCCAGCATGGATGATTGTTAAAAGGGATGCTGAAACTTCAAAAATTGACCCTGAAATATGTCTAATTTTGGATATCAATTTGTAATGTTTGTGGAATTAATACATATTCTGGAATTATTGTTAGTGGGAGCCTGGTTTGAGACAAAAAAAAATGAAGTGTCAAAAGGATATGGAGATGCCGATCTTAGGTAGAGAAAAATTAGAAGTAAAAGACAAAAAGAAACAGAACAATTAATATATCTCCCAAGGAAAACTCAGGAAGAAAATTTAATGTTAGGATTAATCAAGGAGTTTGCTAATTTGAAAAATGTGTCATAGATTACAGCTTGTTTACCAATACCAAGGGCAGTGGGTGAGCAAATTCCATGGGTAAATTTTAACTACGAATCTGACTAAATTAAAATATAAAAATGGGACAATGACTTAGAAACAGAAACCTAGAGAGACTTAGGAATTACAAAAGGTTAAAGTTGGGGAAGAATCACCAATATATTCAACCGTTTGGGAATATAAAGGACAATTTGTAACAAAACCCAGATTATATGAAGGTTTAAGAAATAATAAGGGATGGTGTTATTACCCTAAGATTGTTACAACCAACACCAATATATGGATTACAGAGACAAAATATAAAAAGAATAACCAAACTCTATAAAGAAGAAAATAATTTGGGATTCGGTTTGGTATATGTGGATATCTAAAAGACAGAGTGGACCACTGCTGTATACATATCCCAAATGTGACTCAATATGATTTAAACTTATTGGAGAAAATAAAAACTGATACCCAAAAACTTCAACAAAACATACAAGAAAATTGGATAGATAAAATTTTCAGTGGACTGGGATGGAATTTGAGTTCATAGATTAAATCACTGATTAACACTGCATTAGTTTTGTTAATCTTTTTGACAACTTTTCTGATTTATTATTGTCTAAAGAAACAAATAAACAGCAACACTGCCTTTAATTGGATGCTAATCCAAGCAGTAACCAGACAACAAGATGAAAAATAAGCGATTCTAAGGCTCCCACTAACACATGATAAGTGAAAATAAATTGATAGATAAATTTTAGAAATAGGGATGAAAGTCTTGAAATGATTTTCAAAACTTTCAAAGGGGGGAAATGTTGCAGATTATCTTAAGATTTTACCAAATCTTTCTATATTTTGTTTTTATGTAAGTTAGTTATAAGAGCATTTTGATTTTATGGAGTTAACCTCTGTGTTAGAATTATTTTAGCACTTATTAACCAATGACGTATGAATTGCTGTACTGCTTGTTATCTGAGACTGTTACTTGAAATCCCTATGCTATAGTCCATAATACCCTTAGTCTTTATTCTCTAGACCATAACCAGAGCACCTGGGTTCTATTGTGTATAGGATGAGTTATTGGACAGCTTGGCAAGGCTGATATCCAGCCTTCTAACTTCGCAACAAAACTTACTTTTAAGGTGTCCTGAACTGAACTACCTTCATTATAATACTAAAAATCACACCCACAGGTCAAGAAGACCCTTGCCCAGGTGAAGACCCTTCCTCTGTACAAGCATAGTAACAGTAAATGATGACACAGCAAATATTACAATTATATGCAAACTTCTAACCAACCATTGTAACTGGGAGCATACGATCTTGTAATTTAGTGTATAAATGTAATGGCAAAATCTACACAGGTGTGCTTGATTTGTGGAGATTCCACCAAGCACCCAGCACTGCAATAAAGGAGTGCCTGCTTCTTAATACTACATTGGTGTTAAGAGGTTTGATTCCCGATTTTGGTGACAGAACCATAAGGCATCTCAGGGAATTATGTCATACATTTGCTTTGAAAAGCAAATCCAGTCCTAGTTTCAGAGCACCACATTTAGTTGAATATAAGGCAACACTTACATTTCTTCATCTATTCTGGGAGAAAAAATGGTGAATTTTGTTGCGACGGAGGGAAGACACAGTCGCTCAATATGAGTGATCAGCAGACTTCGTTTATTGTCCCTTACAGTCACCTTTTATGCCTTCTTATAATTAGCTCATACATATTACAAAAGTTAAGCTCATTATTGGTTAGTTGCCTAAATACCAAGCCCGCCCCTTGTTTCTCTTCTGTAGTTATCTGTTCCCACCTGCAACATTCTTTTCCCACCAAAATCTTCCTGTTACTGTGTAACAAGAACAGCCAAAGACAGTTATTTTTGCTTTACTTCAGATAAGCTGAGAGCGATGTGCATTTTTGTCCAGCCAGCTGGACTATGTCTATGTGACCCTTTTCAGCTAGCCAGTTATCCACAATTCCCCCGTTTTTATTTTGGGCGACATAGGCTTGGTTGACCATTTTCAATAACAGCATTTTAACACAGGAAAATACACAGCCAACTTATAAAATCTCAGTTCAGAAGTATAATTCCTGAAATACTTGAAAAATAAAGTTAGCTTGAAGCTTTGATTTAGATGCTCTTTCTGTTCCAGTGATATAAAAAGTTTAAAAAATTCAAAGGTAATTTTAAAGTTCTGAACATGGACTAATGCAAGCTCAAAACCCAAAAAGAAACCAAACTGATGTTTGACTAGGAATATTTGCAAATATTTTAGTGGAAAATCCCTGACCATTAACAATTTTCTGTCCAAATAACAACTGCCCTTATGCAACCAACCAATCCATACATTTTCTGAAGAATACCTCATTGATATCAAAGAATTAACAAAGGGAAAAAATTAGTTCTAAGCTATATACATTCATAAGTGTTTTTTTCAATAGTTACATACAGATTTACACACTAAGCCATAATGGCTTGTAGGTGATACACACAAGAAGAGTACGTTGCTTATCTGTCTGAATGTCTATGCTAAATTTGACAACTATGCCACAAGCCAAGCCTACATGGGTGCTGTATGTTATGCACGTTCCTTAACAAACAGAAGTATAATAGGTAAATTCCCAAGATCTAGTCCCCAACCTAATTATAATATTTTGTAGCCAATTAAGGAAAATAACACAAATGTGCATACCTACATGTGCACACACCTTTTAGTTCAGAACCAATCTGTGATAAAAGGCCTTAGCCTTATGGCATCATCGAATCTTAACGAGTACAGTAATTAAAAATGCAGTCTTACTGTAAGTGCGATCTATGCTGACATTCCCTCAAATGCTACACGTGAGAATTTCTCGCTCAACTGCCTCAAGTTAAAATAGTAGTATTTGTTAATATGTATTAAAAAATCATTAATTCTCTACAATAGCAGTTGACTTCCATAACACTATGTAAGCAAAAGAGGCCTAAGATGGGTTTTCTGAATACTAACAATTTATTTTAGACTGTCTAAACTCAGGTCTTGAAAGATTTCACTCTGCCAGACGTAGAAACACTGTTGCACTCCAGTTGTGATATCCCTTTTCCCAAGTTGTCACATGCACATCTTGCTCAAGCAACATTATTGTTAAAGTTTCTCTCTGCTACATAAAAGCATATTGCACTTGTAGATATAAAAGACAGCACTCTTACTTAGATTATTACCTTATTACCTCATAACTCTTAGTATACCTTGTATCTCTGATTTCATCACTTCAAAAATTCACCAGAAGCAGATAAAACCACAGCATCAGACTAAACTACACCTTAACTGCTGATTCAAATAAAGGCATTCTCTTCCACATATGCCTAATGCTTACAAATAGTGTTGGCTGGTTTTGATCAAGAAACTATTATTACAATAACGATCAAAAATAATAATCCCGTTTGCAAAATGCCTTTAAGCCAGCCTCCTAGTCCCAACCAATTTCCACATTCAGAATACAGCATAAATACAGAATACAGAATAAATTATCTCCATCAAGGCAAAAAGGCTTCTCTTTAAGCACAGAGATGTTTGCTAGTTCAAGGCAGAAACCCATTTCTTGTAGGGGACATCTGAAGCACTTTTTTTGGTGGGTTTGTACTCAATTCCGTATTTTTCCTTCAGAAGCTTAAGCTGTTCCTCTTGTTTCAGGAGTGTTTCCAACTCTGATTTGTCGAATAGGTCCGTATTTCCCAAAAATATCATACATTTCCTCCGCTGTGATTTCATACGGCAGGTTCCGAATATAAAGGATCCGATTGACCTCTGGGGGCAGCCAGATGTCAGCTCGCTTGGCCGCTTGCATCGCCATGGCGCCGATCGGAGCGGGGGGGGGTGGAGGGGGGGGTGCAGCCTCGGAGAGAAACCGCGGCCGGGAAGGGGCCTGCCGGGCCGCGCCGCCGCTCGCCGCTGCCGCGGGGGTCCCGGATGCTATCCCATACGCTAATAACCCGAGTAATTCCTTTTTACAATCTATGTCCTGAACGCTCCGCTTTTCTAAAAAGCATATGAGCGAATCATACGTTGCTTGTCTCTCCACACCTTCGTCAGCGCTGTTGCAGCCTTTGCGAGACTTCGGCGACGCGTGGCCGGCGGGACCCTCTGTAGGTGCTCCCGGGCGCGGGGACTGTGCCCTTCCGCCTCCTGCGCTGCTTTCAGGACCGGTACCCGAATCTCCGTCGAACCGTGGCTCGCAGGTTCAGCCCTCTCTAGGGTCCCTGTTCGGGCGCCATTTGTCGCGACGGAGGGAAGACACAGTCGCTCAATATGAGTGATCAGCAGACTTCGTTTATTGTACCTTACAGTCACCTTTTATGCCTTCTTATAATTAGCTCGTACATATTACAAAAGTTAAGCTCATTATTGGTTAGTTGCCTAAATACCAAGCCCGCCCCTTGTTTCTCTTCTGTAGTTATCTGTTCCCACCTGCAACATTCTTTTCCCACCAAAATCTTCCTGTTACTGTGTAACAAGAACAGCCAAAGACAGTTATTTTTGCTTTACTTCAGATAAGCTGAGAGCAATGTGCATTTTTGTCCAGCCAGCTGGACTATGTCTATGTGACCCTTTTCAGCTAGTCCGTTATCCACAAATTTAAATTCCTCCAGAATCCTTCCAGAACCACCTGATGGGACAGCGAAGATTTTTCTAGACTGATGAAAATTCAGACAAAAACCTTGGGCTCAGGGAAAACAATGCCATTCACTCTTTTCCTCTCCTTCATAAATTAAACACAGATACTGCAAGGGAAAATGGTGAAGTGCTCCCACTCACTGAAAGAAGCATATGTGTGTGTAGGGATATTTGAGATTAGACAGGAGAAAGGATGGCAAGGAAAAATCATAGAAGAGTAGAAGGAAGGAAGAGACACAGAATAGCAGCAATGTATGAGACCCGAGGAAAGTGTGAGGTGGTGGCTCCCTCTTCTACAAAGGGAATAAAACCCCTTATTTTCTTTAGGAATTTTGAAACCTACACTCATCTGGTATTAAACAAAATGGCAGCTGATGTAAAGGAGCAGCAATACTACTGATACAAAGATCAGCAGCATCCAAACCCCCTTGCTTTCTAACCTCACCAAAGTGGGAAGCTAGGTGCAGCTGGGTAAGGAGTCTGATATAATAAAACTCAATAACAGCAGACTGTTATTAAGTAAGGTATTCCTTATTGCAGCACTGGGGTAGCACTGGGGATAGCTCCTCCATAAGTGCTCCAACAATCTGACAAACTTTCAGAGGCTATACACCATAAAGTTATACATATTCACAAGATTTCTGAGAACTTATTTACATATACATGACATTTCCTGGGACTCATTAACATATGCAAACGCCTGGTCCACATGCACAGTCATCTTCCCTGGTGGTCTTTGGGTGGTTGTCTGGGTCTTCAGATGAAGGCTTGTAGTCTTCTTCGCTGTGCCCACTGATTGACCTTCTGGGCAAACTCAGTTCTGGGATCAGTAGACCATATCCTAAGAGGCTATTGTTGCCACCCTCTTGTAACTTTCTTATCATTATGGTCCTGTGTATCAGTTTCTCAAGACCCAGTTGTCTACCCTGAGATTATCTGAGTGCCCCCTTATCTTACCCCCATCCCTTATTTTACAGCCATCCAAAGCCTCCTTTGTTCAACTAAGTATCTAAGGTACTCACAACATCTTCCTTGGTTTCAGGGTCTTAACCCTTTCACTACTCCAGCCCAGAGACTTGGAGGAAGTGGTGTCTGCAGGTTGCAAGCTGCTGGAGGAAGAATGTCTCCATTCTTCCAGCTACCTTCACCTCTCCCATATGGAGACAGTGATGGCTGCCATCTGAATCCTGTGATTACTTTTCAGTCATTGTTTCTTTTACACCCAATACTTATTTTAGAAGGATATTCTTGAAGCTACCAGCTCCTTGAAGAGCAACAACCTTTGGAGTGCCAGGAAAAAATATTTATAACAAGATTATACCCATTTAGTATTTTGCCCTTTAATAGCTCTTTTTGCTCCCCTGCTTGTTTTAGCCTCACTCAAAATATTTGGAGAACATAATAGTATGTTGTATCAGATTTTAGTTTGATAAACCAAACAAGCCAATTTTTATTTTTCTATTATCAAATAAGAGTTCTGAGGTTCCTTAAACATCCTTAGAGTTTCTATTTGGTTTTGGTGCAGCTAGAATTCCTTTTATTGAATGTGCTGACTAGACCTGAACAAGGAACTGAAGTTCAAATCTTTTCAGTGCTTTATCTAGAGAAATGGGATTTCCCTGTCTCTCTCACAAGCATGTCTGTCTTTTCCATAGAAATGGTAGCTCATAACCAATGTGCGATCGACCAATACAGATCTGGTTTTGCATGAAGAAAGCAGAGGTACCATGGAAGGCTAGTCAAAATGCAGACTCTTGTGGTTCTTCTTGCTTTTCCAGCTCTGTTCTGCTGTTCAAGGATTTTGGCCAGGCCAATGGCTATGCCAGTACTCAGCAGGCTTGAAATTCAGATGGCACAGCCATCTGTTTCTGTCATCTACAGGTTTCCTACCAGGAGGTTCAACCCAATATTCCTTTCAGAGGTATTGATACTGCTGCCAAATTTATAGGTGTTGCCCCAGCTGGTTGGCCATTCAAGGCAAAGATGTCAGAGCAGGGTTTGGCAGCTCGATTATTGTCTATGAATATATATGCCAGGAACACGCTGCTTCAGAGCAGTAAACAAGTCTTTCTCCTGTACCAACCTGTGCTTTGCCCCGCCTGAAACCATCCATCTCTTGTTTGATGGTGGCATTGCTTGGTATCTTACAATGTTACAGCCATTGACCTGCTCATAGTTTCCATCGGGCAACATGATCTACAGCTCAAGACTGCCTCCATCAGAGTGCTTCAGACAAAGAAAAGCGTTCTAAAACAGCATGGGAAAAAAACCCCAATGCAACCAATTTAGAGCTGAGCCTCTTGTCATCACTATTAAATTTCTTCATGTGCCCTTGTTTCAGCTGGGATAGAGTTAATTTTTGTCTTAGTGGTTGGTTCAGTGCTGTGTTTTGGATTTGGTGAGAGAACAATGTTGATAGGACACTGATGGTTTTAGTTGTTGCTGGGTGATGTTTATACTAAATCAAGGACTTCTCAGTTTCTTGGGCCCTGCTAGCCAGAGGGCTGGAGGGGCACAGAAAATTGGGAGGGGACACAGCCAGGACAGGTGACCTGAACTAGCTAAAGAGATATTCCATACCATATGATGTCATGCTGAGTATATAAACTGCGGGGAAGGAGGAGGAGGGAGGAACATTTGGAGTTATGGTGTTTGTCTTCCCGAGTAACCGTTACGTGTGATGGAGCCCTGCTTTCCTGGGGATGGCTGAACACCTGTCTGCCCATGGGAAGTGGTGAATGAATTCCTTGCTTTGCTTGCATGCGTGGCTTCTGCTTTACCTATTAAATTGTTCTTATCTCAACCCTCGAGTTTTACATTCTTTTCTGATTCTCCTCCCCATCCCTCTGGGTGAGGGGGGAGCGGGCAAGCAGGTTAAATCACAACACCATGTTATATTACTTCAGTCTTTAAGATGAGGTGGTTGCGTGTTGTTTCTCCTGTTAATGTCTATCATTTAATCTCCTAGCTTGCTTTCTTTTTATCTGTGTGCATAATTCAGCCTTGGCTGATGGATGTCACCGTGGTTTTGCATCTTATATTAATTCAGAGAATGGCAAGACAGAGAAGTGATTTCAGTAAGCTTGGGAAGCATAAACAAAGGCTTTATCCACAAGACAAATAATGTTAATTCAACCAAATCAACCTGGAAACTGATCAAAATTGTAAAAGGGTATAATTGAGACAAAGCTTAAGGCTTAGTGAAAGGCTCAGTCAGACCTGGAGGAACAGTAACAATAAATATGGAAGGGAAGTTATTAATTATGTGGAGCTGCTGCACTTAACTGTAATAATCAATTAACATTGTTTAAATTAAGAAGAAAAAAAGATTAGCCATAAGAGTTAAAGTGATGCTTTCTTCATCCCTACAGCTCTGTTCCCCCACCTGGGATATTATCTGTCCCAGTACTCATTTTATTATAGAGGAGCATGAAATATACAGGGCATTTCACAAGTCAATAAAGACATTCTTGGTATCCCACACAGGGTTGTTCTGGAGATAGCACTTTTTCTTTGCCCCTGAATCTGTTCACACCTCTGATTCTCAGCTGAACATGCAATTCTTCCCCCAAGGGCTCAGTGTGTGTTTGGTTTCTTTTATCTTCAGTCTCAGGGAGTTCTGGTTTTGCACCCATGCGGTGAGAAAACATCATACTTTGTGCAACCCAAATATGTGAACGAGGTGAAAGGCAGAGACAGATGGAGCCACCTCTGTGATAACTGAATGAAATACTTTGGACATAATACTAAAGCACTTGCATTAGTGTGTGAGCTTGAGCCGAAAAAACTGATGCAACAGAGTTATTCATATGTTGATTTAGAGCATTAGTTTCTTCGCTCTTAACCTGCTGTTCCTGCATGCAAAACATCATGTGGGACTTTTAAAAACTAATTAATCTAGGCTGCTAACTACTTGACATCAAGGAATATATTTATAATCTGTGTTGTTTACACTTGTCTAAACTGTTATTTTTTATCATAGTCTCTCTCACTCTTATACAGAAGAACTGTTACGCATCTTTATCTTACCCCAAACAAGACTGGGGACTACCACAAACAGTTTCACTATTAGAAGCTTGTACATCTAATTTGATTTTAGTGGAACATACATAGAACTTCACATGATTCAGAGTCTGCATGTGAAACCTCAACCAAAAAATGACAATGGTAGTCCAGAAAAGTAATGCAGCTTTATCATAATGCCCTGGTTTCAGCTGGGATAGCATTACTTTTCTTCTTAGTAGCTAGTACAGTGCTGGGTTTTGGTTATGATGTGAGAACAACCTTGATATGACACTGATGTTTTTAGTTGTTGCTGGGTGATGTTTATACTAAGTCAAGGACTTTTCAGTTCCTTGGGCCCTGCCAGTGAAAGGGCTGGAGGGGCTCAGAAAATTGGGAGGAGACACAGCCAGGACAGGTGACCCAAGCTAGCCAAAGAGATATTCCATACCATATGATGTCATGCTGAGTATATAAACTGGGGGAAGAAGGAAGGGGGGGAAACATATGGAATTTGTCTTCCCAAGTAACCATTACATGTGATAGAGCCCTGCTTCCCTGGGGATAGCTGAACACCTACCTGCCTATGGGAAGTGGTGAATGATTTTTTTTTGCTTTGTTTGCATGGCTTTTGCTTTACTTGAGTTGCTCTTATCTCAACCCTTGTGTTTTACATGCCTTTCCAATTCTCCTTCCCATCCCTCTGGGTGAGGCCGAGTAAACAAGCAGCTATATGGTGCTTGGTTGCTGGCTGAAGTTAAACCATGACACAACCATGCATGTTCCAAGCATTGCCCACAACAAACCTTAGACTGTTACCACAGTCTAAAGTTTTTGTAGCCTTTACTTTAGGTTATGAAGGAGTATATGAGAAATAGCATCTCAGCACTATCAAAACTAGCTAGCTACAACAAGACTCTTACCATCACATACCAGTTTAACTTCAATAAGTAGCTCTCACACCTTACCCCAGCACAGCCACCAATCCCCCATGAGGTTTCAAAAGTTTATTTACTGTCCATGCTGTTTCTTCATGCTCTTCAGACCAGTCCACCCTGCTTCTTGCCTCTGCTATATCCAGATTCTTCTACCTCCAGGCTCCTCTTCCAGCCAGCTTCTCCTCATTCAGGCCCTCACCTATGTCTAGAGCACATGCTCTCCTTCCTCCCTCTGCTTCTTCCACATCAGTCTTCATCAGATCCTTCCCTTACATACCCCTTAGAGCTATTTCACTACTTAGCAGGAACCAGCCACAGCTGCACATTATCCACATCAGCCAACCCACTGCCCCTGAAGCAAGCCCACAGCTGTATGTTATCAATGTTAATTAACCTACCTTCATTCCTCTACAAAATGGGAAACTGAGGAAGCTGTTGTTTTCTTTCTTTCTTGTAAGGCAATCTGCCTTGCTGCTACTGGTAGGAATGTTTCATGCTAGGTTTTTTATGCTTGTTTTTGTTTGGAGAAGGTTTCCCTTGCTATTTAATTTGTTATCATCTTCATTTTTCCTATAGCTGATTACTTTTATAGGTCAAAATGTTGAAGCAAGGGTCTGTAAAACACATGCATATATGAATTAAAATAACTTTTGAAAATATTTGTTCTTACTCTGGAGAACACATTGTTAGGTAAATCCTTTTGCTGTCTTTCATTCCAGTCTCTTCCTGGGATACACTTGGTTTCAAGTAGTAGTAATCTTATGAGAGGACAAACCTTTTGTTAAAGCAAAAGTTGTGAGCATACCGTTGTTGTTTTTGTCATGTTTTACAGTGACATAACATCTGTTAGTGAAACTTTGAGTTTCCATTTTTATGTGGGGATTGACATCTAGTATCTCCCTCTCACACTCATTATAGTTTAATATGCCTCTGGTGGCTACAACTTCACTTAAGCAGGAAAACACTATGAAAATATTGGTAGTGGTCCTAGAAGTAGCTAGGATGCATGTTCCACCTTTGGTATCCCAATGCCATTGACATTGTCTAGGAGCAGTTACACCTAATATTTATAAATTCAGGAAAACTCAGAGAATTAATGGAAATGTTTGCTGAACCTAAGATGAGGTAGGTGCCCAGCAAGGTAGCAGATAGTGCTGGAGCTTGGGCTACTGTTGAATTAGAAGCAGCAACACATGCTGTTTGCATGGTGCCATTGAAGGACTGAGCCAAAAACAGTAGGATCTGGTAAGCTCATGGTGCTGGCAGTTTCTTTGCAATACTATTAGCATGGATGTGCTGGAATCTACTTTTGTATTTTTTCAATTTTAGAATGCCTGCTGTGTTTCTTTCCTTTTTAGCCAGTAACGCTGTCGGCTTTGAAGTGTTTGCAAAGCAGGGGGATGCAGGCATGTGTTTTGGACACGGGACCAGCTGTCTTTGGAGACAGACACCCTGCCGTTCCCACGGCCAGGGCAGAGGGCTAGAAAGTTGCCGCAGCCACCTTCCGTGGTGGGCTCCGCGCAATCTTCACCCGTAGTTCTCGGGTCCAGGACCTTACATCCAGTTTTCCCTGCCGAGCCGCAAGGCGCACCATTGTTTCCGCGGCACCCGGGGCGGGCGCGGCTGCGCGCGCGCGCAGTGTTGCTGTGGAGACGGCGCCGCAGGGGACGGGGGCGGGAGGAGGCGATAGGGTCGCCGCCAGCGCCCCGGAGAGGCGCATGGAGGCAGCCGCGCCGCGGCGGGCCCAGAACCCTCCCCCCGCCACTATTCCCTATTATAGAAGCGCTTCCGGCAGCGTGGACCACTCTGACATCATCCCCCGCACCCCGGTGACGTCAGCGCCGTGAGCGGTACGTGACGTCGATGCGTAGGAGAGCGTGGTGACAAGTGCTATTTAAAGCTCCTCGGGTGAAGGATGGAGGTAGACTGAGCAGGTGCCATTGCGAGTAGTAGCTTGTGGCTGTGTGCATGGTGGGACTATAGGGCCCTTCCTTGCTCTTCCCTTCCCAGGAGTGGGACGGAGGTGTGGGTTACAGGCTTGGCGGTTGCGCCAGCTCACCGCGAGGGGACAGGCGAGTGGAGGCGTAAGACGGTAGATGCGAGCGGGCAGAGGCAGCATCTCGAGGCCGCTGAAGTAGTCGGGCACTGCCTGACACGGAGCTCGCTTGCTCCTTTCGTTCCACCAGTGGGGCTGAGCCCGCGGCCCCGCCGCAGAGGAGCGCGGGCTCAGCAGCCTCTCCCGCTGACAGTGACCGACCCGCCGCGCCCCAGGACGATGCCCGCTTGCTCGCCGCAGAAAAGGGCGTGACGGCAAGAAGCGGACCCGCCGCTGCGGGAAGGAGGAGCGGCGCTCCGCATCTCTGCAGCCGGGGGTGGGCAGATCGGGGGAGCGCGGCGCCCCGGTGCCCGCGGGGAACGCGCGGCCGCCGCACGCCGGGAGTCCGATGCCGGTGCCGCGGCTCACTCTGCCTCCTTGGGAGAATGCATTGGTGCCCGCCACGCTGCTGGCGGGGGTGCTAGGGGAATCGGCGGCGTGGAGCCTTACGCGCACCGCCTGCCCCATCCCGCTCCGCCTCTGAGTCGCACGGAGCTTTCGGCGGCTGCTCACCTGGCGAGAAGCGCCGCAGCCGCCGCTAGCACCTCGCGGAGAAGGCGAGCGTCTCCCCGTCCGCCCGTAGGAGGGGACCCGTCTGTCCCCGGAGCTGCCGCCCGCTCGAGGGCTGGGGGTGCCGCCTGGGGGCTCCTGGCGGAGACGGCGGCCATGGGAGCCCGGCCCGCGTGGGGCGCTCCCTAGTGTGTGGGCGGCCCCGCTCGGCCAGGCAGCTGCGAGCCGGCGGCGCGGCGAGCCCAGCCCAGCGAACTGCTGCCGCCAGGGGGCTGCGGAGTTGCCGTTGCGGTGAGGAGCGCCCCGGGGACGTGGCACCGCCGGCCGTCATGGGGTAAGGATGTCGCGGGGGCCGTCGGGTCGGTGGGATGAAAGCGGCTGCCCGCGCGGGCTGTTGCTGCTCAGGCGGGCGCTGCTGAATGCGCGCGGAGGGGAGTGATTTTACTGGCTGGGTGCGTAAGGAGCAGAAATCCTGCTGCCATCGGTGCTGTGCATCAACCTGATGAAAGAAAAGGGGGACGCACCGTGATGTGTAGATATTTGCCTCCGCTGTAGCCACATCGGATCGCTGGAAGAGCCGCCTTGGCTTCCAGATCCCCACCGTGAGGATCCTCTCCCTGGTCAGTCCTGAAAACGACTGCTTTAAGCTCGGTGTGGCAAGGTGAAACTTAAAGAGCAGCGAAGGCTCATTTTAACTCTTCCGGAGTCTTCAGAGGATTAAAAAAAAAACTAGGTGTGAATTTCCCAATATAGTGAAGAAGTCTCTAGAGAAATCTGCTTTACAGCAGATCCCCTAAGTGAATTGGGATATCCACTTGAGTCTTTAAGGAAATTAGAAGGAATAAAATCTTTAAAATGAACCTGATCACATCTAATTGAGTAGCTATAAAAATGATATAGATACCTGTGAAAACTTTCCACAGTTGTATTCTTAGTAATTTGTATAGTGAGATGAAAAAATAAACCTTGTGCTTGCCTGATAACCTTTGAATAGAAAGGAAACTCATTCATGTTCAAAAGCGACAGAAAACCCAGTATGATTTGGCTAGCTGCAAGGTGGAGGCAGACTTTTAATGCATTAACAAGATGCTGTTTTTCTACGACTTTATAACAGTTCAGAGTATAAAAGTTATAACTCATGTCCTTTGTACTTTGGTCATGCAAGAATTTGAATGTGAAATATGGAACTTAAAAGCGTCTCTTTCCTCAAGCTGTTAATGACACTTGGAATTCTCCAATTTATTAACTTCTTTGTATGTAGGGTGATAACAGCTGCATCTGGCTCTGTCCTAGTCACTAGGGCTCACTGTACAAGATGTAGGAAGGAATGTCGTCTTAGGCTAGCTTTTATTTTCCTGTTGTTTTCCCTTTCATTTGAAAAAAATAATAATAATCCTAAACAGAATAAACCTGAGCTTGCAGCTGTCTACGTACTCAAGAAAGTGATAATGTGTTTCAAAAACCTGGCAAAAGGCTAAATGATGTTATAGTGGTTTTGGGATATATTAAAACTTCTAAGCAGACACAGAATTATGTAGCTTTAAAAATTCAAATAATGGAAATAATCTCATTTATTTTAAATCAATATTGTGTTTGTAGATGTCAGTTAAGTATATTGTATTCCAAATACAGATGACTGAAGAGGAGTACATTTTGTATTTTCTCTAGAATTAAATTGAGCACTTCTGAAAACAAAAACTTGACTTGCAAAACCAAAAATCCTTAATTTCTCAATTTCATAAATTCCGGTACTGCTAGTGTTTTAGCATGGTAGCTTCTTAATGAACAGTGCAAATTCATATCTGTAGAGGGAGCAGAAATAATCCTAAATACTGAAGGACTATAAAAATCATTTGGAGAAAGGGTATAAAGTTGGTGTCATGACTCTTAAGTAGTATCTTGGCATGTTAATGTCAAGAAGACAAAACTTGCAGTTTTGAAGACTCTTTAGACAGTACACGCTGGGGTATTACAATATAGCATTCCTTTGTAAGCTGTCTTTTAACAAGATGGTCAAAACCAGCAATGTAGGCATGTGTTACTGATAAGCTCTCAGCTCTCTGAGTGAATGAGCGCATCTAAGCCAGGGCCAGCAACAACTCTGTGGATCTGTGGTTAAGTATCAGACATTTGCTAATGTTCAGAGCAGAGGTCTTGTTTCAGTAGCTATTTTGTATTAGCATCTAAATGCAATTGCCCATGGATTTCAGACTATTTCTAGACCAAGATGTACTGGACTGTTAACATCGCAGTTATAAAAATAGTCTTCTGATGCTCTACTAAGGTCTTAAAATTGAGCATTCTAGAAGCCAGTTGCAAAATGTTTGATAATACATTTACCTGACCACAATAGGGTCAGTGTACTGTATTCAATATTTAATGGGTACTGCTATCTTACATAAGCTTGTACAGTGAGCTTGTAGTACCTGGCTGGTGGAGAGTTTACCGATCCCAATGGTCAGAACACAGAAAACTTGGGATGGGGGAGAGAAATCAGCTTACCAAACCAGCAGTAGCTTAGTCTCATTTTTTATAGTGAAGAATTTGCTGTTCTACCAGTGTAGTTCAGCCTGCTTGGCTCATTGAATACCATCAGGCAAGCCAGGTAATTATGCACTGTGTGTGCGGTGAATACCAAGCTGTGGGTAACTGGTCTCTGAAGCTGTGCTGCTATTAAATTTGTTTTCAGAAACTTCAGAATGGTCTATAGGGTCCAGTAGTTTAGGAACCACTCTTCTTAGTACTGTATCCTATGTGTCTGTGGGTATCCCTCATATCACAGGAGAAGATAAACAAATCAAGCCCTGGGGATTGTATAGGCCAGGCACTCTAGCATAGGATGTCCACTCTTGATTGTCTACCTGCCAGTCTCTTTCCCTCTCTCCTAGTTCTTCATCCCTGTTGCATAAAGACAAGTTCCTATCACTGTTGAGTGATATACCTTTTTTTTTTTTTTTTTTTTTTTTTTTGGTGTGGGGGGGCCTTTCTGTTGGATTGACCACACTGAATATAGTGTTCTTCAATAGGAAAACATTGATTTTCGTGTAAATATGACATCAGTATGTTCTGTCCCAGTTCATAACTTCAGTCTCTCTTGTATTGCCAGTATTGAGAAATGCAAAATTTGTCAGTATTGTGCAATTTGTTGTCTTTGAGCAGAGTTTGGATTATATTAAAAATCCTTAAATAGATATTAAGTAAACATACTCAGGATGTGTATTGATAGCCCAGGTTATTGTATGCATTGACCAGGTAAGTTTTGTGCTGAAAGCTGCAAACAGTCACCTTATTTTACTGGTCGTTGGTACTGCTTTTACTTTCTAGCAGGAGGATTAGAGGTTAGTATTTGTGGACTATGATGCATTGCTCAGTCTGGAATGAATACATTTCATGCAAGAAGCAGTATGGAAACTGCACAGTCATGAGTTCTGGTAAGATTGAGAATTTGGTGTCCTGTTAAACTTAATCTCTTGAATTAATTCCTGTTTTTTTTAATGAGTACTCTCTCTGTAACTACTTTATGTTCTGTGCTGTGGACAAGTATCCAAATCCATCATACTAGCTTTTCCCTTCACTCTTTACCTTGTAATTCCTCATCGTTCAGCAAAGCTTCTGTAAGATGTGCTAGTATGTTATCTTCATAAAGATGGTTATGATATGTGTCAATTTGAGATGTCAGATTTAGAATACTAGGGTTCTTAAGTTGGCTAGAGAATATTGTGGAAGATGAGTATTTCAGGATGTGTTTATTAGCATTGTAGTTACCTAAATAAGTATTTAAAATTAATTTTTGGCTGTTACTGATTGATCCACTCTGATCTCTTACCCTTGTTGAAGGTTAGTTAAATGCGTTTCTTTAAATCATTCAGGATGCGGAGTCCCATTTTGAAGAGATGATACTGTAGCTGTAGGGGAATTAACAAATCATGCTAATTCTAAACTCTAGGATGTAATAACTTTTACAAAGCCATTCTGAAGCTTTAAAAACTAAAAAATGTGAAAATCTATACTGTTTGAGCATATGGGATAGACAAATCTTTCTGTGGAAGTTGGCTTGCTACCTATTGACTTGCTTTTTTCAGGTGTTTCCAAACCAGTGTCTTGTCCTTAAACTTTTCAGTTTTCTCTCCCTAGCTGGGTAATAAGACATTAGCACTATAAAGTTGTTAGGAGCCAGAAGTATTGTTAACCGTTGAATTTGACCTGACTCAGGTTCTTTAACTTGTCTTTTTCCCTGCCCATGAGGCTTAATGATAGCTCTCCCAAAACTTTATCTTAGCAACGGTTCTATCAGCTGTGCTCATCTGACACAGAAATATTGCAGATAATAGAGCAGAAGGTACAGCTTCTTGGCAGTAGTTTAGTGTTACTGCAATTCCTGGTCATGTTGCTATCTCAAGGGCAAAATGAAATGCTTCTTGTGGGGAAAGCAATGGCAGCCAAGTAGTTTATACTATTTTCTGAGCAGTGTGTAGAGTATAACAAAACCAGATCAACATTGCTTACACACTAAACTTGATTTTTCTGAAAAAAGTTAGTCAGGTATAAATACGTAGACAGATGTACTGTATGTAAATTAGCTTGAAATGGTTAATAAACTACTTTGTCAGGCAGCACTGCATGGAGATCTCTACTGTGCTTAAATTATATTGTCATAGTAGTGTTATGACCATGAAATTTAAACTGGCTATTCTGGCCTGGCAACACATATATGTGTGTCCTGAATGCCATAGGGGATGATTTCCATGCTGATCCAGTGAAGGTATTCATAATACCTTAAGGTTGCGACTGATCTTTTTTAGTATTTCCATGCATTATAAAGATTGTATAGACCAGCTCTCTGGGTGAAATACTAGTTCTGCTGAAAATAAACATTTCAGTTCTTCACATTAATCATGTTGAGATTATTTTTATTCTTAATGTCTCAAGGCAAACATCAGATGAATGTTTTCTATGTGTGTGTGCTTGTGATTTCTCCCTCCCAAATAGTGCTTACTCTACTGCAATTCCCATTATCTTTGCAGATGTCAAGCCAATACTTGAAGTATGCAGTCTCAAAGCCATGGAGTTTGCAATAGCTTCAAATACTGTAACAGGCCATCACTTCTCATCAGGGGAGGCAATGACACCTAACTGGCTTTAGAGCGTTTCTGCTTGCTAATTAATAAAAGTAATAAGTCAAATTCAGGTATCACTTTTATGGGAATTTTGTTGGAAAACATTTATTTTTTATGATTTTCTTTTAAGACTGTAATTTGATTTAAAGCTCTTAGCTGATCACTCTAAATCACAGCTTTCCAGTCTGCAGAGTTTTTTCTCTCACATATTCTCACTCCTCTCTTCCAGTTGCTGTTGTGCAGCAGTTTTTTCCCCTTCTTAAATGTGTTATCCCAGAGGCGCTACCACTATCGCTGATTGGCTCAGCTTTGACCAGTGTCAAGTCCACCTTGGAGCTGGCTGGTGCTGGCTCTGAAATGGGGGAGGCTTCTGGCATCTTCTCACAGAACCCACCCCTGTAGTCCCCCTTGCTACCAAAACCTTGCCACATAAACTCAATACAACATTTCACAGACTTCAGTTTTCTGAGAATAAAAGAGCCAGGTCAAAAAATCTTTATTAGAGTGCTTGTTGAGAGAGTAAGGGATCAAGTCCTAATAGTCACAGGGGAGTCTGTTGGATCAGATGTTCTGCATCAAAAGCCAGGAAGTTTTCAGGTGGAAGTTTGCTTTTGTTAGACACTGGAGGTCCAACTGTGACTTAGAATTTGGTTTTAGACAAATTTTTATTACTTCTGCTATTAGTACAAATACTTAAAAAACAAAACAAAAACCACTTGGTGAAGAAAAGGAGAAGGGGTTGTCAGCATCACCAACTCCCTATTAAATTAACAGTATGGGATGGTGTGATATGCTGTTTCTTTAGGATGATACAAAATAATGCAGGTATAAAATTGGATGAATAGGAAGTTCTCTGTCACATTCCCATTGGAATGGGTACTGTGGTATTTGTTACATCTTTATTCTTTTTGTGTGGATAACTGACTAGCTGAAAAGGGTCACATAGACATAGTCCAGCTGGCTGGACAAAAATGCACATCGCTCTCAGCTTATCTGAAGTAAAGCAAAAATACACTATCCTTGGCTGTTCTTGTTACACAATAACAGGAAGATCGTGGTGGGAAAAAGAATGGTACAGGTGGGAACAGATAACTACAGAAGAGAAACTAGGGGCGGGCTTGGTATTTAGGCAACTAACCAATAATGAGCTTAACTTTTGTAATATGTATGAGCTAATTATAAGAAGGCATAAAAGGTGACTGTAAGGTACAATAAACGAAGTCTGCTGCTCACTCATATTGAGTGACTGTGTCTTCCCTCCGTCGCGACAAATGGCGCCCGAACAGGGACCCTAGAGAGGGCTGAACCTGCGAGCCACGGTTCGACGGAGATTCGGGTACCGGTGCTGAAAGCAGCGCAGGAGGCGGAAGGGCACAGTCCCCGCGCCCGGGAGCACCTACAGAGGGTCCCGCCGGCCACGTGTCGCCGAAGTCTCGCAAAGGCTGCAACAGCGCTGACGAAGGTATGGAGAGACAAGCGACGTACGATTCGCTCATATGCTTTTTAGAAAAGCGGAGCGTTCGGGACATAGATTGTAAAAAGGAATTACTCGGGTTATTAGCGTATGGGATAGCATCCGGGTCCCCGCGGCAGCGGCGAGCGGCGGCGCAGCCCGGCAGGCCCCTTCCCGGCCGCGGTTTCTCTTCAAGGCGGCACCATCCCCCCCCCTCCGATCGGCGCCATGGCGATGCAAGCGGCCAAGCGAGCTGACATCCGGCTGCCCCCAGAGGTCAATCGGATCCTCTATATTCGAAACCTGCCGTATAAAATCACAGCGGAGGAAATGTATGATATGTTTGGGAAATACGGACCTATTCGACAACTCAGAGTTGGAAACACTCCTGAAACAAGAGGAACAGCTTAAGCTTCTCAAGGAAAAATACAGGATTCATTACAAACCCACCAAAAAAAAGTGCTTCAGATGTCCCCTACAAGAAATGGGTTTCTGCCTTGAACTAGCAAACATCTCTGTGCTTAAAGAGAAGCCTTTTTGCCTTGATGGAGATAATTTATGCTGTATTCTGTATTTATGCTGTATTCTGAATGTGGAAATTGGTTGGGATTAGGAGGCTGGCTTAAAGGCATTTTGCAAACGGGATTATTATTTTTGATCATTATTGTAATAATAGTTTTTTGATCAAAACCAGCCAAAATTATTTGTAAGCATTAGGCATATCTGGAAGAGAATGCCTTTATTTGAATCAGCAGTTAAGGTGTAGTTTAGTCTGAGGCTGTGGTTTTATCTGCTTCTGGTGAATTTTTGAAGTGATGAAATCAGAGATACAAGGTATACTAAGAGTTATGAGGTAATAAGGTAATAATCTAAGTAAGGGTGCTGTCTTTTATATCTACAAGTGCAATATGCTTTTATGTAGCAGAGAGAAACTTTAACAATAATGTTGCTTGAGCGAGATGTGCATGTGACAACTTGGGAAAAGGGATATCACAACTGGAGTGCAACAGTGTTTCTACGTCTGGCAGAGTGAAATCTTTCAAGCCCTGAGTTTAGACAGTCTAAAATAAATTGTTAGTATTCAGAAAACCCATCTTAAGCCTCTTTTGCTTACAAAGTGTTATGGAAGTCAACTGCTATTGTAGAGAATTAATGATTTTTAATACATATTAACAAATACTACTATTTTAACTTGAGGCAGTTGAGCGAGAAATACTCACGTGTAGCATTTGAGGGAATGTCAGCATAAATCGCACTTACATTAAGACTGCATTTTTAATTACTGTACTCGTTAAGATTCGATGATGCCATAAGGCTAAGGCCTTTTATCACAGATCGGTTCTGAACTAAAAGGTGTGTGCACATGTAGGTATGCACATTTGTGTTATTTTCCTTAATTGGCTACAAAATAATATAATTAGGTTGGGGACTAGATCTTGGGAATTTGTCTATTATACTTCTGTTTGTTAAGGAACGTGCATAACATACAGCACCCATGTAGGCTTGGCTTGTGGCATAGTTGTCAAATTTAGCATAGACATTCAGACAGATAAGCAACGTACTCTTGTGTGTATCACCTACAAGCCATTATGGCTTACTGTGTAAATCTGTATGTAACTATTGAAAAATCCACTTATGAATGTATATAGCTTAGAACTAATTTTTTCCCTTTGTTAATTCTTTGATATCAATGAGGTATTCTTCAGAAAATGTATGGACTGGTCGGTTGCATAAGGGCAGTTGTTATTTGGACAGAAAATTGTTAATGGTCAGGGATTTTCCACTAAAATATTTGCAAATATTCCTAGTCAAACATCAGTTTGGTTTCTTTTGGGGTTTTGAGCTTGCATTAGTCCATGTTCAGAACTTTAAAATTACCTTTGAATTTTTTAAACTTTTTATATCACTGGAACAGAAAGAGCATCTAAATTAAAGCTTCAAGCTAACTTTATTTTTCAAGTATTTCAGGAATTATACTTCTGAACTGAGATTTTATAAGTTGGCTGTGTATTTTCCTGTGTTAAAACGCTGTTATTGAAAATGGTCAACCAAGCCTATGTCGCCCAAAATAAAAACGGGGGAATTGTGGATAACTGGCTAGCTGAAAAGGGTCACATAGACATAGTCCAGCTGGCTGGACAAAAATGCACATCGCTCTCAGCTTATCTGAAGTAAAGCAAAAATAACTGTCTTTGGCTGTTCTTGTTACACAGTAACAGGAAGATTTTGGTGGGAAAAGAATGTTGCAGGTGGGAACAGATAACTACAGAAGAGAAACAAGGGGCGGGCTTGGTATTTAGGCAACTAACCAATAATGAGCTTAACTTTTGTAATATGTATGAGCTAATTATAAGAAGGCATAAAAGGTGACTGTAAGGGACAATAAACGAAGTCTGCTGCTCACTCATATTGAGTGACTGTGTCTTCCCTCTGTCGCAACATTTTTGTTCTGTTTTCCACAGGTCTATCTCTCTTCCCTAATCCCTGTATTCAGATTGTTTTTCTGACATTGATTTGTACTTAACCACATTATAATTTAAGGTTGCCATGGCCAAACCTAAATGCATAATTGTCTGCCTTCACTAGAAGTAATACCACTTCTCTGGAGTCTTTTCCTGTAAGATATTTTAAAGGGACTTCTATATGAACCAGTTACAGAATAATTTCTAATAGTAAGCAACTTTTACAATTTGGACAGTAATTTAGAGCATGTTGTGATTTCCTATTCATCAGACTAAAGCTACTAAGTCAATTTGACTTCTAAAACCAGCTATGACTCAGTCTAACATGAGTGTCACCATTGTGCAGTGCAGTTTGACTAAGAGGGGAGTCCAGCAATGCTCTTGCATATTTATATACCCTTTAATGTTAGAAGCAGTTTCATCAATTCAGTGAGGGATTTGCCATTGTCTTCTAAAGTTATTTGATATCTAAGGAAGTTTAAAAATCTAATATTTGAATAATTCTTCAGTATTTTCAAAGTCTGATCTGTAATTTCATAGGATTGGAATTATTTAAAACCATGCACTGTATTTCTACTGTCTTTGAAACTTCCTTGTTCATGTAGAGCTAATGAGCAAAGAAAAAATGTGGATGAAGCATAGATGCTGTAGTGTGGGCAAAGCTGGAGGGGAAGGGACAGAATTTATGGGCTGGGGTTTGAACCTTTCCTTCCAAAATATAGGCAACACCGGGCATCAAAATATCTATTGTTTTATAAAAATAAATGTTAAAAACATAGACTACAACTTACCCTTGGAAAAGCAAAGTATTGGTGTTGGCCAAAACTGATTAAGCCAGCAAGCCTAGCAGCTGTCTTGTGGCATGTGGTGACGCAAGGTGAGGTGGACTGAAAAAAACCACTATGTCTGCGTGGCTGGGTTTGGACAAAATGGCCTTTATTGTTTATACAAACTATTTATATATCTTAGACAGTGCAGGTGTTAGACCCTGATAGGTTTTTGTGTCCTTCTTGCTTGCTATTTGCTGTTGCTGTAGGTGCCCGTATGCTGCGGTTCTAAGTTCCCATTCTTCACATCCTGTTTACATACCTGACAATTTGTGGCTGTCTTAAAGGTACATGGCTAAGTCTTTGAAGTCAACTAACTCATCTGCAGACCCAAACAATCCCCCCTTTTTGTTTTTTGAACAGCTAGTACCAGGTTTGTCATGTTCTGCAGGGCCCTTACAAACATGACGGCAACCAAGGCAATAGCAAACAAACAATACTGCCAATTGAGTGAATTGATGCCAAAAAGGCTGACATAGTCTCAGATTTTGGTAACATGTTGCTGCAATGGGGGGCCTAAAATCCATGCAGCACATACCATCAAAATCCTCACAGCCGTGTTCTTGAGCCAACAACAAAAAGCCAATAGTTGCTCTGTTTTGTATGTAATGGTGGCAAATTGGACTCACATTCTTAACTGCCTAATAAACAAGGTGATTTAACTCTTTAATGCTTTCCTTGCTGTTACTCCGGATAAGAGAAGAACCGCTGCAATACGTTCCCATCAGTTCCATAAATCAACTACATCATTACATGCTTCATCCAAAGTTATATTGCTTTTAAGTGCATTATGCTTATCAACATGTTCACGTGTTGATTTATGTGGGTGTCAGGGTCCCATCATAGCCTCCTATTACATTAGCATCTACACAAAGACAACTATCGACATTCAAAGTGCAAACAATATTGGCTTCTTTTGGGTTAACATTATACAGAGGTAATCAATTATCCCAAATATCAAGACTTTCAGTAAGATTCTTCATTCCCCGCATACATTCACTTTTTTGCAACAATGTCTGCAAGTCAGTTTCAAGGAAGGGCACACCAGACAAGGACTGGTTCAGTAAGGAGACCACACATTAGTTGTTGGGTTGACTGGCAGCAGCAGCGCTCCCACGGTCTGGCACGCTAAGCTCAGGCCGCACACAGCGAGCAGGTATCCATCGCGGACCTTCATCTGTAGAGACACAAGCATAACCTCTCCCCCAAGCTAACAATTCATGCGGTCCTGACCAATGCCTGGTACAAGGGTCTTTCATGCATACTAAGACACCTTGGTGCTTTTGCTGCTTGTCACCAATTGACACAAAATGTCACACAATCGGAGGCACTGCGTAGTTGGCAGAGATTTTCAGAAACTTCAGAACATAACATGCTTTCTCTATTTGTGCCTCTGGGGTCATTCCCTTCATTCCCCCCTCCTCTTTTTTTTTTTTTTTTTTTTTTTTTTTTAAGTTAGTGCTGCTGTATTAATAGACTCAAACCAATTTATACCCCCAGCTAAAAATAAACACGCTATGCAGTCTTTGTTATTTGAAAGGTGATAGGTTAAAACTACTTGTTCACACGCTTCCATCTCCCCTATGATTGGTCCCAGTGTGGACACTGCTCCCCCCTTGTGCAGGCATCCTGTTTTTTCTCATCTTTCTGTCCAACTCTCTTACCTCTGCGAATACAGTTTCTTTGTCTCCCTTGGCCTTGCATATGTCTTTCACAACACTTGCAGCTTGTTACAGTTTCGGCCTGCTCGGCCTGCTATTACAACAAAGTTACTTGGTCTGGATTGCTCATAATATGTCCGTTGTCTTCCAGCCATTCCACAAATCCCCCTTTTTGTTTTTGAGCGATCCAGACCCCTTTTATTATTCGGTTCATAATTCTTATAAAGCAATTCCACACACAGATCAATATCATTAAAAAGATTACAATGGCAATTAATACCGTTATCCCATGAAGAAACAAATCTTTTAACCATCCAGTAATTCCTAAACTCTGTAGCCAGTCCATTAACCCGTTCTCAATCTTTGTAGCCTGTATATTTTTCTTAACTCAGCAAGCTGCATATGAATACAGTTTGAGTGATCAGTCAAATTCATACAACACTTTCCTTAGCACTGTTCACTATAGGCTACTCTTTACTGTTCATGCTATTTCCTTATCTTCTAGGGGTGAGATCACATTCCTCCTTTGTTTCTGTCTCATCCTAGTTTCTTCTCATACTCCCTTAAAGTTATTTAATTCTTTGCTGCAGGAACTCAGCTGCACATCATTCAAAGCAAGGCCAAAACTGCACATTATCAGTGTCAAAACAACCCACTGTCTCTGTTATGTACAATTCTACAATTCTTTTTTTTTTTTTTAAACAGCAAAATACATTTCAACCGCTGTAATACAGTCGATTATAGACAGCTTTTCTGCGTGACAGAACACAGTCACCCCGTACTGCGAAACAGTTTTCTGCACTACTTTCCAAGCAAATGGTGTATGAACGTGAGGATTATCAGCAGCCGCATCTCCCAATACAATAGGATATGCGTGCGGTGCATGGTGGAAGGAGTAGGAAGATCAAGGAGCGGTCCGCCTATCTGTTCTACTAAACCCCAGTTCCCGTCTCTTAATGCCCCATCTCTTACAGCCTGCCAAAATCGCCGAGGGTCGCGCGTCATTACCGTACCACTGGAAACTGGATTTTTACCACCTCCACCTTCTTCATTGCCTGTGACTGATAACGTTGTCGTAGTTGGACCCGAATCCGGGTTTTCGGCACTTCCACCCTGCGCAGGCAGGGCCGGCGGCGCCAAGGACGCGGGCGGGGGGGCCGGAGCCGAGGGGGGAAGGAGTGTGGGCTGGCACAAATGTTGGGGTGAGTCAGGGGGGCTGGGATCAGTCCACCGAGGTTTCTGCTTGTCGTCCTCGGAATCGGAATCAGTATCCAGTATAAGTCGATGCAGTTGGAGAGATTTAGGGGATTCGGGGCATTGGGGAGTGGCACCTGGTAAGGGACACAGACTCTCCCCCTCCCCCACCCCCTCATCCTCTTGTCTGTCCTCTTCTGGAGGGGGATACAGGGGAGGTTTGAACGATGTACCCTCATTCGCATTGTGCTGACTTTTTAAGCCCCCACTTGCGTCTTGCGGTCTTTGCAAGTCTCCACTCCCATTTTGCTAATTTTGCAAGCCCCTAGTCGCATTTTGCTGATTTTGCAAGCCCCTATTTGCGTCTTGCGGATTTTTGAAGTCCCCTACAGCATGTCTAAGCAGTCCCCATGTAGGCAAAAGCCCCGACGCCTCTTTGTCCCCTTTTTCCAGAGCTTCTGACAGTGTTGATCCTAAATTGTCCCAGGTCCACACACTAAGAGCAGTCGCAGGGGACACTTCCACTCCATGTGTTCTGGCCCACAATAACATATTTTTTAACCGAAGCCCATCTAATGTAATTCCACGCTTCTCTAATACTAATTTCCACAGTGATAGCACTATGGTATCTTCTTTAGATAACTTACGCCCCATGCTGTCCCTGGTGGCTCACCTTACCGGTGTCACGTTCTCCCGGGATCTTGCAGCTGCTCGCTGTGCTACTCCGCTTCACCAGGCTCCGCCTCCCCAGCAACCCGTTGGTCAGTCTCAGGATCTGCTCCTGACACCCCTTACCGGGGTCACATTGGCACAGTCTCAGGGTCTCTTTTTGATACTCTTTACTGGGATCACATCGGCACGTCGGGGTCACCAAATGTGGTGATGCAAGTCGAGGCGGACTGAAAAAAACACTATGTCTGTGTGGCTGGGTTTGGACAAAATGGCCTTTATTGTTTATAAAAATTATTTATATCTTTTGGACAGTACATGTATCAGACCCTGATAGGCTTTCTGTATTCTTCTTGCTTGCTATTTCCTGTTGCTGTAGGTGCCCGTATGCTGCGGTTCTAAGTTCCAGTTCTTCACATCCTGTTTACATACCTGACAATTTGTGGCTGTCTTAAAGGTACACGGCTAAGTCTTTGAAGTCAACTAACTTGTCTGCAGACCCGCTGCAGACCCCAACAGTGGCATATCAGCAAAGCCTTGTCTTCTGATCATCCATGACAAAACATAAATTTCATATAAATGAAAATATGAGAAGATCATTAAATCACTTTATTTTGACTTGCTGTATCTTATGTCCATTAAGTACTGCATGATATCTGATTTCAAGCTGAAACACCAGTTGCTCAGAACTTCAGCTCCTTGAAAATCTAATGTACAGTATGCAATGATGTTTCTTTCAAAGGTAGATGTATATTTTTTTTTCTTAATATTATAGGATTAATGAAAGGTTCTAGCCCATTTTTCTCCCCTCAGCTAATGAAAAATTTCTGGTATTATTTGTGATGATACGCTAACTCAGAAGTGGTCAAAGATCTAATGCTAAAAGCTGATTGTTAAATGGGAACAAAACAGTTTAGAAAACAGCTTGAAGGCACTGCTCTGTGAGGTACTATGTAGCTATAAAACATATTCTATAAACTAGGGCATTGGACTTTATAGGTAAATAGGTGCATATATGTATTAACTTCTAATTGAATACAGAAAAATTTCCAATCTTTTTAGGAACAACTTCCTAAGCTTTTACTGACCATGAGTAAACCTTACTCAAACTGAAAACATAACAGCAAAAGTCTAAGAATGTGAGTGTAAAACTAGATAAACTGCTGGTGGTATGGGAGAGATTTTGATCTGGTTGCTCAATTGTATCTTCTACTTTTTTTACTACCTCAAAGCTTGGTTTAAAGCATCAAAGTTCTTATTATATGCATGTGTTATAGAAAGCAATATCTTAAGATGTGCTCATTTCATAAGTATGCTGAGTATATTTTGTTCAAGTTGTGACTTTCTGTCCAGAAAAAGATTTTTTTTATTTCAGAGCAGTGTCCATACAAGAAGCCAATGTTATGCAATACTGTTCCACAAGCTACTGTATACAGTATTTATCAGACTTCAGAGCATTTATAGGAATAAGGAAAATTCTGTGGTTTTCTATTGCTTTGAATTGTGTTTACAGAGCTTGTTGACTCAGACTCCTGAGAAACCATTGGTCATGTTTGGATGCCATAGTTGACAAATTAGTTTTGACTATAGTTGCATTTTTAATCACTCTCCTTATTTCTTTTCAGGGATCCCTCATGAAGCTGCTTAGAGTAACAAAAGCTTGCTACAGCTTTAAAAACAAGCCAGGGAGAGTATTTTTTAAGACTGTAGCCAGGCATTAGAAGAAAGCTATAGTCTTGGCATGCTGTCATTTTGAAAAAGCAAAAAGGTCTTTGTCCTGTCCTAAATCTGAGGATAATCAGCAAATGCCTGAGAGATCACGCAGGGGATTCATGTTGTCTGATATGGGGAGAAATCACCTTGGATGAGAGATGTTATAGAGGTTCAGAACTCACTGTGTGCAAAATTACTACCTGTAAAAATGTGTGTGTGATGCCTACAGAGACTGCCAGAGCCCCTGTGCTGTGTGTGAAGGATGCTGCATGGCAGGGTCTGCTGTGCCCATCCTGGTCTCCCATCCCCTTGCCACAGGGGGGCACTTGAGAAAGTGGTCAGTGCTTGGCGGTGCTTTTTTTTTCCCTGCTCTTTTTTTTTTTTTTTTTTACTCCTCCATGGGCCACAGTCTCCTCAATGTTGTACCTGCTCCCATGTCTGCTTGTCTGCTCTCTGCTCCTGCTTGGGCAGCTCTTTGCTCTAGCCCCTGTGTCTTTTTTTTTTTTTTTCTTATGTTTTCCCAGCCCTAATTCTGTTCTGTTCTTGTGTCTGCACAGGGCAGTCCCTGGCTTCCTCCTACACAGTGCAGCAGCACCCCCACTACCAAAACCCTGTCAATTTATCCCAATATATGTGTGTGTGTAACTTATTTATTTTTTAGCATCATTAATGCACCAAAAGGGGGAGGCAAGTAGGACATCAACTAATGTTGTAGAAGTTCATACCTTCTTTTCAGTGGCCTTATTGTTTTTACAGTAACTAAGACAACAGAATCCCGGCCTTGAGAAGTTGTAGATATTATGGCAATGAAAATAACTTTGGAGTCATGGTAAACAGTGTGGGGAAAGAAGAGGAAGGAGGTCTTTAGCACTACTGTTGGCATGATCTGGAAGTACCAGACACATCAAAGAATAAGACTTTTTTAAAAAGAAAATGCTAATTATGGATTAGCAAGGACAGTTCTTTCTAACCTTCTGTACTAACTTAAGCTGCTTTTGTGAAAGCTTTAATTAATCTCACATGTAGAGAAAGGATCCCTTAGGTTCTTATATTCAGTAGTCTGCGATTTTTTGTAAAGGATGTGTTAAGATATCAAAATGGAAAGAGGAGATGAAAAAACTGTTCATTCAGTTGTTAGGACACAGGCTTTTCTCCTAAGCCTAGCCTAGGACTGATCACATATCATATCAATGAATGGATTTCTGTATCAATGATTAAAAACTGCTGTGACTCTACCTCCTTAAGTGGTACTTCTCATCCTTCTTTAGTCCTCACATTTTCACTTAAGTCAAGGAGGACTTAGCGCTTCTTTTTAGTCTGCATTAGACTGCAACATTACAATGGTCAAAGTGAATTAAGAACAACAGCATTAATGTTTCTGCCATGCTTGAGCAAACATTTCTAATAGTCAAACTGTGTTACTATGACATTCTGCTTATTTTTGTTCAGCATCAGGATTTTTCTGGAAAAATAAATTACTTCTCTTTGTAATTAGTGATGAGTTCTTGTCTTAGTTCCTATTAGTGTTTTTAATGAATACTAAATACTTTGTGGTAGTGAAGGAATGGTAAGAGAAAGCTGAGAGGAAGACAAGGAAGAGTAAGGAACTGATAGTTGTTTTTACAGGACTGTTTTTTCTTATTTAAAGTTGTTCTTTTCTTCATTTTCTCTCAACTATATAGGCAAAAGTACACTTATATTTTTTATATATATATATGTTTGAGCACTTAGCAAGGGAAAAAGGAAACTACTCTCCTATTTAATATAACTAATACTACTTCAACTGAGTTAATTGAAGCTTCCAGATTTGGAGGGCATCGTGTCCTGTGTGGATAATGGAAAAAACAAGTCTCATAGTAAGGATAGTTTAGCTGAAGTTGTAAATCTTGTATGTTTTACATATTAACTTTTACTTGTTTCTGAATGTTTTAGTAAATCTAAAATTTAAGTAGCTCTATAGTATGTTGCCATAGAAAAGTACAGATGACCTAATTGTACAGCAGCTTCAAAGGGCTTTAATTGCAAATCAGTGACTGATTCTATAACACATTTCATCCTGTAGACATAAGGTGTGTAACTTCCATTTGTTTGAAGAAACAATCAGTATAAATGTTCATCATCAAGTGTCAAAATGTATTCTAGTTGGTTTAATTCTAGAGGCATCTGAAGCTTAGCATCATTATTGGAAAAAACTCCTAATTACCCCAGTAATTTGGCATAATCATGATTTTTCCAACTAGTTTAATGAAGGGGGCTATGTTTTTTGCCATAGAGTGTAGATAGCTTGTTATTCAGCAAAGCTGTAGTATCAGTTAAAACACTGAAAGAAAAGACTGTAACTCTAGTTTATCAGAAGAGATAAAAAAGTGCAGGTAAGCTTTATTAATGCTGTTCTGTACCTAACTGTAATGTCTATGCCAGACACACACATGCCCTAGAAAGTGCTCTGGTTTGTCTTTGCAAAACACTGTTGAGCAATCAGCAAGAATATGCTGGGGCTATAGAACATTTTTGTGCTGACAGTAAAGGAGAGCAGCGACTCAAGGCTGAACAATTGGACTTATTACTGACAGTCCTGCTTGCTTTAATTGTATAGTTTTTGCCTACCTTTTACATATGAAAATCCTAACCTGTGGTATGTTGAAAGCCTCAGTTGTGTGATAGATTGTTCTGTGACAGAACTGAATAGCATTTCTGGTCAAATGTGTATTCACTAACCACGCATCTATGGTTTGGATTCAGTTCTTTCATCTTTTTAGTTAATGTTGTCAGAACCTGTATTTTCTCCTTCCAATGTCAACCTTCATCCAAATAATTGTCAGGCTTCTAAGACTTTTGTTTTGATAGGCACTTTAACTTTCCAGAGTTAAAGAACTGCTTGCACTATGGTAATATGCATCAAATTACATTTGGGTTTGCTTAATTGGGAGGTAAATGGAAAATGTATCTACTCTTGAAGACAAGAACTAAAGTTTAGGTATGACTGAAGAAGTAATTGTAGAGATTCAAAAGAGCAATAAGAATTAGTGTAAAGGTTATGTTAAGCAAAAGGGCTATAAAAGTCACCTTTTGTCATGGTTTAACCCCAGTCAGCAAATAAGTACCACTCAGCTGCTCACTCCCTCTCCCCCCCCCCCCCCATCCCGGTGTGATGTGGAGGAGAATTGGAAAAAGGTAAAACCTGTAGATTGAGATAAGAACAATTTAATTATTGAAATAAAGTATTAAAAATAACAACAATAATAATTGTAATAAAGGGGTGAGAGGGGAATAAAATCCAAGGAAAAAAAACCCCAAGTGATGCACAATAGTTGTTTGCCACCTGCTCATTGATACCCAGCCAGTCCCTGAGCAGCAATCAACAGCTCCTGGCCAATTCCCCCCAGTTTATATACTTGGCATGATGTTCTATGGTATGGAATATCCCTTTGGCTAACTTGGATCAGCTGTCCTGGCTATGCTCCCTCCCAGCTGCTTGTGTACCTTCTCACTGGCAAAGCATGGGAAACTTGAAAAGTGCTTGATTTAGAGTAAGCATTACTTAGCAACAGCTAAAACATCAGTGTGTTATCAACATTATTCTCATACTAAACCCAAAACACAGCACTGTACCAGCTGCTAAGAAGAAAATTAACTCTATCCCAGCTGAAACCAGGACACCTTTGCATAACCTTTGTGTTTGTGCAAGGGATTGGGATCAGGAAAACAGCTACCCAACCTCCTATAGCTTGGTGATTTAGAGGGAGAAGATGAGTTGACATACAGTGACATTTGTATGGAGGACTAGCATGTGCATTAATTTCCCTTGCCTACCTTCCTCCTCCTTTAGCTTTCAATGAAACAGTGTTCTCTTTGATCTGTTCTGTATCACTTCCAACATCCAGCAGAGGAGAACACCACATCTTCTGGCAGATGGGTTTCAAGGAGGCTTAACTCCTAGCTGAGTAATATGATTCTGCTGCTGAAAGCAACTGGTCTTGGCTGCTCTTGCTGCCAAGCAGTAGAGATATTTCTGAGAGTTTGCATGTACCCCTTTGTAATAAGGCCAGATTGAAACCCTTGGACTATGAGTACCCAAAATCCTAATTTTTTCTTTTGCTTTTATTTGGGCTGAAAAATTTATTAAGAATTTATCTCTTACTTAAAGGGAGATGAGGGCAGGGACAAAGGATATGTTTCTTCACATCCTGGGAATGGGAGAAAACAAAAGAGTTCAAAAACCTACAAAGTTAAATTCAACTTAAAGTTCTGGGATTTGATGGTAGCATTCCCTGAAGAATACAGCAATTTATTTGTCAGTAAAATGTAGCTAAATTTAAACTGACAACTATCTTAGCGATACAAAAATATTTTTAGATTTCTATGCAATGCTATATGTTTTGGTAATGATTATGGGGAAAAATAAGTTGTAAATTCTAAAGTTCAGTATTTTTTTTTACCTTACATAATTTTATTTGCTAAGCAGTTAACTTTGAACCATGTATGTCATACATATTTAGTGTTGCTATGAAAATGTTCAGATGTGAAGCTCCAAAGAGTGAGTGTTTCACAACACATGTTCCTGACCCTAATTAATGTTAGTTTTAGAATAATTGCATTGAATCAGCCAGTTCAGTTTTAGATTATGGCAAAACATTAATTAGAATAATCAAAATATTAAAAGATTTTTGAGAAGATGAGGGGTTTGAAGTAGTATACATTCTGCAATGTGCAGTGTAATGAGATGAAGTTATACATGTATTGATGCTGTTTAGTTTAAAGGGATAGATGAAGGGTGAGGGCTGGGGAGGTGATGGGGCAGGGCTGAATGTATATTTAGAGATGACTGTCTTTACTTGTAGCTGGGTGCTGATTTTTGCTTTAGAAGGCTTGCGTTTTGCTTGCATATGTATATTAATGCACTTATCTGCTCTATGCAGCAACACATACAGAAGTTCTTAGGAAAAATTTATCATGCAAAGTGAAATGTGTACATCCCAGTGGGCACAACTGGCAGATAACTTGTGTGCAACAATATTACATACAAATCAGATTCATTACTTTAATTCTCTGCCCTTCAGGGAACAACCCATCTTCAGCACCCGAGCTCATGTCTTCCAGATTGATCCAAACACTAAGAAGAACTGGGTTCCCACCAGCAAGCATGCTGTTACTGTGTCCTATTTCTATGACAGCACAAGAAATGTCTACAGGATAATCAGTTTGGATGGCTCAAGGGTAAGCTTTATTTCAGAGAACTTGCTTGCTGATAGACTTTTGTATTTATTTTCCAGTCTTATGTCCTTCATGTATCTTTTCATATGCTTTTGTCATTATCTGAGTAACAGATTACTGATGTACATTGCTTCATTACATATTTTAAGTGTTTATGGAAAAATACTATTTTCCATGAATTCATATTTACTTTGATAAATCTATTGCTGAATTTAAGTGATAACCTGTTACTTAGTAAATACTTTGAGCAGTCTAAAAAGGCATTCCCTGTGAGATGCACTAAAAAGTACAAATAGGCTTACAATAACCTGTTTTCACGTCTGCATTCAATGATGTTATCAATATCATTGGCTTCAGCATTATGAAGGACACCTGGTTAGTGCTTGTAATCACTTAGTAAATCCTTCTCTGTTACATAATCTTCCAATTTTTGCTGTAGAGAACATGGTGATTCCCTCCTAATAAAGCTCTCCATGGTAAGCTTTTATCAAAACTCAGTTGGGTTAGGTTTGGGTTTTTTGGGGGTGGTGTTTTTTTGCTTGGTTTGGTTTTTTTTAAAATTAGGAAATATAATGTGTTGAGCTGCTATTGTAAGAAGCCTTGTCTAAGAAATTAATTTGGAAGACACAGAGAAAATATTTGACTGTTCTTTAGGTTCTACCCCAAGTGGGTATAAACCGAGTAACTTTATAAATGACATGTGTCACTGTCCACTCAGTGGACTTGTGATGGTTCGTTTACTATGATCTCAAAGTGCAAAAAATCAAGGCGACCACACCAAGGGGTTATGCTTTGATCAAACAGCACAACTTTATTGTTTGCCCGTAAAGCGGCATGCGATATAGTGACAGGGAGGGAAGGAAAGGTAAAATAAAAAGAAAAGGAAAGAGGATTATAGCTACCACCACGGGTCCAAGGCGTCCCTATGGTCCCAGGTCTAGGCAGCGTCCTGCCGGTCCTTCCGATCATCATGATCCTTGGTGGGGAAGATCTCCAAAGTTCGGTTGCTAAGGAGCCATCTTTTATGCCAAGCAACACACCTTGCTCCTCCTCTGGTCCATGGATTGTTGCCAGTCTCCGCCTTCTCGAGCCAGGTTATCACGCATGTCCAAAGAGGAGTGCCCGAGGTGTGGTTTGCCTCAGAGGCAGGTAGCTTCAGACCTGGAGGTGTGTTCTTGTATTATAATGATATTATAATGAAGAAAGTTCACCTGAAGTTCAAGTTTTCTGGTTCGTTGCTATGACAGTGGTTGTGATCCATCTTCTGGACAGCTGTTATGCGGCCTTATTGTAGTTGTTCCTTTCAGTTCCAGGTAGCAGGGAGCGGCATAGTACTCCTCATACTGCATTCCATCTCCTTGTCTCTGTTGGCAATGTTGAGACAATATTGTTCTCTTTAGACCGACTCTTACAACATGTCAGAAATCTCTGCAATAAGGACAATAAAGATGCACAGAGTGTAACCAAAAGCTTTAATCCTTTCAGGAGACTTTAATTTGCAGTTTATGGAGGGGTGTCAGTTCATGATGGTTGGAACTAAAATACTCTTTTAGCGCATAGCAGTATTCACAGGATTTCTTGGCTATTTATTGAAAGCTGACAAACATTACTCTGTTTTTTTTCTTTTTTAAATCCAGAATATTGCTGTTTTAAATGAGGAAGGAGAGTTTCTATCATATAGAAGTATATAGGAATTTTCTGTCAAAGATTTCTATATGATACTACTTTAGGTGACTGAGACTCTAGTATCAAAGCCTACCAAATTTTTTCCAAGTTTAACTCTTGACTGTTACCTTCTCAGCACTCCTTCAAATGATTTTGTTCTGTCAAATAATTAAAATACCTTTTGTCTCACTGTTTATAAAATACTTTGGGATTGGGACCAGATGCTATATGAAATCAAGGCTACTAGTTGTAATCTGTAGCACCTTAATTGATCTGTACAGTTTACAAAACCTTTATTCTGATATCCTCTGGGGTTTGTCTGCCTTTGTTCAAAGCTGCAACAGAAAGTGGCTGCTGAATTGCACTGCCAAGCAGTTGTTCATCAATTTATTTGCTCTTTTGTCTATTGTAGCACTTCCTTTGCATTTGCAGTACTATTGGCAAGATATATTGATAATGCAATCTATCACTTTTTTTTTATTCTCTCTGTGATTGCTGCAATCCTAATAATGTTTTCACCCAACCATTATATGTCTGACTAAGATCTAAGATCCCAGTCATGATTAAGAAAGAGCCATTGTTTCAGGTATCACAACATTGCTCTGAAACATATCAAGGTGAATAGCAGGGGGACCCATAGAAGAATTTTTAGGAGCTTTTTTCAGAGATTTTTAAAATTTTTAATTATATCCCCATTTTTTAAACATCTGCACATACATAATGTAGTATGTAAAAAGGGCTAAATATAAATATAAAGCATTCTTAAGGTCAGAATGCATCCAGTGTGTCTCTGCTGTATGGCATACAGTTGGGTGTCAGTAACACTACTGGCATCTGAGCTTGCAATGCCTTACATTGTCGATTGGTCAGATAGAGGCATTAAATTTAAAAAGCAGAAAAAGATATGTAATTTAATTCTCCAGTTCTGAGTTTTGAAATGAAATAAAATTATGATTTTGTGGTTCTCTTTTAAAACAATTTTTACATTGAAAATGTCTCAAAATTACATGTTGCCAGCTGCCAAAAATGCTTGTTGAACCATATTGGGTTTGTAGCTCTCATGCCCCTCCCTCAGGGTAGATAGATATATGATCCAACTAGGTTTACTTGTAAACCTCTGTGCTGGTGGGGTTTACAGCACCCTGTGGGTTTGTGTGTTGGAGAGAATGATGTGCACATGGCTGCTCAGTTATTGTGGCTCAGGTGCTGAGCAGGAAGCCAGTGATGGCAATGCATATGTCCACTTAGACTGCAGTAAGGAAATCTTGAGACTGTATTGGATTTGCGTGGCGAGGCTTTGGTAGCGGGGGGGGGGAGCTACAGGAGTGGCTTCTGTCAGAAGCTGCTAGAAGCTTCCCCCTGTGTCTGATAGAGCCAGTGCCAGCTGGCTCCAAGACGGACCTGCTGCTGGCAAGGCTGAGCCAATCGGTGACAGTGGCAGTGACTCTGTGATAGCATATTTAATAAGGGGGAAAAAAACCCCAAACTGGCAACTTCAGCTGGAGAGAAGAGAGAGAATATAGAAGAGAAACAACTCTGCAGACACCAAGGTCAGTGAAGAAGGAGGGGGAGGAGGTGCTCAAGGCACCAGAGCAGAGATTCTCGTGCAGCCCATGCTGAAGACCATGGTGAGGCAGGCTGTCCCCCTGCAGCCCATGGAGGTCCACAGTGGAGCAGGTATCCACCTGCAGCCCATGGAGGATCCCATGCTGGAGCAAGTAGATGTGCCCTGAAGGAGTCTGTGACCCTGTGGAGAGCCCATGCTGGAGCAGGCTCCTGGCAAGACCTGTGAGAGAGGAGCCCATGCTGGAGCAGGTTTGCTGGCAGGACTTGTGACCTTGTGGGGGACCCACACTGGAGCAGTCTGTTCCTGAAGGACTGTACCCCATGGAAAGAACCCACGCTAGAGCAGTTCATGAAGAACTGCAGGCTGTGGGAAGGACCCACATCGGAGAACTTTATGGAGGACTGCCTCTTGTGGGAGGGACCCCATGCTGGAGCAGGGGAAGAATGTGAGGAGTCATCCCCCTGAGGAGGAAGGAGCAGCAGAGATAATGGGTGATGAACTGCCTGCAACTGCCATTCCCTGTCCCCCTGCACCACTTGGGGGTGTTACTGAAAATCGTAACCAGGAAAACTCTCCAAACCAAATGATAGTTTAGAAAGCTGACATTGGTTTATTGCAGCGCTGGGTGCATGGGGGATTTTTCTTCCTAACATGCACAAGAAGCTACTTGAGGGTACACATTATATACAGTAGAGTATTTGCATATTCATAGTACATTACATATTCATTTTCATTCATGCACAGGATTGGTTACAAGTTTCTCGCTTTAAGACAAATTAGTGCACATCCTCAGATAGCACTATTGAAGCTTTTTACTAACTACACCTGCTCCCCAAGTGGGGTTTTGCCCTCTTTCAGGGGGCTATTTGAATTGAAGGTCAGGATCTTCCAGTACCACAATTACCTTTGTCCTACTTTCAACTAATTTTCTGTTGATATCAGTGGATTGCAACACCTTATCAGCTTGTCTCCTCTTGCAGCCAGAACTTTCTCACTTGGAGGCTTCTTTCTACATAATTTAGATAACCATGCTCTTTTCCTCATCTGTTCTTTGTTTCCCAAGGCTGACTCCCTTTATTAGAAGTCCTTTTATTCATCAATTTTGACATTGTGAGAGGATGGATCAGCTAAACTTTGTGCACATACTTGTTTAACATATAGTTAAACACTAAATCAGAGTTCGATCATTCGGGAGTTTAGGCAACAGCAGGAGTGAAGTGAAGTCTGAGAAGAAGGAAGAGGTGGGAGGATGGTGTTTTAAGATTTAGGCTTTATTTCTCATTACTCTGATTTTGATGTGAAATGAATAAGGGAATTAAATGTTTTGTTAGAAGTTTGACTTTGAAACAATTAGAACAAATGAGTTGTTAATGGTTAATTCAGGTTACTAGCATTTTTGAATGCCCTGCTAAGTGCTTCGTTAAACACTGGCAAATCCTTTGTTTAAAGGAGCTTCAAGAAGGAAGTACCGCGCATGATGAATGAGCTGACTGGAAATTTACCACAAGAAATGAGCTCAGCAAAACTAAACACTAACTAGGGGAAATGTAATTCCGGCAGGGGGAGATCATGACCACTGACTCATTGACCACCGACTCAAGAAACCCCCTAACCCAAAGAGAAGTAGAGACTGAGCATGTGGACTAATACATAAGAAGCAAGAGGATTGCTTAACAAATAGGGAACTGAGTATTAAATAATGAGAGAAATATGTAACTTGTAACCAATGAAGGCTGATGTCTTTGCTGAACTGTGTAAATAGTGTAAAGTTTTGACAATCGAGAAGCTAGGCATTTGTGGGTTACCACCTAGCTCCCTACTTTGCACAAACTAGAATAAAGGGATAGAAATACCTCCACTCGGTGTGTGAATTGGTGCTGCATATTGGGTAATGAACTTGCCTATGGGACAACAATTTGGTAATAAATGAAACTAATTTCCCCAAGTCGAGTCTGTTTTGCCTGTGATGGTAATTGGTGAGTGATCTCTCCCTGTCCTTATATTGACCCGTGAGCCTTTTGTTATATTTTTCTCTCTTGTCCAGCTGAGGAGGGGAATGATAGAGCCTGGTGTCCAGCCAGGGTCGACCCACCAGAGAGATAGATACACTTGAAATTTGAGTGATAATCCATTTCTGCCCCGCACCCTTCCCCCTCTTTAGGTCAGTAAGTTCCAGTAGGATTCCTGGATAAAACTTTTCTACTGATTGTCTGAACATCATTAAATCTTTATTCTTGAAAACAAAAGGTAATTTTTAAGATGTGATCTTCACTCACCTCTGAGAGATGTTACTATACATCGCAGATTCCCACTTGAATTTGTTTGTGGAGATCTTTGATCTATTGTGAGAGGGTGGGGTTTTTTTCCACCTTATTCTATATCAAAGGGTCTATGAGCCAGATTCAGCTGAGAGGTCCTATAGAAACAAGTTCTGCTTATTCTTTCTACGTTGTGTAATGCTTTCTGAAGCTACTGTCTTGTCTTACAATACCTGGCACAAGAAATGATGCATCTCCCTCTAACTTGACTTCAGAAAATGTTCTATGGCCATAAGTTGTTCACTGTACAGGCCATATTTTATAGTCACATACGGTATTTGTATCCCTATCACCCATGTCAAGGAGAGCCTGATGCAAATAATCAGATAGAACTTGAGGCTGGTTTCTATGACATCTTGAGTAAATATCTTTTATGCAACCTTTTTCTCCTACTGCTCTAGGAATCAAGAGAAAACCTGAAAAATGAAATCTCTTATGCAATATGACATGACATCGTTGAGCAGTTGTTGCTAAGGCTTTCAGTTCTCATTAATTATGTAGTCACTTCATATCTCCTTGGAAAAATGTGTTTTAGTACTTCTTTCTCCTAGGTGATGGAAGGAAGCCTCCGTTATTTATCCAGTAACATTGCAGATAGACACTAAGATTATTCCCAGAATCTTTCTGTCTTTTCCATTCAATCTCTGGCAGTCACTGAGAAAAGAAAGGAGATTAAGTAGTGTGGTTCCTGCAGTACTAGTTAACTCTCTGATAATGTTTTCACAAATGCAAGACTGGGAAAAACCCCAATAATTTGTGCTCATCTAAACCAAGAGAAGACTGGAAAAGAGTGGTTTTCCAGTCTGTAGGTTCTATGAGCCTTAATATATATTATTTCTGAGTCAAGTCTCCCATCAGTGTTATTGCAATAGATGATCTTTATATTTTAATGACTTATAAAATAAACTAGTCAGAAATTAAAATGATAATCTGTTTAATGCTAATATAGGTTTTAAGTAAGGCCTATAAGCACAGGTCTTGTTTGTAAACAGAGAGGGACACTTAGGTGAAGTGATTGGTGGCTGTCTTTGTCACAGTGACCACAAAGTAGTTGAGTTTCAAATCATTGGCAATAGGAGAAAAAGTGCCAGCAAAACTTGGACCCTGGATATGGGGAGAGCAGACTTTGGGCTGCTGAAGGAACCAGTTAATAAGGTCCCCTGGGAATTTGCTTTTGAAGGTATTGGGGTCCATGAATGCTGGTCACTTTTTAAGAGTGCAGGAGCAGGCAATTCCAAAGTGTTAGAAATCAAGCAAACGGGGCAACAGGCTGGCTTGGCTGAGCAGGGATCTTGTAAAATTTAGGTGGAAAAGGAAAATGTATGGAGATTGGAAGCAAGGACAGGTGGCACAGGAGGACTACAGAGGTACTGATTGCCACTGTAGGGAGAAAATTTGTGCGGCCAAAGCTTGATTAGAGTTCAAGCTGGCCAGTACTGTAAAGGGCAACAAAAAAGGCTTTTTAAAAATATATTAAGAGCAAAAGGAGGATCAGGGATAACATTGGTCCGCTGCTTGATGAGGTCGGTCACATCAGAAACGGGGACGTAGACTAAGCAGAAATATTTAATGCCTTCTTTTCCTCTGTCTTTAACACTGATGGTGGGCCCTGGGACCTCTGGAGCCCTGTGTTGGAAGACCATGAGTAGGGGGATGATAAAGTCCCAGCTGACTGAACTTGTTTGAGACTTGCTGCTCCAGCTGGATGCACATAAGTCTACAGGGCCTGATGGGATTCATCTCAGGGTACTTGAAAGAGCTGGCTGATGTTATTGCAGGACCTCTCTCCATTATTTTTCAATGGTCTTAGGTGTCTTGAGAGGTCCCAGTTGACTGGAAGATGGCAAATGTTGCCCCAATTTTCAAGAAGGATAAGAAGGAAGACCCTGGCAATTATAGGCCTGTCTGTCTCACTTCAGTGCCTGGTAAAATTATGGAGAAAGTTATTCTGGGAGTTATTGAAAAACACTTGAGAGACAATGCAGGCATTGGTCACAGCCAACATGGGTTCATGAGGGGAAAGTCCTGCTTCAGTGACTTAATTTCCTTTTATGACAAGGTCACCCATCTAGTTGGCCAAAGGAAGACAGTAGATGTACTGTGTTTCGTTTTGTTTTGGGGTTTTTTTGTTTTTTATTATTTTAGCAAAGCTTTTGATACTGTCTCTCACAGTAACCTTCTGGACAAAATGTCCAGCATACAGCTAGACAAGTCCATGATATCTTGGGTGAACAATTGGTCCAGGCAACCTGTTCTGTGTTCTGTCTTGTGCAGCCAGCCCACGTGGTCAGCTGAAGCAGTGAGCAGTCTCAGCTGAAAACCGGTTGGTTTCTCCAAGGTTTTATGCTGGGTTAATTTGCAACCAGATATGCCACTGTCACTGCAGCAAATGGCAGTCCTGCAGGCTTTAAACCTGCCTGTTGCTTGGAGGTCAAAAGTCCCTGTCCTCAGAGTCCTCTTCTGCACTGAGGAAGTTACATCTGTCACAAAATTACCTGCATGTTCAACTGTGATACAAGTTCAAATTAATCAAGCAATGGAACTAGGGCTTAAGCAAGGAGACAACATAGCTAGAGCTTGGGTTGGGAGGAAGACTCTTTTCTACACTTTCCCCAGGATAATTAATTTCAAACATGTTACTGTTGATGGCTTCTGCACCAAGAGAGATTGAGCATTAAGTGAACTTGCACAGCTCTGTTCTGGGCTTCCACCAAGTTATTTCAAAAGGAGGGCTTCTAAGCACTAACAGTACACAAGAAGACAAGAAGCATACAAGAAAAACAGAGCTCCAGAACACCTCATTTCTAAGAAGTCCACCTCCACTGTCTCATGTTATCTCTTCTGTCCTACATGGCATGGACAGCTGTTTCTCATGAGGTCAGTTGGAGGCCTTGGTGCAAGTACAAGCCTGCTGGCTCTGTTTGGGCCCTCAACCATATGCCTAAAGAAAGGAGGATGACTGAATTACCAGTGACTTCACTGACCAGCTTCTCCTATATGAAAATCTGAGAAGTTTTATGGACAATTAATGCTGGAGATGGTTTTCCAGTCTCTAGTCACACAACAGATCTTGTCCTTGACCTGATAAGGCTTGTTGATTCAAATGTAAGCTTTCAGGCATTCCAAAGTTTTCCAGAAGTTGTTCACAGTGGTAGCCAAAACTTTCATTTTGAGGTAAAAGTTATCGGAGAGAACTGCCTGTTTGATATCCTCAGTTACATCCAGATTTGCTCTTCCAATTTAATGTGAGCATAATGGAGCTGCCAAAGCCACTGCAGAAGATGCCAGTTTTGTTAAATTCATCTGTGCTGCTGTATATTTGTTTGCCTTTCCACATGTTGCAATACAATGTGTTCTTCTGAACTTTCTTGCAATACTCCTCTCTCCCACTTCATCTGAGAATCAGCATATACACATGGAAGCTGTTTGTGGGCTTAGCTGGCTTTTCAGCTGTAAATTTTTCAGGCTTACCCTGTAGAATTCAGAGAAAATTTGATGATGGTGGTATCTGTGCTCCAGGGCTACCTAAACCTCAGCAGAAGCAAAGGATGCTAGCTAAGTAAACTCCATAACTACTCACTTTAATATCCATCCAGAAGGCCATCTCACACAAGTAGTATAGGCTGGATTTGACTTCTAGAAGATCTCAGGCTTGGGAGAGCAGTACTTGGTCTTTCTGATGTTGAAGTTTCTCACTGTCATCATTCTGAGAAAATATTGTTATTCTCTGTACATCGGTTTAGTTCCTGCTACTCAAAGAATAATATTAAGATTTCTTTACTCCAACAGAGAAGTTGGTTTGGACCCTGTGAATTTTGTTGCTGCTCTAGGACTCTACAGTAATCACTGGCTTTGAACTGCTGGGGGTAAGGCAGGGATTATGGTTTCATGGGAGCAGAACAAAGCACGTGCACAATGATGTTCAAGATTCCCAACTCTAGTGTGAGACAGTAGGACCCATATTGACAATAACCTTTGGAGCACAATAACTGGCATGTAAGAAAGATTCTTCCTGAGCTGTTCTGCTCACAGTGTATGCTATTTTTTGGGAAGTTTTATGGACATACTCTTTCACATGGGTATTACAAAGCACCTACTAACCAGTGTTTTATGAAAAAGGCTGTGAATTATTTAATAAATATGGCTGAAACTCTTAGTAGCACCAGACAGATGAGAAAGCATGCCTGCATTTTACTTCTAATACACATATCTGGTTTTATGGCTAGTCTTTTTTGTTCACATTGGCTGATTATAAACTGTAATAACCATTAATTTTTAGTTAAATGGAAACCATTGGTGTCATTGTAAGGCTTTATCCTGACATACTTTAAGTCAGTTAGACAGTTCCACATCACAGTTTTAGAATATGTTAGACAAACTTTAATGTGATGAAAATATTGTTGAAATCCATGTTAAAACTTTAGTTGGTTTTAGTGGAACCACTATATAGTTGTAGTTTTTTTGTTTACATTAGCAGAAGTTGTATGCAGGGAGATGTGCTTCTTCCATCCTGTATGTAACAAGAACTAGAGAAAAAATCTAAGTGTAGCTCTTCTTCTGTAGTTGATGTATGACCCTGTCACTGTTAGTCATGTTTATGTGTGTGTATAAAGGAAAAACAGATACTTGCAATACAGAAACTTAAAAATAAATTGTGCTTCTTGTTTTATTGCATATTTTCCAGTGAGGATTGCATATGCAACAGGGGGAACGCAACTGTGGGTCTTACAGTGGATCTTGAGAGGCATTGCTTTAGGGGACAAAGAAATATACTTGTGAGACAAAAAAAGACTTCGCTTGTTCTTCTATTCTGATCTCATTAACCTATGTGGATGCTTTAAAGGACTTTTTTTTAGACTTGCTAACTATTAAATGACTCATTGCAATTGCAAACAGGTGCCCCCTACCCTTTTGCTCCTTTAAAAGCATGTATACCAATATATGCTTTCATAATTTTAGCTGTGATTGAATTAGAAGAAAACTGTTCCCTAGTTGCAAGTTTGTCTCATTCAGTGTACACAGATACTTGTCTATAATATTGGCATTTTCAATTATCAAGTAGTTGTTTTGAAAAAAATCAAAACCACAGAACACCTTTTTTACAACTATACTTTTTTTTTCAGGCAATAATAAATAGCACTATCACCCCCAACATGACATTTACTAAAACATCCCAGAAGTTTGGCCAATGGGCCGACAGCAGGGCAAATACAGTCTATGGCTTGGGATTTTCATCTGAACATCACCTTTCAAAAGTAAGTATGACCAGTGACAACTATTCAGCCAGTCAAGCAGCTTAAGAGTATTTGATTCCTGTTGGTTGTATCTTGATTCAGTGCTCACTACTGTTATTTAAAAATAGTTTACAAAAAATGTTCTGTATCCATCCTTATAATATAAAAAGACAAAACAATATTGTTACAACACTTTGTTGCCTATGAATTTTCTTTTAACTAGTTGAGGAAAGGAGGGAGATTTAAACTATCACAGTGTATGCTGTTCACACCTTCTAGGTATTCACTTGTTAAGCTTTGTTAAGTTTCTCTTCTTTAAAGTTGTTCTTCTGTTGCAGTTTTTCATGATAGAATTTAAAGGAGTAGACTATGTAGTGTTTCTTCTGTGTTTAGATGTCCTAAAAAAATATTATTGGTAGTCTTCAGATGCATTTTTGTCTTTTAAGCCACATTCACTTTTCTGCTGTGTTTTCTTCATCAAATTACAGCTATTTCAACATGTGCAGGCTTAAAGTAAAACTAGTGGGAAATATATTCAATGTAAAAGAAAACTACGTTTTCCTGTTGGAATACAAAATTTGAAATTATTACTAAAGAAACTAAGTGCCCTATGAGTTTTTTTTTCTGGTCTACTTGTACAGGAGGGAAGTCCACCTTAATCCAAGGAAAGCAGTAACTCACTCCTTTTTCTCAAAGTGATGGTATGGTTCCTGTAAGCACCCTTTTTACAATTCCTATTGTTATTGATACTACTCTGGTAGATGAGTCCAGGAACCTGTAAAAGCCAATGTTGTTTTTCTCCAGATGAGGAATTCCATTTTCAGTTTAAAAACATGTTTCTACATTTAAGCAGAGAATTTTTATCTTTGAAATATACAAACTATCTGGAAACCCAAATGCAATAAAAAATGTATAATGAATGTTTGAGTAAGGAATAATGGTTGGCTTGTTATAAAAAAACCCTAAATAAAAAACATTATACTGGCCCTTTTGAGAAAGTATTCATCACTATCCAAGGATAAGCATGACCCTGTCAGAAAACCATTAAAAAAAGAACCAGTACATCTGCTTGTAAGATTTCTTCCTTTCATAATCCAATAGTTTTCATTTCTACAAAGCAACACAAACCCAGGAAATTCTGAGTGATATTAATATTGAATATATGCATGTGTCATTGCTTCAGTGAACTTAGAAACTTTGTCATTTATTTAAATTGGTGTGTATGTCCTAGAGGCACTTGCTTACCAACACGGTAATAACTTTTGTTAATATTTCAAAGGATTTAGCATAAATCCTAATTTAGTTTACTTCTCATATATTAGCTTGTTTTCCTTAATCATGGAATGCTTCTTTGGAGGCAAAGTATCATGCTTTAGTCATGCATAGCCTGTGTTTGCCTGCCTTTCAACACTGGGTTGTCCTTGCCAGTGAAAATATTTTGATTTTTTTCATCTGTCCTTCCCTTCACTCTTTCCTTGCTCTCCCCAAGTGATACTTACTTCCTTATTAATTATAGTTGTTTCTATCCTATTCTTTCATTGACCTCAAACTGATGTCTAAGAGTTTTCAGCATGCCTTTGGCTTACAATTTTATATTAGTGTTGAAAAAAGTTACAGTAGATATTTTTGTCTCAAGTACGTTTGATTAGCAATTACTCAGATTACTGTGATTTATGAAGAATACACAGATCTGTTGAGAAAAATGCCAAGTCACAGACCTTTTCAGAAGTTTATAGTGATGAATCTTCAGGACCTTTTCAGCAAACTGTTTCCCTTGTATTATATATTAATTATCAAATTGTGATTTTCATGTGAATTAAAATTGATGATCATTGCTACTAAAATTCATAAAGGTGAAACTTTTTGTGTTATTGTAAATTTAGCAAACATCTTTGATGGAGGGAAAAGAAACTTGTGTTTAGATTACAGTCTATTCAGTCACTGGAGTTGGTAGATATATCGGTCTGGGAATCAGAAAACCTGAATTAGAAACCCTGGATCTGCTGTGTAGCTTCAGAGAAATCAGATCTATCTTCTCTTTCTTGTCTTGTGTCTCTGTTCAGATTACTAATTCCCACTTCTGTGCACTGGCACTATAGTCAAGATTACCAAACCACTCTTTGGTACACCTAGCACTGTAGGACATGATATCTAATTTAGGGCTCAAGGTACTACTAGATATTAGTAATAGTGCTATCAAATAAACTGTATTAATGGATTTGTTCAGAAACAGAATGCTTCTAGAAGTTGCCTTAAAAATTGATTCTGGAACTTCTTTTCTGTACTTGGTTTATCAAAGTGAACACCCCTGTTGTATGTAATTTGTTTTGCAGTAGTGTCTCTGGGCCCCAATGAAATATTTTAAGTTCCAGGGAGCAAAAGAAAGCCTGAAACCACAGAAAAGTTAGTCTAGTCTGTGACTGATATCAACAGGTTAATGAAGCAAACAATTAGAGCAGAGATAATAAAAGTCATGCCTTCTAATAAACTGATTTCAGATTATTGTCTGCTTAGCTATGTCACTCTAAACAAGCAGATGATTTCCAAAGCATATATCAAGTGTTTGACTTTTGGACTATTCATTTTTGGTTCATGTGTCTTTGTCCTCCTAAACTGATTACTAGGGTAGAGTGAAACATCAGTAACCTCTTTCTGGATGATTATTGTTACTGTGAGAATTAGTAGAGCGAGACTATCCGGTGTAAGAATAAAGGCACTCTAATCAACCTCACATGCAAACAGTATAGAAGAAAATTAATTAAACATTTGTTTATTTTCATTAGACCTTTTCTCAATATGTAAGACGACAAATACACCTCAAGATTGTTCCATCAGGAGTCAGGTTGAAGTCAGTGATACCTAAAAGATGATTCCTATGTTGAAGAATATTCCTTTCACAGAATCAGGATATCCTAGCACAGTCCCTCTTGCTGCTGTAGTAGTAGGAACAGAATGTCGTATGATATTCAGGGAAAACTGAGGCTAATTTCTCAACCAGAATATAAATCTGTGCTTGTGATAGTATCCTGCTGTATGGGAAGAAATATTCCTTGTCAGGATTGCTGTCTGTTTTATCCCTTTGAATTAGTTCTTAATTCAAATTCTTAATTCTTAATTCTTAATAACTTAGGAGTATGCTAAATGCCAAAAGGACCATCACAGGTACTTGTGAGATCCTCTTGTAGACTCTCCTTCCACAGTTTTTCCATCTTTTCCTTAAATTAATCTTCCAGAGAACTCTTCCTTTCATACAATGAGATCTCATCTTTGTTATTTAGGTATTTTATCAAGAGATTGCCTCAAGGAATTCTAGTAAATTTTTGAAAATTTCCTCTACATTAGCCTTGTTATCTTTTCTTATAATGTTATCTACTTATCTGTCTATTTATTTTATATATATATTAGTTTCTGCTACTGTGATACAGAAGATCATATTTACTGCCTTGTATGTCTTCACCCATTCTAAACCTCAGCATCATGTTTTCTCACTTATCATTCCTCTTATCCTAAAGCTGATTTAAATAATAGGTTATCCATCATATTTTGAGGTCTATCTACAGCTCTTAAATGAGTATCATCTGGTGATCTGTTGCCAGTTTTATTATCTGTTCTGAGACCTTTTTTGGTGCTGAATTAGAGTTTCAGGATGGTATATTTTGTCTCCTTCTATATTCAGGAAACATGCTTTTAAATAACCTGACAGCTGAAATATAGGATACCAGTGGAGAGAAATGATACTTCCTCAAATACTAATAGCATACCAGGAGAAGTAGTTTAAAGACAATAAAGATTTTTAGATCTTGGTTAGCAAGCGAAGTTCTGACTGAAAATAGTTGAGGAGATTGTGTCACACAAAGGTAGCCTTCATCCCTTCTGATTACATGCAGTGCAAAACAATTTCTTTGTATACTGCTGCTGGAGAGATTTAGAAGCTGTTGGTGAAGTTTCCAATGTTTATGCAGAATCATTTCAGTCTTAAGATGATCATAATAAGATCATGTTCTGTATAAAAGCATGTATAAAAGCAGTAGCAAGCAAAAACGAATGCTTGGCCACTATAGCAATTAGTGTAGTATCAAGCTGAGATCTATGAAGCTAAATTTTTCTCTAGCCAGAGAATCTAGGCCCTATTCTTAATAAATTGTTTTAATCTATCAAGTTTAAGGGTGCATGTATTTCTAAATTGCTGCTTTGGCTATTTTCTGGAAGAGGTATGTGTAGCACAGAAATCAAGCTTTATATGGCAGTTTAATGTGAAATTCTTGAATTTAGTGTTCAGTATATATGAGTGTTTATTTCAATGAAGTTGTTCTTTAACTTGATTGATGTCAATGAACAATCAATAAATGAACTTGACTCAGTATTCCCACTGCTGCTTTCTTAATTAGCTACTGAAATTATAAATGCTGTTAAAATTTGGGAAGAAATTAGTATTGTTTCAGTCATGACAGAATGAAGCCCATTGAAGGCTCTAGGCTAATAGTGACCACAGTAGGCTTCAGAACCAGATCATTCATGGTCAGGAAGACAGTAAAACCTGAATCTGAAAACAGCTGTGCAAGGCAGCTTATCACTATTATTAACTGTATATGAGGTGGGGTTTTTAACACTATCAGCAACAAATTAAACTTTGTTGCATCATAATTTTCTTGTCATATAAACAGAGTACACTATGTCTGAAAGGTATGTCACTGTGAAACTCTCTTATATGAGTATCTAATAAGGAGAAAAATTTAAAAATTATAATGACAGAATTTTACTTTGTAAAATATTAAGTACAGCATTCTGTTCTGCATGTAATATGACTACTTCACACCTACTCTTTCTCTTTTCCTTTTTTTTTAAACATATGTACCTTCAGTTTGCGGAAAAATTTCAGGAATTCAAAGAAGCTGCACGACTAGCAAAGGAAAAATCCCAAGAAAAGATGGAGCTAAGAAGTACACCCTCTCAAGTGAGTCTTATTGCCTGATTCAAGCCTAGTACTTCATAGTCTGTGCTACTTACCATATCTTATACAAACATATTAAAAATGAATAGGGTATTTCACAGTTTCCCTGAATCCTCTCAGCAGTCAGCTATAAGTGTAAATAAGTCTAAGAATACATTTAATATACATTGCAGAAGTGTCAAAGGGGCTTGTTTTAATATAAAATTGGCCTTTTTTTTATTCCCATCTCTTTCTTTGAGTTTTCCCTAGAAAATATGTTATGAGTAAAGATGGTGAGCAGTTATGTAAGTAAATCTATAGTAAAGACCTTTTGTGGTTTTTTTTCTTATTGTATCTATGAAACTTCAGGCGATGCATTGTAAAGGACTTTTATATAAGAATCATTACAACAAAAATTGAAGTTAAACCAGCAAACTATTTTTACTTATTTCCTCCTGTTGTAGTATTCACTTGTGAAACGTGTTGAAGGAAGATGACAGATTCACATGGGTTCTGGGGTTTTATTGCAGTTAGCCATATTGTAAAAGAAGAGGTTATAAAAGACATCTCAAAGTATGAACTGGGTTAATATAGGCCTAACAGGAAGATAAATTAATATAGTCATATTTACATTAGTCATGCCTAAAATGTATTTATTTGAAAATGGATACTTTGAATTTACTTTGAAAAAAGAGATTTCATGAGGCTTTTATGCCCCTACCCTCCACTATTTCTGGCTCTGTGTGTAGCTATTTGCTTTATTTTAAGCATTAGTGAAGACAAAACTAATTCCTTCTCTTGGAGGATGAAGCAGCTTTAAAACTACAGCAGGGGTTCTTGAGCTGAGTAGGATTAATGCAGCTAAGTCTTTTCTTTTTCTGGGGAGCGCATCTTCATTCACTGAATCAGTGCATCTATTGAGTGCTTTGCACTACAATATGCTCCTGATCTTTGATGGAACAATGATAGCAGGCAGTTTGCAGCATGCTGTACAGATAGGTTTATTGCTACCAGAAAGCTGCATCTGGTTTCCTTCCAAGAGAAGTCGGTGGAAACCACAAGAATACACAATGAACCAATCTCATGTTGTTTTCCCAGTAGGCGTTTTGCCCAAGTGCTAGGTTGGCTTTTGCTATTAAAGGGAAACTGCTTGCTTTACTGTAATAGGAGAAAAAATAAGGCAGTGGTTTTTAATTAGTTTTCTTGACTGTCTAAACTTCTCATCATTTCCATTAATAAATACATAGATAATGGAAATAGGTATTTCAGTGTTATAACTGATAAGTTAGCGTATTATTCCAAAAGATATAGTTAGTGCAAGTACTGACACATCAGCATAATAGTCTTCACATACTTAATGCTTTTCATTCGTTCCCCAGAAAGAAGGGAGTTTGGAGCGAATGAGAAGCAATGACTTCACTGCAGACTGAAGTGCTTCGGTAGTGCTGGGGCTTATTTGAAGAGATTTATGACTGGGGGAAAAGAGGTGCTTGGTAGTGGGAAGGGAAGGTGGGACCCTAGAGACATTTGAAGGAGCAATTGCTGTCATTTTGATCATCTGCCAAAAAGTGGCTGCAAGGCACGTAATTCCAGTGTTGCCTTTCTCAATCATTTTACAGCTCTTCTTTCCCTTTTGCATAGTGATCCTTTGCAGAAAGGGGGAATAAAAGAGGAAGGAGAGAGTTTTTCAGTGGCCAGTCAAGACTCGGGCTTTTTTAGGAAGCTTTGACAGGAAAGGCATTGGGAAGTAGTGTGTGAGTAGTGAGCTCTTGTGGTTTAACCCTACCTGGTAACTAAGTACCATGCAGCCACTTGCTCACTCCCCCTCACCCAGAGGGATGGGGAGGAGAATTGGAAAGGAATGTGAAACTCGAGGGTTGAGATAAGAACAATTTAATAATTGAAATAGAATAAAAATGAAAAAACAATAATAACAGTGATGACAATAACAGTTATAGTGAAGGGGGGGAGGAAAGAATAAAATCCAGAGGGAAAGGAAGAAAGAAACACGTGATAACACAATGTAACTGCTCACCACCCACTGACCAATTCCCAGCCAGTCCCTATGCAATGATCTGCTTGCTCCGGCCAACCTCCTAGGTGTATATATACCAAGCATGACGTCCCATGGTATGGAATACCTCTTTGGCTAGTTCAGGTCAGCTGTCCTGGCTGTGTCCCCTCCCAATTTCTTGTGCCCCTCCAGCCTTTTTGCTGGCTAGGCCTGAAGAACTGAAAATTCCTTGATTTAGTATAAACATTACCCAGCAGCAACTAAAAAGATCAGTGTGATAACATTGTTCTCACATCATAGCCAAAACACAGCACTGTACCAGCTACTAAGAAGAAAGTTAACTTTCCAGCTGAAACCAGGATAGCTCTATAACAGTAGCTCAGTTAGCTACAAGCGTCAATCCCTCTGTTGTCTTGGACTTGCAGATATCATTCTGCATTAAATTAATAATAGGTAGGAAGCTACTGCATATCAAAACTGGAAAATATACATGAAAAACGTACATAAAATGTGTTACATACCTCTTGGTGCTGCTTTAAAAAATGCATTATTTTGCTCATGTCATAAACCCATGGAACTTACAGTGACAAGTCACCTGTGGTCTATTTTCATTTACAGGCTTGCCTATGCACTGAAAGTACAACACTGATCGGGAGTTCACTGAACAGCATGAATCAATAGGATGAAAACTGTGTGTTCCCCCTCTTCCCCCTTTTATTTTTCTTCCTTTCTTTTTTAAACAAATATTAATTAGGTTCAAGTGCAGAACCAATTAGTGTAGGTTGTGGGGTTTTCACCCTCACCCCTGCAGTCTTACAGCTGATATAAAGTTCAGCAGCATCCAACCCCTCTTGCTTTCTAACCTCACCAAAGTGGGAAGCTAGGTGCAGCTGGGTAAGGAGTCTGATATAATAAAACTCAATAACAGCAGACTGTTATTAAGTAAGGTATTCCTTATTGCAGCACTGGGGTAGCACTGGGGATAGCTCCTCCATAAGTGCTCCAACAATCTGACAAACTTTCAGAGGCTATACACCATAAAGTTATACATATTCACAAGATTTCTGAGAACTTATTTACATATACATGACATTTCCTGGGACTCATTAACATATGCAAACGCCTGGTCCACATGCACAGTCATCTTCCCTGGTGGTCTTTGGGTGGTTGTCTGGGTCTTCAGATGAAGGCTTGTAGTCTTCTTCGCTGTGCCCACTGATTGACCTTCTGGGCAAACTCAGTTCTGGGATCAGTAGACCATATCCTAAGAGGCTATTGTTGCCACCCTCTTGTAACTTTCTTATCATTATGGTCCTGTGTATCAGTTTCTCAAGACCCAGTTGTCTACCCTGAGATTATCTGAGTGCCCCCTTATCTTACCCCCATCCCTTATTTTACAGCCATCCAAAGCCTCCTTTTTTCAACTGAATTTAATCCTTTCACAACCAATTGGAGAACTGGAGTCTGAACCTCAGGCCTTTTTTTTTTTCTCTAAGCAAGAATCTGTCTTCAGATATTTCTTGTGACCCTGGTCATTTCATATTAAGACGTCTGTTAATTTCTGAAATTGTGTGGTGAGTAAATTAAAATCATCAAATCAAAATAATCCAACTCTTTCTTCTGTGATTCTGAGACACTCCTATAATATTAGGAATAGCTATTGCCTGAAAAGTTTTAGTATCACAAGATTTTTATAGTGCAAGGACTTGATGATCTTAAAGGTCTTTTCCAACCTAAATGATTCTATGAAGGGGTTGGTTTTGGCAAAATCATCATGGTTTTATCATCTGGTGGCTTTTTCTCTGTGGAAGTACTCAATTTACTTCCGATCCTTGTGGAAAAAGTTACTTTCTGGTATATCGTGTGAATTTCTGTACTGGAAAGATTTATTTAAGACTTTAAGATATCTGAATCGGTTGTGGGCAGCCTTATGCTATTGCCAGTCAGTACTGAACAGAGCTCTATGAAGAACAGTTATGTCAGGGAAGTGTATGGAACACTTAATGAGAAAACAGTATAATACTTAATAAAAGAAGAAGCTGGAATTGATTTGGTTTGTTCATGGTTTTAGAATCACATATTCCTTCTTCTATTATATATTTAGTCACCGTTAAAAGGTGGCTTTATCTGTGCTGTGAAGTCTGCTTGTTTTACTTTAGAGACTCTTGTGAGTGCATGCATTTTGTTTATAAGATTTTTAAATTTAAGGCATCTTTTGATGATTTCCCCTCTATTATGCTTAGTTTGTATATTGTAGGTAACTGTCATTTTTATATACTGCTTGGCATCACCAGTCCTGGATACTTATTAGTAAGGCCACGGCTCCTTTAGACAGTGCAGATCTCTGAAAAACTCTTAAACAGCAGACTCTCACATTTACTTGTCACATTGAAAAATATTAATCCTCAGTCCATATGTAAATCCAGGACTGGCAAGTGACTTAAAGTTCAATATCCTCCAAAAAAGTATATATGATATATGGTTTTATACCATAGGAGAGCCATTAATCCTTTCTTCTCAAATGTATGAAATATCTATTTGTAGCTGTCATGAAATGGGACATGGGAAAAATCAGGCCTTAAAATATGTCATTGGTTTACAGGAAGACTTTCAATTTAAGCAGTTTTTTTCTTTATAGGGTCTACACAGTTGGGTCTTAGTTAACCTGCTCTTCCAGCTAGGAGGGAGGGGTGAAAATCTTTTTCAGCTGACCAACTATGTAAAATTTGAAGTAGATGTGTGAAGCTATAATCCGGAGTAAAAACTTCATTACTTATGAATGTCTCACAAAAACATTTCTAGAATTCTTTTATTCTCTCTAAATAATATAAAATGTGAATATATTATTTGTAAGATTAGTTTTGTTCTGTGTAAGAAGGTTTGGTTTTTTTGTATTTGGTACTTTATTCATAGCCAGCTTCATAATAAATTATTTACCAGGCAGAGATAGTTGTGAGTGTGTGAGAACACTGATTAACCTGTATTGGTGGAAGAAATACATACTAGAATCTGATGCTTCTCTTGTACATACAGATCAGCCTCTCATGAATTTGCAGGGAGTGAACCTTTAGGTATTACATAGATTGTGATGTTTGTCTGCATGTCACTTGAATTTCATTCAAATTAGATGTCTATGAAAGTACTTTACTGAAAAATAAGCCTAGATGGAACTTGTACATTTGTTTTTCTTCTGCTGAAATAATTTTTATGCATTCATACTTAAAATATTTTAATAAAGCTCTGGCTTTATGTATCTAATAATATTGTTGCAGGAATTTTATCTTAAAGATACAAGCAAGCCAGATTTGTGGGTTGTGGTATATGTTTTTTAGAACATCTAGTGCAGTTTGGGAAGAGGAGGAAATAACAGAGAAACTCTTGGGTCCATAATACCTTTCATTTAATGGCAGTGGAAACTGTTTGTCAAATCAGAGGATAATAATAGACAGAACCACATCATTTGTATAAAATAATTCATGTGCCTGCTTATCTTGCCAACTCTGCTCTCCTTTGACACTTCATTTTAATTTAGTTTCAGTTCAGTAAAATTGTTCTGTAAAAATCAAGATTTAATTTTAACTTCTAAAGTATTAACACATAAGATAATAGTTTTGAGTATAAAATAAGAGTATTCTTCTGGAAAGTAGGTAACAATTTACATATTTACATTCCTAAAATAAATAGTTTACACTTATATTATAAATAGCTTTAATATTTGTGTAATAAATCAGTGTAAGATAATTATTTTCTGCTTTTTAATCAGTAGGAATTTAATAAGAAGATGCAGAATAGAGACACTTGTGTATATGTATTGTATAACTTGATGAATGCTAATTATAATAAACTTGAAGTCATTCTTAAAATGTTTTAATATAACTGCATATTACCCACTAATTCAAGTTGTAGAGTGAGATATGTCTCTGACTATGTGAGAAATACAGTAGAATAAAAGCAAAATTTTGACAATTGTTGTGCTGCAAATGCTTAATATAAAGTGTAACGAAAATGTTGAACGACAATATTTTTGGTTAAACGACACCAGTGTTTTGTGGAGGGTGATGATGACAGCCAGATCTTATTTTCTATAAAATAACTGAGTTTTCCCATCTGGTTAAGTCTCAAAGTCAAGGGCAAGATTTCTTATAGATATACAGTCAGATTCATTATTGGCTTTCAAAAAGCTTTATTCTTGTGAACTAGTTGAAGGCTATAAGTGGAGGCTCAAAATTAGATCCTGATCTTGTAAGATCATGACCATCTTCAGATACTTTGCAATTTCTTCTGAGATGGCTGTTCTTCAGCTTTCTACACAATGACAAAGAGCTGGGAAGAGGAGCTGCTGGCTTTCCAGAGGCTGTGCTTGTGCTTCAGTTTAATAACATTAAATAGCAGTTTTACCTCTTTCCCATGCAGTTGATAAAAGGCTGTGTGGCCATAGGAGGTGCTTAGCTTTTGGAAATACTGTAATTCAACCAGTCCTCTGCTGTATAGACACCCTTCCGTGACATCCATTGAACTCTAGTCATGAAACTCTTCTATCTTAGAGTTAAATGTTACTGCTTGATTACTAAAAACCTACTAAGACATTTTAAAATAGAGATGAGCTACTTAAGCTTATATAACTCATCTCCTGCAAAAATCATTAAAAAAGTATATAATAGGAAAGAAAATATTGAAATTAAACCAAATACAGGGACTAAAAAACCTATAATGTTCTAACTTAGGATGTGGGCTACACAGTGTAATTTTTTTTTAAAGGGAAGTACTTTTTATTGACTAGAAATTGGAAAATAGCATTTGTTGGCCAAAACATAAATGTACATGTTGGCGTGATGAAGGCTGATTAACTGCACCAGTGCCTTCTGCTAGGAAGAGAGCCCATAAGTTTTTCAGGTGTCCGGTTGCATAGTAGTAGCTTTCTGGGTATAACTGGAGTATTCTCCTTCCCAGATAATTCCATGAGCTAGGCCAGGCTAACATGTACAAAAGTTTTAAGAGGACTGTGCTGAGCAAGTTTTTTTTTTACAGATGGCTTATAGGTGAAACTGTGAATGCATCACCAATGGCTCTTCCACTGTTCACTTTGGTTAATACACAAAATGAAAGCTAGATTTTGAAACAAATGTCAGAATTGTTTCACTGTGTTAGAATATAAAGTAAGAGATAAGAATCCTGGGTGTCAATAGTTGCCCATTGTGTAGCTGGCTGAGGTCTGTAATAAGCAGGAGGCTGGATACTTGCAAATAAATCATAGGTCAGTTGTGTTTTGTGCAGGATAATGTGAATCCTGTGGTAATACACTTCTAAATTAAATTCACATGATGAAATACGACTATGAGGGATGCTGGAAATCTGTGAGCCTCTACATTAATACTGCCTAAAGTTCTTATCTCATTTAAGAATTAATGTTAGTGCTTATATATATATATATATATATAGCCTTCCTAAGCAAGTCACTTGGTAATTCTAATGTGTCATTTGTTTGTTTTACTTAAGGAATCAGCTGGAGGGGATATTCAGTCTCCTTTAACACCAGAAAGTATTAATGGGACAGATGACGAGAGAGTGATGCCGGAAGTGACGCAGAACTCAGAACCAAGGGCTGAATCAACCCAGAACGCATTGCCATTTACCCATAGGTACAGATTCCATTCCCACATCCTGATAAAGTGATACTTATCTCCTTTCTCGTTAAAGGGACCTTCTCCCATGTTGTGGCTTCCACCTAGCAAAGTTAAGAATTAAATTACATGGTTTTTTGGGTTTTTTTTTTTAAAGTTTGACTTTCAGATTTGCAGTATAATCTTTGTTTTCACAAAAATACATGAGGAAATCTCTTTGAATAAGATTTCGGAGGGCGTTATTTTATGGTTTAATCAGCTGATTGAGAGCAAGCCCTTGAACACTGACTGGTTAGTGCAGGTGTCCCTTTAACAGGAAGCATTATTTCAATGTTTGAGATCTTAGTAAAGTTAACTGCTTCTTAGAATATTCCAATTAAATTATTTTTGCACACATTCTCTTTAAATGACTGATAGGATTGGATGTCAGCCTTTCACTGATGAGTTGGAAGAAAAGGGACTCTTACAACACTTACAGATTATAAAATTTAAAGCAGCCTTTAATTGAACAGTTCTCTGGCAGTTGAAAATATTTTCAACTTTTTTTGAAACATGAAAGAAGTGTAGTTCTGCTTCAGACTGAATTATAATTCATTGCACTAGGAATACTGTACTCTGTTATTTAAGAAAACTAGGACTTTTAATGATACAAACAATGAGTTAAGATGGGTATATATCACCTATTAGAAATTATTGTAAATGGAACACTCAATAAAACACATTATATACTGAGACCATGGAGAGTAGATTAAATATTTAATAAAATTAGAGCAAAGCTAGAAATATTAGATTTATTTTTTTAAACATGGTCTGAATCAGTTTATAAATAGAGTTTTAAGAGCCCTTGATCAAAGTTGGGGAACACTAGGATGTCAGATATGTCATGCGAATAATTTGGTATGAGCAGAGATGGAATTGGAATTGTTCAAAACATTTTTGTAAGAGAATATTACTATTAAACATATCTGGAAAAATAATTTGCAGTTTCAAATGAGAAAAAAGTAATTATACTTTTTTAGCAGATTGAGTGTGTTTATTTTTATACTTCATTTGTCACCAGTGCATCTATTACATGTTTTAGAAGACATGGTGCTTTGTAAGAGAGCTCTGTGCATGTTGAAGGAGTATTACAAATGTTGCACATCAGTGTTCTGTAACGAGTTCATTTAAACTTACTGTTTGTGTGTTGGATTTCTCTATCAATATTTTTGTGAAAAGGAGTTGTGATAAAGTTCATGGAGGAGTAGTGTTTGTTTTTTTAAAAAGATGACAGCTTCAAGATCTTCCCTCTTGCTTTGCACATGTAAATATGTTTTTTGGTATACCAGTGTAGTAACTACACTGAGCTCTGCATTGACCATGACTGAAAATATTTTTTGAAACTACCCAGTTGTAATTTTTGATGGTGTAGAATAGAGTTTACAAAACTTCTACATGATTTTCTAATTCACGTATGCAGTGTGAGTGCCAGGGTTTAGTTTATTGTCCTGTTAAATACCACTAGCTAGAATTGATTTTCCAGCAATTACTCTACATTTGAGAGTCACTTCTCATGATGATTCTCATGACAATCATGTGTCTTGCTAATAGTAGCTTCAAGTTTGTTAGTGAGCTATTACTGAAGAAAATGCAAAATTTTTCAAATCCTTTGAAATTAGTTGAATTTTGGACTAGATAAGGTTTTTATTATAAATAAGTGAAGATTCATATAGTTTACTTTTAAAAAAAATACTAAAAAGCTCAAGTGAGGACATTTATATATTATTATTTAACCCAGACAGAAAATGCTTTTAGGTACTTTCTGACAATTTTTTCGTATAGAAAGAAAAGTATCCTTTTGTATGTGTGTGAGTGTCAAGGAACACTGTCTCAATCAGAGGGAAACTGCCGTTTTAAAAAATGTATATTCCAAAAGATTCCAGTTATTTCCCAGGTACCATTATGTTTTTCAAGATGATGACAGAACTTAGTTTGGAAACCAGATACTTTGATTGGATTTAATTGTTAGCTGTAATGAAGGCTCTCTAAAACGGCACTATGTAGCACATGCATGAAAGAGACGGAAAGTGAAGTCTTCAGGTTTGTGTTAGTGATGGTTAAATGGGCACGTTTTTGTAGAGGCATTCCATAATATTAGATTGGCAACCAGGTAGACATATCTAGTTGCTTGTGCTAGCTGGAAAGGTGCTCTCTGCAGGAAGCCTGTTTGCCCTGATTATTTTTTTTTTAAATTAAACAAAACCTTATATGCTGATCATTGGAGACTCCCTGGCCTTTTCATGTGTCAGGAGTACAGAAAGGGATTGTGGTCCTCCTTGTTCCCTGCCCTTTTGATGCTGTGTGTATTGGTGACACTCCGTGTGTGATAGAGAGGAGTTGTTGCACAGAACCCTTTCCCTTTGTGCCCTAGTAACTCCTGCTTATCGTTGAGCCTCATCCTGCTGTGTTTCAGCAAAGTTAAAGTTTAGCTAGTGCTTCTGGGTGAGAAGGATAACACTGGAATGGCATGTGAGAGTTGTCTTGTGCATGGCAATGCTTTTTACATATTTGCCTTTACTTCTGGAGCTGTTGATTAATTGCTAGGTGCTTTTCAAAAGAAAAGATGGTGTGGTCTTCCCTCCAATGAGTTCAGCTATAGGGGACATGAGAATTGCTGAGGCTGGCCATGTTTCACTGAAATATCAGTAGTGTAACAAGTTCATTTCTTTCACCATTAGGAAAGCTATATTCTGCTCTGGTGTGACAGTACATACTTACCCTGTGAAGGTCCAAAAGGAGTGTAGGCTGGAGCACAGGGAAAGGCACATGTGGGGCCACCTGGTAGGAGCCCAGGTAACCATGGGGCAAAGGTTGGAGCTTCATGGGCAGGACAAAGTGCCACAGCATCGCACAGTGTGGATGGCCGGTGAGGTGGGAACAGCGTTGCTGCCAAGAGGGATGGCAAACTTAGCCAAGTGCAGGCACCTCTGTGGCACAGGACAGGGGTAAAGTTTTGAAGGAAGTTGTTGTCAAGACATTTATCCAGGGAAGAGGTTTTCATGTCTGTATGGGTCTGAAAGGAGTTAACAAGGTCAAAATGAGAGGTGTGGAGGTCATGCTTTAGTCTACATCTTACTACTTGTAATTTTTAATCTGCACATGCTTTTCATTTTGTTGTAACACATCCACTCTGGCCAGATATGTCCCCTTCTGCAAGCGTTCTTCTCTGTGCTTTGTATGTCTTAGTATAGTTAGTTACGGGCTGTGTTATTTCAGTAGAGTAAGTGTAGACTACTTTGTTATTTATAGTTGTTTTCTGAATCATTTATACCAAAAAGCTGAAAAAAAGCATTACTTAAGTCACCAGAGTTTTGCTATTAGATCTTTAATTTTTTATTATTTCAGTTAATAATTGTAAGTATTGAAATGAGCATTCTCCAGTATATGTCTACAATCCTATTCATATCCTATGAACATAATAGAATAAAAGTCTAGTTGCTTCAGTTTATCCTTATCTGGAAAGTCCTAATGCTGTTCACAAGCAGTGTGACTCTAGTCAACTGCTTGAGAGATAAGGGTATTAAATGGTTATGAACCTTGCACAGACAGATAAAATCTTGCAATTAAACCTCTTGCTTTTTTAAAACTAACTATGATGGTTAATGTCGAATTATGAACTTTGGAGCTCCCAAATCTTATAATATAGCCTGAGCATTGCTCTCATTAGTAAACGTTGCCAAAACAAATGAAAGTAAAATGTAACCTAAGCCTGGCATTAGAATTTTTAAAAGTCTTGGCTGAGACTCTGATCGAGTCTGATTTTCTGAACAATGGCTAGTCTAGGAAGGCTTTTTCTAACAAAAGCTAGTTAATAAAATCTAATATTTAACATAATTAAGAATAAAAAGTGTGTATTTATCTTAGTTTCCTCAGACATCTTCCTTTTTAAAAAAATATTTCCCACATTCTTTAAATTGTGATTTAAATTTTTTTTCCCATCTAAAAAAAGTTGACCATAAAAAGGTGTTTGGAGAGAATAAAGTTGCTAAAAAATCTGTAACCATTTCCAGTGTGACTGTACCTGGTTTTTAAATGTAAGTTTTAATCCTACTGGTGCATAGTATCTAGTTCCTGATGGTCTGAATGAGCCCAAAGAAATACTCTACTGAGCTTATTTAGCCTTAGAATAAAATTCAAATATTACAGCTGAATAGTGTGTCAGGTGAACTCTGCAACTGCTGCTTGGGGCTTTTTGGTAACTGTTTGGTGAACTTGCTCTTTTGCCTTTGAAGAGAATACATTTGTTTATAACAAGTTTTATTCCATTTTTGGCACCTCATGAAACTGTGGGATAAAAAACTTTCAGAAACAAAACTTAAAATAAGAGGATTCTTCTGGGACAAATCTTGAAAGTCTTCAACTTTCTGTCAACTGTGACTTGTACCTTTTACCTCATTTTTTCATGTAATATGTAAAGATGTTCCATCTAAATGTAATGAAACTTAGAATTTATATCACATAATGTTTTGATTAGACAATGTGTTTGTTGCTTGTTGTGGTGGATTGACCTTGGCTGGATGCTAGGTGCCCACCAAGCCTCATTATCACTCCCCTCCTCAGCATAATGGGGGGGAGGGGGAGGGGAGGAGAAATAAGATAATAAAACTTGTGGGTCAAGATAAAGGCAGTTTAATAAAGCAAAAGCAAAGGTTGAGCACATGGAAGCAAAGGAAAACAAAAGATGTTATTCTCTACTTCCCATCAGCAGGAGATGTTCAGCCACTTCCCAGGAAGCAGGGCTTCAGTACACTTAGAGGTTGCTTCAGAAGACAAATGTCGTAAATAGGGCGAATGCCCCCCCTTCCTTCTCCTCTCTCTTAGCTTTTACATCTGAGCAGACATCATATGGTATGGAATATCCCTTTGGTAAGTTGGGGTCAGCTGTCCTGGCTATGTTCCCTCCCAAGATCTTGCCCACCCCCAGCCTAGTGGTGAGGGGGGGAATGTTGGAGAGAGCCTTGCAGTAGTGAGAGCACTGCTCAGCAACAGCCAAAACACTGGTGTGTTATCACCACCTTTCTAGGTACCAATACAAAGCACAGCACTATGACAGCTGTTATGGGGCTCAGCCAAACCCAATACACTTGTTCATTAAAATTCCTATTATTGTATTCAAACAGGTTTTCAATATGAATTTTTGACTCATTGCCTTAGTGAAACTGGACATATGATGCTTATATATTAGGTATTTTATTGTCTAGATAGCTTACCATTTAATAATGCTGCATGTAAATTCAGTGCTGTAATAACAAAGAAAAAACAAAAAATCTTGCTGATAGTTCATGTTCCTTCACTGAGCTTTCATTAAAAGTTGTATGCAGAAATCCATTTAGTAGATTTTTCGCTTTGTATATTACCACTACTCACTTCTGCAAGCTTAAATATTTTAGTTATGTTACAGTGAAGATACTTTGTGAATCATGCTGAACTGTTAAGTTGGCTTTAAAGAAAAGTTTTGAGTTCATAATTTTTGTGGCATTTTGTAATTTGAATTTATACTCAAATCCTAGTGTTTGGATGTTGTTTATAGTGTTATGCATAGCTTCCTTACCAAGTAGTTCATACTAGTCGTTTTACTTTTTTTTAATTCTTGTTTTTGAATGCTATTTATCCTGATGGCAGGATAATTTCATGTTTTGAGGAAGCTCAGGAAGTCTCTAATCCAAGCTCCTGCTCAGAGAAGGTCAGCTATGAGATCAGACCAGGCTGCTCTAAGCTTTATCCAGTTGGGTTTTGAAAGCCTCCTAGAACGGAGACTGATAAAGCTAGGCTTTTTAAAAAGGTTTCTCTATAACATAGAAGGCAATAACTGTCTTCACATTGCACAGCACTATAATGAACTGTGACATTTTAGGGCACACTGGAGGAACTCTGGTAAATTCAATTACTCTGTTGAGAAAAGATTATTTCTTGAGGTACACTTGGAGAAGAAACCCAAAGGTGGTACATTCCCACTGTCAGTGTAAGCAAAGAAGTGGTTAATATAGCAACTTAGAAGTAGGTCTTGACTTCACCTCAGCCAACATTTGTTTGATGTTGTGAAGGTCCTAGCTGTGCTCTTCTGCCTCTTGAGGTCCACGAGCAAGAGCCTGGTGGTCTCAGAAAGAAGCACACAGAGAGGGATTGTTCTCCCCTCCCTCCCTGACCTAATTCCTACTGCTTCCTGAACTCCTGCACTTCTGCCTAAGTTGCTGGGATTTAGCTCAAGTAGATTTCCCTTCAAAATAAAAGTTTCTGCTAGGAAACTATTAATTTGAAAGGAAAAATCTTACCTTGTGTTCATGTAAATTTTTTCATGTCTGATTTTCCTGATCATAACAATTTCTGAAAATTCTGCAGGAAATCTGGAGTATGCAATAAACCAGTGGTTTTAAACCAGTATTGTGTCAAACACAGCATAATACAGCTCATACTGTAACATTTTGATAAGATATCTCTGGTAATGGAAGGAGAGGTGGAGAGGACTCGTATCTGCTATTAGAAAAATGGTCATGGTGTATGTGTTGCATATCTATTTAAAATGAAGCAACTCTGCAACTAATAGAGTTAATTTTAATGGCTGGGGGAATGTATAAGAGCCAAAACTAAAAATAGCCCAACGCTTAAGAGAGTAATATCATCATCTCCCTTGTGCACCTAAGGAAGTTCTAGTTTGGAGAATGCGAATTACCTACTTCCTGTTGTTTATTTAACAAGCACTCCAAGGGATGATTCAGACAATGTGAGCTGGGTGTTTAAAATTAGATTATATAAATACCATCCTCGGGGACAAGTGAACACTTTTCTAACATATCTGTCAAGTATGTTCTTAGAAAAGGACTATAATCCTTGTGCAATTTATATTAAAAAAACATGCAACTTGTAACAATTTTTCCTCCTTTAATTGCATATATAATAATTAAAAAAAAAAAACTAGTAAAAATGAAGACAAAAATAAAAAAAGAAGGAATTATCTTGCTTAAGGAAGGAACTTTCATTTTCTGAAAGAATATATTCATGGTGTTCAACAAATCCAAAATATGGATGACATTAAAAGATTGTGTGGTGATACTTCAGCAACTGTAAACATTGACTCTATAAATCAGGGTATGTGATACTTAAATCAGATTCTGTGGGGTGTGTTGGTTTGTTTTCATTGCATCCATTAATTCACAGTCATTAATTTTGTTAGGTATTTTCAATAATACAGTTTTCTGAAAAGTATTGTTCCTTTTAGGCGTCTACTCTTGGCACACAGTGACTTTTTGTTGTCATCTTTAGGCATTGGTGGAGGACCTATTCTCTTTATTCTAGATTTTCCTAATAATTTGGTTGAATAATGAACTTTTTCTGTAGTGTATTTTGATACCAGGTGTGTATGCTTGTTTAAATTTGTGAGCAGCGTCTGTGAGGTTTCTTTTATGGGATGATTTGTACATATATTATTTAGAATATTTGACTTTTTTTTTTTTTTTAGTTCTAAGCTCAAACATGCAATCATCCTTTCAAAGAGAATGAAAATGATAGTTATAGATCTTTTGTAAACAGTTGATACCTCATGTTTTATTTACTTATACTTCCGTCTTTCAGCATCTTTGACACTGCAGAGAGTCCTCATAGGAAACCTTTCAACCAGTAAGTAGGGATAAGCTGCAAACTGAACTTTCTCCATACACCATGAAGGAGTCCAAGGTGTTGTCTATAATATACCAGAGATCTCTCTGGGTAAATTTTGCTGAAGTTAGGTCAGCATTTCCAACTGTAACAGAAACCTCTTGCACCAATGTCTTTTGAAACATTTTTTTCAAAACTGAGAAGCGTCATTAGGATCAAAGAGAAAAGACACCAAAGAAATGCTACAGGTCTCAATGCACTGTTCTCCAGAAAAAAAAAAAACAGTGAAAAAAATTGAGAAGAAATAGCCACTTTGTGGAATTACTTTTTATTTTAAAATAATCTGTAGGAAGAGTTAATACTTTGAAAGTACAAATGTCATGCCTTGTTCGGATTGGAAGCCTCAGTGCATACCTACAGATATTTTTCAGTCACCCTTTTAAAAAAATATCTTCTACAGAAACAGAAAGCCAATAATATCTGAAGTTACCAGGAAAAAACCCACATAGTTATATAACCCCCGAGCTGAGTGTGAGTGAATTTTCTAATAGTCATGACCCTTGAAACGAGAAGCCTTTTGTGAAAAATATAGACAGAGGGGATGTTTTGCAGGACAAATATGAACATATTTTTCACAAAGTATGATTGCTCAAACTTCACTGTCCCATCCTGACTGGTTATGGAAGCTGATGCATGAAAGTATCTCACGACAAAGGTAATGCAAACCATTCATGCTCATACCTTCAGTTTGGGATGAATTCTTAATGAGGAAATGGGAGGCTTTCTTCAGAGTCTGGAATTTTGACTATATATTTGTAACAAAACTTTCATATGGCAGTCTGTTCTGCAGGTAAGAGTATTTTGCAGTTTGCACTCATCTTCACACACACATGCTTTGCCTCTCCAGAAATGGACCTCTTCAAATTGTGCCCCAACAGCCAGTCAAAAGTATAACGTTAGAAGATTAAAAGCTCCTCATAGCTGGTATGTATCTGCTTCATTTCAAGTGCAAGACTTTGTCCACTTACATTTACAGACACAAAATATAATGCTTATTGTTAGACAGAAACTTTTCCAGACTTGTTCATTTACTATTTTCTGTCTCTAAATGGACTCTGTAGTCATAATCTGGTTCTATAAAACTGGAGAATAGTCTAGACATGAGTTTCAGGGTACACATTCCTATCCACATAGAAATTATTGAAAAGGCTACACAGTTTTAGAGAAAGGAAATGAAAGAATTGAAGATTTGTGGCCTGATAACTTTTAAGTATGCTGCAGAATAATCTGCATCAGTATCTTATTTCAATTATTGTGCATTTTACTCATCGCAAGGTTCACTTATTGTCAATTTTGGATTATTTTGTAAAATTAATATACAGAACATGGGTGAACTTGTGTAACATAGTGATTGTCGTCATGGTAAAATGCCTCTGTCATATTCCTTAGAAGTACAGGAAATTGAAGTGTTACTGAACGATTTTGAGTTCAAAGTCCACAAGCTAAAAACCAGCTTTAAAAAACAACTCAGAAAACAAGTGAAAACTTGGCTTTTTGTCAGTTTTGGTATATTAAAATAAAATAAAAAAGAACTCATAGTAATATACAACTCATAACAATATACTTTAAAAGTACAGCTTTATTCTTTTAAAGCCCACATAAACCTATAACCTAAAGCAATACTTTCTTAAATATTTTTGACATGTGTGTTTCAAATGAAGAAACATCTCCAATTGTTCATTTTTTTTTTATTTTTTTTTTTTACAATAAGTATGATGAGACACTGGAACAGGTTGCCCAGAGTAGTTGTGGATGCCCCATCCCTGGAAGTGTTCAAGGTCAAGCTGGATGGGGCTTTGAGCAACCTAGTCTGGTGAAAAGTATCCCTGCCTACGGCAAGGGGGTTGGACTAGATGATCTTTAAAGGTCCCTTCCAACCCAAACCATTCTATGATTCTATACCAGGAATTATTTCCTGCTTTACTAAGAATACAGGAACTAAAATTAAGTCACCTAAAAAACAAAACAAAAAAACCCTCTGGCAAAACAAAAAAAAAGCCCAAACCTTTCAGTTGGTGGCTCTTTTCAAATGTAGGCCCCTGCACCCCATACCAGGTATGTTATCAGTTTTGTTGGCTCACCTGCTCTTCTGAAACAACTCTGTGTTGCTGTACCTCATCTGTCTGCTTTATTCTTTTTAAGAGAAAGGGTATATGCTAAGTTTTTTAGGTAGTGGGGCCAAACCCATTGGAGTACTTGAGGGATGCATTTTTAAAAAATGAGAAAAAAAACCCCACCCAAAAACCAACAAGCCCTCTGTAACCAAGTACATTTTAGTGAAGCTGAAGCTCCATTGAATGTATCCAATTGATACCAATTTAGTCCTCCTTTTATTGATACCAACAAGTTATTTGCCTTATTTTTTCATCTCTGGTGTAGTGGTGGATAACGAGAAACATGAACTTATATGAGAAGCTGCACATATATATAGATAGAAGGTCTTAGAACTGGGTATCCATATTCTGTGTGGCTATGCTATCACTGCCATTTGGAATGCCTAATGATAAACATACAAGTATAGCGATAACATTAATGACTAAAAAGCTACTATTCTTGAAACAGTGTAGAACCAATTTTTCTCAAGCTTCCAAGCAGAATATAAATAAGCATACCTTCATCAACTCATGCTAGAGAAATAACTGATTTCCTTTATGGATTTATATATTCATTTTAGTTTTTTCTGTATTACTCCCTTCTTAACTGCCCCCTCTCCTTGGAGAAGAGGGATATTCTGGAAGCAAAATCAGTCTGGCTAGCACCATCCTCTGCAGTTATTTGAACTTAAGAACTAGTAACTTATTTTATTCCTGCTGGCGTTAATAAGGATGCTATTAGATATGGAGCAGTGGAATTTACATTATATCTGACCCAAGATGTTTGGCACCTAACTTAAGTCATGGACTATTTCCAATTTCAGTTTTGGTGAATTATTAATTGTGGATTCACCTAAAATGTGCTATTTAGAGCCATGGAAGAGTGTTTTGCCACTTGCAAAGTTCTCAGGTTGTGTTAACGAGGCCCCTATGGACTTACAAATTAGCTATGTTTTAATCAACTAGCTAACTTTCTCCTAGAGGATTGACCATGGAAGTCAGAGCCAATGATAGCTAGCAAGAAATATTTAAGTTATGGATTCTCTTCCTGTTAAAGATATGAGATTAGATGTGCTGCTGTGCCAAATTCCGCTTGGGTTAAAAAGGGAGACTGAGTGTGACTTTAGGAGGTGGCTATAGCTCCTATTCCTTTGCTACCCCTCTCATGCCATAGTTAAAGCTTCAGAATTAGCAACTGTACCTTGAGCAGCTGATACAAATTCCTTCAGCAGTTACACAGGAAGGATGATTGAATAGAACTGAGTGAACACTTCTGTCCCCTAGAATATTTTTCATTCCAAGGCAAGCATGGAGCCTGGCTTAGGAATTAACTGTGCTGTCTGTTGATGTCTTCCATTCATCACCAACATCCAGTTGTCTGCATGGGACAAAGAAATCATGGGGAACTTGATGAAGCCACTTGCTGATCTTATGTGTTTATTAATAGGATTCAGCCAAATGGATTACCTTTGCCCACTTCTTGAGAGAATGTATATTTAAAAAAAGTTTGACAACACACAGAAAAGCAGCTTAGAGAACTCTATATTGAAAATACATAGCATGAGTACTAACTTGACTTTTTTTTTTAGTGTTTCACATTTAAATGAATCCCTCATACAAAAAATAACTTTCATCAAAGGTTGGTGTCTCAGCACTCTCCAAACCAGCCAGCTGCAACAAGATCTTTTACCATCACATACCAACATACTCTTCATGCCAGTCCCTCTGCTGCCTTCTCCTTGTTTCTCCTCATCCAGGGCGCACTCGCTCTCTTCTGTCTGCTTCTTCCTTGGCTGCTCAGCCTCTTAACAGAACCAGCCACAGCTGCACCTTGTCTACATCAGCCAACCCACTGCCCCTGAAGCCAGCCCACAGCTGTATGTTATCAATGATAATTAACCCAGCTTCATTCTTCTACAATTCTCCCCTTTTTTCCTTTCTTTTTTTAAAAAAAAAGATTTCATACCTTATGTTTTTAACAATCACCACAACTTTTCCACAAAAACTTCTCATACAGTCCAAACAATTTGTCCCTGAACTCATACACATATCCCTTCTTCCATTTTATCTTGGGCTTTTCAGCTTCTGGGAGCTGATCACCTTTCTTCTCATCTGCTTTCTTGACATCTAGGATTTTGTTTTCTTCAGAGTGGGGTTCTGATGAACTTATAGTACCTTGCCCTTTCACCTCTTGGGTCACACTGGACAGTAACCTGAGTGAGCTTTCAGCAGCAGCAGATCTAGAATACAGCACTAATACATTACTCTGTGTTCCAACAAGCTTCTCAACATCCTTGTGGTCGCTCACTTCTTCTACAAGTGGAGACACCTTCAACAAGCACAAAAACATCAGCAAGAATACCACCAGGTCAAGGAGCAGCAGCAGCCACCCACGGCACTGCACTGCTCCCACACCTTCCCCCAGCACAGCCCTCACCACTGTCTAGCTGGACCCACTACTGCTGTGGGCTGCTGCCACATCTGGCTGCTTACTACACCATTATTGCCCATTACCCTCAGCCTCTTAACTCCACAGCAGTCAGGCTTCCTTCTCCTTAATCCCAACAGCTCACCTTTACCAGTGTCTGATCCAGAGCCCCAGGCTCTTCCCACATATCTCAATGTGATCTGTATAGCAGGCTATCCCCACCTGTCTCCGCTACATTGGGCACTACTGTTACTGTTCAAAACTACAAATATTCCCCTGACAGAGCCATTACTGCTGTTGCTGCTTATTACACTCAGTCTCATAATCTGAAGGGCCTTACACAGGGCACCAATTGTCACAGCACTCTCCAAACTAGCCAGCTGCAACAAGGTCTTTTACTATCTCATACCAACATACTATTCATGCCAGTCCTTCTGCTGCTTTCTCCCAGACACCTTCCTCATCCCAGGTGCCTTCTTCCTCTCTCTGCTTCCTTCCTCTTCTATCTTCCTCGGCTGCTCTCTCTTCATTGGCTGCCCAACCTCTTAACAGAACCAGCCACAACTGCACCTTGTCTACATCAGCCAACCCACTGCCCCTGAATCCAGCCCACAGTTGTATATTATCAATGTTAATTAACCCAGCTTCATTCCTCTACGAAGAAAACTGGAGCTGGATGAAAGTGCTGAAATAAAATGTCTGGGATATCTAGGAATCTTTTCTCAAGTACACAATAATGAAACATTATTAGTAGTCCATTCATTGTGAAAAACTTTGATTGTAGAGTTGTTGCCTTTGCAGATTTTACTCTGTGGCGCTGCAGTATAATCATGTTCTGTCTTCCTGTCATGAAATGCAAAAGGTTCCATTTCAATATTAAAGTTAGTAGAAACCATTCTGGGAGAGTGCAACCACACTGGAAATTAGAAAGTAATTTTATTTAAACAACATGGCTCAGACAATACAAACCAAACCAAAACCCTAAAACTGAGTTGAGTTTCATGCTTGTAGTAAGTTATCCAACTCTGTAGCTTGCTAAAGGAGAAAAAAAAAAAAAAGTTTTTCTTTCCTTCAGTATAATAAGAATAGGTATAGAAATGAGATATGGTTTGTTGTCTGAAGCCAAATGCTTTTTTATGTAGGCAATACATTCAGATTAAATTCACCTGATTTTTAAAAGGCTAGCTAAAACAGTTTCCTACATACATAAATTGTGATCTGATCACTGTGTGTGAGACTTAACATGTTCACTTTATTTACGTAATACTCTGAAATTTATAACTAATGTAATTACATGACAACACCGATTGTGTAGCACCTTCTTTCTGTACTCTCTAGAGATTTTAGTATTCTTGTTTAATTCTACTTTAGGAATCATTTGTGCTGGGCTTAATGTTCAGCACAGCAGGAGGCTCAGGAAAGTTGGATTTTAAATATCTTCACATCATGCTGTTTGTCCTACCCTTTTCCTAGTCTAGGTGCCTTATCGGGAAAAGTGTAATAGAGCTCGCAATGTTAGAAAACAAACATGCTCTAACAGTGCCATGGCACATAAGCATAGTCTCATGAAAGGATGGGAGCTCAGCATCTGTTCTGCTGTCTGTGAAATCACAACTAGCAAAACTCACATCCAACTTCATACTCTTGGCGTCCCTGTTGGGTTTGTGATAAGTTCTGTAAACTGAAGGGGAGAGAAGTGGGGAGCAAAGCTTTATATTCTTCTTTGAAACTGTTGCTTCAATTAAGTGTTGAATTGGGAAGAACTGGTCTATGAATTATTATTTTTTCAAACTTCCAGCTGACTTATGAGCCAAATCATAGAATCGTTTAGGTTGGAAAAGACCTTTAAGATCATCAAGTCCAACTTCAAATCATCTGCCCTATGCATTATTCTGTAAAGAAGCTGAAGGAAACATAAGATCGCTTAGTTCCCACAAGTCTAGACTGAATAAATAAGAACTAGCAACCACCAGTGAAATAAGGGAAGGTGCCATGTTTGGGTTTTTTCTTAAAGAAAAACAGGTGTTTTTTACAATAGCGGAGAGAGAGAAACTTACATAGGTACTGCTTCCTCTGAGTTTTAACCTGTAGTTCATAGAAAAAGCACCAGTATCAGAGACTTCCCATGTATCAATTTTATTTTTTCCTCTTTCATATAATCTCCTTTTAGTAAATTTGACTCTGGGATCAACATAGTGCAAGAAATTTAGTCTTTTCTTGGATTCAGATTTCGTTTAAACAAGACAAATTTATTACTTACATTCTCTTAAAAAGCTCAGATAGAAAAAAACATGAGTGGCAGTATCCACTGATAAATGTTGCAACTTACTAGCAAGTTGTTTTGTTCAAACCTATGCAGTCAATATGTTTTACTGTGATCACATAGTTCATGCAACTTGCTGCTTGTTTTTCAAAGTACTTCTGACAGCTCCATAGATGGTTTAGTTTGGGCTTTATATATAGGCTATTGACTCTAAGTAATTGTATGGCTATCACAGGAAACAAATGAAACAAATTTGCCATGCTCTCACATAGCTTCTGTTCCCTTAATGGAATAAAATTATTTTGTCATCATGTAATCTGAGTTCATTTCCTATGCTAACTGTATTAGATTAATGCATGATTTATTATTGCATGATTGCATTATATTACATTATTATTGCATGATTAACTGATTAATGCATGTCGTTGTATTTACTGGGATAAGCAAACTGGCAATTGTAATGCAAAAATTAATTGAACCAGTAGTTATTATTTGATATTGTAAAAGAATCTAATGCACTAGCTGGGCAGATGCCAAATAGTCATAATTCAGAATCTTTATGCAACTACCTAATCACATATTTCTGTAGATCGTTCTATAGTATGTCTTCCTGTTCCTGATAGTGGAGTTGTGAGGCCCTGCAGCTGTAATGATTGTTCTGCTAAATTCAGTGTTTGCTATGAAAGTAAGACAGGAACCAGTATTAAGGAGTCTTAGAGACTGAGATATCCTGTGGTATCACCAACAGAAGGCTCATCTAAGATCTAAAATAAGCACTTGCAAATCTTTCATATTTGACCCCTCGTAACAGCTGCTGTCTTCAGCAGAGGCACAACACACTCCAGTTTAAGCTATGATAGTACCTAGAAATGCAGACAGAGGCTTGTGCAGAAGATCTCCACCCGTTACATGTGGTGTATGTCAGATCTACAGGGTTGGGAGAGGTCCCTTTAGCCACCTCACTGTGGCTGCAGTTGCTCAGTTTACCTCTGTCTGTCTTTACTCTGTCATTGCAAAGCTGAGGATTTCTGCTGAGCTCTGTAGAATTGACCCCGGTAGCTGCAACAGTCTTGTGTCACATCTATATGGCTAAATAAAACAGACCTTGGCACCGAGGGCCATGGTCTGAACCATATCTACATGTTATAGCAATGACAATGGATCTCTTCTGGGCCTATGCAGTGTCCTTGTGGCTGTAAGACACAGTTACTGTTTTGTGTGGAGTCCTTTTTCAGTTCCAAATGCCTGCAATGATTTGAGGGCTGCATTGCCACCCACTGGAGCGGTATTATCATTGCACAAAAGCAAGGATATGCATTGCATGCCCAGAAGTGTTTCAAATGGGCATGGGAGGGTTGCAGATTGCATAAAGCCTGGTAGGGTGATTTTGGAAGACTGTATAGATGGAAGGGTGTTAAACCTGACTATATGCAAACTGTGCTTAGGATCTGTCTGACAGCTGGTGTGGACCCTTGCAGTTTGGGAAGAGTGCGAACTCCCTAGTCCGTATGGCCTTCAGAAATTTGAGGCTTTTTGGCCCTGTTTTACTTAGTGGTAGAGATGTGGTCAACTGGGAAAAGAGTTGTTCCTTGTCCTTACTACCATAGCACGTTTGAAGTTGAAAGAACTGTAGAGCAATTGAATACTATCTTTTCTTTTGTTACATTGCTGACAGAGTGCAGATTGTATCAATGTACACATACATTGTTGTTATAGGTAGGATTTTTGAAAGAAACAGAAGCTTTTGTCTAGCCAGGGGCCTCAGCAAAATTAATCCAAACTAATTCAAAGTGTGAATTTACAGTTAAAGTGCTTTAAGTTCTTGTGCGTACAAATGAGTTCCAGAATGAAAGTGGCTGTAATCCAAATCATTTTAGCATCAAGGTCACCGTGTCCTGGTATCTGATTTGCTGATAACCACGTCATCTAATTGCCTTCATAAAGTGATTAAGTGCCATAGCAGCCCAAGTCAGTTTGACTTTCTTCACAGCCAAATACCTACTCATTTTAGAAAATTGGATGTAAGTTCCTAAATAACTTAGGTTGCTTTTGAAAATGTAGGTTTTTTGGAATATTTGAAGTATTCAGCACCATAGCAACACCAAGGAATTATGCCTAGTGTTCAATAGTAATTTAATGCACTAAAAAACTTATTGGGTATCAGTTGTGAAAAATATGAGATACGTTACAGGTGTGAGAATAAAATACTTGCAGTGATACTGATAAGAAATTTCAGTAAGGGAGCAAGGACAAATTGTTTTTAATTTTTCAGAGTATGTGATAAAATGTTAGGTCTACATGGTTTTAATGTTTAGTGCAAAAAAAGCTAGAACTTAATTAGTTATGCTTGCTCTCGTGAAGGGCTTAAAGTTATGAGACAGAGTTATTGATTTTGGTTTGTGCTACATGGCCTTCATGAAGAAATAACCTTGTGTCTCTTTACTATATAAAATTAAATGACTAAGACAAAAATGAAATCTTTTTAAAAGAATAAAATTAAAATAAAAGTTGAGCCTCTTCAGAGAAATCAGGGATTTTCTTAGTGCTACTGTGATGATTCAGGTTAAATACAAGTCTTTTGCATTGTGATACAGTGTACAAAAAACATGCATAAAACTGTTGTTAACTGTGTAAGTTTAATGAGAAACAGTTTAAATGTCACCTATGTAAACACATCCAGTGTATGCTAGCAGACAATACAAGAAGCTTGGAAACTGTTATTTCTTGTGGAGAAGACTGACTCTTCTCTTTGTCCCCCACATTAACTTGGGTCAAGAATGGGATCTAAAGCCCTGATTGATAAGGATCATAGCTGAAGCATTAATTTTGTGTTAATACTCAATCTTCTGCATCCCATGGAGTGCCTTTCAAGAGCTCTTCTATTGCTATTGACTCTTAGTGTTTCAATAAGCAGTGAATACCACCATACTTAGGCATTTTTTTCTCTGGCTTTGTTATGTTCTGCAGGAGCACTGTGCTGGGTTACCATAGAGAATATTTCTGTGGAATTTTCCTTCCTTTAAAATAATTTAATTTCCAGTCTATTCCTCAGTGATAAACTTCCATACTGAAAAGTGGTCTGTGTGTTGTGGTGGTTTCTATGGGCCCTGTGATGAATTAAAGTCTGTATTTTGAAATACAGAACATGGATTTATGTGGTGGATCTAAGTAGAATATAGCCACTGAAAGAGTCTGTACCATTACTCAACTTCTTGGCCAGCTTCATCTGTCAAGTCTGCAAAGATTTTGACCCTGCCCCAGTGAGCTGATCAAAGCATAGGACAAGAGATGCCTCATAACAGGACTGTCTGTAACAGAACTGGAAAGGCAGCTCTTCTGTCCACAGGCTGCATGTGTGCTTTGGATGATATAGAATCTGAAAGCATGGTTAAACTGAAAGGCTAAACTCAAGTGAAAGATCATATATGTAGCGCCTTGAAAGAAAATCTGTAATAGCACCCCTCTTCCCAAATTTGCAGAAAAATCTTCTGCATTTCTATCTTCTAATCTACACTGACATAGGAATTGGGAATTCAAGCATATTGTAGCTCTGAGCTGAGCAAAGGGGTGTGCAAAACAAAACAATATATTCTGGAGTGGGATAAACTTTCAACATTTGTAGAAAATGATAGAATCAGAAAATTCATGCTCTCACCTGCTGATTTAAGCTATTCAGCTGCCTTTTTCAATTTCCAGTAGGTGTGTGCAGCTTTGTTATTAGTCACCTCACTTTAAATACAATGTGCTTCAAGGGCCTCCATCTTTTTTGCTATGACCAAGTTTGTCATTTAAGCTGTGCACATCATTCTGATCAAAAGCTGATTAGCAACTATGTTTTCCTGGTTTTATGCTGATGTAACTCCATTGAGATCATGTAGATATTCCTTATCCCAAAGGAAAGAACAGATCTTTCATGCTCCATTAATGTTTCTACTTCTCTCCCCAGGGGAGCTATCTTCCTTTGGTAAAAATTCTTTTGAATACTCTGATTAAGGATAAGGATCTCTATGAATATTAATTAGGTTTTCATTGGCCTCACTCAAAATATTTAACTCAAAACAATTTCCTGGTAATTGTCTCTTGATTATAACTTTGAGAGGTTTTACCCTTTTTTTAATAAATTCCAATTTATCAAATAAGACTTCCTTTTGCATGTATCCAGTTAATCACAACTACAAATAAAAAGACAATAAGCAGTAGCCATAAAGAGGTATTTTTGTTTTGTTTCTTAAATTTTCTTCTTACAAAAGCTGTCATTCTTACCATAGCTTTCCCTCTCTTGCTGGTCTTTCACTTAAATTATTTATACTGTAGATGACTGTGCCCCTCATGCACATAAGTTCAGAGTCTTTTGAGTGGCTGAATCTACTGGGCCTGTACAAGCAGGCAGCTTTGTATGAAGACTAAAATGGCAGAACAACTCAAGACACTTCTTTCTTGCCTTTTCCTGGAATGGAAGAGGACCTGATGGCTATGTGCTCCACTGCTCTTTCTTCAGCTTCCCACTTATTCCAGGACTCCTAATTAGGTATAATTAAATGACAAAACCCCTTTCTGTTTCCAATTTTGCTTTGAATGTTCAAGAGAGAGAGGGAGAGAGAAGAAATTTCAGTTTAATTACGTAGGGCATATGGTACTTTGGACTAGCAGCAGGACAAACTCTAAAACCATCATGTTTAAAACCTTTCTATCATGATGTAATTTTGCACATTTAATAGATGTGTAAGCAGATGCCCTTTGAAATCTCTGAAAAGGGGTGAAATTCCCCAAATGCCTGTTTAAAATTTCTTCTAAATCAGTACATGAAGTGAGGAGCTTAACTGTCATTCTTGGCATGAATGAGAGGAGGCTTCTTGGGAGCTTTTAGGAATACCGTGAGGGTTGTTGCACTCATCCTCTCTGCAGAGTCATCATCTCCATCTAATTGGACAGTTACATCATTCCAATGTAGGCAATGGCAAGCATAGGCTGTTGCAGAGATCTCACCCTTCCAGCCCAGGACCTCAGCATTATCAGAAGCTTATGGAGTTATTTTAAGGCACCCTTTAAAGCTTACCATCTTATTTTCACAGCACAGTTTTCAGTTTTCATTATTGCAGCCAGGACTTAAGTGTTCTCAGACCCCTGTGGATGAACACTTTTGTGGCTTTATTTTTGTATGGAGGATTTCATAAGGACCTTGTGCAGAATTCCTTGCAAAATTCACCAGTTTTATATAAACCCAAACACTTGCCTTACGCTTCCAAAGAGAAGCTACACTGCTACACTAGAGCTCTCAGCTACTATGGTAACAGAATAAATTTCACACAACCCCTTTGCTTCCTTAAACATGAAGAGCTGCTTCGTAAGGCTCACTGGCAAGGCTGTCAGAAAGGATCACTCCCTGCTGCCAGCACAGCTAATGCATTGTTACCAGCTGGTTGACATACCTCTCCTGCTGATCGGTAATGCTCACTCCACCAGATTCTTGGTCTGCTTCCAGCCCATGCCATTATTTATAATCTGCACAGTAGCTACAGGGACTCTGCTCTGTTCATATTTGTCAAGTCTTATGGATTTAGTTACTATACCAGATGCCAAATTTTTTGTAGTGAGTGATCCAGTCTCTCTACTCAATTGAATTCCTCTTCATTTCTGCTATCCCAAGACAGTACTGCTCACCATAATCTGCAGTGCAGATCACAGTGACACCTGAAGAAAAGAATTTACGTGCTCTTGAGTAACTGGCCTGTAATAGCTGGTGCAGTGCTGTGTTTTGGATTTGGTGTGAGAACAATGTTGATAGCACACTGATGTTTTTTGTTGTTACTGGGTAATGTTTATAATAAGTCAAGGACTTTTCAGTTTTTCAGGCTCTGCCAGCAAGAAGGCTGGGGGGACACAAGAAATGGAGAGGGGAAACAGCCAGGACAGCTGACCTGAACTGGCCAAAGGGGTATTCCATACTATAGAATGTCATGCTGAGTATATAAACTGGGGGGAGTTAGCTGGGGCCTGCTGATCATCACTTGGGGTCTGGCTGGGCATTGGTCAGCAGGTGCTGAGCAACTGCACTGTGCATCACTTGGGGTTTTTTTCCCTTCCCTTTGGATTTTATTCTTCTCCCCTTCTCCCTCCCTTTTAAAATAATAACATTATTATTGCAGTATAATAATAATAATGATAATAATGATGATAACAACAACAACAACAACAATAATAATAATGATAATAATGATAATTTCAATTATCAAATTGTTCTTATCTCAAACCTTGAGTTTTACCTTTTTCCCGATTCTCTTCCACATCCCACTGGGGAGGGGGTGGGGAGTGAGCAAACAGCTGCATGGTGCTTAGTTGCCAGCTGGGGTTAAATCATGACAGCAACTGTAGTTCTTTGAAACCATGACTACAGTAGAGTAAGAAATCTGATTTTTAAATTACTTCATTTTAAGCAACAAATCCAATATTAAAAACCATAAAATATTAATAAAGCATAATTCTGCACATACTTTATTTTTATTATAGCGTTGACACTGCATACAGCTCATCAAACGAATAAGCAATACTGATTCAAAAAGCAGAAAACACCTCTTGATTTGGACTGTTTTGGGTTTTTTTTGTTTCATGAAGACATCTCTTGAAGTAACTTCATTCTGAATGCAACTCATTAATGCATGTTTCCCATCCCCTGCCTTCACAAGCCTTCTCCAACTGGCTAAATGTGGTGACTGGAGCTTTTTGGATTAACTTTCCTTAGTGACCTACTTTGCAGAGAGAGATAATAATGCATTTATAGCCTCTAGCACTCTATTTGGGTCACAGATGGACAGATAGAAAAGCTATTCCTCAGTGACTTCCCGGAGTTTTAACTAATCCCCAATGAGAACGGAGATTGGCTTGATGTTAATTGGTCAGAATGCCTAAAAGTGTGGAAGATCATTGACTCCTACTTGACTTTTCAGGGTGTGTCACATTTACACCATATGATACCAGTCAGCAGTTGTTCTAAGAGTGTTTTGTGGTAGTGATCAAATTATTGGATGCCATAGATGTTAAATATCTGACTTTGAATCCTTTGCCTCAATGATGGAGTACCATGTAGTTTTCTGACTGTGGATGTGTCTGATGTTACACATGTACAGATACTGTGGCCTGCACCAAGGATCAGAGATTCAGGGAGGGTTTTGAGCTTTTACTCACTAACAAGCGCTTATGATCCCATGAACAGTTGTAATTGTAAAGATAATATTCCATGCAATAAGTATGACCTAAACCTCTGTTATGGAAGTAATTTTTTTTTGTGTAGCATGATTAGTTGAGCTAATAAAACTCATATTTTGCTGTTCTCCATTAGAGGCCCATTCCCCCTCTTGTATTTGGCACTAATGTAGTGATGTTTGCAAAGCAACTTGTTATCTTATTTTCAGATGTTGAGAAGTTTTACAAGGGAAATGACCAGGCTTTATCCTCTGTTATGATATTTTCAAAAGTTTGGTGGAGCTTTTCATGGTGAGAAACAGGCAACAAGCAGATATGTTAAGGATGCCTCTTTTTTTGAAAGACCACCTTGAAACTTTGAGTGTGCCAGGCAGTCAGTGATGTTGATTCTGACAGGGCTGAAGAAATAACTGTTAAAATTGTGACAGCATCAGCAAATGGATGGATGGCTTTCAGAACAAAACAAAACAAAATACGTGTGCAGGTTGAATTATTGTGCTGCAGGACTGCAAATGTGTGTGCCTGTGTTCCCCAATGTATACATACAACTCTGCTCTTTGTGCCACGGTGTGAAACTGAAAGGTGTTCTGGCAGAAGTTGTGTTGCAGTTTGGATCGTTTTGATCACCAAATAAGTGTTCATATTTCATGTGCTTCCTAGAGCAAATAATGTCAGAACACATGAAGAATGATTTGATTTTGGTTTAGATATTTACAACTGTTAAAACAACCTGACAGAGCTGTGCATGTATTTCCTATGACACAATCTAATACTTTGAGGGCAGAATCAATTCCTTTTCACAAAAAGCCTTTAAAACAGGAATTAAGTAAAAGGTTTTCGAGAGAAAAAGTACATGCAGCCCTCCTGCACGTATCTCGATAGAGTGTAGTGCAGTTATTTCACAATCAAAATTTTGACCATGGGCTCTAGCAGTTGTTGGGAGCTCCATGCATAGGCTTTCAGCTTCTAGACCTGTGTGTTCCCTGTCCTGGGTGTTAGCCTCAGCATCTTCTGTTTTGAGGGAGATTCTCATTGTGCCTGAACCATATATTTCTCAGTGTTCCCTCTGGAATTGTTGATAATTTTGAACCAATGTAGCTCTACAGATATAGGCATCAATGCAGATAGTTTAGCTTAAGAACAGCCTGCTGTAGGTGTGCTTTTATATGATCCTAAAATAATTAATTTAAATCCGAATAAGTCCAGTTTTAATCAAAATAATCCACACAGCATAATTTTAATTATCTTTTTTTTTTTTTTTTAGTTTTTCAGGAAAGTATTTGAAAAAAGTCAGCACTGCCAGGATTGGTTATGGGCTATTTTAATCAAATTATGATTTTATGAAAGAAAAATTCACATCTTTGGTTCTGTGTTTTCTGGTGTGATATCCATCACATTGCTGTGCTTATATCAGAGAATGTGGAATTTTATAAGAAGAAACAGGTAAGTCTAAATAGTTGGGAAGTCATTGTGTATTATCAGATACGAAACTAGATTAATTTAAGTAATACATTTCTATTTTATGGAGCTGTAATACAATCTGTATGAGATACAGTAGAAATTGTAGAAGAAAACAGAATATGCCACAAAGAAATAACATCTGCATTACAATAGACATGTTCATGCCCATATGTAGATCTTCTAGGGATAAAAAATGCTATTGAGAAATAATGCTGGTGCAGTCTGATTGAAAACAACCAACTTAAAAATAAGCAGCTCCAAAGAAACCTTCTAGCTTTTGAACCAGGGCAGCCATAGCAGTAATACTAAATACATGTTTCATATTTAATGCTGACATACAAGGAATAACTTCAGAGCTCCTGACTGTTTTCTTCGCAGGGTAGTAAGGCACTGGGCAAAGGTGAAGATGAAACATGTCTCGAATCCCCCTTGCATTATTACTCAGCACTAGCTAGGAGTCTGTCTTCTGGGTTCTTCATGGCTTATAAGTTTACCTTGTATCATTGTGGGTATATAAATTATTACATTGACAAAAAAAATCCTTTTGCTACCCTTTTTGCATCTTAAATTAGGAAATTAAGTGACCAAACAGTTCTTATTCTGTAACTGTCCTGGATACAAAGCTGTTTATCTGTTGCATTACATCAATATAAAATATTTTTCTGTGAGGAAAAATGAGTGGTAAGGCACATTTTGTAAACATGTGTACATGTCACACACAGTTAGCTACTAGTCCTGCCATAGCAGGACTACTAAATGGAATTACTCACTTGCATGAAGTTGCTGGTGTGGATATTTGTTTGCTTGATCAGAACATCAAGGAGGAATTGTGAACATGATAATGAACTAGATTTTTTTAGCATGTTTTTTATGGAATCTTTTGATCTGCTGTGCTACTATAAATGAAAAGTAAATCTGATCACAGAAACAGAAAAGTAGACATTCTTACAAAAATGAATTCTCATCTTTCTTATGTGAGTCAGTGTTCCTTGATGAAATAGGTTTATCATTATTTTAGTTTACTCATTTAAGATTTAAAATTTCCAGTGGTGAACTTCTAATTAGTTGAATAGATCATGAAATGCTAGAGAAATTTGAATGAACCCATATTCCTCTTCTGAAGGAACTTGTATTCCTGTTGAAGGGATAGGCAAGGAAGGAGAGGTGGTAGAGCAGCCTTGTATGTTAGGGAGTGTTTTGATTGTCTGGAGCTTAATGATGGTGACAGTAGGGTTGAGTGTTTATACGTAAGAATCAGGGGGAGGGTCAACAAGGCAAATATCCTGGTGTGAATCTGTTATAGGCCACCCAACCAAGATGAAGAGGCAGATGAAATATTCTATAAGCAGCTGGGAGAAGTCTCATGATCGCTAGCCCTAGTTCTCGTGGGGGACTTCAACTTACCAGATGTCTGCTGGAAATGCAGTACAGCAGAGAGGAAACAGTCTAGGAGGTTCCTGGGGTGTGTGGAAGAGAACTTCCTGACACAGCTGGCGACTGAGCCAACTAGGGAAAACGCCCTGCTGGACCTGTTGTTTGTGAACAGAGAAGGACTTGTGGGTGATGTGATGGTTGGCATCTGTCTTGGACATAGAGATCACGAGATGATAGAGCTTTTGATTCTTAGAGAAGAAAGGATGGGGGTCAGCAGAACCGCTACCTTGGACTTCCAGAGGGCAGACTTTGGCCTGTTTAGGGGCCTGGTTGACAGAATCCCTTGGGAGGCAGTCCTGAAGGGCAAAGGACTTTGGGAAGGCTGGTTGTTCTTCAAGAAGGGAATCTTAAAGGTGCAGGAGCAGGTTTTCCCCATGTGCAGAAAGACAAGCTGGTGGGGAAGAAGACCAGCCTGGCTGAACAGACAACTTTGGTTGGAACTCAGGGAAAAAAAGAGAGTTTATGACCTTTGGAAGAAGGGGCAGGCACCTCAAGAGAACTACAAGGATGTCGGGAAATTATACAGAGAAAAAATTAGAAGGGCCAAGGCCCAACTAGAACATCTGGCTACTGTTATAAAGACAATAAAAAATGTTTCTATAAATACATTAAAAACAAAAGAAGGGCTAAGGAGACTCTCCATCCTTTATTGGATGCCGGGGGTAACATAGTGACCAAAGATGAGGGAAAGGCTGAAGTACTTAACGCCTTCTTTGCTTCAGTCTTTAATAGTAAGACCAGTTGTTCTTGGGACACCCAGACCCCTGAGCTGGAAGACAGGGATAGGGAGCAGAATGAATCCCCATAATCCAAGGCAAAATGGTCAGTGACCTGCTACACCACATAGACATGCACAAGTCTATGGGGCCAGATGGGATTCACCCAAGGGTACTGAGGGACCTGGCAGAAGAGTTCACCGAGCCACTTTCAATCATTTATCAGCATTCCTGGTTAATCAGGGAGGTCCCAGTTGACTGGAGGTTAGCAAATATGACACCCATCTACAAGAAGGTCTGGAAGGAGTATCTGGGGAACTACCATAGAATCATCGAATGGTTTGGGTTGGAAGGGACCTTAAAGGTCATCTAGTTCCAAGCCCCCTGCCATGGGCAGGGACAACTTTCACTAGACCAGGTTGCTCAAAGCCCCATCCAACCTGGCCTTGAACACTCCCAGGGATGGGGCATCCACAGCTTCTCTGGGTAACCTGTTCCAGTGTCTCACCACCCTCACAGTAAAGAATTTCTTCCTTATATCTAATCTAAATCTGTCCTCTTTCAGTTTAAAGACATTCCTCCTTGTCCTATCGCTACATGCCCTTGTAAAAAATCCCTCTCCAGCTTTCTTGTACGCTCCCTTTAGACACTGGAAGGCTGCTCTAAGGTCTTCTTGGAGCCTTCCCTTCTCCAGGCTGAACCACCCCAACTCTCTCAGCCTGTCTTCATAGGAAGGTGATCCAGCCCTCTGATCATCTTCATGGCCCTCCTCTGGACTCATTCCAGCAGGTCCATGTCCTTCTTATGTTGGGGGCTCCAGAGCTGAATGCAGTACTGCAGGTAGAGTCTCACCAGAGCAGAGGGGGACAAGCACTTCCTTTGACCTGCTCATCACTCTTCTTTTGATGCAGCCCAGGATACAGTTGACTTTCTGGGCTGCAAGCACACATTGTCAAGCCATGTTGAGCTTTTCATTCACCAGCACCCCCAAGTCCTTCTCCTCAGGGCTGCTCTCAATCCATTCTCCTCCCAGCCTGTATTTGTGCTTGGGATTGCCCTGACCCATGTGCAGGACCTTGCACTTGGACTTGTTGAACATCATGAGGTTCACACAGGTGCACCTCTCAAGCCTGTCAAGGTCCCTCTGGATGGCATCCCTTCCCCCCAGCATGTTGACCGCACCACATAGCTTGTGGTCATTGGCAAACTTGCTGAGGGTGCACTCAATCCCACTGTCCGTGTCGCTGACAGAGATGTTGAACAGCACTGGTCCCAGTACGGACCTCTGAGGAATGCCACTTGTCACCGGTCTCCACTTGGACATTGAGCCATTGAACATAACTCTTTGAGTGCAACCATCCATCCAATTTCTTATGCACTGGATAGTCCATCCATCCAATCCATGTCTCCAGTTTAGAGACAAGAAGGCTGTACTGCAGAACACTATCAAATGCTTTGCACAAGTCCAGGTAGATGACATCAGTTTCTCTTCCCTCATCTGTCAATGCTGTAACCCTGTCGTAGGCCGCCAAATTTGTCAGGCATGATTTGCCCTTAGTGAAGCCATGTTTGCTGTCACCAATCTCCTCTTTGTTTTCCATTTGCCTTAGCATAGTTTCTGGGAGGATCTGCTCTGTGATCTTGCTGGTCACAGAGGTGAGACTGACTGGTCTTTAGTTCTCCAGGTCTTCCTTATTTCCCTTTTTGAAAATCAGGGTTGTTTCCTCTTTTCCAGTCCATGGGAACTTCACCAGACTGCACGACTTCTCAAATATGATGGATAGTGGCTTAGTCACTTCATCTGCCAGTTCCCTCAGGACCCACGGATGCATCTCATCCAGTCCCATGGACTTGTGCACCTTCAGGTTCCTTAGATGGTCTCAAACCTCATCTTCTCCTACAGCAGGTGGTTCTTTATTCTCCCAGTCCTTGCCTTTGCCTTCTGTGACTTGGGCAGTGTGGCTGTAGAATGTGCCAGTGAAGACCAAGGCAAAAAAGTGATTGAATACTTCAGCTTTGTCAATATCCCAGGTAACCAGGTCTCCCATTTCCTTCTGGAGAGGACCTATGGTTTTTCTAGTCTTCCTTTTATCACTGAGGTACCTATAGAAACTTTTCTTGTTGCCCTTGATGTCCCTGGCCAGTTTTAATTCTATCAGGGCTTTAGCTTTCCTAACCTGGTCTCTGGCTTCTCGGACAATTTCTCTGTATTCCTCCCAGGCTACCTGTCCTTGCTTCCACCCTCTGTAGGCTTCCTTTTTGTATTTTATTTTGTCCAGGAGCTCCTTGTTCATCCATGCAGGCATCCTAGCGTTTTTGCTAGTTTTTGTTGAGATACATTACTGCTGAGCTTTGAGAAGGTGATCCTTGAATGGGCCCCTCTTCCCTCCATGGCTCTATCCCATGGTACTCTACCAAGCAGATCCCTGAAGAGGCCAAAGTCTGCTCTCCTGAAGTCCAGGGTAGTGATTTTGCTGCACGCCCTCCTTGTTGCCCTAAGGATCTTGAACACCACCATTTCATGGTCACTGCAGCCAAGGCTGCCCTTGAGCTTCACATTCCCCACTGTTGTGGTTTAACCCTGGCTGGCAACCAAGCACCACACAGCCTCTTGCTCACTCCCCCCCACCCGGAGGACTGAGGAGGAGAATTGGAAAGGAATGTAAAACTCGAGGGTTGAGATAAGATCAATTTAATAATTTAAACAGAATAAAGAGGTAAGAACAACAATTATAGCAATAACAATAATAACAATTATAATGGAAAGGTGGGGGAAAAGGGTAAAATCCAAAGGAAAAGGGAAAAAGGAAAACAAGTGATGCACAGTACAACTGCTCACCACCCACTGACTCATGCCCAGCCAGTCCCTGAGCAACCATCCCCCCCAGCTAACCCTCCAAGTTTATATACCAAGCATGATGTCCCACGGTATGGAATACCTCTTTGTCTGTTTCAGGTCAGCTGACCTGACTGTGTCCCCTCCCAGTCTCTTGTGCCCCTTCAGCCCTCTGGCTGGCAGGGCATGAGAAACTGAAAACTCCTTGACTTAGTATAAACATTACCCAGCAACAACTACAAACATCAGTGTGGTTATCAACATTGTTCTCACATCAGAGCCAAAACACAGCACTGTACTAGCTACTAATAAGATAGTTAACTCCATCCCAGCCAAAACCAGGACAGTATCCACCCCTTATGCCGTACCATTTATGTCATACTACATTTTCCAATACATCATCATCACATTTCCTGTCCTTTGTATAAATACACAGATATCATTCCCTTAGTCTATGGACCATCCCTCTAAAATCCACTGAGTTCATTTAGTCCGTGATGTTGGGCTCCATCTGTTATAACAGTCTTTCTGGGCAAGGAGGATGGTACGAGGTTTTGGAGTGTTCCATGTTTAAGCCAGTTCTATTCCTATTACAGCTGTGCTGATCTGGTTTCACCAGTCAATCTTTGTTGGTGTGGCAGCTGAAGAGAAATAAGGTTCAAATCTTCAAATCTAAAAATGGTAGAAATGAATGCCACAAGATTATCCAGTCTCTCCGGGGCGAGATGGTTCCAATTCTACCATCATCACCAAAGACAATATACAGTATTATGTAACAATTAATATCACTCAATTTGTTGGCTGTTTTCACCCAAACCCAAACGCCCTTGGGGCACACATCGAACTTCCCCATCTTCCTGCATTACCCACCAAGTGCTCCCAGGCCCTTGAGCAAAAACAATCCCACGAATGGGTTTGCCTTTGCCTGAGGCAGGAATGACCCAGACTGTTTTTCCAAGCATATTTTTAAGATGCACTACAGGAACTTTATCCCCCTCTACAGCATGCAAAAGCTTCAACTGGGCAGGACCAGCTCGGCTAGCAGACCCTCTGGTATTAACCAACCAGGTAGCCTTTACTAAATGTTTATCCCAATGTTTGAAAGTTCCACCACCCATTGCTTTCAGTGTAGTCTTTTACAGTCCATTACATCATTCAATTTTCCAATCCATAATAATTTCCAAAATTCCTGGACGATTGGGATTTCCTATCCGAGCTCATTGTGTAATCAGTGCGATCCACTTACTCCATGTAGCATCAGTTGCATGATGTGGAGAAGAAATCCTCCCTTTAAACATCCAGCCCAGCACTGGTAACTGGGGTGCCAAGAGGAGCTGTGCTTCAGTACTGACATGTGGAATCATGACTCTACAACCTGTGAGGTTATAAAGTAGGTATGTTTATTGCAGCACTGGGTGCACGGGGGATCTCTCCACCACAAACGTGCACACCTTGGAGCCCAAAGTCGGTTCCTTTTATTATACTAAATGTTACATATTCATTAACCCTGATACATATGCAATACACTTCCAGGGACAGGGACGGATTATTACAATTAGTTCTGGGGAATCATTAGCATAGTCTGTGCCTCAAGTTCCTCTCCACTGCGTCATGGGCCGGGGTCTCTGAGATGAAGGCTGTAGGTCTTCCTCGCTGTGTACTTTTCACCTTTTGGTGTTTTTTCATCACTAAAGCAGTTTGTTCTGGTCTGCATCCTCTTTAGTTAACACCAAGGCCTTGAGGGGCTCCGCTTTTCCTGAGGCGATTTCCTGTCCAATTGTTTCTTATACAATATATTATAAAACTAGCTATATGTTAAACCTGCAAGCTAAACAGGCTTTCTAAATGTCTGCTGTATAAACCCTTTACATGTTAGGTCCCCTTATCAGTACCAATCACTTCCGAAGTGGCTCGAACTCCTTCATAAGCTGCCAATATCTCTTTTTCAGTTGGAGTATAGTGGGCCTCAGATCCTTTATATACCCAACTCCAAAACCCCAAAGGTCGTCCTCGAGTTTCCCCTGGTGCTTTCTGCCAGAGGCTCCAGGTAGGGCCATTCTCCCCAGCTGCAGTGTAGAGCACATTCTTTACATCTTGCCCAGTCTGAACCGGCCCAAGGGCTACTGTTTGATCTCCCATTTTATTTGTTCAAAGGCTTGTCATTGTTCAGGACCCCATTTAAAACCATTCTTCTTTCAGGTCACATGATCAAAAGGGCTTACAATCATACTGTAGTTTGAAATGTGCATTCTCCAAAAGCTGATGACACCTAAGCCTGAGTTTCTTTCTTATTAGTTGGTGGAGACATCGCTGCTATTTTGTTGATCACATCTATTGGGATTTCACAATGTCCATCTTGCCATTTTACTCCTCAAACCTGGATCTCCTGAGCAGGTCCCTTGACTTTACTTTGTTTTATGGCAAAACCAGCTTTCAGAAGGATTTGGACTATTCCCTCCCCTTTCTCAAAAACTTCTGCTGTATTGTCCCATATGATGATGTCATCAATGTATTGCAGATGTTCTGGAGCTCCACCCTGTTCTAGTGCAGCCTGGATCAGTCCATGGCAAATGGTAGGGCTGTGTTTCCACCCCTGGGGCAGTCGATTCCAGGTGTATTGGATGCCCCTCCAAGTGAAAGCGAAGTGGCCTGCAGTCCGCAGCCAAAGGGATCGAGAAAAACACATTTGCAATTTCAATGGTGGCATACTACTTGGCTGCCTTTGATTCCAGTTCATATTGAAGTTCTAGCATGTCTGGTACAGAAGCACTAAATGGCGTTGTGACTTCATTCAGGCCATGACAGTCCACTTTTAGTCTCCATTCTCCATTAGACTTTTGCACTGGCCATATGGGGCTATTAAAGGGTAAATGGGTTCTGCTGATCACTGCTTGGCAGTACTAGCTGGCAAATCAGCTTATATATGGGAATCAGGGAGTCTTGGTTGGTGTGGTATTCCCACTGGTGCACTGCTGTGGTAGTGATTGGCACCTGCTGTTCCTCAACTTTCAGCAACCCCACCACAGATGGGTCTTCTGAAAGACCAGGCAAAGTAGATAGCTGCTTAATTTCCTCTGTTTCCAGGACAGCTATACCAAAAGCCCACTGGCACCCTTTCAGATTCTTTAAAATATCCTCTCCTAAGATAGTCTATGCCAAGGATACATGGAGCTTCTGGGCCAGTCACAATGAGATGTTTTTGCCACTCATTCCCAGTCAAGCTTATTTCAGCCTCCAATACAGTTAGCTGTTGGGATCCCCCTGTCACTCCAGAAATACTAATGGGTTCTGCCCCTTCATAGTTTGATGGCATTAGAGTACACTGTGCACCTGTATCTACTAGAGCTTTATATTCCTATGGGTCTGATGTGCCAGGCCATCGCATCCACACAGTCCAATATACCCTGTTATCCCTGGTCTCCATCTGACTGGAGTCAGGGTCCCTCTAATCCTGGTCTAGGGACTCTCCACTAGGATGGCAAGTGTTGCGAAACAGATGTAGTGTGGAGTGGTTCTGCTCACTTATGTCTTGCCAGAATGGGTTAGAATTCCTTTTCACAGGAACAAGAGTAGTCAGCCCTATCACTCTGTCTAGGAAAATGTCTCTGGAGACTGGAGCAGAAGCCTTCCTGGAAGACACTTTACTTGTGATTGGTTTTCCTTGTAGTTCACGCACTCGGGCCTCCAGGACTGAGGTATGTTTTCCATCCCACCTTCTCATGTCCTCTCCATGGTCTTGCAGATAAAAACACAGAGTACCTCATGGCATTTATTTTCTATATCCTCCCTCCCAAACAGGAGGGCGTCTATGGTTGATAGCTGAGATGCAAGTCTGTATTGGTGGAGAGTAGGACATATTCTTGTTAAGCCACTGGACCAGTCTCTCCACATCTGAGATGATGGAGGTAGAGACACTGTCTTTATAGTCCTGGAGATGATGAACCACTTCTTCCATTGTTGGTGCAGTGTCTGACCAACCCATTACTGCCAATGAGTTGGCATATGCTGATGGTGCGCTCTGTATCAATTTCCGTTACATCGGTTGTGTGCATCGGACTTCATCGGGATCTATGGGTGACTGTGGATCATTCAAGTTATAATAGATCATCTCTTTCACAGCTAATTCCCTCAAGTACTGAATACCCTTCTCCAGGGGTCCTCAAACTTTTTAAAGAGGTGGCCGGCGCGCGGATGAAGTGGCAGGAAGTCATCTGCGGCTGCTTGGTTTCTCCCCCCAACCCCCGGCGGAGGGGGGAGGGGCGGGGGGGTTCTGTAAATACCGGGGGCCAGATTGAGGACCCTGGGGGGCCGTATCCGGCCCGCGGGCCGTAGTTTGAGGAACCCTGCCCTTCTCTCTTGCAGACCACTTGCTCGAGTGTCATGTAATATCCTCCTTGTAGGGATACCTTTCCTTCATGCTTGACAGAAGTCACTTCCAGAGACTGATTATTTGCGCTCCTTTTCCAATTGCCCTATCAATGCCCCTTTCTCTAGCAAGTGATCCCAGCTGCTTGGCTGTCCTATCCTCCAAGTCTATACTGTGAGCCCCATTATCCCAGTATCGAAGCAACCATGTGATAATGTGTTCACCTGACTGATGGGCATAATCTTTCCACAGTTCACTCAGAGAGAGGGATCGAGAGGTTACCTCTTGTTTGCTTTCTTCATCTTCTTCACATGATGAGCTTGCTCCTTCATCCTCCTTTACCAAAGGAGATGTTTTCCATTTCCATTTCCTTTTATCTACAGGGGCCACTAACACTGACACCAGTCAGTCTTCTGCATCACTCGTTTCAGGGGCCAAAGTAGCTGGAATGCCTGCCACAGGGGCTAGAGTAGCTGCCGGATGCAGGGGCTGGAGTGGCCGCAGTGGCTGGAGCAGCTGGAGCAGGGGCTGCAGCGGCTGGAGCAGGGGCTGGAGCAGCCACAGTGCTTGCCACAGGAGCTGGAGTGGCCATGGAGGGTGGAGCGGTGGCTGGAGCAGCTGCAGCAGCTGCCGCAGGGACTGGAGTAGTAGTTACAGTTTGTCGCTTAGAATTCCACCAGATTCAGGACATGAAAACTGCATTCCTGTCACTAGGTTCAGAACTGACACTATGGAGCTTCCAGCAGACCAAAGATACTCAGTCTCCTAAAATCCTAAATGTTTCATTAATTAGGCCTGAGGAGAAGGGGAAGGTGTAGACCCCACCCATAGGCTGATTCTCTGGGAAAACAAAGTCAAAGGTTGTTGGCATTCACCAATACTGGTGTTGGCCACCAGACACACAGAGGCAATAATACTGAGTGCACAGATCAGATTAGTTTCATAACCAATGAGCCCATCATATTATAAACTAGTACTATATAGTACAACACTATATTAACTTTTGCCCAGGTCCCAAAGGAAACAAACAACACTACAGGGAACACATACTGTAAATAAACAAGACAATTCACCCATGGGACCACGGGCAGCAGATTCAAAAGCAGAGAAGCCAGCATTGTAGCCAGTTATTATTAATCTAATACAATGAATACTGCAAACAATTTAATCTAACACAGTCTGATTAAACCTGTCGTTATCTCAACCATTTGAGCCCCACGTTGGGTGCCAAAAAGGACTGTCATGGTTTAACCCTGGCTGGCAACCAAGCACCACACAGCTGCTTGCTCACTCCCCCCCCAACCCGGAGGGGTGGGGAGAAGAATTGGAAAGGAATGTAAAACTCAAAGGTTGAAATAAGAACAATTTATTAATTTAAACAGAATAAAGAGGTAAGAACAACAATTATAATAATAACAATTATAATGGAAAGGTGGGGGAAAAGGGTAAAATCCAAAGGAAAAGGGAAAAAGGAAAACAAGTGATGCACAGTACAACTGCTCACCACCCACTGACTCATGCCCAGCCAGTCCCTGAGCAACCATCCCCCCCAGCTAACCCTCCAAGTTTATATACCAAGCATGATGTCCCATGGTATGGAATACCTCTTTGTCTGTTTCAGGTCAGCTGACCTGACTGTGTCCCCTCCCAGTCTCTTGTGCCCCTCCAGCCCTCTGGCTGGCAGGGCATGAGAAACTGAAAACTCCTTGACTTAGTATAAACATTACCTAGCAACAACTAAAAACATCAGTGTGTTATCATCACTGTTCTCACATCAGATCTAAAATACAGCACTGTACTAGCTACTAATAAGAAAGTTAACTCCATCCCAGCTGAAACCAGGACACCCACCAACCCCTCCTTGTTGGTAAGAACAAGATCTAGCATAGCGCCTCTCCTTGTTGACTCTTCTATCACTTGGAGTAGGAAGTTATCAGCAATGTATTCCAAGAACCTCCTGGATTGCTTATTACAGAATCACAGGGTCACAGAATGGTCAGGGTTGGAAGGGACCTCTGGAGATCATCTAGTCCAACCCCCTGCAGCAAGTTCACCTGGAACAGGTTGCACAGAATCACGTCCAGGTAGGCTTTGAATATGTCCAGAGAAGGAGACTCCATAGCCTCTCTGGGCAGCCTGTTCCAGTGCTCTTGTCACCCTTAAAGATGTTTTTCCTCATATTCAGAAGGAACTTCTCCCTTATGCCCTGCTGTGTTGTCCCTCCAACAGATATTGGGGTGAATGTGTTGACGCGGAAGGCTCGGACACAACTTATACAACCAATGTGATCAAGTTAGTGCCACTTTATTAAGGGATACACAGCAATTTATACACTAGCACAAAGCACACACATTGCTTCTAGATTGCTAATAGGCTAAAGCTGCTTGTCTATTCACTCTCCTGCACTCTATGATTGGTCACGGCGTGGTATCCATGCTCCTCGCCTACATTCTGTTTTGACATTCTATTTTCTTATTTTTCAGTCCAACTCCTTTATCTCTTTCCCACGTACAGTTCCTTAATAGTCCAACTTTCTTATCTCTCTGCTAGTACATAGTTTCTTTGTCTCTCTTGGCCTTGCATATGTCCTTCACAACAGCTGCAGCCTGTTGTTACAGCTTCGGCCTGCTCGGCCTGCTATTACAACAAAGTTACTTGGTCTGGATTGCTCATAATATGTCCATTTTTTTCCAGCCACTCCACATGGATGAAGTACCCCATGAGGACCAGGGGTTGTGAATGTGAGGCTGCTCCTATCTCTCTGTCGAAGGCCTCATCTGCTTGGTCTTCCTGGTTGGGTGGCCTGTAGCAGCCCCCCACTATAATGTCATCTGTCTCTTTCATCCCTTTAATACTGGCCCTCGGTCATCTCCTCATCCATCCCCAGGCAGAACTCCATGCACTCCAGCCAGTCATTGACATAGAGGGTGACAACCCCTCCTTGTCTCCCCTGCCTGTCCTTCCTAAAGTGCTTGTATCCTTCCATTCCAACACTCCAGTCATAAGAGTCATCCCACCACATCTCCATGATGCCAATAAGATTGTAGCCCTGCAGGCATGTGCCTCTTGTTTATTCCCCATGCTATGTGCATTTGCATAAAGGCATTTAAATTGGGCCCCTGATGAAGCTAACTTACTGGCTGGAATGGCTGAAATTCCTTTGTGCTGCTCTTCAGGTGGTCTCCTGCTGACCTGCAGTCCCTCTCCAGGCTCTGGGCATCTCTTGCTGGCACTGGCATCAAACTCATAGGAGTGGGATGGACTGAGGTTCCCCTCCCCTGGCAACTTTAGTTTAAAGCCCTCTTCACCAGCTTAGCAAGCCTATGACCAAAGATGCTCTTCCCCTTCTCTGTCAGATGGACCCCATCAGCCCCCAGTACACCAGGCTTCTCAAAACAAGTCCCTTCATCTAAATAGCCAAACCCCTGGCTGTAGCACCAGTCCTGTAACCATTTGTTGATTTGCCAGATTTGACTGGCCCTTTCAAACTCCTTCCCTTTGACCAGGAGGATTGATAAAGAAAACTTCCTGTGCTCCAGAGTCTCTTACCGCCACTCCCAGTGCTCTGTAATCCTTCTCGATACTCCTCAGACTGCTCTTGGCTGTATCACTGGTGCCCATGTGAAACATCAGCAGTGGATAATAGTCAGTGGACTGTACAAGGCTTGGTAGTCTCTCGGTGACATCCCTGATACCAGTCCCCGGTAAGCAGCACAGCTCTCTAGAGAGCGCATCAGGTCAGCAAATGGGTGCCTCTGTACCCCTCAGAAGAGAGTTGCCTACTGCTATCACCCATTGCCTTTTCTCTAATTGCACTGGTTATTACATGGGGAGCAGATTGAGCTGCCTTACTCAGCTCCAGTGTTCCTCCTGATGTGATGGGTCTTTCCTCTTCAGTCTGCAGAGCAGCGAAGTGGTTCTGCAAGGGCACCTCAGGCTTCGGTGGAAGTCTCTTCCTCCTGCAGGTCCTTGCCATTGCAAGTTTCCATTCTCCTGCATTATTGCCCCCCTGCCAGAGTAGATGGTGCAGACCCCCCAGCCGGAGGTGCAGCCTTTGCTCTCAGATGAGTGCCCACCATTCTACCTTGAAGGTCAAGCAGGATGAGCACCCTTGACCTGTGCAGTTGGTCACAGAACGGTGCCCGGCTGCTGGGTTACGTGGAAGTCTCTCCACTTGGCCAGTGGGATGTGCCTCCTTTGAAGTAGCGCCCTCCCTGTGCAAGCTGCCACACAAACTGCCACACCACGCCCTGGCTGACACGCCACATCCTGTTTGCCCACTCTGTACAAAGTGCTCCTGATCGCTAGCAATCCCTAGGGCTGCCCTTAGTGGGAGTGTGTGTGTGGGTGCTGTTAATCCTGGCCCTGCCCATGCCTTGTCAGCTGCTCTCATGCCAGCCTTGTGCCAGCTGCCAGATCCTGGTGAATCTCTGAGCTCCCCTGGGGGTTTGCCCAGCTCTGGAAACCCCCTGCTCCCCCTATGCTGCGATCCCCCACTCCACTGCAGAACACACCTGCTGATAATATGATTCTATGCTCCAGAGCTGATTGCCTCTGTGAGTAACTACAGGCCTGTCAGTCTTACCTTGGTGCTGGGGAAAGTTATGGAGACGACCATGTCAGAGTGCCATCATGCGGCACGTACAGAACAACCTGGTGATCAATCCCAGCCACCATGGGTTTATGAAAGGCAGGACCTGCTTGACAAACCCGATGAAAGGCAGGACCTGCTTGACAAACCCAATCTCCTTCTGCAACAAGATGACCTGCCTAGTGGATGAGGGAAAGGCTGTGGATGTTGTCTACCTGGACCTTAGTAAAGCCTTTGACGCTGTCTCCCACAGCGTTCTCCTGGAGAAACTGGCTGCTCATGGCTTGGACGGGTGTACTGTTTGCTGGGTAAAAAACTGGCTGGATGGCCAGGCCCAAAGAGTGGTGGTGAATGGAGTTAAATCCAGTTGGTGGCTGGTCACAAGTGGTGTTCCCCAGGGCTCGGTATTGGGGCCAGTCCTGTTGAATATCTTTATTGACGATCTGGACAAGGGGACTGAGTGCACCCTCAGTAAGTTTGCAGACGACACCAAGTTGGGCTGGAGTGTTGATCTGCTGGAGGGTAGGAAGGCTCTGCAGAGGGGTCTGGACAGGGTGGACCGATGGGCCGAGGCCAATTGTATGAGGTTCAACAAGGAGAAGTGCCGGGTCCTGCGCTTGGGTCACAACAACTCCACGCAATGCTACAGGCTTGGGGAAGAGTGGCTGGAAAGCTGCCTGGAAGAAAAGGACCTGGGGGTGCTGGTTGACAGCCAGCTGAACATGAGGCAGCAGTGTGCCCAGGTGGCCAAGGTGGCCAATAGCATCCTGGCTTGTATCAGAAATAGCGTGGCCAGCAGGGAAGCAATTGTCCCCCTGTATTCGTCACTGGTGAGGCCGCACCTCAAGTACTGCGTTCATTTTTGGGCCCCTCACTACAAGAAAGCCAATGAGGTGCTGGAGTGTGTCCAAAGAAGGGCAATGAAGCTGGTGGAGGGTCTAGAGCACAAGTCTTATGAGGAGCGGCTGAGGGAACTGGGGTTGTTTAGTCTGGAGGAAAGGAGTCTCAGGGGAGACCTTATTGCTCTCTACAACTACCTGAAAGGAAGTTGTAGGCAGGTGGGGTAGGTCTCTTCTCCTATATAACAGCAACAGGATAAGAGGAAATGGCCGCCAGGGAGGTGGTGGAATTGACATCACTGGAGGTGTTTAAAAAATGCGTAGATGTGGTGCTTAGGGATGTGGTTTAGTGATAGACTTGGCAGTCCTGGGTTAACGGTTGGACTTGATGATCTTAAAGGTGTTTTCCTACCTAAATGATTCTATGGTTCTACAGACCAAAAAGTATCCACATACAATTACTGTGATAGTCCCATACCATAAGTTTAAAGGAGACTGTAGTATTTTCAATTTTATCATTCTGTAGCTCTATTATTGTTTTAGCCTCCAAATTTATCTTCCCTATTACTAGGTCAAAACTGGATTATACAGACAATTATAATTTCTGAAACCAAGTAACCTCCTATCAGGCAGGTAGCAGAACTTTTTGAACAAGATGGCTTTCCTGTTTGCACTCAAGAAAATCAAGACAGCTGCAATGAATCCAACATAATGAAGGTGTATATATATTACTTTATATTTCTTGACTTTTAAACTCAGGTAATGAGTATGCATCTTAAGTATTGGACTGTGAAGTCACAGAAATGCAAGCACAGAGAAGAGCCTACATTCTCAGCGCTTGCATTTTGTGGCTGATTTTACCTACTGTATTATTATTAGTATGTGCCAGTGAGGGAAGCAGCAGTACAGTCAACTGCAACAGCATGCATTTTCCTGCTCCTCTGGATTCATGTATGTACCAGCACCTAGTCACAACATGCCTATGTAAATTCCCTTCCTTTATAATTATTTAAAACTGAGAAGTAAGAGCTAATACTTTATCACAAATCCTTCCTTTATTACCAATTTGAAACTAGTTCTCTGCAGAAATAAAAATTGTGCTTTGGCTCTTTGAAGAGCTACAAGTAGGTAAGATCTCTATGTCAGAGAATGCACTATAATAAAGCACAACAGTTCAAAATACCTCCCACACACTAGCACATACGACGTGCATCACGTATCAATCAACAGATGAATATCCATCTCCAGGGTTCTTTTTTATATTTTTGTATATTTTTTAAAAGATGTTTTGCATTTTTGAGTGGACTTTGTCCATCAAACTAATGGACCAGACAGTTGGAATAGACATGAGGAAAAGAGAGAAATAAGAGGAAAACTGCACATTTGAAGGAGAAAGGAAGGACTGACTGTAAAATACTCATCTGTCAGAGACACAAATTTCTGAAGTCACTTGGAGACTTGGAACATCTTGGGGAATATAGAGCAGCAGGTAGAGTACTGCTGCAGATATTAATGATACTCTTAAGAGGGAGGATATAATTTGATTATATATTTGTCATTTTATGATTATATATAGTCAAATTGCACACAAAACACATGCTTTATATAAAATTGAAAAATATCAGAAAAATAAACAATAAGACTACAGAAAAATAAACATGGAGCATTGGCAGCATCAAAATTGATAATGAACTTAAGACACTGTACCTGCGACTTGCAAGACTCGTAAGACCTTAAAAATTCTACAACTATTCAGTTGCCTCAAGGTTTTTCAGTCATTTAAGGACAATTCTAGAAGAAACACTCCTTGTTTCTGCCTGACAGATGAAAACAGTTCTAATTTTGATTTTATCTGGATGAGGGAAAAGGCCAATTGAGGGATGTTTTCTGTAGTTGTAACTGACAGAGCCAGATAGAGCTTTAATAAAAGGTTATTACAACCATATTACAGTAGTGTGAACCAGGGCACACCTGAGGTACTTTTTCTCAGTGACTTCCAGTAAAACAGTTCAGCTGAGTGCTTTTGAAAATCCCATCTTTGATTTTCAAATAAAAGCTTTGCCCTAATATAGCATGTTTCATCGAAACATCAAGATTATTTTGTTCAAACGTGGCTGCCATTCTCCCCATTTTATATATGGGATAAAGGATAAACAGTTAAAAACAAATAGCACAGAATCACAGTGAAGGTGTAACATCTCCCAGCTCAGCCCTGTGCTCTATTCATTCACCTCAGTTTCCAGATAAGTTTTTGATCTTTTAAACTATTTATTAACATGCTTTGCTGAATGATTATAGATGTAATTCTCAGTTGTAGTTAAATGTATATATTCTTACTCAGCTCTCAAGGGGACTTGAGAGTTTGTGAATTTTTGTATGAAAACTTGAAGAAACCTTGAAGAAAGCAGTCTCAAGGTTTCCTATGTCCCAAGACAAGTAATCATTTTACTAGGTCATAAATTATGTAAAATTATGTTATTAAAAAAACCCACTGTGCCCTCAGGTGAAGCATATAATATTTGCAGTGCTAGCTGTAAACAAGATAGGAAAAAGTAAACTTTTAGGCTATGTTTAGCTCCATTTTCCAGCTAGTCTAACGTGGTGTATTGTAAGATCAGTTTCACAAGTGTTTTCTGCCTAACTGAACAAGTATACCGCACGCTGTCATACAGATCTTAACATTTCTTTGAGTTGCCAGCATTTGTCAACTGAAAAGGTTTTAACAACTTTCCCATTAATAATTATAAATAAATCACAGCATACACTTCTCTATATAGCAATTCAAAAGAGGAATTGATATGCATTACAATTAAATACACAGAAATTAAAACATTACCTCTCCTCCTGTGTAAGCCCTCTAGATCACTGGTCTTCTTAAGCTTCTTCTTGGCACTGACTAGCTGACTGCTGTCAAACAGATGTGCTGTTGGGACACTGGAAGAGTGCTGGACTCCCTTCTCCTCACTCTGATGTTTAACAAAACTGTTGCTTTTCTTTAAGGATTTGGTGTCATCTTCCTTGGAGGGCAAAGGTGGAAGTGGAGGTGGGGGTGGTGGAGGCAAAGGGGGTGGAAGCGGTACTACAGTAACAGTCTCTGGTTGAAGCTCATTACTGGCAAGTGGAGAAGTACTAACATGAGGCAGTTCAGAGGTAACACCATTGGGAGGTAACAAGATAACTTGAAATTGTTCGAAGCTTGTGGATTCCTGCACTTGCAAAGGCTGAACTGTATTTTCCAAGTCTACCTCTTCACTTTTCTCTTGGATTTGTATGGTTGCTGGCAAAGATTTAGGCTGATCTACACAGGACACTGAGCTGGCTGCACATTGTCTTCTTGCATGAGCCAGTTGTAGTCTGGTTGATTTAAGTATTACTTGCCCAGGGTACCGCTAAAGTGAAGAGGTTATTTACAATTAGATAACTACATGCAGCACACTATTTTAGATAGTAAGTACTCGTCGTTAGGGTTTGCCTTTCTGCCATTCTGACATTAGAATTCATCTAATTTTTTCATTCATTTTGCTCTGGGCATAAACCCAAAGCAAATATATCCTCACCATTATGCAAAAATGATCTGTTTTCTTAATTTTTATTCTTGGTTAAGCCATAATTTACATGTGATTGGCCTAGTCAAGGATATACATGGGTTAAAGTTAGGATTTCACTAAGAACCAGATTGTACATTTGAAACCTTTTTCTGAAAACTAAAATTCAAAATTCACTCTTGCTTCCCTTTTCTAAAACTGGCCAGTGGTGCTCTGCAGTAACGTCCTCTCTGACCTAATATGCTGGCCTTAGATATGAATCATACTGCTTAAAAAAGGCCTCTCTTGAAAATGTCAAATATTTTGAGAATTTCCAAAGTGTTTTTAATGTAGTTCTTATAATTGCTACTTCAATATCTGTCTTTTCAAATTAGCTTCATCCATAGCCATTTTCATGCAAAAGTAAAAACTGCTTCTGAAATGCTGGTCTAAAACATTTTAGACAATTGTGGCAGGCCTAAAGCAATAGAAATCATATCAATATAAACACACTCATACATAAAGTCAGTTCATTAACAGGTGCTGGTTAAAATAAGTAAATCTGCTTTAATTTACAGAAGCTATGCAATTCAAAAGCCTTGCAAACAATAAGGATATGAAGAGTGTACTGCTAAACAAGACAGCTTTCCAGTAAAGAAACTTCTCATATCTATAATTTTTTTATGTATTCAGCAAAACAAAACAAGTCTTCACCAATTAATATTTTCTATTTACTTGCACTTTCATCCCTCTCCTTATTCTCTCCCCTTCATTCCATCTTCTATTGATTTTCTCATACTTACATTGTAATAGGAAGGGGCAGGTATTGGGAGGTGTTATTGCAATCAGTGGTAGTGGGGGTATGTCAGATGATAATGGTCTTTGTGGGAAACACCATTCAGATCATACTTCTTTTTGTAAAATTTGCTATGTGTCTTGTCACAATGTGTAGATGTGATAGCAAAACAGAAGCTTATTACGACACTGGGAACACAACGTCCAAAGAAATTTACTACCACCAATGACATATTTTTTGTAAATTTTCCAAAGAACACTATACAATGACAGGGAATATCTAATAGCATAGTATAGTCCTGGAATGAGTGAAAATTTCTTTTGCAAAAGAAATTGGCAGAAAAGAACGACTCTTCTTCTGTTACCTGTTTAAACATGCGAAGTCTGTCCAGTGTTTTCTGTCGTTCCTGACTAACCCAGGAGCTCTTTCTTTCCTCTTCATCATGTAGCTGATCTTGCTTCTGGGAAAATATATGTAAAACATGTAAATATCACATCCAATGCTATGGTTAGCATCATTTAAAAACCCCGCAAACCTGAATTAAAATAACTCTTCTACTAATTGTTAGGAATTACCTAACAATCTACTTCTCAAATAAACACATTTCTAACCTTCAGAACTTTGGCTTTGTCTTCCCCTTAAAAGAATATTATGCGTTTCACGTTTTATAACCTTGAAGAAATGCAAAGCTCAGTAAAGAAAGATTTCAATCTGGAACTGGAGCACTTGAAGACCGGAACTTTTTACCTTGAAAGATGATAAATAACTAGAGATGTAACAGAATATTACACTGAAAAAAATTCCCATAAATTTACAATTGTATAAGTTAGCCAGACAGCAAACCAGTATTCATTTTCTCTCATTCCAAAAACAAAATGACAGTTCAAATTGCAAGGTTGCACATTTAAAACAAGTCATATTGAAATTTTTACAGTGCAAGAAATCACAGAACTCAGTGCCACAAAGTTTTGAAGACAATATTGAGCAAATTAAGTAAACATTTTCATTATAACTTACACTAGTAAACTAAAGTTTTATATTTAATTAACTTACACTGTCATTATTTAATCCAGCTTGATTTTCTGTAATCTTTAAATAAAGGTTTGAAGCTCTTCCTTGCAGCTAAGACAGTTATATTATTTTCTTGTTTGGGGATTTTACCTCAGTGAAAACACACATTTGGATCTACCTCCTTCAAATAGTCATTCATTTTCTCAAAACTTCAGCAAAGTTACTACATCTTTGAAACAAAACACTATGTTTCAGTCAAATTTATTGAAAGTGGACAGTAGTTATCAGATGGCAAAAGTCATCGTATGTATAACTTCGGAAGTTATCAGGAAAAGTGATAGAACAGGTGACTATTAAGAAAACCTGAGCAGAAACAGCAGCTTTAATTCTTAAAAGACTCACAGTATTAAGTATTACTTTTAAAAGATGATGATCATTGTCATTAAAAAAATGATGTCCTTTATAAAGGGCCAACTCCTGCGATTTCAAGAAAGAAAAGTATAGATATGTTAGGGAGAGCAAGAAAAGGACATGTCTGAAAAATGGTAAAGACAGGAAACAGGAAAAGGAGAAGAGGACTAGAAGCATGTGGTGAAAAGACAGAAACTGAGCAATGGGGCAAAGAAGTTAAAACAGAAGCATAAAGATTATAGCAAGAAGAAAGAGTAGTTCTACCACCATACCTGCATGTTTCATTTGCAATCAGGTCAAACTGAAGCAGTCTCAAACTCAAGGGTTTTTTTGTCTGTTTTGGGTTTGGTTGTTGTTGTTGGGGGGGAGTGGGGTGTTTTGAGGTTGTTGGGGGGGGGATATTTGTTTTTAAATAAGAATAGTGAAATTGCAATTCTTATTTGGTTTCAGGTTTGGACACCTTTGAGATTATCTTTTCAAAATTCTTCATGAAAACTAGTGGCTGAAAACCTATTTTACAATAATAGCAGAAATTTTCAGTCAAATTATTAACAGAAGACAAAAAAATTAGCATAAGGTTCTTTATGAAGTGCAAGCGGGCAAATATAATGAAAAAGCCCTGTAGTGTTTCAGAGACAAAAAAGTCCTCCAGCTTTGTCATCTTATTTTTAAGAGAGTGATAAATGGACTGCAGTCCACATAGCAAATTCCTTTGCCTTATTGTAAGAATTGAAAATAAATAATCTGTTTTTTTAACTTCCCGAAAGAGTACACCAATACATCCAGTCTTTCACAAGTAGCCTTTTCATAAAATAAATTATGCAGCTGACTTCCTGGACAAATATATCAATGTTAAAAATGTATAAGGATGAAATAGAATCTCTTTTGCTAATCTAATTGAAGCCTGAATTAAAAAGACTTGTATTTCAATGTATCTTTGTCAGTGATCTTTATTAAATATTGATACTATATCAGCTCCCAAGACCTAGCTCAGTATTTGAATATTCTTTAAGATAAAGTCTATCACTATATAAAGTCTAACACAACAGTCAGACTAACTAGCCTATTCTCTGTGATGAGGCTGTGCAGAGAATTGTGGAGCATGCAACTGGAACTACATACTTTATACAATACAAAGTGATTTCTTTTGTAGAGAAAAAATAATGAACAAGCTTATTAAGATTCAAGAACAAATGTGTATGGTTTCTTTACTCATTTCAGCATATCTGAGACTGTACTCAGAGATGTCCAGAATCATCTATGTGCACATGATAACAAACTGCATGCAGCCTAACCCTAGCAGTAATCACTTAGACTGTGAACCCAGTATTAATGAACTGTTTTATTTGCTTGGGTTTAATGTCATCCTAACACAGCTATATACTCCCCCTTACCAGCATAACGAGATACAGAAATCCATGATCCAAAGGTCAAGAATACACACTATCTTTTAAAAACAGCTATCACTTTGAATGTTCTACTAATTAATGTATAATGAGGAATGCAAGCTATTAACTAGAGGCTAAACTGAACAGCAGAAAACTCAAACTTACTAGCTGAACAGTATGGAGCATCTTGTATTCCTCCTCACTCTCGTGATGATGCTGGATCTTTTCATTATGCTTTGTGATACAGATCTCCTGTAGAGACATAAAACATTATTTATAAAATATAAATTTTCAAATATCAATTTACAGTGTATAATGTCATATGTAGCAAACAACACTAAGATTTAGAAAAATAAAAATTACAAAGCCCATCTCAGACAAGCTAATTTAACCAGGCTAATTTAACTTACAATAAAACCATGAAATAGAAACAAACCAAAGAAAAACCAACCCAAACCTATTACTTTTAACTGTCAAAAGAATATATATAAGTAACAGCTGCTTGAAAAGCTTATTCTACAATACTAGTACAAAAGTGGCAAGAAATACTGATTTGTCAAATACTTCATAAAACTGTTGTTGCAACTCCATGTATTTGTATACTTTGATAATAACTAACTCCCAAATATACTACGTATTTCTGTTTAGGCAACTAGGCTGCTTCCTGTTTACAACTGTCAGTTCATCTTTTGCACGTACGATTTGCAAGCATGAACATTGATAAAGTTGTTACAATTTTATGCATACACAAGCAGGTTGACATTATACCAAGTTCATGTCTGTAATGTCTGCTTTAAAAACAAGCATTTATTACATTGCCTGCAAATAAGAACAGGTTAAAAATTAAACAGGACATGTTACAATAGATGCATTGAAGAAGTATGACACTTAAGGTAGATTACATAAAAAGAACTGAATTAAGTATCAATTGCAAAGAAAAGGCATGTGCAGGAATTTATAGTAGCAAAGAGAAAGACAAGATCATAGGACAATACTGAGGGCCAGGAAATCAGACAGTAGGGGCAATGAAATTAAGCCCAGAACAAGCACCAGACAGAACTAGGTCAAACGTGCAGTTAGAAACAGGACTCATGGCTGTATAAGAGGGGGCAGTGTTAGGAAACTGGAGTGTGACTGTAGCTAGAACACCAAAGTGAAGGGCTTTCCAGGCATCAGTCAACTTGACTTACTGGGTGGAGCCAGACAGGAGCTTTGCTGTCACAAGCATTGCTTGAGGCAGCTGATAGAGTATCAGCCATCAAGCAAGATACTACAGTAGTGGCAGAAAGACTCAAAAAACAAGGAGGGGAGGGATAAAAAAGCTCATAGTTTTGGACACGGGGAACTGCAGAAAAAGCTATGTTCTCCTAAAAGCTATGGACATACTGTGATCAAGATTCCTCTACAGGGAAGAAATACCATGCTGTCTTGAATGTTTCTAAACAGTAAGACCATCAATTTTGCTACTGTATACAGGTAACACTCCAACAAGAGCACAGGTTTCTGTAGAAACACTGTCCCAGCTTCATCAGAAGGGGGTGTGTGTGTATCTATATATATCTAAACTCTGCAGGGTTTTATGTTTGTTTGTTTGTGGGGTTTTTTACCTGATGAAAAGAGTTAATCCATTTAATTTGTAACTGCAAAACTAAAAACTACTTATTTTCTACATTTCAAAGACACAGCAATAACTTTGGAACATTATTAGAGAATCTGAAAGATTTTTTGTAATACTACTATTGATTTACCTTTATAGTTTATTCTGTATTTACATGTTAAGTTCAATTAAATGAATATTTAAAGTAACAAGACCATATGTTAGGTTTGGGTTGGTTTTTTGGGGGTTTGTTTTGTTTGGGTTTGTGTGTGTTTGGTTTTTTTTTACAGGTTGGCAAGACTAAAGAAATTGAAACAATACGTAAGATACGTTAATATGCAAATTACAGGAATATACTCTCACAAATACTTGGGGGGGCACACTTTTCTGAAACATTTATCTTTAGCATCAATATTTAAATCTTTCTGATTAAGAGCAATAATGAAAGATATTTTAAGCATGTAAATAAAGAGGTTAAACCAGACCAAAGCACATTTGGTGCTGACTTTCATAGAATCATTTAGGTTGGAAAAAACCTTTAAGATCATTGAGTCCAACTGTTAACCTAACACTGCCAAGTCCCAATAAACCATGTCCCTAAGTGCCACATCTACATGTCTTTTAAATACCTCCAGGGATGGTGATTCCACCACTTCCCTAGGCAGCCTGTTCCAATGCCTGACAACCCTTTTAGTGAATTTTTTCCTAATATCCAATCTAAACCTCCCCTGGCATAACTTGAGGCTGTTTCCTCTTGTCCTATTGCTTGTTACCTGGGAAAAAGAGATAGATAACCACTTCACCACAACCTCCTTTCAGGTAGTTGTAGAGAGCAATAAGGTCTCCCCTGAGCCTCCTTTCCTCCAGACTAAACAATCCCAGTTCCCTCAGCCGCTCCTCATAAGACTCGTGCTCTAGACCCTCCACCAGCTTCATTGCCCTTCTTTGGACACACTCCAGCACCTCATTGTCTTTCTTGTAGTGAGGGGCCCAAAAATGAACACAGTATTTGAGGTGCAACCTCACCAGTGACGAGTACAGGGGGACGATCACTTCCCTAGTCCTGATGGCCACGCTATTTCTGATACAATGCTTATTTGTACTAATAAAGAAACAACCTACTTTCATGTAATTAAATTTCTATAACTTGAAATAATAAAAAAGACTAGGAGGGGCTGAAAACATGTTGCGGCACATCTGAATCATCTTACCTAACTACAGAAATGGCCAAAAAAAACCCCTAATCAAAACAGGTTGCAATTTCATAGGGACAAATACAGGGTTCTTTCTACCTGTAGACAAGATTAAGTGACTGCAAACAAAGGATGAAGAAAAAAATAGCTAGGTGACGATATTAAAGAAAATGATATGGATTATTATGGCAGATGACAAGTGGAACATAAACCAACAATCTCATACTCTGGCAAAAAAGAAAACATCATGATTGGGTGTATGAGGAGAAATATAGCCTGCCACTGTGGTGGTGCACTTCTCCCCCTTCTTTGGGCTGTTCTACGACCCCAGTAGTTGCTGACTAGGCCTTGGTACCTTGAGTAATGAGTTGGGCAGTTAAGCGCCCCTTGACCATATCAGGAACTCCTACTCGGCTAAGGCAGAGAATGGCACTGTCTGTACTGGAACTCCCATTGACTGGTCAAAGCAGGGAACAAGAATGGAAACAATCAATTATTCCCTGACAACCCCAGAACACTCCTGCCCAAATCATAGCCCAAGTGGTAACACGAGTGGAACGATACCATTGTTCTTGGAATTTCTGAGAAAATTACTGACTTGGGTTGTGGCCAGGAAGGAAATTTACAGATGACTAAAGCCAATCATCTCACAGCCTTATAAACAGCAGTCCTAAAGTGAGACCCTTTTGAGATCTCCTGGACTGCAGCGGGCTGCGACCAGCATCTCCCTCTGAGCAGGAAGCCGCTCAGAGCTTGTGAACTAGCAAGTTTGCAATACTAGAGGGACTGTCACAGAAAACTGACGATGGGGCCTGGGCTGATACCCCTGCTCCTCGAGGCTCAACCCTTCGCCCATTGAGGAATGCAAAAGGCATTAGATGTATTTCACTGAACTTGAGGGGAACTTTTAACAGGTATACCTTTGTTCTAATATACATTGCTAGCTTGAAGTAGTTAGGTTATTTTGTGATTTGAACAAATTTTCTTGATTTGCTTTGCTGCTAAAATCCTATGAACACATTCTCTCTCTCTTTCTCTCTCTCCTCCCTTTAGATACAAACCATTGTCCAAGTCTGAGACTAAGATTGGACCTAGCCACACCTAAGCTTTCTAAGAGTTCAGAAAGCAAGGGGGTCCACTCTGAACCTTGTGAATCAACAGTAGAATTCCCCTTACTCTTTATATTTCTCTAGATCTAATCTGTTGTCCAAGTCTGAGACTAGGAATAGATCCAGTCACACCTAAACTCTGTGAGAGCTTAGAAAGCAAGGGGGTCCACTCTAAACCTCGTGACTCAATGGGAGGATCTCCTTTACCCTCTTACACCTTTGATCTTTATAAACTGTTTCCAACTCAATTTTGACTTGATTTCAATTTGATTTATCTCTGTACATTTACTCCATGTAATAAGTAATAGAGTGAACCTTGCCATCGAATCTTGTGCAGTTGCATTTCCACAAATTCATATTAAATCTATTTCACTCAAACCCTTCGGTGGTGATTTTGTAAGTGACCTGACCTAAACCACTCCTTTTGCGACAGCCACACATGTGAAGTAATCCTTCCTTCTCAGCACTGGGAAAGCAAGAGCATTATGTCCAGTTAGAGCCACACTTCAAGAAAGATGTTGACCAACTGTATAGAATTCAGAGAGCATCAAGAAGTAATGTTCATTTCTCTTTTATCAGCTGACTGATTTCTGTAGTATCAAATTGTACTTCTATGGAAAAGATAGAAAGGGAGAGCTGAGCAACCATTTCAACCCTCATCACTGGATACACTACCATGTTTAAGACTAGTAACTTGTAATATATGTAAAAGAGATCTGTATCAGTATTATATTTAACTAGTTCCAGTGAGCCTTGCTTTCAGGTTAAAAAGGATCTCAAGTAAAAAGGTAGCTTCTCATTTAGTAAGCTTAGTATGTGCAGAGATCATATTTTATTGCAAGTATTCTATGTAGTTATGCCCTTATATTATAATAATAATAATAATAATAATAATAATAATAATAATAATAATAATAATAATAAAGCATACCAAGTAACCCTATGTCAGCTGTCACTACAACTAAGCAACTAAGTAACACTTGTCTTGGCATGGGCTATGGTTTAAACTGTGGGCTTGAAGAGTAGTAAAGGTGTCCTATTAAATGGACATGAGACATGAGGTCATCAAAGCATGTGTTATGAACATACCTCAAACAGTTTCACCAACCAGTTGCTTCTCCCAGTCTGCTCATGATAAGGAATTTGATTTCTTCATAACCCTATTTTTTCAAAGATATTTTTCTAGATGCATTCTACATAATTTATTTTTTTTTACATTGACTCTTTGCTATAGATTTAGCTCCCTAATAAAACAGCTGTTTGTTTCATATGATAACCTAATTAATGCTACTGTGTAGCCAGCAGGGGTAGACTGGGATAACAATAGAGATATTGAGCATGAAAAATCTGTAACTAGCTTTCAAGAAAGAAGAAAAATAATGAGACCGCTATTAAAATCTTATTTTTGAATAACTAACTCAGTCATCAATGCAAAGGAACATCAGGAAATGATTGCTTAACAAATGCAAATAGTTTTATATAACAAAAAAAAGAGAATAATGAGTTTATACTCATGTTAGTACAGTGAAAGAACATCAACCACAGTAAAACCATACCTTTAAAAAATGCTGGCTCAGTAACTCAGAATCACAACTGAAAGAGGTTTCTAACAAATCTTTAGCAAAAGTTTCTATATAAAGGTTTGGTACAATTATTTGACAACATTATTAAAAAATAAAAGCATCAACTGCCAAACCAGGGAAAGAATTACTGGAAAAAATTTAATAGAGACTATAGTCACAGAAGTTTATATTTATATTACATAAAATCTTATTCTACACACAGTAATTGATTCCCTCTCCATTTGTTATCTCCTCAACAGACAAAATTTTCAAATACCCAAGATGATGAAACTACCTCCTCTGAAAAATAAAAAACAACAATAGAGAATTGTTTCCTATTGTTTTCTTAATCGTGATATCTGCTGCTACAAAGGAGGCGTTCTCCTAAGGGAATCTTCAGTCGCGAGGAGGAGGAGGAGCAGTGGTGTTAGGAACACAATCCGAAAAACATTAAGCAGACTCTCATCTCAGTTCAGCAATAAATGTTTCTTAACTGAGAGTTTTACCACATAATATGTACTTTCCAAATCCAACCTAAAAAAATCATCCTTTTCTCCACTTAGCATTCAGTCATCGCTGTGCTCATTATCACCATCTAGACTCCACTTCTGCATCCCATCGAGCTCTTTGTTCTGCATGCTTAAAATAAACTGCAAACTCTTTTAGAATAAGAATCTTTTTTTCCTCACAGATTTCTAAAGTACAATGATCCACATCAGGCACTATAAGTAGTGTTCATTAACAAAAAGTTTTGCAATATCATTAGAATAGTCACTCAAGATACAATGCGTCCATATGTTTGAATCAAACACACAAGAGTCTTGATTTTTCAGGTAATTACTAATAAGCTGTACTGGGTTTGCGTGGCAAGGTTTTGCTAGAAGGGGAGGCTACAGGGGTGGCTTCTGTGAGAAGCTGCTAGAAGCTCCCCCCGTGTCCAACGGAGCCAATGCCAGCCGGCTCCAATACAGACCAAGGCTGAGCCAATCAGCAACGGTGGTAGCACCTCTGTGAGAACATTTTTAAGAAGGGGGAAAAAAATGCTGCACAACAGCAGCCAGAATAGAAGAGTGAGAATATGTGAGAAACAACTCTGCAGACACCAAGGACAGTGAAGAAGGAGGGGGAGGAGGTGCTCCAGGCCCCAAAGCAGAGATTCCCCTGCAGCCTGTGGTGAGGACCGTGGTGAGGCAGGCTGTCGCCTTCACCCCATGGAGGTCCATAGTGGAACAGATATCCACCCTGCAGCCCATGGAGGACCCCATGCCAGAGCAGGTGGATGCGCCTGAAGTAGGCTGTAACCCCATGGAGAGTCCATGCTGGAGCAGTCCGTTCCTGAAGAACTGCACCCTGTGGAAGGGATCCACACTGCAGCAGTGTGTGAAGAACTGCAGCCTGTGAGAAGGACTCACACTGGAGAAGTTCATGGAGGACTGTCTCCCATGGGTGGGACCCTGCACCAGAGCAGGGGAAGAATGTGAGGAAGAAAAAGCAGCAGAGACAACGTGTGATGAACTGACCGCAACCCCCATTCCCCATCCCCCTGTGTTGCTTGGGAGAGAGAAGGTAGATAATTCAGGAGTGCATTTGAGCCTGGGAAGAAGGGAGGGGTGAGGGTAATGTGTTTTAAGATTTGCTCTCATTTCTCATTATTCTTCTCTGATTTGATTGGCAATAAATTAAATTAATTTCCCCGAGTAGAGTCTTTTTTGCCCATAATGGTATTTGGTTAGGGATCTCCCTGTCCTTATCTTGAACCGTGAGCCTTTTGTTGTATTTTTCTCCCCCCGTCCAGCTGAGGAGGGGGAGTGATAGAGTGGCTTGGTGGGCACCTGGTGTCCAGCCAAGGTCAACCCATCACTTAAGCTTAATAGGGCTCCGTGTTATTCAGCAATATTAAGAGCAGCTACAGTAAATACCTCTAACAAAAATATCAATCAAAATGGCTACATTATTTTCTCTCCAAGTGCTGCAAAATGGCACACCACTGGCTCTGCCTATTCTTTTTGCTCAAACATAAGTCTTTGATTTCCTCCTGCAAGGCTAAATACATGTTATTCTAATCTGTGATTTTTTTAGTAGATGAAAGGTAAATATCTCACTGCAGCACTCAACTGCAGATAATGATACACTGGGCAATGAAATCAGTAGAGAGCTGGACCTAGTTCTGAGTGCTGTGATGTCCATGCAAAGACATCCAGCAGTGAAGTTCCACACAGACACATTACCTCAGGTCCTGAAAGCAATATAGCCACATTCTTCCAGAACAATGTTGAGCAGTCATGACTGTATTACTTGCGCACGCAGACCCAGATTAGCATTAGTACCATATACATCTCTGCATCATGTCTCTGTGCACAAGTAGGCATGCTGCAACTAATGTTACAGCCTAGAACAACAAATTCCTTCAGCTTAAACAAGGCATTTTATCATAGCATAGCCTGAAAACAAATGAGCCAGTTGAAGATGACTAGTTAATTACATAGATTAGAAGGCATGCTAAAAAAATCTCTGCTCCTGCTTCAGGGTCATTTCTCAACTTGTTAACTCCCTGTCCTGGTTTCAGCTGGGATAGAGTTAATTTTCTTCTTAGTAGCTGGTGCAGTGCTGTGTTTTGGCTCTGATGTGAGAACAATGTTGATAGGACACTGATGTTTTTAGTTGTTGCTGGGTAATGTTTATACTAAATCAAGGACTTTTCAGTTTCCTGGGCCCTGCCAGCAGATGACTGGAGGGGCACGGGAAACTGGAAGGGGACACAGCCAGGACAGGTGACCCGAACTAACCAAAGAGGTATTCCATACCATATGATGTCATGCTGAGTATATATAAACTGTGGGAAGAAGAAGGAAGGGGGGGACACGACATCTGGCTGTATGGCATTTGTCTTCCTGAGTAACCATTACGCATGATGGAGCCCTGCTTTCCTGGGGATGGCTGAACACCTGCCTGCCCATGGGAAACAGTGAATGAATTTCTTGCTTTGCTTTGCTTGCGTGCACAGTTTTTGCTTTACCTATTAAACTGTCTTTATCTCAACCCTCGAGTCTTCTCACTTTTACTCTTCTGATCATCTCCCTCATCCCACTGTGGGGTAGGTGAGCAAGTGGCTGCGTGGTACTTGGTTGCCAGCCAGGGTTAAACCATGACACTCCCATAAGTTAAGTAAGGAACAGCAACCAGCCTGTTGCTGTTAAACAGGTTTGTGTACTCCATAAGGTGCCAGTAGTGTCTTTTCATATTTAGGAGAAAATAGCGTAACTACCATAATGTAGCCTATATTAATTGGCATGACATGACAGATAGGATCTATTCCTTAAAGTACAAAAAAGTCCAGCTTCTTAATACATTTTTCTTTTTACAAAATCACATAAAACAACCTCAATGACTGAGCAAACTACTTTCCATAACTGGCTAACAGGAGACATTTCTCTTATAATAATTTATTTACAGTCTTCTCCATATTGTGTTAATCAGAGACAAGACAGTGACTGAAGAAATATAAAAAAATCCAAAATACAAGATGTACCAACTACTGTTTGGCTTCAGATTTAGGTATAGAAATAGATATATTACTTATGAAGGAGAGGAAAGATCTGAATGTTTTACCCTCAATGCACTAGAACTGTTTATATAAAGGTGTCATCTCCCTTATCAAGTGATGTGACTGGGAACATACAACCCCAACAACCACCCCAACCCCTGATCCTAATTTAGAATGAGGTCTGAAATGAGACTTATGCATAGCCTTATAGTATATAGCATGGGGTGAAAACCTATTTTTAACAAGTATTACACTGCTCTCTCAAAACTTTGATCTATTCTACTCATTAAGTTATCTCACTTGTTAATAATGCACATTGAAATAACTGCAATTTTTTGAATTTAAATTTTTGATGATTTGACCATTTGGTTTCTTTTTTGGACATTCAGTCGTAGGATTTTTGCATAATTATATTTTTCCTGGATATTTTGGAAAAAAAAAAAAGGACATTTTAAGAAAAAAATAAAAAGATTTGAGGGCTCTGACCATTCTTATTCTGTTTGTGCAGTTCGACAATCAGCAAGCATTGGGAAGCAGAACTGGCCACACTCAAGGGTAATAATGCTAAGCTCACTGCAGCCCTGCTGGAGTCCACTGCCAATGTAAAACAATGGAAGCAACAGCTTGCTGCATATCAGGAGGAAGCAGAACGTCTTCATAAGCGGGTAAGTCAAGGCAAACGGCCAGGATCCTTGAGGTGGAAGTACTGGTGATTGTATTTGTTCATTATGAAGTAAAATAAGCTTATTGTTGGGCCTTTAGGTTAACGTTTGAAGCAGAAATTAATGATGACTTTAAAGCACACAGGGTGTTTCTCAGTTGGGAAATTCTCTTTTTTATCAGTTTCCTTTTCTGCAGAGGATTTTGTTGCAGGAAGAGTTATCTAACCTGTGATACTTAGGATATGTCTGCCAGCTTTCACTCTTCATTTGCTACCAGCTGCATTATATCAGTTTCAGGACATTCTCCATAACATTACACTTTAGTCCCTCTAGCATTTGAGCCCATAGAAACTTGACATCAGATCTGTAAGTTAAAGGAACCCTGTTGTAGTTTCCACATATAACAAAGACCAACAGCTTCCTTTCATCCTTGCACCTAAAGAAAACTGCATGTAGAATCAAGCTCATTATACACAATTAGAGATCTGCCTCTGCTTTCATATAGGAGGGGCAGGGTCCCATTTCCTTCATTGTAAATTTTGTTTGCAGAGGTCATTTGGCAAACCAGAAATTAGAGCACAATGGGGACAGAAATACAAGTGTTTGAGAGAGGAATAAAGTGTATGCAAGGCTGAAGGCTGCATTATGAAAATAAATATATAATATTTTTATTTCTCTTCTCTTTTCACATGTAAGTCTCTATTGTATAATTTATTAATCTTTATTCATATGAATTTGTCATCATAGTTTAGGACATATTTTTGTATAAAGTGAAGGCAAGATTAGCATATGTATGAAGGGAAGATGACTTTGATGGAGTTGTATGAATTTTGTTAATATCAGTTAACTTAGAAAAATTTCAAGGAGATGAACTTAGTTAAGAATATAAAAACAAACAAAACCCCCATATGCTTGTTTACATGAAGACTAGTTTCATGAATATGCTGACAGAAGGGAAAGTTCAAGAAGCAAACATGTCAGACAATTTGGTTTTATATGCTGTACTCTTTTAAATGAAATAACATATGGCAATTACAATTAGCCAAATCCTGCAAATTTTGAAGGGTTTTTTCAGACCTGTGCTGGATCTGTCCAACTGGAGGCTAGTAATCTCAGGAACAGGAATCATATTGATCTGAGAAGAAATTCAGAAGTCTGCATCTAACCTGGAGGTCTGCAAGAATAGCAAGAATTCCCTTGAGCTTGAGAAACCTGGGGAAATGGCAGGTTGTTGGGGCTGTCCTATACCTAGACTGACTTGCAGATGAGGATCTTCAAGTCCCAGACAAATGATTTGATAGGGAAGAATGACAATTTCTCTTAGACTGTAACTGCATGTGCCATAGTTGGCTGGACAAAATACACAAAGTGTAATTAAAACTGGTGCTTTTTGCAAAGTGCTTTCATTTCAAGAAATTGGCAGTTGCTGACAAAATTACTTTGCTTCAGAAATTTTCCAGTCAGGAACAAGTTTGTCATGTGTGTTTGTATAGAGAGAGATTTTCACTTTGTCATTTCATTTTAGCTTCTCCTCTGGAAGGGTAGAAGTTCTAACCTGTGCTTATAACCTGGTTTGTGAATAGATGATAATAGTAATTGTTGATAAAATTAGTTAAATTATAACCATATATATTATAATTATTACAGTGCAAAAGTTCAGGTGGATTTGATCACCAGATTCAGGTTTTACAGTGAAGAACTCATTGTTAAAACATAGACATAATGAGGTAGCATTCTTCATACTGAAATGTCTTAACATACTGAATTGTATTAACAGCTTTTGTTGCAAAACTGAGATAATACAGCAGTTGAATTATTTGCCTGCCTTGCTGTGGGGAGACCCAATCAGACAAGACAAGCAAGGCACTGTGGTAGAAGTTCCCTTTTTCTTGATGTTACCCTCACTCTTAGTAAAATCTTATTTAAAATCTGTTATTGGAAAATACAATTAACGAATACAGGAATTTTTAGCATGTCACTTTGCTTGTACCTGATACTACAGTTAATGGAAGCAGTAACCAAGTCTGTAGCTACATTCATTAACAGCTGATTATTTTTAATAACCTTTGCCCAGCAAATTTCCTACAATTATTTTGTATTTTTGAGAGAACGCAAAATCTTATCACATGGGATCATCTACACAATGCTCTTTTGATCACCTTTGACATGCCTTTATTAAATGTTTCTGTAATCTGTGACCTCAGAACTTGTTGATATCTCACACAGAATATAGGAACACTCTGTGTCTATGACTCTCTGGGCATGCCTGTAAATTACAACAGGATAGTTTATCAAGAGTACTGCCCTCTGTTGGAACTGCTTTTAGAAAAATATAGACTTGACTAACTCTAGGCAAAAGTATGTAGATTATGTAAAAAAAATAAATCAATCTGAACCTGTTATCCATACTGTGTAATACAAGAGCTATTCTAATCTGCATGCTGAAGACTAATCTTTCAAATTGAAATAGTGCCCCATTCAAAAAGAAGCTGGAAATCAGATACTTCTCTGTTACAGATAGAAAATGTGCTGTCGAAATGGCGGATCTGGAGACTGTTGGTTATGGTATATGTGGTAGCAAGCAGTGTTAAGTGACCATATCATGTTATCTTTCTGTTAGCTTTATCTGTTAAGCTCAGTATAAACACGTAGCTGCAATTGATGCAATTGGTTCAAAAAAAATGTTCCTCAATTTGGAATCTGTCTCACCTGAAATTATGTAGAAGTTATACATCAAGTCTAAGATGGTCATCTTTTTTTCTTGCAATTCATGGAGAGACAAAAGCATGAAGAATAAGCGTCCCAGTCTAAGAAAAATAAGGTGTTGAGTAGAATTTGCTCCTGTAAGTGCTTGTCTTTCCCTATAGGATAATCATCTAGATAGTCATATAAACATACTTTTAGTCAGATGAAAGGAACCCCATCCTTAGTTCACAGAATCACAAAATAATTTAGCATGGAGGGGAATTTTGTAGGTTATCTGGTCCAATTCCCCACTGAAACCAGGGCCAGCCAGCTTTGAAGTTATGTCCAACTCCAGGATTGGGTCAGGTTACTCAGGGCTGTGAGTCAAGTCTTGAAAAATGGAGATCCCACAGTCTCTCCAGGCAACCTGTTCCAATGTTTCACTACCCTTCTTATAAAATTATTTTTCCTAATATCTAATTGGAATTTGCCATGCAGCAACCCATATCTGTTGCCAGTTCAGAAAAAAAAAAAGTTTTTTGATCCAAGAAAACCTTTGTTAAGAAAAGTTGAATAGAAATGCTCCTAGAAAAATTGATTTCAAGGAGAAACAAGTTTGGAAATTAATTTGCATGCTCAATTTTAATGTGGTTGGTTTATACGGAAAAGTTGGCTGTCACAGAATCTTGCTCACTGGAGAAGAATGTATGTAGATATGTATGCATTGGAGGGATACACTCACTTACAAGATCATAGTCTTTTATAAAACAGACTAGCCTCCAAAATGAAGAATGGTACTGCCAACACTAGCCGCTATATTTAGTTCAATTTAATTATATATTAAGTGGTTTATATATAATGTAATTGTGGTATTCACTCATTATGTGCTTCAGGCTTACATACAATTTTTGGTGCCTGAGTCACCTGTCTGCAAGTGTCGTGGTTTAAGCCTGGCCAGCAACCAAGCACCACGCAGCCAGTTGCTCACTCCTCCTCACTCAGAGGGGTGGGGAAGAGAATCGGAAAAGGAATGTAAAAGTCAAGGGTTGAGATAAGAACAATTTAATAATTTAAACAGAATAAAGAGGTAAGAACAACAATAATAATAACAATAATACTAACAGTAATAATAATAGTAAAATGGAAAGGTGGGGGAAAAGGGTAAAGCAAAATCTGTGCACGCAAGCAAACAAAACAAGGAATTCATTCACTACTTCCCATGGGCAGGCAGGTGTTCAGCCATCCCCAGGGAAGCAGGGCTCCATCACGCATAATGGTTACTCGGGAAGACAAAAGCCATATTGCCAGATGTCCCCACCTTCCTTCTTCTTCCCCCAGTTTATATACTCAGCATGACGTCATATGGTATGGAATACCTCTTTGGCTAGCTTGGGTCACCTGTCCTGGCTGTGTCCCCTCCCAGTTTCCTGTGCCGCTCCAGCCCTCTGGCTGGCAGGGCCCAAGGAACTGAAAAGTCCTTGACTTAGAATAAACATTACCCAGCAACAACTAAAAACATCAGCGTGTTATCAACATTGTTCTCACATCATAGCCAAAACACAGCACTGTACTAACTACTAAGAAGAAAATTAACTCTATCCCAGCTGAAACCAGGACAGCCACTACAGCAGACTCATATCCTCTGTCAAGCGTGGTGTATGGGAAGTAATGCATATTGATTAGCAAACTTCGCATTATTATTTCCATCTTTAGTTTTCTCTTCATATAAATACCTTATTTACATAAAGTTTCCTCTTAATATTAAAAAATATTTTTTATTGCTAATGCCATCGTATTAGTTGAATCCTTATGGCACCTTTTTCCACAGTTTGAAATTTGTTGTGTTTTATTTATAAATGTCTGTTGATTTTACATTATATCTCAACGTTCTATTTTCCATTTTCCTCATTCACCATTATAAACTGTCTTTCAGCTTGTGCAGTATTTCTTGTAAACTTTGCATTTTAATTTGTTTTAAATTATTTTAAACCAAAAATTTTTTATTCTATACTTGTTTTCGAATCTGACTGAAAGTTTTTCTGTGTATCACATTGTTTACACTTTTAAAAATACAGAAACAAATCTAAAATGCCCCTCTCTGATTTTGATTACATTTTTAAAAATTAATTTCATTTATTATTTGTCATTTCTGATTAGGTATAAGATGTCCTCATCTATCAGTTCAGTTTTTCATATTGATCTACATTTATTTGCTTTTTCTGAGGCCTTTATCTTCCTTCTTCCATTTGTTCTCTGTGTTAATAATGCCTAGAGCTGAGAAGAAAGGGAGTACACATTCAGTGTGGCTGAGTGCAATGTTCTCAACAAAATACAGTTTTGTGCTCTCTTCTGATATATTGTGAGCTTAAGTCAGAAATACTGTACTTTGATATTTTGTCAGACATATTTTTTAAAAGTTTACTGAGTGTATGGTTTTTTTGCTCTAAAATACAAAAAAATAATAATTATGGGAAGATGTGATGCCCAGTCAAGAGCTTAACTTAGAGCTCTCAACCTTCTCTAATCTGCTCAGAAGTAGTTTAACAAGGATTTCCCTTAAACGAGGTTGGGGAGTGCTCCAACACACCTTGCATAGCTTTACAAAGTCAAAGGGGGTTCATGAATTTAGAACAGCTTGGTAACAGAAAAAAAAACCCTGAAGTGAGCTACTTCAGACAAATAGAATAACATTGGTACTAGCATTAATCCTGATATCATAGAAAGGAAAGGATTGTATGGTGATATGAATTATGGAAAGTAACACAAAGTTTCATCTTTGTCATGTAAAAAATGAAAATTATACATTTTTTCTTGCATGCTAACTGCTAAAATAAATCATCCTATGACACTGGGCAATAATACAGAGTAATAACACCAGTGCATAATAAAAGAGCTGCACTCCTAGAAAATCATTCATCTGCAGGAAAAGAAACCTGAGATAACAAGAGATGAAGGCAAGTGATCAAGCTCTCGGGTATTCCTGAAAGAGCAGAAAGGTAAACTCTTGTTATTTTGCCATGATTTCCTAGGAAGTAAGTAAGAATAGTTTATTATATTTTGATTCTTTCATTTAATGAATTAAATAAGTATGAGGATATCTTATATAGTCATCAAAACCACCTGACAAATAATGGACCCAAATTTCACTCCTGTTAAAATAAATTTTAAAGTGGATATTAAAAAAATGTGTGAACATACAGAAATAAATCCATGGTCATTTTACTGGGCTGTTTGTGTGCTACTTAAAGAAAACAAGAATCTATACAAGCAGTTATTAATGTCCACAAGAATGGGATGCCATAACGGCCATCTGCTCAGATTATCCAAAAAATTTCTATAGAAAATCTTTGCAGACCCTTTAGCAGTCACTTCCACATTTCCACCAGCTGTATTAATAACTGAATAACTAAAACTCAATTTTGAACATGCAGTTGCTTGCTGAATCAGAGCCCATATTGTGGGCTCTTACTTGCTGAGAAGTCAGTGCTTATTGAACAACTTATTAGCATCACTATGGGACTAATGTGAATAACTCTTTGGTTTTATATGACCAATGAAGGATATTTTCTAAAAGTGGAAATATGAAATAAGGTGACAAAGTGTGGTAACAAAAAATTTATGAATGGAGTTTTGATCCAAAAATTTTTTTGGCAATGCACCTTTTTTATGTGATACCTATCTCTCGTCATCTTCCCTTTAAGACTGTGTCCTTTCTACCTCTACCAAACAATCCAAATTTATATTTAAATTTGGTTTGATTGATTAAAGAAAAAAGGTATCCAAGTATAACTTCCTTTTAAGATATCGTAATTAGCACGTGGCTAGATAGTAGCTTGGTACTATTTGTTTAATAAAGAAAATAGATGAGCATTTTGCAGGGTAAATATGGTTAGCTTGGCAATTTAATCGAAACAGTGGGATTACCATTTTGCTTTTATTTTTCTATGCATTTAATTTAAACAAACGTGTGTACAGATGGACCAATCCTGAGCACACAAAAAATGGAAAACTAAGTCCATATTTTTACATATGCAGTCCTTTTATGTGGAATTGCAAGCAAATTCTTGTTGCACTAGAAACTCCCAAAAAGGCAAAAAAAGGGGCAGTTCTTGACCAAATGAGGTCATAATGTTAAATAGTGACTAAATGTTTGAGAGAGGTTCTGGGGAGTATTAGGGTTTTCTACAACACAGTAAGATCTGGAAAGGCTAATTGTTCTAACTGTGATGGTCGAGTTTTCTGAAGATGTGGAAATACAGTGACTTTATTTTTTATTTTTGAAACTACATTCTTGCCTTAAAAAACTTTATGTTTTAGAGCAGGCTGTAATTATCTGCATGAGGTCTGTTATCGTTACAGTGGAACTAGTTTCTAATAAAAAGAAAACAAAAAAATATTTTAAAAATCCTTGAGAAGAGAAACCATTGCAGAGGCTGACCACCTTCTTTGCATGGAATTAGGGGATACCAAAGAAAAAAATATGAGCATTTTATTTCAGGGGATATGTGTTTTTCTCTCAGATGTACATTTTTGCTCCTCTGATATCCATTTCAGCTATCATAAGTTCCATATTAATTTTGAAACGGTATATGTTGTCAGTCTTGACATTAGAGTATCAGCATTTCTTAGGACAGGATTTTTGAAATCCAGCATATACTCTCAGCTTCCTTTCTATGCATGATTCCTAATATGAATAATCCACATCTAGCCTTTATCAAGATTCAACCGTTAGTTAATACTTGCAGTTTACTAAAAAGACAGCCCCTTTTCAGACAGAGCAGGTGAATCAGGTTATGGGGTGTTTTTTTTCTGAAATCAAAATGTGAATTCAGCTTTTTTTATGGATGGTGAACTGAAGGCAAGTCCTTTTTGTCTTTTTCTGTTTGCCTTGATTTGGTTTTAGAGCAGATTTGCATTTAGGGACCCAAGACTATTTAATTGGGTTTTTTTTTCCTGGGAATTCATTTTCACTGAATGTGGGGTGATACAAAAGTGTCATATACAAGATTATAATTTGTAAAAGAAATAAAACCAACCAACCAAACTACTGTCACTCTGGGAAAGGAAAAAAGTGTTTTCACTGAAGGGTCCCTCATCCCCATACTCATAATCTTTCTAAAAAAACTAAGAAATGCATTAAGATCTGTTTATCTGCAAGTTATAAAAAACATACACAAACATGCAGCAACATTTTTATGTAGTCAAAGCTTTGTAGAATAAAATATATCCTATAATTCCAAAACTCCATTGGATAATGTGGAAATTACCAGAGTTAAATTCTTAATATTAAAGGATGAAATATCTGTACCCTGTTTGCTATTGTATGTATTTCATGAGCTGGCCAGATAGCTGGAAAAAATATTTGCTAATTAGATTGCAGAGAAAGGGATGTTGCCTGAAGTTTGTATTAGCATTATCAGTTGTAAATAATAATGCATGGCTGAAGCTTAAAGCATCAATTTCAGTACATTTGTTATATTCTCAAACATTCCTACTTCAGTTTCATTACTTTCTTCACAAAAATCAAGCAGATGATGTATTATTGCTCTTTCATCTCTGTAGGAATGAATAACTGTGGAAAACATTTTGATATTTCCATGGCTTGAAGCATCAATGTCCACAGAGAAAATTGTGTCCTTTTTAGCAAAATCTTGAATTGTTTTCTCAGTTGGAAAAAGTACTATATTGTTTGTAATGTACAAAACTCCTCCTGCCCCCAGGTTATCATTTTATCTATGGGTAAATCTTTGAAAATTACAATAATTAATGTGCTGTCAGAAGTGATGTATGTCATAGTATATGAATAATATTATGGTGGGCTTTTTGTTCTTTCAGCAGCAACCTTGAAAATCAATTTTCCTTGTTTTCTGCATTTTCCATTTTCACATTTCTTAGCACCAAAAATCTTTCCAGAGTTTTTATTCTTGAAAGCTATGCTAGAATTATTTTTATGATCATCTTGTTTGCATGCTGTCTTGCATCTTACTATCCACCACAAAGAACTGAGAAGCTTCTTCTGCATAAATTATGTGAAAATTTATGTAGTTATTCCCAGTTTTGCTGAGCCATGCAACATTGTGGAAAGCAAAGGGCTCTCTTCTTTGTAGGAGGTTCATCTTGAATTATTGATGAAATAATATTATCACAGCTATGATCCATTTAGGGATATAACTCAACCAGCTAAAAATACATAATTAATACTTAAATTTAGTCTTGCATGTGAGCACTCTGCCTGTTCTGCACTGTAGCCTGGGTTAGTAGACCTTGGATATTGCATTCCAGAATAATTATAAGGGATGAAAATATCTTTAGGAAACAATTTAATAGTGTCAGGTATATCTATAAAATAGGCTACAGCTACACTGAAAATATGTTCTAATCTGTCTTTGCATTTCTGTAGCAGTTGAAGTAATTTCTGTATGAAGTTTAGAAGGAATTTTATGATCTGCTGGCACTGAATTTAAGACACTGAATAAAAAATATTGTTGTTTGAGATCAAAAGTGTACAAATTTATCTCAAGAAAGTGGTTTGAAAAAATGAATCGACCTGCAGCAAACAGCTCAGATTCATTCTGTCAATAATTGCTTGGGGAGGTTTACCACTTAAAATATTTCTCTCATTCCCACCACTTTGCCTCTGTCTAACTGAAGTCTTCACTCATGAAGCAGTTGTCTATACTGAGATTTGGTGCAATCTCCTCTCTTGGTTTCTTTGTGCTTTGATTGGGTTTGTTTTCTTTGAGAGGTTTTTCAGTCTTCTGAAGCTTTGCGGAGTCTCTGTCAAGCTCACATCAAGTCTGTAACTCCTCGTTTGCCCAGAGCCTCGCTCCTTCAGTCTTCCCAGCAGCCCAGTGTGTGCTAGCTGTCTGCAACAATGAAAACTTCTGCCAGCATTCTCCTCTATTTATAGGCTGTTGACCCTAGATCAAAATTTCCAGAAAACTCTCAAATAGCCTCTGTTGAGAAGTTCTAGTCTCTGCCAGAACAAGTTGCCTTGCTGTCTTATTTCAGCTGTTGTATTTTCCATTGGAGTATGTAGTTAAGTATAATAATGGCTATATACTAGAACAGTTAGGTCATTAAATAGTCAGTAAAAAGCCCTTTTGGATTTTTTTCCCCTATGTGCAATCCTTACCTGGATGATAAATGCAAAATAAAGAAGCAGAGGCTAAGAACAATTTTTTTTTCTTTTTTATTCTCAAATACAAAGCCACAGTATAGACTTTTTTCAGATATGCAAGTTAGTGCAGTCTTACGATAGCACAATAGAAGAACCTTGTTTAATCAGTTATTGTTCAAAGACTTTTTTCAGTCTGAATTCTGTACTGGAAAAAAGGCTTAATCACAGGTACATTGCTTAGTGATGTTGTGCAAAGGCTTGAATGATTGCTTGAGCCTTGCTCTTAAACATGAAACACTGAATGAGGAGATGTCCCTGAATGTGGGAGGGACTAAAGCATTTTAGCTTCCTTTTATGCCCCCTTCTGTGCACAATGCATTAACAGATATTTTTAATGACTTTTGGACCACTGGTCATGAGAAAAATAAATTTAATTTGTAATGAGGAAATAGAGCAAGTAAATGTTATCCAGATTTTTGCCTAGAGCTTTATCTTTTGTTGTTTATGCATTAAATTGCATATTCTTTATATTGCATCATTTTCCAGCCCATATTATTCTACAGATTTTTTGAAAGGGTCACAATACTATTTTCTTTTTTTATAGGTACATTCAAGAAGATAACATCATGAAGATATTTGACATCTTTTCAGATCTCTGTAGGAATGGGCATTTCAATATGACTGTGATTAAAGTAAACCCACTTTTTAAATTTAATTTGTTCATTTTTCCCCAAGTTGCTGACTTTTCAATGATCAGTGAACAAAATAGTTGAACAATGCATTAGTTTCTTGCATAAGCAGTAAGAGATGGACATTTGCCCAGGGAAAAGCTGGACCACAGTAAGACATCACAGCCTCTTTAGTGTGGGTAATTAATTGCCCTTCTGACAGTGGTTGCCTCTGTTGGCAGGAAGGTTTGTGAGAGCACTCTCTACTGTGCTCAAGCAAAATTAGCTGTGTTTGCTTAAGCAATTTCAATAGGTGTTTTGAGTTAGTATGGACTGGAGCGCTCTGAGGAGTGTTCATGTGAGCTACACAGGTGGCAGGTCTGTAGTGGGAGGTGTTTTCAGTCAGCAACAGTACATGCAGCCAAGAGCCATAACATTTCATCCACCCCAGTTCAATCCACCAGCCTCTTTGGTCTCCAGGCTCACACCAACATGTGCATCCTCAGCATGTTTACCAGCCCAGAGGAAACCATGTGGAGAGCAGTGGGGCCCAAGCCCTTCCTTAGTCACAGGATGGGACACATCTGTACCTGCTTCTAGAGCACTAGGTACTAGGACAGAGGTGGTTCAGGGACTGGGTATTATTCTGTCTCTCCTGTTGAGCTCTTCCACTTTTCATGAGTATTCACTGTGCCAGTACTTGGTAAAAGCCAGCGGGTATTGCCAAATGCAATAGCTTTAAAAGAGAGATTGACCTTATTAGAGGTTACCATGGAATGTTCGTCTTTACCAATAGGTAGGAGAGGGTCTGACCCTGGGTTCCCATAAAAACCCTAGCCCTGGGTTCACAGAGGCTTCCACCTCCAATTCAAGACTCAGTTCAGCAGAAAAGCATGGAAATGTTTAACAAGTTAAACTTCAGAAGGGGTGAAGATGGACAAGTTAGGTAAATTTGACAGTTCCAGAAAAGGTTAGGAATGAATTAGAGCTCTGCATAAAGCTGCAGTAGCAGAAATACAGGAATGTATGTAAAACTGTGGCAGCTCTGCTAAATGGTGAAGGGTTCTTGACTGGACAAGACCCTGAGCAACCAAATGTGACTTAAAAATTGGGTCTATTTTGAGCAGGGGGCCTCTACCAGATGACCACCAGGGGCTCCTTCCAGCCTAAGTTAGTCTGTGCCTCTGTGATTCTTGCTGTATTCAGATGTTAGATCAGACACTATTTAGATATAGGTTTATCCCAGTCAGTGTGTTGCAATTCTGCTTGTTTGTTTTTTGTGTAATTATAGTGGCAAATACTGTAATAGTCACAATTGGTAGCAGTCACAAATCATCCAAATATACCTATTTTTGTGTAACTGAAGCAAATTGAGAAAATTATCCAAGACCAGTCATAATGCTCAGTGGCATATAAAACTTAGCAAACTGCTATTACTTTTTTGCCATGAGCACCAATATTTCTTTTGAGACAATTCCAGGCAATAAGATAATTCCTGGGGGTGAAGCATGGGGTGTTATGTTACCAAGCTATCTCATCCCTCATTCCCCTTACCTCTCCCAAGAATTTTCTGTAATCTCGGTTTCTCTCCATTTATAAGTCTGATGTGCAAAAATGTCTAATGTTTTCCATTCAAAGAAACTAGACTTGTCATAGCTGTTACAGAGGGGTAGTTCATGCTCTATGACTCAGAAAGGAGAAGCTGATAGGGATTTTGGTTTAATTTTCTTGTATTTCATCTTGGCTTTCCTTTGACTTCACCCTGCACTCAGTAATCTACCTTCAGAGTTCAGAGTCTGAAATTACTGGCATCACAGTGGCTTCACTAGCTAGACTACATTGGTTCTGGAGGGCACCAACCTTGATTCCTTAAGATGTTCTTTTACCTAAGAAATAAAAATGTCCTGGAGAATACATGCCCTCTGTCTAGGGGCTACTTCTCTGAGAAAGGTTTACCTGGACACTGTAAGGTTTTAGTTGCAGAATTGGGTAGCACAGAAATATACTTTGTTCAAAGGAGTTTTGGGGACAGATTTGTTAGTTACTGTAGGTAGATGATGCAGCTCTGTTGAAGACTATATACTAAGATTAACAGGCACATATCTTTTGGAAAAAAATGAATTATTGCATTTTTACTATTTTAACAGTTTGTTAATAAAGATTTTAGTGCAAAACATCCACACAGGCATGCATTTGCTACCTGCTAATAAAGAGGAACTGTACAAATCGAAATTGTGCCATTAGCTGTTGGCTTTGTGACTGAGAAAAGAGATCTGAAAGTAGAGGAAGTAAGAAGTTGACAGCTGTACATTGGTGGCTGAGTGTCTGCTATTACACTGCTGATGCTGAGTTAGAAATTGAGGCTGTGAAATGTTAATTGGCTTGCTAGGAAGTAGGTGAACATTGTGGCTTAGTTGATTAAGATTTTAAGTGCAACATAGAAAGTGTCAGATGGAGAGGTAGACAGATCTGTGTTTAATCAGCTAGACATTACTATGTCTGAAATGATAATTCAGCTTCTTTCATATTTTTTTAAATAATTAGTAAGTATAACTTTTAATTAATGTTTTTCAGCCTGCAACATACTAAATTTATTGTTTCCAAGATATTACAGTAAACATTAGAAGTCATAGCAAATAATAGTTGTTTTATGCAAAAAAACTTTTAAAGGAATTTTATGCTAACTTCATAAGAACACCTTCACCATTTTAATCAACATAAGTCACCCAGAACTAAGGGTATATTTTAAATGCAGTTATTTATGCAAAGTAATAGTACTTTGAATATGTTGCAATTATTTCTGTATGTGTTGCTTCTACTTATTTCAACAGGTGACTGAACTAGAGTGTGTGAGCAGTCAAGCCAATGCAGTCCACACACATAAAACAGAATTAAACCAGACAATACAGGAGTTAGAGTCTACGTTGAAGAAAAAAGAAGAGGTATTTGTTAACATTTATTCTTGGCTTTTCTGTTGCGACATTTCTAAAGGCTTTCAATATTAAACTTGTGATGGCTGGTAAATACTTATTATTTTCTATAGATGTTATGAAGTAAAATCCATATTCAGCTTCTTTGAAATGATTAATATTTTTTCATGTATATAATTACATCAGTCTAATATAGAGCTGGGTATCTGGACAACAACAAAAGTATCATTTTTTCCTGTTTGCTTTTACCAAGCAGCTCTCTGCAAAAGTCTGCATTGAGGCATATGTAGTTTCTACAGAGCAGTTATCACACTGATGCAATCCAAATTCACTAAGAAGGGAAGCAGTTGTAAGCACGCTTTCCTTTTTCTGGAGAGTAGGGTTTGGAGCAAGTAATAGATCAATGTCTTTTTCAGGCCAATCTGTTTTCCAGGCTATGTTAATATAGCTGACTTTTATGAACCCTAAGATCAACCCTTTCTTTAAACACATGCCATCCCCCCAGCCTGTAACTTGATGATATTTTTTGTGCCATTTGCCTTGGGCTGGACCAGCAGCAGGAAAATACAAGGAATTGGCGTAACTGCACTGGCATGGGTCCTAGAGGAAAGCAGATTTGTGCCACAGAATGATCAAGAATCATCCCTTTATGGATGGGAAAAAGGAGGTGGAAGAAGCCATGTATGAAGAATTGTTTGCCCTGTATAAGACCAGATTACTTGAGCCCTCTGTGACAGACACAGTGGGCACTGGTGCATGTTTGGAGGGGCAGTGTATCTTGCAGGGTCTTGCCTCCAATGGGGCTGTTGTTAGGTGTTTCTGAGGAGGATGCATGACAGACACAGTAGTTACAGAATATCCTTCCAAAATGGAGCAAAGACTTTTCCAAACTCCCTCATACTTAAGAGGTTAGCCTCAGGTTGGTATGGTAATGTTTCCCATTTTGGTTTCCATGCACTTTTGAATTATACTGAGCTGTTGGATGTGAAGAGATCTTTCTGAAAGGAGTTCTGGGAGGTGACTATGCCCTTCTGGGAAAAGTATTTAATAGTTTTAAGTTTGATACCTTTTAGTTTTGTTAACTGTTTCCATTCTTGTCTCCTGAAAGTAAGCTAAAAAAAAGGTTTATCTTCCATTCGTTATTTTATCTATGTTATTTTTATACCTTATTACTTTCCTCTTGCTAAATTAAAGATATCATTTCTTTTAGACTCTCTTTTTACAGAAATCAGTGGTCAAAGCAGGCAATATTTTGATGCTCAGCCCTGCTGCTAGTGACATAAGAAGAAGCCCACAGGTGAAAACTGGATTTTTCTCTTGAAAAAATGGAGGATAAATTATAATAGAATTTAAAGTATAAAATTGTTTCTCTAATTACAAGGACTTAATTTTCTAGGAAAACATTACTTCAGATCTTTTGTGTGGGAGAGAAAGACTTGGACTTTTATAGCAAAGAAAATGCTTATCTCTGTTGTTTATTCACAATAGAATTGCTGTTTTGGCACTGTGGTTCAGGAATATTGGAAGTGGGGCTTAAACTTCATGTGCTATGATGGGCAGTAGCTAACTGCCAGTTTTGATATCATTACAATGGCTTGCTCAGGAGAAGAAGCAGCAGCCAGCTTTCCTGCACTGAGGCCAAGCCAGGAAACATGTTGCTAGAGAGGTTGTTTCTTCTCCCTTAGGAAATAGAAAGATTGAGACAAGAAATCAACAGTGCCAGAGAGCTTCAGGCACAGAGAGATTCTCTGACCCAGAAGTTACAGGTGAGCTATGGTGCATCTTCTTAATTTAGACAGAAGGGAAAAATGATCAAGTGAGCAATTCACATCAGCAACTTATGCTATATTCACTGAAGGTGCCAGATAAATATATAAGTTGCATTGTGTTGTGAAATGGTGGGTCAGGATGCTCCTTGGGGAATTTGTACCAAAATTTCCACCTGCTATAAGTTGTTATTTTTTTCCTGAGGAAACAGACCCAAATTTCATTTACAAGTCCACAGAATATGCTTGGACTAGCAGATGTGCTTCATCGATACATGTTCTAGGCAATTCTGGTCTCATTTTCACTGCAGTCTCTTCCCATAGGTCTTGTGTGCCACTGAACTGTCAGGTTGCATATCATGTTGGGATGAGTTTGTATTCAGCTTTTAAATGTGCTTTGAGAAAGTAAAGGTTAAAGAGTTCTTGTGGAGTACGGACTTCAAAAACACACTGACATTTTCTTGGAATTAGAATTACTGTGGTTTTATTGGTTTTACTGAGTTGTTTCCTTACTATGTGTAAAGCCACATACCTCAGCCTACCGGAAGCAGTATGCCCTCAGTATACCCTCACTCGCTACATCTGAGCTGACCAGCCAGCACAGACACACCTCCCTTGTGAAACCTGTCTTCTGAATAAGGCTGACCCAAAGCTTAGTTGGGTTTAAACTCTGAATTCAGACTTCAGAGTTTTGATAGGACTGGAAACTCAGACATTAAATAGCTCCAAATCCAAAGTGCTGGAAGGTGACCCTCGCTGTTCTGCGGCTTGACCTAAATCATGCTGAAAACAAGCCCTGTCAGACTATCCACAGCTTAAAAATCATTAAACAGATATTCTTTGAAATGCATTACATGAATTGGAACTTCCTTGAATCTCATTTTAACTGCAGAATAAACCACATGATAACAAAATGAGTTTATTATTTTTTCAACATTCTTAAGTCAATTTGGAAAAAGTATGTTATTATGGTATTTCTTTAAAAATTGTTTTGAATACACCTGAGCTTGCTTATTCCACTATTCCAAAAATTTTTGCTGGCTTTAGACTAAGTATGGGAGTTTTCAGCTGAAAAGGAACTTATCTGAAAGACTCAAAAGGAAGATTATAATGAAAGTTGTAAATTGTTCTAGCAGTAGCATATGCAATAATTTCAGTGTAAGATCACATGAAAAGTAATAATGAGCCGAGAACTAGCTATCCTTAGAATTATGAGAGACTAGTAAGAGATGAAAGGTGTTTTAGAATTAGAAAATGCTAAGGTTTTATTAAAAATTATACTTTATATATAAAGTCAGTACCTTCCGTTTGGTATATTTATATCTTTAGTAATCAAATGGATATAGTATGTATATATTTCCACATCACGTTGTAGGCAATCAGTTTCTAAAAATGTTTCTATATGATTCTGTTCAAATAAATGTAAAGCTGTCTTAGGATCCAAGTTAAAAGTTGCCTTTCTTCAGCTTAAAGCTTATTACTGACCTGATGCAGCCCGTCTAAAAGATCTTGAATCTTTGCTTTGCTATAATCTTCCTGCTTTGATAATACTGGCTTTCCCTGAGCCACTTCACCATACATCTGTGAAACTGGTAAAATGGTGTTTTCTTCTGTAGCTCCAGACTAACCATCTCACATCTGTTCACTTAGTTGACTCATCATCTGTTTTCAGGGTGATTGTCTCCAGGGTCCTGTTCTTCTCGCTCTTTTTTCTTCTACTTTATTTTTTCCCTCTTGTGTTTGCAAATGGATTATGTAACTCTAAATTATTTTGGAATATAGCTTCTATGGAAAACTCTATGAAAAGAAATTTTTATTTCAAAATGTATTACATTTCTGCCACACTCATATCAGGGAATGAATTAGAAATCCATCATTGGCAAATTCCAGTGAAGATCAGTGTGAAGGGTAAGTATCAGGGCCTTTGTTACTTAATATTCATTAGCAATGTAGAGAAGGCCTATCAATGAGTCATGATCAGTGTGACTCTCACAGTAAGTCAGGATATCTTTATTACTGTGGCTGATTCCTAAATATAGCTGTTGTGTATGGTTTGAATATTTCATTTGTATCCTTGCAATGAATTCCACAAAAGATTATTACAGTGCAAACAACAAATATAACTTGTTAACAATTTATTTCTTTTCTAAAACAAAACAATGTATGAAAAATTATTGTCTCTGCTGTTAGAAAAGCTTGAAAAAACAGTGTAAAATAAACCTTGTAAAGGGCCTGAACGTGTCAGAAGAATTAGATTATTGTTAGATGAGATTAATTGCAAAAAATAAAATTACACAATTATGGGAATAGATTATATCACATGGACACCTCTACTTTTCTTCCCATCAAGAAGCAACAGTTTTGAGGTACACTGACTTGTAATAGGAAACTGCATGAGCTGAACATGAACTTGTAATGCAATACTATTGCAAAAATCAGTAATAGTAATTTAGGGTAAATATGTGTAAGGATCAAATGTAAAATTTGGGAAGAAGTGTTTTCCAGAAATTAAAAGCAACAGCTCATGGCATATTTCAGTTAGATCTACTTCCCATAACTCATTAAATACTTTAAGCACAGATTAGGGAAAATAAAATAGAACAAAGTATGAGATAATATATCTGAGGAAGTGTTTGGGGAAGCTAAATGTATGTGGATTAGGAAAGAGATATCAGTAATGGAATATAAATAAAGTACACAAGCTGGAAGTTTAAACAAAAGAATGTAACTTCTGGTTTGAAGAGATACAGGGCAAGGACTAGCAATGGAAAGTTAAAGGGAAATACCTTATTCTGAGTATGGTTAGAAGCTCCTATATCTAACATAAAGCTTTTGGTTTTACCTGGGTGCTCTCACCTAACAGCTCACAGCAGAACAATTCCTCAGTTTAAGAGTGTCTGAGAAGGGCCTGAAAGATGATGTTCAATGCTAGCTACAGGCCAATGGACTGCTCTTCAGGCCCAGATGTCATGAAATAAAACCATATATATAGCCATGGGTTTGTTCCAAAGTGATCCCTTTCAACACTGGCTTGCCTACTTACAAAAAGTAATTATCTCTGGGGTAAGAGCAGTTGCAAGGAGACTTCCTAGAGCGCACACATTTGGTGAGCAGAAGAGGAGCAGTGACAGGAGAAGCAGGAAGCGTGAACAAATGTGGAAAAACAGCAATCAGTTTTGTGTGAGCTAAAGGACTGTGTCATTCCTGCAGAGCTGAGATGACCCTGAATTTCCCTTTTCTTCCTGTACTGCAATCACTCGGCCTCAGAGGGTCTTGAACCCATGCAGTCATTACACTGGGTAGTACTTGTTAGTACTGTTTGGAGGGCAGGAGTAGAGTCAGTGAAGGAGAGTCTACAGAGTGTATGGGCTGGGTTATAATCAGTTAGCTTGTTTGTTTATAGCAACAGTGGGATAGTTAATCCTTACATAAGCATGTATGTATTTTTATTTATATTGTTTCTATAAATAGTCTTTTTGGTTAGCTTCCTTTAATGCTTTGGCAACTATATTATTCAAGTGTTAAACAGATTAAACTAATTTTTCTCTTGGTCCTGGCAGCAAGGGGCAATTCTTGCTCTCAGCTGTGCTGTTTAAGACCAGTGGTCAAATCTCTGTAATTTTTAACTTGCTCATTTACAAACAAGAAGGGAGGTATTCCAGTTCAGCTTGGATGTAAACCTTGACTGCACAAGCAACTACAGCTATGAGTAAAGCGGGTCCCTGAAGCTCTGCCTTCTCCACCTGCACTGCCACTGGGGGTCCCAGAGCTTTCCCCCCCATCCCACAGAGTCTGAGAGCTGACACAACTCTGGCCACATCACCCCATCCCTCCTCTGGTCAGGAGTGCAGAAGCTGATAATTGCTGCCATCACACCCCTCACAGATGTAAAGGCCATGGACTTTGACACAAAGCTGCCATTTTATACCTGTTACTCTTGACTACCCAAATACATATTCTGTATGGCTCAGGTTGTTAAAGTTATCTGGGCTCTCTCCAATGTAAACATGAATGTATTCATTAGCTTTGAAGGAAACAGAAGAATCATAACAAAAACAGTGGGAGAGTGGAAGGGCAGAAAGAAAACTCATGCTGGGAGGAATGACAAACCACCCACCCTATGGCTGTGTGAAACTAGTTGTTGTAAAAACTCGGAGCAGGCCCATTAAAGTTTTGTGACACAAAGCCACTTATAAAGGTAAGCAGTGTTTAAAAAATGTTAACGTATGTAAATAGGAATTCACTATGCACTTTTCCAGAGAATGGCTGTACTGGGTGTATGGTATACTAAATACACTGTCCCTGTACTACCTTTGATAGTGTTTTTCATAACTGAAATTATGAAATTAAGCATGAATTTATGAGACATGCAATGAATGAGACAAATAACAGTATGCTACTCTAGACTCACAACTGCTACATTAGTAATTTGATAAAAGAGAGGGCATCTGGTTTGCACAAAGCAGAGCAGCCATGACCTCCCTCCCATCATGCACAAGCCAGAGCTGAGGGGCCTCATCAGGTAGCACTCCCCTCTCACTGGCTGGTGTGAGGGGACTTCTCTTCCTCATGAATGAGAGCTGAGCTTGCTCAGGGTCAGATCCCCTTAGCTATGTGTAACATGCTACTGCTGCTTCCTCTTTGCACCCACTGTATGGGAACAACTTGTCTGTACAGCACTGGTAGCTCATGCACTTTCCCTGCTCCTACAGCTGTACTACTGCAGAGTTTGCAAGTGGGAGCTCCGAGGCACAGTGCAATGAGACGAGACATTCAGCTTGCACTTGCTTGTTTAAATTTGTTACAATTGATTTCACCTTGACATCAGTCTTGCTAGTTTATGTTTCTGTCTTAATTTTCAGGGTGAAAAGGCCTATAATGTGGGACAGGAGTAAGGTAGTGCTCCTCCATCCATAAAGCAGTATTCTGGATGAGCTTCTATATAAGACCATTTAATGGGGATTGTGTACTTGAGCAGTTTGTGTAGTCTAAATAAGGGAATACTTGAACATAAGTAAACCTTTGAGAAACTGTTTTCAGTAGGTGGCATATTTCTGAGTGATAGAAGTGATAACTTACCTGAATATCACATCCATTGTTCACTGACTAAATTTTATCCCTGTCCAAAAGTTTCTGTCCTTCAGATGAATTAAAATGGAATGAAAAATGGAGGAAATGGTAGTACATATGTAATCCTAATAACAATTTGGGTTCTGGTTTTGGCTTAGTGGAAGCTGTAAAGTGTCACAATCACAAATTGTTTCAAAAACCAGTTGACAAAAATAGCACATGAATACCAGCAAGATGTTAAACTGCTTTCCGTTTGCAGACAATGCATTAACATGTTATGTATTTTCTTTGAAGGAAGTAGAAATTCGAAACAAAGACCTGGAAGGCCAGCTGTCTGATCTAGAGCAACGTCTGGAGAAAAGTCAGAATGAGCAAGAAGCTTTTCACAATAACTTGAAGACACTTTTAGAAATTCTTGATGGAAAAATATTTGAACTAACAGAGTTACGAGATAACTTGGCCAAGCTAATAGAATGCAGCTAAAGAAATGAGATTTCTGTGCCAATCAGCTTAAAGATGCACTGTCTCTCTTCATAAGACTATGTTGGGCTCTGCATCAAAGTTGCACAAAATTAGAAAATGCTCCTCTGAGAGGGCTTGTTTAAAATTTGAGTCATATTTCAATGTAAAATTTAGAAGTCAGCTTGTAGCTAGCTGAAAAAAATGACAAACTTGAATTACAAATTACCTCCTTGTACATTATTGGCCATAGACAACTTGAAAGATGTTAACAGTAACTAAATGCAATCCTTTTCTAATTATCAGTGATGGAAGAATCAGTAGTGTCCCAAGTCACATCCCCTTTTTGTGATAAATACAATATAGGTTATCTGCTGTTTTATTTATTTAAGATATTGCTGTGTTTTGTGCAAGAACTTAGTGATGACAGCCCTGTATTCTGCCGTTCTTGATTTCTCAGGATACTTTCCACTGTGGAGCAGCAGTGCTGTTACCAATTTATTCTGGCCAGGAATGAGAGAGAGTTGCATCTTTAATTGAAACAAAGTTACTATAACTGCTTGTATAAAGTTGTTCTTTTTGGAGTTTTATTGGTAATTCTTTATGGAGCTTACTCTGGTGTTCTACAAAATTGTCCAATGTAGTGTTTACTTTTTCATATGAATTCCATCTAATTACAGTGAGTTACTATCTTCCAATTAACTGTACTTTGAAGCCAACCAATGATGGCAGGTGAGTCCCCCAGGGGAAAAAAAAATTTAAAAAAAAAAATCCTGAGAATTTTAAATGTAAAATTTGACATGCACAGATAACAAGAAATAGCCAGTTGATATATCAACTGGCTATGTTCAATTAACTGCTAACCTGTTCTGCAGGAGATTTTTTCAGAATGTCACATGAATGTCAGGTTTTGTGAATAATGTTTTATGGGGATTATTGTTTATTACAGATTGCATTAAGAGCATAGAGCTATTGCAAGGAATTACTCATACACTGAACTTGTCCAGACAAGAAAGCTGTTTCTAAAAATTTTGTTGTCATAAATTGAAATGGAGACATTTACTCTTTTATGGGTCTTCATAACACATCTTTATTGAAACTACACCAGGCAATATTCTGAACTGTTAACTAAATATTTAAAAACAGGAAACTGAATTCAATTATCCTCAGTGAGCAGGTTTTAAAGTTGTTTTGATGTAATTTTAAAAGACTTTTGACAAACATGCATTTATTTATATAATAGATTTATTTAAAAAACCCCAACTCTTTGAAGGTAAGCCAAGTGTCATGTGTCTTGCATCAAAGTACATTCTTGCCATCAATTGCTTGTAACGTTGAAGAAGGATTTTTTTAAAAGTATGAATGAGTGTCAGACTTCAAAGTCAAAAGATGCACTGACCTTTGTTTGCTCCCCAAATTAATCTGAATGTTAAACATGAAATCTAGCTGCTTATTAAATTTGTACAACACAATTTTCTCCACTCTAGAGACTGCTATTCAAAACTAGAAAATATGTTTGTTTTTATGCGTGTACATACCATATAACACATCGGTTCTCATTTATATCAGAAATACAAGCTTTATTTCTAAAATACTGGGGTTTTTTCTTTACCAGTAATTTATCAGGTGTCCTCTGACTAGTCAGGAAAATGGTTTAGGTCAAATGCTAAACCATCATGTATTATACTGTATGTAATGTACACAATGTTTAAGTTTTCTCCATATTTTTAGGGTATTTTCTCAGCTAATTCATTAAAGGGATGGAGGCAGCTTGGTTCAGTGTGCTACTGGTTGAAAACTCTGTGGTGAGCTACATGTTTTTCATTCAGTGTATTGTAGACAGTGGTGTGTATATCTTCATCAGGTCCAGATGAGCAGATGTAACCAGTTTTTAATTTACCTGGGGATGTTTGGCCTGATTCTCTTGTCACTTATGCTGCTGTAAACCAGATGTGTCCCTGATGTGATATCAGCAACATTCAGTTGGCATAACATCTGTGGAAGTGCAAGGAGAATCTGTCCTGTTAATGCTCAGTGGACATAAAAAGGATGAAGTAAGAATAAAACCACAGAAAGTTGATGATGGAATAAATGTAATATTATTTTAAATTATATTATTATTGACATTTTTAAAGATATGATGTCATTTACATGTGGGAAAATAGTGGACAGAAATATTGCCACTTAAATTTTGTGAATATGTGTAGTACATTAGTACATATGTAGATACAGAATATGGAAAAATTTAGATGTGCACATTTTTAATATTTTCCTATTGAAATTAAATTTTAAATTGGAAATTGATATTTGAGAATTTATTTTCTCAGTAGATATGCTTCCTTTTCTTTTTAAAAATAATATAATTACTGAGGGCTGCTGCACCTTTGAATTCCCAAATAGTTGTCAAACATTAATATGGAATAAAGTGAACATATGTGCACATATAAATAAAATCCTATTGCTAAGAGTATTTTTAATGTTTATTTACAGTAGGTGAGTGTTTAGAAATTGCGACCTAAAGTTCATACTTAGGTGGTTAAACCTACTGTAGCCTCTCCACTTCTGTTTTAAGATAAAAGTTTGCCTGTTTGAAACATTACTTTTCCCAGAGACAGATGTTATGCATTGTATATATCTTTGATGAAACTATGGGAATATGTATATCAGAAAACAGTGTTGAGTACTATAGCCTGAAAACATGACTGTGAACTTGCACAGGAAGGGAAAGCAGTCACATCACGTATAACTTGTTATATGGCAACTAGTGTCTTGTAAAAAAAAAAAAAGCATTGCCCCCCAAAAAATCCAAAAGAAAAATCAAAAATACACTTTTTATTTTTAAATACACTTTCTGTTCCCTGGAGAATGCACTTTTACGCTTTTTTTTTTCTTAAATCTTTTTGAAGCATGTGCAAATGATCGCAGCAGCTACCTTAATCTTTCAGATGATACTGGAATTTGCATTAACATGTTATGTTTTGGAATCCTGAATTTGACATAAAAGATTTTTGTAAGTATATCCCCATCTGGATAGTTAGTTTTTAGAGTGTCTTGTTCATAATCTATATGCCTCAATGATCCAGAAATTGCATTTTTCTATGTGGACAAAGTAAAATGTGTGAATTAATCTGTCTGTTACAGACTGGGAATTCCTTTTCCTGGTTAATATATCCAGGAAGAAGGAGAACAAAATGAACTGATAATGCAGAAATGCTGTTATAAGGTCTCTAAGAAAATACATTTTCAGGTATAATAAATATATGAAGGGCTAAACTAGATGTAACACAAATAAGTATCATTTAATGCTATTGGTGGCATTCCCAGGATAATCCCTTTAAAGAAAACCCTGCAAGAATGAGCAATGTGTCAAAGATTAATATTTTGGGATGTGTTTTTTCAGTTGTTTAGTTGTGGAAGGTTTCTGATTTCTGCTCATTTTTCTACCAGTTAGGGACTAACTTAATGTTTATCTTCAGCAAGGGTCTAAACCTCAGTTTGTTTTATCATCTTTTATATGCTGTACTGAAGTGGCTCTGAACACCACATTCATTAGGAGGTTCATTTCAAAGGTAAAAAAAATCAAAGCCTTTACAGAAATACTGCATGGAAAAAGGAATGGAAAACTGTTGCAGACCTTAACTCTGCAGAACTGTGGATGTCAATAAAAGCACTTAATTTAGTTGATTACAGAAATCTTGGATCTTGAGGCCAAATATAAATCTGATTAAAGATTAGGTCTGAATGTCAAAAGGCAATTAAAAAAATCCACAACCAACCATCAAGAAACCCCATCCAAATACATTGCAAAGCTATGTTCAATTTGTCTTGTTTACAATTTCTTAATAATGCTGTATATGTGCACCACGTCTGAATGGTGCTAAGCAGAGAACATACCACAGAATAATAGGTATTTTTTAAAAAAATTCTCTATTTTTGCTTATTAGCATTAGTTTCTTGTTATACTCCACTTACTTCAGACAAGTAGGATTAATTTCCCCCATTATGTTAAATGTTTGGGAATGATGAACAGTTTTATGTTAGATCCTGTTCAGCTCATCTCCACTGTTCTGGCTATGCAACATAGCCAAAAAGCAGGTGCAACCGTTTATATCTAAAGACCTGCAATACCGCTAGATAGTATGGGTTCTCACACCACATGAGATCTTGTTGCTTGTCTGCCACAACCTCTCAGGGACTTGTAGCTGCCGGTACTGCCTCTGTGCTGTTGGCAGCTCATCCTAGGACCAAAGAAACACAAGTGTAATTTATACACACTTTCTTCCTCATTGCCTGGTCTTGCACAAGCAAAGCTCAGCTGCAACAATACCTCTGACAGTTTCTGTTATTTTTCAAATGCAGGCATGGGAAGAAGTAGTAACCATCAAAGATGGTTTAGATTTTTTGGGGGGAAATGTAGAGTTGTCAAAAAGATTGCCTTACATGGACCTTCATAAACAGTACGTGCATCTAAATGCTAAGGGGAGAAGACCTACACTGACAAGATATAAGTGTAATCTGCATGTATGGATTCCCCCTTTTGAGTTATATTAAATAAGGTCATGCAGATATTTGCAAACTTAAGTTTTTCAGAGAGAGAACAAGACCTTTGAAATTCTCTGAGTCTGTATTGTATTTTGTTAAATAATGACAGGAATTTTCTCTAAAAAAAACAAAGGAAATGGGAAGCAAAATGATTTTGTACTTCCCTGCAAGAGAGCTATCATAGCCCTTAACTGTGGATGGAAATGTGAAAATTTAAATCTTTCTCTGCATCTGAATATACAGTTCTTTTTTGTAATTCTAGCAGTGTTTCTCAGGAACCAGAAATATGACTTAAAAAGCAGTGAAAGGCACAGTGTTCTCTTCAACTTTAACTTAGTGAGAGGAGCCAGAACAGTAATGTGCGCAACTCAAGTAGTATCTAGTGTGAACATCCTGCACCAAAGTCCCTACTGCTCAGCCTCACTGCTACACCCTGATAGCTATGTGGAAGCTTGCTCAAATGTGGCTGCACTTGCTGTCTGTCCCAGAGGCATCCCTAGAGGATTTGTTGTCCTTTGTTCAGAAGCTGCTGGTTGTGTTGTAGCCCTTTTGCTCCAGAGCATTCTGCACATTTGCTGATTTGCATGCAGGAGATGAAAACAGAGGGGAAATTTTGTTCAACAGATCTGAGAGAAGCAGAATAATGTGCTGGGTTGATATAAGCACCTTTTCCCCACCTCTTTGAAAGAAGAAGGAAAAAAAAAGCATTATTTGGGGCGGTTCTTATTTTAATTTAAACCTACAAAGTCAAAACTTTTTTACCCTATTTTTCATGTATTTTTCCTTTTTTGTGTCTATGTTCTTTTTGCCTGCATAACATGGAACAGCTAAGCACATATTTACAATAAATATAATAAACTGCTTATGGAACCAAATACATAAAAATCCAGTGCCCTGCTTACCAGGCAGGCACATCAGCAACCCAAATGAAAAGCACAGAAAAGATAGCTGTAGGTATGGGGTGCTGCCTGTTGTGTCTGAACTTTTCTTAGCCTCAGCTAAGGAGTCAGACAACCAAAGAAGCTGAGAGAAGAGGCAACAAGGAAGCATCAGGAAGTATTTTGAGTCAAAGCTGGCTAAAACAGTGAGCAATGCAAGTATTTTCAGAAGTCAGGAGTCTGTATGCTTTTTATTGATGATGACTGCTTTTCAGAAATAGAAAATTCCTATAATGTGTGTTAAACTCCTAAAGTCAAAATACAGTAATGTGTCAGGACTGTCAGGCTGTTTTCAAAAGAAATTAAGCTGATTTTCCTGCTAAAACAAAGGGATCATATACCAGGCAGCAAAACTTCCTGTCAAGCCGGAGGATTTCAATCATCACCTAGGGTAGGAGACTGGTATATTTCAAAGGAATTAGAGCAATATTTGGAAACTTCCCTGAGAGAACCAGAAAAAGATGAGCACGGAGCTCTGTACAGCAGCTGCAATGTGCCTGAGTCTGACTAGGAAATTTACCTACAAGACTTCCAATCTGGACTGGCAGGATGGGTAGGTAGCAAACTGTGCTGTAGGTTCAAAGGTTCATAGAATTATAGAATGCCAAGTTGGAAGGGACTTCAAGGATCATCTGATCCAACCTTTCTTAGCAAAAGCACAGTCTAGACAAGATAGCCCAGCACCCTGTCCAGCTGAATTTTAAAAGTGTCCAATGTTGAGGAATTCACCACTTCACTGAGGAGATTATTCCAATGGCTAATTGTTCTCATTGTGAAAATTTTTCCTCTTGTGTCCAACTGGAATCTCCCCAGAAGTAACTTGTACCCATTACCCCTCCTCTTTTCCATATGACTCCTTGTAAAAAGGGAGTCTCCATCTTTGTAGTCACCCTTTAAATACTGGAATATTGATAAGGGCTCCCCTAAGTCTTCTTTTCTCAAGGCTGAACAAACCCAGTTCTCTCAGCCTTTCCTCATGTGGCAGACTTTCCAGTCCTTTGATTATCTTTGTGGCCCTTCTCTGGATCCTCTCCAGCCTGTCCACATCTCTTTTTGCGTAGCAGGGACCAAAACTGAACACAGTATTCCAGGTGTGGCCTGACAAGCGCTGAGTAGAGTGGGATAATGACTTCTTTATCTCTGCTGGTGATGCCCTTGTTGATGCAACCCAGCATCCTGTTGGCTTACTTTGCTGCAGCAGCACACTGTTCACTCATATTGAGCTTGCTGTCCACTAGGACCTGCAGGTCCCTTTCCACAGAGCTGCTTGCTCCCTAGCTGGGTAGATCCCAGCCTGTGCTGCACCCCCAAGTGCTGAGGGAGCTGGCAGATGTTATTGCTAAGTTAGTCTCCATCATCTTTGAAAGGTCATGGAGGGCAGGAGAGGTGCCTGAGGACTGGAGGAAAGCCAATGTCACTCCAGTCTTCCAAAAGGGCAAGAAGGAGGACCCAGGAAACTACAGGCCAGTCAGCTTCACCTCCAGGTGATGGAACAGCTCATCCAGGAGGTCATCTTTAAGCATGTGGAGGAAAAGGCAGCTATAAGGAGTAGTCAACATGGATTCACCAAGGGGAAATCATGCCTGACCAAACTAATAGCCTTCTATGATGGAATGACTGTCTGGGTAGACAAGGGGAGAGTGGTGGATGTTGTCTACCTTGACCTCAGCAAGGCTTTTGATAGTGTCTCCCACAACATCCTCATAGGTAAGCTCAGGCAGTGTGGGTTAGATGAGTGGACAGTGAGGTGGATTAAGAACTGGCTGAATGGCAGAGCTCAGAGGGTTGTGATCAATGGCAGAGTCTAGCTGGAGACCTGTAGCTAGTGGTGTTCCCCAGGGGTCAGTACTGGGTCCAGTCCTATTCAACTTATTCATCAGTGACCTGGATGAAGGGACAGAGTGTTCCCTCAGCAAGCTTGCTGATGATACTAAACTGGGAGGAGTGGCTGATTCACCAGAAGGCTGCACTGCCATTCAGAGAGATCTGGACAGGCTAGACTAGAGAGTTGGGTGGAGAGGAACCTCGTGAAGTTCAACAAAGGCAAGCGTAAGGTCCTGCACCTAGGGAGGAATAATCCCATACACCAATACAGGCTAGGGGTTGATATGTTAGAAGGCAGCTTTGCAGAGAAGGTCCTGGGAGTTCTGGTGGAGAGACTGGGGTGCATGAGGAGGAGTGTGTCCAGCAGGTTGAGGAAGGTTATCCTCCCCCTCTACTCTGCCCTGGTGAGGCCGCATCTGGAGTACTGTGTCCAGTTCTGGGCTCCCCAGTTCAAGAGAGACAGGGAACTACTGGAGAGGGTCCAGCAGAGGGCTATGAAGATGATTAGGGAACTGGAACATCTCCCTTATGAGGAAGACTGACAGAGCTGGGCCTGTTTAGCCTGGAGAAGACTGAGAGGGGATCTTATCAATGTCTACAAATATCTTAAGGGCGAATTTCAAGAGGATGTGGCTAGGCAATTTTCAGTAGTGCCAAGCAACAGGACAAGGGGCAATGGGCACAAACTGCAACACAGGAAGTTCCATCTGAATATGAGGAAGAACTTTTTTACTTTGAGGGTGACAGAGCACTGGAACAGGCTGCCCAGAGAGGTTGTGGTGTCTCCTTCTCTGGACATATTCAAAACCCACCTGGATGCAACTGTGCAACCTGCTCTAGGTGAACCTGCTTTAGTAGGGGTGTTGGACTAGATGATCTCCAGAGGTCCTCTCCAACCCTGACCATCTTGTGATTCTGTGATTATGTTTTCCTAGGTGCAAGACCTTAAATTTTTCCTTGTTGCACTTCATAAGGTTCTTGTTAGCTCACTCATCCAGCCTATTCAGGTCTTCTTTCAGGGTGGCTCTCCCTTCCAAAGTGTCCACTTCCCCACTCAGTTTGGTATCATTGGCAAATTTCATCAGGGTACACTTGATCCCATCATCCAGATCACTTATGAAGATATTAAACAGTGTTGGGCCCAATATTGATCCTTAGGGGACCCCACTTGTGACAGGTTGCCAGTTTGAAAAGGAGCTATTTACCACCATCCTCTGGGTGCGGCCTGTCAGACAGTTCCCCACCCACCACACAGACCACTTGTCTAGACTGTAACACATCAGTTTCTCTAGGAGGAGGCTGTGGGAAACCATACTGAAAGCCTTGGAGAAATCCAGGTAGACAATGTGCACCACTCACCCCACATCAACTGAGAAGGTTAGTTTGTTGTAGAAGGCAATCAGGACTGTCAAGCACGATTTGGCCTTGGAGAATCTATGCTGGCTTTTCCCAATCACGTGCTTCATTTGACTTGTGCTAGCCCCCAGAAGGATTCATTCCCTAACTTTACCAGGGACTGAAATAAGACTGATGGGCATATAATTTCCTGGATCCTCCTTTAAACCCTTCTTGTAGATGGGGGTGACATTAGCCTTCTTCCAGTCTTCTGGGATGTCTCCTGATCTCCATGACTTCTCAAAGATTATGGCGTGCAGCCTCTCAATGACATTGGCCAGCTCTCTTACCCTAGGGTGGATAATATCAGGGCCCATCAATTTGTAGGGGTCAAGCTCCCGTAAGAGTTCACAACCCAACTTTTCCTTCACTGACGGTGGGTCAGTGTTTGCATTAACCTGCATTAACCTGGAATTTTGTTCCCAAGGCCTCGGGCCCAACAGTGCTGGTAAAGATAGATGAAGAAAGTGTTGAGAACCTATGCCTTTTCAGCATTGTAGGTGACTAATTCACCTCTCCTGTTTAACAGCAGGCAAATATTTTCCTTCTGCTTGTTTATGTACGCACAGAACACTTCCTTGTAGTTTTTGTCATCTCTAGCCAATTTCAATTCAAGCTGAGCTTTTGCTTTTCTAACTGCATCTTTGCACAATCTGGCAATTCCCTTGTTATTCTCAATGGGTATTTGGCTGCTTTTCCATCTCTGTTATGCTTCTCTTGGTTTTGAGCAGACTCAGAAGCTTGAAGTTAAACCAAGGGGGGTCTCTTGATCTGCCTACTTCCGTTAGAATAATAGAATGGTTTGGGTTGGAAGGGACCTTAAAGGTCATCTAGTTCCAACACCCCTGCCATGGGCAGGCAAAGAGGGTCCCCCGTGGAGAGTCGGCCAAGTCACGACAATCACACCAATATGGCTACAAGCTACAAAGCTACCCTTTATTAAACAAACAGGTCATATTTATAACTTAAACCGACCGCTCACATGACTCTACACACAGGTGATTGGATAAAGGTTTCCGGCCACGTGGGCGTCTGTGCCGCTGATTGGTGAGCATGCTGCAGGCGCCTGACCAGAGTGTGCCGATGAGAGCGTGTTGATTTCGTGGTTCCCAGGACTTGCTCTGCACCTGGCTTCTTGTTTGTGCATAGCTTGTTTTCTTTCTCACACTGCTTGTTCCCAGGACAATTTATAGTTGCTCTGCAGCTTCAACTAACAGGCCTGGGTTGTCCAACCCAGACAATGGTAACATATGTCCTCGGTCCTTTAAAAATCCCTCTACATATCCCACTTTTTCTTTTTGGAAAACCCATGTCTGTTTCACAATAGAAGTTAAAACTTTCTTCAAACAAGAAAATAAACAGCTAAAAACTAAAAACATTACAACAATGATTATAACAAAGCGTATTCCTTCCGTCAATAACGTCTTTAACCAACCTATTATGCCCAGTCCTCTCAACCATTCCTCAAAGGGATTATCATCAGCAAGAATATGCTTCATGTTTCCCTGCAGTTGTGACAACTTCTTGTGCATCGATATGGAATGATCAGAATGGTTCATACAACACATCCCTTCAAAATCCTCACAACCGTGTCCATGTGCTAATAATAAAAAATCTATTGCAGCTCTATTTTGTAACGTAGCATGCCTAACACTATCTACATCAAACAATAATGAACTTAAAATCTGTAATGTAAGATTAAATATTTTATTTCCCCAGCACGCTAACCTTTGTATATTCTTAGCACTTAATGCTGCCATTGCCCCTGGCATAAATATGAAGGCTAAGACATTTGTTGTTACAGACTGCAGATTGACTCGGTCATTACATGTTTCATCAAAGGTGCGCAGTGCCCTCCGTGATCTATAAGATTATTGAGTCATCTTTACTAAGTCTTTCATATGTGGAGCAAAGAAAGTGAAACGCCCTAAATAACATGGTCCACCGACAGGATACAAAGGAATCCCTGGCCACGCTCTGTCCCCACATATCAAAAAGACTCCCAGTGACAACTGATAGCCCCCTGATACATCTATATGGAAACCCCCAGTTTTTAATTAACCCCAAATAAGTGAACCGGTTAGATTTTAAAAGCCTGTATAAAACCCCCGTTCACCTTGACGTGTTAGCCATAACTGCCATGGGTCACCAAACCAAATTACTCCAGTGCCATTCAGGGGTTGAAGTGGTGATGACATGTGGGTACATCTGCCATATCAGTTGCAGTAACATAAACATATTCAACAGGTACAATGCTAGCCAATGGGTCTAATTCCTGCAAAGGTAAATGATGTGGCTGATTTAAATTCTCAATAACCGTCTTCTGCCATGCTGCATTACGCATAGAAGGCCAAACAAATTGCCCATTTGGACTCATACATGTACCATTCTCATTGGAAGTCAGATCCACTGTTTTAACATTCCAAAAAACCATCAGAATTTGTTTCATTCTCTTGCAGGGGAATACCAATTAAACAAGTTCTAAAGGGGTTCTCTGCCTGTTGCAGACTTAAACAAAAGTTTGTTACTCCCGTGATATTTGCCCATGTCACCCATATGTTTGTCCTAGGCAAGATGTCAAAAATGCTTTGGCCAATGGGTAAAAAATTCATCAAAACCGCAAACCAAGTCCACCACTTAAACATGTTTAGTCCTACAATTGCCACTTTTTTTTTCTGTTTGTTTTTTTTTTGTTTGTTTGTTTTTACATTCCACCCCACAAATCTGTGCCTTCACAGATTCTGATGATGTTGTATACTGTCTCCAATCAGCATGGTATTACACTAGTCATATGTTTTCTCTTGCTTCATACCCAGTTACTAATCAAACACATACACTCTTTACACCATTTACATGTAAGCTTTGGCTTACGGCACCGTTTTACCCCACATAGCATACATTGGCATAATACCCGCAGTTTACATCCCATACAACATAGACAGTTTATTCTGTCTGCTCGCTCTGAGTCTTCTCTTCCGCCTTCTGATCTTGACATGCAGGTCGCACAAACTTGCTAGGGACCCATATAGGTCCTTTATCCGTTGAGATACAAAAATAACCTCTATTGATAAATAACACCGGATTAGGTCCTTCCCATACACCTGAAGCCATATTTTTATACAGAACACTCAAACCAGGAACTGTAGTTGTTTGGTTCCCTCGTGCTGTTTGGTGATGTATAACAACAGGTGGTCCCTCTCTATCCTCCGTAAGGGAGAGAGAGTTTAAGGTAAACAACACCTTAGTCAACCGTTTAGTTACATCTATGTCTTGCGATGCTTTCTGTCTCTGAAGATAATCCTTCAGGGTATGGTTTGCCCTTTCAACAACTGCTTGCCCCATTGGGGAGTGAGGAATCCCTTTAACGTGTTTAATTCCCCAAGTTGTCATAAACCTAGCGACTCGTTGGCTACTATACGCCGGACCATTGTCTGTCTTTATTTCTACAGGAACTCCCATGACAGCAAAACAAGACATTAAGTGTCTCTCCACATGTAATGCCTTTTCACCGGTTTGTGCAGTGGCCCATATAAAATGAGAATAGGTGTCAATTGTGACATGCACATACTTAAGCTTCCCAAAGTCAGGCACATGTGTTACATCCATTTGCCAAACCTGAAGTGCCTTCAGACCTTTTGGGTTAGTGCCCACCCCTAAACCTGGTCCATGATGACTACATTGAGGACAGGAGCGGACAATACCCTTTGCATCTGCTATGGGTATTTGATACTGTTGATGTAAAGACTTTGCATTTTGATGGAACATCTCGTGGCTGTTACGAGCTTCTTCAAACTTCTTTGTTGGAGGAGTTATTGCCAGACAGCTGACTGCTTCATTAGCTCTAGCATTACCTTCGCCCAACCCAATGATCCACTGATGACTTCTAATATGCATAATACAAAATTCATGTTTTCTCTGTCGAAGAGTACTATGCAGTTGTATAAACATTTCACCAAGATGTTGGTTCTTTGTCTCTCTCAACAAGGCATCTTCAATGCGCTGTGCTACACCAACTACGTACAATGAGTCTGATACTATGTTTACAGGTGTATTGTTCCAGCTTCCCAATGCCCAACACACTGCTTTCAGTTCTAAGGTTTGAAGGTTGTCCCCTGATTCACACCTGGTGATCACGTGTTTCTGCCACTGATTATCGGATTGCCAAACACACGCAGCCTTCTTCATCTTTCGTCCTGCATCTGTAAACACCGTTGGCCCTTCAACTGGTCTTTTTGAGCATAACGGTCTCGCAATCCACTGGTAATGTTCCAACATCTTCCAGAGAGGTCCTTTTGGCCGGTTGTTGTGTACAACACCTGTATAACCCATCAAGATTTCTTGTATGGCTGTTGAATGTCTCAGGAGCCACTCATAATCATCCCCACGGACTGGAAAACTGATATCTGCTGGTTCAGTCCCATCAATTTCAACAATCCTGTCTCTTCCTTTTCTCACCAAGGCCGCTACTGCTTCAGGACAACTTAAAATACGATGCCTGGGTTGCAGCGGCAAAAATAACCACTCTAAAATGATCACCGTATTTTCCCCCTTTTTCTTTTGCCATTGTAAAATAAGGGCAAAAGGTGAAGTGGCAACATTACAAACCAAAAAAGATAACATGATTCGCCATTCGGCGACCACACCAGCCAGTCTGAATCTTGCGGGACACAACTTCCAGGGCAGCCCGCTGTTCTGGTGAACAAGTTCAAGGACTGTTGGCTTCTGTGCCATGCAACCAGGATCGGAACGGTTGCAAATCAGCATTAGTGAGGCCAACTATATTACAAACCCACTGTAGGTCTCCTAAAAGCCTTTGCGCATCATGCAGATTTGTTATTTGCGTAGTAAGAGTTACCTTCTGTGGTCGGATCTGAGCATCCTAGATGAGCCAGCCCAAATATTTCCATGGGGCTGAACGCTGAACCTTCTCAGGCGCAAAAATCATACCACATGATAGAAGGTGGTCAACAAGCCATTTCAGTTGATCATCTTAAATCCCTTGTTCAGCAGCCAATAAAATATTGTCCATATAATGGTAGATCAGGACATGAGGCCAACACAGTCATACTGGAACAAGTGCCCAATCTACAAAAGTCTGACACATCATAGGAGAGTTCTTCATTCCTTGTGGTAAAACAACCCATTCATAATGTTTGACCGGAGCGGCACAGTTTATTGATAGCAGAGTGAATGCAACTCTTTGCGTGTCATCAGGATGTAAGGGAATCATAAAGAAACAGTTTTTCAAGTCTATCACAACAATTTGCCAATTCTGAGGGATCATCTTAGGAGTTGGAAGACCAGGCTGCAACGCTCCCATCGCTAACATCTGATCATTAACCTTCTGTAAATCATGTAAGAGTCGCCATTTCCCAGTTTTCTTTGGTATCACAAAAATAGGAGCATTCCAAGTACTTGTAGAAATTCGAATATGACCTATTCTCAGTTGTTCCTGCACCAATTCCTCAGCAATGCGCAGCCGTTCTTTTGTTATAGGCCACTGGTCTACCCAAATTGGCTTTTCTGTTAACCATGTAATCTTCAGTATGGGTGGCTGCCGATCAGTGGCTGTGGTGCAAAATGCTGATCAGTTGTCATAACTAGTCCCAAATGTGACAAAACATCCGCCCCAATCAACCCAGATAATGTGGGTGGGAGTTGCATTACGTATAGCCGAGTTACAATAGCCTGGCCATCTTCAAACTGCAATGTAATCAAGTCTTTACTCTGTTTTGGGACTTTTGCACCTCCTACTCCTACCACTTGGGTGATTGGAGCTTGCCGTTCCCAAGTCTGGGGCCATAGATGTTGATTAATGATGGTGACACCTGCCCCAGAGTCTAATAGAGGTTCCAGACTAATTTGCTGACTGCCTTTCTTCAGCTGAATCTTCTGATATGGTGTTTGATTAAGGTCTAATGTGAAACACACCCCAGGTCTGGTAGATCCAATATTGTCTGCTCCTCCTATCTTAGATGTCTGGCCTTGTTATCTGAGTTGCTCATAAGACTGTCGATGCTCAACAAGACTCTCATAGGGAAGTATTTGAGCAATTTTACTTCCTTTTGGAATAGTAACAGGTGGTTGTAACGCATAAGCCATAACTTGTACGTGTCCTGTAAAATCTGCATCAATTACTCCAGGTAAAACAATTACTCCTTGCCTTCCTGTGGAAGATCTCCCTAATAAAACTCCTCCAACTGGAGAATTCACGTTAGACAAAGGTCCTTTCACTTCAGTTGGAATTAAAGTCACTTTTTTATTATTCAAAGTTACGTCTACTGTGGTTGCCACGTCCTGGCACCCACCCTGGGTGGGTGGGATGCGCTGGTATAAGAAACCACATTTCTCATCTGCGTTGTTGGGGCCTGTACTTGTGTCTTTGCACGTAGACCCGATGCGCTGTGCTGCATGTTTCCCAACCTGTTATATCTACATACAGCAGTAGCATGTGTATCTAAGTTACATTTGTTACACCAGACAGTCTTTGAACAAGTACGCCTCATGTGTCCAGATTCACCACAACGATAACAAATACCAAATCCTGATTTACCATTATTCCCCTTTCGATGTCCACCTATATGATTTGTTAAGGCTGCTGCGATTATATGCCCTTGCTCCCTCAATGCAGCAGTAAAGGCAGCAGCTTGATTATTTCGTTCGGCTCGAGTAGCTCTAATCAACATTTCATCAACAGGACTTCCTTGGGGTAGTGTTGCTAAGATCGCCCTTGTTCTTGGGTTAACCCCTTCACAGGCGAGGGTGCAGAACAAATGTTCCTGCAGGTCCAAAGGTAAATCAGAATTGTCCTTTAATGCTGCAGACAAACCGTCTACAAATTGTCCATAGGGCTCTGTTGTCCCCTGACAAACAGGGGTATAGGAAGCAGGTTTCTTCTTGTCTGGCACAGACAAAAGGGCTCGATGTGCTAAAGTTTGAGCAAGTTGATGCATTTGTACAGGATACTGCAATTGAACCTGCGTAGTAGAGTAAAGCCCCTGCCCAGTTAACATATCTGCCTGTACACCATAAAGTAGATCTCCTATATCTGGATCTTGATGTCTATTTGCTTCCTCTACGGCTAGTCTCTTCCACTCCCTATCAAACATTAGATATTGAGGAGTCAATAACAAAGAAGCAAGTCCAGCACAATCAGCAGGTGAAAGAACGTCTGCTGTGAAAATAAACTGTATGATCTGTTGCGCAGCCTCTGAATGCAGACCACGAGCAGTGACAGTTTGCTTTGCCTGTTGTAATATTTTCCAATCATGTGGCTCCCAAGTATATGGACCAAGATTATTAACTGGACAAGCTAACGAGCTAGTCACCTGCCAGTCACCCTCCAAAATAGCATCACGAACACCACCAGACCAACGCTGTAGAATTGGATCTTTTCCCAAGTTCAGCATCGGAGGGGCAGTTGGGCTAACTGGAGGAACTACAGGTATTGAAGTAGTAGGCAGGTTCATTTCAACTCGCTTTTCCAGGTTTCTTAATTTATCTATTACCTCCTGTAAAGATTTCTCTGTATTGTTATCACAAAGTTTCTCCCCGCCTTCCTCTTCAAATTCGTCTGATGTTGTTTCAGGAAGAGGAGGATATGACATCAGACAGCGCTTTTGCCCCCCCTGATATGACCTATGAGCTGTAGCCACCCTCCATTTTGACCTTGCTCCACCCACAGCTCCAATTGGTGCAGCATGACTCACTGCTCCTCCTTCCTGGGGAGGCTCAGCAGCCTCTTCCGGTTTTGGCTCAGTTACAACAGATCCCAGAGAGTAACTTCCGGTTTGTCCGCTGTCTTATCTAAAAGCACTGTTGAACACGCAGGGGTGGACATACTCTTCATAGGATGAGTATGCCCAACTCTGAAAAATGTAGCCAAGAGAGAAGGCTTAGGTGAATCACCCTTCTGCTCTATTGGCTTTTCTACCACATCTCCTCCCAATGCTTCTATAGCTGCTGCTGCTGCTACTTTTTTTTTCGCCTTCAGAATTTCCAGGGTGTTAATTATAGACCGCCACGTAGCTCCTAACGCTTTAGCTTCTTTTCCTTCTTTGCCTCCCTCGATCGTAGTATCCCAGAGGCAGTTTCCCACTTCTCTCCATTCCGCAATACTAAACAATAACGCGGGCTCGGGGATCTTAATCTTTTTTCGTTTCCAGCGAACTAGTCTCCACTTCTGTCTCTTTAACGCCCTCCCCTCTCTCAAAGAGGATGCTAGTTAACAGTTTAATTGCCGCGTCTAATTCCATCGTGGTCTTCTCAGAGCTCTCCCCTCTCACATAAAGGATATCAATGGGGAGCTCCGCCGCACTTGTTGCGGTCTTCCGTAGTGCCCCCCCCCCCCCCCGCGAGAGGAATTCAGCGGGGAGCCCCACCGCGATTTACTCGAAGCGGTCTTCCTTAATGCCCCCTCCCCCCTCAAAGAAAGGAATTTAGCGGAGAGCCCTGACGCGTTTTACTTGATGCGGTCTTACCACCGGCGGGGGTGCAATCTGCAGCTCTACACCGAACTCTGGACTCCGCTTTTCCCCTCCAGGTTCCGCCCGCCTCCGACCTCCAGCTCCCTAATCGGACAACTTCCCTTCGGGTCCGATGCATGGAGACTTCTGCATTTAAGGGAACAGCATTTAAGCTAAACCGCATTTAAGCGAATAGCATTTAAGCGAATAAATGGGTCCCTGTTCGGGCACCAGATGAAGAGGGTCCTGAGTGGAGAGTCGGCCAAGTCACGACAGTCACACCAATATGGCTCCGTATAAAGGGAGCCGTGCTCCCTTTATTAAACAAACAGGTCATATTTATAACTTAAACCGACCGCTCACACGACTTTACACACAGGTGATTGGATAAAGGTTTCTGGCCACGTGGGCGTCCGTGTCGCTGATCGGTGAGCATGCTGCAGGCGCCTGATCAGAGTGTGCTGATGAGAGTGTGTTGATTCTGCGGTTTCCAGGGCTTGCTCTGCACCTGGCTTCTTGTTTGTGCATAGCTTGTTTTCTTTCTCACACTGCTTGTTCCCAGGACAATTTAAAGTTGCTCTGCAGCTTCAACTAACAGGCCTGGGTTGTCCAACTGATGTGAATAAGTTGTAAATAATATGGTCAAGTTTGTACTCATAAATCAATATTCATTTTAATGCATAAATAAGCTTGTAATTGTATAGCAACAAAGGGGTTAAAATGTCTGAAAGATCATATAGACTGTTCTGGCAAGAAAGTTGCAAATCTCTGAAAGGGGAGCTGTCCTCCCTATCTGCAAAGCAAGCTGCCCTACCAAGGAGATAACGGGACAGCAGGATGGCCTTGAGTCAAATTAACAAGGAGTATTGTAGAAACCCCGGGAAAGATTTCTACAAGTCTGCCAACTCATCACTTTTGAGACCTAAGGTGAAAAGTACACCGTGAGGAAGACCTACGGCCTTCCTCCCATAGACCACTGCCCACATTCTAAAGACCCCGGCCCACAATTTTTGGAAGAATCTGCGCAAGCGTGAAGGACTGATAAGCTAATTAGCATACGAAGCGAGGGTAGGCGGGTTCAGGTGATGAATATGTATAGGCGTTAATGGAATATTCATTGTTTCATTATATAAATATAAGATAATCTGCCCCTCTGGGTGTGTACGATTGGTGGAAGGATCCCCCGTACACCCGGCGCCGACAATAAAGAATACTTAATCACTAAGAAATTCTGAAGACGTTCTTTGAAACACAACCCAGACAATGGTAACATATGTCCTCAGTCCTTTAAAAATCCCTCTACAGGCAGGGACACCTTCCACTAGAACAGGTTGCTCAAAGCCCCATCCAACCCGGCCTTGAACACTCCCAGGGATGGGGCATCCACAGCTTCTCTGGGCAACCTGTTCCAGTGCCTCACCACCCTCACAGTAAAGAATTTCTTCCTTATATCTAATCTAAATCTGTCCTCTTTCAGTTTAAAACCATTCCTCCTTTTCCTATTGCTACATGCCCTTGTAAAAAATCCCTCTCTAGCTTTCTTGTAGGCTCCCTTTAAGACACTGGAAGGCTGCTCTAAGGTCTTCTTGGAGCCTTCCCTTCTCCAGGCTGAACCACCCCAACTCTCTCAGCCTGTCTTCATAGGAAGGTGATCCAGCCCTCTGATCATCTTCATGGCCCTCCTCTGGACTCATTCCAGCAGGTCCATGTCCTTCTTATGTTGGGGGCTCCAGAGCTGAATGCAGTACTGCAGGTAGAGTCTCACCAGAGCAGAGGGGGACAAGCACTTCCTTTGACCTGCTCATCACTCTTCTTTTGATGCAGCCCAGGATACAGTTGACTTTCTGGGCTGCAAGCACACATTGTCAAGCCATGTTGAGCTTTTCATTCACCAGCACCCCCAAGTCCTTCTCCTCAGGGCTGCTCTCAATCCATTCTCCTCCCAGCCTGTATTTGTGCTTGGGATTGCCCTGACCCATGTGCAGGACCTTGCACTTGGACTTGTTGAACATCATGAGGTTCACACAGGTGCACCTCTCAAGCCTGTCAAGGTCCCTTTGGATGGCATCCCTTCCCCCCCAGCATGTTGACCGTACCGCATAGCTTGTGGTCGTTGGCAAACTTGCTGAGAGTGCACTCAATCCCACTGTCCATGTTGCCAACAAAGATGTTAAACAGCACTGGTCCCAGTACGGACCTCTGAGGAATGCCACTTGTCACCGGTCTCCACTTGGACATTGAGCCATTGAAGATAACTCTTTGAGTGCAACCATCCATCCAATTCCTTATCGGCTGAGTGGTCTACCTGTCAAATCCATGTCTCTCCAGTTTAGAGACTCCTTGTCTGTGTGGGACAGTGTCAAAAGCCCTTACCTTTAAAGGGGATGAACTGGTGGTGTGCTTCCAGGAGAGTATTCTTGAAACACCCCCCCCAGCACTTGCTAACTCCTTTATCCTCCATGGAGGCTTCCCACAGAATCCTTTCCAACTGAGCTTTTTTAAGGAAATTGTGACACTTTAGCCAAAGTGTAGCAATGAAGCTGTAACAAGGACATACGTATCTAAAAATAAAATTCAGAAAGGAATGAAGGCATCACAGCAGAAGTCAACTCTGTGGCTGAGCAAGCAACCACACTAGGGACTCTCAGTATGTCCAGACATATGAGATCACCTCTATAACCCTGGCAGAGAGCAGGGTTTTAACTTATAGGATAAAACACCAACAGATTAACCTTCCATCGAAGCTGAATTTACAGTTCAGGAATAGCTACTAGGTGGCTGTGGAATTCACCATGACACTGTAAATCACTCTTTCAATGTGCTGCTCCAGAAAAGGAAGCCACTATTTGAGGAAGTTGTAAGCAAGCTGACCTTCATGACCCCCGTAAGACTATCTCTGTGTCTTATATTGGACAAAAGCTGGGGTATGGCTACTTGGAAAATACTTAACTGGCAGCAGTAGTGACAGTGGTGTTTCAAGGGATCAGGTCTTCATCATCTGGAAGGTCTTGGCAGATATGAGTGAAGAAATTCTCATTTACAGTATTTCAGTATCTTTATGAGATTTTTTTTTTTTAAGGAAACTCCTTGACTTATTATCGCAATGACATGTTGATGGGCTAACAGAAAACATCTTAGTGTAGTCTGTGGAAACACCTAGGCCCCTTCCACTAGTTGAGCTCCAAAGGGAGCAGGAGCTAAATTTTGCATTCAATCATTTAACCAAACTGGTACTGGCAGTACCAAATGCTTTCTTATTCAGATGCATCTCTGAAACCGAGTATCCACTAAGAATTTCAGCAAATTAATGTATCTGGGCTTCATAAAGCAGAAAGACTTTAGACCTGTTGGGTAGTTGATGGCTGGAAGAGAACCCAGGTTTATCCCAAATGGCTGATAGTACAGTCTTGACAAATGCTGGTTGGGACACCGAATTTTCATTTAAAGTTTCTTATCACAAATTGAGATTAAAAGCTAAAGTCTCGAAGGGTTGGGTTTTTTCTGTGAAAATGGACAATATTGACTTGGGACTATAACTGCTTTTGATTATTTAAATGTATTTTAGATGTAATATACGTTAGGTTGTATGCAAAGCTAAGCAAAGCATGTCATGGTAGGCAACTTGCAGATAATGTTTTCCCTGAAAAAGTAGCCTGAGTAGACACATTCTTTTAGAAAAATGACAAACTTTCCCAAACAGAAATTTGCTCTATCAATCAAGCATATTTAACTAATGCTACCTTTTACTGAGGACAAGTCCTGCACTCTTCCCTTCTCCCATCTTTTCCAGGAAAGGATTAAATGAAAGTAGACATGCTGTGAAGTGTCACTTGCTAGCATATGCTTTTCTTGATCCTGTCTGATGGCCATGAGCACCAAAGGAAGCAGCCAAATGGCCAGACCTCCCAAAGGCAGATCCAATAGCACAGCACAGCACAGCATGGCCTGTGTCAAGATGACCCACTGAGTGGGGTTTAATTTAAAAATGAGTGACAGAGCAAGGCAGGGTGGGATGGGAGATGATGGGACACAGAAAAGGCTGTTGCAGAGAGGGTGGAAATAATTTGTTCAGACAGATACAGTGGGCAGGACAAGAAGTAATGACCTTATGTTTCAGATATTAAGAGAAGCCTTCAGTAGGCACTGCAAAGGATCACTTAGAGAGGCTGTGACATTCCATCAGTAGAAGCCCTTAAGAAACTATTTTGGTAATGACATACCTGCTCCTGCAAGAAAGGGATAAGCTATGTGATTTTTATTTTTTAATGCTTACTCAAGACTTTTTTTTATTTCTTTTTTTTTTTTTTTAACAAATCATTAGAAACAAAGAGTAGAGTGCAATGGCTAATTTGTCAAATGGTTTTTGCAGGGCTCTGTCCATTCAGGCAAGTGGAGGGGGGAGGACATCACTTTACGATGCTTCATACAAAGTTGATTCATAAAACATCTGTTGTGTGAATTGTGCAGTTAACATGCATGGCAATTTGAGCATGCATTGATGATTTTGTACACTAAGAGACCAGTTACATTTCTGCTGAAATTTAATGGGATTAAAATGAAGTACTGAGGAAGAAAAATTATAGTTAATACAAATGTTTTGCATGAATTGCATGATTCTTCAATTTTTTCTTATTCCTGTGAATTTCAATCATAATATACAGAGGGAGTGTGATGCAAATTAGAGAAGTTTAATACAAAAGAATGACGTAAAAAGTGAATATGTTTGAAAGACCATGAATGTGCTTGGCCTTATATATGCAATGTGGGACAGTGAGATAGAATCATAGAATCATTTAGGTTGGAAAAGACCCTTAGGATCAATCATCAAGTCCAACCGTTAACCTAGCACACCAAGTCCACCACTAAACCATGTCCCTAAGTGCCATATCTATGTGTCTTTTAAATACCTCCACGGTGGTGACTCAACCACTTCACTGGTGTCCTGGTTTTCGCTGGGATGGAGTTAACTTTCTTCTTAGGAGCTGGGCAGCCTGTTCCAATGCTTGATAATCCTTACAGTGAAGAAATTTTTCCTAATATCCAATCTAAACCTCCCCTGGCAAACCTTGAGGCCATTTCCTCTTGTCGTCTCACTTGGTACTTGGGAGAAGAGACCTACCCCACCTGCCTACAACTTCCTTTCAGGTAGTTGTAGAGAGCAATAAGGTCTCCCCTGAGTCTCCTTTCCTCCAGACTAAACAACCCCAGTTCCCTCAGCCGCTCCTCATAAGACTTGTGCTCTAGACCCTCCACCAGCTTCATTGCCCTTCTTTGGACACACTCCAGCACCTCATTGGCTTTCTTGTAGTGAGGGGCCCAAAAATGAACGCAGTACTTGAGGTGCGGCCTCACCAGTGACGAATACAGGGGGACAATTGCTTCCCTGCTGGCCACGCTATTTCTGATACAAGTCAGGATGCTATTGGCCACCTTGGCCACCTGGGCACACTGCTGCCTCATGTTCAGCTGGCTGTCAACCAGCACCCCCAGGTCCTTTTCTTCCAGGCAGCTTTCCAGCCACTCTTCCCCAAGCCTGTAGCATTGCGTGGAGTTGTTGTGACCCAAGCGCAGGACCCGGCACTTCTCCTTGTTGAACCTCATACAATTGGCCTCGGCCCATCGGTCCAGCCTGTCCAGATCCCTCTGCAGAGCCTTCCTACCCTCCAGCAGATCAACACTCCAGCCCAACTTGGTGTCGTCTGCAAACTTACTGAGGGTGCACTCAGTCCCCTTGTCCAGATTGTCAATAAAGATATTCAACAGGACTGGCCCCAGTACCGAGCCCTGGGGAACACCACTTGTGACCAGCCACCAACTGGATTTAACTCCATTCACCACCACTCTTTGGGCCTGGCCATCCAGCCAGTTTTTTACCCAGCAAACAGTACACCCGTCCAAGCCATGAGCAGCCAGTTTCTCCAGGAGAACGCTGTGGGAGACAGCGTCAAAGGCTTTACTAAGGTCCAGGTAGACAACATCCACAGCCTTTCCCTCATCCACTAGGCAGGTCATCTTGTTGCAGAAGGAGATCGGGTTTGTCAAGCAGGTCCTGCCTTTCATAAACCCATGGTGGCTGGGCCTGAGATGTCTCAGAGAAGTCAAGTCTGCTGCCTTCTGTGGTGAGGAGAAAGTGAAAAGAAGATAATACAGGTGATAGTCTGTGGTGCAAGAGTCTGCAACAATCATACCCACAGACAGCACACAAATATAGTAGGGAGAAAGGGAGAAGGCAGCGGATACAGGGACTAATCTTGAATGTAAGTTTTGTTTTGTTTTACCAGAGTTTTGGTTGATTAATGAGGAGAGAATTAACCCCAGCACTAACACAGACAGGCAATAGCTGTAACAGCACAGATAAGAATCTCTGCCTGGTTTTATCCACTAGCCCTTCTTGTTGTGGCAAGGTTTTGAGGGACATGTGCTGTCTTTTACTGAGTTGATGAAAGTCTGGATAGTCAGCATGACAGTGGTGAAGATTTGCATAAATTTTAGAGAAAATAACAACTGAGAGTCTCAGAGCAAAAGTGGAAAGTGCAAGAAGGCATCTCAGTGGAAATGAGTCAGGTCTACAGTTCTGCAGGATGGAAAGTTGAGCAGTAACTTGCAGTGCTTCTGTCAACAAATTGGGTTATGTGGCAATGCTGCTATAGCAACTTGGTAAAACCTTTGGAATAGTTGTCTACTATCATGCAGTTTGTATTAGCAAAGTTATGCTTGTAACCGTTAAACAGTCTATATAATATGTCTAACATTTACAGAGGCTATTATATAGTTAGATTAATTACATTCCTCCATCCTAAAAGATAAAAACACCATGGTAAAACTCTATAACATTAGACCTAGATAAGCTATCTGTGTTGTGAGCATAAAGCTCAGACTCTGGTGTCGGTGGGGACATGCTAGTGATTTGGTGATTCAGAATTGCTGCAGAAGTCTGGGATTCTTATAAGCTCGTTCCTACAACAGGAAGAGTAAAACCTGTAAAATGGGCTTCTCTCTATGATGGGAATCACCAGTAAGAACTACGAACTGCTGAGAAAAGCAACGGTTCATAGGTGTTGAAAAAAGGGATCTGACAAACTGACTTTCCATTTTTACTTCTCTCCTTTCCCCACATCCCGTCTGCTGAGTAATAACTTGTGTAACAGAAGCAAACCCTACATATACCAATGGTTTCTGTGAAAAAGAGGTGGTTTATTTCTATAAGTTTGAAGACTGTGGCCCAATGAATATTTATTTACGACGTATCTTTCCTTTACATCTGACATGTACCTAACATGAAAAAAAAAAAGGTTCTACCTATCTCCCATCTTCTATGTGTTGTACAAACATTTAGGCCTTATTCCAAGTAGCATACCACTGCCTTCCAAGTGCACCTACAGATTTAATCACTAATTTGGAAATCTGATGCACACATTAAATATACTTCCAACCTGTAGGAATATCCATAAAAGTCATAAAAAATGAGTTACTTACCTACTCAAGCCAGCCAATACCAAACTAGGCACCAGTTGATGGTAGCAAACGTTCTTAGAAGTTTGTTCTGTACAGCAGAACGTGTTAAGGCATGCACACCAGGATCACACACTCTGCTGAGGGCACAGTGAAAGCATTAGGAACAGACCCCAGCTACAAATAAAACCCTCTTCTTTCAAGAGAAGAGTCAGTGATGATCAAAGAATTTGCTTATTTCAAAACACATTTCCTACTTGTTCTGCCACAATCCAAACTTAATAGCATCTGCCATTATCACCAAAAGTGAAAAACAATACTAGAAAACCTAAGCCAGACAGGCCTTGGATTTTGGTAAGATACTTTGTAGTGTAGGTTTGTACTACAAATGCAACCTGTGTTTCACATTGCTATTAGAAATATCGTACCTTTTTCTTGTTTTCTCAGGATTATAATTGCACTGAGCAGTTCTTCTTCCATAAATACACAAATTTTTTTTTCTCATGTTAAGGGACCAGCTGGCCATAGAACCTGCCAACACTGGTGTACATGCAGTGTAGTTCTTGTACCAGAAACACAAGAGTGAAAGGAAAAAGATACACAGTACAAACATATCTCTGCACACCATTAATATTTTCATAAATTTTATGTCTAGATAAATAACAACATAAAGGGCTATAGGAGAAACAAAACAATACAAACCAGATGGCAACTCTAGTCTGGGAAATGATTGGTTGTGTATTTTGGGGTATTCCCTCCCCCTCCCAAAAAAAGATAAAACCCTTCAAAACACTCATAAAGGTACTTCTAAAATAATCTGAGTTCTTCCTATACAACTAGTTTGCTTGTGAAATATTATATTGTACATATACAAAAAAACCCCCACAAATAGTGGAGAAGTCACATGGTTTTGATTTGAGCTTTTCTATTATCATTACAGTTTGAAGTGATTGCAGGTGGAGGCTTGTTTTCTCCATGTAATGGTATTGCCACCAGCTACCTCTAAAAAGAGTAGGAGAGTGTAATAAGGGAACTAGGCTCTTAACATTTCTGGGTTTAAATTTTCATAGAATGTTTTTGTCTTTAGATTAAGAGATGGAAAGTAGGTTTGATTTGTATTTAAGCTCACCTATCCTGCATTATTTAAGAGCAAGATTCTTCTATAATACCTAAATCATTTTTTATTTAGTTTACAAAGATGTTACCTAAATTATTTCCTGCTGCAACATAGCTTAGACACAACCACCTGCCATTAAGCAATGATAGTTAGGCAGCTTGAGGAGTTAAAAAAATAACAATGTAAGCCTAAATGAATGATATATGATTTTTTTTTTTTTGGGGGGGGGGAAATGAAACTGTACTAAAAAATATCTTTTTTACATTGGTACTTATTTAAAATGAAACATCAATCAAATAAATATTTTTTTAATTAAAAAAAAAAAGGAATTACTTTAAAGCACCAAAACTGTGAGTATGATCTTACACCGCATATACAAGAAGGCGAGTTTGGTACTTTGTGTACTAGTTTAAAATTCTGAGTCATATTAAAAACCATTAATACATTAAAACCATTAAATACACAGCAATAAACTTGTATTGCAGAAAAGCTGCACTAAAGAAAAAAGAGCAAGAGGCAGACAGTAGATAGTTAAATCTCTTTTTAGTTTTTAGGTATTGCTAGAAATACTTAGTTTTTTTACTTTTTAAAACATGCTTGTTGCTTAATACTTTATAACATTAAGATTTTTAGCTATAGTAAACTTATTGTTTGCAATAAAATATGCATTTAATATGTTCTTTTGAATATAATGGAGTTAAAAATCTTTCTTAAAGCCAAGCACAATGTACTAGTGTTTAAGACTACCAATAATATTGCACAAAGCTAGTGAATGGCAAATTTGTTTTCTTTTGATTATTTCTCATTTATTTAACAGGCTTAAAAAAGAAGTTAGTTTCATTAACCTTTACTGGCTTCATTCATACAAGAATCTGCAGCCATCTGTATTTCTTGAGCTTTCATCTTAATGATGCTGTATTTGTATATATACAAGATGAAATCCAAAAGACAGCAACCACAGTAACACAGCTGGGAGTTGTTAAGTAAGCATCCCTAATACTCAACACCTATTTCCCAATTCAGAGATCAAAAACAATGTTCCTAAAAGAATCTTAGAAATCAAGCTGGTCTACAGCAAACTAATTACTGAATAGGTGACAGTTTCTTGAATAAAATCTCTGTAGAATTTGGACTATACTCACCAAAATGGCCATCATCCTTCTTACTCTTTCTAAATGGACACACTACTGCTTAATAGCCTTAGATATCAGCTTCAAATAATACTCTACATTAATATTAGAAACTCAGCAGAGTAAAATTAATTGCTTGGTTATTTTCCATATTAGAGGTACAACAGAGCATTCACATTTCAGAATTGAAAGACAGTCTTTTCTGTCACATTCTGAAGCTCTGGGCCACAGAATATAGAAGACCTGAATCACAATAAAAATACACAAATGTCAGGTTGCAGATTCACTACAGTCAGAGCTGGGAGTTATGGATTAATAGTCAAATTGAACAGGAAGTGCAAAGAAACATATATACAACAGCCTCTCCCTAAAATATACTGGCATGTCCACCCACCCTCAATCCTAAAAATTCTAACTTTAAGTACATGTATTAGGCAGCAATTAAATATAAATTTACTTTGTAGGAAAAAAATAAATTACAGTATGTTTAGAGGTTAAAACCAGCTATTACTGTATTTCTTACAGCACTGATAGAAATGTCAGTGTGCTTACTACACCAAAGAACAATTTAAAGTCGTTTAGGATGACCTACTATCTGTCAGCTCTGGTAGCATTGAAATTATGCAACACACTCTCCCAGTAAGGTGCTTCTGTTTACTCCTTTTCTTTGCAAGGAGCTTCACCTGTTAACTTGTTACATTAACCCTGTAGTGCTAAACATAATATATTGTCAATGCTTATGGAATCATTACCAGAAATGTATACAGGTAAGTACAGAAGCCCACACTGGAGCAGGCTCCTGGCAGGACCTGTGGATCCATGGAGAGAGGAGCCCATGCTGGGGCAGGTTTGCTGGCAGGGCTTGTGACCCCACCCCATGGGAGTAGGCTGTTCCTGAAGGACTGTACCCCATGGAAGGGACCCACGCTGGAGCAGTTCATGAAGAACTGTAGCCTATGGGAAGGTCTCACGTTGGAGAAGTTCATGGAGGACTTTCTCCTGTGGGATGGACCCTGCGCTGGAGCAGGGGAAGAGTGTGAGGAATCCTCCCCCTGAGGAGGAAAGAGTAGCAGAGATGTGTGATGAACTGATCACAACCCCATCCCCCTGTGCCACTCAGAAAGAGGAGGTAGAGAAAATCAGGAGTAAAGTTGAGCCCAGGAAGAAGGGAGGTGTGTGTGGGAAGGTGTTTTTAAGATTTAGTTTTTATTTCTCATTAATCTGATTTGATTGGTAATAAATTATCAATCTGTCTATTTTGCCTGTGATGGTAATTGCTGAGTGATCTCTCCCTGTCCTTAACTTGACTCATTATATTTTCTCTCCCCTGTCCAGCTGAGGAGGGAGAGTGATAGAGCGGTTTGGTGGGCACCTGGCATCCAGCCAAGGTCAACCCACCACAATTACACATGCACAGTTTTCATAGAAAATTGGAGGATTATGTGAATAAAAATGCAGGCTGGAAAATAGGAAAAAAAAAAACATAAAAGTTGCTTAATCACCACTACTAATTTAGCAATAAGTTTCAGATTAACTGTATAATCTGAATTACCATTCTACATCATAGTTTTATTTTGTGCTACAGCCAAAAATTTGATTAACTCAGTTTTAAAGTGTGGTGTGACTGGAAGTACAGACAAATGTAGAGCAAAAATATACCACAGCTTACAGTACAGGCAATGTCAAATGAGTATGATAAACTTTGAAATTGCTGTTAATGCTGCATGAACACACTATTAGACAGCTTACAACCACACCGTGTAACTTGGGGTTCAGAGAAGTGGTTTAAGAAAAAAAATAGAACAACAAACATTGTTTAGTTTTAGGTCCCTGGAAAGCCAGTATCAAGTGTTTCATAGAGCTGATCTCAGGACAGAAGAATACAGACCTGACAACTAATACACACAGCAAAATTGATACAACTCTGCAATAATGTTGCTCACAGGTGCTTTGAAAATGAATGTTCACTAACTTTATAAATAAGGCAACAAGGTTATGAAAATGCCTGTCGATAGCAAGGATAAAGTGATATCCTTTTGAGATGTTTGATAGAGCTTTAATTTCAGGACAGCCACAGCTAAACAGCTGAAGGGTCCAACAGCTGAGCTGCTAAGGTAAATTCTCCTGTTCCTATTTATAAAAGTAAATGGCAAGACATGAAATCTACTGTTATAAAAATTAACACAGTACATGATCTATTACATGACAGCAGCAATGCATAACTCCACTTATAAAAAAACAACCACATAGTAGTTAGTCTTTCACAAGAGGAGTGGTGAATGGAACACACTACACAAAGGACAGGGATTGTGTATTTCTCAAACAGTGTATGTCATGCTAGTAAAAATAAAATGCTAGTGAAAATTCAGTTTTCTTAGAATTGTAATAGGCTGACTTTACTGTAATATCACATAGAGTTTCTAGATGGTACAAGGCTATTTGTATTTCAGTACTGACATAACTCTTTAGTACTGTGATATCATAAGAGTAGCTGCCTGCAGCCATTAGTCATGAAGTTTAGGATTACTTCTAAGTAAGTATTCACTGCAGTTGAAGTTGTAACTCTCCTTTAAAAAACCTCAGGATCAAAAGGGAAGTGTTTTGTTTCAGCCAAGAGACTTTTGGGTATGAAATACAAATATTTTTGCAGCCACTAAAGGCAATAATAAAAAACAGCAAGAGAAACATGATTTTCACAACTGAAGTATCAGTATGTATAAGTGTTTTGATCTTTTTTAAAGAAGGCTGTTTACAGTAATCAAAAGCCATTTTAAACCAAAAGAGAAAAATAATTTTAAGTATGAAATTACAAAATATTGCTTCTTATAACAAATGATAAAGTACAACAAGCTTGGTTCAGCATAGCTAAATATTATTTTTAAAAAGCATGAAAATGTCTACTTTAAAAAGGTGTAAGACTATAAATAACCTTCTAAAAAGGTGCTGTAGTATGTCTTGCTAAATGTACCATGCTGACAACAAACACATTCTTGAACATGTACTGAATTCAGCTCTTATTTCTCATTGTGCTGTAGTCACTTGTTATATTTCACACTGACTTACACTTCTTCAAACTAAGAAGAAAAAAACAAATCTTAGTTGCACATTACTGAATTTCAGCTACAGTAGTGCAAATAGGAATTCTGCTCATTCTAGAACATCACACTGCTACATAGCAAGCTTCTCTGCAAGGAGCTATTTAATTAGTTTTTTGAGTAGATGATATATTCAGTGCAGTGAAAGGGAGTTTTTATGGCTGGTTTAATGTCTTAGCTGAATCCCAAAGTTACTCTAACAGCAAGTATTCTCCCAGCTCAAAATGCCCCCTCCCGCTCACTTAACTGGCCACACATTACTAACGCAAATATAAAAAGTGCTTAAGGATTGGGCATTCCTGATTATATAAAATGCACATCTGAACAACTTAGCTTTCTGCCCAAAACAGAATTTTTGGAACAAATTAAAGAAAGAAGTGACCTGAAAATTAACATTTCAGGCCATTTTCCCCACACACTGAATCATTTGACAAAGAAAGACTTTTTCGACAAAGAAAGCCTTCTATAGAATTGATGGTCAAAACTGCTGGTTCTGAATTTTCAGAAATTAAGAGGAAAAGTAATCTTCAACCAGGTTTTCTTTTCTCACTTCAGTGGCTGTGAATCACCTGTTTGGGGGGAGGGAAGCAACATCTGAAAAGCTAAATGGCTGTACAAATTATCTCTGATCAACATATTTGGCAAATCCAACATGCAATACTGAGCAGTGTCTTTAAAAGCCTTGATTCTCTCTTTGCTCCCAGGGTAATGACACTTTAACTCTGGAGCCAGGAGACACAGAGTATGACCAAGTCTTTTTTTGCCTTTTGGTATTATTGGCAATGAACACAGATTAGAGCTTGAAGAGGCCCAAAATACTGGATTAGAAAACTATGGAGAGCAAAAGCTCGCTTCTTCAACCAGTTACACTGTCCATCACTCCCAGGAACCTGGGCTTCGCATTACATACAGTACTCTAAATGTATTGTACTGATTTATGTGTACCATTATGTGCACATACACAGATAGGCTTGGGACACTTTTGATAACCAATAACATTCTGTTTTTTCATACAGAAGCTACCACATCTTTATACTGCTTGTTCATCTGTACTTCAGATACACAGAATGCCTCAACATTTTTGTACATGGGTTACTGTCCATAAGGAAGGAATTGCTCTTAAAAGAAACAAAGTTAGTCGCAACTTTATGTACAAGTTAACTCATAAAGCAGGCAATACAAGTGATGACTATATCTGCAGGAATTAGTTACTATTAGTTTGTCTTGAAACTTCAACAATTAAGGAAATCACTTCAATGTGCATTTTAATACTACTGCTGCACATACATTAAGACACTTTTGGCACTTAATAAACATACGTCATTATATCAGATTTAGCCTCTATTCCTAAGGCAAATAATTACATTACATTTAGCCTATAAGGATGCATATATATTAAGCATAGTTTGTAACATATGTGCCAATATACTTTTGTATAACTGTTTTCAACCTAAAACCTCTATGCCACTGTTTTTTTTGGATGTGCAGAACTTAGTTAAAAATCAGTAGATCAATCTTTTTAATAAAGCATGGTATTAAACCGATACTATTATAATGAAGAATACTATTCTGCAACTTCTACAACAGACTTTTATTAAGATTTTTCTTCTTGTGTAATAACTACTGAGTAACCAATCTATATGTTCAAGCAAGTACACTCAACTATGTGAAAAGTATTTATTCAGCTGAATTTCATGAGGGCTTTGTCTCAATCTCTCTGTTCTCTCAGATTATTTCACAAACTTCCATAGCAGGGGCCCTTTTTTCCTTTCTGAGCTGTTAGCTATTTTGTACAACCATTTTTAAGTCAAATCTGTACTAACTGTTAAACAGTCTCATTTCATGAAAACAAGATTGTTTTCATAAAAAAATATGGTATTGGTAAGAGAAAACAGGTCCCAGGTGTGTGAAAAACTGCAAGGAGCACACACTCAGAACTCTGCATCCTGCTTTAGGTCCAAGTGATTTCCCAGGACCTCAGCATTTGACAGGAGAGCATCTTTAAAAGGGGAAAATGCTATAACTGTAGACTGTTAAAAAGGAGACAACAACTGGTGCACTACAGGTACTGACTGAATGGCAGTGATTTTCAGTCTGCACTCTGAACTGATTCTAAAGGGCTGCAAAAGATAGCAGAGAAAAACACATGTATTTATATTATACAGCGATGTACACAAAAGACTTCTAAGAGGATACTCTTCCAATGGAAAACATTTAGGATGTACACCAACTAGATTAAAAAAAATCAAAGTCACTCTTTGATAATTTTTTTTTTTTTAATGACCCATAGTGTTAAAGAGTATTCTTGCTAAATAATGCAAACAAGATCCCAAAGAATAAGTTAGGTTTACTAAAACCATAAAGTCAAATCACAAAGTTGAAATTTGCTCAGTTATCTAGGAAATTAAAAGAGAATAATTGCACTGAGAAAGCCAAGTAAATTCCAAGGCATGTCTTTTTTTATAGCTATCACTTCATTTCTGAAGGGCTGTGGTAGCGGGAGTTTTCAGTATGCAAAGAACAGAAAAAGTTAGATCCAAGCAAAATTATTCTCACTTTGAGTTTCAGCAAGAGTTAAGTATACCTCCACTCCTGGATTTTCCACTCCAAAACTAACAGTACATTTGGTATAGAAGGAGTATGACATAATTAAACAGTATTAAATCATTAGTGTGGCCAATGGCTAGTTCATGAAGAAATAAAGGCAACATTTATTTTCCTTCTTAAAAAATGATAAATATAATTAATATTTGAAAATAGCATATCAGTGGAACAGTTTGAGACATAGTATTTCATAATCACAACATTCAGCAGATGATGTGCTAAGTCACCATCCCTTTTTAAACAGCTGTAGCACTTTATCAATAGTCACTCTCCAGCTATGGTAATAACTAACCAGGATAGAATAGCCTGATTGTAAACATCCAAGAAGGTTATCTTTTTTTCTACTGCTACCTGTGTTGCAAGGATTATAAATATTGATCTCCCATACTCTTGAAATAACCTTTCATCCCTAAACAAATGTTTAAATTCTTAAGAGATTGTCATACCTCTCTTTTTCCAATTTTAAAATACTTGCAAATAAGTTTAATGGAATCTTTTATTTAGCCTTAAATTCATCCATATGGCAGTAGCAGAAAAGAACTGCCACAGAATAATAGTGCTATATGGTGGTGTTGTAATCAAGAATCTCTTTGTGCTACTGATGGAGCCTTAATTTTGAAAACACAACTCTTGCCAATTTCTGGTTTGTTCTGAAATCAACTTCATCTGCTGAAGTCTAATATCTGTACTTTCAGGCACTATAGCTTAATATAATGCAAGTTCACAGGATTAATATGAGTAACAGAAGTATAAATGATATTTGTATATTTGCTGTTTATAGTCTAGAAATGCAATTAAGTCTGTGTTTACAGATTGAAATCAAGCTAGCAAAGAGTCAGTCACACAAGGTAACCAATGAGATTTCAATGTGTTCAGCAGTCAAATCTCATCATCCATCACTTGGAGCTATTCAGTCTGAAGTGATAAACATGCTAAATTTTTACAAGGCCAGAAGTAATTAGAGAATAAGTGCAGGGTGTGTCCAAGAGAGATTGTGCTGCTTTGTTACTTAAAAGCTTTTTGAAGCATTTTGGTAAGATGCAAACAGTCCCTTCAAATTTAGTAAATAAAATAGAGCTTTTTATAGGAGCAGTTCTGTCACTATTCAGCAAAAGAATTCAAACAATAAATGGCTAAGATGTTGCCTATAAAAAGTTTTCCTTACTATAAACTGTAAATTCCTTTGAAAAGTCAGTGATACTAAATTAATCTGTGCATGTTTTACCACATTGGATGTCAGACAGTTTAGTCACATTCATAGAAAGACTCCTAGAATGCATAACCTGAGGCTTAGCAGCTATTGCTATACAAAAAGCATTGAAGAAATATATTTTCTTAAATGTAGATTAATTACAGTTTAATTTTCCCAGTCTGTGCAAGGCAAACTCTCCTCTTCATCCTCTGATTCAGGTGATGCTTCCTTAATTCGTCGCAATGCTTCATGGATGCTCCTTGTCAGAGGGTCAGTATTGGGCAGAATTGTAAAGGATTCTCTCAAAACATCTTTCTGCACTTTCTTCAATTTCACCCCTTTCCTGATCTGTGTCAAGATGTTTTCGCTATCTTCTTCATCGGGAAAAGGAGGGAGATGTCTCTGCTCAACTTTTCTTAAGTGAAAACTGCCATGCTTCAAGGAAGCTAGCACTTCATCCATTGGGGAACTCACTGCAGAAAAATCAAAAATCCTTCAGTATCATTTCTACTAAATTTATTCAGTCTTTTGTACTGCCTTCCCCTTCTATAACAAGGTCTTACAGCTATTGCCTGTCTGTGTTAGTGCTGGGGTTAATTCTCTCCTCATTAATCAACCAAAACTCTGGTAAAACAAAACAAAACTTACATTCAAGATTAGTCCCTGTATCCGCTGCCTTCTCCCTTTCTCCCTACTATATTTGTGTGCTGTCTGTGGGTATGATTGTTGCAGACTCTTGCACCACAGACTATCACCTGTATTATCTTCTTTTCACTTTCTCCTCACCACAGAAGGCAGCAGACTTGACTTCTCTGAGACATCTCAGGCCCAGCCACCATGGGTTTATGAAAGGCAGGACCTGCTTGACAAACCCGATCTCCTTCTGCAACAAGATGACCTGCCTAGTGGATGAGGGAAAGGCTGTGGATGTTGTCTACCTGGACCTTAGTAAAGCCTTTGACGCTGTCTCCCACAGCGTTCTCCTGGAGAAACTGGCTGCTCATGGCTTGGACGGGTGTACTGTTTGCTGGGTAAAAAACTGGCTGGATGGCCAGGCCCAAAGAGTGGTGGTGAATGGAGTTAAATCCAGTTGGTGGCTGGTCACAAGTGGTGTTCCCCAGGGCTCGGTATTGGGGCCAGTCCTGTTGAATATCTTTATTGACGATCTGGACAAGGGGACTGAGTGCACCCTCAGTAAGTTTGCAGACGACACCAAGTTGGGCTGGAGTGTTGATCTGCTGGAGGGTAGGAAGGCTCTGCAGAGGGGTCTGGACAGGGTGGACCGATGGGCCGAGGCCAATTGTATGAGGTTCAACAAGGAGAAGTGCCGGGTCCTGCGCTTGGGTCACAACAACTCCACGCAATGCTACAGGCTTGGGGAAGAGTGGCTGGAAAGCTGCCTGGAAGAAAAGGACCTGGGGGTGCTGGTTGACAGCCAGCTGAACATGAGGCAGCAGTGTGCCCAGGTGGCCAAGGTGGCCAATAGCATCCTGGCTTGTATCAGAAATAGCGTGGCCAGCAGGGAAGCAATTGTCCCCCTGTATTCGTCACTGGTGAGGCCGCACCTCAAGTACTGCGTTCATTTTTGGGCCCCTCACTACAAGAAAGCCAATGAGGTGCTGGAGTGTGTCCAAAGAAGGGCAATGAAGCTGGTGGAGGGTCTAGAGCACAAGTCTTATGAGGAGCGGCTGAGGGAACTGGGGTTGTTTAGTCTGGAGGAAAGGAGTCTCAGGGGAGACCTTATTGCTCTCTACAACTACCTGAAAGGAAGTTGTAGGCAGGTGGGGTAGGTCTCTTCTCCTATATAACAGCAACAGGATAAGAGGAAATGGCCGCCAGGGAGGTGGTGGAATTGACATCACTGGAGGTGTTTAAAAAATGCGTAGATGTGGTGCTTAGGGATGTGGTTTAGTGATAGACTTGGCAGTCCTGGGTTAACGGTTGGACTTGATGATCTTAAAGGTGTTTTCCTACCTAAATGATTCTATGGTTCTACAGACCAAAAAGTATCCACATACAATTACTGTGATAGTCCCATACCATAAGTTTAAAGGAGACTGTAGTATTTTCAATTTTATCATTCTGTAGCTCTATTATTGTTTTAGCCTCCAAATTTATCTTCCCTATTACTAGGTCAAAACTGGATTATACAGACAATTATAATTTCTGAAACCAAGTAACCTCCTATCAGGCAGGTAGCAGAACTTTTTGAACAAGATGGCTTTCCTGTTTGCACTCAAGAAAATCAAGACAGCTGCAATGAATCCAACATAATGAAGGTGTATATATATTACTTTATATTTCTTGACTTTTAAACTCAGGTAATGAGTATGCATCTTAAGTATTGGACTGTGAAGTCACAGAAATGCAAGCACAGAGAAGAGCCTACATTCTCAGCGCTTGCATTTTGTGGCTGATTTTACCTACTGTATTATTATTAGTATGTGCCAGTGAGGGAAGCAGCAGTACAGTCAACTGCAACAGCATGCATTTTCCTGCTCCTCTGGATTCATGTATGTACCAGCACCTAGTCACAACATGCCTATGTAAATTCCCTTCCTTTATAATTATTTAAAACTGAGAAGTAAGAGCTAATACTTTATCACAAATCCTTCCTTTATTACCAATTTGAAACTAGTTCTCTGCAGAAATAAAAATTGTGCTTTGGCTCTTTGAAGAGCTACAAGTAGGTAAGATCTCTATGTCAGAGAATGCACTATAATAAAGCACAACAGTTCAAAATACCTCCCACACACTAGCACATACGACGTGCATCACGTATCAATCAACAGATGAATATCCATCTCCAGGGTTCTTTTTTATATTTTTGTATATTTTTTAAAAGATGTTTTGCATTTTTGAGTGGACTTTGTCCATCAAACTAATGGACCAGACAGTTGGAATAGACATGAGGAAAAGAGAGAAATAAGAGGAAAACTGCACATTTGAAGGAGAAAGGAAGGACTGACTGTAAAATACTCATCTGTCAGAGACACAAATTTCTGAAGTCACTTGGAGACTTGGAACATCTTGGGGAATACAGAGCAGCAGGTAGAGTACTGCTGCAGATATTAATGATACTCTTAAGAGGGAGGATATAATTTGATTATATATTTGTCATTTTATGATTATATATAGTCAAATTGCACACAAAACACATGCTTTATATAAAATTGAAAAATATCAGAAAAATAAACAATAAGACTACAGAAAAATAAACATGGAGCATTGGCAGCATCAAAATTGATAATGAACTTAAGACACTGTACCTGCGACTTGCAAGACTCGTAAGACCTTAAAAATTCTACAACTATTCAGTTGCCTCAAGGTTTTTCAGTCATTTAAGGACAATTCTAGAAGAAACACTCCTTGTTTCTGCCTGACAGATGAAAACAGTTCTAATTTTGATTTTATCTGGATGAGGGAAAAGGCCAATTGAGGGATGTTTTCTGTAGTTGTAACTGACAGAGCCAGATAGAGCTTTAATAAAAGGTTATTACAACCATATTACAGTAGTGTGAACCAGGGCACACCTGAGGTACTTTTTCTCAGTGACTTCCAGTAAAACAGTTCAGCTGAGTGCTTTTGAAAATCCCATCTTTGATTTTCAAATAAAAGCTTTGCCCTAATATAGCATGTTTCATCGAAACATCAAGATTATTTTGTTCAAACGTGGCTGCCATTCTCCCCATTTTATATATGGGATAAAGGATAAACAGTTAAAAACAAATAGCACAGAATCACAGTGAAGGTGTAACATCTCCCAGCTCAGCCCTGTGCTCTATTCATTCACCTCAGTTTCCAGATAAGTTTTTGATCTTTTAAACTATTTATTAACATGCTTTGCTGAATGATTATAGATGTAATTCTCAGTTGTAGTTAAATGTATATATTCTTACTCAGCTCTCAAGGGGACTTGAGAGTTTGTGAATTTTTGTATGAAAACTTGAAGAAACCTTGAAGAAAGCAGTCTCAAGGTTTCCTATGTCCCAAGACAAGTAATCATTTTACTAGGTCATAAATTATGTAAAATTATGTTATTAAAAAAACCCACTGTGCCCTCAGGTGAAGCATATAATATTTGCAGTGCTAGCTGTAAACAAGATAGGAAAAAGTAAACTTTTAGGCTATGTTTAGCTCCATTTTCCAGCTAGTCTAACGTGGTGTATTGTAAGATCAGTTTCACAAGTGTTTTCTGCCTAACTGAACAAGTATACCGCACGCTGTCATACAGATCTTAACATTTCTTTGAGTTGCCAGCATTTGTCAACTGAAAAGGTTTTAACAACTTTCCCATTAATAATTATAAATAAATCACAGCATACACTTCTCTATATAGCAATTCAAAAGAGGAATTGATATGCATTACAATTAAATACACAGAAATTAAAACATTACCTCTCCTCCTGTGTAAGCCCTCTAGATCACTGGTCTTCTTAAGCTTCTTCTTGGCACTGACTAGCTGACTGCTGTCAAACAGATGTGCTGTTGGGACACTGGAAGAGTGCTGGACTCCCTTCTCCTCACTCTGATGTTTAACAAAACTGTTGCTTTTCTTTAAGGATTTGGTGTCATCTTCCTTGGAGGGCAAAGGTGGAAGTGGAGGTGGGGGTGGTGGAGGCAAAGGGGGTGGAAGCGGTACTACAGTAACAGTCTCTGGTTGAAGCTCATTACTGGCAAGTGGAGAAGTACTAACATGAGGCAGTTCAGAGGTAACACCATTGGGAGGTAACAAGATAACTTGAAATTGTTCGAAGCTTGTGGATTCCTGCACTTGCAAAGGCTGAACTGTATTTTCCAAGTCTACCTCTTCACTTTTCTCTTGGATTTGTATGGTTGCTGGCAAAGATTTAGGCTGATCTACACAGGACACTGAGCTGGCTGCACATTGTCTTCTTGCATGAGCCAGTTGTAGTCTGGTTGATTTAAGTATTACTTGCCCAGGGTACCGCTAAAGTGAAGAGGTTATTTACAATTAGATAACTACATGCAGCACACTATTTTAGATAGTAAGTACTCGTCGTTAGGGTTTGCCTTTCTGCCATTCTGACATTAGAATTCATCTAATTTTTTCATTCATTTTGCTCTGGGCATAAACCCAAAGCAAATATATCCTCACCATTATGCAAAAATGATCTGTTTTCTTAATTTTTATTCTTGGTTAAGCCATAATTTACATGTGATTGGCCTAGTCAAGGATATACATGGGTTAAAGTTAGGATTTCACTAAGAACCAGATTGTACATTTGAAACCTTTTTCTGAAAACTAAAATTCAAAATTCACTCTTGCTTCCCTTTTCTAAAACTGGCCAGTGGTGCTCTGCAGTAACGTCCTCTCTGACCTAATATGCTGGCCTTAGATATGAATCATACTGCTTAAAAAAGGCCTCTCTTGAAAATGTCAAATATTTTGAGAATTTCCAAAGTGTTTTTAATGTAGTTCTTATAATTGCTACTTCAATATCTGTCTTTTCAAATTAGCTTCATCCATAGCCATTTTCATGCAAAAGTAAAAACTGCTTCTGAAATGCTGGTCTAAAACATTTTAGACAATTGTGGCAGGCCTAAAGCAATAGAAATCATATCAATATAAACACACTCATACATAAAGTCAGTTCATTAACAGGTGCTGGTTAAAATAAGTAAATCTGCTTTAATTTACAGAAGCTATGCAATTCAAAAGCCTTGCAAACAATAAGGATATGAAGAGTGTACTGCTAAACAAGACAGCTTTCCAGTAAAGAAACTTCTCATATCTATAATTTTTTTATGTATTCAGCAAAACAAAACAAGTCTTCACCAATTAATATTTTCTATTTACTTGCACTTTCATCCCTCTCCTTATTCTCTCCCCTTCATTCCATCTTCTATTGATTTTCTCATACTTACATTGTAATAGGAAGGGGCAGGTATTGGGAGGTGTTATTGCAATCAGTGGTAGTGGGGGTATGTCAGATGATAATGGTCTTTGTGGGAAACACCATTCAGATCATACTTCTTTTTGTAAAATTTGCTATGTGTCTTGTCACAATGTGTAGATGTGATAGCAAAACAGAAGCTTATTACGACACTGGGAACACAACGTCCAAAGAAATTTACTACCACCAATGACATATTTTTTGTAAATTTTCCAAAGAACACTATACAATGACAGGGAATATCTAATAGCATAGTATAGTCCTGGAATGAGTGAAAATTTCTTTTGCAAAAGAAATTGGCAGAAAAGAACGACTCTTCTTCTGTTACCTGTTTAAACATGCGAAGTCTGTCCAGTGTTTTCTGTCGTTCCTGACTAACCCAGGAGCTCTTTCTTTCCTCTTCATCATGTAGCTGATCTTGCTTCTGGGAAAATATATGTAAAACATGTAAATATCACATCCAATGCTATGGTTAGCATCATTTAAAAACCCCGCAAACCTGAATTAAAATAACTCTTCTACTAATTGTTAGGAATTACCTAACAATCTACTTCTCAAATAAACACATTTCTAACCTTCAGAACTTTGGCTTTGTCTTCCCCTTAAAAGAATATTATGCGTTTCACGTTTTATAACCTTGAAGAAATGCAAAGCTCAGTAAAGAAAGATTTCAATCTGGAACTGGAGCACTTGAAGACCGGAACTTTTTACCTTGAAAGATGATAAATAACTAGAGATGTAACAGAATATTACACTGAAAAAAATTCCCATAAATTTACAATTGTATAAGTTAGCCAGACAGCAAACCAGTATTCATTTTCTCTCATTCCAAAAACAAAATGACAGTTCAAATTGCAAGGTTGCACATTTAAAACAAGTCATATTGAAATTTTTACAGTGCAAGAAATCACAGAACTCAGTGCCACAAAGTTTTGAAGACAATATTGAGCAAATTAAGTAAACATTTTCATTATAACTTACACTAGTAAACTAAAGTTTTATATTTAATTAACTTACACTGTCATTATTTAATCCAGCTTGATTTTCTGTAATCTTTAAATAAAGGTTTGAAGCTCTTCCTTGCAGCTAAGACAGTTATATTATTTTCTTGTTTGGGGATTTTACCTCAGTGAAAACACACATTTGGATCTACCTCCTTCAAATAGTCATTCATTTTCTCAAAACTTCAGCAAAGTTACTACATCTTTGAAACAAAACACTATGTTTCAGTCAAATTTATTGAAAGTGGACAGTAGTTATCAGATGGCAAAAGTCATCGTATGTATAACTTCGGAAGTTATCAGGAAAAGTGATAGAACAGGTGACTATTAAGAAAACCTGAGCAGAAACAGCAGCTTTAATTCTTAAAAGACTCACAGTATTAAGTATTACTTTTAAAAGATGATGATCATTGTCATTAAAAAAATGATGTCCTTTATAAAGGGCCAACTCCTGCGATTTCAAGAAAGAAAAGTATAGATATGTTAGGGAGAGCAAGAAAAGGACATGTCTGAAAAATGGTAAAGACAGGAAACAGGAAAAGGAGAAGAGGACTAGAAGCATGTGGTGAAAAGACAGAAACTGAGCAATGGGGCAAAGAAGTTAAAACAGAAGCATAAAGATTATAGCAAGAAGAAAGAGTAGTTCTACCACCATACCTGCATGTTTCATTTGCAATCAGGTCAAACTGAAGCAGTCTCAAACTCAAGGGTTTTTTTGTCTGTTTTGGGTTTGGTTGTTGTTGTTGGGGGGGAGTGGGGTGTTTTGAGGTTGTTGGGGGGGGGATATTTGTTTTTAAATAAGAATAGTGAAATTGCAATTCTTATTTGGTTTCAGGTTTGGACACCTTTGAGATTATCTTTTCAAAATTCTTCATGAAAACTAGTGGCTGAAAACCTATTTTACAATAATAGCAGAAATTTTCAGTCAAATTATTAACAGAAGACAAAAAAATTAGCATAAGGTTCTTTATGAAGTGCAAGCGGGCAAATATAATGAAAAAGCCCTGTAGTGTTTCAGAGACAAAAAAGTCCTCCAGCTTTGTCATCTTATTTTTAAGAGAGTGATAAATGGACTGCAGTCCACATAGCAAATTCCTTTGCCTTATTGTAAGAATTGAAAATAAATAATCTGTTTTTTTAACTTCCCGAAAGAGTACACCAATACATCCAGTCTTTCACAAGTAGCCTTTTCATAAAATAAATTATGCAGCTGACTTCCTGGACAAATATATCAATGTTAAAAATGTATAAGGATGAAATAGAATCTCTTTTGCTAATCTAATTGAAGCCTGAATTAAAAAGACTTGTATTTCAATGTATCTTTGTCAGTGATCTTTATTAAATATTGATACTATATCAGCTCCCAAGACCTAGCTCAGTATTTGAATATTCTTTAAGATAAAGTCTATCACTATATAAAGTCTAACACAACAGTCAGACTAACTAGCCTATTCTCTGTGATGAGGCTGTGCAGAGAATTGTGGAGCATGCAACTGGAACTACATACTTTATACAATACAAAGTGATTTCTTTTGTAGAGAAAAAATAATGAACAAGCTTATTAAGATTCAAGAACAAATGTGTATGGTTTCTTTACTCATTTCAGCATATCTGAGACTGTACTCAGAGATGTCCAGAATCATCTATGTGCACATGATAACAAACTGCATGCAGCCTAACCCTAGCAGTAATCACTTAGACTGTGAACCCAGTATTAATGAACTGTTTTATTTGCTTGGGTTTAATGTCATCCTAACACAGCTATATACTCCCCCTTACCAGCATAACGAGATACAGAAATCCATGATCCAAAGGTCAAGAATACACACTATCTTTTAAAAACAGCTATCACTTTGAATGTTCTACTAATTAATGTATAATGAGGAATGCAAGCTATTAACTAGAGGCTAAACTGAACAGCAGAAAACTCAAACTTACTAGCTGAACAGTATGGAGCATCTTGTATTCCTCCTCACTCTCGTGATGATGCTGGATCTTTTCATTATGCTTTGTGATACAGATCTCCTGTAGAGACATAAAACATTATTTATAAAATATAAATTTTCAAATATCAATTTACAGTGTATAATGTCATATGTAGCAAACAACACTAAGATTTAGAAAAATAAAAATTACAAAGCCCATCTCAGACAAGCTAATTTAACCAGGCTAATTTAACTTACAATAAAACCATGAAATAGAAACAAACCAAAGAAAAACCAACCCAAACCTATTACTTTTAACTGTCAAAAGAATATATATAAGTAACAGCTGCTTGAAAAGCTTATTCTACAATACTAGTACAAAAGTGGCAAGAAATACTGATTTGTCAAATACTTCATAAAACTGTTGTTGCAACTCCATGTATTTGTATACTTTGATAATAACTAACTCCCAAATATACTACGTATTTCTGTTTAGGCAACTAGGCTGCTTCCTGTTTACAACTGTCAGTTCATCTTTTGCACGTACGATTTGCAAGCATGAACATTGATAAAGTTGTTACAATTTTATGCATACACAAGCAGGTTGACATTATACCAAGTTCATGTCTGTAATGTCTGCTTTAAAAACAAGCATTTATTACATTGCCTGCAAATAAGAACAGGTTAAAAATTAAACAGGACATGTTACAATAGATGCATTGAAGAAGTATGACACTTAAGGTAGATTACATAAAAAGAACTGAATTAAGTATCAATTGCAAAGAAAAGGCATGTGCAGGAATTTATAGTAGCAAAGAGAAAGACAAGATCATAGGACAATACTGAGGGCCAGGAAATCAGACAGTAGGGGCAATGAAATTAAGCCCAGAACAAGCACCAGACAGAACTAGGTCAAACGTGCAGTTAGAAACAGGACTCATGGCTGTATAAGAGGGGGCAGTGTTAGGAAACTGGAGTGTGACTGTAGCTAGAACACCAAAGTGAAGGGCTTTCCAGGCATCAGTCAACTTGACTTACTGGGTGGAGCCAGACAGGAGCTTTGCTGTCACAAGCATTGCTTGAGGCAGCTGATAGAGTATCAGCCATCAAGCAAGATACTACAGTAGTGGCAGAAAGACTCAAAAAACAAGGAGGGGAGGGATAAAAAAGCTCATAGTTTTGGACACGGGGAACTGCAGAAAAAGCTATGTTCTCCTAAAAGCTATGGACATACTGTGATCAAGATTCCTCTACAGGGAAGAAATACCATGCTGTCTTGAATGTTTCTAAACAGTAAGACCATCAATTTTGCTACTGTATACAGGTAACACTCCAACAAGAGCACAGGTTTCTGTAGAAACACTGTCCCAGCTTCATCAGAAGGGGGTGTGTGTGTATCTATATATATCTAAACTCTGCAGGGTTTTATGTTTGTTTGTTTGTGGGGTTTTTTACCTGATGAAAAGAGTTAATCCATTTAATTTGTAACTGCAAAACTAAAAACTACTTATTTTCTACATTTCAAAGACACAGCAATAACTTTGGAACATTATTAGAGAATCTGAAAGATTTTTTGTAATACTACTATTGATTTACCTTTATAGTTTATTCTGTATTTACATGTTAAGTTCAATTAAATGAATATTTAAAGTAACAAGACCATATGTTAGGTTTGGGTTGGTTTTTTGGGGGTTTGTTTTGTTTGGGTTTGTGTGTGTTTGGTTTTTTTTTACAGGTTGGCAAGACTAAAGAAATTGAAACAATACGTAAGATACGTTAATATGCAAATTACAGGAATATACTCTCACAAATACTTGGGGGGGCACACTTTTCTGAAACATTTATCTTTAGCATCAATATTTAAATCTTTCTGATTAAGAGCAATAATGAAAGATATTTTAAGCATGTAAATAAAGAGGTTAAACCAGACCAAAGCACATTTGGTGCTGACTTTCATAGAATCATTTAGGTTGGAAAAAACCTTTAAGATCATTGAGTCCAACTGTTAACCTAACACTGCCAAGTCCCAATAAACCATGTCCCTAAGTGCCACATCTACATGTCTTTTAAATACCTCCAGGGATGGTGATTCCACCACTTCCCTAGGCAGCCTGTTCCAATGCCTGACAACCCTTTTAGTGAATTTTTTCCTAATATCCAATCTAAACCTCCCCTGGCATAACTTGAGGCTGTTTCCTCTTGTCCTATTGCTTGTTACCTGGGAAAAAGAGATAGATAACCACTTCACCACAACCTCCTTTCAGGTAGTTGTAGAGAGCAATAAGGTCTCCCCTGAGCCTCCTTTCCTCCAGACTAAACAATCCCAGTTCCCTCAGCCGCTCCTCATAAGACTCGTGCTCTAGACCCTCCACCAGCTTCATTGCCCTTCTTTGGACACACTCCAGCACCTCATTGTCTTTCTTGTAGTGAGGGGCCCAAAAATGAACACAGTATTTGAGGTGCAACCTCACCAGTGACGAGTACAGGGGGACGATCACTTCCCTAGTCCTGATGGCCACGCTATTTCTGATACAATGCTTATTTGTACTAATAAAGAAACAACCTACTTTCATGTAATTAAATTTCTATAACTTGAAATAATAAAAAAGACTAGGAGGGGCTGAAAACATGTTGCGGCACATCTGAATCATCTTACCTAACTACAGAAATGGCCAAAAAAAACCCCTAATCAAAACAGGTTGCAATTTCATAGGGACAAATACAGGGTTCTTTCTACCTGTAGACAAGATTAAGTGACTGCAAACAAAGGATGAAGAAAAAAATAGCTAGGTGACGATATTAAAGAAAATGATATGGATTATTATGGCAGATGACAAGTGGAACATAAACCAACAATCTCATACTCTGGCAAAAAAGAAAACATCATGATTGGGTGTATGAGGAGAAATATAGCCTGCCACTGTGGTGGTGCACTTCTCCCCCTTCTTTGGGCTGTTCTACGACCCCAGTAGTTGCTGACTAGGCCTTGGTACCTTGAGTAATGAGTTGGGCAGTTAAGCGCCCCTTGACCATATCAGGAACTCCTACTCGGCTAAGGCAGAGAATGGCACTGTCTGTACTGGAACTCCCATTGACTGGTCAAAGCAGGGAACAAGAATGGAAACAATCAATTATTCCCTGACAACCCCAGAACACTCCTGCCCAAATCATAGCCCAAGTGGTAACACGAGTGGAACGATACCATTGTTCTTGGAATTTCTGAGAAAATTACTGACTTGGGTTGTGGCCAGGAAGGAAATTTACAGATGACTAAAGCCAATCATCTCACAGCCTTATAAACAGCAGTCCTAAAGTGAGACCCTTTTGAGATCTCCTGGACTGCAGCGGGCTGCGACCAGCATCTCCCTCTGAGCAGGAAGCCGCTCAGAGCTTGTGAACTAGCAAGTTTGCAATACTAGAGGGACTGTCACAGAAAACTGACGATGGGGCCTGGGCTGATACCCCTGCTCCTCGAGGCTCAACCCTTCGCCCATTGAGGAATGCAAAAGGCATTAGATGTATTTCACTGAACTTGAGGGGAACTTTTAACAGGTATACCTTTGTTCTAATATACATTGCTAGCTTGAAGTAGTTAGGTTATTTTGTGATTTGAACAAATTTTCTTGATTTGCTTTGCTGCTAAAATCCTATGAACACATTCTCTCTCTCTTTCTCTCTCTCCTCCCTTTAGATACAAACCATTGTCCAAGTCTGAGACTAAGATTGGACCTAGCCACACCTAAGCTTTCTAAGAGTTCAGAAAGCAAGGGGGTCCACTCTGAACCTTGTGAATCAACAGTAGAATTCCCCTTACTCTTTATATTTCTCTAGATCTAATCTGTTGTCCAAGTCTGAGACTAGGAATAGATCCAGTCACACCTAAACTCTGTGAGAGCTTAGAAAGCAAGGGGGTCCACTCTAAACCTCGTGACTCAATGGGAGGATCTCCTTTACCCTCTTACACCTTTGATCTTTATAAACTGTTTCCAACTCAATTTTGACTTGATTTCAATTTGATTTATCTCTGTACATTTACTCCATGTAATAAGTAATAGAGTGAACCTTGCCATCGAATCTTGTGCAGTTGCATTTCCACAAATTCATATTAAATCTATTTCACTCAAACCCTTCGGTGGTGATTTTGTAAGTGACCTGACCTAAACCACTCCTTTTGCGACAGCCACACATGTGAAGTAATCCTTCCTTCTCAGCACTGGGAAAGCAAGAGCATTATGTCCAGTTAGAGCCACACTTCAAGAAAGATGTTGACCAACTGTATAGAATTCAGAGAGCATCAAGAAGTAATGTTCATTTCTCTTTTATCAGCTGACTGATTTCTGTAGTATCAAATTGTACTTCTATGGAAAAGATAGAAAGGGAGAGCTGAGCAACCATTTCAACCCTCATCACTGGATACACTACCATGTTTAAGACTAGTAACTTGTAATATATGTAAAAGAGATCTGTATCAGTATTATATTTAACTAGTTCCAGTGAGCCTTGCTTTCAGGTTAAAAAGGATCTCAAGTAAAAAGGTAGCTTCTCATTTAGTAAGCTTAGTATGTGCAGAGATCATATTTTATTGCAAGTATTCTATGTAGTTATGCCCTTATATTATAATAATAATAATAATAATAATAATAATAATAATAATAATAATAATAATAATAATAATAAAGCATACCAAGTAACCCTATGTCAGCTGTCACTACAACTAAGCAACTAAGTAACACTTGTCTTGGCATGGGCTATGGTTTAAACTGTGGGCTTGAAGAGTAGTAAAGGTGTCCTATTAAATGGACATGAGACATGAGGTCATCAAAGCATGTGTTATGAACATACCTCAAACAGTTTCACCAACCAGTTGCTTCTCCCAGTCTGCTCATGATAAGGAATTTGATTTCTTCATAACCCTATTTTTTCAAAGATATTTTTCTAGATGCATTCTACATAATTTATTTTTTTTTACATTGACTCTTTGCTATAGATTTAGCTCCCTAATAAAACAGCTGTTTGTTTCATATGATAACCTAATTAATGCTACTGTGTAGCCAGCAGGGGTAGACTGGGATAACAATAGAGATATTGAGCATGAAAAATCTGTAACTAGCTTTCAAGAAAGAAGAAAAATAATGAGACCGCTATTAAAATCTTATTTTTGAATAACTAACTCAGTCATCAATGCAAAGGAACATCAGGAAATGATTGCTTAACAAATGCAAATAGTTTTATATAACAAAAAAAAGAGAATAATGAGTTTATACTCATGTTAGTACAGTGAAAGAACATCAACCACAGTAAAACCATACCTTTAAAAAATGCTGGCTCAGTAACTCAGAATCACAACTGAAAGAGGTTTCTAACAAATCTTTAGCAAAAGTTTCTATATAAAGGTTTGGTACAATTATTTGACAACATTATTAAAAAATAAAAGCATCAACTGCCAAACCAGGGAAAGAATTACTGGAAAAAAATTAATAGAGACTATAGTCACAGAAGTTTATATTTATATTACATAAAATCTTATTCTACACACAGTAATTGATTCCCTCTCCATTTGTTATCTCCTCAACAGACAAAATTTTCAAATACCCAAGATGATGAAACTACCTCCTCTGAAAAATAAAAAACAACAATAGAGAATTGTTTCCTATTGTTTTCTTAATCGTGATATCTGCTGCTACAAAGGAGGCGTTCTCCTAAGGGAATCTTCAGTCGCGAGGAGGAGGAGGAGCAGTGGTGTTAGGAACACAATCCGAAAAACATTAAGCAGACTCTCATCTCAGTTCAGCAATAAATGTTTCTTAACTGAGAGTTTTACCACATAATATGTACTTTCCAAATCCAACCTAAAAAAATCATCCTTTTCTCCACTTAGCATTCAGTCATCGCTGTGCTCATTATCACCATCTAGACTCCACTTCTGCATCCCATCGAGCTCTTTGTTCTGCATGCTTAAAATAAACTGCAAACTCTTTTAGAATAAGAATCTTTTTTTCCTCACAGATTTCTAAAGTACAATGATCCACATCAGGCACTATAAGTAGTGTTCATTAACAAAAAGTTTTGCAATATCATTAGAATAGTCACTCAAGATACAATGCGTCCATATGTTTGAATCAAACACACAAGAGTCTTGATTTTTCAGGTAATTACTAATAAGCTGTACTGGGTTTGCGTGGCAAGGTTTTGCTAGAAGGGGAGGCTACAGGGGTGGCTTCTGTGAGAAGCTGCTAGAAGCTCCCCCCGTGTCCAACGGAGCCAATGCCAGCCGGCTCCAATACAGACCAAGGCTGAGCCAATCAGCAACGGTGGTAGCACCTCTGTGAGAACATTTTTAAGAAGGGGGAAAAAAATGCTGCACAACAGCAGCCAGAATAGAAGAGTGAGAATATGTGAGAAACAACTCTGCAGACACCAAGGACAGTGAAGAAGGAGGGGGAGGAGGTGCTCCAGGCCCCAAAGCAGAGATTCCCCTGCAGCCTGTGGTGAGGACCGTGGTGAGGCAGGCTGTCGCCTTCACCCCATGGAGGTCCATAGTGGAACAGATATCCACCCTGCAGCCCATGGAGGACCCCATGCCAGAGCAGGTGGATGCGCCTGAAGTAGGCTGTAACCCCATGGAGAGTCCATGCTGGAGCAGTCCGTTCCTGAAGAACTGCACCCTGTGGAAGGGATCCACACTGCAGCAGTGTGTGAAGAACTGCAGCCTGTGAGAAGGACTCACACTGGAGAAGTTCATGGAGGACTGTCTCCCATGGGTGGGACCCTGCACCAGAGCAGGGGAAGAATGTGAGGAAGAAAAAGCAGCAGAGACAACGTGTGATGAACTGACCGCAACCCCCATTCCCCATCCCCCTGTGTTGCTTGGGAGAGAGAAGGTAGATAATTCAGGAGTGCATTTGAGCCTGGGAAGAAGGGAGGGGTGAGGGTAATGTGTTTTAAGATTTGCTCTCATTTCTCATTATTCTTCTCTGATTTGATTGGCAATAAATTAAATTAATTTCCCCGAGTAGAGTCTTTTTTGCCCATAATGGTATTTGGTTAGGGATCTCCCTGTCCTTATCTTGAACCGTGAGCCTTTTGTTGTATTTTTCTCCCCCCGTCCAGCTGAGGAGGGGGAGTGATAGAGTGGCTTGGTGGGCACCTGGTGTCCAGCCAAGGTCAACCCATCACTTAAGCTTAATAGGGCTCCGTGTTATTCAGCAATATTAAGAGCAGCTACAGTAAATACCTCTAACAAAAATATCAATCAAAATGGCTACATTATTTTCTCTCCAAGTGCTGCAAAATGGCACACCACTGGCTCTGCCTATTCTTTTTGCTCAAACATAAGTCTTTGATTTCCTCCTGCAAGGCTAAATACATGTTATTCTAATCTGTGATTTTTTTAGTAGATGAAAGGTAAATATCTCACTGCAGCACTCAACTGCAGATAATGATACACTGGGCAATGAAATCAGTAGAGAGCTGGACCTAGTTCTGAGTGCTGTGATGTCCATGCAAAGACATCCAGCAGTGAAGTTCCACACAGACACATTACCTCAGGTCCTGAAAGCAATATAGCCACATTCTTCCAGAACAATGTTGAGCAGTCATGACTGTATTACTTGCGCACGCAGACCCAGATTAGCATTAGTACCATATACATCTCTGCATCATGTCTCTGTGCACAAGTAGGCATGCTGCAACTAATGTTACAGCCTAGAACAACAAATTCCTTCAGCTTAAACAAGGCATTTTATCATAGCATAGCCTGAAAACAAATGAGCCAGTTGAAGATGACTAGTTAATTACATAGATTAGAAGGCATGCTAAAAAAATCTCTGCTCCTGCTTCAGGGTCATTTCTCAACTTGTTAACTCCCTGTCCTGGTTTCAGCTGGGATAGAGTTAATTTTCTTCTTAGTAGCTGGTGCAGTGCTGTGTTTTGGCTCTGATGTGAGAACAATGTTGATAGGACACTGATGTTTTTAGTTGTTGCTGGGTAATGTTTATACTAAATCAAGGACTTTTCAGTTTCCTGGGCCCTGCCAGCAGATGACTGGAGGGGCACGGGAAACTGGAAGGGGACACAGCCAGGACAGGTGACCCGAACTAACCAAAGAGGTATTCCATACCATATGATGTCATGCTGAGTATATATAAACTGTGGGAAGAAGAAGGAAGGGGGGGACACGACATCTGGCTGTATGGCATTTGTCTTCCTGAGTAACCATTACGCATGATGGAGCCCTGCTTTCCTGGGGATGGCTGAACACCTGCCTGCCCATGGGAAACAGTGAATGAATTTCTTGCTTTGCTTTGCTTGCGTGCACAGTTTTTGCTTTACCTATTAAACTGTCTTTATCTCAACCCTCGAGTCTTCTCACTTTTACTCTTCTGATCATCTCCCTCATCCCACTGTGGGGTAGGTGAGCAAGTGGCTGCGTGGTACTTGGTTGCCAGCCAGGGTTAAACCATGACACTCCCATAAGTTAAGTAAGGAACAGCAACCAGCCTGTTGCTGTTAAACAGGTTTGTGTACTCCATAAGGTGCCAGTAGTGTCTTTTCATATTTAGGAGAAAATAGCGTAACTACCATAATGTAGCCTATATTAATTGGCATGACATGACAGATAGGATCTATTCCTTAAAGTACAAAAAAGTCCAGCTTCTTAATACATTTTTCTTTTTACAAAATCACATAAAACAACCTCAATGACTGAGCAAACTACTTTCCATAACTGGCTAACAGGAGACATTTCTCTTATAATAATTTATTTACAGTCTTCTCCATATTGTGTTAATCAGAGACAAGACAGTGACTGAAGAAATATAAAAAAATCCAAAATACAAGATGTACCAACTACTGTTTGGCTTCAGATTTAGGTATAGAAATAGATATATTACTTATGAAGGAGAGGAAAGATCTGAATGTTTTACCCTCAATGCACTAGAACTGTTTATATAAAGGTGTCATCTCCCTTATCAAGTGATGTGACTGGGAACATACAACCCCAACAACCACCCCAACCCCTGATCCTAATTTAGAATGAGGTCTGAAATGAGACTTATGCATAGCCTTATAGTATATAGCATGGGGTGAAAACCTATTTTTAACAAGTATTACACTGCTCTCTCAAAACTTTGATCTATTCTACTCATTAAGTTATCTCACTTGTTAATAATGCACATTGAAATAACTGCAAACTGGTAGGGAACTGTAAACAAGTCATTCTGGAATAAAGGAATGAACATATTTACCTACTAAATTGTTACACAATTTCAAAACATTAGCTACATTAAAACATTTTTTTGCACAACATCCCATCTGCGGCGAATGAAGAGACGGGACGCAGCTTGATGCAAGCAAGTTGTCCATTTATTAGTGATTTTCTTACAATTATATACGTTTCTACCTTCTACATATTACACACTGATTGGTTAAATCTTAAGCGTAAAAAACACTGATTGGTTGATATTTAAGGCACACCGTTAGAACAATAGGTACTTACTAGTTTATCTTGACCTAGCAATAATTTCTATTCCAAGGTTAGGGAGTTTCTTTCTACGCGGCTTTCTTAATTACATATTGGCGCCATCCGTTCCCTCATCTGGCTACTTGTTTCTCTGTCCGTCTGGTTGCCTCCTCAACTGTGCTGGCTCAGGGGTCTGCAGTTAGCTTGTTCCTTTGCTCCCAGGGCTTGTGCCCTACAAGTTCTAACAAGTCTCTATTCATCAGGCTATCAGTACTTGGACTCTTGTCCTTGAGGCCTTGTCCTACACCCAACCATGTAACACAAAGAAAGTTGACTCTAGTTTTATAAAGTAAGAATATATACTAGATTTCCTGTATATTTCCTGAATATAGAGAATCAATGACACATGACGTAAGTTTAAAAGGATGAGGTGAGAGAATGAATATAGAACTAATTAGCGAGAAAACACCCTTGATTCTCTTCTGCAAATACTACTCTCTGTAAAAACATGCATTCCAGCATGTACTTTCCACATGAAAGTATTCTGATTAGTTAATAGAAACAAGTTTATTTGTTGACTTCTTAGTGATTAAAGGTTCCTTTAAAGCTAAATGGTAAACTGAATCTTAAATATATCAATTTAATAATACATGCTATTGTACTTGGTACTCTCTAAAACAGCTTTTAGTAATAGTAAATATAATTAAAAAAATTGAGAGATTTGGAAGCTGTATATGAAATTAAATCTTTTGAAGTTTTATTAAATTTGCTAATTATGCTAGAAGTTTGCAATTTAATAATACCTTCTTATTTCTGAGGTAGGCTTTCTTGGCTGAAATATGTCCACGCTTTGCTTCCAGTTGGCGGAGTTTTCGTTGTAACTTTTGCATCTCCTCTTTTTGCAAGTGTACAGACGTTGCCATATCCTCTTTTTCAAGCATGGCTTCCATACTTTCATAAGTGTCATAATATACCACTTCATCTCTCTTCTCTGTTTTAAAAATATCAGCAATGAAAAAGTCAAATCAATAGTTTGTATTTGATTAGCATTTTGTTTTGTTCAACAACATCCCCCCTCACTAAGTTACAAGATTTAATGTAGAAGAATGCTATAGTCCTTTCAGATGAAGAGCAAAATCAAAAGGTCAGAGGAAAAGCACTGAAGAGCAAAGCACTGTAGGGCTTTAAAGTTTATACAAAGAACATAAATCAGTACCAATGAAGCACAGCCTGGTATTCAGGTAAGCACAGAGCATTAAAGAACAAATACAACTGTAAATGTATACTTGTGTCTGTAGTCTAACTTGATCACAATGTCCATACATGTTTTTGGGTCTCAACTAATACAAGGGACCCACGATGTGCAGCAATATCCTCTGGTTTTCACTACAAAGTTCGGGATATACAGACTCTCTCAAGTCTTTGGCATGAGATTATTCTGCCACAACCTACTATTCATTTCATGAAAGGGGAATTAGACAATAAAACACCAAAAATCCTCTCTTAGGTTTTTGACCACCCAGTCACTGCTACTGTTCAGAGGCTGCAGTGGGAGGGTAAATTCAAAGCAATCCTTCAAAGCATTACAGGCCTAAAAAGGAAGTCATTACTAATAGTTGTTTCAATACTCATAATTTTTAGTCTCCTAAGTGAAGCATTCAGTATAACATTGAGCTCATTTCTGAATGCTGCCTTCTCATCTCTTGCCAAGAAGGAAAGAGAGATTATTATAAATCCCTTCAGAATGTTGATATGAAAAAGCAGCAAAGGCCTCTTGTTCTTTATTTCACTGGCATACCAAGTAGGATATTTTTGTAATACACCAAGAGGGATATACATTACTGCTGGCTGAAACAGGTAGATACAGCTGGCATGACTGTCAAGTGTCTACTCTGCAGCACCAACAAATCTTCTCATTTCACCTTCATCAAATACCTTTCAGGAAGACTGTAACATCTGCTACTAGATTATTTGGGGAGAGGGGCAGGGTTTTCTTCAGAACACTGTCCATTTTAAAAGCTGTTGTCACTTCATGTTATTTGTGTGCATGGTCTCTGCTGCAACCAAAATTTTGATTGTCATGTTAATTTCAGCTCAGCACAGGATATGGCAGGACCAGAAAAGAAAGAACATCACTATACTAACCTTGAAATAAAAACTAATAGAAACAGACCTACTTGAGTCTTTAGTGATCAGTTAAAAAAAATAAATACATAAAATTTCATCCATTTGTAAAACAGGCAAATCATTAGAACCCACTTTGAGACATCAGCGAGTAAAAACAAAACTCATGGCTAACAACTATATTTTGCTACACCCTTATAAAATGGAAAAATTTACATGCAAATTTTGTTTTAGAATACTTTCATGCAAAGTTAAAGATAGGAATTTACAAGTGAAACCCCAATAGCTCAGCTGCAAACGAGTAAAATCTACCAGTTCTAAAACATAATGCTAAATTATGTTTTACTGTTTGAAAAAAACCCTTGGCAACTCTATTGCAACCTCCATCAAACATTCCAAGAGTTTTCTACAAACGGCTTATAGGCATTTGCAAGGCTCAAAAATTTGGTAAGTGCTTAAGCTTCTAACGACTCCACCACTTACAGTAAAACAATTAGAACGATTCCTCTTTAGATATGATCCACACCATTTGAACTTGTTCAACCCACCCCCAACCAAAGCAGGAACCAACTATCACATTCTCTGTTGATAGCAATACATTCACCACAAAAAAACATCTTACAAGGATTTATGGATAGTTATAAGACCCTTTAAAATTCTAACATTAAGTAAAAAAAGGTCCAAAGGACAGAACTGGATTCAAAATGCTGTATGATTTACCTGTACCATTTCCATAGTTTATAACTACACAGGATATAGTAGGTTCTCAAAACATAAGATCAGTGACATGGCAATACAATGAGTTTCAAAGTTTAGCTGAAGGATTCTGATTTGCAGGAATACCTTTTGAAAACCAGTCACTTCAAAGAAAGGAATAATGCCAATGCAAGGGTTTTTTTAATGAGACAAGTCCAGTAATTAAAACATTTCCTCCTCCATAAATTTAGTTTTCCAAACCTTACATAGTATCTTATATGCTTACTTCCAAACACAGACAATGAGAACCAGACCAAAACTTCTGTATGCCTATGTATATGCCTTATGAACAAGTTAAAATTTTAATTTAATGGTACTTATGTTAGAATATCCAGCTCTTCACATGGTAAAGAAACTGTTCTCATTTCATTCCCACAGGCTTTACTACTCTTAGGAAGAAAATTATCTTTTACAGATTACATCTCAATTAAAATGTATAAAATGCACCTGTCATCAGTCTTCTGATGCTTTCAAGTTGTGCTGTCAGCAGCAGTTCTTCACATTTCAAGATCTCAAACTGCACTTCATATAATTGAAGCTGTAGATCATAATAATCAGCTTCTAACTGGTCCAAATGGGCTATGGCTTCTGTACCACCTTTCAGACTTTGCATCTAAATGGAAAGAGAAAAAAAATAAACACACAACTCCAGAATAAGGAGAACAAACCCACAGACTTTATGATTACAGCTAGATACAGTCTGGTACGCCAAATATACCATGTTAAAATTGAACACATCAAGAGAAAGTTTTGATCAGCCACATACTTTCAGACATCTTAAATACCTGACATTTTTTCTGCATGGTAATAAAAAAAAAAAATCCATGGCATTGGATTGCTCTTTGTGACTGTTTAAGTGGCAAGTCATATAGTGAGTAATGTGAAACAACCCTACCGCTTTTTTACTCTACTACTTGATTCTCTGAAGATACATAATGAAATTAGTATTTTCTTATCTTCAACAGAAAAAGTCTAAAAGCTGTTTTGCTAACAGCGTCTAGAAAACTAGAGTTAAAACTGTCAATTAAGTTGAACTTGAAAATACATGCACTGATCCTCTTGTAATGACAACTTAACTGAGGAGATTCTCTACAAATTAAAAAAAAAAGTGAAGGGGATAAATCAGTGATTTTTACCATATTTTGTATATTTTATTGCATAGTTAGCTTTCTTAAAGCAGAACATCTGTCAAGCCACAGGCTTTTATATTACTTTTCCCAGTTGTGGGAGAAGAGGATAGAGTGCGGCGAATGAGGAGACGGGACGCAGCTTGATGCAAGCAAATGTCGGTTTATTGTACAGGAGCACAACTTTATATACACTTTCAAAGGCTGCGCGTCTTAAACCAATTGGTTCCTGAGGCTAAGCCTTGCATACTAGGCAATCCCTGATTGGCGGCTAATTAACAGCAAGATGTTGCCTTTCCTTGGCGCCAACTTTGGCGCCATCCGTTTCCCGCTCCCCTGTGCTCTGCAAACAGGCCTTATCATGTTAATTGCTGTCTAGACAAGCTCATCATGTTGATTGTTGTCTAGACAAGCCCGAGCACATTCCCCTCAGCTAACTGATTGCCACGCATGGTCCTAGTTTCCAGCCTGCTCCTGCATCTCCCCCTTCCTGTTGCACAAAAAGAACCCCTGAAACCAAGCAAAACCAAGGCACAAGTAATAGAACAAATAAAAAACCAACTAAGACATGATATCAATGTCAAAATAACCCACTGTCCTCGTTCCGTACAATTTTACAATTTCCCCTTTTTGCTTTTTGAACAGCTAGTACCAGGTTTGCCATGTTCTGCAGGGCCCTTGCAAACATGACAGCAACCAAGGCAATAGCAAACAAACAATACTGCCAATTGAGTGAATGAATGCTACAAAGGCTGAAATTTTCTCAGATTTTGATAACATGTTGCTGCAGTGGGGCGCCTAAAATCCACGCAGCACATACCATCCAAATCCTCACAGCCATGTCCCTGAGCCAACAACAAAGGCAGTAGCAATTTTGACTCACATTCTTAACTGCCTACCAAACAAGGTGATTTAACTCTTTAATGCTTTTCCTACAGTTACTCTGGGTAAGATAAGAACCGCTGCGATACACGTTCCTATCATAGCCTCCTACTACATTAACATCTACAGAAAGACAGTTATCGACAAAGTGTAAACAATATCATCTTTCTTTTAAATTAACATTATACATAGATGGAAGGGCACACCAAACAAGAACTGGTTCAATCAAAAAGTTCGAAACAAACATCGCATGCCTTCTTTGAACACACCTCTGGGGTCATTCCCTTCATTCCCTCTCTTTTTTATGCAAAGAGAGACACTTTACCATAACAGAGAAGCCCCTATTTACATCTCTGAGCCCGGACACAAGCCGCAGCTGTATGCGCCACCAGGCTCAGGGCAGAAATCATTCATGTAGTTACATAACTATATCTAAACAGTAATCTTCACACAGTTTTTATTTCATTCTGTAGGGTCGGTGTCGGTATCAGTTGTCTGCAATAAAGGTTCACGGAAAGGTCTTACATTCTTCGCTGGGATCCATCTAGGTCCTTTGACATTTGTTGATAATAAATGAACCGAGGAATCGAGCAACATTACTGTGTGTGAGGTTGCCAGGTCCAATCCTGCGCTGCCTGAGGTTGCTGGACAGAGACTTGAGGTGTCGGTACTTCTCTCCGAGCTTGTTGAAATGTCAGCTGTGGCATTTGTGTCTGCGCGCGTCGCTGCCCCGCGCTCTGCGGTCCGTTTCCCTGTATCGGTTGTCCCTGGAAATCATACTTAGTTCGACATTGATTAGCATAATGACGCCCTTTCCGACATGTCGGACAAACTCCAGGACCAGGAGGTTGTTGTTTATTCCCCGCAGCCCGCGCAAGACAATTTCTCTTTAAATGGCCAGGCTTACCACAACCATAGCAATTCCCCACACCACGCATTGTTGCAAAAGCAGCAGCCATAGCTTCAAACTTATGGTCAACCGTACCGATTCGGTTACATGCTTCCACCATTTCCACCAGAGTGGGGTTTGGGTTGGGAAGAGACTTCAGTAGCCTTTTACAATCAGCATTAGCATTTTCAACAGCTAGTTTTGTTAGCAATATATCCCGAGCTTCCGCATTATCTACTTGACGTTCCAAAGCCTGTTTTAGTCTATCAATAAACTGCATATAAGGTTCTCGAGACTCCTGAGTGATGTTAGTAAAAGCTTTTTGTGGCTTTTGTACATCAGGAACCTGGAAAAAAGCCTTTTTTGCCTCTTCTCTAATTGCCTCGAGAGCCGCACGGGGGCAGTGTTGAGCCTGTGTTACCGGATCAACATGTGCACTGGTGCCCATAAGATGTTCTATTGTTAGTGCAGCTAATACAGGATCATTATGATTAACATACGTGAGCAGGAGTGCTTGCAGTCCTCCTCTCCAATGCGACTCCCACAACGTATACTGAGTCGGGGTTAGTAACAATCGTGCTAAAGATTTCAAATCATGAGGAGTCATGATATAAGTATCAAACACAGAAGATAACAGGCTTATAAAATAGGGAGAAGAAATACCATGTTCTGTAACCGTGCGGCGCAGTTCTTTAACAACCGAAAAAGAAAGAGCCTCCCATCGTGCTCCCCCTGCCCGACCCTGAGAATACAAGACCGGAGCAACTATAGTTTTAGCCATGTCCAAATCCCCCTCCTTTAAGGCTTGTTTCTTTATTTTTGTCCACACATCACGTAGATCAGGAGGGTATAAATCAGGTTCTTTTTCACGGTCTATCGGTCCTGGGTCAAAAGGATCTTCTTCTGGCGGATACCCCACTGCATTGACACCCAGGGGTCTAGAGCACTGTGACTTAGAGGCTGATGAGGAAAGAGCTGTAGGAGCTTGCGATTCCTCCTCCTCTCCTTCCTCTGCTTTCATAGTCTCAAAAATAGCTCTCCACGAAGAGAGCAGACGGTGGGACTCAGTATTGCCCTTTGTCGCAGAATCCCATAATTTCACCCCTGTGTCGTCCCAAAGTTCACGCGTAAAAATTGTAGATGCAGTCACTGCGGGCATATTTACTTGCACCCACCTGAGCATTGCTTTAAGGTCTTGTCCAGAGATATTTTTCTTATGTTTATTAAGAAGACCTTTCATAAGCTCATAAACGTCTCCTTCTGGGGACGAAGCCTGATTCCCCATTACGGATTCCCCACAGCTCACCTCTCACCTCCGGAGGGATTTCTGGCCGGCTCCTGCTTCCTTTCAGCAGATCATTCAAAGTTCTGTGGGATTCGCTGCATGTCGCTCAGATAGGCGATTCGAGAGCCCTTCACGTTAGATCCTTAAACGTATCACGTCGGGGTCACCAATTTGCGGCGAATGAGGAGACGGGACGCAGCTTGATGCAAGCAAATGTCGGTTTATTGTACAGGAGCACAACTTTATATACACTTTCAAAGGCTGCGCATTTTAAACCAATTGGTTCCTGAGGCTAGCCTTGCATACTAGGCAATCCCTGATTGGCGGCTAATTAACAGCAAGATGTTGCCTTTCCTTGGCGCCAACTTTGGCGCCATCCGTTTCCCGCTCCCCTGTGCTCTGCAAACAGGCCTTATCATGTTAATTGCTGTCTAGACAAGCTCATCATGTTGATTGTTGTCTAGACAAGCCCGAGCACATTCCCCTCAGTTAACTGATTGCCACGCATGGTCCTAGTTTCCAGCCTGCTCCTGCAATAGAGAGATGTCTGAAGAGAGATGTATGAGAGGAGGATGGAGATTATCTGATCTGGCAGGAGATGAGAGAACAGCTGGGTATTGTGAAGGAAAGTAAGAAAGATAAACATGGTTATCTAGTAGTCAAAAGGTGTCTGCATGCTTGTAGTGATATATAGCTATGTAACTGCATGAATGGTTTCTCCCTGAGCCTGGTGGTGCATGCAGCTGGATTTTGTATCCGGGCTCAGAGATATAAATATGAGCTTCTCTGTACAATAAAGTGTCTCTGGTTGCACCACAACCTGACTCCGTGCCTTCATACGCCAAACCCAGGGTTTTCTCCAAAATTCTCATAACCTCTATCTATCATTGCAATTTGAAAGGAACAACATGAGAAAATTTAAGAAAACACCAAGTTCTGTCTAATCAGAATGTATTGATTTTTACAGCATCATTTTCTCTGGAGTCTTTCACTGGAGAAAAAAGATCTAGATTAAAATATTTATATATATTTTAGTGCTTATTTGTCATATGTCTGACATAGAAAAGTGACACAAGAAACAACCAAAGAGAACCAAAATCATTCTCTTTCATTCAGCCAAACAAGAATTAACTGATCAGTTGTGCCCGTTGCCAACAGTTGGCCATTCAGACCATATTCAATAAATACTGATATGCAAGGGGATCTTATGTGCTGTCTCACTTTGGAGGGAATTCAAAGCCATGCAGCTCTACAAACTGTGTGCAGAAGAATTAGGGCCACGCTCAAGTTCTCTATCTTCTCAAAAAAGGAAACTCTGGGATTTTCTCTGAGATGAAGGATGAAAGTAATTATAAATTGTACTGAAGATTTTTGATCAATCCACCATTCTAATGAAAGGGGATCTAGTTCCTATATTACAGGCATTCAATAATTAAAAAGGGATGTCTAACAAGGAAAAATAAACGACCTAGCAAACACATTTAAAAAAATATTTGCTAGTAGTTTTTTACATTATGGTGGTTTCTTCAAGGAGTAAAAATGTATCTATAATTAATACCGAAAAAAGGGTTTCCTAGGTTTTATTTATCACATATGCTTAAATATAATTATACTAAACCATAAAGATATGTGTATTGAACCAAACCAAAAATCCATCTTACTCAATACCTTTTTTCGGACAAAGGTTAACAGCAAATATCCAGGAAGACAAAACATAGTAGTCAGTACAGTGATACTTCCCTAAAAAGTTTCACCAGCCTCTAATGCTGACGGCAGCTCAAGACTTCTTAAGCCACAGTGCTGCCTTTTATACTAAATAAACTTACAGGATTTTACTTCATAAATTGTCTTATCCCCTTTTTACAGAACACAAGCTTTTAGCACCTGCATCATTATCCTTTGACGGGGATTTCACAGCTTAATTAAACACTTAAGGAAACAGTTCTCTAAATAATGCTTCTTTCCATATGAGATTGAAAGATGGAAGGCTTGTGAATTAATTTTTGTAATTTCTATTTTAAAAATTTCTTCTACTATATTGTATACTTACTGAATGCATTGTTTGTATATCAATTATTAGCCTGAAAGGATCAATAAGTCTTTAAGTGAGTATCATAAATCTTACAATCAATAATGTATAATTTATGTTACAGCCAACTGTGACACCAAAACGTCTCGCTATGCCATTCTATTACTCTGAATCCATATTAAGTTACTAATCATGACCAAAACAGTAAGTGACAATGATAGAATATTTGGAGTGAATTAGAGGCTAGTTTTCAAGACAAAAGGACTGATTCTCTGGAACCTTCCAGTTTTTTATATGAGAGTGATAATGTTCATTTGCCAGGCAGGATATCCTGGGTTTTGGCATTTTCAAAGGATTTTCTCATCGTAAAAAAAAAATAAAATCACCAAACATAGGAATTATTTTTTTTCGAATTAATGCAATGTCATTCAAACTTCTTACCATGCCTAAGAACTACCACTTTGTTAGTGAACTGTGAAATTCACATATATTTATACTTTTTTTCCTTTAAAAAAGATGTTCCAAATTTAAGTCCACAGACTTTCTATAAAGACTGCATAGAGATATAAATGGGCTGTCTTCAGAAGTATCAGCTAATCATGTTATATCAGCTAAAAATTTCATTCAGCCACACCAGTATCTGCCAGATAAAAGACCTGCCTGACAACTAAATCTTAGCCCTGCAAGCATATATTACAGATGATACAAGCTACCTGGACTGTTTTAGAGGTACAACATCACTGTATTGCATTTTCAGGTGCAACAGTAATTAATGGGAAATTAATATTGTTGTATGGACATCCTAGCTACATAACAGCCCCCTACAAAAAAGAAAAATGGGAACTTTAATTTCAACCTTTGATGTTAAAACTTTGTGAGATACTATATATGTGTGACAATTGTTTGTTAAAAATTTAAGACTGGTTCAATTCTTAATGTTAAAAATTGCTGTCTAATCTGTACTAGTAATTTCCTGCATCCTTGGTAGGAAAGATGAAAAGGTAAAAAAAGGTCTCGGGCTGATCAACAGAGTGAAATCTCTGCTCCTGCTTCAGGGTCATTTCTCAACTTGTTAACTCCCTGTCCTGGTTTCAGCTGGGATAGAGTTAATTTTCTTCTTAGTAGCTAATACAGTGCTGTGTTTTGGCTCTGATGTGAGAACAATGTTGATAACACACTGATGTTTTTAGTTGTTGCTGGGTAATGTTTATACTAAATCAAGGACTTTTCAGTTTCTTGGGCCCTGCCAGTGAGAGGGCTGGAGGGGCACGGGAAACTGGAAGGGGACACAGCCAGGACAGGTGAGCTGAACTAGCCAAAGGGATATTCCATACCATATGACGTCATGCTGAGTATATAAAATGGGGAGAAAAGAAGGAAATGGGGGACATACGGCATTATGGCATTTGTCTTCCCAAGTAACCATTATGCGTGATGGAGCCCTGCTTTCCTGAGGATGGCTGAACATCTGCCTGATGGAAAGTAGTGAATGAATTCCTTGTTTTGCTTTGCTTGCATGCACGGCTTTTGCTTTACCCATTAAATTGTTCTTATCTCAACCCTCAAGTTTTACATTCCTTTCCAATTCTCCTCCCCATCCCTCTGGGTGAGGGGTGAGTGAGCGAGCGGCTGCGTGGTACTTAGTTACCAGCTGGGGTTAAACCACGACAATAACTGTAGAGATAGCATAAAAATAAAATTTAAAAAATAACTAAGCTAATTTTCTCTTCAATTCAGACTTCACATATGTTGTTCGAATTTCAGGTATCTACATCTGTGCAAAGTTACAGCCCATATGCAGCTTCGCCTACTGTACCTGAATTGTTTAAAACCCTTATCACATTATACTTGCAATTACTGTCCTTCCACATATGGAGATGCATTAGTGATATATTAGAATCTCTAGTTTTCCTAGATAAATCAAAATATTAAAATTGTCATTTTATTAAAATTTAGAACACACTATCACTATTTAAAAGACACCATCATTTACATGGACAGCTTCTGCAAGCAGTTTTTGATGTGTGATTGGAGTAGTCTTCAAAGAACCTATACACAAAAAAATCAAATACATTTATTTGGTTTACTTTTTATAAGAGCTTGTCACAATGACAAAGAAATTAAGTGAAGTATTAAAAAGAGGACTCCTCTTAAAGTTCAACTGCTAACTTCAGCAGTTTTATATTATTTTATCCACTAAATAACATCCATGAAGATTCAAAAGAATCAAATACAGCAGACCCGCTGTTCTTCCCTAAAAACTACAGGTAATTCCAAGCAAATAACTTCACAATCAATATAATCTTTTAATGAGAATTTGCACATTACTTTCTAGCAGGGCTTCTTGTACTTCACAAATATCTATTCCCTCCAAACAGAAGGATTAAGTCTCCCTGAAGTGTATGCACCCAGTATAGCTGTTTGGCAGGCCAAGTATCTGCTGCACCAAACAGGTACGCAGAGCAGAAGAGAGGCTGTAGCAAGTCCAGTAGAGGTATAGCTTTAGGAAATTTTGGTCCCATATCTTCATAATGCTACAGATACTTGCTGATACAAGTGGAAGGTGGTGCTAGGTCTCTGTCAGCCTGTCAAGAGTCGGGGGTGACATGGCATCCAATATGGCTCCATAAGTTTTAATCCAAACGATACGTTCACACCAAGACAGAGATAATCACTAATAAACACAAAGAAAAATTCTGAGATTGATCTTTGCTCTGCTACACTAATGAATGTCCTGCACTCTGATCCAACAGTGCTCCTTCCAACACAGTCTGCCCTTAACTCCATCTTACATAGGCTTTATCAATGTTGCAAATTTTTATGCTTCTCTCCATCTTCTCCAACTAAACTTAACACAGTACTTGGAAAACTGTATTGAAACCAAAATCATAACATGCTGTTCCTGCACAGGTAATTATTCTATTATTCTTTTTTTTTTTAATATTATAGAGAAATCCATTTTATTACTACTCAGGTGAGAGGTGATTTGCATATCATAACTTGGAAAATATAGTAGCTCTCTAGATATTTACAGTGTGAACACATTTTAGGAAACAAAAAAATGCCAAGTTAACATACTAAGTGAAAACTACAGAAACAAGGACATTTTTATTGTCCATCTTAAAAAAAAATAAAAAATAATCAGTCAGCAATGTGGCTTTAGATTTGGAGAAGAGGGAATTATTAAGTGCAAGAGAAGCAAATCTATTATTTCCCATGTGTCTCCCTTTCCTACTTAGTGGAGGCAAATTTATATAACCAAGCACAGCAGGAAGGTCTTCACTTCTTAAGGTTCAAGGAGAAACTCTATCACTTTTTTCTTTACTGTCACCTCTTCCAAATACATCAGCTAACATAATCGCCAAATATTTTCTTTATGATAAGACTGTAACCCTTCTTCTCCAATATGGGATTCCCAGTCAATTTTGTTACATCCAATTCTGCATACTTAGGGCTATGACATTTCAGAACAGTTGTTGGTCTTGATATCTCCCCATCAACCATGTTTTGATCCAGAGCTGTCTATACCTTGTAACACACTATCCCAAAGCACCATGCCCATGCATGCCCATCAGATTTTCCTCACTCCTCTTTCCCAAAAAGAGGAACCTCTTCAGTTCAGAGCCCTCCATCCTCTCACTATACTGCAACAAATCTCTCCTTTTTCTATCCAACCCCTAATGCTTTTGCACATCAAACCAAACAATCAACTATTTACCAGACTGAGATCTCATTCAACAAAAATTCACAGAAGAACTCCACTGGGGAAAAATAAGATGTGCTAGGGAAAAGACAACTCATGGCTGCCCTAAACTTCTGAACATATTAAATATAATATTTCCAATTGGTACTGTTGGATTCTCTCAACTCTTAGCTGAGAATGGCAGCAGCCTGATAAACTCAGGTTTCCAGACAACTCCTGGCTTTCTAAATATAAAGAGCATTGAAATGAAGCAAATTTTTTATTTTTGTGCTCTGGGTCTTGCTCTCTTCCTTGCAGATCAAGCTGTCTTCTACAGAAGCTCCTAAAATAGGCACATAGTCTATCATGCTTGGAAACTTACCAATCTATACAGTGCTAAAGTCATGAAAAGGTTATCCAGAGAACTCACAACAGAGCCACCAGTTTAGTCAAATTTTGCTGAAAGATTTGAAAAGTGCTATAAAAACCAAGCAACTGATTGGATAAAATGTAAATTAACGTTAGTATGACAGAAAGCTCTTAGCACAGAATATCCATATGATAGCAAAATTTAAAAGAGAATTTACAGCATTTTTGCTTTTGAGGAGGTGCCATAAAATCCAATAAACGTGGGGAGTTTCTGCTAAGACATTTAAGCAGAGTTTAATGCATGCACTCTTTCCCCAGTAAAGCTGCAGCTAGTACAACCCCCTCTGGAAGACTGCCTTAATAATTAGGGTAAGCAGAGACAAAGAGTGCAGTACAACAGGCTAGTCATCTGTATATTTACTAATGTTCAGATACCTTCCATCTGGAATGTCAAAACTACTCCAAAAAGGTGATCATGCCTCCAAGAGCTAAAGTGTGAAGGTTACATAGCAGCAGATTTCTGTTCCTATCCCTTCTCTTCATTTTATTCCATCTCAGTGGATAGCTGTAAACATTAACAGACTGACCAGGAAAAGGTGAACAGAAAGCATAAGTGGAACAAAACTCACCATACCTACACTGCAACTCCATTTGCCTAACATGATAGAATGTGGTAAAAGTTAAAATACAGGCTTTTATTATTAAAAGTGGAAAAATAATTACTTTCAAGTATGTTGGTTTTTGTTGTTTGTTATGGGTCTTTTTTCCCCCAAGTACATCAACATTCTTCAAGGTTTGTTTTTTTCTACGTTTTATTTTTCTATTTATTGGTATGAAAAATTACCTCCTCCTTCAGTGCATGTTTCTTCTGCTCCAAACAGATTTCTTTAGCACACATCAAATGCAAAGTCTCCTTAGAAACTGCATACTGAAGCTTTTCCATACGTTCCGCTGCTGCTGCCCATGCTGCCTTGCCAAATTTTTTCTGGTCTGCTCGCATTCGATCATACACAGCTAGAGAAGGGAAGAAAAAGCAGACAGCTTACCAGTCTACTCTTCAGATCACTAGTGATTCTACTGTAGAGACTATGCACACATTTGTATCCAAAAACATACAAAGTTCTCTTAGCAGAGAGTAGTCATTCTACGGAGCACTAACCTTCATCTCCAAGATGTAAGTACTCTTAGGATTTGTATAAATATGCAATTAGCTATTTGTTGATCATTTAATCATTATAATTCCAATTCTTGTTACCCAAAGAGAAACCATTCTGAATACATAGTACTTGAACACTTGAACCACACATTCAGAACTCTTGACTTAATAAAAATAACTGGTTAATATTACCATGGGGTCTTAAACCACATCCCAAATTTTCCCTGCTTCTGAAAGCCCCAATCATCAGCTACTAAAGTCTCCAGTTTCCCTTGATAACTTTTGCAGTGCAGTCATAAGTTTAACACAAATCTGCAGAGTGAAATAAGAATTACAGTTTAAAACAAAAATTCCAGCTTGAACTCAAGTGTGATTCTGTAAGAATACCAAATTAAATTTAAATAAGAACATTTTTTTTTTACCTCAAAATGCAGGTTCCTTTACAAAATTAACTCAAAATAACTAAACAAAATACAATCTGCCCTTAATATGTAGAGATGAACAAGAATATTTTCAGTAAGAGTTCAGAGTAGCAGTAGTCCCTTGCTCAATTCATACTTTCTCTTCTTGAGCACTAGACATCATCTAGGCTGACACACATGAGACTTTAATAATTTTTTAATATACGGAACAATCATATGATACTGTATGCTTAGCTTTGGAAGCAAAAGCCATGAGAGTCAGAACCAAAGGGGTAGCATTCAGTCCCTAGGTACTAGAAGATATTACATGCTGTCACTAGATAATAAAAAAATACCTTTTTGTTCTCATGTGTTTTTCCTCTGTCATCTGTTAATATTTTGGTATATAAAATCACCCTGTGATCAGCCAGAAGCCAAAAAAATGCAAAAACTAACAAAAAAGGCAAGCAATTTCTACACCAAAGGTCTATGGTTATCAACAGTCTCCAGGCATTTAATTTCCCAGTGTTTTTCCCTACAAACCTGACTGCTGTACATAAAAACAGCATGTAAACAAAATGAAAACTAAATAACTGCAAATATACATTCTCTATCAACTAATGGGGTATTCAACTTGCCTTTGTCATATTAGTAAAGGAACCAAATTGATTAAATACATTCAGAATTTGCTCCAATTAAATTCATTCCAACATTCTTGAAATGGTTTAGTCACTTTTTCAAAATGGTGGGTTTATGTTATCCTTAACTTGGGTTGTCACTGAAAGGAATCATTTTGCAGCAACTGCTTCTCTTGAGACAGATCTAGCAGTCATGCAGGGAGTGCCAGGAAACCTACCCATCAAAAAATATTTTCCCAGGGGTACAGCTCGTTTATCTGGTTGCACAGTCACTATCACCAAGGCAAAGAAACAAACAGGAACCCACACTCAGGCAGGGAAAGAGCAGGAAAAACTGTCAGTGGTAGCCCACAGTCAAACTAAAAGAGGTGACATGAAAGCACATCCCCAGATTTGTTTGCCCTAATAAACTCATTATTTAGGTTAAAATGGTACAAGGATGAGAGTGCAGATGAATACGCAAGTCATATGACCTGGTTTAACTGCACCAACTCTTTAGTAAAACTGATGCATTCTTCAAGTATAGAAATGCCAAGGTTATAACCATGAAGATTTACGAACAACAGAGCAGCTTTCACTGAGTAGTTAAACCGAGTTGTTGATTAATATTTAGAGCTATGAAAAAAATTACTTAAAAGCAGGGGAGACAAGAAAAGGAAATTAACTTAATAGTAATAAACACTATGGTGGTCTGCCATATCAAGTATAGAAGACATAATCCATCAGGGTCTCTATGCTCCCCAAATCCTTTGCAAATGTACAGTGCAGCTAATATAATCACATTGAGAAGGTGGTTGTGAAACTATATTTTAAAATGTCTATTCTGCCTGCTTCTGAGGATGTTCTGAAAAGGCTTATTTGTGAAAAATTCTAATAGACACAGAATAAAAAACAAATGGGAATAACAACTGCATTTTCCTCATGGAGGACTGATGAAAAAAAATCAATCACACAGTAAGATACAGAACATGGTAAACATTAAATAAAATTTTAGAGACTGACTTGTTATTTGAAGTATAGGACAGTAGAAAATAGCTACCTTTCTGTGCTTTAGCTGTTATTTCAAAGTATTTAACTGTAAGGTCTTGAATAGAAAGCACAGACATGTGAGCTTTTCTCTGCCAATCAGCATCTTCTTTTTGTAGACTCTCAATTCTTCTGGGTCCTAGGTAGTCATTCTCTACCGAGATCTGAAAAGAAATCAGTCTATAATACACAACTTAATTAATCGTTGCTATTTTGCCAACAGAAACCAGTTTCAGGGTAGCTAAGAAAGACAAACATAAAGGAGAGAAAACTACCAGCAAATCACCATGGCTTCTATTCAACAGAAAAAACTCTTTCAAGTGCTCCTTTCTGTTGAAAAAGTACACCAATGGTTTCATTTCTATTCTTACTGGAAGCACAACAAACTCAAATGTAAATTTGATCTGCCAGTATCTTTTTGTTAAATATCTTATCTTCAGATAACAAGCATGCTTCATCCAGACTTTCTTTCAGCCTGAAATATTCACCTAGGAGGTGATTGTTCCCCTGTACACTGCACTGCTGTGGCCCCACCTCAAGCACTGTGTGCAGTTTTGGGCACCTCAATATAAGAGGGACATCAAACTATTAGAGTGTGTCCAGAGGAGGGCGACCAAGATGGTGAAAGGTCTCAAGGGCAAGACTTAGGAGTAGCAGCTGAGGTCACTTGGCTTGTTCAGCTTGGAGAAGAGAAGGCTGAGGGGTGACCTCATGGCAGCCTACAACTTCCTCAAGGGGGGCAGCGGAGGGGGAGGTGCTGATCTCCTCTCTCTGGTGACCAGACACATGGAAATGGAATGAAGGTGCATCAGGGGACATTCAGATTGGACATTAGGAAAAGGCTCTTCACTGAGAGGTTGGTCAGTCCCTGGAACAGGCTCCCCAGGGAAGTGGTCACGGCACCAAGCCTGTCAGAGTTTAAAAGCATCTGGACAAAGCTCTTAATCATATGGTTTAGTTTGAGGTAGTCCTGCGATGAGCAGGGGCTTGGATTCAATGATCCTTATGGGTCCCTTCCAACTCAAGATATTCTATGATTCCATTCTGAAGTAAATGAATGCTCTTTAGTCAGAATGAAGCTGGGAAACTGGTCTCAAAGAGCTATTCCACTCTATAATTAAACTACATACAGTAGGTTTTTAAGTGACTTCAGGATCTACCTCTGCATATCCACTTAGCCCATATCTTTAGAGGGATGATTTTTAAAAGTAAAAATATATAGATGCCTTTATGTAATTGTTCATTTATTGAAAAATGTTTAAAGTCGTTTAATAAGGTATTTTAATCTATTTCTTATATATTTCCATAACCCTTAGAAAGGCAACAGGAAAAAAAGTGATCAAATGATAAGTGAATAATAATGTTAGTAGATAGGTTGTAACATGTAATTTGATGAAGCACATATGTACCATGATTTCCACAGGGAATGCTTATGAAAGGACAGACAAGAATTTCCAAATAAACATCAAACTATATGCATGTACCAGTGAATGATGACTGGTGAAGTTAATGCTTTCCGTTTGCACAGAACTCTGAAACAGCAAGTTCCTTTTTGAAGCAGGATAAAACCAATACAGTTAAGTTCTCCTTTTCTATTCCTTGGTAAAGATGAGGTAATTTGATACTGAAATTGACATGGGATCACTGACTAATGTAACATTCTTGTTAGCCATCATTTCTAAAAGAATAAGAAGCCTCAAGGTAACATTTCTTCATAAAGTTTTGCCTACAAAACATTATTCACACACAGTGCAAGCTGGAGAGATTTATGAAAGCACAGTACAATTGTATGTTTTTTCCCTAGAGCAAGTATTTAGAAGTAACAAAAATGGTAAGCACCTTTTCATTAACTGAAATCTATAGTATGTCATCCATACAGTCATTCATGCTGAGGGTATTTGTATGGCAAGGCACAGAAAACCCAAGAAGCCTTTGCTTTAGCAAAACCCATACAAGTATGCATATTTATGTGCGACCTTAAGCAGACTGTCCTGCAAAGCTTTAGAACCTGGGGAAACAAGGAAGAAGATGGTGCTGTAAATGTTTAAGAGGATGTACCAGTTCAAGGTGCTACAGTTACTGATGAATACCTTCCCTTAATGCATCCATTCATATACACATTAACATTTAAAAGACACCTAGCAGCATAATCCACAAATGACTACTGCCTGGAAGGAGGTCCCCAAAGCTGCATGAAGAAGAACAGACCAACATCATGCCTTGAGGCTGCAGCAATAGTAGCATGCTTAACAAAAGCCTGAACAGAGCCCCAGAAAGATACACAGGACAAGCATTTACCTAGTGCTGCTTAAGTTGACCTGCCCTGATGCTTAGCAGTCTTATAGCCTATACCTACACAGCTTGTTATCTAGCAAGACAGTCAAACTCTTAGAATTACTGACCATGAACATGAATGAGGATTCTTCTTGAAGTGTCTTGTAGTACAAGCAAAAGACTAAAGCACATCAAATGTTCATGACACGCAAGAACAATACAGAGAGACACTTCGACCTTTACATTCTGCAGCTTGGATAAGGCACACACACACACAATGTTAGCTTCCTGACTCTGAAGACATGAAATGATGAAGGAAGGAGCAGGCTCTCATTATTTCAAAGGTCCATTCAACAGGTAAAGACAGAATCCAAGTACCAGTGGGGAACAGTCTTTGACAGGTGAAAACCCCCAGCTGCTTCCTTAAGAAAGGTGGCTAGGTAGGAGCTGAGGATCAACCTTAAACTGAAAAGCTTGTTTCTTTCACATCTCACAAGTAGCCTAGGTTAATAGGAAGAGAACTTGGACCATTTGACCATAAAGAAATGGTAAGTTTAGTTCTTACTGCTATTGTTTAGGATATCCATGACCAGAGACCAGAGTACACTGCTTGTCCCAACAACCATTTAACAGATATGCCAGCCAGAGGCAACTGAGGTTCAAGGTGACAAATTCAGAATGAGAAAGTTCAAGAATAAGGGACAAGAGTCCTGGAAATCAAGAGCTGCAAATGCTCAGAAGATCCAGGCTCCCAGGCTGATTCCTGGAGTAAGAGTCCTCAGCCACAGAGATCTTTGTCATTCTTTGGATAGTCTAGTTAATTTCAGGATAACACACTGTGGCCACTTGCTAACAGCAGAAGGCATCTCAGACCACGCATGGGGCAGTAGGAGTCAAATGAATTAAAATTCAGGGAAGTTAACCATTTATCAGCTCGGCATTGTGTATTACATAGTCTTACCTAGAGCAGCCAGAGAGATTCTCATGCAAAGGGAAGGAAAGCAATCAAGTTACCTTAATATTTTACTTCATGAGAGGTTCTCATTTTGTGGAAAGCAGAGTGTCAGGAGACTCCAGAAAGGTATTCAATGAACACACTGCACTGTGTCCTTAAAGGCAGGTCCTTGCTTCTCAGCTTTGTTTCTATTAGGTCAATGACTTTCTGAGTGACAGCAAACCACTTTGGTACTTTGGAAGTTGCAAACCACTCAGAAAGTCATTGATCTAATAGAATAAAATAGAGATTGTAACTTCCATGGTACCTAAGAAGTGTTCCTGCCCAAGCTCAAGGCTTCCTTTTCTGGTTTTGCCTGACATACACACTCTGTGGCCTCTGAGAGCCTCTCAATTGACCTGAACATGCTCCAGTACTCCCCAGGGGAAAAGCAATCTCTTCCCATCCAGTCAGCACATTCCACCTGATTCAATTTCTCTATCAAGAAATGAAACAAATAAAAATTGAGTTATTAAAAAACCCAACAAAATCAATGTAAAAGAAAATACTACTAGCAACCTTTCCAAAGGTAATGAATGTCATTCTTTATAATCTAAGCTCAATAGCTGTGATAAAATAAAAGATAGAGGGCATGCAAACAGCCACATTTGGCCATGTACCTGGCACAGATAGCCATACTGTGAATGTAAATACTGACAATTACCAATCACTTGAGAGAAGAATTATCTGTTTCCAAGTGCAACTTACCTAGAAAATTATTATAATCTCTCATTCATTAATAAAATTTATGCCTGTCATCCTTACAGGACAGCACAGACAATCGCTAGAGAAAACCAGAGATGAACAACTGAGACATAGTGGTAAAATATATATGATCCTCCTTGCCAAATGGCTGGCTGAGAATTAAGTCCCAGTGTCTTCATTTAGACTATACTTCCTTGATAGTGGATTCTGCTTAGCCCAGCATAGCGCCACTACAACAAATATATACAAATATATATTAAATCATAATATTCAATTTAAATAATATATTTTGGATATATTTATATAGGAGATATAAATAATTTAGAGTTGTATCTTATAGTAGGAACTAGAAAGTAGGCCCATGGAAAAAAATGGTAGTTTAATTAAGAGAAGACCACAGCTGTAATAAGGAGAAAAGTTGGGGAGGAAAGAGAGGCAACCCGCCTCTGAAGGTCGCAACTTATGAAAAACATACGGCAGCTTGCCTCCCCACCTACACCACCTTCATGAAATGAAGGAAGAGACCACTCTCTCAAACCTACAGTTTATCCTAGCTGAGAATTTAAAGTGGAAAAGGGAAACACACGTGGACCATTAAATAGCAACAGAAACAGTCTCATGAGTTTTGGAGACTTTCTTTTCTACATTATCTTCAATAATTAATCACTTTTAATAAATATATCTGTGAAGACAATAATTCTCATTATGGAATTAAAAGAAATTCTTATGTGCTTCTGCATTCCATTACAATTTGCAATGCATGCATAACATGTTTATGCTTCATTTTGCTCACTGCATATCTTTATGATGCCAGCATACTTTATTTTTATAGTCCATAAAAGAGCACAGGTCATTTTATAGACTGAACAGAAACATATTATTGGAATAACTATTGTCCATGTTAGATATGACTAAGAAAAGACACCAGAGAATTTAAATGGAAAGAGTGAGGAAAGAAAAACTAAGAAGTGCTGTCATCTAAATTATACTTCTTTTAAACATACATATCTGCTTTCAATTCAGTAAAAAAATATTTTAATTAAAAATTAAGAAACTCTGGTATAGTTTTTTCTAACCTAAAAAGCTTTTTGGTTGCCTACCGTTTTCTCAAATTCACTTTTTGGTCTGGAAATTCCTTATTTAGACTTGAATTTCTGGAGAAAGTATGGTCTAACAGAAAAACCTCTCATCTCACAACTAGATTACATATCCAAATCTACAGTTTCCTTTCTAGTAATTTTTTCTCAAAAAGCCCATTCCAAATAATTCTTCCTAAAAACCCTCCTATATCCTCATTGAGAATAAATCAAGCCCCATGGTAAAACTGGCTAGGATAAAATTATTTTTTTTGTGTGTGAAGATGAGATTCACTTTAAAAGACTCACATTTTGCAAGCTTTACTTCAGATAATGCTTTGAAACTAAGAAAATTATGACAGCTTTCACAAAAAGTGGTTGTTGGAAGGCACAAAAGAAGAGGAAGAAACAGCAGAAGCTTTTTAACTTCATCACATCATGTACACATCTACTTCCATTGGCTATTGCTTCAGAGTAATAAAACATAAAAGAACAAAGTTTTACACCCTATAGAATTATTTCCAAAAGAAAACCAATTAGTTCTTCTGAGGAAACAAACTGAAAGGAGGTCCCTAGTCTATCCTGTGAGCAAGTGAGAATGAAACAGAGAGGCAAGACTCTTATACTGGAGCACAGAAACATTCTCTGGAAAATTTTAGATTGCTATGATGTTGAATTTTGAAGAGAGTAAAGTAAGCTTTACTGTGAAAAGACATAAGAAACAGGTCTTCAACTATAGGATTTTGTTAAGTTTTAAAAATAATATCTTCTAAATAAATAGTCCTCAAGGGTCTTGAATACTTTGCAGGTTCTTTCTGAAAACATCTGGGACAAGAATGGACAAGACTGACAGAAACAGACTTAGACCAGGTCACATCATAGCTTAGGTAAGGATCTGTCAAATCTCTTCAGCTCCCTTCATTATCCTTCTCCTAGATGGACTTGTAATAGGCAGAAAAGGAGGAAAACCTGAAAAGGGTCCCCCGTGGAGAGTCGGCCGAGTCACAACAATCACACAAATATGGCTACATGTCGAGCTCGCTTTATTAAACAATCAGGCTATATTTATAACTTAAGCTAACTGTTCACGCGATACTACACACAGGAGATTGGATAAAAATCTCTGGTCACGCAGGCGTCCGTGTCGCTGATTGGTGAGCATGCTGTAGGCGCCTGATCAGAGTGTGCTGATTTCACGGTTCCCAGGACCTGTTCTGCACCTGGCTTCTTGTTTGTGCATAGCTTGTTTTCGTTCTCACCCTGCTTGTTCCCTGGACAAGTTAAAGTTGCTCTGCAGCTTCAACTAACAGGCCTGGGTTGTCCAACCCGGACAATGGTAACATATGTCCTCGGTCTTTTAAAAATTCCTCTAGACATCCCCCCTTTTCTTTTTGGAAAACCCATGTCTGTTTCACAATAGATGTTAAAACTTTCTTCACACAAGAAAATAAACAGCCAAAAATTAAAAACATTACAACAATGATTATGACAAAGCGTATTCCTTCCATCAATAACGTATTTAACCAACCTGTTATGCCCAGTCCTCTCAACCATTCCTCAAAGGGATTATCATCAGCAAGAATATGCTTCATGTTTCCCTGCAGTTGTGACAACTTCTTGTGCATCGATATGGAATGATCAGAATGGTTCATACAACACATCCCTTCAAAATCCTCACAACCGTGTCCATGTGCTAATAATAAAAAATCTATTGCAGCTCTATTTTGTAACGTAGCATGCCTAACACTATCTACATCAAACAATAATGAACTTAAAATCTGTAATGTAAGATTAAATATTTTATTTCCCCAGCACGCTAACCTTTGTATATTCTTAGCACTTAATGCTGCCATTGCCCCTGGCATAAATATGAAGGCTAAGACATTTGTTGTTACAGACTGCAGATTGACTCGGTCATTACATGTTTCATCAAAGGTGCGCAGTGCCCTCCGTGATCTATAAGATTATTGAGTCATCTTTACTAAGTCTTTCATATGTGGAGCAAAGAAAGTTAAACGCCCTAAATAACATGGTCCACCGACAGGATACAAAGGAATCCCTGGCCACGCTCTGTCCCCACATATCAAACAGACTCCCGGTGGCAACTGATAGCCCCCTGATACATCTACATGGAAACCCCCAGTTTTCAATTCACCCCAAATAGGTGAACCCGTTAGATTTTGAAACCCTGTATAAAACCCCCGTTCACATTGACATGTTAGCCGTATCTGCCAAGGGTCACCAAACCAAATTACTCCAGTGCCATTCACGGGTTGAAGTGGTGATGACATGTGGGTACAGTCTGCCATGTCTGTTGCAGTAACATTGACATATTCAAAAGGTACAACTGTTGCGACGGAGGGAAGACACAGTCGCTCAATATGAGTGATCAGCAGACTTCGTTTATTGTACCTTACAGTCACCTTTTATGCCTTCTTATAATTAGCTCATACATATTACAAAAGTTAAGCTCATTATTGGTTAGTTGCCTAAATACCAAGCCCGCCCCTTGTTTCTCTTCTGTAGTTATCTGTTCCCACCTGCAACATTCTTTTCCCACCAAAATCTTCCTGTTACTGTGTAACAAGAACAGCCAAAGACAGTTATTTTTGCTTTACTTCAGATAAGCTGAGAGCAATGTGCATTTTTGTCCAGCCAGCTGGACTATGTCTATGTGACCCTTTTCAGCTAGCCAGTTATCCACAATTCCCCCGTTTTTATTTTGGGCGACATAGGCTTGGTTGACCATTTTCAATAACAGCATTTTAACACAGGAAAATACACAGCCAACTTATAAAATCTCAGTTCAGAAGTATAATTCCTGAAATACTTGAAAAATAAAGTTAGCTTGAAGCTTTGATTTAGATGCTCTTTCTGTTCCAGTGATATAAAAAGTTTAAAAAATTCAAAGGTAATTTTAAAGTTCTGAACATGGACTAATGCAAGCTCAAAACCCAAAAAGAAACCAAACTGATGTTTGACTAGGAATATTTGCAAATATTTTAGTGGAAAATCCCTGACCATTAACAATTTTCTGTCCAAATAACAACTGCCCTTATGCAACCAACCAGTCCATACATTTTCTGAAGAATTCCTCATCGATATCAAAGAATTAACAAAGGGAAAAAATTAGTTCTAAGCTATATACATTCATAAGGGGATTTTTCAATAGTTACATACAGATTTACACACTAAGCCATAATGGCTTGTAGGTGATACACACAAGAAGAGTACGTTGCTTATCTGTCTGAATGTCTATGCTAAATTTGACAACTGTGCCACAAGCCAAGCCTACATGGGTGCTGTATGTTATGCACGTTCCTTAACAAACAGAAGTATAATAGACAAATTCCCAAGACCTAGTCCCCAACCTAATTATATTATTTTATAGCCAATTAAGGAAAATAACACAAATGTGCATATCTGCATGTGCACACACCTTTTAGTTCAGAACCAATCTGTGATAAAAGGCCTTAGCCTTATGGCATCATCGAATCTTAACGAGTACAGTAATTAAAAATGCAGTCTTACTGTAAGGGCGATTTATGCTGACATTCCCTCAAATGCTACACGTGAGTATTTCTCACTCAACTGCCTCAAGTTAAAATAGTAGTATTTGTTAATATGTATTAAAAAAATCATTAATTCTCTACAATAGCAGTTGACTTCCATAACACTATGTAAGCAAAAGAGGCCTAAGATGGGTTTTCTGAATACTAACAATTTATTTTAGACTGTCTAAACTCAGGTCTTGAAAGATTTCACTCTGCCAGACGTAGAAACACTGTTGCACTCCAGTTGTGATATCCCTTTTCCCAAGTTGTCACATGCACATCTCGCTCAAGCAACATTATTGTCAAAGTTTCTCTCTGCTACATAAAAGCATGTTGCACTTGTAGATATAAAAGACAGCACCCTTACTTAGATTATTACCTTATTACCTCATAACTCTTAGTATACCTTGTATCTCTGATTTCATCACTTCAAAAATTCACCAGAAGCAGATAAAACCACAGCCTCAGACTAAACTACACCTTAACTGCTGATTCAGATAAAGGCATTCTCTTCCAGATATGCCTAATGCTTACAAATAATTTTGGCTGGTTTTGATCAAGAAACTATTATTACAATAATGATCAAAAATAATAATCCCATTTGCAAAATGCCTTTAAGCCAGCCTCCTAGTCCCAACCAATTTCCACATTCAGAATACAGCATAAATACAGAATACAGAATAAATTATCTCCATCAAGGCAAAAAGGCTTCTCTTTAAGCACAGAGATGTTTGCTAGTTCAAGGCAGAAACCCATTTCTTGTAGGGGACATCTGAAGCACTTTTTTTGGTGGGTTTGTACTCAATTCCGTATTTTTCCTTCAGAAGCTTAAGCTGTTCCTCTTGTTTCAGGAGTGTTTCCAACTCTGATTTGTCGAATAGGTCCGTATTTCCCAAAGATATCCTACATTTCCTCCGCTGTGATTTCATACGGCAGGTTCCGAATATAGAGGATCCGATTGACCTCTGGGGGCAGCCAGATGTTAGCTCGCTTGGCCGCTTGCATCGCCATGGCGCCGATCGGAGCGGGGGGGGTGGAGGGGGGGGGGTGCAGCCTCGGAGAGAAACCGCGGCCGGGAAGGGGCCTGCCGGGCCGCGCCGCCGCTCGCCGCTGCCGCGGGGGTCCCGGATGCTATCCCATACGCTAATAACCCGAGTAATTCCTTTTTACAATCTATGTCCTGAACGCTCCGCTTTTCTAAAAAGCATATGAGCGAATCGTACGTCGCTTGTCTCTCCACACCTTCGTCAGCGCTGTTGCAGCCTTTGCGAGACTTCGGCGACGCGTGGCCGGCGGGACCCTCTGTAGGTGCTCCCGGGCGCGGGGACTGTGCCCTTCCGCCTCCTGCGCTGCTTTCAGGACCGGTACCCGAATCTCCGTCGATCCGTGGCTCGCAGGTTCAGCCCTCTCTAGGGTCCCTGTTCGGGCGCCATTTGTCGCGACGGAGGGAAGACACAGTCGCTCAATATGAGTGATCAGCAGACTTCGTTTATTGTACCTTACAGTCACCTTTTATGCCTTCTTATAATTAGCTCATACATATTACAAAAGTTAAGCTCATTATTGGTTAGTTGCCTAAATACCAAGCCCGCCCCTTGTTTCTCTTCTGTAGTTATCTGTTCCCACCTGCAACATTCTTTTCCCACCAAAATCTTCCTGTTACTGTGTAACAAGAACAGCCAAAGACAGTTATTTTTGCTTTACTTCAGATAAGCTGAGAGCAATGTGCATTTTTGTCCAGCCAGCTGGACTATGTCTATGTGACCCTTTTCAGCTAGTCAGTTATCCACATACAACGCTAGCCAATAGGTCTAACTCCTGTAAAGGTAAATGATGTGGCTGATTTAAATTCTCAATAACCATTTTCTGCCACGCTGCATTACGCATAGAAGGCCAAACAAATTGCCCATTTGGACTCATACATGTACCATTCTCACTGGAAGTCAGATCCACTGTTTTAACATTCCAAAAAACATCAAAATTTGTTTCATTCTCTTGCAGGGGAATACCAATTAAACAAGTTCTAAAGGGGTTGTCTGCCTGTTGTAGACTTAAACAAAAACCTGTTATTCCCATGACATTTCCCTATGTCACCCATATGTTTGTCCTAGGCAAAATGTTGAAAATACTTTGGCCTATAGGTAAAAAATTCATTAAGACCGTAAACAAAGTCCACCACTCAAACATGTTTATTCCTACAATTTCTACATATTATTTTTATATAGCCAAATCATTTTAAACAAATTATTTCACTTTCTTCCAAATCCTGCTCTAAAACAGACCAAATATCAGGTACAAAAATGGGTTTATTACGTTCCACACCACAAATCTGTACTATCGCAGATTCTGATGATGTATACTGTCTCCAATCAGCATGGTATTACACTAGCCGTATGTTTTCTCTTGCTTCATACCCGGTTATTAATCAAATGCACAGTACTCTATTTACTGTCCATACACCCTTCACACCATTTACATTTAAGCTTTGGCTTACAGTACCATTTTACCCCACATAGCATACATTGGCATAATATGCGCGGGTTACATCCCTTACAACATAGACAGTTTATTCTGTCTGCTCACTCTGAGTCTTCTCTTCCGTCTTCTGATCTTGACATACAGGTCGCACAAACTTGCTAGGGACCCATATAGGTCCTTTATCCGTTGAGATACAAAAATAACCTCTATTGATAAATAACACCGGATTAGGTCCTTCCCATACACCTGAAGCCATATTTTCATACAGAACACTCAAACCAGGAACTGTAGTTGTTTGGTTCCCTCGTGCTGTTTGGTGATGTATAACAACAGGTGGTCCCTCTCTATCCTCCGTAAGGGAGAGAGAGTTTAAGGTAAACAACACCTTAGTCAACCGTTTAGTTACATCTATGTCTTGCGATGCTTTCTGTCTCTGAAGATAATCCTTCAGGGTATGGTTTGCCCTTTCAACAACTGCTTGCCCCGTTGGGGAGTGAGGAATCCCTTTAACGTGTTTAATTCCCCAAGTTGTCATAAACCTAGCGACTCGTTGGCTACTATACGCCGGACCATTGTCTGTCTTTATTTCTACAGGAACTCCCATGACAGCAAAACAAGACATTAAGTGTCTCTCCACATGTAATGCCTTTTCACCGGTTTGTGCAGTGGCCCATATAAAATGAGAATAGGTGTCAATTGTGACATGCACATACTTAAGCTTCCCAAAGTCAGGCACATGTGTTACATCCATTTGCCAAACCTGAAGTGCCTTCAGACCTTTTGGGTTAGTGCCCACCCCTAAACCAGGTCCATGATGACTACATGGAGGACAGGAGCGGACAATACCCTTTGCATCTGCTATGGGTATTTGATACTGTTGATGTAAAGACTTTGCATTTTGATGGAACATCTCGTGGCTGTTACGAGCTTCTTCAAACTTCTTTGTTGGAGGAGTTATTGCCAGACAGCTGACTGCTTCATTAGCTCTAGCATTACCTTCGCCCAACCCAATGATCCACTGATGACTTCTAATATGCATAATACAAAATTCATGTGTTCTCTGTCGAAGAGTGCTACGCAGTTGTATAATCATTTCACCAAGATGTTGATTCTTTGTCTCTCTCAACAAGGCATCTTCAATGCGCTGTACTACACCAACTACGTACAATGAGTCTGATACTATGTTTACAGGTGTATTGTTCCAGCTTCCCAATGCCCAACACACTGCTTTCAGTTCTAAGGTTTGAAGGTTGTCCCCTGGTTCACACCCGGTGATCACGTGTTTCTGCCACTGAATATCGGATTGCCAAACACACGCAGCCTTCTTCATCTTTCGTCCTGTATCTGTAAACACCGTTGGCCCTTCAACTGGTCTTTTTGAGCATAATGGTCTCGCAATCCACTGGTAATGTTCTAACATCTTCCAGAGAGGTCCTTTTGGCCGGTTGTTGTGTACAACACCTTTATAATCTATCAAGGCTTCCTGTATGGCTGTTGAATGTCTCAGGAGCCACTCATAATCATCCCCACGGACTGGAATACTGATATCTGCTGGTTCAGTCCCATCAATTTCAACAATCCTGTCTCTTCCTTTTCTCACCAAGGCCGCTACTGCTTCAGGACAACTTAAAATACGATGCCTGGGTTGCAGCGGCAAAAATAACCAATCTAAAACGATCACCGTATTTTCCCCCTTTTTCTTTTGCCATTGTAAAATAAGGGCAAAAGGTGAAGTGGCAACATTACTGACGAGCGAGGGGAAGCAAGCAGCCGACTCAATATGAGTGATAAAGCAAGCTTCGATTTATTACGGCGCGATTATGTCTTATATACAGTTCCAGTTAATTATGCCTACAAATCATCTGCTGATTGGCTAAGCTCTAAAGGGTTACACTTTCATACGTCCTCCTATTTGCGGTTTCTGCGGATAGCTAACTACATATATTTTTTTTTTCCTCTCTTGTCTACGCGAATTCCTCAAAGTTATTTACAACATTAGGCACAAGGTCAGCATGACCTTATCTCTCTTCCCTTATTAGCAAGCCTGGTAATTTTCCATTTTTAGCAAGCCTGGTAATTTTCCATTTCTAGCAAGTCTGGTAATTTCTCGCTGCGGCCTAGCTTGGTTCACTCCAGACTTATGTCAAAAGCTGCATCACACAGTCCTTCTATGGAACCGTGGCCGTTCTCTTTCATCCATTCTGCAACACATTACAAACCAAAAAAGATAACATATGATTCGCCATTCGGCGACCACACCAGCCAGTCTGAATCTTGTGGGACACAACTTCCAGGGCAGCCCGCTGTTCTGGTGAACAAGTTCAAGGACTTTTGGCTTCAGTGCCATGCAACCAGGATCGGAACGGTTGCAAATCAGCATTAGTGAGGCCAACTATATTACAAACCCACTGTAGGTCTCCCAAAAGCCTTTGCGCATCATGCAGATTTGTTATTTGCATAGTAAGAGTTACCTTCTGTGGTCGGATCTGAGCATCCTAGATGAGCCAGCCCAAATATTTCCATGGGGCCGAACGCTGAACCTTCTCAGGCGCAAAAATCATACCACATGATAGAAGGTGGTCAACAAGCCATTTCAGTTGATCATCTGAAATCCCTTGTTCAGCGGCCAATAAAATATTGTCCATATAATGGTAGATCAGGACATGAGGCCAACACAGTCATACTGGAACAAGTGCCCAATCCACAAAAGACTGACACATCATAGGAGAGTTCTTCATTCCCTGTGGTAAAACAACCCATTCATACCGTTTGGCCGGAGCGGCACGGTTTATTGATGGCAGAGTGAATGCAAATCTTTGCGTGTTGTCAGGATGTAAGGGAATCATAAAGAAACAGTCTTTCAAGTCTGTCACGATAATTTGCCAATTCTGAGGGATCGTTGTAGGAGTTGGAAGACCAGGTTGCAACGCTCCCATCTCCAACATCTGATCATTAACCTTCCGTAAATCATGTAAGAGTCACCATTTCCCAGTTTTCTTTGGTATTACAAAAATAGAAGCATTCCAAGGATTTGTGGAAAGTCAAATATGACCTATTTTCAGTTGTTCCTGCACCAATTCCTCAGCAATGCGCAGCCATTCTTCTGTTATCAGCCACTGGTCTGCCTAAATTGGCTTTTCTGTTAACCATGTTATCTTCAGTATGGGTGGCTTCTGGTCACTGGCCGTGGCGCAAAATGCTTATCAGTTGTCATAACTAGTCCCAAATGTGACAAAACATCCCGTCCATTCAACCCTGATAACGTATGTGGGAGTTGCATTACATATAGCCGAACTACAATAGCTTGGCCATCTTCAAACTGCAATGTAACCAAGTCTTTACTCTGTTTTGGCGCTTTTCACTTCCTACTCCTATTGTTACAGATTTCCTAATAAGTTAAGATTGATTGACTTTATTTGATTTTATAAAATCATTTTTTAATAGAAATATAGAGGGATAAGAAATATATTTTAATGAAACTTATAGTTGCACAGTAAAAGCTGCTATGAAATCCTTTGTACAGTCCCGTACCAAGGCCAGAAGAATGGGCTGGAATCATTGTTTAAAACTTAGGTAATAAATTTAGGGTTTGAAAGGTTTCTTTGTAGTTAACTAGTCTTCCGTATGTAGAAAGTGTATTGAAATGTCAGAATATAGGATTAATGGGAACTGGGGAGAGTCGACTGGAACAGCTTGTAGTTACCTGCCAAGAAACTGTGAACTTTAGTAAAAGGTAATTCCGGCAGGGGGAGATCGCGACCACTGACTCATATACCACCTACCCAAATCATACCCCAGACCCATTTCTGGACCTTTCTAACCTTTACTGCGCAGAATCAGATATGGGAGGAGAGTATGTTAATGATTTTCGGGAAATATCATGATTATGCATGAATACTTAATGAATATGTATGAATAAGTTCTACATATGGTGTCTGATTTTGAAGCTTGGTGTGCATTGGTCGTGAGAGGACTCCCTCACGCATCCGGCTGTCAATAAAGAAGTGTCTGCTTATCTACATCTGGTGTCGATAAGTTCTTCATTCTCAGATTTCGGTAACACTATCACTTGGGTGATTGGAGATTACAGCTTCCAATCCTGGGGCCATATATGTTGATTAATGATGGTAACATCTGCCCCGGAGTCTAATAATGGTTCCAGACCAATTTGTTGACTACCTTTCTTCAGTTGAATCTTCTGATATGGCCTCTGATTAAGATCTAATGTGAAAAACACCTCATGTCCGGTAGATCCAAAACCGTCTTCTCCTCTTATCTTAGATGTCTGGCCTTGTTGTCTTAGTTGCTCATAAGATTGTCGATGCGTAACAAAGCTTTCACAGGGAAGTATTTGAGCAATTTTACTACCTTTTGGAATAGTAACAGGTGGTTGTAACGCATAAGCCATAACTTGTATGTGTCCCATAAAATCTGCATCAATTACTCCAGGTAAAACAATTACTCCTTGCCTTCCTGTCGAAGATCTTCCCAATAAAAGCCCTCCAACTGGAGAATTCACATTACACAAAGGTCCTTTGACTTCAGCTGGAATTAAAGTCACTTCTTTATTATTCAAAGTTACGTCTACTGTGGTTGCCACGTCCACCCCGAGACTCCCTCGGGTGGCTGGGACGCGCTGGTATAAGAAACCACATTTCTCATCTGCTTTGTTGGAGCCTGTACTTCTGTCCTCATGCGTTGACCCATCGCACTGTGCTGCATGTTCTCCGACCTTTTATGTCTACAAGCAGCAGCAGCATGTGAATCTGAATTACATGTGTGACACCAAACAGTCTTTGAACAAGCATGCCTTATGTGTCCAGGTTCACCACATCGATAACAATTACCAAATCCTGATTTACCATCTTTCCCTTTTCGATGTCCACCTTTATGATTTGTTAAGGCTGCTGCAATTATATGCCCTTGCTCCCTCAATGCAGCAGTAAAGGCAGCCTCTACGGGACTTCCTTGGGGTAGTGTTGCTAAGATTGCCCTTGTTCTTGGATTAACCCCTTCACAGGCGAGGGTGCGGAAAAAATGTTTCTGAAGATCCAAAGGTAAATCAAAATTGTCCTTTAATGCTGCAGACAAACCGTCTACAAATTGTCCATAGGGCTCCGTTGTCCCCTGACAAACAGGGGTATAGGAAGCAGGTTTCTTCTTGTCTGGCACAGACAAAAGGGCTCGATGTGTTAAAGTTTGAGCAAGTTGATGCATTTGTATAGGATACTGCAATTGAACCTGTGCAGTACAGTCCTCGCCCAGTTAACATATCTGCCTGTACACCATAAAGTAGATCTCCTATATCTGGATCTTGATGTCTATTTGCTTCCTCTACGGCTAGTCTCTTCCACTCCCTATCAAACATTAGATATTGAGGAGTCAATAACAAAGAAGCAAGTCCAGCACAATCAGCAGGTGAAAGAACGTCTGCTGTGAAAATAAACTGTATGATCTGTTGCGCAGCCTCTGAATGCAGACCACGAGCAGTGACAGTTTGCTTTGCCTGTTGTAATATTTTCCAATCATGTGGCTCCCAAGTATATGGACCAAGATTATTAACTGGACAAGCTAACGAGCTAGTCACCTGCCAGTCACCCTCCAAAATAGCATCACGAACACCACCAGACCAACGCTGTAGAATTGGATCTTTTCCCAAGTTCAGCATCGGAGGGGCAGTTGGGCTAACTGGAGGAACTACAGGTATTGAAGTAGTAGGCAGGTTCATTTCAACTCGCTTTTCCAGGTTTCTTAATTTATCTATTACCTCCTGTAAAGATTTCTCTGTATTGTTATCACAAAGTTTCTCCCCGCCTTCCTCTTCAAATTCGTCTGATGTTGTTTCAGGAAGAGGAGGATATGACATCAGACAGCGCTTTTGCCCCCCCTGATATGACCTATGAGCTGTAGCCACCCTCCATTTTGACCTTGCTCCACCCACAGCTCCAATTGGTGCAGCATGACTCACTGCTCCTCCTTCCTGGGGAGGCTCAGCAGCCTCTTCCGGTTTTGGCTCAGTTACAACAGATCCCAGAGAGTAACTTCCGGTTTGTCCGCTGTCTTATCTAAAAGCTCCTGCACTGTTGAACATGCAGGGGTGGACATACTCTTCATAGGACGAGTATGCCCAACTCTGAAAAAGGTAGCCAAGAGAGAAGGCTTAGGCGAATCACCCTTCTGCTCTATTGGCTTTTCTACCACATCTCCTCCCAATGCTTCTATAGCTGCTGCTGCTACTTTCTTTTCCGCCTTCATAGTTTCCAATGGTGTTAATTATAGACCTCCATGTAGCTCCTAACGCTTTAGCTTCTTTTCCTTCTTTGCCTCCCTCGATCGTAGTATCCCAGAGGCAATTCCTCACTTCTCTCCATTCCGTAGTACTAAATAATAATGTGGGCTCAGGAATTTTATCCTATTTTCGTGCCCAGCGAACTAAAGCCTCTACTTCTGTTTCCTTAGTGCTCTCCCCTCTCTTAGAGAGGATATTAGTTGAGAGCCTAACTGCCGCGTTTATTTTCGTCGCGGTATTACCTCAGCAGGGGTGCGATCTGCAGCTCTACACTGAACTCTGGACTTTGCTTTTGCCTTCCAGGTTCCGCCTGTCTCTGACCCTCCAGCTCCCAAATCAGACTACTTCTTCTTTTCAGGTTCAATGCACAGAGACTGCCGTGTTTAGGCGAACCGCTTTGAAGCGTCTTAAAGTGTCCCTGTTCGGGCACCAGATGAAGAGGGTCCCCCATGGAGAGTCGGCCAAATCACAACAATCACACCAATATGGCTACGTGTCGAGCTCACTTTATTAAACAAACAGGTCATATTTATAACTTAAGCTAACTGTTCACATGATTCTACATATAGGTGATTGGATAAAAGTCTCTGGCCACGTGGGCATCCGTGTCGCTGATTGGTGAGCATGCTGCAGGCGCCTGATCAGAGTGTACCGATGAGAGTGTGTTGATTTTGCGGTTCCCAGGACCTGTTCTGCACCCGGCTTCTTGTTTGTGCATAGCTTGTTTTCTTTCTCAAACTGCTTGTTCCAAGGACAATTTAAAGTTGCTCTGCAGCTTCAACTAACAGGCCTGGGTTGTTCAAACCAATGGTAACATATGTCCTCGGTCTTTTAAAAATTCCTCTACAAAACCCCAAAATGTAACAGCAGCAGATTGGTTAATTAGAAGAGGAAGAAGAAAAGAAGGAAAAAAAAAAGGTAAGTTGAGGAAGCAGTACAGATAGCAGAGGCAACAGACAAGAAGGAAAATAGTTTCATAAATAAAGGAATGTTTCAGATCACTTACTTAGCTACCTTCCTTCAACACATTCCAGGAGGCCAAACAACCAATTCCAACCACAGCCTGCTGGATATATTTGCAAGAACACATGCATTTCAGCTTCATCATCCATTCAGGGACTTCTCAAAGTTAGTCTTACAGGTTTTAATTTAACTATGCTCCCAGCTGGTAACATAAACCCAGCACTATTTCCCAAAATGTTATAATTCCATATGTACAGCCTCAAAATATATAAACTGAAAGGACTCAGCTGTAAAATGGATTTTACAGTTTTACTGGTTTTATCCTAACAAATACTAACAAGTACTTTTAATGTTAATACATGCAAGCTAACTTAGATTGAATGGTCTAAAGTCCTTAACATATCTGGAGCCTGGGATTAGCAATACAAACTACAGGGGGTTTGATTATCTGAATCAAGATATAGGAGAAAAACATACACAGTTCAGTAACATATGGACTGTAAAGGTGGTAACAAGCTAAAAAAGCAAACAAGATGTTAGGACATACAGAAAGAAGACTAAACAAGAATGCCATTGTACTGCAAAGTGCAGTGATGAATGTTCTTTCCAGAGCTATGGAGAATGCTGAAAAATTAAGAAGTATTCAGAAGAGAAAAATCATAGAAGATTAAGGTTATGTCAAGAGTAAGAGGAATGACTGGGATTATTCAACTGTTGTTTTTTTCCCAGACACACAGAAGCGTATATAAAGGAGAATTAAAACTGCTAGGGTAAAGTATTTTATATTGGCAATTGAAAAGATTAAAGCTAAATTGTGCACCCTGCATTATGCCTTCCCTATTTATCCATGTGTATGTCATACAACCTTTATTTACATTTCAACTTCCTTGACTGAGCTCCAGGCTAAAAAAAGGTTCACCCTCAAAAGAAGTTCTTATTTTGAAAAAAAAAAAAAGTTTAGGTGTTGGTTATTGTTGTTTTTTAAGACATAGTCTACTAGTTACTTTAAAACTGTTTAAGCTAGTGAGCTTGAGTGTTAAAGGGCTTTGCTGTTTTAGGACATTATAGATTCCTTTTGTGGATGAAAAGGACCAGATGGATTTTTAAATCTTCAGCTAAAAACAATATATACAATAGACAAAGTATTAACACATCCATCAAGAATTCATCAAAATATGGTTGACAATTTTTATATACAGATATACTGAAAAAAGTAAAATAATAAGGACACAAGTATTAGACAAGAAGTTTGAATAAACACATATAAATACCCAAGAATAGTGGTACTTTAATAACTGCAAATAAAGCCCTACCAGATCCAGTATGAAGTCAGCAAACATAGAAAGCTTAAAGAAAACTTTTTCAAGACACTACTGAAAAAGAGTACCAGATTTCAATATATTTACAGATTTAGGTAAACATGGACTTGCAAAATTTATGGTCTTATGATCAAATTTTACTGTATTTGAAGACCTTCATAAGCCCCTTTCCTTGCCCTCCACAACCTGCATAACATTACCTCAAAGTCTCTTCTTTCTTTCTCTTTCCTTCCCTATCTCCAACGCTGTGAAATGGAAAAAAAATAATCATACATCTCCAGTTTCACCCTCCTTTACTCTTATACTCACAGAGACACACAATTTAGTATTTTCTGCATGTAAATCCTTTCAGAGTTTTATAGAGATGCCTTTTGGAATGTAGACTCTGATTCTGCATCTTTCCTCATTATTTCCCCCATACCCTAGTCTTAGGTCAGATCCAAAGCTGTCCTGGTCCTTGCTTCCAACTGTAATAACTAACACTTGGAGAAAAAAACATTAGGACATAATGTATGAATAGAGTGATTATCTCCCAAATTCTGTTACCTGAATGGCTTAAGGGCTTCCTGAGCTTAGGGTTAATCTGAATCTTTGTTAATAGCCGCTGATGGGTCTATCTCTTTCTAGAATACATATATACTTAGTGTCTATAATTAAACTGTGGCAATTATTGCCACAAAGCATGTGAGGTGCATTTAATAAAAGTTTAATTTTATTTTCTTTACTTGCAGGCTGTTTTAAAGCACCACAAGTTTATTGAGGGCCCCCCTAATAATTTTTGGTTTTAGTATGAGAAAGACCAAAAGAAATCGTTCAATATTTCCTTCACCATAGCATTCATGATTTATAGATCTTTCTTATTTTACATGAAGCACATGCTTTCCAAACAAAGGCAATCTGATTCATTTACTCTGCCTTTGCACTGATGCTGTTTGCAGGGAAAAAACCCTTACCATCCTCACTGCCATCCTGTAAGTATTCTGATTCTACAGTATGTTTTTGAGAGGGAGAAACTAAATCTTCAGTGTTTAAGATGCAAGTATACCATGCATATATACAAAGGTAGAATATTGTTTTCAATTTTGTGGGGGTTTGGTGGGCTAGTTTGTTTTGGTTTTTTGGTTGGTTGGTGGTTTTTTTTTTTATTTGTTTTATTTTTAATAATCAAACCCCTTTATTTCATCTGAAAATACTGAAAAGCCAGCTATTTTCAGAGAACCCCCCAAGAGAATTCTCATACCTTTTTCCTCAGGAGCAATAGCTAATTAAGTGCATAAAAATGTGCATATATACTGCTAGAGACTGTCATCACTTTTCTGCACATGCATTACATTTATTGACAATTTCACCTGCCATTTTCTTTATTATCCAGCCCAGTATTTTGTAAGCGAACTTTAAAAAACGCACCAACTTTTGGCATTCAAACATGAGATTTTTCTACAAGTCTTGTTAGTCAGTTTTACAGTTGAACATTCAGAGAAGTTTTGTTCTACATTTACATTGCAGATAGGCAGATTTAAGTAATCAGATACATCCCACAGTTTTCTAGTCATCAATCTCATATCGAGTTCAGGTTCCTCACTGACTCAGACTAGTAGCCTGCCTTCCATCAGATCGCCTGTTTAAAGCACTATTTTTTTAAGGAAACCCATAAAAACTTGATTTTAAGTCAGCAAAACATTTTAGTGTGAGTTCACATAAATAAAAGCTATATAATAAATCCATAGGATTTAAAGTTTAGAATGTAAACAGAAACTGGCAGAAACAGAAACAGCCCTTCCTAAACAGACTTTGAGACTATAAAGACTAACAGAGCATAATTCAGCATATTATACTAGTTCCTCAAACAAGAAAACAATAGTTTAAATAAAGTTTATTACCTTCAATTGCAAATCTAGCCATTTTGCATAAACTTAGATTACCATTTATTCTCTACTCTACAGGTTTTTCAAAAGCCAAGTTTATCTGATTTTTTGATGACGTAAGGACACATCTTCAGCTACAGATATTAAAAAAAAAGCCTTAGGAATAAGGTTCAGCTGACTGTCATGCAAGTAATCTATAAATTTTAAATCAGCGCTGCTTTAGTGTCCTCCAATGCACCTTATGTAGCTTTGTTTTCATGTTTTTCACTGCAAGACTCAAAAATATTGACTTAAAAAACACCAAAAAACATGCACAGTTCAAAAATCTAACACATCAGTTATTCAAGATCCAATGATGGAAACATGGATTTAGTAATACAGAACTGATCCATTTGATATATGGTAACAAGACTACAAAATAAGAGAATGAAGCTGTCATGGTTTAACCGCAGCCAACAACTAAATACCATGCAGCCACTAATTCGCTCCCCCTCCCCTCCCCCAGTGGGTTCTCTGAGAGACAGGGCAAGGTAGACAGCTACTCAATTTCCTCCATCTCCAGAGCAGCTATACCAAAAGCCCACTGATACCCTTTTGGGTCCTTGAAATACCCTCTCCTGAGGTAGTCTATGCCAAGGATACATGGAGCTTCTGGGTCTGTCACAATGGGATGTTTTTGCCATTCATTTCCAGTCAAGCTTATTTCAGCCTCCAAGACTGTTAGCTGTTGGGATCCCCCTGTCACTCCAGAAATACTAATGGGTTCTGCCCCTTCATAGTTTGATGGCATTAGAGTAAACCGTGCACTGGCATCTCCTAGAGCCTTATACTCCTATGGGTTTGATGTGCCAGGCCATCGGATCCACACAGTCCAGTAAATTCAGTTGTCCCTCTCCTCCACCTGGCTGGAGGCAGGGTCCCTCTAGTCCTGGTCATAGGATTCTCCACTTCTTGTAAGAATGGATTAGAACTCCTTTTCACAGCATTGAGAGTAGAATCAGCCTTTCCACTGTCTGGGAAACTGCCCACTAGAGTTCAGAGGAGCAACCTTCCTGGATGAACCCCCATTTGTGATTGTTTTTCCTTGCAATTCACATACTCATGCCTCCAGGATCAAGGTGGTTTTTCCATCCCACTTCCTCATGTCCTCTCCATGGTCCCCTCAGGTAAAACCACAGGGTACCCCATAGTGTGTACCTCCTATATCCTCCCTCTTGAGCAGAAGGACACTTACTGTTAATAGCTGAGATGGGGTCTGTACAGGTGAGGAGTAGAATCTACCATTGTCAAGTTGCTGGACCAGTTACTCCACAGCTCAGATGAGGGAGGAAGAGAGGTTGTTTTTGTATTCCCAGAGTTGGCAAGCCACTTATCCACCATTGGTGTCACGTTGTCTTTCCAGCTCATTATTGCCAATGAGTTGGAATATGATGATGGTGTACTCCATACAAATTTCTGGGTCGTGTGCATGGGACTTCATTGGGATCTGTGGGTAACTGTGCATTGTTCAGGTCATAATAAATCATCTCTAGCACGGCTAATTCCTTCAGGTACTGAATAGGATGCCTCTCTCTATTGCAGTCCACTTGCCTGGGTGACATATAACATCTTCCTTGAAGGGTTACCTTTCCTTCATGCTTGACAGGAGTTGTCTCCAGAAGCTAAGGACTTGTGTTCCTCTTTCAATCGCCTTGTCAATGCCCCCTTCCCTAGAAAGTGATCCCAGCTGCTTGGCTTCCTTTCCCTCTCATTCCAGACTACTAGCCCTGTTATCCCAGCATCGAAGCAGCCAGGTGACAATGTGCTCATCTGGATGACAGCCAAAATCTTTTTGCATATCTCACAGCTCATTCAGGGATAGGGATCAGGTGGTTACCTCTTGTTCTGCCTCTTCCTCCCATTCCTGTGATGGACCTGCTTTGTCCTCCTTTACTAAACAAGCTGACTTTTGTGTCCATTTCTTCTTGTGTATAGGGGTGACACTGGCATGGGTTGGGTCTCTGGTTCAGCTGCAGTGTCTGTTGCTAGGGTTGGAGTAGGCACAGTGCCTGTCGCTTTGCCATCAGATCCATCGACCTTGTTTTTTCCTTCAAGGTACTGAATAGTGTTGAACAGGGCTCAGTAAGCATGGGCATGGCCCCAGCATGTTGCGGTAATTTGTGCCTCTCTGGAATTGCCAGGGTGACAGCATACTTTTCCAAATATTTTACTAGCTTTTCTGGATTCTGTACTTGTTCAGGGGTGAAGTTCCAAAACAGTGGAGGTGCACACTGTTGGAGATACTTGCCCATACTATCCCACACACCCTGCCACTCATAACTATCCAGCTTTGGGGCAGATCTCGGGGTAGTATTCTTAAATAGTTGTTTAACCTTAAACAAGACCTGGAACACATTCAGCATTCCCAGCAATAGAATCATGCTGGTTTCAACATACCAAGGATATTCAAAATTTTCAAAATTCTCAAACACTTCTGTAATTAATCTGGTGGGGAAGGGCAAGATGTGTTAGGATGTCTCCTCTATAGGTTGGCTTTCTGTAGAGAGCTTTATGGCAAGTGCTGGAGGCCACAATGCCTGTGAAGGACCTTGAAGGCTGAATGCCCAGAAGAAAAACGGGATATGAAGCAAGGCTGGAGCAGATGCAAGATGCTACATCGGTGACTGGTTGAGAACATGAAACTCACAGAGATAAGAAGGAAGAAAAAAAAATGCAAGAAGTTCAGTGTGTTTGTAGCTTAGTAATTAACCAATGAAATATAGCCAAGAAGCGTGTGAACAGTATTGATTAACCAATGATATTTTAGTATGGTGCGCATGAACAGCAAACGTGGATATGTAAGCATGGGTTTTGGACTAATAAAAGGTCTTCTGGTTGGATTCAGGAGTCAGTGTCTTCATCTCCTCAGCTTTCCAATCAGAAAAGGCTAAAGTTGTAATTATTAGTAGTTCCCATCAGATGACTCCCAAATACAGAGGTGATGGCAATGCTGAGTACAGAGACCAGACCAGTTTCACAACCAGCAATTCTATCATATCACAAGCCAGTATTACAAAGTGTAACAAAACAAGAACCTTAGCCCAGGCACCAAGGGTGATAAATAGCAAAATAGGGAACACATACTGCAAGTGAGGTGTTATATAATGCAACTCTGAGAACAAGCACAACAACTCTGAGAGCAAATAAATCAACAGTGTGACCAGCAACTATTAAACAAATACAATGAATTCTTATAACAAATTTGTTCTAATGTACTCTGGTCAGATCTGTTGTAATCTCCACCTTTTGAGCCCCAGTTGGACAACAGAAAGGAGTGTTGTGGTTTAACCCCAGTTGACAACTAGATACCACATAGCCACTCACTCACTCCCCTCACCCCCCACACCCCCTGGTGGGACGGGGAGGAGAATCAGAAAAAGGTAAAACCTGTGGGTTAAGAAGAGTTTAATAATTGAAATAAAGTAAAATATATTATTATTAATAATAATAGTAATGAAAAACGAGATAACAAATAGAGAAAGAGAAATAAAACTCAAGGACAAAAACCAAGTGATGCACAATATAATTGCTCACCACCCACTGATCAATGCCCAGCTAGTCCCCAAGCAGCAATCCATCCTCCCCCTGGCCAACTCCCCCCAGTTTTATATACTCAGCATGATGTCATATGGTATGGAATATCCCTTTGGCCAGTTTGGGTCAGCTGTCCTGGCTGTGTCCTCTCCCAATTTCTTGTGCCCCTCCAGCCTTCTCACTGGCAGGGCATGAGAAACTGAAAAGTCCTTGACTTAGTACAAACATTACCCAGCAACAACTAAGAACATCAGTGTGTTATCAACATTATTCTCATCCTAAATCCAAAATACAGTACTGTACCAGCTACTAGGAAGAAAATTAATTCTCCCAGCTGAAACCAGGACAGAAGCATTGATGTCCACTCCCTTCCCAAAAAGATCTTCAGTTGACTCAAGGACTTTTTTTCCCCAAGTATTTCTCTTAAGTAATTTTTAAATAATTCTCTCTGTTTTGCTAGCTATCCTCATCACTAAACTTATGTTCTCCTTTGAACTTGTTTCATATTTTTTAAAAAATAAACTAAAAGTTAAACTGTTCAGTGCAACATAATTTATTTCAAAGTATTTCATTTTACACAAATCAAAGTCAAAATAGCCATAAGAGTCATAACTGCACTTCATCACCAAGTAGTAAACCAACAAATAAATCCATAGACATTTGAACCAGTTAGATATTGAACTACACTAGTATCTGCTTAATGGAGCTTGAAAGAGAAGTACAACATAGACTAATAATTCATTTTTTTGGAATTGTAGAATGCTTTATCAAGCTATATCCAGCTCTCTTATTTCTAGTGCTAGACCTCAACATTAGTATATTTAAAGTCCTTAAAATCCCATCACATTTAAGTAAATTAACATGTCAGTGAAGATACGAAATATGTATTCAATGAAACTAAGAATGCTTTTAAATGTTTAATGTATAACTACATTTTAATGTTATGATTTCCTGAAGATTAATTGAGAGATTATGATGACTGTAGTCTCTCACCTGTATCAAGATATTATCAGTGCTCAGTTAGTTAAGCAAATCCTGTCCAACTCAGACCTTCAAGAATGCTTGTGTCAGCTTTGCTGGCATCTATGTGTAGGTTATATAACTTATTTTACATTTTATCTGTAGTCTAATACGAAGCCCATTTAAAAAAAGAGAAAAAAGCATGAACAAAAGGAAGCCTCCCATTGATTTCACCTGGCCTTTGATCAAACACAGTGCCTACTCACCATGACTGTGAAGTACTGGTCCACAATTCTAAGACCATAAAAATTCAAAGAAGGTATTTTCTTTCTCTGTGAAGGCCAGTGAATACAACTGTACATACGTAAAAGGCTTTGGGGTTTTGCCCATGGATTTATTCTTCTGAAAGATTTATTTTTTTTATTTTTTTTAAATAACCATATTTGGCAACCTCTATCAAAGACCACTTTATATCTTGGTCTTAAAGGGCTTAAGGCTTTATCCTATTAGTTTGTCAGTAAGTTCTATAGCTAAATATCAACCACTAGAACTGGTCCTTCCTCTCCATACTTTCAGAAGAAGACTGCAGTATATATGGAGGATCTGAAAAATATAAGATTTAACTATCTATCTGAAATCAAAGGCACCAAAGCACAGGTGGCTAACTCTGCTTCTTCCAAATTTTAGGAGAAGTATTTCACCTTCAGGTTTCCAGCTACTGATGCCTACTACTTCCCACTTTTCTGCTATGGCAATGTGTATTCTTAATATACAAAAAATTGCTAAATTTTCACAGGGAAATTATCCATTTTGATAAATGAAAAATTTGTGGGTATAAATGTGAAACATTTTTAAGATCAAAAATATTACAGCTTTTTTTAGTTCATTAGAAGTCTGATTTCTAGCAAAAAGAGCATCTTAAAATCCATTTAGAATTCAAAATGCTAGATAAAATATTCTATAAATATTGTTTGCACTCTGGTTTTCAGTTTATACTTGTCTTCAGAATTTTGGTGGAAATATACAGATAGCAAAACATATAATACAACATTTGAATATCAAGCTTCACTTGCCTGGTGCCTATGTTACATCCTAGAGTCTGAAATTAGAAGAAATGGAAAAGTAATCCAAACAGTGAAATTAACATGCTAAAACTCACTGGTTGAATGTCTTTACATATTATTACATCTAAACAAGCAACAGTCCAGAAATAGTGACATTTAAAAATGTCTATACAAATTCAGCACAGCTTTTATATGTATATAAATTACAATACCATCTTCAATTCCTTTATTATACCTTCTCCAGCATTCTGTGAACATAATTACAGTTCTGAGTGTTTGTCTGGTTTATCAATACAACCTTTCACACTTACCATACAAAATATGGTCATACTAGACATACAGAATATGTCTAGTAAGCATATCTTACATTTTAATCTTGAACTGAATACAGCATTGCTTCTTTGGTGAGCATTTCTCAATTTGATAATACAGTTCACTACAAATTGGCTTTTATTTGTGTGTCCCCCAAAGGCCTTGGGGCGAGCAGGATTATTCCCATATTATTTAAAAAACAGAATAGTAGGTCCCAAACACTGCTGTGTTTGCTATGTTCACTTTTTTCAAGAATGCATGATATCTGGTAAGCATTTTGCCATGTTTAGAAGGAGGCCCCCATGGATTTGAGCAGCACTTACAAATATTAAGCATTTCTAAAAACAAAACTAGGTTACTTGAAGCTATGAACCCAAATAAAAGAGAAACATCACTGCTGAATGCATTGTTATAGGGTCTGATGACTAGTACATAATTGAATAGAAATTTTGGCAGAAGTCAGTTTTCCAGAGTTGTACTCCACTTCATAATAAGCCATCCTTTTCTCCTTCCACAATCTTCTACCTTTTTCATTATGTTTTCCAAATTCAGCAATATTTAAGTGCTGCACAGTACAGCTTTCATTCCTCACCCATACTAAACGATCCATCCTTCACACTAAATGAGGCAAAATACACCTGAAAATCTAGCATACAATCAAGATAAAAGATAAAAAGAAAAAGAAAAAAAGACTTCTATCATGGACAACAGTAATCTGCATTTTCAAGTTTCTAAATGTTTGTTATGAACTTTTGTTCTGTTTTTTTCCAAAGAAGGAATCTGCAGAGAATTCAGCTGTCCTACTCTAATGAGGCTCTTCTGAACACACAGAATTTGGTGGGTTTTTTCTCCCTTCCCTCCTGTAGGCTTGTCTCTTGCCTAAAGTTTCACAGCAACAGCAGAAATTTAACACCCAGATGATACATCTTCCATTTTTAGGTCTTGCTCCAAGAGGACACTAAATACTGTTCTCAAAGATTATAGGCAAAGCAATTAATTTCCTCCTGATCTCACCCTGAAAACAAATAAACTAATTAAAATACTTATTTAAAAACCTAAATTCTTAAAAAACTAAAACAACTTCTCCACAAATCAAAGACAGATACCTAATACAGAAAAACTCTAAAAATGTTAAATAAATTACAGAAGGCATAGTCAATCTTGAGTAAATACTGATTTTTTTATTCAAGCTTAATTATTCTTGTAAGTTTTTTCATTTTAGTAACTCATTCTGTAGTTTCTTCCATCCTTACCTTGCCCTATATTCAAACTTATCTTTCTCCTTGTCAGTCTTTATATTTAAATAGTATTGTGTTCACAACTCCCATTTCACTGAGGTATTAAGCATCAGAAATACTCCTGTTATGCATGAAAATGGAGCTAATCCCTGTCATAAGGGTTTACAGAAACCTAAGAATCTTTGTTCCATTATTAAGCCATCCAGAAAAATATACAGCAAGTTAACACAAACCATTGCATGCACAATTTCTGTTTATAAACCAGTTCCTCTACCCTAGCTACCCAGTGTAACATTTTGTCATCATAGATACAAGTACTACTTTCTCTCAAACAACAGAAAAAGAAAGGAAGAAAAAGAAAGAAAAAAAAGATGGCATCTTTCTCTACCATATAATACAGATGACCAAGTTTTATAACTCAAAAATTGCCAAGTTAGGAAGAGAACTTAATGTCCGTAGAAGTAACTATGTACAACTAAAGTAATTAACCACAGAACATGCCCCTGAAGTTTACCAAGGTTATTCTTTCAGGGAAAATAATCTTAATTCATGTTCCATACTCAATATGATATTTATCTTCTGTTGCTTGACAAAAGAACAAAAAAAAATTCAATTAAAAAAAATCTTTTCCTGTGCTACAGCTACAAATTCAGATAAAATGGGAACTATTTCATCAATCTGAAGAAGGATTATTAAATGGATTGTGCATAATCTTCAACAGTATAAAACACCTGCAAAAAATATTCATCCCAGTTCTCTATGCAGCAACATTTATCATTCAGGGGGGAAAAGCACTTTTAGTTCAAATATCATTACATTACCTCACAGAGTTAGTTTCAGATTGCTGAACTTTCTGAAAAATTACCTTATAGACACAACAATAGCTCAAAAGAAAAACTAGTTTTGGAACTGTAAGTCTTCTCGCCTGCCTCCCTCATTCTATACTCAAAGACAGAGAAAAATAGTATATTTTAAAATTGAAACCAGTAAAAACAATGTTGGCTAACTGAATAAGGTGTCAAACAATGACATTTGCAATACAGGTTAAAGGAAGCAAACCCATTCTTCAGTTGGTTATACTTTTTTAGCTCTTCAGAAAATAAACTGTTAAAGTGTTACAACAAATTACATATTTTTAATATGCTTCCATGTTTAAGTGTTTCACAACGTGAGATGAGAAGCTACTGATGTCTTATGGTTTATCAGATTATCTCAGAAAACTACAAAGAAAAGTAAACTTCCTGTAGTATCTTTTAAAAGAATTAACAATCACATAGACACACATACATGTGCCTCTCTCTGTTTTATGTATTAGTATTTCCAGTAATCACAATATTGTAAGTTTCACCTATTAAATTCAACAGTGAATTTAAATAGTCAAACATACTAAGTTAAACAGTTCATGGTTAGCTACATATCAGAGACATTCTCACTCTTCAAAAGCACTCCTCTGAGTGAAAGAACCAGAAAAATAGGGTCAACATTTAGTGGAGAAACCATCACTTCATATACTGCATAATAAAAATAGTAAATAGTAACTGAAAAACATTATTTCCCCATTAATAAGAAGTCCAGTTACCTTTACCATACCTTTATCTGCTGTCTTCTAAGCATTGCAAGTTCCCTCATGTCTCGGAATGGTTGTAGTAAGTATTGGTAGAGCTCCATGGTAGCTTCTGCAAGACTACTGTAGGCTTCATCTTCCATTTGATACAGTTCAAGCAGCTCTACCATGCTTTCCGTGTTCTTATGTTTTTCCAGAAGCTGTAAAAAAAAAAAAAAGTGCTAGTTTTAGTGAATGTGTTCAAAGATTCCTGCTAAGTGACAGTCAATAAAAAAAACAACCATCATTTTTAGCCTATCCTTTTGTATTACCTTCTCTACCCCACAAAATCATCGCTCAGACATTCAATTAAAAACAAAATCTTAAACCCCACCGACATCTTTCATTTAGTCAGTCAAGCATGAGTGCATGTCTGATAAGCTTAACTCAAAATGTGCACCATTTCTATTCATTGCTTCTTTTCAAAAATCTTTGGAAGGTAATGAGTATGAGCACAAAGACAGCAAGGAAAGCAACTTAGTACAACAATCTATAACACAGCAACCAGATAAGATACTTCACACATTTCCCACTGAGGGGAGGAGTGATAGGAAAGGACACAAAAGAGGAGAAGTCACATTATGATCTTCCTAGGCTTTTTTTTTCCTCCTATTCAGTACTTTGGACCTGTAAAACCCCATTATATCAGTGCAGCTCCAGACACAAACGCAGACCAATCTAATCCTGGTCTAGGGACTCCCCACTAGGATGGCAAGCAGTGTGAAACAGATGCAACGTGAAACGGTTCCGCTCACTTATGTCTTGCCAGAATGGGTTAGAATTCCTTTTCACAGGATCAAGAGTAAAGTCAGCCCTATCACTCTGTCTAGGAAAACATCCTCTGGAGACTGGAGCAGAAGCCTTCCTGGAAGACTTTTTACTTGTGATTGGTTTTCCTTGTAGTTCACGCACTCGGGCCTCCAGGACTGAGGTATGTTTTCTACCCCATCTCCTCATGTCCTCCCCATGGTCTCGTAGATAAAACCACAGGGCACCCCGTGGTGTATATTTTCTATATCCTCCCTCCAAAACAGAAGGGCGTCTATGGTTGATAGCTGAGATGCGAGTCTTTAGTGGTGGAAAGTAGGACATATTCTTGTCAAGCCACTGGATCAGACTCTCCACATCTGAGATGATGGAGATAGAGACACTATCTTCATAATCCTGGAGATGATGAACCACTTCATCCACTGTTGGTGGTACGGTGTTTGACCAACCCATTACAGCCAATGAGTTGGCATATGCTGATAGTATGCTCTGTACCAATTTCTACCACATGGGATGTGTGTATCAGACTTCATCAGGATCTGTGGGTGACTGTGGATCATTCAAGTTATAATAGATCATCTCTTTCACAGCTAATTCCCTCAACTACTGAATACCCTTCTCTGTTTCAGTCCACCTGCTTGGGGGACATGTAATATCCTCCTTGTAGGGATAACTTTCCTTCATGCTTGACAGGAGTCACTTCCAAAGACTGATGATTTGCACTCCTTTTCCAATTGCCCTATCAATGCCCCCTTCTTTAGAAAGTGATCCCAGCTGCTTGGCTTCCCTATCCTCCAAGTCTATTCTATTAGCCCCATTATCCCAGCATCAAAGCAACAAACTGAGAATTTGTTCACCTGATTGACAGGCATAATTTTTCTGCATATCCCACAGTTCAAAGATAAGGATTGAGAGGTTACCTCTTGTTTGCTTTCTTCATCTTCTTCACATGATGAGCTTGCGCCTTCATTCTCCTTTACCAAAGGAGCTGCTTCCCATTTCTTTTATCTACAGGGGCCACTAACAATGACACCAGTCAGTCTTCTGCATCATTCATTGTGGGGGCAAAAGTAGCTGGAATACCTGCCACAGGGGTTAGAGTAGCTGCAGTGCTGGCTGCAGTGGCTGGAGCAGGGGCAGCTACAGCACCTGCCACAGGAACTGGAGTGGCCACAGAGGGTGGAGGGGCAGCTGGAGCAGCTGCAGCAGGGACTGGAGTAGTAGTTACAGTTTATTGCTTAGAATTCCACCAGTTCCAGGACATGAAAAGTGCATTCAGTATTCCTATCACTAGGTTCAGGACTGACACTATGGGGCTTCCAGCAAGCCAAAGATACTCAGAGTCTCCTAAAATCCTAAATGTTTTCTAGAGAGCTTTATAGCAAGTGCTGGAGGCCACGATGCTTGTGAAGGACCCTGAAGGCTAAAAAGGAAAGAAAAATAAGGTTGGCTGAACACCTGGAAGAAAAACAGGATATGAAGTGAGGCTGGAGCAGATGCGCGACGCCACTTCAGCAGATAGCTGAGAACATGAAACTCACAGAGATAAGAAAGAAGAGAGGAAAAGAAATGCAAGAAGTTCAGTGTGTTTGTAGATTAGTAATTAACCAATTATATGTGTTGCAGCACAAAAAACCTAGTAGGCTGCAACAAGGCTTTACCATTGGTCAGATTCTACTGTCTGTGTTGTATTTCCTTCCTCCAGAAGTCAAACCACGCTAGTCCTCACCCATTCAACCCTTTACAGTAGGTTAACACATTTAATCCATTAAAGGGCTATTTAAACACTTAGCAGGAATGAGCTACAGCTGCACATCATCCATGTCAACCAAGCCACTGCCTTCTAGGCAAGGCCACAGCTGCATATTATCAATGCTAATCAACCCACTATCTTCATTCCTCTACAATTCCCCCTTTTTGTTTATAACCAAAAACGCTGTGTCTGTCATCCATTGTAGGGCCCTTGGCAGGAGGTGTGGAAAGGCTGTTCAGGTTGAGTTAAGAAGGCACAAAGCTATGTCTGATTCAGGCTCTGCATCAGGGTCACCCAGACATTGTGACTACCCTCTCAAGGGATCTATGGGACAGCCGGTATCTGATGTCCTCTTATCAATTCTAGGATCTGAAACAGGCTTAACACACCTAGCAGGAAACCAACACAGCCCTGCATCTGTGGAGACATAAGCATACCCTCATCCCCAGGTAATTAAATCCCACAGGCCTGTCCATTTTCCTGTCTGTAGGTCTCACATTAAGACCTTTGCTCAGATAGGAGGATCTCCTCCCTGCAAAGACAAGAAATGAGAGATAATCACAGGACATTCTTTCCCAGCCAGCACAGTCAAATAATTCAATGTATACACAGCTTTCCATAGATGAGCACACAGAGTCTCAGAACACATTCCCCCTTTTTGTTTTTCAAGAAGTAGCTTTAAAGGGTGATGAACACATTCCACAATGGCTTGGCCAGTTGGGGAATGCGAATGCCAGTAACATGTTCTACCCCCCAAGAGGCAAGGAATTTGGCCATGCATGCAGATGAATATGCTGGTCCATTGTCTGTCTTGAGATGCTTTGGAACCCCCAGAGCAGCCCAAGCCTGTCAAAGATGTGAAATGGCATCCAGAGCCTTCTCCCCAGTATGGGCCGATGCCCACACGACTTTTGAGAAGGTATCAACGGAGACATGAACATACTGTAAACGACCAAAAGAAGGCACATGTGTGACATCAGTTTGCCACAGATCCAAGGACTGATATCCATGTGGATTGACCCCTCGTGGAAACATCTGTCCAGGATCCAATCGCTGACGCTCTAGACAAGCAGCGATGATGGATTTTGCATCCGCAAAAGATATTCTAAATTGACGGACCAGTGCCTGAGCCCCCTGATGAAAAAAAATGATGAGATATGAGGGCCTGTCGTATCAGATCTGGCACTGGAGGAGTCTAAGTGGGAGCTGCAAGAGCATCAGCACAGGCATTTCCTTCACAGATGAATCCTGGCAATCCGGTGTGATTACAGACATGCAGAACGTAATATCTATGTGTACGCTGACTCACTATTACCCATAATGTTTTTAATAAAAAAAATAGTCGTTCTGAATTTACCTCCTTAAGCAGTGCACGGTCAATGCGTTGCGCAACATCCGCAACATAAGCAGAGTCTGTAACAATGTTTACAGCACATCAAGAAAATGTTTTAAAGGCAACAATGACAACACTAGGTTCAACCAATTGAGGTGACCCCTGTGTCAAGTGTATCAATTCTTGCCATTGCTTCCCATCATACCAAGTGACCACTGCCTCTCCCGATTTCCCAGAACCATCTGTAAAGACTGTAGGGCCGTACACTGGGCTTTCTGCTACCAGCGGCTTTTGAAGTATTTCTATGTCCGAATAAGTTTGTAAGAATTTATAACTGGGAAGATGATAGGATATTTGTCCCTTGAATTCTTACAGATCCAACTGAAATGGTAAACTGTTGGCCAAACACCAGCTTACATAATCACATTCAATGGGAATTATCGAGTAATAGGGATCTTGGCCCGTGAGCTGAACGCACCGTGTACATACTTTGGTGATGATTTTTGATACTGGTTCAATCTGAGTACTCACTGTCTTCTGTGGTTGTACATATAAAAATAACCACTCTAAGACATGTAGCGGATCTTGCCAACACTCATTCCATTGGCCCAACAATCCCATGGTGTTGATGCAGAAGGTTCAAAAACACCTTATACGACCAATGTGATCAAGTTAGTGCCACTTTATTAAAAGACTTACAGCAATTTATACTCCCAGCAAAAGATACACACGCTACGCAGGCTTTGTTATGCAGAAGGTGATAGGCTAAAACTACTTGTTCACACGCTCCCATCTCCCCTATGATTGGTCCTGGTGTGGTGCCCACACGCTGCTCCCCCCTTACGCAGGCATCCTGCTTTTTCTCATCTTTCAGTCCAACTTTCTTATCTCTCTGCCAGTACACAGTTTCTTTGTCTCTCTTGGCCTTGCATATGTCCTTCACAACAGCTGCAGCTTGTTACAGCAGCGGCCTGTTATTACAACAAAGTTACTTGGTCTCGATTGCTCATAATATGCCCATTTTCTTCCAGCCACTCCACAAATCCCCCTTTTTGTTTTGAGCAATCCAGACCCCATTCTCGAACATCCATTTAATTAACCCATTCATCATGTGTTGCAAACATTGAAACAAACAGGGAAGAGACAATATCAAAATCAAAACCACTATCAACACTACCAGTGCTCCTTTAACTACAGTCTGCAACCATCCCCTTAGTCCAAGACCATTGAGCCAGTCAGAAAAAGGATCATGTCCTTCAGTAACATGCTTCATATTCTCGTGCAGTGTTGCCAATTGCTGAGCTATGCTCCTTGAGTGATCAGACAAATTGAAGCAACATATCCCTTCAAAGTCTTCCCAACCATGTCCATGTGCTAACAATAAAAATCTATGGCAGCTCTATTCTACAAAGTAGTATGTCTAACATTATCTACATCAGTAAGTAGCTAACTTATCATTTGTGAAATCAAAATAAATTGTTTCTGGCCCCAACATGCTAATCTGTGGGGTTTTTTTGTTTTTGGGTTTTTTTGCATTTATGGCTGACATTCCTCCTGGGAGGAAAAAGGATGTGGCTATAACAGTGGCTAACGATGGCACCTGTACATCGCCGTTACATGTATCATCAAAGGTTCGAATAGATCTGCATGATCTTTCATGGTTCCTACTGACATTAATGGAATACTAATCAAACAGGTTTGAATAGGGTTATCCGCTTGTTGCAAACTCAGACAAAAATCTGTTACCCCAGCTGTGTTTGCCCATGTTACCCAAATATTCGTTCTGGGTAAAATGTCAAAAATGCCCTCACTACCTGGTAGAAAACAAATTAACATAACTGTGTTCCACTTTTAAGGTGTTGCCATCGTTTTACCTCCTTTTTCCAATTGCTCTGATGCACCTGCCAGCTTCAAGGAATGTTTATTCCGAGTCCACAAACCTTATCAACTATCATTGTTATTCTATTAATACACTGCAAAGCTAAGCGTTATAAAAGCATGAAACTAATTTCTGCTAAAACCCTTTGCCCAAGGTCCTCAATTAAGCTTAAAGCCTCAAAAAACTACTGTTATTCTCTAAGTATTTGTGTTTGCCTTTCTATATTAACAGCAGATTACCGATATGCTGACACACGTACAAAGTCAGACAACCCGCTCGCTTCAGAATAAAACACAACCCATTCACTACATGAGTGACATTTAAACACACTATCCTGATCACATGCACACATGACTCTCCAAGTCTTCTTGTCACACCATGCTCAATGTATTAAAACCCAAGGTCAGCAGTTCAGATCATACTCTCTACAAGCTGTGCCGTTTTCCTTGTTCTGTTCTGTGCTGAGTGGCTGCGTTCACACAGCTGCATGAAACAACGGCAAATCTGGCAAAAGACCAAAAGCTTCACTGTTTGCCAGCGGTAATGCTGTCAGCAACGGGGTCAAGATGCCAAGTTCAGTCGATGTTGGTGTCCTTGAAGTGCCTCAGAACATAAGGCTACCGTTGACATTGACCCATGTCCTGTAAAACATAAAAAATTAAACCTGATCCTCTGCTTCATTATTCTTAAGATCTCCTTTCCAGGGCCGCACCCAGCGACTCAGAATCCATCTAACACCGGTATCTGTAACAATACAAGCATATCCTCGCCCCATCATTTTTAGTTCCGCAGGTCCCTTCCATTCTCCTGTAGAGACATCTCTGTATTGAACAAAAACACTATTTCCACACTGGGTTACCCCAGATCTCAAAACCAAAACTGGCGGTTCATTTCTATCACCTGTAAACCGTAAATAGTTCAATACATATATCGCTTTTGCAGGACGCTCTGCTGGGCCCAATACCTCTCCCTCTTTTTGTTTTTGCAAAAGCGCTTTCAGTGTTTGATGCGCTCATTCCACAACGGCCTGTCCCATGGGGGAGTGTGGTATGCCTGTGATAGGACATATACCCCAAAGTTGACAAAAATGAGTAAAGTTCCGATAAATATAGGCCAGGCCATTATCAGTTTTGATTTGTGCAGGCACTCCAAGTGCCATAATGGCAGCATGCATATGTTTAATTACATGCCGTGCTGTTTCACCAGCTTGCGCCGTTGCCCAGAGCACTAGGGAAAAGGTATCAATCAAAACATGCACATATTTGAGCCTGCCAAATTCTGGGATATGAGTTACATCCATCTGCCAAAGTTGTAGGGGTCGAAGTCCTCGAGGGTTCACCCCCAAACCAAGACCAACTCCTGCCTTCTGACAGTCAGGGCAGGACTGTACAATTTCTCTAGCATCAGCCACAGGAATGTGAAATTGCCTGGCCAACACTTTTGCCGACTGGTGAAAAAACTCATGGGATAACCTAGCTTGTTCAAAGGTTATAACAACAGGACCTGTTCAGGCTGGAGCAACAAGCTGATCAGCCTGAGTGTTACCTAACGCAAGACCTCCACATTTCTGATGACTGCGAATATGCACAATATTCGTCCCGACGTTGGTTCAAAAGCATTAGCAACTGTAACAACAGAGTATACAATACAGGATTTTGCACAGGTTTCACCATACTATGTTCTAAATGCTGTACCGTACCCACAACATATAATGAGTCTGATACCACATTGACAGGTTCTTGAGACCAGTGCCAAAATGCCCAAATAACAGCCCGGAGTTCTAAAGTCTGTAAAGAGTCTCCAGTCACCCCAGGGAGTAGTTTATGTTCCCAAGTTTCTCCTACTTTCCAGGTGACTGCAGCTCTCTGAGATTTTCGTCCAGCATCAGTAAAAACAGTTATCCCTTTTACAGGAACCTCCGATCGCAAAGGCAAATGTTCAATTCGCTGATGAGATAACAATAGCAAAAGTTTGTCCAAAGGGTAACTGTTAGTGAGAGTTCCCAAAAAATCAGCAGCTGCCATTTGAAATTCTGCTGAAGCAGACAACAACCACTCCAAATACAGTTGAGACACAGGTACATATATAACTGTCGGTTCAAGGCCTGAGATATCTACAATTCACTGCCTGCCTTTAATAATAAGCTATGAAAACAATTCAGGGCGCGTAACGACTGTTTTTCTGGGCTGGAATGGGAGAAAAATCCATTCCAAAATTTGTAAACGTGGTCTCCCTTCTCCCAGCTGGATAATAAGCCCTTATGGGTGTTCTCACTCACCTCCTGAGTTAATTATCATAAAAGAGCAAACTTGGTCATCTAATCATCTGCGCGCATAAGTTGTCACTACCTTATTAGCGATCACTTGCAACGCCTGTTGCTGATCCTCATTCAATTGACGGCGCTCCTGAGCCTGCGCAGATGTTCCCAGGAGCAGCATCAATGGTTTCAGATCATCGTTTGTAATTCCACAGATATTACAAACCCACTGGATATCTCCCATTAGTTTTTCCACATCAGACAATGTTTCTATTGCTGTGTTAATTTTCACTTTCTGGGGTCGGATCATTCCATTTGTAATGATCCAACCCAGGTACAACCACGGCCCTTTCTTTTGAATTTTTTCTGGGGCTATCTTCAACCCCCTTTCTCCAAGACTATGTGTGAGCTGACGTAAAATCGTCTCAGAATCCAGCTGTTTTCCTGCTACCAAAATATCATCCAGATAATGATAAATAAGTAAATGAGGATACTGCTTACAAATGGGTTCTAAAGCCCATGCAACAAACAACTGACACATCGTAGGCGAGTTTTTCATTCCCTGCGGTAACACCACCCAGTGATATCTTTTCGCTGGCTCTGCTTTATTTATCGATGGCACTGTAAAAGCAAACCTTTCAGCGTTCTCTGGATGTAAAGGAATTTTAAAGAAACAGTCTTTTGATTCGATAATCACCAAATCCCAATCCTCTGGTAACATAACCGGGGAGGGTAGCCTGGGTTGTAAGGCGCCCATATCACACATAACAGCATTGATTGCTCGTAAGTCATGTAACAGATGCCATTTCCCAGATTTCTTTGGGATTGTAAAAACTAGGGTGTTCCATGGACTAGTTGAAGGCACGATGTGTCCAGCATCTAATTGTTCCTGCACCAAATTATTAACAATCTGCAGCCAGTCTTGCTTTAGCAGCCACTGGTCAATCCAAATTGGATCATCAGTTTTCCAGCTGATTTTTAGGATTGGCTGCTCAACAGTGGCCGCTCCTAAAAAGGCAAAGTAACGAGTCAGGCTCCCACCTGACTGAGCAGATCTCTTTCGATTAGTGCCACAGGTAAGTGCATTACATAGGGGAGTGTAGTTACTACCTTACCATCAGAGAACATAAATGCAATTACATCTCTACTGATGAAGGTAGCTTGAGACCCACCAACCCCCACAATGCCAGCACTCGCTGGCATTAGAGGCCACTGCCTAGGCCACTTAAAAAAAGGTATAATCGTTACATCAGCTCCAGTATCTATAATCATCTGCAATTTGCACATTTGTCCATTAGGATGTCTTATTTCCATTTGTTCCTCCGGCTTTCCCCGACTGATGTCCACAAAACATTGGGCTGACCGGTAGACCCAAAACCTTCTATCCCCCTTTTCTTTTGTTCTGCGTTAGGCACTTCTGCTTCAAAAGGAATTAATTGAGCAATTTTTGATCCCTGCTTAATAGTTATAGGGGGAGTTAGTGTGTAAACCATTATTTTAATCCATCTCTCAAAATCAGCATCAATAAGACCTGGGACCACAAAAATACCTTTCCTAGATACCGAAGAACGCCCAATTAATAAGGCACTTAAACCATGTCCCAAAGGTCCCACAAGATTTGAATCAACTAATTGAACTGTGGTGTCGGTAAGCCTAATAGCTACTGCTGTTGCCAGGTCCATTCCAGTGCTTCCGGAGGTGGTGGCGGAGCAGCGGTCCAAGCACCCTGGACTTGTGTCATAGCGCGAGGGCGAGGCGCACTCTGTGTCTCGTTTTCCTTTTTCTGACAATCGCTAGTGTTATGATTATCTTTCCAACACTGCACACACCATTTCTTTTGCTGTGCACCTGGAGCATTACATTGAGATCTGATATGTCCCATCCTGCCACAATTAAAACATTTTCTATCTTGCTTCCCATTATTATTTTTTCCTTGCACAAGTGGTTTCACTGCGGCTCCTACCGTGGCAGCCATAAAGGCAGCTTTTTCTTGATCAGTCATTCTTTCTGCCGCCTCCAACAGCTGAGCAGCTGACAACCAATGCAGTAGGAGGCTTAAAGCTTTCTTAGTTTTTTCATTAGCATTATCATAAGCAAGCGTATCAAGAAATTTTGCTTTCATATCCTCATTCAAATCAGGGTTACTCATGAGAGCAGCATGCAATCTGTCTATAAATTCTGGATAAAATTCTGTAGGTCCCTGTTTTATCCCCGTAAATGCTGGCGCTATTTTGTCATCATGGAGGGCAAAAAATCGTTTTCAGAGCTAGTTCCTGCGTTAATCGTAACACCTCGGGTCGGAATCCCACTTGCCACTCAGGGTTAGCAGAGGGGCTGGTGCCTGTCAGCATTTGGGCATTCACTCCAAACAGCAGATCCCCCTGCTGACGAGGTGTGGCTGCAGCAGCTTCACTCACTGCCTGCCAGTGTTGAAAAAATTGTATCTGTTGAGAAGCTGTTAACAAAGTTTGTGCAATCATACGCACATCATATGGAGTTAATAAATTTGCCGTAAAAATATGCTGAATTATTGAGTTAGTATATGGAGATTTAAACCCATATTGTGTTACTGCTAATTTCGCTTCTTTAATTACCTTCCAATCTAAGGGTTCCCACTCGTTACCCTGTGGCGTTACTATCACAGGAAATGGCATTGGCCCAAGCTGTCCAAATTGTCCCTCTATAATTGCATCCCGAATAACCCCCCGCCATCGACGTGCTGGATTACTATTACCCCCCACGCCTCCCATTGGAACCGGCGGTGGTAGCAGTTCCACTGCTAATGTCTCCCCAGAACTGCCCACCCCCACTCCACCCTGTAAAAAAGGATTAGTAGAGAAGGAAGATAGTAGCGGTGCTGTAGGAACAGGTTGAGCTGATTCTTGCACCCGCATCTCAAGTTGCTCTAATTTTTTCATGAGATCTTGCAACTGCACATTCTCCAAACCACGGCAACGTTCTGCAGACACTGATCGGGGTGACAGAGGCATGGACAGAGGCAGAGGTGGATAGAAACAGTCTTCCATCGAGACGTTACGTGTGCGTTCCGGGGACTGTTCTCTCAAACTTGGACCGGGAGATTCAAGCGGTGGTGTATTTGTCTCCTTCGGCTCTCGGCCCTTTAACTGCACTACTGCTACATGCAACATATCCCTGTCCCTTCTTTTGGCTTTTGGGAACAAGGATCCCGAGAATGTCATAGCAGTAGCAGAGTCTTTTGCACTAGCACCTTCAGCTTCTGACGACAGGGCAGCGAAAGCAGATGCGGTAGATTGTCGTTCTGCTTTCATCTCTTTCAGAGTCTCTAGGATCAATCTCCACACTGTGGAGAATTTCCCACTGTCTTTAGAGCCTGAACTAATGTCCTCACGCAGTGCTGCACCAATCTTTTCCCAAGTGTCTAGTTCAACGACTGCACGCACTGAGGGGATTAATCCACACTGCCGAGCCCATGACAGCAACCTCTTCAGGCTTCCCTCATCATAAGATAACCCTCTCTTAGAGAGGATATGTTGGAGGAGCTTCACCACTGCTGCTTCCTCTTTGCTCAGCGTGGACCCCATCTCCTCCCCGACCGCTCACCTGATCAGGGCAAGATTCTAACGGTTGTGCACGCCTTCCCAGGCACCGGGGCAGTGCCTGCTACGGCCGGCTTCTTCCGCCCCCCCTGAGCTGCCTCTTCACTCCTGGAAGCATGGACAAGAGGGTCCCTGTTCGGGCACCACTTGTTGATGCAGAAGGTTCAAACACAACTTATACGACCAATGTGATCAAGTTAGTGCCACTTTATTAAAAGACTTACAGCAATTTATACTCCCAGCAAAAGATACACACGCTACGCAGGCTTTGTTATGCAGAAGGTGATAGGCTAAAACTACTTGTTCACACGCTCCCATCTCCCCTATGATTGGTCCTGGTGTGGTGCCCACATGCTGCTCCCCCCTTACGCAGGCATCCTGCTTTTTCTCATCTTTCAGTCCAACTCTCTTATCTCTCTGCCAGTACACAGTTTCTTTGTCTCTCTTGGCCTTGCATATGTCCTTCACAACAGCTGCAGCTTGTTACAGCAGCGGCCTGTTATTACAACAAAGTTACTTGGTCTCGATTGCTCATAATATGCCCATTTTCTTCCAACCACTCCACACCATGGGATTATAGTTAGCAATGACAATATATAAACGTATTGGAGTTTCTAAGTCTACATGGTGTACCTTTTTTGTTGCAGACCATTGGCCGCCCTCTCTAGAACTAAGCTGGCTTCCTCAGTTAGTGATCGGGGAGACATTAAATCAGTGTCACTCTTCAATACATCAAAGAGTGGTTTCAACTGGTCTGTTGTAAGGCCCAAGTATGGCCTTACCCAATTTATGGTCCCTAATAATTTCTGCAAATCATTTAAGGTTCTGACATTTACTTGGAGCTGGATAGACTGTGGCTCAAGCGTTTGATCTAGCACCTTAACTCCCAAGTATTTCCACGGGGCTTGTTGAATCTTTTTTGGTGCTATACATAGCCCAAAGGTAGCCAACAACTGCTGCAAAACTGGATACACTTGCTGAAGTTCAGCCTTATTTGCAGCTGATACAAGAATATCATCCATATAATGATAACAATACACTTGCGGAAATTGTTCCCATACAGGTGACAATGCCTTTGCTACATACCATTGACATATAGGAGGACTGGTTTTCATACCCTGCGGCAACACTGTCCATTGGTATCACTTACAAGGAGTCATATTGTTTCTGCTAGGTATGGATAAAGCAAATTTACATTTATCAGCTTCATGTAAAGGAATAGCAAAAAACCAATCTTTTAAATCAATTACCAAGATGTCCCAGGTTCACAGGATCATCATCGGGGAAGGCATGCCCGATTGCAGGGCTCCCATTCCCTCCATTACACCATTTACCTTCCTTAAATCTTGTAACAGGCACCATTTGCCCGATTTCTTTTTTGTCACAAACACAGGGGTATTCCAAGGACTATGGGAAGGTTCTAGGTGACCCTGCACTAATTGTTCTTCAACTAATTGTTGGAGGGCTAAACATTTTTCCTCAGGAAGGGGCCACTGTTCCACCCAAACAGGGGTATCTGTCTTCCAAGTCAAAGGCAGAGTAGGTCTCTGTATACCCTCCATCACAGTGGCCCCTATTAAAAATCCTTCTGGGTACTGATAATAACTCCCCATTGTCCCAAAACATCCCATCCCCACAACTTCAGAGGGACATCAAGCACATAGGGATGGATTGTTGCTGTCTGGCCCTCAGGGTTTTGAACTTGCACCATATACTGACTTTGGACACTGTGTCACACCACCCACTCCTGCCAATATGGAATCTGCCAAACAGACAGGCCAACAGTGAGGCCAGATGTGCACAGATATAATAGCTACATCTACTCCCGTGTCAATCATTCCAGTCGCCCATATTGTGGAAGGAGTCCCTTTGGCAAAGGTGATTTTACAGGTTAGAGTTGGTTGAGCATTTTGTACACTCCGAGTCCAGAAAACTTGTGGTGTTCCTGTCAAACCAAACCCTTCTTTGCCCCAGACTTTGTCATGGGCATAATTAACTTGCACCCAGAAAGGAATTAATTGTGCAATCCAGCTACCTTCAGGAATTGACACAGGGGGAGTGGGGGTCCAGACCATTGCTTGAATCTGAACCATATAATCAGCATCAACGACTCCTGGTAAGACAAACAAACCTTGTAACGTTACACTAGAACGTCCAAGCAACAGCGCACTCATTTTATTGCCAATGGGTCCCACAGCATTCAGTGGGACCTTATGTACTTTATCATCCTCTATTGTGATGGCGGTTGCTGTGGTAACATGCAATCCGGCACTCCCTGAAGTTCAGGCTGCAAGCATAGCTGCATAAGGCTAGAATTGTTGTGGAGGTTTCATTTGTATCATCGTGTGGTTCCTCCCCGCATTCCTCCCGCGGTTTCCCTTCTTTCTGTTGCCACCTGCAAGTAACTGTCCTTGAGTGTTTAGATCTACAGTATTTTGCAAAATGTCCTGCTTTTTTACATTGACAGCATACCAAACCAGAGCCATCAGCCCTTCCCGATCTCAATCTCTTTGGACAGTCCTTCTTTAGGTGACCTTCTTGCCCACATGTGTAACAATGACGGATGACCCTGACTGCATCAGCAGAGTTCTTTGCCAGACACTCCATTTGGAAGGCAGTGGTTCCCACCTTCCCACATACATCCATTAATTCTATTGAAGTGGGATTGTGATTCACCATGCCTGCAATCACCTTTCTAAAATCCTCATTCACATTGTCCTTAGCTAATTGGACTAACAACACTTCCTTAGCTGCCCCATTCCGTATTTGCCTTTCCAAGACAAATCTCTCAATCTATCCAGGAATGACACATATCCCGCATTTGGGCCTTGCTTTATTGTGGTCCACGACTGTTGTGGAGTGCCATGGTCTGGGACCTGCAATAAAGCTTGGAGAGCTAATTCTTCTCCCTACTGCAGGACTAAAGGATGTAAGCGAGCTTGTAACTGAGGAGAATTAACTGGAGCCTCCCCCATCAATTGTGGAATCCCTGCCCCAAAACATGGGTCATCCTGGGGGTATTCTAAGTTCATCAATGATTGTTCATTTGCCAAGCGCCTCCAACTTGACTCAAAAAGTAACATTTGCATAGGGGTCAATATAATTTGTGCAATCGTACAGCAATCATAAGCTGTAAGCTCTGCTGTGAAAATACTACGTAACAATGATTGAGCATAGGGTGAGCCTATTCCATACTGTACACGGGTTAATCTTAACTCTTCAACTGGGGAGTGATAAAAAGGCTCCCACTCGGGGGGAACATTACCATCCTTTTGAAGTACTGGGCAGGCTAAGACCCTGCCCTCCATGGCAGCTGCAGCATCGATATCCCCTTCCGCGAGTGTTTGCACCCACATCTTTCTCCAGAATGTGGCAGGATCTGGTCCCGATGCTGTAATTTGGACTGGTTGTTGAAAATGACCCCAGATCTCCTCCGATAAGCCTATCACAGATGGCTCAGGATCACAGACAGGCAACAGGACAATGACCAGATCTCCCTGCCACCCCAAAGGGATCTGACTCTGCCCACTTGACCCAGGGCCACTCTGCTCCTCCTGCCGGCCTTGACTGTGTGAATCAGGTGATGGCAGAGAATCCAGTAGCGCCAAAGGTACTTTATTGGGCATCATCTCTGCAACCGGGGATGTGGCTATTTCAGCTGCTGCCTTTGTCTCCCTGTCTGCTTCTGATTGTTCTAGTAAATCTAAAACAAATCTCCATGTTGTCAATGACATTGTAGCAATTTTGTCCCCTCTTGTGGCAGCCCCAAAAAAGTAACAATCCAGCACTTTGCCATATCTGAATGCTGGAGACATTTTTTACTGTAATGGGCAAGTTATTCCTTTTACACCACCCTACCAGAGTTCTTATTGCTATCTCATCATACTTTGTGCCTTTATTTTCAAATATGTTTATTAGCATTGTTATTATAGGGTTTATTTCTCCATCCACTTCTGATTGTTCTAGCAAACCTATGATCAATCTCCATGTTTTTAACGAAGCTCTGGGAATTCTGTCTCCCTTCAAGGCAGCCTCAAAAAGTACCTTTCCAACACCTTGCCATGGCTGAACACTGAAAACCTTTTTTACTGTAACTGGCAAATCACACTTTTTACACCACACTAGCAGAATTCTTATTGCTGTTTTGTCATATTTTACACCTTTTTTCAAATAGATCCATAAGCATTACAAATATAGAATTTGTCTCCCTACCCACATTTCATTTTCCTAGTAGGTCTAAGACTAATCTCAGTCTTGTTAGTGATATTGTTACAATTTTATCACCCCTTGAGACAGTCTCAAAAAGAAATTTTCCAACATTTTGCCATGTTTGAACACAGGAGACATTTTTCAGCATAACTACCACATTATTTACTTTGCACCATCCTAGCAAAGCTCTTATTGACTTCTTGTTATACTTCATGCTTTTTTTTTTCAAATATAAGTATTGTTAACATGGAATTTTCTTCTTCTGCACCCATACCAATTAGTTTTCATCTATGCTGGGTACCAAAAGTTGCAATTTGAATTAAGATGGACAACAAATATTGCAACACACCCATATCAATTAGTTGCCAACAGCTCACCTCTCACAATGCCTGTTATGGGTTGCAGGTTCTCATGCTTATCTTAGCTACATTGGGCACCAGTTGTTGCAGTCAGAGTCCAACTCAATCAGCCTCACACAGGGCACCAAATGTTGCAGCACAAACTAGTAGGCTGCAACAAGACTTTACCCTTGTTTACTTTCTACTGTCTGTACCATATCACCCTCCTCCAGAAATCAAACCACACTACTCCTCACCTAACCCCATCCTCAAGGCTATTTAACCACTTACTGGGAACAAGGTACAGCTGCATATCATCCATGTCAATCAACCCACTGCCTCTGCAACAAGGCCACAGCTGCATGTTATCAATGCTTATCAACCCACTGCCTTCATTCCTCTACATATAGGTAGCCAAGTGTGTGAACAGTATTGATTAACTAATGATATTTTAGTACATTGGGTGTAAACAATAAATGAAGATGTATAGGTTTTGGACTAATAAAGGGTCTCCTGTTCAAATTCAGGAGTCTGTACCTCAATTTTCTCAAATGGTGACCCCCTATGGTGGTGTTCTGAAACCTTAAAATAATAAGGACAGAACTGGATGACAACAATAGTTTATGAAAGAGGACTCCATTCCAGAAGAAACATCTTGGTTGAAGAATCATCCTGCTGGCTGGACCAGACAGACAACCTAAACCCTGGGGATAACACTTGTATGTATTGAGACAGCTGAGTAGCCAAGAAACTTTAGAGATTTAAATATTTGAAAAAATTTTAAGAAGCTTTAGAAACCTGTACACATTAAGACAGGCAAACAGCAAATAAGCTTTAGAATCTTTAAAAATGTTAAGGATTTTTAAGAAATGTTAGAAACTGTAGGAAGTTTTAAGAAACTTTAAAAAATGGGTTCAAATATGTCTGCAGAAGAAAAAAGTATGTTAAGGATGTTTCAGCATATTTTGCACAAAAGAGCAATTGTATATGAAAAAAGTAATCTGGGACTGTTGCTAGCCTGGTTAAAGAGCCAAGGCACCCCAGCTACCTCTACACAAATATTTAACGTTAAAATGTGGGAGTCAGCAGGAGAGCAAATTTGGGAAAAGGCATCTTGAGGAGACTTAACTGCTACCCAAATTATGACTACTTGGAGATTAGTGCTCAAGGCTTCAAAAGAGATGCGTGCAGAAAACCAGCTTGCAGGTATTGCTAAGGAGACTTGGTCGGAGACTGAGAAAAGGCAGGAAGCCAGTGTAATAAAACAAGATGCTGCTCAGCAGACAGAGCCGAATGAGAGCAAGGCTGAGGCTAAAACTGAGTATATTTCTGATAACTAGCAGGAGCAGAGTTAGAGGACTTGGATGAGGATGGTCAAGATGAAAATTTGTTAAATTTGTGGTTGGGGGATTTGTGGTTAAAAAAGGAATACTCAAAAGTAAGGCAGAAGTGACTGGTACGACGGAGTGCTAATAAGGAAAGCAATAGCGATAATGAAAATGATATTGGGAGATGGATTAAAGAAGAGCGGAGGAGAGTGCACTTGGAAAGTATGAAAGAAGGAGTGCACGCGTTTGCTATGATATTACAAGACAGACCCCAGGCCAATATCAGGCGTTTCGCTGGGATATGATTAAAGAACTACGGAAAACTGTAATGCCAAATGGACTATATTCTCCTTTTACACAAACTTTATTAGAGAATGTGATGATGGGTCTGCAGCTAGTGACTCTGTCATGGATCCATTCTAACAAAGTGCTGGACTTTCCACTTGATGGCACTTTGCAAATTCCTGCCTGGCAAGCGGTCAGCAGATAATTGTACAATGCTGCCATGGAGGGGGACTCCATATCGGGAATGCATTTAGCACCTTGGTGGCAAATTCTGACTACTCTTCGTCAAGTGTGGACTAATTCTAATAACAGTGCTAAACCAGGGGAGGCTGTAAACTCCACCAACAGCGTGACTCTTCTCAACACACTGTCAACGATGGTGACTCCAGCCACACCTCCTCTGCCCCCAAAGCTTCTGTCACTGATTGCAGCGACCCTCACAACACAGGACCAAGCACAGGAACAGGACAACTCGGACAAGGATTCCATTGACACTGATAAACCATTTGATCGAGGTCCTATAGATCTGGAAAAGGAGTTAGAACTTTTTCCCTCCCCCCCCCCCGATGCATTGACTGTATTTTTGGGGAGGGTGAAAGGGGGTCTGAGGGACTGGTGGCAGGAATGCAAGTGGGAAGCGCTTAAGCGAGGGGATTTGGGAGTTGCTATGGCATGTTCAGTATTTTGTCAGACAACCTGCAGAGTGGCAGCCTGTGCAATACAAGGCTGTTAAAGGGTTAAGCAAAGCAGTGAGGGAAGGGAGGGTTCACAGTAAATTTGCTATGTCCCTTCTTGAAGTGATGGCAGAGCCTTATACACTCACACCGCATGATTGGAAGTTATTGCTTTGTATGGTACTAACTCTGATACAGTATATGATGTGGTTATCTGATTTTTGTGAGCTATGTGTAGTGGCCTTGACTGAAAACCTTAATCAGGGAATTGCTGCTAACTATGAGCAGTTGGCTGGAGAAAATAATTGTGCCAAATCTGTGACTCAGGCAAGGTGTCCCAGGGACAACTATTTGCAAATGGAGATGGCTATTAAGGCAGTCCGGATGTGGGAGTCTTGCCACAGTCTTGCAGGGTCCTAAAGAGTCATTTACTAACTTTATTGATTGGCTTCAGAATATTTTGCAACAACAAGTCGAGCATGAGGAAGCTCAAGGGTTGCTTTTAAAACAACTAGCTATGATAATGCCAATGAAAATTGTAAACGGGCAACTTGCGCAATTGTAACCCCAACATGTGTCAAATGATTATAACCCAGAATTCACAGCAGACTATAACTCTCAGGCTGAGTTACGGAATGCAGCATCACACATTTTTGCTCCTCTAATCTCTTCTGTAGAATAGTACATGCTCTTAACTTGCTTAGTAAATTAGGCTGCTAGCTTGCTAAAGAAAGTAATACTTCAAATAGTATTTCTTTTTTTTTCTGGCTTATTAACAGATGGTGATTCTGTCCATCATATGTTGCTACAGAACTGAGCTGCTATTGATTTTTATTATTAGCACAGGGACACAAGTGTGAAGACTTTGATAGGATGTGTTATGTGAATCTGAGTGACCACTCTGAATCAATTCACAAAGGCATACAAAACTTAAAAGCCTTAAAGATCTGCAGCAGAGCCAGGGGTGGGATGCCTTTGGTCTCTTCTCACAGCTGGGAAACTCTGGGCTGTGGATCAAAAGTATTACAGGATTTATTATAATTACCTTAACCACCTTACTGATGTTTGCCTTATGTCTCCCATGCCTTTTTTCCTGTATTCAGTGCTTAGTTGATCGTAACATAAATCAGGTCATGGTCACCCAGCTACACACAACCTTTGCCTCATCGCAATTAACAAGCAAAAAAGAGGATAGAGAATGTCTGAAGAGAGATATAGGAGAGGAAGCTGGAGAATATTTAACCTAACAAGAGATGAGAGAACAGCTAAGTATTGTGAAGGAGAGTAGGAAAGATGAACATGGTTATCTAGTGCAAATAGGTGTCTGCATGCTTGTAGTGATATATAGCTATGTAACTGCATGAATGGTTTCTGCCCTGAGCCTAGTGGCAAATACAGCTGCGGTTCGTGTCCAGGCTCAGAGATGTAAATATGGGCTTCTCTGTTACGGTAAAGTGTCTCTGGTTGCCTTAAAAAAAAAAAAAGGGGGGGTGACTAAGCTGTAAATACTGCATACTATTATCTTTCCTTTTTTTTAAGCAACTTCTTTCGTTTTTATTTCCCTGTTTGTGTATAGTTATATATATATATAAAAAAACCCCAACCAACCAACACAAAGCAACCAGAACATTTTGAGAAACTTTTATAGTTAACTTCTAAATTTAATTCCAGCAACAATCTAAAGGTGTCTGTTCAGCTGTTTGTTTAGTTCTAAGTTTTCATTGTATGCTTTCAAGTTCTTTGAAAAGCAGCAATACAGTTGAACAATTATTTAAAGTAAAACCTTGTTCTACACAATTTCCACTTCCATACTTTAGAATGGAGGCACAGTGGAACACCCACCCCAGTGCAAGATTTCAAGAGCTTTTAAGTAGGTTTTAACTTTTTTTTTAGGATAGAAAATGTTTTGTAATAGCTTATATATAGAATTTACAAGTTAAACACAATTTCTCATGCTCATTTATTTGATTAGAAGTTTCTGATGGAACATTTTCATAAAATTTCCATAGCTTATTGCATGTTCTTATAAATAATCATAAACCTATATGTTGACCTCTGTATGGAACGTGCTGATAACAAAAGTTTTACATTTTGTGAACCTGATTGAAATGTACAAATGTACACATAAAATAAGGCTAAAATTGGTAATTAAGTGATGAGAAAAAAAGAAAAAAAAATGAACAGTCCTTAACATGTTAAAGCAACCTTTTTTGGGGGGGGGGGGGAAAAAAACCCCACAACACAAAAAGGGGGAATTGTACTGAACAGAGACAGTGAGTTGTTTTGACATTGATAATGTGCAGCTGTGGCCTTGCTTTGACTATGTGCAGCTGTGATCCTGCAGCAAAGAGGTAAATAACTTTGAGTATGAGAGGAAACTAGGATGAGACAGAAAGAGGAATGTGATCTCACCTCTAGAAGATGAGGAAACAGCATGAACAGCAGAGAGTAGCCTATAGTGAACAGTGCTAAGGAATGTATTGTATGAACCTTTCGGACCATTTGGAGTCAATTCACAGTCATTTACAAAAATTGAAGGACATGTCAAAGGACTTATAGCATGAACTATCGGGAGATTGGGTGCAGAATCTTTTTAAGTCATGGGGAATCACCAGGTGGTTGCAGGAGCTTACAATATGTGGAGGAATGTTGTTATTGGTAATTGTAGTTATATTGATGATTATTCCCTGTATGTTGAATTGTATAAGATCTATGATTCAAAAGCAGTTTAACCTGTATGATGTTTCTGTTCAAAATAAAGAAGGGGGAATTGTAGAGAGCTTTATGGCAAGTGCTGGAGGCCACGATGCCTGTGAAGGACCTTGAAGGCTGAAAGAAAGATAAGGTTGGCTGAATGCCTGGAAGAAAAACGAGATATGAAGTGAGGCTGTAGTGGATGTGCAATGCCACATTGGCAGCTGGCTGAGAACATGAAACTCACAGAGATAAGAAAGAAGAGAGGAAAAAAAAAAATGCAAGAAGTTCAGTGTGTTTGTACCTTAGTAATTAACCAATGATATGTAGCCAAGAAGCATGTAAACAGTATTGATTAACCAATGATATTTTAGTATGTTGCGTGTGAACAACAAATGCGGATATGTAAGCATAGGTTTTGGACTAATAAAAGGTCTTCTGGTCAAATTCAGGAGTCTGTGCCTCAATCTCCTCAATGTTTCATTAATTAGATGTGAGGAGAAGGGGAAGGTGTAGACCCCACCCATAGGCTGATTCTCTGGGAAAGAATACAAAGCCAAAGGTACAGTTGTTGGTATTCCCCTGCAGGGACCACCAGACACAGAAGCAACAATACTGAGTGCACAGATCAGATTAGTTTCATAACCAATGAGCCCATCATATTATAAACTAGTACTATATAGTACAACACTATATTAACTTTAGCCCAGGTCCCAAAGGAAACAAGCAACACTACAGGGAACACATACTGTAAATAAACAAGACAATTCACCCGTGGGACCACGGGCAGCAAATTCAAAAGCAGAGGAGCCAGCATTGTAGCCAGTTATTATTAATATAATACAATTAATATTGCAAACAATTTAATCTAACACAGTCTGATTAGACCTGTTGTTATCTCAACCCTTTGAGCCCCCACATTGGGTGCCAAAAAGGACTGTCATGGTTTAACCCCAGCTGACAACCAAGCACCACACAGCTGCTTGCTCACTCCCCCCACCCAGAGGGGTGGGGAGGAGAATTGGAAAGGAATGTAAAACTCAAGGGTTGAGACAAGAACAATTTATTAATTTAAACAGAATAAAAAGGAAAGAACAATAATAAGTTATAATGGAAAGATGGGGGAAAGGATAAAATCCAAAGGAAAAGGGAGAAAGGAAAACAAGTGATGCACAGTACAACTGCTCACCACTTGCTGACCGATGCCCAGCCAGTTCCCGAGCAACAATCCCCTGGCCCCAGCTAACCCCCCAAGTTTATATACCAAGCATGACATCCCATGGTATGGAATACCTCTTTGGCTGGTTCAGGTCAGCTGACCTGACTGTGTCCCCTCCTGATTTCTTGTGCCACTCCAGCCTTTTCACTGGCAAGGCCTGAGAATTTGAAAAGTCCTTGACTTAGTATAAACATTACCTAGCAACAACTAAAAACATCAGCGCGTTATCACCGTTATTTTCACATCAGATCCAAAACACAGCACTGTAATAACTACTAAGAAGAAAGTTAACTCCATCCCAGCTGAAACCAGAACATTAGTGACCCAAAACAAGAATGATTTCAAATGGGGCCCTAAACAACAACAGGCCTTTGAACATATTAAACAGGAGATAGTTCAAGCAGTAGGCCTTGGGCCAGTCCAGACTGGGAAGATGCAAAAAATGTGCTCTATACTGCAGCCAGGGAGAATGGCCCTACCTGGAGCCTCTGGCAGAAAGCACAAGGGGAGACCTGAGGTCAACCCTTGGGGTTTTGGAGTTGGGGATAGGGAGGATCTGAGGCCCACTATACTCAATATACACCAATTCAGGGCTGACCAAAAGTTAGTCTGTCATTAAGGGCATTGTCCAAATGCCTCTTAAACACTGACAAGTATGGGGCATTGACCACCTCTCATAGGAAGCCTGTTCCAGTGTTTGATAACCCTCTTGGTAAAGAAATGCTTCCTAATGTCAACTCTGAACCTCCCCTGATGCAGCTTTGAACCATTCCCACACATCCTGTCACTGGATACCTGGGAGAAGAGATCAGCACCTCCCTCTCCACTTCTCCTCCTCAGGAAGCTGCAGAGAGCAATGAGGTCACCCCTCAGCCTCCTTTGCTCCAAACTAGACAACCCCAGAGTCCTTAACCACTCCTCATAGGACATTCCTTCCAGCCCTTTCACCAGCTTTGTTGCCCTCCTCTGGATGCATTCAAGGACCTTCACATCCTTCTTAAATTGTCGGGCCCAGAACTGCACACAGTACTCAAGGTGAGGCCACACCAATGCTGAATACAGTGGGCTAATCACCTCTCTTGACCAGCTGGTTATACTGTGTTTGATGCACCCCAGGATGCAGTTTGGCCTCTTGACTACCAGGCCACACTGCTGACTCATATTGAGCCTGCTGTCAACCAGCACCCCCAGATCCCTTTCTGCAGGGCTGCTCTCCAGCCACTCCTCTCCCACTTTATACTTGTGCCCGGTGTTACTCTGTCCCAGGTGCAGAATCTGGCATTTCGACTTCTTAAATTTCATCCCATTAATCATAGCCCAATGCTCCAGTCTATCTAGATCCCTCTGCAAGGTCTCCTGTCCCTCGAGAGTCAACAGCACCTCCCAGTTTGGTATCATAAGCAAACTTGCTAATGGTGCATTCAACTCCTGCATCCAGAGCATCGATAAATATATTGAACAGAACTGGCCCTGGAATTGAACTCTGAGGAACACTGCTGGTGACCAGCCAAATGTAGTCCCATTCACTGTAACACTTTGAGCTCTGCCCCTCTGCCAGTTCTTCACCCAGTGCACTGTGAACCCACTCATCCCACAGTTGGACAACTTGTCCAGAAGGATGCTGTGAGGGTCAGTATGAAAAGCCTTACTAAAATCCACCACCTTCCCCTCACCCACTAGGTGGGTGACTGTGGATAACTGACTAGCTGAAAAGGGTCACATAGACATAGTCCAGCTGGCTGGACAAAAATGCACATCGCTCTCAGCTTATCTGAAGTAAAGCAAAATACACTGTCTTTGGCTGTCCTTGTTACACAATAACAGGAAGATCGCGGTGGGAAAAGAATGTTGCAGGTGGGAACAGATAACTACAGAAGAGAAACTAGGGGCGGGCTTGGTATTTAGGCAACTAACCAATAATGAGCTTAACTTTTGTAATATGTATGAGCTAATTATAACAAGGCATAAAAGGTGACTGTAAGGTACAATAAAGGAAGTCTGCTGATCACTCATATTGAGTGACTGTGTCTTCCCTCCATCGCAACAGGTGACCTTATGATAGAAGGATATCAAATTAGTGAAACAGGACTTTCCCTTTGTGAACCCATGCTGACTGTGCCTGATGATTGCATTGTTCTTTAAATGCCTTTCAGTAGTACCCAGTGTGATCTTCTCCATATTTTTTTCCAGGTACTGAGGTTAGACTAACAAGTCTGTAGTTCCCTGGGTCTTCCCTCACACCCTTTTTGTAGATGGGAACAACATTGTTCCTTGGCTAGCTTCCAGTCAGCAGGGACCTCCCCAGATTCCCAAGAACCTTGGTAGATGATCGAGAGGGGTCCTGCCATAACATTCGCTAGCTCCTTCAGTACTCTGGAATGAATCATGAACCATGAAGCCCCATGGATCTGTGAATATTCAGCTGATACAGATGGTCCTTTACAATTTCAGTGTCCACTAACGGAAAGTCACTGTTCCCAGTCATGGTCCTCTGACTCAGGGGACTGGGCAACCCAAGGTCTATCAGTATTATTAAAGACTGAGACAAAAAACTCATTGAATGCCTCTGCTTTTTCTTCATCCCTGTTAGTCAGATGACCATCTTCAACAAGTATCGGTCCAATGTTTTCTTTAGACCTCCTCTTGCTATTAACATACTTTAAAAAGCCCTTCTTGTTATCTGAAACAACACTGGCCAGTTTCAACTCTAATTGAGCTTTGGCCTTTCATGTCTTCTCCCTGAATATGTGAGCCACAGCTCTGTGCTCTTCCTGCAAAGCCTGACCTCGTGTCCAGAGATCATACAATTTCTTTTTCCTCTTGAGTTCCATGAGGAGTTCCCTGTTCAGCAAAGCTGGTCTGCTGGCCCACTTGCTTGACTTTCAAAACAGTGAAATTGCCTCTTCCTGTGCTTCTAAAAGACTGACCAGCACTTGTGGACTTCTAAACCCCCAAAAAGCAGATTCCCAGGGTACTCTGCTAAATAGCCCCCTGAATAGCTTAAAGTTTGCTCTCCTGAAGTGCAAAGTAGTAACTCTGCTGACCTTTTTTTCACTACACTGAAAATTTTAAACTCAGTCATTGCATGGTCACTGTGGCCGAGACAGCCACCTGCCATCACATGCCCCCCGAGTCCTTTTTTATTCACGAAGAGCAAGTCTAGGAGGGCATCTTTCCTAGTTGGCTCCCTGAGTAACTGTATCAAGAAGTTATTTCCTACAAACTTCAAGAATTACCAAGACCTGCTCATCAGAGCAGTATGGTTTTCCCACTTGATGCCTGGGAAGATGAAACCTACCATAAGGACAAGGGCTACTGATCCAGAGATTTCTCCTAACTGCCTATAGAATAACTCATCAGTGCTTACATCCTGGCTGGGCAATTGGTAGTAAACACCCACTACAACATCTCCCTTGTTTACCATCCCCCTAATCCTCACCCAGAGGCTCTCTACCACATCATCCCTATACTTTAAGGTCTGTACAATCAAACCTCTCCCTTACATACAGTGCAACTCCTCCACCTCACCTGCCCTGCCTATCCCTCCTGAGCAGCCTGTAGTCCTCCATCCCAGCACTCCAGTCATGGGGCTCGTTCCACCAAGTCTTGCTAATATAGTACTGAGAACTAACCAACGCTTCCAGTTCATCCTGTTTATTTCTCATACTGTGTGCATTGGTATACAAGGATTTTGGATATGCTCCTGAGCCCTCCATGCTCCCAGGAACAGTGTAAATATTCCCACTAGCATTTCCACCCCCAGGTGATGCCATGCCAACCCTTGGCTTATTTACTGAAATCCTGTTGGTGGATCCTCTTCCCCCATGGATTCTAGTTTAAAGCTCTCTTGATCAGTCCTGCTAGCTTATACCCAAAGACATGCTTTCCCCATTGGGACAGGTGGATCCCATCAGGCTCCAGCATACCTTATCTCTCAAAGGCTCTTCCATGGTTTAAAACCCCAAAGTTTTGGCAGAGGCACCAGTCCTGGAGCCAGGTATTGATATCCTGGGCTCGCCTGGGTTTCTTCCAAAGTCTCTTCCCATTACTGGGAGGATCGAGGTAAACACTGCCTGTGCTCCTGAAATTTTTAGCATTCTTCCCAATGCTCTGAAATCTCTTTCAGACTTTTTGTTGCAACATCATTAGCACCCATGCAAAAGAGCAGGAATTGACAGTAGTCTGAAGGTTGTACTAGGCTCTTCAGCCTTGTGGTAACATCCCTAATTCAGGCCCCAGGGAGGCTGCAAACTTCCCTGAAAAGAGGGTCCAGTCTGCAAACAGGTGCTTTCACTCCACACAGGAGGGAATCACCAATGACCCTAACTCACTGTTGTTTCTTGGTGGCACTGGTTTTGTTGCAGGGGGTTGGTCTCTCTGACCTTGGCAAGACTGCTTGCATAGTTTCCTCCTCTATCTCATTATGTGCTTCATATACTGTACCCAGGGCCTCATACCTATTCCGTAAGGGTATCTTAGAGTGTAAGGAGGGGTTTATCTTACTGCTCCATACTGCAACCTTCTTCCACCCCTCTTTGTCCCTTGTGATGCTGCCTTCCTCCTGGCACAAAACAGATCCTGGTCCTGCCTCTGTAGTGGCCATGCTGAGTTGGGTTTTATGCATCAGAACTGGCAAAAGCACAGCTCCATTGATCGATCTCCTCCTCAGACTCTTGAATACTCCTCAGCCTGCCCACCTCCTCCTGCAGCTTGGCCACTAAGCAGAGCAGTTCATCTATCTGGTCACACCTCCCACAGGCTTGCTTGCTATCACTTTCCACCTCCAGGAACATCCCTTTGCTGGAAATTTGAGTGGTCACACACTTTGACAAGAGCTCTGCCTGCGTGACTGCATTGGTTCTACCAGGTGTTAGAAGGCTTCTTTTTACAAAATGGTCACCATGCTGCCCACTGCTGGAAAATGTTAGTGCTTACCCATTGCAACCAGCTGGGTTAATTGTTTTAGCCTGTTTAAAATCTCCCGTGCTGCCAGGTGCAGGCTCAGCCCCTTGCTGTCTCATCCAATCAGCATGTCTAGAGTCAGTTGCTTGGGGAATGCCCCCTGTTCAGACAAGCGTTTACTTGTCCACATGTATTCCTCTTTCATCCTCTGCTGCTGCTCCTCTTACTGCTCCACTGTCTGTTGCAATCGGCTGGGCTGATATACCAAAGATTATTTCTGTCTTCAGTATTTAAAAAAAACACAAATCTATTTTGTCCATAAAGCTTTAAAAGCATTACAGAGGACAGTGCAACTATGTGCAAGTTGCCCCCAATTGGGAGTGTAATCCAAAACATGATTTAATCAGTGAAAAATTGAGTCTTACATTTCCTTTGCTATTATTCCCAAAACTTTTGCTGTTATTCCCATTTTATTTTGTGTATTTTATAAAAACATTACAACATGACAAACATCCATTTTTAGATAAAAAAAGTCATTAAGATATTTTTCACTCTCTTCCTAATCTTTTTCATATTTTTGGAATAACAGTAGTTACAGAATACCCTATTCCCCTATGAATTTAGGTTCTCAGAAGCCTGATAGTATTACTTGCCACTTCCAGGAAGAATTCTAAAGATTTTTAATTAGAGAAGCATATTTAAGATCACAGGTAAAACTAAGAATAGTTGTTTGCAGAAAGGAGTACGGCATATAGAGTAGTTTTTAGATAATCCATCCTTTCCACTAAACAGCAGTCCTAAGTATAAAATACCAAATCCTCCTGCTGATACACTTGCAGTGAGCTCCAGACAATGACCTCCAAAGAAGTAAAGCTCCAGAGTAAGTACATAAATTTGGATGCAAAATTTTAGCAACTGAACATAGACTGTGAGGTCTTATATTAGAACATGCTTAAAATTGTTTCTATTCTCTCTCTTTTTAAGCTATTTTTAAACAAACAAACAAATTTTGTTAAAAACAAATACACACAGTCCCACATGTCCTAGTAATGAGCAGGAGTCTCAAGTACATGAAATCTATACTATAGGGAAACTACTTGAATGTCCAGCATATACCTAGAAAAGTCCATAATACGTTGGGTGAACAATTGGCTAATGGGTCAGGCTCAAAGGGTTGTAGTAAATGGGGTTACATCAGGCTAGCAGCCAGTCATCAGTGGGGTTCCGCAGGGCTCAGTTTTAGGGCCAGTGCTCTGATGTTTTTATACATGATCTGGATGCAGGAGTTGAATGTTGTATTGGGTCTGGCTGAGCCCCATAGAAGCCTTTATAGTGCTGTGCTTTGTATTGGTACCTAGAAAGGTGGTGATAACACACCAGTGTTTTGGCTACTGCTGAGCAGTGCTCTCACTACTGCAAGGCTGTCTCTCCAGTATTCCCCCCCTCACCACTAGGCTGGGAGTGGGCAAGATCTTGGGAGGGGACATAGCCAGGACAGCTGACTCAAACTGACCAATGGGATATTCCATACCATATGATGTCTGCTCAGATATAAAAGCTAAGAGAAAGGAGAAGGAAGTGGGGGCATTTGTTATTACATTTGTTGTCTTCCAGAGCAACCACTATGCATGCTGAAGCCCTGCTTCCTGGGAAGTGGCCAAACATCACCTGCTGATGGGAAGTAGAGAATAACATCTTTTGTTTTCCTTTGCTTCTGCATGCACAACCTTTGCTATTGCTTCATTAAACTGCCTTTACCTTGACTCACATTTTTTTTTCCATCTTATTTTCTCCCCACCCCCCACTGTCCTGCTGAGGAGAGGACTGATAGAGTGGCTTGGTGGGCAACTTGGCATCCAGCCAAGGTCAACCCACTACAGTCCCTCTTGGCACCCAACATGGGGCACGAGACAACAGCAGTTTTGTATTAAGTGTGCTCAGTAGTGCTATAGCAGTTATTAAGTGGCAAGCTCCTGTGCGGGTCATGGAATTTGTTGGGTGAACTGCTTCTCTCTTTATTTTGCTAAGCTTGGGAGCATGTTAATAGAAACAATGGCTATGTGCTTTGCCCTGGCATTGATGGTCGTGCTGTGCTGGGGGAGCTGTTTTGTGGAGAAGATGAGGGAATGCATCTCCCTCTCCCTGCCCAGGACTGATGTAGATGGTTTTGTTATGCAGGCTCCTGAGGCCCTTGCTCACCCTTATGTGAGCTCTTTAATACTATTAATTAATACTATTGGCATATTATGAACTTTTTGAAATCTGGTCTCATCCTGGTGTAAGAGGAGACAACTTTTGGGTGAGGCAATACTGAAATGTGCCCTGAGGAAGCCAGTTGCAGAGTGACAGGGAGTGTGGAAGGATTTGGGCAGATTTCTAGGATGGTTATCACCTCCCATAACCTGGGAATTTACACCTGAACAGGCAAGCAACCTTGGCAAACTGGCACACCACCTGATAAAAGGGTGCCTTGTCTACCCCAATTAAAACCAGCAGCTTCTAATACTGTACTAGGGCCTGGGGCCTGTGCCTATTGAGCCACAGTTCAGTACTCTCAGGTGACTGTGGTTGAGGCAGGGACACAAACTGAATCTGAGGACACCATGGTTGACATAGGGACACAAACAACAACTAGAGTAATTTACCCAGTAGTGAAAAAAAAACAGTGGACAGGGAGAACAATGGGTCCATATCATCAATTATAAGGGAGGTGGAAGAAGAGGAAAGATTTGATCAAGAAGCCGGTCCTTTAACAAAGTAATTGGAGGAAGGAGTGAAGTACTGAGGCCTGAGCAACAGGCCCTGAGCCAAAGTTGACCTCTAGATGAACCCGCCAACTGAGTGTTTTATATATATATAGAGAGAGAGTGTATCCAATCATTAGCAAAATATGCATGATCATTAGTGAAAGATGTAGCTTAGACAGAATTTAATCATTAGCAAAGATAAAGTGCATCCTTTCTTGCTTAGAGGCAGGTAGTCAAGGCTATGAAACCAGATATATGGCCTTGTTTGCAAACCAGTGGTTAAAATCAAGTAGATAAGGGAAATTCCCTTGGTTCCTCCCTGAGCCCTGGCCAGGCTTTGGTAGAATCTAAGAGGAGAGTGAAACCAGATGTTTCCGCATTTTAAATTGGTTCAGCTTGTTTATTCAACAGTATAAAAGCTGGACCCTCTTACAGTGGTTTTAGAGACCTCACCTATGAGTGGATGCACTGCATAGAACCTCCCATTTGCTGGGAAAGGCTCGCCAAATCCTCACTGTAACCAGTGCTCCCCAGTGATTGTGGATCTGGATGATGGTAAATTATTAAGGCAACTGGTGATGTATCTTTCTTAACCACTATAGTCAGTCACATGTGGTAGTGATTAGGTGCATTACCTTGTCTTGTTTTATTCTTGCTGTATTATTTGACTTACTATTTATTTCACTTACTATTCTATTGCTTTAAAAGTAAGTAAACTCACTTCTTTAACTAGGTGTCTGTTTCCTTTGTCCTGACCCTGTCTATTGGCAAAACAAGGAGTGAGAGAATGTAGACAGGAAGCAGAAACTACCCAGTCCCTGACATCATCAGAACTTTGAGATATGCAGAAATATTACAGCCACCAGCCAGGTGAACAGATTGCTGCCTGGCTGTTCTGATGCTAGGGGACTGATAGTCAGCAACTGGAAGGTAAGGAAGCCCAACAGCTGGGATCCCTTGCTAGAAACTGGGAAATTGAGAGAGGAATTGGAAAAGAGGCAGCAATCTGCAGTCTCTCAAGTGTGAGGGAGAGATGTCCATTGAAGGAAGACTTTGTGAACTCCCCAAGAAAGTGAACTACTTTAGATGAAGGCATCCAGTATCTGAGAGAACTAGTGGTGCTGGAAGTCATATACAGTGATCTAGATGATGATGAGGTCTCCAAAGATCCAGAGGATGTCCTGTGCATACAGGCTATGTGGAGGAAGGTGATTCAAAGTGCCCCAGTGTCATATTCTAACAGCTTTGCAGTGATGTATTGCCCGGATATGGATACACCAACTGTGGAGAAAGTGTCTTCTTGGCTCCAAAACTTTGAATAAAATCTCTGTACTCCCTTAGCCCCATGGGCCAGCACCCCAGCTATCAGGGGTGCCCCAAGAAATCAGTCCTCTCCTGCTCCAGTCAGAGGGAAAGGGAGCCCCAGGAGCATGCTGTGTGGTACACTGTGGTTCTTCCAGCGTGACTAGGGGGAGGACGTGAGGAACTGGGATGGTGAACCCACCTTTAAGCTGGAAGCCTGTGTACATGAACTGAGAGGGAAGACAGCTGTTAAGAAGGGGTCACCCAAGACGGCTGTCAGCATAGTGGCTGTAGAGACACAAGAAGGCAATCAGCAATATCTCCCAGACACAGAAGAACTGAAATCACCTCCCTTGATCCTGGTGAGGGGACTTCTGGTCTGGCACTGCAAGGGTCAGACAGTGAATACTGTGACCAGGAACAGGAACAAAGCCCCTGCCTTGGGCCAGGAGGAGGAAAGGGATGACCGGGTATGCTGTACTGTGTGGATTCAATGGCCTGGCACATCAGACCCACAGAAGTATAAGGCTTTGGTAGATGCTGGTGCACAGTGTATGCTGGTGCCATCAGGGTATAGGGGCACAGAACCCCTCTGGAGTGACAGGGGGATGCCATGAATTGTCTGTATTGGAGGTTGAGGTGATCTTAGCAGGCGACAAGTGGCAAAAGCACTCCACTGTGACTGGCCCAGAGGCCCCTTGTATCCTTAGCATAGACTACCTCAGGAGAGGGTACTTCAAGGACCCAAAAGGGGTACCAATGGGCTTTTGGTGTAGCCACTGTGAATACAGAGAAGACCAAACAACTATCTACCCTGCCTGGCCTCTCAGAAAATCTCTTTGTTGTGGGGCTGCTGAAGGTTGAAGAACAGCAGGTGCCAACTTCCACCAGGACAATGCACCGACAACAATATCACACAAACTGACACCCTGTGATTCCCATCTATCAACTGGAGAGCCAAGGAGTGATCAGCAAGATTCACTCACCTTTTAATAGTCCCATATGGCCAGTGAAAAAGTCTGACGGGGTGTGGAGGTTAACAATAGACTATCATGGCCTGGATGAAGTGACACCATTACTGAGTTCTCCTGTACTAGACATGTTAGAGCTCCAATATGAACTGGGGGAAGGCAGCCAAGTGGTATGCTACAATTGACATTGCTAACATGTTTTTCTCAATCCCTTTGGCAGTAGAGTGCAGGCCACAGTTTGCTTTCACATGGAGGGGTGTCCAATACACCTGGAATCGGCTGCCCCAGGGGTGGAAGCCCAGTTCTACCATTTGTCATGGACTAATCCAAACTGCACTGGAAAAGGGTGATGCCCCTGAATATCTACAATACATCAATGACATCATTGTGTGGGGCAACAAGGCAGAAGAAATGTTTGAGAAGGGAAAAAGAGTGATTCAGGTTCTTCTGAAAGCTGGTTTTGCCATAAAGAAAAGGAAGGTCAAGGGACCTGCACAGAAGATTCAGTTCTTGAGAATAAAATGGCAGGATGGACACCGTCATGTGCCTATGGATGTGGTCAACAATATAGCAACTATGTCTCCACCAGCTAACAAGAAGGAAACACAAGCTTTCCTACGCCTTGTGGGGTTCTGGAGAATGAACATTCCAGGTGATAGCCAGCTTGTGAGCCCTCTCTATCAAGTAATCTGAAAGAAAAACTATTTTGAGTGGAGCCTTGAACAACAACAGGCCTTTGAGCATATCAAAAAGGAAGTAGCTCGTGCAGTAACTCTTGGGCCTGTCCGGACAGGACCAGCTGTGCAAAATATACTCTGCAGCTGGGGACATGGTCTCACCTGGAGCCTCTGGCAGAAAACATCAGGAGAAACCCCAGGTTGTACCCTGTAAACCATGCCACTGTCTGAAACACCAACTTAGGCCTTGAAAGGCAAATTTCATGGTGACATGGTGTGAGGTTCAGGCTGTTGGTTGGAAAAAACAACAAAGAAGAAGTATGCTGAAGAAGGGAAACTGCCATTGAAGCCATAAGAGAGGAGCAGGACTGGGTAGTTTCTCCTTTCTGAGGCCCTTGAACCCTACTGTGCATATGTGATAGCAATGCCTCACTCACACCCTCAGTCTCAAAAGGAACAAACCCCAAAAGATAAAACTATCAATTGGCTAAGGGGGAGCACACATCCAGTGTCGTAACACCTTTGTGTTGTGTCTAAACTGATAAAAAAGGCTTGTTTATTGAAGTTTTCCATACGAAAAGCCTATGTGACTGCAAGGGTATAAAATCTTGACTCAGAGAGTGCTCAATGGATCTCCCTCTCAGCTGGCCTGAGATTCCCTACCATCGTCACACTGCGCTTTCCCTCTGAGCAGGTCATATGTCTATTTACTTTCTTTCACTTGTAGCTTACTATAATGTTTTAATCAACTGTGTAGTCTATTTCTTTACCTTTCCCTGTGTTGTTTATTATAATACTATCAAGGGTTATCAACACATGATCACTGCCTCCATTATATTAATAGAGATAGTGGTTTGCTTGTGGGGATTGATTTATGGTGTTCATTAAAGTAATCATATTAATCACACTGTGAGTCCTAGTGCGTGTTTGCACTGCCTGGGCCCATAACCAGTGAAATGGATTCCTCATGCTGAGTAGCAGGGGGGAAGTCTGTTGAGTCATGACACATGGTACTCCAGAAGGAATTGAATCAGATAAGGGGACTCATTTCCAAAATAACCTCATAAACTCCTGGGCAAAGAAACATGGCATTGAGTGGGTATATCACATCCCCTATCACCCACAAGCCTATGGAAAAATTGAGAGATATAATGGACTGTTAAAGACTATGCTGAGAGCATTGGGTAATGGGGCACGGATACACGGGGATACAAATTTAGCAAAAGCTATTTGGCTGGTTAACACCAGAGGATCTGCTAACCCTCCTGGTCCTGCCCAAACAAAACCTCTGCATACTGTGGGAGGAGATAAGGTCCCCGTAGTGCACACAAGGAAGTGGCTGGGGAAGACAGTATGGATTGCTTCTCCCATGGGAAAAGACAAACCCATTCATGGGATTGTCTTCGCTCAAGGACCTGGGTGTACTTGGTGGGTAATGTGAAAGGATGCAGAGACCTGGTGTGTGCCTCAAGATTTAACCTTGGGAGAAAAATAATCTGTGATGAAAGTTGTATGTTATAGGAAGGAACGTAGCAGGAATGATCAGAACCAATGAAGAGTGAGTTTTGCAAGGAACCCGATGAGTGCAATAATGGCCCAAATCAAGCTGGTGTTGGTGCCCAACAATCAAACATACTGCTTCTCCTGTCCTAAGCACCTATCTTGACAGATGAGATCCAAGTCATATACTCCTGTGAACACATGAAGGAGTAGAGGAAGCTCATGGAATGGAAAAGTAATATCTAAATGTTAAAGGACAAGGGATAATAGATAATGAGAATGTATAAATCTGTATGTTGGATATAAAGATTAAGTATGTAGTTTAAGTTGTGTTTTTAAGGAGGGATTTCAGTAATGAGAACTAAAAACAATGGAATGGTTAGAAGATATATATAGATATATATATGTATTAAGTTATGTGGGACCTGAACATGATACAAATGGTATAGGATAAGGGGCGGAGATTGTATTGGGTCTGGCTGAGCCCCATAGTAGCCCTCATAGTGCTGTGCTTTGTATTGGTACCTAGAAAGGTGGTGATAACACACCAGCGTTTTGGCTACTGCTGAGCAGTGCTCTCACTACTGCAAGGCTGTCTCTCCAGTATTCCCCCCCTCACCACTAGGCTGGGAGTGGGCAAGATCTTGGGAGGGGACATAGCCAGGACAGCTGACTCAAACTGACCAATGGGATATTCCATACCATATGATGTCTGCTCAGATATAAAAGCTAAGAGAAAGGAGAAGGAAGTGGGGGCATTTGTTATTACATTTGTTGTCTTCCAGAGCAACCACTATGCATGCTGAAGCCCTGCTTCCTGGGAAGTGGCCAAACATCGCCTGCTGATGGGAAGTAGAGAATAACATCTTTTGTTTTCCTTTGCTTCCGTGCACACGACTTCTGCTATTGCTTCATTAAATTGCCTTTCTCTTGAACCATGAGTTCTTTTTTCATCTTATTTTCTCCCTCTCCTGTTCTGCTAAGGAGGACAGTTATAGAGCGGCTTGGTGGGCACCTGGCATCTAGCCAAGGTCAAACCACCACAAATGTACATTTAAGTTTGCCAGTGATACTAAACTAGGAGGAGCTGTGGACTCCCTCAAGGATAGAGAGGCCTTACAGAGAGATCTGGATAGAGTAGAGAGCTGGGCAATCACCAACCGTATGAAATTTAACAAGAGCAACTGCCAGATTCTGCACCTGAGATGGGGTAATCCTGGTTATACATACAAGACAAGAGGCTGGAGAACAGCCCTGCGGAAAGAGATCTGGGGGTTTGGGTTGATGGCAAGTTGAATATGAGTCAACTGTGTGCCCTGGCAGCCAAGAGGGCCAATAAGGTTCTGGAGTACATCAAACACAGCATAGCTAGTTGGTCGAGAGAAGTGATTGTCCCCCTGTACACTGCACTGCTGCGGCCCCACCTCAAGTACTGTGTGCAGTTTTGGGCACCTCAATATAAGAGGGACATCAAACTATTAGAGTGTGTCCAGAGGAGGGCGACCAAGATGGTGAAAGGTCTCAAGGGCAAGACTTAGGAGTAGCAGCTGAGGTCACTTGGCTTGTTCAGCTTGGAGAAGAGAAGGCTGAGGGGTGACCTCATGGCAGCCTACAACTTCCTCAAGGGGGGCAGCGGAGGGGGAGGTGCTGATCTCCTCTCTCTGGTGACCAGCGATAGGACTCATGGAAATGGAATGACGCTGCATCAAGGGAAGTTCAGATTGGACATTAGGAAAAGGCTCTTCACAGAGAGGGTAGTTGGTCCCTGGAACAGGCTCCCCAGGGAAGTGGTCACAGCACCAAGCCTGTCAGAGTTCAAAAGTGTCTGGTCGATGCTCTTAATCATATGGTTTAGTTTGAGGTAGTCCTGCAAGGAGCAGGGAGTTGGACTCAATGGTTCTTATGGGTCCCTTCCAACTTGAGATATTCTATGATTCTACGTTTCTCTTACACACACGGTCCTTTATTTAAATTTCACCTGTTGTGGTTAAAAACAAAAAAAAAACCAAAACAACAACAAAAAAATCAAGCCTTGCCAGAACATTTAGCTTTTTATTTGCACGATCGCATCACCATCAACATCCCTACCTTTGTAGTATAAAAAGACCATTTGCATTTTTGTAGTAGGTGAATGCCCCAGTAATGGACTAAAGCCTGACTCTCCAATAGAGATCTAAAATATATTTTACTGTTAAGACAGAAATCATCTATGAGAATACAAAAGATGGACACAGAGTTGGGAGAGCACAAACAATTAAGTTAATACTGCCTAGTATGAGAAGTTCTGGAATCAGCTCTACATCTGTCTAAACTCTTAAGATTAAATGAAGACACAAATGAGTAAGTTACATATTAAACTCATTTGGAAGCCACACAGTTTATAAGTGGTACATAGAGCAATCATCCACCTACTGAGTGGACAAAAATGTTCAATTTTTCAACCAGGCTTTTGAAGATAGGGAATCAAAGTATATGCTAATGCATAGCAAAATTTATTGTCTGGATTTTGAGGGAATTTTCTGATGGCTGTTTACAGGAAGACTGAACAAATTAAAATAATCAAACCAAATGTACACATAAAACATACTTAACAAACAAGTTATAGTTTGCAGTTACTCTAAGAAACAAACAGTAAACACACATGCACACACAAAAATCCTAAAAGAAGATATTGGGCAGTAAAACAGAGAGTGTTTAAAACACAAGAAATAAAAAGGAACACTTTCATAAGATGTTTCCTGCTGTCTTCTAGACCTGTGAAGAGCTGTTCATATCAAGTGAGCCACATTATTGCTCTTTAAACCCCGTTTAAGACAGTCTTTTACCTGCATGCAGAAAGCCTGCATACCCAAGTACCTGAGTGCAGAGAGCACACCAAAAGGCAAAGACCAGCACACTGCAGGCTGGCAGTCTTGGCCTCCTTTCATTCTTATCAGTTATCTTCATTTACACTTAGGTTAACAGCTCCTAGGACAGTAAAAATTACTTTTGTCAAGTTCATGTACACTGCCTACCAAAATGCACCTTAAACACACTACCTGTAATACAAGTCCACAGAAAAGGAGAACTAAACTACTGGGTAAGAAAAACTGTAGTAGTACTTTAATGTATCTAAGTGAGCTAAAACATTATTTCCATGCACACATCACTACTGAACAATGCATCTTCTCTCCTCCCACACAAAATTCTAAATAGAATTCTCAGCAGAACTCTATGTGTGTGTATGTATAAATAAAAATATATAAATTTGTTAGAATATCAAAAGGCTCAAGCTTAAAGCTGCCAAATCCAATAACAATGCATGGCACACCAGATCTCTTCTGAAAGCTCAAGAGGGAGATGTCAACAATTAAAAACTATGTCTCTCCTTTTTTGTAAACAAGACAAACGTGTAACATCATGGTAAAGTTGCTTTTATTTTAAGATGGTACTTGTCTGACCACCTTACCTTACTGTGTGACACAGCTGTGTGTCATGTTTTAACCCCAGGTGGTAATTAAGTACCATGTAGCCACTTGCTCACTCCCCCCTCACCCAGAGGGGTGGGCAGGAGAATTGGAAAGAAATGTAAAACTCAAGGGTTGAGATAAGAACAACTTAATATTTGAAATAAAATAAAATCCAAAGAACAGTTATAATGAAAAGGAGGGAGAGGGGGAGAGGAATGAAATCCAAAGGGAAGGGATAAAAGAAAACTAGTGATGCACAGTACAACTGCTCATCACCCACTGACCAATGTCCAGCCAGTCCCCAAGAAACAATTGGCAGCCCCAGCAAACACACACACACCCCACACCCCCATTTATATACCAAGCATGACATCCCATGGTATGGAAAACCCCTTTGGCTAGTTCAGGTCAGCTGACCTGGCTGAGTCCCCTTCCAATTTCCTGTGCCCCTCCAGCCATACCTGCAGGCAAGGCCTGAGACACCAAAAAGTCCCCAACCACACTATCCACCAAGGAAGAAAATTAACTCTATCTTGGCCCAAACCAGGATACTGTGCCACTCCCAAGTTACAGTATGATGCCAAATGAGTGCCCAAAAACACAGGTATTTGTTTGAATTTAGTATATTACTTGGAATAGCACAGCCACAAATAAGCTACAGAAATCATGGCAAAAAAGGGCTAACTGTATAGGCCTGCTCACTGTATAGAGCACTAGGCTTTTTTCTGCTGTTAGTAACACAGAAATAAGTATTTACACTGTAATGTAACTTGATGAATAAAATAGATGTTTGCCATATTTCAAAGTTAATATGGCAGTCTTGGTTGGACTCCTTCCCTTTGGAAAGGGGCAATATAACTAAAAGATAAAGTCACAAATGAATCACTGATCAGTTGGAATATGGTAACTCTGAACAAAAAAACTTCTAGGCAACACCTCACACCCTGTAAGCTTGGCAAAGAGCTTTATTTTACTCAAGTCCTAATGAGTTGAGTTCTAAGTAACTTTTTTCTGCAGGAGTCCAATAGAAAAAAAAAATCCAAAGCCAGAAGACTGAGAACATACATTACATAAGTGTTCATGTTCATGCTGTGCTATAAAATACATTAACTTCTGGTCCACAGACCCTCTTCTTCCGTGCTTCTGAACTATGCTATTAGTCAGGAAAACATATTCAAGAGCCTCAAAACTGACAACCATCTAGACAAACTAATACTTACATACAATGAAAACATTTACTTAGCAGGTATTATGACACTACTCTTAAAAATCCCTTACTTTGTGTAAGGTTTGCAATGTCAGGACACATAGGCCTAGCCAAACACCCACTCCACTACAGAACAAATATTCTTCTACAAAAACAAAGGTGAAAATTTGATGAAGAAAAAAAATAATTAAAAGGTATAATTACTCTGAAGTCAACTCATGGAAATCACATCAGCATTGAATTAGTACTCTTACCAGTTAAACAATGCATTTAGCACGATAGAAAACATTCTCAAATGTCTGATATTAATCTAACATTAAGAGATTTAAAAATCTAATTTTAAGGGAGTAAAGCATCATGACAATATCAGATTCAAAACACTGGTAAGGGTAAATTTACTTTTTAAAAGAGATGAGCTAATGTCTTGCTTCTACTGAGAGGAGATCCCACTTCCCATCCCTCTTCCTTTTCTTCCACTTCCACCCCAGTTCCTTGTTCCTTCTACTCTCAGGTAAACTTTTCCTCCACTGCACTGGCTTTGGTATTTCTCAGACCCTTCAACAAAATAGCTTTCTGCCAGATGCTCAGTTATTTCTATAATTTCTCTTGGATTAATTTACTGAGGTTTACTGAGTTGAATCAGCACACTGCAAGGTCAGAGAAGCACAACAGGAAGGAACACAAAGCTGAAAACGGAAGGATGGAAAGAGATAGGATCCCTCCCTTTCAGCATCAGCAAATCGATGATCGAGTTCTTCAACTGCCTTCAACAGTGGGGCTGAGATGCCTTTAAATCAGGGGTCCTCAAACTACGGCCCGCGGGCCGGATATGGCCCCCCCAGGGTCCTCAATCCGGCCCCCGGTATTTACAGAATCCCCCCGCTCCCCCCCGCCAGGGGTTGGGGAGGGAAAACCAAGCAGCCCCAGATGACCTCCTGCCACTTCATCCACGTGCCGGCCCCCTGGTTAAAGAGTTTGAGGACCCCTGCTTTAAATCTTGGACAACAGCTGACAGGTAACTCAAATGGCCCACTGTATGATTTCCCAAGGCTGGTATAGTTCAACACGTTTTCAACCTCTAGAGGACCTTATACAATGGTGAAATCATGGAAAGTCAGGTCTAAGGAGGAAACAGCATTATGCATGACTAAAATTTTTAAAGTTTCTAAGGTAAAATAATGATTTTTTTTATTTAAAAGTTGAATACAAAATCCAAAAAAGTCCAAAAGAAAGAACATATTTACAGTCCACTATTACCAATAAAAGGCTGGATAAAATATCAATCATAGAATCATTTAGGTTGGAAAAGACGTTTAAGATCATCAAATCCAACTGTCAACCTAACACTGCCAAGTCCACGAATAAACCATGCCCTTAAGTGTAATATCTACATGTCTTTTAAATACCTCCAGGGATGGTGACTCAACCACTTCCCTGGAAAGCCTGTTCCAATGCTTCACCACCCTTTCAGTGAAGACGTTTTCATAATATCCAATCTAAACCTCCCCTAGCAAAAGGCTGTTTCCTCTTTTCCTATCGCTTGTTACCTGGGAAAAAGAGACAGACACCCACTTCACCACAACCTCCTTTCAGGTAGTTGTAGAGAGCAATAAGGTCTCCCCTGAGACTCCTTTCCTCCAGACTAAACAACCCCAGTTCCCTCAGCCGCTCCTCATAAGACTTGTGCTCTAGACCCTCCACCAGCTTCATTGCCCTTCTTTGGACGCACTCCAGCACTTCAATGTCTTTCTTGTAGTGAGGGGCCCAAAAATGAACACAGCATTCGAGGTGCGGCCTCACCAGTGACGAATACAGGGGGACAATTGCTTCCCTAGTCCGGCTGGCCACGCTATTTCTGATACAAGCCAGGATGCTATTTGCCGCCTTGGCCACCTGGGCACACTGCTGGCTCATGTTCAGCCAGCTATCGACCAGCACCCCCAGGTCCTTTTCTTCCAGGCAGCTTTCCAGCCATTCTTCCCCGAGCCTGTAGCATTGCGTGGGGTTGTTGTGACCCAAGTGCAGGACCCAGCACTCTCCTCTTTGTTGAACCTCATACAATTAGCCTCGGCCCATCAGTCCAGCCTGTCCAGATACCTCTGCAGAGCCTTCCTACCCTCCAGCAGATCAACACTCCAGCCCAACTTGGTGTCATCTGCAAACTTACTGAAAGTGCACTCAGTCCCCTCACCCAGATCATTGATAAAGATATTAAACAGAACTGGTCCCAATATCAAGCCCTGGAGAACACCATTTGTGTCTGGACACAACTGGATTTAATTCCGTTCACCACAACTCTTTGGGCTTGGCCATCCAGCCAATATTTTACCCAGCAAAGAATACACTCATTCAAGCCATGAGCAGCCAGTTTCTCCAAGAGAATCTGCAGGAAAGATACATCAAGAAACTACTGAAATCTTATATGATGTACACTATTTTTCCTCCTACTCTAACAGTAAATATAATGTAAACAGCAAGCTATAAAATCACTTTCATAACAGCACAGCATTTCAGAAGAGAGCAATTTAAATTAGCGTCAGGCAAACAGATTTTTATTCTGTAGTGTTACCTGTTTGGGTTGGTTTTGTTCCTGTTTTCATGGAGAAATGAGGAGGAAAGGATACACAGATTAAATATTATGGAGAAATAAAATCCATGCATGATAAAGCAGCATAACAGAACACAGCTGAAATAATATATACAATTTACCTATTAATTCAACTCTTCCACAACTGCTCCAATATTGCAAGTAGTTTGGGATTTTTTTAAACTCCTCCCACATATGGATTTTTTGCTGAATTATACTATTCTGAAGTGAAAAAAGAATAGAATTTAAAATTTTGATATCTGATAATTATAAACAAATATCACAGTACTGAAACCTGAAAAATTTGGACTCTGAAGCCACAGTGCTATACGTAGAAAAATTATAAACTTTCAGAAACTTGTAAAACTGATCTACAGATTTTCTCCCTCAAAAGCCTATTGTTCTTTTTTAAAAATTTTCTTAAACCAGATATAAAGCACAGTGTTATTTAAGGTTGTTTTTTTTAAAAAAAAAACAAGCCCTAATCTAAATTAGTTCTACTTTAAGCATGGGGTTCCACTAGAAAACCTGCAGAGGTTCCCTCTAACATAATTATGATTCTAAGTTATTGAAATTTTTTTATAATACCCTCTCCCCTAAAGTAGCTGAAAATAAACCACGATGCAATGCTATTATGTGAGAAGTTGCACTACTACTCATTTTAGATGACCCATATAAATTGTCAGCAAGTCATCACAAACAAATGCTAATTGTATATTTAAAAAACATTTTCAAAGGAAAAGAAACATCCAGTTCTCTCATGCCAATGTCATAGCATTTTTTCCAAAACAAGGTCATATAAATAAATATTTGTCTACAAATGCATTTTAAAATAATACTATAACAGAAATATAAGACAAACAATTTTCAGTATCGCTTCAGAAAGCAGAGGTAACTGAATTTACTTTCAGAAAGAATAAAAAAGGTTGCTGAATGACTGGAAGTGGTTTATAACACCTTTTCAGGAACAACTCATTTACAAAAAATAGTACACTACATATTAAAATTTTTCTGAAAGGGTAATTTTGTCTAACCCATATGTAACAAAAAAAAATATCTATACATTTGATAACTTTCACCATACAAATACCACAAACAGAAAATAATAGATAGAAAGGAAATCCAGAGATAGGGTCTTAACAGAAAACCTATTTGCAACTGGTCAGCTGAGTTTATATCTACTCTGAATGGCTCCAGATGATGATTTTCAAAAACTACCTTGCCAGAGAAGCTGTCTTCACATTAAAATCCCTTTCTGCCTATGACTAGAAGAATTAATCCAAAAGTAAAATTCAAACTACACAAAAGAACCTCAAATAAGAGGTCATTAGGAAATGTCCTGGGTTTGGCTAGGATAGAGTTAATTTTCTTCTTGGTGTCTAGTGCAGTGCTGCGTTTTAGATTTGGTATGGGAAGAGTGTTGATAACACGCTGATGTTTTTGGCTGTTGCTGGGTAGTGTTTGTACTGGGTCAGAGACTTTTTGGTGTCTCAGGCTTTGCTGGCAGGTAGGGCTGGAGGGGCACAGGAAATTGGAAGGGGACTCAGCCAGGTCAGCTGACCTGAACTAGCCAAAGAGGTTTTCCATACCATGGGATGTCATGTTCGGTATATAAATGGGGGAGTGGAGGTGGGGAGTTTGGCTGGGGCTGCCAATCGTTTCTTGGGGACTGGCTGGACATTGGTCAGTGGGTGGTGAGCAGTTGTACTGTACATCACTAGTTTTCTTTTATCCCTTCCCTTTGGATTTCATTCCTCTCCCCTTCTCCCTCTTTTTCATAATAAATGTTTTGTTATCATTACTTTGGATTTTATTTTATTTCAAGTATTAAATTGTTCTTATCTCAACCCTCGAGTTTTACATTCTTTTCTGATTGTCCTCCCCACCTCCCTAGGTGAGGGGGGAGTGAGCAAGCAGCTGGGTGGTACTTAGTTACTGACTGGGGTTAAACCACAACAGGAATAAAGGACACAGTTGACAAGCAAGAGCTAGTAAACAAGGAGACATTTGTAGAGACGTTGCAAGTTAAAATCTAGCAGTGTTAAAATTCTTCATGAAGGCTTCAGACAAACTCGTAACAGTTTGGTTTATATTTCAGGCCCAAATTCTGCAGAAAATGGGAACTGGGCAAGTTTCAACAACAAATTAAAACAAAACCACATTTCCCTTATTAATTTATACAGCTTATGACTGGAAGATACTATGAGACCATCTAATCTCCAGTCCAACAAATTTGGACTATTTTCTTTATTTTTATAATCCTGTTTCAAGTTATGCAAAGGCTTTAACAATTATTATTAAAGACTAACCCATATTCTAGCAGATATCACTAGATTTCTGATGAAATATTACTTCCTGTAAGAGCACAACAATTCTTTCTTCACCATTCATAATAACAAACATGCAAAAATGTTTTAAACAGCACTACATTTAAAGCAGGGATTTTCAGTGAACTATCCAAGATCTTTGTTCTGAATAGTTACAGTTACATTAGTACTATGCAAGATGTATGAGCAATTCAATTAAATTGTTCCAGTGTATATTAACTTTGGCTCCCTTCCTCTCAGTCTTCTAATCTAGATCAGTATATATTACATGGTTAAACCTACAGTTGCTATTAGCCTCATATGCTCCAGTAGCAGGACAAAACTTCTGGACACCCAGTTTTTAACGCAGTAAAATGTTTACAACAGCAGCATAGCTTATTTAGAAGCTTTTACTACATAGTAAGTTAACAATATTTTGTGACAATTTTTTAAAAAATAAACTTAATTGATTTTAGCTGGAGTTTGGGTTTTGGTTTGTTTTGGTTGGTTTGGGTTTTTTTTCTGGGATAGAGAGAAGAAATAACATCACTGTTATATTACTGGCAACTCCTGAGTACTCCAAGTTGCCCCAAAAATCACAAGATATGTTTTAGATGCAGGTTCCTCTACAGAATTCAATACATGTTCATTTGCATCTCTTGCTTTTGTACAGTACTAAAAAATCATTACGGCATTATAGAATCACACATAGTAGATTTATCGTAACACCAAATGTTAATAGTTGATTGTTATTTGGAGATAACAGAGGAAGAGGAGGGAGTTAAGACTTGATGATCCTTATGGGTCCATACCAACTATGATTTTATTTACAAGATACTCTCAACTGTTAAAGCAATAGGCTCAACATCCCACAACGGAACCTTATTCTTCTGCCAACTCCTATTTCACAGATAGAATTCTGTATTAGGTTTGCACGGCACGGTTTTGGTAGCGGGGGGGGGGCCTACAGGGGTGGCTTCTATGAGAAGCTGCTAGAAGCATCCTCTATATCTGATAGGGCAAATGCCAGCTGGCTCCAAGACGGACCCACCACTGGCCAAAGCTGAGCCAATCAGTAACGGTGGTAGCGCCTCTGTGAGGACATATTTAGGAAGGGGAAAAAAACCAAACCCAAAACCTGCAGCAGAACAGTAACCGGTAGAGAGCAGTGAGAATATGTGAGAAAAACAACTCTGCAGACACCAAGGTCAGTGAAGAAGGGGAGGAGGTGCTCCAGATACCGGAGCAGAGATTCTCCTGCAGCCCGTGATGAAGACCATGATGAGACAGGTTGTCCCCCTGCAGCCCCTGGAGGTTAACAGTTGAGCAAATATCCACCTGCAGCCTGCGGAGGACCCACACCGAAGCAGGTAGATGTGCCCAAAGGAGGCTGTGACCCTGTGAACAGCCCACACTGGAGCAGGCTCCTGGCAAGACCTGTAGACCCGTGGAGAGAGAAGCCTATGCTAGACAAGGTTTGCTGGCAGGACTTGTGACCCTGTTGGGGGTACACACTGGGGCAGTCTGTTCCTGAAGAACTGTATCCTGTGGAAAGGGCCCACACTGGAACAGTTCATGAATTGCAGCCTGTGGGAAGGACTCATGTTGGAGAAGTTTATGGAGGACTGCCTCCTGTGGGAGGGACCCCACGCTGGAGCAGGAAAAGTGTGAGGAGTCCTCTGAGGAGCAGCAGAGATGTGATGAACTGACCACAACCCCCATTCCCCATCCCCCTGCACTGCTCAGGGAAAGGAGGTAGAGAATACAGGAGTGAAGTTGAGCCCAGGAAGAAGGGAGGGGTGGAGGGAAGGTGTTTTAAAATTTGGTTTTATTTTCTCATTACCCTATTCTGATTTGATTGGTAATAAATTAATTACCCCATCAGATCTGTTTTGCCCATGACTAATTGTGACTGATCTCCCTGTCCTTATCTCAAGCCACTAGCCTTTAGTTATATTTTCTCTCCCTGTCCAGCTGAGGAGGTAGAGTGATAGAGTGGCTTTGGTAGGCACCTGGCATCCAGCCAGGATCAATCCACCACACATTCTAAGCAACAGCTCAGATATATATACATAACATCACTGAGTTAGTCAATACATATCTTAAAAATATCATCTTTCTCCTTCCTTCTCCTCCTATCCTATCTTTCTTCTCTACCTACCATATTCCTTAAGGCTAAGTTTTCATCTCCTGTAAAGATAAACAACTTTAACAGATGTCTCTTTAGTTGGACCAAATCCCCACTTTGACTGAAGTTGTCACCAATAACAATTTCCCAGTGCACTGCAATGGTATGTTTCTACTAATATTAAAAAGGCATTCTAAAAGCACCTCCCCAAAGAGGAAAAACGGTAGGCACAGATATTTCTGAAAACCTCTGCTTTTCAATAGCTTCTTCAGCTCTGTAGTAGCAATATTTACATATATAAAGAACATAAACCTCACTGATCATCTGTAAGCAGTGTCTTGTCATATTATAGAAAGAACTGTAAAAAGATGCAATCAGAATGAATCTGCTTTCAAATTCTAACTTGCCTGTGAATACTATCTCAGCCAGAAATGGAGAGGAAAAACAGTTACTGGATTTAGTGAGCAGTATTAAAAGGTATTGAGTCGAAGGCCTTGAAGGTTGGATATTCAATTAAAGAGAAAGAAAATAATGCTGGAAAAAATGAGGAAAAAATATGCAAGATGACAAAGTTAAACACGGAGAAAAGACAACCAACATCATCTCTAAAACCTAAGAAATAAAGTGGGCTGTGAACCCCAAGTAGCACAATGGATTATAGAGTGTTTATTACATAGGTGGTACACACCTCTTGAAAATATTCTTGTATATGAAAATGCTGCAACTGCATATAAACTAGAAAAACTTTAAAAGAAAAATAGAGGAAAGTCTATCTCTACATCTAGGGTAACAAACAATTACAATTTTGAAGGGGAATATTAAATAAAATTAAATAAAATAATCCCATCAGAATATTCCCCCAACTAGAATACAAAAATGGTGCCTCAATCCCAGTTCAGACAGTTAAATAGAGCATATATTGCAATTTATTTCCTTTTTTTTTTTTTTTCTCACAGGTATTTAGATAGGGAAATGAACTATGAGACAGGCAAGCTGCTGTCTTCAGTTTCTAAAAATTACGTCTAATCTTACTAAGAGTCATATTGAACAGTATTGCTATATTCTATAGAATGTACTCATAATTTTCATGTAAGACTTAAGTTCTGTCAAGGAGGACCTAATTTTTCAAGCAGAAGTCCTTTTCTTTGTGTACATATCATTTGTACATGCTTTGAAGAAATGTACATTATTTTAAGCATTCTACTGTTTTCAGATACAGTAGCAATATTCATCATCTTCAGCTAGCTCTTGTCAAACTAACAAGGCATTAATAAAACAACGCATGAAGTCTATCTATATATGTATGCCATAAGTGCATAACTCCTTCAAATCCAAAACAAGCATCCTACTGAGACTGGGAAAGAGACAACACAAAAGATGGACAAAAACAAAGACAGTATCCAAAAACCTACAATCACAAGTCTATACATCTCTGAAGCAATTTGCAGCTACGTATAAAACAGAAGTAACAGGGAAGGGCAGTATTAAAAAATAAACATTTACTCAAGAAGATATCAAATGGAAGAAGGATAAAAGATTCCCAATGAAAAGGTAAATTGTTATTTTGCTTAGGACTTAGAGGGTTTTAATACACAGACTAAAGAGAAGCAAATACTGTGCTAACATAGTCTAATGTCCTTTAAACACTGCCATTTTAAAGCATGTATTTTAAAATGGTATGTAATCAGAGCTTAGACTTTCAGCAACTCTAAGTCCACCATATGATTAAGATGTTGCATATTTAATTATCCTTGCTGCTATAAGGGTCCATGAATCTTAAGTGATATAGCCCTCTACCTTACATCCACATCTTCCATGAGTATCACATCATAATTGTTTAACTTGTAACATGTATTTACATATGCAGAACACATTTCAGAAACTCACTGAAACACTTTGAAAACAAAATATCCATGTGACTTGGATTTTTATTATTTGCAGAAAAGGGGAGGGTTGGGAAACCACTCCACATTTAATTCTGCTTATCTGAAAATGTATTGCAGTATCCTTACTATTGGGTTTGATGCTTGCAGGAGTCAGGTGTGAACTTCCAACAATTAAAATGCTGAGCCTTTAAAATATTTATTAACTTAGGACTAGTTTGTAACAACCAGAAATAACTGCCAATGACTCCAGCTGCAGATCAGATAAATAAAAATATGACGGTTGTAACAAGAGTGCAGAAGAAAAACTTTGCATCTAGAAGGCAGAAAAAGTTAAGATTTTAGAAATACTGGCCAAGAAGCTGGAATCCCAAATAAGGATTCAGTGGCATCCTCTCTGTTGAAATAACATCTTTTCATCTGGTCATTAACTGATTCTGTATCATGTCTCCATTTGGGAGCTCAGACCTCTAGGTGAGCACCCAAGGAATTTTTTTTAAACAGGTATAAGCTTAATGAACAAGGGCTCCAAAGAAGTGTTTATTAGCTTTCAAAGATTAGGTAGAACAATATTTACTCCTTTAGATACAAGTTTTTACTTTAACATAAATTAACTGTTCTTAAGTTATTACAGAATTAATAGTTTTATTTGAAAAAAATAAAAGGATATGCTATTTCTAAACTGCAAATTATGCAGTAAAAATTAATTCCAGGTCATACAGTTCCTCTAAAACTATTTTTCTTCCTCATCTTGGATCTGTTTCTACTAGCAACATTCTTCTGGCTTATTAAAGTTTATAATTGAGACAGAGATAATAATGCCTATTAAAAAGAGCAGCAATTATTAACGCTGTGAAAATAAACCGGTTTGTGTGTAACATATGGAAAGCAACAGATAGCCAAGTAGGGGATGCTGAAACAAGGAACACAAGAGGTTTTATTGCTCACTTTGCTTCTCCACCCCTAAGAACATAATCAACAGAGACTGCAAGCATTTCTAACTGCACAGAAGAATTTATCCTCGAAAAAGAGATATATAAAATAATTATAAAACACAGAAGCATGTTTTGAAATGTTAAGCCAAAGTCTTGGAGTTCTAAACTTGGGGGGTTTTGCACAATTTTATATTAATGAAAACCCTCCATATTCGTTATGCTCTTTTATACTATTTTGGTTGCCAGTGCTGCTCAAACCTGTCCCTTTTTCCCCAAAGTTTCTAATAAGAGGTAAAATCGTTTAAAATTGCAGGAATCCAACATTCCCAACAGCTAACAGGCAAACTTCAAGTACAGGTGGAAAAGTAAATTAAAGTGAGATATGAAACACTGATTCAGTAGGTTTTCTTGAAAGTATGAAAAACCTTTACTCCAGAAATACTTCTCAATACTCATTATCAATTGCTTCATTTGCTTAGAATTGCAATGACAAACAATATTAGTATTTGATTAAAAGAAAGACTGTGGACTAAGTAAACCACTAACAGATAAGGAAAAGAGAAACCTGAGAGCCAAAAGGGATACAGCAGGTCATTCTATTGGTTTCTTAAACATTAACTACCTTTAATTAAAGAAGGATCAATTTACACAATTGACGGTAGTACAGCTGTACTAACTTTAGGTACACTACTGGATTGGTTATCATGGGAAAGGAAGGTTGTTCTTTAGTCAAATACATAAATATGCTTTGCCATTTTGTCTGCACCAAGTTCTGAACATTAACAGAGAATAAGATGTTATAGTTTAGAGATTCTGATGGATAAAGCTTGCGTTGCCTCTTGATAACTGATTTATTTTTTGCTGATAGTACTGGTGCTAACAAAATAGAAGTTAAGGTTCTCCAAGAAACAAATAGTTCCTACACAGTAATTCTGATTTAGCATTTCCTCAGAAACACCACACACTTTGAGTTAGGTACCTGGTTCCCAAACTCCACACGTTTAACAGGAACTTCTCTTGTCCTGCTCAGCTCCTTATAAAAACTGCTGAGCTGAATGCTAAGTGAATCTAAGCACACGCTCCCAAGCATTCATGCAGTCAAAGAAAAAAGTAGATGACAACATGCTTTCATAATCTCTGGACTAAAACTACTGCAGAAGACTAATTACCAGCTGTATACCAAAATTAACAAGAATTAATTCAGCCCTTTAAATAGCCATGAAGAAAAAAGAAGTATCACAATGATATATCCTAACACAACCGTTTGGAAATAAATTTATACCTGACAATGCTACATTGAGATGTTCTTATAATGATTTCATCACTGATAAAACAACAATTTTCTCATACTCTGTAACTCCAGTCACTAAGGAAAAGCTGGGCCCAAATCCTACAAAGACTCTAAACTATGCAGTCAAAAACAGCAAGCACATATGCTCATACTCCATCAAGGAAAAAAATCAAAATGTTCACCACCACACATTTTTGAACACACAATATTGGTAGGATATATGTGGGCAGCTGAAGCAGCCAAACTTGACTTATATCCATATGATAGAACATAGATGGTGTTTGCAAAAATAAAAAAATCTATAACATGATTCATACACAGTCGCACCTAGATAGATCCAGGTACATTCTGAACGAAGGCCGTTGAAACATAAAAACAAGTGTAAAATTCTCCTTTTTCACTGGGAAAATCTGGGTCCTTATATACCTCAGTCCAGTGAGAAAAAATTCTCACACACTGATGCTAGAAATTAGCAGAACCTATTCGACTACTTTCATCTAAAGAGTATATGCTATGTTCTGAAACATGCAAGTCTTGTCAGACATTAGCAATGGCATTACAATAAATACTCACTAGGACCACATAGCTTGCTTTTTAAAATCCCAACTGTAAGAATTTAGCTGCTGAACAAGTTGTAGTTACTCCAATTTCACTCGAAAACATCTCACTTCAAATAGCAGATTCAGCACTCAGAGTCTGTAAGAACTTAGAACTTTTTAGCTTCAAGTACCTAAATTGTACTGTCAAAATAAACACCACATGTTGCTGCTCACATTAAACAGAAAAATTCAGACTAAAACACATCCTGGTGCAAAGCAACGCAACAACAAAAATCTGGGAGCAAGATCTTGCCAAATCCATCAGATTCTCGTTCACAAACATCTACGTTCAATTGCACAAAATAAAGTACTGAGCCACACTTTGATGACATGGGAAAACTGCACCACCTTCTTAAATCCTGGCCCTAGAGACCTTGGAAAGGTTAAGCTTCATTTCCTTACTTTGATTCTCAAGGCTTGCCTTTTCTTTTTTTTTTTTTTAACGAAACAGTTTTCCTATACTTTTTTTTGTCTCATGGATCGATTTATTCTGCGAAGGTAGAGGGAAGCAGCTGGAGAGAACATCTAAAAAAAATGTCACAGAGTAAGGAAAAGGTAACACTAAGGCAGAGATATCTGGACCATGCAGTAGCCTCACCTCCTGGATTCGCCTGCGGGCCCGCTGCAACACCTCCTCGTAACCTTTTTGTCGCAGCTCACTCAGACTCTCATAATACTCTTCGGGGTCGTCAGTCTCAGTGAAGAGCAACTGCAAAAGAATCTTCCAGCCACAAGTATCCAAGCTGTGGAGCAAGTAAACTTGCAGTTTGTAACAGAGAGCGTCCATCTCCTGCTCGGGTAGCTCCGGGGCTCCAAACAGCATCGTCCACACTCCTGAAGGCTCCTCGGGGAAGGCAGGCAGGTAGGGTTCCAGCTCCGAGTTCACCGAGCACAGCTGTTGGTGCACAGCCCGCAAGTCTTGGAAGGAGAAGAGGCCGGCCCAGCTGCACTCCTCCCCCCCCACGGGCTCCGCGTCGGGAGCGACCGACTCGTCTGCCCGCAGCGGCGAGGGCGACAGTGAGGCGGCCTCCTCCTTCCCCAGCTCTAACGCTTCTATCTCTTCGACGGCACCTGCCGCCTCCGGGCCCCGTAGCGGCCTCCGGGCCGGGCTGCTCTTGACGCACAGTGGGCTCTTCAGCAGCGCCTCAGCCGCCGCACCCCGCTCGTAGCCCCGCAGCCCCGCCTCGGCGCAAAGGTGCGAGGAGCCGCGCGCCAGGCCGAAGTCCCTACTCCAGGCCTGGCCCCTGTTCACCGTGGGGATGCCGGCCTCGGGGGCGGCAAGGCCGCCGCAGTATAGCTCACGGGAGCCGCTGCGCTGGCGCTGTGCCGTGCGGTTATGGCAGGTGATGGCGAACTTGCCCTCGATCTCGTTCCAAGCCACGATGAAGACGAATTTGTGCTTCTCTCGCTCCTGGAAAGCGTGAGGCCTCACGGCCACCCAGTCGGCCTCCAGCGTTTCCTCCAGGGCGAAGGCGGACATGGCGCCGCGCGGCTTCCCACGCACACACACGCACCTCACCCCACCCCACCGCACCGATCCTGTCCTGTCCTGCCCCGTCAGCCGCCCCCGCCTGCCCCGCCGGGCGCCGGCCGGTAGCAACACCCCGCAGCCCCGCCTCACTGCCCACCATCAGCCATCTTAGCGACGGGGGAACGGGAAAGGCGCTAAGGGAGGAGAATGCGCTGGATCCCGACCGAGACGGCGGGGGTGGGGAGGTAGGACAGAGAAGAATCACTTCCTTTCTGCTCGGTGTCCGCCGCGCACCCACTGCCAGGGAATCCCGCCGCTGCCGCCTTTGGTCATCAACCTGCCGCCGTGGCGGATAATGTCTGGTTGCCCCCACACAAATACCTCACACACATCACGAGAAGCACGATCTGTTTACAAGTGGCGGTGGCGCTGCGGGAACTCAGCGCCAACCCCGCCCCGCGGCCTCCCGAAACCCCGCCCTTCCTACTTCGCGGGTCTCCTTCCCCATTGGCTGTCGCCCTGGTTTCCCCAGCAGATGGAGGTAGGCGGAGCCTCACGCCTTGCCCCTTCTCCGCCGGCCACGCTCGCGTATCTCCCGTCCTCCCTTCTCGCCGCTCTGTGGTGGGTGGGGCAGGGGCGAGGGCGATGTCGATGTCCCGCCCCTTCTCTCGGACGTATAACGCGGCCGTTCGGCTGCTGTGTGCTGTATGGTGGGAAGGATGTGTGTTGGGTTGTAGCCGTTAGGGGACTGGGAGGCTCCGTGGGAGGGGAAGGAAGTGGGGCAGTCGTCATCTGTTTCTCCTGGGGTCAGCTGAGTGGTGGCTGCCTTGTAGAAGCGGGCTGTTCAGGGTGGAATCTGCCAGCCCTGTCGTACTTTGCGCCGTGGTTTCTGGGGGCAGGCTGGGGGGGAGCAGTAGCCTCTGCTTCGGGCAGCTTCTGAGGCAGTGCTGGCTTTGTTTGCTGCGGCTTTCTCTGTCCTTGCTGTAACTCCCCGTCAGATCGTTGCCCGCGTGGGGCCCGTTGGCCTCTGTAGCCCTGCACAGCAGCTCTCCTGACTACTCTCCACTATCTTACAGCTAGTGCTTCTTTCCAGGGCCCCTGCCCCCAAGCTGCCAGAGGATTTTTAAGTTTGGAGGTCTGCAAAGGCAGCAAATCCTCTCACAGGGGAATTATATGTGCAGGGGATTTCTTTCTGCTTTTTCTGTTCCCTGAAGCAGTCTTCTGCATAGTTACAGGAAAGGATGTGGTGCTTCAGCAGCTTGTTTAAGTTCTGTAACTTCATTCTGACTAGAGGTTGAACCAAAGTATTTCAAAGATTAATTATTGAGAGCCCCTAACAGCATGCCATACAGCAGAAGTTTGCACTTGTGGTTAGGCTACAAAAGACTGTAGCACCTGTGATGAGACCTGGAGATGAGGGCATGGTCTAAAATATCTGTTTGGGGCAATTCTGTAATTTTATAACTGAAGTTAATTGATTGCACTGACACATGGTATTACATGCTCATGTTAGCCTATCCTACTTAAGAATTGGCAATGCCTGCAGTGCTCTTGGAGGTTTTCAAGTGTATTGCAGAGCACATAGGTTACAGTAAGACAGCATAGACAACTCTCATAAACATGTCTGAAAGGAATTATTAATCACCTGTGATATTAAGGCCAACAGTTGGTTTCTTTGTGCTCTTCAGGATATTCTATTTCTCTTCTTGTATAAATGAAAAAATATTTCTTACTAAACATTCCTGAAAATTTGAAAAAAAAAAAAAAAGTTCGGTAGAAAATATGCATTGGGCCCATCTGTGATGTTGTTGTCCTGCTCCAAATTAGAGGAATCACTGGAGAAATAAAACATTCTCAATCAAGTTAGCTGGAGAAGCAGAGTGAGTCATAGCTTTCTTTTTAAAGTTACTATATTGACTAGCATCCTGTCCTTGGTAGCTAAAGTATTTGAGGAGAGCCTCTGGCAATCCAAACATTCTCTGGTCATTAACAAAGCATCCTTGTATATTCAGGAGAATCATGGTTATGTCTATTATTATTAATACCCAAAGTTACAGCTGTTAGAAAAAAAGAAGGCGATTATGGCTCAGCAGCCAGAGGTACAACCATGTCTATGTTCTAAAGGTGATGTATGCTGTACATCTCAGAGAACAACATTATTTTCTATTACCATAATTTTAGGCATCAGCTCAGTGCACCTGTGAAGTTATCTGGAAGATTTGATTATACCCCATGTAGAAGTAGCCAAGCAAGCAAGCAAAGAATACATTGGTGGAGGAGATATAGTCTCTTTTTGTTAGGTATTCAGAAACAATTTTTCAGTGGATGAATGTAAGCAACAATCCAATTTTGTCTTCAGTAATGCATGAAAGAAAAACTTAAACAATGAAGATGCAACAGTGTGTATATATGTATCTCTCCAGGCTTAAGATAATTAAACATGGATTCAAAATTTCTCATCAGCTAAAGGATCAGTGCTAGTATTTCAGGAGGATTGCTGTAGAAGCCAAGGTCTTTGAAGTAGTATTAGGCTGGCTGTTCTCAGCGGAGGGTCAAGCTAGTGTGATTTAAAGCAGATATTAGGTAAATGTAATGTGAGATGGATGAAAACTAGTCTGAAAATCATTCAGCTACAATCAAATTTCTAATAGGCCTCTTTTCATGCAGCAGAAAAGCTGCATTGTCAGTTCTCAAGAGCTATTATATTTTGCCAAAAAAAACTATAGGAACAAAAACTTGCAAGGAAATAGCAATCTTTCAAAATCACATTATCAAGGAACACTAAGTAGCCTTCATAGTAACTTCTGTATTGCTAGACATGCATAATTTTTCATTCATAAAGATATAAAGGGCAGACTTTTCATATGTTGATGATTTTTTCTTAAAGGTGGTTTCTGCACTTGGGTCACAACAACCCCACGCAATGCTACAGGCTCGGGGAAGAATGGCTGGAAAGCTGCCTGGAAGAAAAGGACCTGGGGGTGCTGGTCGATAGCTGGCTGAACATGAGCCAGCAGTGTGCCCAGGTGGCCAAGGCGGCAAATAGCATCCTGGCTTGTATCAGAAATAGCGTGGCCAGCCGGACTAGGGAAGCAATTGTCCCCCTGTATTCGTCACTGGTGAGGCTGCACCTCGAATGCTGTGTTCATTTTTGGGCCCCTCACTACAAGAAAGACATTGAAGTGCTGGAGTGCGTCCAAAGAAGGGCAATGAAGCTGGTGGAGGGTCTAGAGCACAAGTCTTATGAGGAGTGGCTGAGGGAACTGGGGTTGTTTAGTCTGGAGGAAAGGAGGCTGAGGGGAGACCTTATTGCTTTCTCCAACTACCTGAAAGGAGGTTGTAGGCAAGGCGAGGTAGGTCTCTTCTCCTAGATAATAGCAACAGGACAAGAGGAAATGGCCTCAAGCTATGCCAGGGGAGGATTAGATTGGATATTATGAAAAATGTCTTCACTGAAAGGGTGGTGAAGCATTGGAACAGGCTGCCCAGGGAAGTGGTAGAATCACCACCCCTGGAAGTGTTTAAAAAAACACATAGATGTGGTTCTTAGGGGCATGGTTTAGTGACGGACTTGGCATTCCTTGGTTAACAGTTGGACTTGAGGTCCAACTAAAGGTCTTTTCCAACCTAAATGTTTTTATGATTCTAAAGGAGATAAGTCACTGATCTCTAGCAAATAAACCAGCAAAAAATTAAAATTATATTTGTAAAGGCTAGTAGTTGCCTTTTGAACAGGACTTGTGGTGGAGTGTACTCTTCAACACTAAGCAGAAGTGGATTAGGTTGCACCCAGTCAGCCTGACTTGTGGTTAATTCCCACACTTTAAAAAGTGACAAGTTTGCAGCATCTGAAACAACTACTGGGGAGTGTCTCCAAAGATAACCCAAGCTGCTTGGAGAGAAGTAAGCTGCTGCCACACTGCTGCCAAGGATGTGGCATTTCAGCACATGTGGCTCCCATCACGAACCTGGAAACTGCATATATGAGAGGCCTAGTTAACCTTATGACCAGGGCTGTTGGAAATAGCAGTTACTCAGCCAACAAGCTGGATTATTATGTTTTGAAGAGCCAAAGCTTTTTGAGAACCACAAGTGTTCTGTCACTAGTGAGTTGAAATGTAAGGTTAGGAATTCAATTTATGTCTTTTTTTTTTTTTTTTTTTTTTTTTTTTTTTAAGAATTGCATCAAGCACCAGAACTTTTAAGGCAGAGTACTCTGAGTCATTGCTATTCCCTGGGTGGTCTCCAAGAAGTGATATTTAATAAAATCTTGAGCTAGTAAGCCAGTGAAGAATAGGTTTGCAAGCTTCCAGGAGTTGTTCTGTGCTTTTTCTGCCTTGCGGTATCATTTCCCTGAGTCTGTATCTGCTGATTCTCAGACATGATCTCAGTTCAGGCTGGTATTGGGAAAACAAGGAAACTACGGAATCCATATTCAGCAGAAAAAGGAGATAATAGCAAAAGGTTTCCAGCTGCATTGATTGTAGCCTGCCTAGGCAGATCCATATATAATCAATGCAGAACCAAGCTGGTGATACGATGAAACCCTATGGAACTGCACATATGTGAGGTGGATTAGTAATTGCCAGGCATAAAAGGGTGGGTCTTCTGTGGATTGAATAACCTGAACCACTGCAAAGTGATCTCACCCAATGCTGCCTAAATTGTCTTCTGGATGCTGATGTTGTGAACAAGAACAGAAATACTCCTGTGTTTGTACAAACATTTCAGCACCTAGCATGTGACTCCTACAGCATGCTGAACCAAAATTATACCCTTCCAAACCTGAATTTTTGAACACCTTGGATAAAACAGCTTTAGTATAAAATGTTTTTGAGAAAAACAGGTCTCATCTGATTTAAAGTTTCATTAATTCCAAATGGCCATTGTTGCAATATGATTTCTGTCCAAATACAAGACTATTGTATTCTCAGTTAACCAGCTGTGCAATTCCTTACAGTAATCAAGATGAAGGGAAGAGGATATTCAATAGCGTGCTTCAAAGTACCATAGCATCAGGTGTATTTTCAGGTGTCCTGAAATTGCTATTAAATATTGTGATTAATACAGCTATGCCAGACAAGTGTTTTTAATAGATTTCTGTTGATAGTATGATTCAAATTTTAATGTGGAAAAGCCAGATAGCAACACCTGTTTGTTGGTAGTGGAAGTCTTTTTCTGGCAAAAGTTTTAAAAGTGTTTTTTAGAGTATGTCTGTGTGTGAAGTGAGACAAGAAGCTGGCAGCAGAAAAGTATTGTTGAGTTTGTGATGGCTTAGTAGCAATGAAACATCTACCCAAAAGTATACTTTATAGTAATAGTTGTATCTGCACTTGAAATTCTCAAAGTGCCTAGTCTTAACAGTTTTGATATAAGAGAAGTTTTGAGGTTGTTTCTAAGTACAAGGAATTGCATTGTACAGCAGAACCAGTATAGCTGCAGTATATGTGATAGCCCATCCATTTTATGGGGGAAAACTGTAAACTTTGCATATTTATGCTGGCTCTAAACTGAAGAATTTTCTGCAACCAAATATTATTGCAGTTGTAGAACATGTGGAGTTATTACTGTGTGGTAAACTTTACAAATGTGTGATAAACTGAACATGTAATGTAATCTCTCTCCTACTGCTGAGGGGACCCAGTAGTTTAAATATAAATCAGTCTTTCCTTGAAAGGAATCATTCATAAAAGTTATTCTTCTCCTTTTCAGGCAAACAAGTACACTGGTAAAGTTAGTTTGTTTAAGTGAAAGGCAGAATGAACTTGATGAAGAAAAATTCTGTTAGTAATACTCAAGAATCCCTCTTTGAAAGCTCAGATGATACAGAACCTAAGTTTCCAATTTAAACATGTCATTGTAGTGAGAAAATTCTAAGTATAATAATTTTACTAAATTGTATGAAAGTAATCAGTAGTCTCTGTGGTAGATAAAAAACAGTTTGCAACAAGAGAGACAATTGGAGCAGTCCTGTCTTGCAGGCTGGATGAGTTGGGAATGATGGTGCTTGCAGCTCTCTTTAGTTGTTTACAAAGCAATTCTTCAATTTGTTTATAGAAACCATATTCTGAGGTACTCCACCCAAGTGCATGGGGATAGGGAAAATGATCCATATGACAGAAAGAACAATTTGTAGCTTTGAGAAATTAAAAGTGTTTTTAAGATTACTTGATTTTTGCATTAAGTGCAAAGATGCAAGCAATATTTCTAACTTTAAAAAATATGCTTAATATCTCATAATTAAACAAAGATAATTTTATCAAGCAGTTCCCCAAAAGTAATATTGTCTTTGAGGACAAGAGTGAAAAAGTCCAGTCATAATATTTTGTGATACCTCAAAATAGATTTATAAAGGAAATGCGTACTTGGCTCTGAATACAGTTGTGGTTTAACCCCAGCTAGCAACCAAGCACCACACAGCTGCTTGCTCACTCCCCCCCACCCGGAGGGGTGGGGAGGAGAATCAGAAAGGAATGTAAAACTCAAGGGTTGAGATAAGAACAATTTAATAATTTAAACAGAATAAAGAGGTAAGAACAACAATAATAATAACAGTTATAATGGAAAGGTGGGGGAAAAGGGTAAAATCCAAAGGAAAAGGGAGAAAGGAAAACAAGTGATGCACAGTACAACTGCTCACCACTTGCTGACCGATGCCCAGCCAGTTCCCGAGCAACAATCCCCTGGCTCCAGCTAATCCCCCAAGTTTATATACCAAACATGACATCCCATGGTATGGAATACCTCTTTGGCTGGTTCAGGTCAGCTGACCTGACTGTGTCCCCTCCTGATTTCTTGTGCCCCTCCAGCCTTTTCACTGGCAAGGCCTGAGAATTTGAAAAGTCCTTGACTTAGTATAAACATTACCTAGCAACAACTAAAAGCATCAGTGTGTTATCAACATTATTTTCACATCAGAGCCAAAACACAGCACTGTAATAGCTACTAAGAAGAAAGTTAACTCCATCCCAGCTGAAACCAGGACAACAGTGTACTGAGCTGTGCAGCAATATCAAGACTATAGTGGAGCACTGGAAGGTGTTATTCAAGGAAAGAGGAAGCAATATGTTTAGCCACATCAACAATTCAACTCAGTTAATCAAGAACATTTGTAACTAGGCAGGGGAAGCCACAAACCACAGAACAAGCATTCATTTAGACAAAATGCCTACATTAATCTAAAAAAAGGAAATTATAGTTCCTGTGGTAGTGAATACAGTCTGCCTTCTGATTAATTAGTGGAACATATGACAAGAAAAGAATTCAGATGTTTTTAAGTAGCCTTAGAGGTTCCATCCTCTCTGTCCCTGATATACTGATGGAGAGATCAATAGACTGATAATCCAGGTCTGTCTGCAAGATCACACCAGGCCTATACTAAAATAATTTGAATGTATGGAAAAAGATTTATCTGAGGATATCTGGATTGCCTTTTGGGTGAAAAGAGTGGGTTGAAGACCACTTAGCTTTCAACCATTTAGCTTTTTAGTGTGCAATCCTGGCATTTTCCATAAACATGTAAGCTGTTGTTCCTTTGGTCTGAGGGAGGAAAACTTTGAGTGCCGGATGAATCACTCTTATTTCCAGTATGTTTCCAGGCCATCTGACCCCTGCAAGATTCTGCAGGCCTTGTGTCATTGTATTATATGCTGGCTGAGATGAGCATAACAAACTATTGTAAGCATAGCCAACAATGCTGTCCTTGGGTCACAATTTGGATGGTAAAATTTCTAAATACATTCTTTAAAAGGCTAAGAATAGATTGAGTAATGGACTTAAATTATGCAATTTGTGATTAAGGGGTAAATATATAATTTCTAGCCAATACTCAGAAGGTCTTAGCTTGAGTCTGATAGATTTCATCTATTAAGGTGACAAAAATCTGCACTGAGCCAAGAAAGCATCAAGATTTGTTTGCATTGTTTGTGACTTTCAAAACTTTCTTATCAGACAAGGAATTTGATTTCCAATTAAGATAACACCTTAGGAGTGTGTCAGGAAACTTGTCTTTTGCTGTTCAATTAATCCTCATTGCTTTCTCTGTATTGCTGAAGATTCTAAGCATGATAAATTACCTAATTAAGTATCTGTGATTTATAAAATCACAAGAACACTGTCATAGTTGGTTTTTTTCCCACCAGAATATTCCAATTTATCATTCTTCCCCTCTTTCATACAGATCAGGGAAGCCCATGGATACTTATTATCTTTATTATTTTCTCCATCTCAAGGATATCTAGTGCATTTTGAGTCACTTGCTAGCCTCACCACAGAAACTAGTGTAAATCCAGCCTGTATGTAATTTCCCTGCTATTTCAGCTATACTATTCTAAATACCCAACCTGCTTATGTTAAAGCTGCCTTGTATATACATTTGTGCTAGGTTGTCATAGCTCTGGCTACAGTGTAGACATACTTAAAACCTTTGAAGAGAAATGTCTTAGAGAATATATACATTCATCTTTGGTTATCACAACAGAGTACACTATTATAGAGGCAGAGTTGGTGCAGAAGCTAAAACAAGGCAGATTAGCACCAGTATTAACAGACTCTGGAACATAAAAAAATTTTAGACCTGTATGATATTTACTAGGCATGGAGTATTTTCCTAGGCGTTTTGAAATTCTGTCTCCTAATAAAATGCAAGTCAGCAGGCTAGAGGGAAGTTTAAAGTCCTACCAGCTTTTGAGCAGAAATAACTACTGAGAGCAGCTGTAGTTTGGAAGATATGTGTTCCAGCATTTTTGGGATCCAATGAGATTGGAGACAGTTCAAGATGGAGAACAGCCTGCTGCATAAAGAAATGCACACTAGTGAGAAAGTCTTGCAACAAAATTCTCCAGAACACTATGGGAACACTCCATACAACAGCACAAACACAGCTTACAGAGTGAAAAGTCACAATAATGCTGCTGATGGTATGGGCAAGCCTTAATCCCGAGTGTTCATATCAAAGCATGTCAGGATGAGACCCCCTACATCTCAGAGATCTGCGATGTTCTCCCTGTACACATCAGTAGAAGGCCTGACATTTAGCCTCACACAAAAGAAGTTCTCATCCTGATTTAAGTCTTCTGGAGAAATACTGGATAGCATCAGCTTCTGTCTGTAGACATAGCTACACCCAAAGCTGCAACGTAGTTGAGTCTGATCCAGTTAGTACAGGAGAAATAGATGGTATCTTCATCTGATTCCATCTTCAGCTGAGTTACCATGTGATCCCACTGTCAGCACTGCAGTAGGGAAACAGTCCTGGTAAAAAGAAGTCCAAATCTTCTGTGCAGGGCCTTGCATGTTTCCCAGCAAATGGGTAAATCCCTCCTTAAAGACAGATGATCAGAATTTGAAGAGTAGCAAAATCCCAGAGTGTGGCATACGAAGGCACGGACTCCAGTTGTGGTGCAACCAGAGACCCTTTATTGTACAGAGAAGCTCATATTTATACCTCTGAGTCCAGATACAAATTCCAGCTGTATGTACCACCAGGCTCAGGGCAGAAACCATTCATGCAGTTACATAGCTATATATCACTACAAGCATGCAGACACCTTTTGACTACTAGATAACCATGTTTATCTTTCTTACTTTCCTTCACAGTACCCAGCTTTTCTCTCATCTCCTGCCAGATCAGACATTCTCCATCCTCCTCTCTCTTATCTCCCATCAGTAATGCTCAGACATTCTCTATACTCTTCTCGCACATCTCTCTTCAGACATTCTCTATCCTTCTCTCCCATACCAGAGAGATCATAGAGAGCTCTAATTTGTAATTTAAACGAGAATGATGAAGGGGAAATGTGGTTTGGTTTGGTTTGTAATATCACTGGCCTTTACTCTTTGGCAAACCTCCAAATAAATTGAGCCCCAGGGTTCAATTTTAGAACCAGTGCTCTTTTTATGTTTTTATAAATGATCTGGATGCAGGAGTCAAATGTACATCAAGTAAGTTTGCCAGTGATACTAAACTAGGAGGAGCTGTGGACTCCCTCAAGGGTAGAGAGGCCTTACAGAGAGATCTGGATAGAGTAGAGAGCTGGGCGATCACCAACCGTATGAAATTTAACAAGAGTAACTGCCAGATTCTGTACCTGGGACGGGGTAATCCTGGTTATACATACAAATTGGGGGACAAGAGGCTGGACAACAGCCCTGCGGAAAGAGATCTGGGGGTTTGGGTTGATGGCAAGTTGAATATGAGTCAACTGTGTGCCCTGGCAGCCAAGAGGGCCAATAAGGTTCTGGAGTACATCAAACACAGCATAGCTAGTTGGTCGAGGGAAGTGATTGTCCCCCTGTACACTGCACTGCTGCGGCCCCACCTCAAGTACTGTGTGCAGTTTTGGGCACCTCAATATAAGAGGGACATCAAACTATTAGAGTGTGTCCAGAGGAGGGCGACCAAGATGGTGAAAGGTCTCAAGGGCAAGACTTAGGAGTAGCAGCTGAGGTCACTTGGCTTGTTCAGCTTGGAGAAGAGAAGGCTGAGGGGTGACCTCATTGATGACCATGTAGATCCTTGCTAATCCACATTTGAACAGAGCAGACTGAGGAAAGATTATGTCAGGAGTTTGGCCAGTAAATATGAAAGAGATGATAAATTCTAAACTTGGTGGCATCAGGGAGGACAAGTAAAAGCAGACACTGTTTTTGCAAGTACAGGTCTAACTATAAAGTAGACGTGCTTTATGGCTTTAGCGTCACTACATTAGATAAGGAATTTGCAGAGAAAAGAAGGCAAGACTGTAGAAGAATGGCTGCAGAAGCATGGCCTTAGAATCTCTGAAGATCTGCACAATCCAGGCCTGGTATTAGAATAGGCTTTAGAATAGGTATTAGAATAATCAGAATTGTACTGAAGTTGCTGTGCTGAAGTTAACAAGAAAGGTAGCCTTGAGCTATTCTTGAATCCTGAGACCAAGAATTATGTTGTGCCAACAGGCCGTGGCTGTAACAAGATACAGATGCTGGGAAAGCAGGTGCAGGGCCAAGAAAGATAGGGAGCGGTATGGGAATATAGGGAGTAACAAACTACAAGGCTGAAGCACAGCAAGACAATTGGCTACATGGATAGAATGCTTATTTTAGTCAAGATAATTAGGGGTGTGAGAACCGCGCGTGTTTAGAGACTACTAACCAATTATATTTCTGCTTTACAAATATGCATGTGTATCGGTTCTATATAAGTAGTGTTAGAAACTAATAAAGTTGAGCAAGATGCATAACTCATATTGAGCGTCTTCTTGACTCCGGCGAACCCTTCTTCCAACACAAGACCTCTTCTGAAAATGAAAGGATTATCTTATTTCTGAGGTTTAGTTATATTGGAAACACTTGGCCATCCAGGGCTAAAGCTTTGTTTATAGCAAAATACTGTCTTTGAGCAGAGGAATCTGTCAGTGCATTATGGATTTATCTGCTTCTTTCCTAGTATCAGGAATGGAGTAGGAAACCAGTTAAGCTATAAAGGACAGAGTTTCCAGGACAAACTTTTGAGGGAATGATCATCACAAAAAACATCAAAACCAAAATTCCCACCAAGAGAAAAATATGCAATTTGACTGTTCCTTTGAAGTCTATAGATGTTTCCATTGTGCATATGAACAGCTCCCTTTTGAAATTGCTGAGAGTTGTATGCGTGTATTTGAGGACTGAATGTGGTCTGCAGTTCCAAGAAGAGAGATTTCAAAATTTCAGGATTCAGGAAATATCAAAAATAGCAGAAAGTTCAAGGATTACAGTGTTGGAGAACAGCTGGATCCTGTGGATAACTGGCTAGCTGAAAAAGGTCTCATAGACATAGTCCAGCTGGCTGGACAAAAATGCACATCGCTCTCAGCTTATCTGAAGTAAAGGAAAAGTTACAAAATAACAGGAAGACTGTGGTGGGAAAAGAATGTTGCAGGTGGGAACAGATAACTACAGAAGAGAAACTAGGGGCGGGCTTGGTATTTAGGCAACTAACCAATAATGAGCTTAACTTTTGTAATATGTATGAGCTAATTATAACAAGGCATAAAAGGTGACTGTAAGGCACAATAAACGAAGTCTGCTGATCACTCATATTGAGTGACTGTGTCTTCCCTCCGTCGCAACAAATGGCGCCCGAACAGGGACCCTAGAGAGGGCTGAACCTGCGAGCCACGGTTCGACGGAGATTCGGGTACCGGTCCTGAAAGCAGCGCAGGAGGCGGAAGGGCACAGTCCCCGCGCCCGGGAGCACCTACAGAGGGTCCCGCCGGCCACGCGTCGCCGAAGTCTCGCAAAGGCTGCAACAGCGCTGACGAAGGTATGGAGAGACAAGCGACGTACGATTCGCTCATATGCTTTTTAGAAAAGCGGAGCGTTCAGGACATAGATTGTAAAAAGGCATTACCCGGGTTATTAGCGTATGGGATAGCATCCGGGTCCCCCGCGGCAGCGGCGAGCGGCGGCGCGCGGCCCGGCAGGCCCCTTCCCGGCCGCGGTTTCTCTCCAAGGCGGCACCCACACACCCCCCCTCCGATCGGCGCCATGGCGATGCAAGCGGCCAAGCGAGCTGACATCCGGCTGCCCCCAGAGGTCAATCGGATCCTTTATATTCGGAACCTGCCGTATAAAATCACAGCGGAGGAAATGTATGATATTTTTGGGAAATACGGACCTATTCGACAAATCAGAGTTGGAAACACTCCTGAAACAAGAGGAACAGCTTAAGCTCCTCAAGGAAAAATACGGAATTCATTACAAACCCACAAAAAAAAAAAAAAAAGTGCTTCAGATGTCCCCTACAAGAAATGGGTTTCTGCCTTGAACTAGCAAACATCTCTGTGCTTAAAGAGAAGCCTTTTTGCCTTGATGGAGATAATTCTGTATTCTGTATTTATGCTGTATTCTGAATGTGGAAATTGGTTGGGACTAGGAGGCTGGCTTAAAGGCATTTTGCAAACAGGATTATTATTTTTGATCATTATTGTAATAATAGTTTTTTGATCAAAACCAGCCAAAATTATTTGTAAGCATTAGGCATATCTGAAGAGAATGCCTTTATTTGAATCAGCAGTTAAGGTGTAGTTTAGTCTGAGGCTGTGGTTTTATCTGCTTCTGGTGAATTTTTGAAGTGATGAAATCAGAGATACAAGGTATGCTAAGAGTTATGAGGTAATAAGGTAATAATCTAAGTAAGGGTGCTGTTTTATATCTACAAGTGCAATATGCTTTTATGTAGCAGGGAGAAACTTTAACAATAATGTTGCTTGAGTGAGATGTGCATGTGACAACTTGGGAAAAGGGATATCACAACTGGAGTGCAACAGTGTTTCTATGTCTGGCAGAGTGAAATCTTTCAAGACCTGAGTTTAGACAGTCTAAAATAAATTGTTAGTATTCAGAAAACCCATCTTAAGCCTCTTTTGCTTACATAGTGTTATGGAAGTCAACTGCTATTGTAGAGAATTAATGATTTTTTAATACATATTAACAAATACTACTATTTTAACTTGAGGCAGTTGAGTGAGAAATACTCACGTGTAGCATCTGAGGGAATGTCAGCATAAATCGCACTTACAGTAAGACTGCATTTTTAATTACTGTACTCGTTAAGATTCGATGATGCCATAAGGCTAAGGCCTTTTATCACAGATTGGTTCTGAACTAAAAGGTGTGTGCACATGTAGATATGCACATTTGTGTTATTTTCCTTAATTGGCTACAAAATAATATAATTAGGTTGGGGACTAGATCTTGGGAATTTACCTATTATACTTCTGTTTGTTAAGGAACGTGCATAACATACAGCACCCATGTAGGCTTGGCTTGTGGCATAGTTGTCAAATTTAGCATAGACATTCAGACAGATAAGCAACGTACTCTTCTTGTGTGTATCACCTACAAGCCATTATGGCTTAGTGTGTAAATCTGTATGTAACTATTGAAAAATCCCCTTATGAATGTATATAGCTTAGAACTAATTTTTTCCCTTTGTTAATTCTTTGATATCAATGAGGTATTCTTCAGAAAATGTATGGACTGGTTGGTTGCATAAGGGCAGTTGTTATTTGAACAGAAAATTGTTAATGGTCAGGGATTTTCCACTAAAATATTTGCAAATATTCCTAGTCAAACATCAGTTTGGTTTCTTTTTGGGTTTTGAGCTTGCATCAGTCCAGGTTCAGAACTTTAAAATTACCTTTGAATTTTTTAAACTTTTTATATCACTGGAACAGAAAGAGCATCTAAATTAAAGCTTCAAGCTAACTTTATTTTTCAAGTATTTCAGGAATTATACTTCTGAACTGAGATTTTATAAGTTGGCTGTGTATTTTCCTGTGTTAAAACGCTGTTATTGAAAATGGTCAACCAAGCCTATGTCGCCCAAAATAAAAACGGGGGAATTGTGGATAACTGGCTAGCTGAAAAGGGTCACATAGACATAGTCCAGCTGGCTGGACAAAAATGCACATCGCTCTCAGCTTATCTGAAGTAAAGCAAAATACACTGTCTTTGGCTGTCCTTGTTACACAGTAACAGGAAGATTTCGGTGGTAAAGAATGTTGCAGGTGGGAACAGAAAACTACAGAAGAGAAACTAGGGGCGGACTTGATATTTAGGTAACTAACCAATAATGAGCTTAACTTTTGTAATATGTATGAGCTAATTATAAGAAGGCATAAAAGGTGACTGTAAGGGACAATAAAGGAAGTCTGCTGATCACTCATATTGAGCGACTGTGTCTTCCCTCCGTCGCGACAGGATCCTGCCAAGAGGAAATTGCGTGACCTTACTGAACTACCATGGTATCTTGCAGGTGTGTTGCAGAGATTCAGACAATGGACGCAATTAGAAGAGAGAATATTTTGGCATGTAGCTGGGAAAAAAAACCAGCCACAAAACCAAACCAATCCACAAATGTCGAATAAAATAATTTTTATTAAATTAAAATTTTTGAGTTTAAGTGCTCCTTGTCACTCAAATGTAGCATCAATGTGACAAAATTAAGAATGGGGACAAAAATATTAGACACGTTGTAAACGCTACATTTTTTTCTGTTTATTTAGAGAAAACAAGTTCAGTTTTATCCAGCTTAACATTCTTTTTCTTAGATTTGGCAGTGTGTTATTTGGCCATTATCACCTGTCACCCAGCAAAGATGTTAAAAAAAATAAGTAAAAAATTACTCTGAAATATTCATTCAGCAAGTATGTTCTCTACCATTTCCCCTTTCTGAAATCATAATCCATTGCTAAAAGCCTTAGATTTATGAAAACTGATTAAATATGCTGCTTAGAAAGTTAAAGGGAAAATTTATTTATATAAACTTCCATTTCTCTTCATTACCTGTATTGCTATGTCACCATGTTACCTTACCAAATAACCCCTTTCGTCCCCTGTAAGCTTGAATTGCATTTAGGAAAAGCTGAGGTAGCTGTTGGGAGAGGCTTGGACATTGCTGAATGTACCTATGCAAGACCAATGCATTTTCCACCTTGTCTGTGAATGCTGAACAAACTTACCTGTTTCATTTCATTGCCATCGCTAGGTGAATGAAACATCCTACAGGAGACAGAATAGTCACAAAAGTAATTACAAAAATCACAAAGTAATTAACCATTTTTTTCCCCTCTGAAGTTTAGGACTAGTGTTATAAAGATTTTTTTTATTTATTTATTCTTTTATTGATGCATTTGGTTTAGAGAATTATTGGGTGGAATTACAATTTTTGTGGTTGATGTGCTTGGTGTAAGAGTTAGCTTAGGGATCGATACTTATTAATGTGCTTGCTGCCCTTTTTTCAAATGTCTGGTGTGGTAGGTAATAACTAAAGAGTTTTGTTTCATTTTAATGTCTTTATGCCAGCAGATGTGTGTTTCTTTCTGCTAGTGAATTGAGCCAAGATATTCTGGGTGTAGCTAGTGCCCCAAGTGACTAAAAACTCAAGTCACTCATCTCAAAGAAAAGTGATGTGAAAAAAGATGTAAATCTGCCCAATTCCCTGAATAAAGTCATAGTTTTCACTGTGTAAAGCCAATGCATGTGCCTATGCTTAATATTAAGAAGAAAAGAAGATATCTGGCCCATAGCAGATGAAATATAAAAGTCATAGGCAGGAGGAGTTGGGCTACTGCTAGACGAGCAAGAATCAGCTGAAATAATCCTGACACTGAATGGTGGACCTGCCACTCCTGCCATTAGGAGCAGACTTCTTAATTTCCCGTGTTGAGGTTTCTGTTGTTCCTGGGTTGGTTGGAGAGTTTCAACACTGGGCAGCTTTCCCTGGCTGCAGGCATTGTTGTTGGAAGGGTTGGCAGCTGCCTACCAGCCCGTCAGCGCTGCCTTCCTGTGCACAGACTCCACTGGGCCACACACAACCCTCTTCTTCCTCCCTAGCCTTTCTCCTAAAATATTTCCCAGCTGTATCCTGATATGCTAAACTGCTTAAATTAGCTCCAGATTGCTCTTTTTATAGTATGCCAGATAAATGACAGAACGCAATTGGAGCAGCCCCCCTGTGTGGATAACTGGCTAGCTGAAAAAGGTCACATAGACATAGTCTAGCTGGCTGGACAAAAATGCACATCGCTCTCAGCTTATCTGAAGTAAAGCAAAAATACACTGTCTTTGGCTGTCCTTGTTACACAATAACAGGAAGATTTCGGTGGGAAAAGAATGTTGCAGGTGGGAACAGATAACTACAGAAGAGAAACTAGGGGCGGGCTTGGTATTTAGGCAACTAACCAATAATGAGCTTAAATTTTGTAATATGTATGAGCTAATTATAACAAGGCATAAAAGGTGACTGTAAGGCACAATAAACGAAGTCTGCTGATCACTCATATTGAGTGACTGTGTCTTCCCTCCGTCGTGACACCCCTGTTTTGCTGATTGACTGGATACCAAGTAAAATTGAATACCAAATCAAATACAAGAATAAATGCAGTTTATTATATTACACTATAAAGGAAAAATAGCATGCAATGTGCTAAAAGGAAACAGTACTACTTATTATGCACAATATGATAAAAGAGCAATAGAAGTAAAGCATCAGATCATTACTGCAAAGCATTACAGAGACTAAAAAAAGAATACATCACCAATTATCGCCTTAACATCATCCAGGCCCACACTTTGGCTGGGAAGCCCATTGCAGCCAGAGCCAGGAGTCTCTTGGTAACTGTGAAAATTCCTACGTGGTGCGTCCACACATAGGTGAGGCTTCTGGCCCATTCCTGGAGCTTGTCCACCTTTATATTCAGTGAAAAACAAAAACAGTTTACACACCTAGTGTATGCAAACTTTTAAGTTTAGGCTAAGCGCCGGTGTGCACTATCTCATTGTTGATGCAGAAGGTTCAAAAACACCTTATACGACCAATGTGATCAAGTTAGTGCCACTTTATTAAAAGACTTACAGCAATTTATACTCCCAGCAAAAGATACACACGCTACGCAGGCTTTGTTATGCAGAAGGTGATAGGCTAAAACTACTTGTTCACACGCTCCCATCTCCCCTATGATTGGTCCTGGTGTGGTGCCCACACGCTGCTCCCCCCTTACGCAGGCATCCTGCTTTTTCTCATCTTTCAGTCCAACTTTCTTATCTCTCTGCCAGTACACAGTTTCTTTGTCTCTCTTGGCCTTGCATATGTCCTTCACAACAGCTGCAGCTTGTTACAGCAGCGGCCTGTTATTACAACAAAGTTACTTGGTCTCGATTGCTCATAATATGCCCATTTTCTTCCAGCCACTCCACAAATCCCCCTTTTTGTTTTGAGCAATCCAGACCCCATTCTCGAACATCCATTTAATTAACCCATTCATCATGTGTTGCAAACATTGAAACAAACAGGGAAGAGACAATATCAAAATCAAAACCACTATCAACACTACCAGTGCTCCTTTAACTACAGTCTGCAACCATCCCCTTAGTCCAAGACCATTGAGCCAGTCAGAAAAAGGATCATGTCCTTCAGTAACATGCTTCATATTCTCGTGCAGTGTTGCCAATTGCTGAGCTATGCTCCTTGAGTGATCAGACAAATTGAAGCAACATATCCCTTCAAAGTCTTCCCAACCATGTCCATGTGCTAACAATAAAAATCTATGGCAGCTCTATTCTACAAAGTAGTATGTCTAACATTATCTACATCAGTAAGTAGCTAACTTATCATTTGTGAAATCAAAATAAATTGTTTCTGGCCCCAACATGCTAATCTGTGGGGTTTTTTTGTTTTTGGGTTTTTTTGCATTTATGGCTGACATTCCTCCTGGGAGGAAAAAGGATGTGGCTATAACAGTGGCTAACGATGGCACCTGTACATCGCCGTTACATGTATCATCAAAGGTTCGAATAGATCTGCATGATCTTTCATGGTTCCTACTGACATTAATGGAATACTAATCAAACAGGTTTGAATAGGGTTATCCGCTTGTTGCAAACTCAGACAAAAATCTGTTACCCCAGCTGTGTTTGCCCATGTTACCCAAATATTCGTTCTGGGTAAAATGTCAAAAATGCCCTCACTACCTGGTAGAAAACAAATTAACATAACTGTGTTCCACTTTTAAGGTGTTGCCATCGTTTTACCTCCTTTTTCCAATTGCTCTGATGCACCTGCCAGCTTCAAGGAATGTTTATTCCGAGTCCACAAACCTTATCAACTATCATTGTTATTCTATTAATACACTGCAAAGCTAAGCGTTATAAAAGCATGAAACTAATTTCTGCTAAAACCCTTTGCCCAAGGTCCTCAATTAAGCTTAAAGCCTCAAAAAACTACTGTTATTCTCTAAGTATTTGTGTTTGCCTTTCTATATTAACAGCAGATTACCGATATGCTGACACACGTACAAAGTCAGACAACCCGCTCGCTTCAGAATAAAACACAACCCATTCACTACATGAGTGACATTTAAACACACTATCCTGATCACATGCACACATGACTCTCCAAGTCTTCTTGTCACACCATGCTCAATGTATTAAAACCCAAGGTCAGCAGTTCAGATCATACTCTCTACAAGCTGTGCCGTTTTCCTTGTTCTGTTCTGTGCTGAGTGGCTGCGTTCACACAGCTGCATGAAACAACGGCAAATCTGGCAAAAGACCAAAAGCTTCACTGTTTGCCAGCGGTAATGCTGTCAGCAACGGGGTCAAGATGCCAAGTTCAGTCGATGTTGGTGTCCTTGAAGTGCCTCAGAACATAAGGCTACCGTTGACATTGACCCATGTCCTGTAAAACATAAAAAATTAAACCTGATCCTCTGCTTCATTATTCTTAAGATCTCCTTTCCAGGGCCGCACCCAGCGACTCAGAATCCATCTAACACCGGTATCTGTAACAATACAAGCATATCCTCGCCCCATCATTTTTAGTTCCGCAGGTCCCTTCCATTCTCCTGTAGAGACATCTCTGTATTGAACAAAAACACTATTTCCACACTGGGTTACCCCAGATCTCAAAACCAAAACTGGCGGTTCATTTCTATCACCTGTAAACCGTAAATAGTTCAATACATATATCGCTTTTGCAGGACGCTCTGCTGGGCCCAATACCTCTCCCTCTTTTTGTTTTTGCAAAAGCGCTTTCAGTGTTTGATGCGCTCATTCCACAACGGCCTGTCCCATGGGGGAGTGTGGTATGCCTGTGATAGGACATATACCCCAAAGTTGACAAAAATGAGTAAAGTTCCGATAAATATAGGCCAGGCCATTATCAGTTTTGATTTGTGCAGGCACTCCAAGTGCCATAATGGCAGCATGCATATGTTTAATTACATGCCGTGCTGTTTCACCAGCTTGCGCCGTTGCCCAGAGCACTAGGGAAAAGGTATCAATCAAAACATGCACATATTTGAGCCTGCCAAATTCTGGGATATGAGTTACATCCATCTGCCAAAGTTGTAGGGGTCGAAGTCCTCGAGGGTTCACCCCCAAACCAAGACCAACTCCTGCCTTCTGACAGTCAGGGCAGGACTGTACAATTTCTCTAGCATCAGCCACAGGAATGTGAAACTGCCTGGCCAACACTTTTGCCGACTGGTGAAAAAACTCATGGGATAACCTAGCTTGTTCAAAGGTTATAACAACAGGACCTGTTCAGGCTGGAGCAACAAGCTGATCAGCCTGAGTGTTACCTAACGCAAGACCTCCACATTTCTGATGACTGCGAATATGCACAATAATCGTCCCGACGTTGGCTCAAAAGCATTAGCAACTGTAACAACAGAGTATACAATACAGGATTTTGCACAGGTTTCACCATACTATGTTCTAAATGCTGTACCGTACTGGAAGGCTGCTATAAGGTCCCTGGAGCCTTCTCTACTCCAGGCTGAACAACCCCAACTCTCTCAGCCTGCCTTCATAGGGAAGGTGCTCCAGCCCTCTGATCATCTTTGTGGCCCTCCTCTGGACTCATTCCAGCAGGTCCATGTCTGTCTTATGCTGGGGGTCCCAGAGCCAAACACAATACTCGTGGGGTCTCATGAGAGCCGAGTAGAGAGGGAGAATCACCTCCCTTGACCTGCTAGTCACACTTATTTTGATGCAGCCTAGGATGCAATTGGCTTTCTGGGCTGTGAGTGCACATTGCTGGCTTGTATTCAGGTTTTCATCTACCAAAACTTTTTGTGTATTCACCAACATGATTGTCCCAAAGGTCCACACTAAACCCAGGGAATACCCTACTGGGTTTTATGCTGGACAACCTGTATCAGTAAAGATGCCCCAAACTGGAACAGTACCAATGGTACTAGCCATCCCTAAAAATCTCTACGCCTGGGAAGCTAGAAATTGCTCAGGAAAAATACATCGAACCAGTACTCCATGGGTTTTACCCTCATTTTAATTAATTCTGCTGGTTGTACTTCCAACCGAGCATATTTCCTTTTCTTTTTACAGGAACTCTGAACAAACCGCACATGGATGGATGAAACAGCCTATCACTCATCTTGAACGTAATACTATTTTTGCTGTGCTTGATCATTTACAGATCTAGGTTCCAAGGACGTCATCTTTGAAATTTAGATCTGTGATGTTATTTTATATCTTGACCATGCAGTTTCTCTTGCTTTGTAGTCAAAATGACCCAGATTGGCCATGGTCCCAAGCTTACATTAAGTATACCAGAAGTATATGGCTGCACTCCAGTGATAAGAATCTGAACTTAGCTACTGTAGTCATGCATGGAACTCATATATTTGAGACACGAGTGGGATTGGGATAGAAAAAGTTGGGTTCCTCTCTTGATAGGAACAGCTGGAGAAAAAATCCAAATAGAATATAGAATGATCAACGAATCTAGACATGAGAAAGCCACTCCAATCACAGTATCAAATAGTACATTAGACCAAAGAACAAAGGATACAAAACTGTTGCAGCACTCTCCAGACTATCAAGCTGCAACAAGGTCTTTTACCCTCTCATACCAGCATACTCTTCACACAGTCCCTCTGCTGCCTTTTCCTCATTTTGCTTCATCCAGGGCATGCATTCTGTCTTTTCTTGCTCTCTCTCTTCCTCGGCTGCTCTCTCTTCATTGTCTCTCAACCACTTAACCAGCCACAGCTGCACCTTATCTACATTGACCAACCCACTGCCCCTGAAGCCAACCCACAGTTGTATATTATCAATGCTAATTAACCCAGCTTCATTCCACTACACAAAACTGTTCCTCTGAACGATTGACCTGTTGGTATAATTTCACCTTAGCACAACCTGTTCTTGCAGTTTGTCTTTGGGCTCATTGTAACACAGGACTGTCATTTAAATTTGAAATAGACATTACTGAGCCTAGTACCTTGATACTAAGCATCTTAACACTAGACTCCAGACCCACAAGTTTGCCAGTGAAAGACATTTTGTCTCCACAATTTTTTATAATTGGACCATATGTGATCAAGAACATAGGCCAACAGCAGGTGTTGTTTAACCCATCATGGTCTCTCAAAAGAGTAGAATTTTCAATGCAAATTAATATTTCTACAACCCAACCAGCTTGTTCACCATTCCTGAAGACTGCTTATGCAGGATGGATGACATGACTGTACAAACTCTTTTTTCCCCCAAAACAAGCAAAAAGAAATGGGACTGGTATCCTGGGAACAGGACTGGGAGTTCTAAATAGCATAGACTCAGAAGTCTTAATGAACAAATTAGTAACAAGTGATTTGAACAAATTGAAGCATCCTTTACACTCTTCCCTTTTGGCTTTAGCAACTAATCAATGGCTTTTATTGGACATATTGCCTCAGTGGGCGGGAATTGATAAAAAAGGACACCTGTTGATGGTAGTTTCACTTGGTGTAGTCCAAGGTAATGTTTCTTTGGCTCTTAGTTGTATCCAAGCTCAATTGTGGACACAATCAATAAAAGCTGCAATTATAAGGGAAGGTGAAGAAGGTACCTTGCCCACTGAAATTTGAAAGGTAATCTGGGATAATGCAATTGAATTTGAAAAGAAATTCCAGTCCTGGTGATATTTGGTCAATTTCACCTATGAATCTATCAGCAACACAGCCACAGCTTTTATTCTGATTATACACAATGCTTCAGCATATACCATTGTGTTAGGATTGAACCACAATGGAGCTGTACTCTATCCACTCAAGCATAGAGTATGGGCCCAACGAAATGGGAATAAATGGCAAACTGCTGATGTCAATGCATGCATTGTGTGAGAACAAGGGTTCATTTGTGAAAGTAATACCGTCAAAGCTCAAGACATTTGTCTTGACACGGAACAAATTGTTTGTCATTTTGAAATACACCCTGATGAAAATCCCAGAACTGTACTTGTGTATATTGGTAAGGGATGTGCTTGTATGAGAACACTTCGCAATTTTGTAGCCGTAGACAACACTACTGTAGATACAAGTAATCACTCTAATGTTTGTGTTTATAATTTTGTTAAGATTATGGGACATGACTTTAATTATTCAGCTCCTATCACAACACAACTGACCAACTGTAACTGTCTAATTATACACTGATTCAAGATTTGCTGCCTACCCCCTTGGAGTGAATATTACATTGGTGAGAAAACTACTAAAACACAAGGATTTGACCTGGTTGCTGAAACAGACAAAGGAAAATCAACAGAATACTCTGATTGCAGCCCATCATGATGCAGAAGAGATCCGTCACGTCCTAGAAAGAGTGAAGAAGGATGGAGAACATTGATGGTGGGACACTCTTTTTGGATGGTCACCAACTGCTACTGTAATGTTCAACAAAATACTTCACCCTGTTGTTTTAATGATACTAACCTATAAAGGATGTAGACAGTGGGTTTAACCTTGATAATGTGCAGCTGTGACCTTGCTTTAATGAGATGCAGCTGTTATCCTGCAGCAAAAAAGTAAGTAACTTTGAGGGAGTGTGAGAAGAAACCCGGAGGGAACAGAAACAAAGGAGGAATATGATCTCACCTGTAGAAGATAAGGAGACAGTGTGAACAGCAGAGAGTAGCCTATAGTGAACAGCAGCTGGGTGCGTGGACAGTAGAGTTTGATCAATAATAAAGCTTTTAGCAGCGCGTGTACAGAGTATAAACTTATAAAACCTGTAACTAACTAACAATAAAAGTCTTTGCTTCACAATCCTTGCAAAGTCCGTGCCTCAGTCACCACAAATGGTGACCCCGATGTGATGGTCAATAAGCCGTGGGCCATAGAGCAGTCGGTGGTGACACCCAGCTGAACTCAAGAAAACAGCAGTACAGAGAGCTGTTCGGTCCAGATCTCATCACCTTTACAGGTGAGCAGCTGGGGACGTTATGAGTTCGTATATGTCAAGCAAAGAAAAATCGATATGCAGTATGATAATGAAAATACTCAAGAGGAGAGAGGTGAAGTATGATGAAGCAGCTGTGAAACTTTTGCTTGCCTGGCTGCACAAGCAGGGACACACTGTGGATGCCACAACAGCATTTCGCACTCAGCTTTGGGAGGAAGCTGGAAAGATGCTATTTGGCGTAGCCTCAAAAGGAGATTCCACAGCCACCTCCTCCTTAACAATGTGGCGCTTAATTTTGGACTCTCTTAAAGAACTTAAGTCCGAGAGGGAGCAGGGGAAAGCTGAAAGCTTGTCAGGTTCGACTGCAGGGGCTGCCTCAGGCACGCATCTGAAAGAGAAAGCTCCAGGTACAGGGACGACTTCCTTACTGGATGCTCCTTTGCCCCCTGAAGTGGGAATGGGGCCCTCCGCTCCTCCGTTACACGACGATGCCGTCGGTTTTGGTTGTTAATCGTGATGTTATAGCAGTATGGGAATGTGTCAGGAATAAGGCGCAAACAGAGGGGGATAATGAACTGGCGGGAAGGTTAATATTCCCTGTCGTTCGTAACATTGTTCATAACGTGGGTAATGGGACAGATGAGTATGACCCCCTGCATTATGGTCTGATTCGCGATTTACAGAAATCAGTTACAGAGAACGGCCTGAGCTTGCCCTATACGCAGAGCTTATTAAGAGGACTTTTTACCAATGAATTGACATTGTTTGATATTCAGCAAATACCCAATGTTATTTTTACGCCATCTCAGCAATTGCTGTTTCAAGGGCATTGGAGGAATGGCTCTCAAGCAGCAGCTATTGAGAATTTGATGCGCCCGGATGGAGATGCGCTGCATGGAGCTGGTTTGCCCCAACTTATGGGTGACCCATCCACATCTGCAAGCTAGATTGAACCCTATGATTTTAGTGCAGGCGTGACATATAGCGTTCCAGGTGATGCTGAAAGTACCTGATGCCAATAAGCCGTTAAAATCTTTTGTTATGATCAAACAGGGAGGAAATGAAAAGTTTATGCAATTTATAGATCACCTACAAGAGGCGCTGAATAAGCAAGTAGAGAATGCCGATGCTCGGGAGGTGTTACTTATGAAGTTAGCAGTCGAAAATGCTAACCCCAAATGCCAAAAGGTGCTCCTGCCTTTGAGAGACCCTTCGCTTGCCGAGATGATAGAAACTTGTCAGCGCATAGGCACCACCTCACATAATATTGAAGCTTTTGCTGCCGCATTTGCGGCTGCACTTAAAGTACAGAAGGGTTGTTTTCGGTGTGGGAAAGCAGGACATTTTTAATGAAATTGCCCCCTGATAACGGAGGTAACTTCCAGAGCGGCATCTAAAGCTCTGCAGTTCTGTCCTCGCTGCAAGAAGAGACTGCACTTAGTCAATCAGTGTCGATTGAAGTTGGACAGAAAAGGCCAGCCATTGGCTCAGTGCTCTACCTTGGGAAACAGGAAAATGAGTGTGAGGACGAGATGCACACAGACACCAAATATTCCGCCCAGTGCTTATCCGATCAATTCTCAGCAAGAACCGCCGGCAGCGCTGGACTGGATGTCACCAGAGCCACCGCATTCACAATAACCGATCAAACAGTACACAAACTTCCCCTTTTGGCACATGGCCCCATAGGATATGGACTAAGTGCACTTTTATTGGGGTGCTCCAGCGCCACTGTTCAAGGGCTTTTTGTGCTGCTGGGGGTGATTGACACTGATTTCACTGGTCAGATTCATGCAATGGTATGGACGCCTTCATCTCCTGTATTTATCCCTGCGGGAAGCTGGGTGGCACAGCTTGTGCCTTTTAAAGCAGCAGTACAAAGAGTAGAAGCAATAGATCGTGGATCTGAAGGTTTTGGATCCATGGGAGCCACATCTCTGTACTGGATACACTGTATCAATGAAAAATGGCTGAACATGATGTATCAAATTATAAAACCTAAGGTGTGCCCAAGCACAGTCACTATGATGGGTATGATGGACACTGGTGCAGATGTAACAGTGATTTCAGAGAAATATTGGCCTCTGTCCTGGCCGACTACAGTTAGTGGAGGTGTTATTTCAGGAGTTGGCGGTGCAGCACAAGCAAGGCAAAGTGCTACCCCGATACAAGTTATCAGTCCTGATGACCAAGTTGCTACCACCCACCCTTATGTCATGGGAGTACCGTTGAATTTATGGGGTAGAGATGTCCTTGGACAATAGGGTGTTACTCTCAGGACAATTTTATAATGGGGGCCACTGTAGCACAGGCACCTAACCAGCGAGCATTGCCACTTCAGTGGAAAACAGAGACACCAGTATGGGTAGACCAGTGGCCCCTTACAGAAGAAAAGACCTGTGCCTTACATGCCCTTGTCAGCGAACAACTTGAAAAAGGGCACACTGTCCCAACCACAAGTCCATGGAACTCCCCTGTATTTGTTATCAAAAAGAAATCAGGAAAGTGGTGGTTGCTACATGACTTGCGATGAATTAATGATGTAATTGAAGATATGGGTGCCTTACAACCAGGACTACCATCCCCAGCCATGATACCCAAAAAGTGGCCTATCACAGTGCTTGATTTGAAAGACTGGTTTTTTACCATTCCTCTTGATCCAGATGATGCCCCTCGCTTTGTCTTTTCGGTACCAGCTAGTAATAATCAAGAACCGATGCAATGTTATTATTGGATCGTGCTCCCTCAGAGGATGAAAAATAGTCCTACTATTTGTCAATGGTATGTGGCCCGTGCCCTATTGCCTATGCGGCGATTATACCCTGAATTATTTTTTTTACCATTATATGGACGATATTCTTGGCAGCCTGAGGAACATAGAGACGAAGTGTTGATGGATACACAGCGACACCTTGTGGACCACGGTTTGGAGATTGCGCCAGAAAAGGTGCAGAAAGTAAAACCGTGGAAGTATCTGAGTTTATCCATTTTAGATAGAACAATTGTGCCCCAACCAGTGTCTATAGAAATGAAAGTGCAGACTTTTAATGATCTTCAAAAACTGCTGGGCACTATAAACTGGCTTAGGCCCTATTTAGGGACAACTACAGAGGAACTTAGCCCCTTGTTTTCTCTTTTGAGTGGAGATACTGACTTGACAGCACTAGGACAGTTAACAAAAGAAGTACAACAAGCCTTAAGCACAGTTAATCGTGCTTTGACTGAGGCCAAGTGAACTGTATCGTTGAAAATGAGCCACTTATTTACCCTACAGGGACCAGTTCAACCAATCAGACTAATAGCTCAATGGGTAAACAGGCATTCTGACCTGCTGAAAATCATTGAATGGACCTTTTTGCCACATCAGGCTACAAAGACCATTCGGGCAATGGATGAAATGTTAGCCGGCATTATTATTAAAGTGCGTAGATGACTAGTACAATTGATGGGACAGGAGCCGAAAAATATCTTTGTTCCTTTGACAGCGGAGCAACTTCAGTGGTGCCTGGCCTCCAGTCCCTATATGCAGCGAGCTCTAGTTGGATAACCCAGGCAAGTCACACATCACTATCCTTCACACAGACTGTTGCAAGGGACTCAAGAAATTGCCTTCCGACACAGTTTTATGCAGAGAATGCATCCTGTTGAAGGTTTGACTATTTTTACTGATGACTCGGGGTGGATGGGTAAAGCAGCTATTGTATGGCAAGAGGGAAGCTGCGGCGAATGAAGAGACGGGACGCAGCTTGATGCAAACAAATGTCAATTTATTGTACAGAAGCACGAGTTTTTATACACTTTCAGAAGCTGCGCGTTTTAAACAGATTGGTTCTTGAAGCTAAGCCTTGCATACTAGGCAATCCCTGATTGGTGGTTAACTACCAGCAATTAACCGCAAGGGCCATCCGTCTCCCACTCCCCTGTGCTCTGTAAACATGCCTCATCGTGTTAATTGTTGTCTAGACAAGCTCGAGCACATTCCCCTCAGCTAACTGATTGCCGCGCATGGTCCTAGTTTCCAGCCCGCTCCTGCATCTCCCCCTTTCTGTTGCACAAAAAGAGCCTTTGAAACCAAACGAGTAAAAACAAGGTATAAGTAATATAACTAAGACATATTATCAGTGTAAAAATAACCCACTGTCTCTGTTCCGTACAATTATACAATTTCCCCTTTTTGTTTTTGAACAGGTAGTACCAGGTTTGCCATGTTCTGCAGGGCCCTTGCAAACATGACAGCAACCAAGGCAATAGCAAACAAACAATACTGCCAATTGAGTGAATGGATGCCAAAAAGGCTGAAATTTTCTCAGATTTTGATAACATGTTGCTGCAATGGGGCGCCTAAAATCCATTCAGCACATACCATCCAAATCCTCACAGCCATGTCCTTGAAGCAACAACAAAAAACAGTGGCAATTTTGACTCACATTCTGAACTGTCTACCAAACAAGGTGATTTAACTCTTTAATGCTTTCCCTGCTGTTACTCTGGATAAGAGAAGAACCGCTGCGACATGTTCCCATCATAGCCTCCTACTACATTAGCATCTACAGAAAGACAATTATCGACATTCAAAGTGTAAACAATATCATCTTCTTTTGGATTAACATTATGCATAGGTGGAAGGGCACAACAAACAAGAACTGGTTCAGTCAAAAAGTTCGAAACAGCATGCCTTCTCTGAACATACCTCTGGGGTCATTCCCTTCATTCCCTCTCTTTTTTATGCAAAGAGAAACACTTTTACCATAACAGAGAACCCCCTATTTACATCTCTGAGCCTGGACACAAACCGCAGCTGTATGCGCCACCAGGCTCAGGGCAGGAATCATTCATATAGTTACATAGCTATATATCTCTACAAGCATGCAGACACCTATTAAACACTAGAGAACCATGTTTATCTTTCCTATTCTCCTTCACAATACCTAGTTGTTCTCTCATTATGAATCCTCCCTTCCCCCACTGCTTTGCTTAACTCTTTAACAGCCTCGTATTGCACAGGCTGCCACTCTCGAGGTTGATCTGTCTGATAAAATACTGAACATGCCCTAGTGACTCCCAAAACCCATCACTTAAGTGCTTCCCACTTGCATTCCTGTCACCAATCCCTCAGATTCCCTTTCAACCCCCCCAAAAATACAATCAATGCATCGGGAGAGACAAGGGGGTGGGGGAAAGGTCTAGCTCCTTTTCCAGATCTATAGGACCTGGATCAAAAGGTTTATCAGTGTCAATGGAATCATTGTCCAAGTTGTCCTGTTCCCGTGCTTGCTCCTGTGTTGTGAGGGTCCCTGCAATCAGTGACAGAAGCTTTGGGGGCAGAGGAGGTGTGGACGGAATCGCCATCGCTGACGGTGTCTTGAGAAGAGTCGCGCTGTCGGTGGAATTTACAGCTTCCTCTGGTTTAGCACCGTTAGTAGAATTAGTCCACACTTGGCAAAGAGTAGTCAGAATTTGCCACCAAGATGTTAAATGCATTCCCGACACGGAGTTCCCCTCCGCGGCAGCATCATACATTTGGCTGCTGTATGTACACACTTTCATTCTTTCAAAGTCTCTAAAGTTTCTTGGCTGCTCACCCGTCTCGATGAATACAGGTTTTATCCTCGGGGTTTAGGTTGTCCGCCTGGTCCAGACAGCAAGACGATCGTTCAGCCAAGCCGTCTCCTCCGGAACGCAGCCCTCTTCCACGAGCTGTCTTTTTTATCGACCAGTTCCGTCCTTATTCTACTGAGGATTCAGAACACCACCATAGGGGTCACCATTTGAGGAGATTGAGGCACGGACTCCCAGATCTGACTAGAAGACCCTTCATGAGTCCATATACGTCTCTTTCTGGGGACGAAGCCTGATTCCCCGTTACGGATTTCCCACAGCTCACCTCTGAACTCCGGAGGGATTTCTGGCCGGCTCCTGCTTCCTTTCAGCAGATCATTCAAAGTTCTGTGGGATTCGCTGCATGTCGCTCAGATAGGCCATTCGAGAGCCCTTCACGTTAGATCCTTAAACGCATCACATCGGGGTCACCAATTTGCGGCGAATGAAGAGATGGGACGCAGCTTGATGCAAGCAAATGTCAATTTATTGTACAGAAGCACGAGTTTTTATACACTTTCAGAAGCTGCGCGTTTTAAACAGATTGGTTCTTGAAGCTAAGCCTTGCATACTAGGCAATCCCTGATTGGTGGTTAACTACCAGCAATTAACCGCAAGGGCCATCCGTCTCCCACTCCCCTGTGCTCTGTAAACATGCCTCATCGTGTTAATTGTTGTCTAGACAAGCTCGAGCACATTCCCCTCAGCTAACTGATTGCCGCGCATGGTCCTAGTTTCCAGCCCGCTCCTGCAGGAAGCCAGTGTAAACATAAAGTATTCCAAGTACAAGGTTCGCCACAGGTCATCAAATTATTTGCTGTGGTCACTGTCTTTCAACTATGGCCCAGAGCTCCTATTAATTTAGTTTCCGATTCACTTTATGTGTGCAATGTTGTTTGGCGACTGGAAAAGGTGTGGTTGAAGGAAGTACCTAACAAACAGCTGTTTTAATTATTTAAAGAACTTTGGATACTGCTGAATGCCCGTGTGGCCACATATTATGTTACATATTCGCAGTCACAGTAATTTACCTGGATTTTTGGTAGAGGGCAATAACAGAGCAGACCGGCTGGTATCGGCTGCTTGCTTTGCTCCTCTCCCAGACAAACTACAGCAAGAGAGTTTATCACACCTTTTTTTTTTTTTTCATCAAGATATAAAAGCACTGAAAGATGAATTTCAACTCACTCAAGCAGAGGCTAGGGACATTGTACAGATGTGTCCAGATTGTCAGCAATTTGGCCAACCCCTGTTACGGGGACAAATCCTTGGGATTTACAGTCACTGGAGTTATGGCAGACAGATGAAACACATATCCTGGAGTTTGGTTGCCTAAAATTTGTGCATGTGTCTATTGATACCTATTCGTCTGCCATGTGGGCCTCAGTGGAGTCTGGAGAAAAAGCCAAAGACGCTGTCAGACATTGGTGGAAAGCCTTCGCTGCCTTGGGTGTGCCTTTTTGCTGATTTAAAGAATCAGTCAGCAATATGCAGGCGAGCGGAGGCTATCTTTATTCGGCAGCGCTGGGTGCATGGGGGATCACTCCACCAATGTCATGCACCCCAAGGGGACTTTTCAGTCCCCCCTTTATACAAGCTACTCATACCTATTCATTAACTTTCCAGGAAATCATTTACATATTCATTACAGTTCTGAGAATTCATTTACATATCCCACGCCTGCGCAATGTCCTTGAGGAGTTGTCTCTGCGCAGACTCTATTCCTTAGCGGCCATGTTTAAAGTCTTCATCTTCGCCACGTTGCATGTACAACAGAAATCTAAGACCAAATGTCCCTTCTAAAGATAACCAACCCAAGGACTTAGCAGTCTGTACATCCGTCATGTGGCAATAAGGGTCCTTGGACATTTCCTGACTTTAACTAAACATAGGTGTGTCATCCTTTAGATAAGTGGTACAGCATTCACTATTCATTCCCCCCTTTTCTAACAGCTATTGTAAATTCTTTTACAACTACCGAAAATCATCATATCTTATGATCATTCTTCGACAGCACCAAACAAAAAATTGAAGTAATATACATATTAATATTCCTAAAACTACTACAATAAGTATTATAACAAAAGCATGCTTTAACCATTCTAAGTTAGGTAACCATGAAGTCAGTTTGCTCCATATAGCTTCAAAACTCCATGATAAATTGTCTTTAGTAATTTCACTATGGGATGTATATCTTCAGTGATTTTATTGATGGCCCTCAAATCCTGAACCAGCCTATAGCTTCTTCCATCTGCCTTTTTGATTAGCAATATGGGTGTATTGTACTCTGATTCACATTCAATTAGTATTCCATACTGTAAAAATTTATCAATTATTTCTTTAATCCCTTTCCTGTCTTCTAACCTCAGAGGATATTGTCTAACCTTAATGGGTTTTTCTCCTGGCTTCAGTTTAATAATTAATGGAACTGCATTTTTAGCTTTTCCAGGAACTTCAGTAGCCCAAATTCCTGGAAATACTTGATCTATAATTTCTGGATGTATCTCACTTTTAGATACAGTTTGTATTAATGCTAGACTTAAAACATTAATTAATTGTTCTTCTCCTATTCTTAATTCCATTTTCCCTTTTTCAAAGACAATTTCTGCTTCTAATTGTTCTAACAAATCTCGACCTAATAAGGATTTTGGAGATCCAGGTAGATATAGAAACATATGTATCCCTATCTGTTTTCCCAATTTATATTTCAGTGGTTTTAAGAAAAAGGCTTTTTCTTGTTGGCCATTAGCTCCTACCACAGTTACAAATTCTTTATCTTCTGGTATCAATTTTTGTTTCAATACTGAATAAGAGGCTCCTGTATCTATCAAAAATTCCATTTCCTGTTCTATATTCCCTAGCTTTATTTTAACCAGGGGATCCACTAGGTTAGACTCCCCCAGTCCTTTTCATTGATCAGAGGTAATGCTGGCTATCACAGGCTGGGCTCCGCGCCTGGGACACTGTCCTTTCCAATGACCTATTTCTTTACATTGATCTGATTTTAAGGGCTGCCGAAGTCCTCCCCGTCTACCAGCTCTCCGACCTCTGCCTCGAAGGGGCCCTTCCTGCTTTCTTAATGCCGCTACTGTGGCTGCAGCAATAGTTTCTCCCAACTTTTGCCTTTCATCCCCTTCTCGATTTCTAAATACTCTCCAAGCCTCCTCCACTAGTCTTTCCAAATCTCTTATATCTGGTTCCTTCAATTTCTGGAGTTTCCACCTTATATCTTTGGCGGATTGTCCTAGAAATAATGAAACCAGTTGTTGTTTGCCCCCCTCAAAAGAAGGATCTAAGGTGGTATACTTTTGCATAGCTGTTCTCAATCGGTCAAGAAATTCTGTGGGGGTTTCAGATTGTCCTTGTTTTATCTTATACAGTCTCGACCAATTAACCGACTTTGGTATCGCATTTTCCAAAGCAGCTCTTATCCATTCCTGATATCTTTTCAATAATCGATAATCATTTTCATTATTGTAATCCAAATTTGGGTCTGCTCTTGGTACATGGACTTCTACTGTACCTGGTAGAACTCCCGTCATTGTTTGAATCTGTACCTGTGTCCAAGCAGTTCTAATCACCAGTTGCTTTTCTGTTTCAGATAATGCATCCAGCATTATATCTATATCTTTCCAGTCTGGATCTAAATTCTTTACAATTAACTCAAATCTTTTAGCAATTGATTCCGGATTATCTCAATACCCTTTTACTGCTTCCTTCCAAGAATCCAAATCATTTGTCGTAAAGGGTATCTTTATTCTGGTAGGACCATTAGTTCCCATAGCTTGCCGTAAGGGGGCTTGAACTATCGGCCCAGCCTTGCTTCGGGTGCGAGCAGTTATTGGAGTAAATTCCTTTTTGCTTACTTCCTCACTCGCCCCTTCAGCTCCCGTTTCTCTACCTGCATCACCATCTGTTCGAGCCGGAGGTGGGGGTGAAACAAAATCCTCCATCCTTTCCTCCAGTTCATTTAATTTCAAACATCTTTGCCCAATACTACATGATGAACAACATCTCTTCATTCTCCCAACATTACCCCCCTCTGTTCCTTTTCCATTGCTAATATTAAAGGATCTTGTGGAGCTAGGTTAATACCACGCTCCTTTTGCCACTCTGAGTGATTCCTCAGAGTGAAAAACATATCAGCATGCATCACTTCATCCCATTTTTCCTCTCACCTCAAGAATAACATTAACTGTAATAAAACATTATAATTCAGTGTCCCATTTAAGGGCCATTTCTCTCCCTCCCCTAACTTATACAGGTGCCACCACTGATTGCAGTACTTAACCAAAGTCCTCTTATTCACACTTCCTCCAGGTTGCCCTCCTATTTCCTTCCAGTGACTTAGAACACATCCCAACGGACTCTTTCTTACTATTCCACCACTTTGTTTTCCCCCCATATTATCTCAATCACTATCCCAGCCACAGACCACTCTAATTTCACTTACAGCTCTCTCTTATCCCAAGGCATCCAAACCTTACAGTTAGGGCATTCAATTTCTTGTCCCCACCATACATAAAATAATTCTTTACACCATATACACTTTAAAACATATAGAGGTTCACATTTACCCCTCAGATGTTCAAGACAATAACCACATACCAACATTCATAATATACCTAATACAGAAATGTTCTCACATTTCCAGCATAAATGAGTATAACAATTATTATTAGTAACCCTATAATTATTAATCCTATATATACAGATTGACTCCAAATTATCAAATGTTTGTTAGCGTCCCGACCAAAATAGAATCAGAGTTCCAATATTACCTCAATATTGGAAAGAATACCAGAACAGAATCAGAGTTCCAATATTACCTTAATACCGGAACGAATACCAGAACAGAATCAGATGTATACCTGGGGTGCTAGCTACCCGGCATATGCCATCCTGCATAAGCATACAATGATCTTATGTCTTACGGACAGCTTTACAGATGGACCGGTCCCAGAACAGAAATATCCCAAACAGTACTGTTCAAAACATACCAGAATATAATATTCGAATAAAGGTAATACCTTTGCTCTGCGAGATGGAGTCCTTGTCTGCTCCTGCAGTGATCCAGATGAGACGAGGAGCCCCTCCGGGAAAAATCCCTGGGGGTACCCTAGGGACTCCCTGCTCTCAATGGGTCCCGCAGCTGAGCTGAGCAGGTCCCATCTGGGTTGCCAAATTGATTTGAAGAATCAGTCACCAATATGCAGGCGAGCGGAGGCTATCTTTATTCGGCAGCGCTGGGTGCATGGGGGATCGCTTCACCAAAGTCATGCACCCCGAGGGGACTTTTCAGTCCCTCCTTTATACAAGCTACTCATACCTATTCATTAACTTTCCAGGAAATTGTTTACATATTCATTACAATTCTGAGAATTCATTTACATATCTCATGCCTGCGCAATGTCCTTGAGGAATTGTCTCTGCACAGACTCTATTCCTTAGCGGCCATGTTTAAAGTCTTTGTCTTTGCCACGTTGCATGTACAACAGGAATCTAAGACCAAATGTCCCTTCTAAAGATAACCAACCCAAGGACTTAGCAGTCTGTACATTCGTCATGTGGCAATAAGGGTCCTTGGACATTTCCCAACTTTTAGCTAAACATAGGTGCGTCATCCTTTAGATAAGTGGTACAGCATTCACTATTCATTGCATAAAAACGGACAATGGGCCAGCTTATGCTAGTCAGTACACAGCTGACTTTTGAAGCTATGGGGTATTACTCAATTTACAGGCATTCCTCACTCTCCCACAGGACAGGAGATTGTGGAGCACTCCCATCTCACCTTAAAAGAAATGTTGATAAAACAAAAAGAGGGAATGTCTGGGGAATCCCCGCAAGCACGATTTTGGAAGACCCTCTATGTGTTGAATTATGTGAACTTTCGTAACGGGGCTAATGTACCTGCTATCTTTGTGCATTTTGCTTCACTGTGCACACCACGAGGGGAAATATCTTGAGGGGTAGCCAAAGTTAACATCCAATCTTTGCAGAGAGGACAATGGGAAGGTCCATTTGATTTGTTAAACTGAGGAAGGGGGTATGCTTGTGTTTCCGCAGGTACGGGATCGCAGTAGGTGCCTGCCCAACACATCAAGCCATGGCTAAGAGCATAATATTCACATCTACTGTTTTGATCATGTGCAAAGACCGACGGTCAGAAGTCTGTGACAGTGGTTTGACCTCCAGTCCTTCTGAGAAAGAGTCAAGCATCAGTGTAAAAAACACTTTGCATGGAAGAGACATTAACTGCTAACCATGACATTGGGCATGGTTTTGCTCCTCGCTCTGGCAACGTCAGTCGCCTTATTCTGGGGTGCACAACCAAAGAAAAATGTGTGGGTTATGTTAGTTAACCTGACAGGTCAGGACTCCATATGTCTTTCAACAGCCACACCAGATAACCCCTTCATGATTTGTTTAGTTGGGGTGCCTCTGGACTCTTGAAGTATGTTTGAGGGTTTAGTCAATACATCGTGGCTAAGAAAAAATGTATCTGAGTTATACAAGAATAGTTCCAACCTGGTGTTGATGATTAACACCTTGTTCGTGGCTGATATAGAACCCCCAGAGATCAATTTACTAGGATATGTAAAAATGGATTATTTTGTGGGTTTTGTAGATGCTACAGAGACGGCTAGAAAAGGGTGAATTAGCAAACAGTCCTTGAATGCTACAGTACCCATATTCCAAAATCACACTGGGTGGTGTAATGAAACCAAGAGGTCAGCCATAAGCGTGGTTAATAATGTTGGAGTACATCCCTGGCATCTTTCTCATGGAATTTTTCTAATTTGTGGAGATCATGCTTGGCCAGGCATACCCTCCCAATCTGTCAGTGGGCCTTGTTCTATCGGATGGCTTACCTTGTTAACGCCCAATATGAGCATGATTTTAAATATATCTTGCCATCGCCACAGAGATAAGTGGATGGCACACGTTTTTGCACATGACTGTAATGATCAAGTGCAGTTTTGGGGAGTGGGAGCTAGAGTTGCATCTTCCTTTTTTTTGCCTGGTGTTGCAGCAGCAAAAGCTTTAGGAGATTTAGATAAGTTAGGATGTTGGCTAGCAAAGCAGACTAATGCTACTTCTAAAGTGTTGAGTGCATTGTTATTAGATGTAAGTTCTGTAAGGCATGCTACATTGCAGAATAAAGCAGCGATTGATATTTTTGCTATTAGTCCAAGGACATGGTTGTAAGGAATTTGAAGGAATGTGTTGTATGAATTTGTCAGATCATTCGGAGTCCATTCACAGAAGTATCCAAACATTAAAGGATGGCTTCAGTTGCTTACAAGTTAATGATGAATGGGGTTGGTTGAATAGGTTATTTGACGGCTGAGGCATAACTGGTTAGCTAAGATTGTTGGTTAAAACAGGCCTGATTTCATTAATGTTGTGTGTTATTTTGCTGGTGATGCCATGCCTGCTGCAGTGTTTGCAACGAACAGTTCGTAACATGTTAAAGCAAGCTTTTTTGGTTGAAAAACAAAAAGGGGGAATTACAGAGGATGGAGACAGTGGTTTTAACCTTGGTAATGTGCAGCTCTGACCTTGCTTTAATGAGATGCAGCTGTTATCCTGCAGCAAAGAAGTAAAATAACTTTGGGGGAGTGTGAGAAGAAACCTGGAGGGAACAGAAACAAAGGAGGAATATGATCTCACCTCTGGAGACAAGGTGAACAGCTGAGAATAGCCTATGTGAACAGTGGTGGGGCGCATGGACAGTAGAGTTTGATCAATAATAAAGCTTTTAGCAGCACATGTACAGAGTATAAACTTATAAAACCTGTAACTAACTAACAATAAAAGTCTTTGCTTCACTCTCCTTGCAAAGTCTGTGCCTCAGTTGCCACATTATTCCTCAAGTTTGGGCACCATTTGTGGCATATGAAGACACGGACCCCAAGTCAGTGAAGAAGTGAGATAGTTTATTGCATACGTAAGTGCTGGTTATATACAATCGCTTATCTACCCAAATTTTGCCCTGGAATGTCCCTACGTGCAGCAGAGCACCTGGGAATTTGTCTATGTGTAGCAAAGCAGTTGCTCATTATGAGCTGTTCACACGCTTGTGGTTTCACTGCCAAATTTGGCTTCTTATCTGTACACTAACAGTTCTGCCAATTCAGCCTTGTTTCTCTACAAAGTCAACTTATTTTCATCCCTTACATGTAAGGTACAAACAGTCCAATTCATTAATTGTGTCAATTTTTTTTAGTGATTTCATCTGGGCAATTATATTTCTATTAAAGAAATGTCCTCATACAGAAGCGTTATTACTCTGCTGGCACTCTGTCAATTGCCACGGAGTCCCTACTCCTTTAACTTTGCAACATTTGAGGGTGGCTTTTGGTTCTATAGTTATATTTGTCAAATTTGGACACAATGCAAAGGTCATCCCTTGCCATCCTGCTAACTTATTCCTGTCTTTCTTAGAGAGGGGTGCCCGCAAAGAACAATTTACAGTGAACCGAATGTCTGCATAAAGGCAAGGATGAGAGGCTGCGCAAAGATTATCTTGCTGCCTTGTCTTAGGTTCCTTGTGCCACCACCACATGAAATTTGAGGTAGTTAGTCCTTTTCTCAAGGGCCAACTGGGAATGAAGGACATTACTATACTAAAGCAAACACACAATACAATCATTAACAGTTTTGAGTCAACTTTACAGATGTAGGTCCTGTAGGTTGGGATTTCCATGGTCCATCAGGCACTTTCTTAATTCTTGAATAGTGGATCCAAGCAGCGTGCTTCTGAAGCTTGACTGCTGTGTAAGTCATGAGCAGAACTTGAAAAGGGCCACTCCACTTTTCTCCAAGAGGATTACCTGAAATAATTTTAATATAAATCCAATTTCCAGGCTTGAACAGACGTACAGGGGAATCTAAATCCCATACTTTAGTAGTTATCACTAGTTTGTTCACTTCCTGTAATTGTTTACCTAATGCAACTAAATACTGCTGTAGTTTCTCCCACTTGGGCGAGATCCTGCCCTTGATATCTAGTTTGAATTGGTCTCTCATACATGATTTCAAAAAGACTCAGTTTCTCCTTAGTTCTTGGTTTGGTTCAAAGCCTCATTAGTGCAATAGGGAGGGCTTGATCCCATCTTAAATTAGTTTCCTGGCAATTTTTACTCAAGTGTGTCTTAATTAAATGGTTCATTTTCTCCACCTGCCCACTTGCTTATGGGTGGTAAGGCATGTGCAGTTTCCAATTAATTTCTAAAAATCTACTAACTGGTTGAATTACTTGTGACACAAAGTGTGGTTCCCTATTAGAGGAGATCACTTCTGGTACTCTGAATCTGGGAATAATTTCCTTCAATAAAATTGTTGTTACCTCTCGAGCCTTATTTGTTCTGCAAGGGAAAGCTTCAGGCCATCCGGAGAAGATATTAGTTAGTACCAATAGATACCTATACCCCCCTTTTCTAGGGAGTTCCAAAAAGTCTATCTGCCAGTTTTGACCTGGAACATTCCCTTTACTGATACTTCCAAATTTTACACGACTTTCTACCTTGGGATTATTCTTTAGGCATACTTCACCCCTTTTAACTATGATTTTAATAGTTTGATACAGTCTTTGGCTGTTATTTGCTTCATAAGGGAGTTATACAAGGCTTCGGTTCCCCCAATGATGTCATCTTATCAAGCAAAATTATGTCAGCATGTTTCATACCTTTCCCTTGAGTAGTTAAGAGTCCTTGTTCTTTCCAAATCGCTCCACGGGCATGGACTACACCAAAGGCATACTTTGAATCTGTCCAAATCTTCACTTGCAGTCCTTTGGCAAGCTCCAATGTTCTTACTAGGGCAATTATTTCAGCTTGTTGTGCAGATGTGCCCTTAGGAAGTGACTTTGCTTCCACCAGCTGGTCTGTGGTGGTCACAGCATATCCTGCCATTCGAACTCCATTCTTTACAAAACTGCTCCCATCAGTATACCACATGTAGTTGGCTTCCTCCAGCGGCTCCTCCTTCAAATCTGGTCTGCTTGTACACACAGTCTCAATAGTTCCTATGCAATCATGTACAACAGCCTCCAATTCCTGTTTGTCACTCAAAAAGAAAGCAGGGTTTAGAAGGGTAGATGTGACCCTTTCTATATCATCCTGTTCCGTTAACACTGCTTGGTATTTCAAGAATCTTGATGGTGAAAGCCAGTGTCCGCCTTTCTGCTCCAAAATGGAGGTTACAGTGTGGGAAGTGTGCACAATCATCTTCTGCCCCAGAGTAAATTTTCAAGCTTCCTGAATGATCAGAACAATGGTGGCTACTGCCCGAAGACAACCTGGCCATCCTTCGCCTACTTCATCCAATTGTTTAGAGAAGTACATTACAGCTCATTTATAAAGGGCCCAGATTTTGAGCCAAAATTCCCAGAGCCACTCCTTGCCTTTCATATGAGAATAACCAGAAGGGCTTAGTTATGTTAGGTAGGCCTAAAGCTGGGGCCCTCATGAGTTCCAATTTCAGTTCTTTAAAAGCTTTCCTGGCTTCACCAGTCCATATTAATTGTGTCTGGCTATTTTTCAGAAGTTCATATAGAAGTTTCACCAAAAGTCCATAATTATAAATCCACAGTGGGCATCAACCTGTCATTCCCCAAAAGGTTCAAAGCTCTTTTACCATGGTCAGTTCTGGGGTCCTGCAGATGGCTTCTTTTCAGTCGTTCCCATGCTTTATCCCTTAGAAATCACGAATCCCGGGTATATTATTTCTTTCTTCAAGATCTGGGCTTTCTGTAATGAGACTCAGTAACTGTTTAGTCCAAGAAATTTCAACAAACCCACAGTCCATTCCTTACACTCTTTGTTCTTCAATGTGGCTATCAACATATCATACACATACTGCAAAAGAATTCCATTTCCCAGAGGCCTCACACAGCTCTCTAATTCCTTGGCTAATTGATTTCCAAACATGGTGGGGCTATTCTTAAATCCTTGAGGTAACACTACCCAGGTTAGTTGGGTTTTCCATCCTGTATCAGGGTTTTCCCATTCAAAGACAAATAAATTGTGGCTTTTGGGAGCCAAGGTGAGGCAAAAGAATGCATATTTTAGGTCTAATAAAGTAAATAATTCATAGGTTTCCCTTAAACTAGTTAGCAGAGTATACGGGTTTGTGTTATGGTTTAACCTCAGCTGGCAACCAAGTACCACACAGCTGCTTGCTCACTCTCCCCACCCACTAGCCCCCCCACCCAGAGGGATGGGGGGAAGAATCGGAAAGGAATGTAAAACTCAAGGGCTGATATAAGAACAATTTAATAAGTAAAACAAAAGCTGCACACACAAGCAAAGCAAAACAAGGAATTCATTCACTATTTCCCATGGGCACGTAGGTGTTCAGCCATATCCAGGAAAGCAGGGCTCCATCACGTGAAACGGTTACTCAGGAAGACAAACACCATAATGCCAGATGTCCCCCCTTCCTTCTTCTTCCCTCAGTTTATATACTCAGCATGACGTCATATGGTATGGAATACCACTTTGGCTAGTTCAGGTCAGCTGTCCTGGCTGTGTCCCCTCCCAAATTCCCTGTGCCGCTCCAGCCCTCTCACTGGCAGGGCCCAAGGAACTGAAAAGTCCTTGATTTAGTATAAACATTACCCAGCAACAACTAAAACCATCAGTGTGTTATCAACATTGTTCTCACATCATAGCCAAAACACAGCACTGTACCAGGTACTAAGAAGGAAGTTAACTCCATCCCAGATGAATCCAGGACAGTATCCACCCCTTATTCCATACCATTTACTTCATGTCACACTTTCCAATACAGCCTTGTTAACCACCATCACTCTTCCCATCCTTTGATATAATACATAGATATCATTCCCCTAGTCTATGCACCACCCCTGTAAAAATGTCTATAAAATGTCCACAAATGTCTACAATATGTCCATTGAGTTCATTTAGTCCATGAACACGATCTCTTATGGTGGTCACTCAGGAGAAGAGAGGTTGTGTGTTGTACGGGGTTATCAGGCATCAAAGCCAGCTCAGGTCAGGTCACTGTTGCACTTGCACTGTTTCTTGTAAGGCTTGTCCTTGAGTGGTTCAGGTGGTTGCTGCTATAGTCACTCCTATAACATGAAACTCAAATCATGGGTTACAATGATTTAAAGGTATATCCATTACAATCTCCACCCCTGGTCCCTTTGGACCACCCCTTAGGGTTCAACACTGCAATGAACTCCTCCCCTTGCCCCTGCTCCGGGTTGGACTTATCCACAGACTGCTGTTCCTTTAAGGCTGTACCTGCTCCAAGTCGAGCCTCAGCTACGAACCACAGTCTCTCCAGCAGCATACCTGCTTCGGCATAGACTCATCCACAGCCACAGTCACTTTGAAGTGCACCTATTCCAACATGGCCTTACCCACGGGCCATGACCATATACCTGCACCAGTGTGGCCTTACCCACAGCCACAGTCCCTTCAGAAGTAAATCAGCTCCAGCATGGCCTTATCCCTGACCACAATCCCTCCAGGGCTGTACCTGCTTTGTTGCGGGCTTATCCATGGCCACATGCTTTGAGGTGCTCCAGCATGACCTCATGCACAGCCACAGATGCTTTGAGGTGTACCTTCTCCAACATGGACTTGCCCTTGGGCCACAATTCCTCCAGAGGTATACCTGCTGCAGCACAGACATAACCATGGCCGCAGACACTCCGAGATGTACCTGCTCAGGCATGGACTTATTCACAGCCACAGGGGCTTTGAGGTGTCCTGCTCCCACGTGGACTCATCCACAGGTCACAGTCCCTTTGAGTCAAGTTCACACTGGAGTTCCAGCCTGTCCAGTACAGCAGCACGGAAACAGCAGAGATGCCCTGGCCACCTGCCAGCTCAGGCGCATTGCCATTGCTGTTATCAAAACGTTCCTGGGCCCAGCACAGTAAGATGAATAGCAGTGCAGTGCAGCAAGCAGCGAAAGCAAGAAGCAGCCACTAGCAAGCACTAGACTCTAATGTACAGTAACGAAGCAAGCCCTATGGTAAGCACAGAAACCTGCCCCTTCATAGCTAGACAGCAATAACAGCTATTAATTTGAACTAGCACATACCAATCAAATTTCTTGTTATCTTGAACCCTTCACACCCCACGTTGGGCACCAAAAAGGAATGTCGTGGTTTAACCCCAGCCGGCAACTAAGCACCACACAGCCGCTTGCTCACTTCCCCCTCACCCAGACGGATGGGGAGAAGAATCGGAAAGGAATGTAAAACTCAAGGACTGATATAAGAACAATTTAATAAGTAAAACAAAAGCCGTGCATGCAAGCAAAGCAAAGCAAGGAATTAATTCACCACTTCCCATGGGCAGGCAGGTGTTCAGCCATCTCCAGGAAAGCAGGGTTCCACCATGCGTAACAGTTACTCGGGAAGAGAAATGCCATAATGCCAGATGTCCCCCCCTTCCTTCTTCCCCCAGTTTATATACTCAGCATGACGTCATATGGTATGGAATATCCCTTTGGATAGTTCAGGTCACCTGTCCTGGCTGTGTCCCCTCCCAGTTTCCCGTGCCCCTCCAGCCCTCTTGCTGGCAAGGCCCAAGGAACTGAAAAATCCTTGATTTAGTATAAACATTACCCAGCAACAACTAAAACCATCAGTGTGTTATCAGCATTGTTCTCACACCAAATCCAAAACACAGCACTGCACCAGCTACTAAGAAGCAAATAAACTCTATCCCATCTGAAAGCAGAATAGTTTGCCACTACCAGATACAAGTCTTCAACTATCTGATTTATTGCTCGCAAATCCTGCACTAATTGATAAGTTTTGCCATCAGGCTTTTTGATAGGTAGAATAGGAGTGTTATATTCTGAAGGGCCCTCAATCAGTAGTCCATATTTTATATATTCTTCTATAATACATTTCACTCCTTGCCTGTCCTCCAATTTCAAGGGATATTACTTTACCCTTACAGGCTGTGCCCCTTCTTTAAGTTTAATAACAACCCATTCTGCATTTTTAAATTTTCCAGGTATTCCTGAGGCCCATACTCCTGGGTATACCTTGTCTTTTATTTCTTGTATAATTTCTTTTCCCCTAATTTTGGGTTCAATAAGAGTTAAACTTAAAATTTCAGTTCAATTTCTCCATCTTTAAACTTTATTTCAACATTTAATCGCTCTAATAAATCCCTTTCTAAAAGTGGTCTAGAAGCCTCAGGCAGGGAGAGAAACCTATGAATCCCCACAATCTTCCCAATTTTGAACTGTAATGGTTTCAAAAAGAAAGCTTTCTCAACTTGTCCAGTTGCCTCCACGATATTAACATTTTGTTCACTTACGGGCAATAAGGTCTGATTTAGTACTGAAAATGTGGCACCCATACCTACTAGAAATTCTACAGGTAACCCTTCTTTCCCTAGCTGAATTTTTACCAAGGGCTCTGCTACGGAAAATCCCCCAGGTTCCCGTTAATCAGCTTCCACATCAGCAACTACCACCAACCTGCCCAGTATCTGACAACCCCCCCTCCAATGCCCCATTTGCTTCTAACAAGCACACTGATCCATCAGGTGTGCTCAATTTCCCTTAGGTGGAGCACCACTCTCCCTCCACCAGTGCTGTCTCCTGATGGGTTTTGAGAGAGCACCCAGCCTCCCTTGGTGGGTAAATCAACCACTGTAGCATTAGCAATCGTCCTGCCCATAGTTTTCTCCTTCTGACTATCTCCACTCTGGTACACCTGCCATGCAACCTCTAGCAATTCCTCCAAATCGTATCCACTTCCCACACTCTCTGCAACCTTCTTCTGATATCATCTGCCGATTATCCCAAAAACAGAAAGTCAGCTGACTCCCTCCTGGGAGGTAAGATCCAAAGGACTATATTTCTGCATCCCTTCTTTTAATCAATTCAGAAAATCAGTAGGGGATTCCTTTTTATCTTGTTTAATTTCGTACAATTTGGACCAATTCACTGGTTTTGAGACAGCATTCCTTATTCCATATGCAATCCATTCCCTGTATCTAATTTCTGGCTGCTCTCACAACCATTCACTTTTCTAACTCACTAAACACCACATCCAACATTGCAAAAGCATCTTTGCCCAATGCTACAAGCCGAGCAACATCTTTTTAACTTCCCATTCTTAGTTTTCTCTTTTCCTATCACCAGGACCTGGGATGCTAAATTAATTCCACATTCCTTTTGCCACTCTAGGTGATTTCACAGAGTAAAGAACAGCTGCATAAACTATCCCATTTACCTTCTCATCTCAGAAATAACATAAGTTGTCAGAGAGTATTATAATTCAGAGTTCCGTTTAAAGGCCATTTTTCTCCATCATCTAACTTATATAAAGGTCACCATTAATTGCAATATTTTATCAGAGTTTTATGGTTCACACTTCCTCTCCAGGTAGTTCCCCAATATCTTCCCAATAAGCCAGAATACAGCCCGAAAGGCTTTGGTTTTTTGTTTTCTTTTTTTTTTTTCCTTTCAAAACCTCGCTCTCTTGGTTTCCCATTCTGAAAATTATACAACACAAGGACAGGGACTAAGACTCAAACACACACAGAGCTGACAATTATTCAGGTTCACACATTTTTCAATCACTTCGTCGTTCTCCAGTTGTTCCCCTCACAGGATAACAGAACCATCAATCCGGACACTGCACTCGCTTCGTACATATTTGTACATCTCACTCACACAATCATATAGGTTTAACTACAAAGTCAAGTTACAATAAACAAATTTCAAATCCAAATGTTCCTTTAAACATTCATTCACCCCCTTAAAAACCTTTCTGCAACCAAAACCTCAGGGAGACAAAAGTACACAGATTACAAAGTTACCAAATGTATGCTTTCAAATCCAAATGTTCCATATATCACCAAAAAAATAAATTCTCAAATCACAAAATTCCACAGATCAACCAAATAGCAAGGACATGTCCAAAGCCAAAATTATCAAAATTCCAAATGCATACCGAAGTATACCCAAATGTATACCAGTAAGGTGCTAGCAACCCGGTATACGCTGTCCAGTGGAAGATCTCTTTCTTGCAGATTACAGGCAGCTCCCAAATTGACACACCCCCCCCCCCCAATAAAATAAAATAAAATGATAATAAAAAAGAATACCTTCATCAGATGGTCCTTGTCTCTTCCCACAGTGATGTGACTGAGGTGAGGAGTCCCTCCAAAGAAATCCCTGGGGGTACCCAAGGGACTCCTGTTCTCAATGGGTCCTGCAGCCGAGCAGAGAGGGTCCCACCTGGGTCACCAGAACTGATACAAAGATTGGCAGCATCCAAACCCCCTTGCTTTCTAACCTCACCAAAGTGGGAAGCTAGGTGCGGCTGGGTAAGGAGTCTGATATAATAAAACTCAATAACAGCAGACTGTTATTAAGTAAGGTATTCCTTATTGCAGCACTGGGGTAGCACTGGGGATAGCTCCTCCATAAGTGCTCCAACAATCTGACAAACTTTTAGAGACTATATACCATAAAGTTACACATATTCGTAAGATTTCCAAGAACTCATTAACACATGCACATGTCTGGTCCGCATGCACAGTCATCTTCCCTGGTGGTCTTTGGATGGTGGTCGGGGCCTTCAGATGAAGGCTTGCAGTCTTCTTCACTGCACCCAGTGATTGACCTTTACTTCTGGGCAAACTCAGTTCTGAGATCAGTAGACCATATCCTAAGAGGCTATTGTTGCCACTCTCTTGTAACTTTCTTATCTCTTGGTCCTGTGTATCCTTTCTCAAGATTGAGTTGTTTACCTGAGATTATCCAGGTGTCCCCTTATCTTACCCCAATCCCTTATTTTACAACTATCCTGAGCCTCTTTTGTTCAACTAAGTATCTAAGGTATTTACATCTTCTTTGGTTTTGGGGCCTTTGGTGTTTAGCATTCCTACTTTCTATTTAATGCATCCTCCAAGACTAGGCCAAACAGGGCAGATAAATTAGTTGTTTCTATAACAATGATGAAAAATGAAATAGTTAATACTGGGCCTGACACTACCAGTTCTGTAGGCCAGTGCCAGTTCTTAGCCAGATCTGTTAGAGTAGGCAGATAAATCAATTTTGGTTATTTAAACCGACAGAATGATGGGTAAGCTTTCATTGGGACTATTTCCAGTGACTCTCTTCTTTGGCCAGCATGCTGGGACAGCTGTGACATGGCCCGGCATGCCGCAGAGTGGGGTGCTCGGCAGAGCACCACCAGGCTGCCGTGGCAGTCGTGCTGGGTCCCCGCCATTAACGGTTACTCAGGAAGACAAAGGCCATAATGCCAGATGTCCTCCCCTTCCTTCTTCTTCCCAAAGTTTATATACTCGGCATGACATCATATGGTATGGAATACCTCTTTGGCTAGTTTGGGTCACCTGTCCTGGCTGTGTCCCCTCCCAATTTCCCATGCCCCTCCAGCCCTCTCGCTAGCAGGGCCCAAGAAACTGAGAAGACCTTGATTTAGTATAAACATCCCCCAGCAACAACTAAAACCATCAGTGTGTTATCAACATTGTTCTCACACCAAATCCAAAACACAGCACTGCACCAGCTACTAAGAAGCAAATTAACTCTATCCCAGCTTAAACCAGGACTCTGCTCATTGCAGGGGGATTGGACTAGATGACCTTTAAACGTCCCTTCCAACCCAAACCATTGTATAGTTCTATGAAACTGGAATTAAGCTGAATTTAGGGCTTTTGTGCAGTCAAGACTGAAAACTAATGTTACTGTCTTTTTATACTGCTGGGGAGATCAAGTCAGATACTTGTAAAGCTGTGTAAAGAGCAGTTTTATTATTTTATTTTCAAGTATCTTCTAAGTAAAGCAAATAGTTTCAGTCATTTTCATTTTATATTCTTGAAAGTAGTTAATGCAGTTGGGAAAATGTTTTACTGCTAATCTACATCTTAATTTTTTTAATTGCCTTTGTTTCTCCCTATGTTTAGACTTCAGGAGGTCAGACATCAACCACAGATAAGCATTTCAACACCAGTTAATCTGAATAGAACAATCAATTTTCTAAGAAGTATTTGCCTAGAAGATGATTTTGTGGGAGGTAATTCCAAAGAAAACAAAATCTACAAAGAAAAATAATTAAAATTATAAATTAATAATAAAATTTTCTGCAGAAGTCAAGCAAACATGTCATGTCTATGTAAGTGGATCAGGAATATATCTGAAATTCTGAACTCCGGGAATACATGTAGGAATTGAACAATTAGATTTTCCATGAATGAGCACAAATAAATCATGGTAGAAGATATTTAGAGACTGTTATGCTGTTGATACAATCAACAGAATCCAGTTTCTGATTCAGTATATGTAATAAAATACAATAAAATCACAGTCTTTTGCTAAAGATGAATTTCTCTGGTTTTCTTTGTCTTCTGGTCCTCATAATCATACTGTCTTTTTCAGCTTGGAGCTCTGTAGCGAAGTTAGAAGTGAGCTCTTCAAAAGAGAATCCAGAATTTTTAGACATAGCTGTATGAGGAGAGTACTATAGTAATATTTGTTCCTTGAAACCTTTCTTTTTTATATTAGTTTAAATGTTGTGACTTAGGGTTTTCTTTGAGGGTTGAGGGCCCATGGTGAAAGCATGGAAACTAAATGATAATCCATGAAAATTAAATACTATAAAAAGAGAAAAAAATCTGTCTTGGACAAAGCATCATATTGTTAGTGCAGCCAGGTGAGAGGACTATAAGTAATAAATTAACCCAGACACACAAGGAAACCTTACTTTAAGCTGATTTTCAGATATTTTAATTTTCACCTTTATACAGATTCTGGTGCTCAGAAAGGATTAATGAAGTGATTTTTCTGCAGCAGCTGTACAGCCTCCTTTGTCATTGGTGTCAATGTCCCATTTCAAATTACTTTGTATTAATACTGTCTTATTATCTTAAAGCAAGGTATTGTTACATTCATGTTTTATACATGGTATCTGACATCTTATCTGTGTAAATGTCTTGGTTTTGAATTGGCATTAGAGTTCACTAATTGGCCTTCATGCTTGCTAATGCAGGTACCTATCGCCACTACCACGGTGCACTGGCAGCAATACTGTACCAACCAAGACTCCCTGATTCCCATCCATAAGCGCATTTGCCAACTAGAGAGCCAAGGAGTGATCAGCAGAACCTGTTCACCCTTTAATAGCCCCATATGGCCAGTGTGAAAGTCTAATGGAAAATGGAGACAGTGGACTTTTGTGGCCTGAATGAAGTCATACCACCATTGAGTACTGCCGTACTAGACATGCTAGAACTTCAATATGAACTGGAATCAAAGGCAGCCAAGTGGTATGGCACCACTGATATCACAAATGTGTTTTTCTCAATCCCTTTGGCTGCAGAGTGCAGGCCAGTTTGCCTTCACTTGGAGGGGCATCCAATACACCTGGAATCGACTGCCCCAGAGTTGGAAACACAGCCCTACCATCTGCCATGGACTGATCTAGGCTGCACGAGAACAGGGTGGAGATCCAGAACATCTGCAATACATTGATGACATCATCATATGGGACAATACAGCAGAAGAAGTTTTTGAGAAAGAGGAGAGAATTATACAAATCCTTCTGAAAACCAGTTTTGCCATAAAAAAAAAAAGTCAAGGGACCTGCTTAGGAAATCCAGTTTTTGGGAATAAAATGGCAAGATGCACATCATAACATCCCAATGGATGTGATCAACAAAATAACAGCTGTGTCTCCACCAACTAATAAGAAACTCAGGCTTTCTTAGGTGTTGTGGGCTTTTGGAGAATGCACATTCCAAACTACAGTATGATTGTAAGCCCTCTTTATCACGTGACCCAAAAGAAGAATGATTTTAAATGGGGCCCTGAACAATGACAAGTTTGAACAAATTAAATGGGAGATAGATTAAGCCCTTGGTCCAGTCTGGACTGGGCAAGATGTAAAGAATGTGCTCTAAACCGCAGCCAGGGAGAATGGCCCTACCTGGAGTCTCTGACAGAAAGCACCAGGGAAGACTTGAGGTTGACCCTTGGGCTTTTGGAGTTGGGGATATAGAGGATCTGAGACCCACTATCCTTCAACTGAAAAAGAGATATTGGCAGCTTATGAAGGGGTTTGAGCTGCTTTTGAAGTGATTGGAAGTGAAGGGCAACTCCACCTGGTGCCACAGTTGCTGTTGCTGAGATGGATGTTTAAAGGGAGGGTTTCCTCTATACATCATGCAATTGATGCTACATCGAGTTAGTTGGTCACATTGATCACACAACAAGCTCGGATAGGAAATCCCAATCCTCCAGGAATTTTTGAAATTATTATGGACTGGCCAGAAGGTAAAAATTTTGGGATGTCATCAGAGGAAGAGGTGGCACATGTTGAAGAAGCCCCGTTGTATAATGAACTCCAGAACATGAGAAGCAATATGCCTTGTTTACTGATGGGTCCTGCCTTATTGTAGGAAAGCATCGGAGGTGGAAGGCAGCTGTATGGAGGCCCCTACAACAAGTAGCAGAAACTGCTGAAGGAGAAGGTGAATTGAGCCAGTTTGCAGAAGTGAAAGCTATCCAGCTGGCTTTAGATGTCACTGAATGAGAAAGGTGGCTGATACTTTACCTCTATACTGATTCATGGATGGTGGCAAATGCCCTGTGGGGGTGGTTAAAGGAATAGAAGCAGAGCAATTGGAAATGCAGAGGTAAACCCATCTGGGCTGTTGCATTATGGCAAGATATTGTTGCTCAGGTGGAGAACCTGGTTGTAAATGTATGTCACATAGATGCTCATGTACCCTAGAGATGAGCCACTGAGGAACATTTAAACAACCATCAGGCAGATCTAGCAGCCAAGACTGAAGTGGCTCAGGTAGATTTGGATTTGCAGCATAAAGGTAAATTATTTATAGCTCGGTGGGCCCATGACACTTCAGGTCATCAAGGAAGAGATGCAAAATATATATGTGCCTGAGATCAAGGGGTGGACTTGACCATGGACACTATTGCACAGGTAATCCATGAATGTGAATCGTGATGCAATTAAGCAAGCTAAGCGGTTAAAGCCTCTCTGGTATGGAAGATGATGGATGAAATATAAATATGGGGAGGCTTGGCAGATTGCCTATATCACACTCCCACAGACCTGCCAAGACAAGCACCTTGTGCTTACAATGGTGGAAGCAACCACAGGATGGCTGGAAACATATCCTGTGTCCCATACCACAGCCTAAAACACTATCCTGGGCCTAGAAAGACAGGTCTTGTGGTGACATGACACCCAGAGAGAACTGAATGAGACAATGGAACTCATTTCCCAAACAATCTCATAGACGCTTGGGCCAAAGAACATGACATTGAGTGGGTATATCACATTCCCTATCATGTGCCAGCCTCTGGGAAAATTGAACGATATAGCGGACTGTTAAAGACTACACTGAAAGCAATGGATGGTGGAACTTTCAGACATTGGGATAAACATTTAGTAAAGGCTACCTGGTTGGTTAATACCAGAGAGTCTGCCAATCGAGCTGGTCCTGCCCAGTCAAAGCTTTTACATACTGTAGATTGGGATAAATTTCCTGTAGCGTACCTTAAAAATATGCTTGGGAAAACAGTCTGGGTCATTCCTGTTCCAGGCAAAGGCAAATCCATTTGTGGGAATGCTTTTTCTCAAGGGCCTGGGAGCACTTGGTGGGTAATGTGGGAGGATGGGAAAGTTCGATGTGTGCCTCAAAGGGTTTTGAATTTGGGTGAAAACAGCCAATGTATTGAGTTTTGTGATGTTAGTGATTACATAATATTGTATATTGTGATTTCTATATGCCTATTACTACTGGGCATTTTGTGGTGCCCATGTCTACCACTTTGGATTTGAAGGTCTGAGCCTGACTCCTTTTCAACTGCCACACCAAGAAAGACTGACTTTGGTGAAACCAGATCGGCACAGCTGTAATAGAATCAGAACTGGCTTCAACATGCAACAATCTAACACCTCGTACCATCTTCCCTATCTAGAAAGATTGTTATAACAGATGGAGCCTAATGTCATGAACTCAACGGACGTTAGAGGAATGGTCAATAGACAAAGGGAATGGTATCTTTGTATTTATGTTAAAGGACAAGAGAGGTGATGATGTATTGGAAAATGTAGCATGAAGTAAATGGTATGGAATAAGGGGTGGATACTGTCCTGGTTTTGGCTGGGATGGAGTTAATTTTCTTTTTAGTAGCTATTACAGTGCTGTGTTTTGGATCTGATGTGAGAACAATTTTGATAACCCACTGATGGTTTTAGTTGTTGCTGGGTAATGTTTATACTAAGTCAAGGATTTTTCAGTTTCTTGGGCCTTGCCAGTGAGAAGGTTGGAGGGGCACAAGAAATTGGGAGGGGACGCAGCCAGGACAGCTGACCCGAACTAGCCAAAGTTATATTCCATATCATATTGTGCTCCGTATATAAACTGGGGGTGTTGGTCAGGGCCTGTGGATCATTGCTCAGGGAGTGGCTGGGCATCAGTCAGCAGGTGGTGAGCAATTGTATTGTGTATTACTTGTTTTCTTTCCTCCATTCCCCTTGGATTTCATTCTTCTCCCCCTCTCCCTCCTTTTCATTATAACTGTTATTATTGTTATTGTTCTTTCATTTTTATTTTATTTCAACTATTAAATTGTTGTTATCTCAACCATTGAGTTTTACATTACTTTCCAATTCTCCTCCCCATCCCACCCCTCTGGGTGAGGGGGGAGTGAGTGGCTGCGTGGCACTAATTAAGTTAAGCCAGGGTTAAACTATGACAATACCTTTCTCCTTCTGAGAGGTGAAAGGGACCAGTGTATTCTACTTGCCAAGTATCCCACAGACCCTTATTGTCCCTTAAGTGTAGGGTTTGATCCTTGAGAGGGTTATGTTTCCCTTATCATATACGGCGCCTCTTTTTAAAGGTCTTTACTTCCCAAATGGCCTTGTTCATTATGTAACTGTACTAACAGATGTTCCCATCCCCCCCCCCCCTTCCACCACTAATGTGGCTAAAGGAGTTAGCAAATCTACTTGATTGTCTAAAAGGTGAGGAAGGTGATCTGTTTGGTGTGCAGCTAGCTACCCATTCTACTAGGAAAGATTTCTGTTTAACAGTGTTGAGGTTTTCTTCCTGTTTTTCTCACTGCCATACCGGTAACTTGATTAACTTCCCATTGGCTTTGTTCCCCAAACGGGAGCCATTCAGTACATCCTTTGAATACAGCATATGAATTGGTATAAATGAACACTGGTTCTTTGCTTTCTGCTTCTCATTTTATCACACTCCAAAGTGCTATCAACTCTCCTACCTGAACACTTCCCTTCCATCATTATTCAGTCCCCTGAATCAATATACAGTGCTACTGCTCAGTATTTTCATACATTACCCTCTCTTTTAGAGGATGCATCAGTGAACCATACATTCTTTAGCTTGGGTTCAAATGGTAGAGCAGGTTTTATAACAGAAGGAGGAGGCTCCTGATCTGGGTGATCAGAGGGTGGATCCTGTATTTGAAGCATCTTAGGTGTTCCCTCCTCTATCTGGTGCGTATGCCAGTAGTGGTCTGTGCATACCGTTTCCTTACTGTTTCTTGCTGTGCAACCCCCACAGGAGGCAGGGTTCCAGCTAATTTCAGTTTCAAGACCTTAAAGGGTCTTCTTAGGATAATTGATTGCTGTCGTATGAATTTTTCAGCTTCTTGCAAAGCTTCAGCACAATCTGTCCAGCCTTTGGCTGCTCCTAGCCTTCCTTTCCACAGGTTTCTTGGACTTGGCCAAGGAGAGGGTCTGTATGAATAGTTCATGTATGAGCAGGCTGCTTTTAACTACCTATTTCCAAATCAGCCCTGTAACCCTTTTTTTGTTAAATCACTGGAAAGAAGAGATTCTGCTTCAAGTCCCAAGGAAAAGATCATAAAAAGGCAGGACTGGAAGAGACCTTATCATAGAAGTAAAGAATGGTTGAGGTTGGAAGGGACCTTGGGAGATCATCTAGTCCACCCCCCCTGCTAAAGCAGGTTCACCTGGAGCAGGTTGCACAGGATTGCATCCAGGTGGGTTTTGAATATCTCCAGAGAAGGAGAATCCACGGTCATGAAGTCATCTAATCCATTCATCTGCCTCAGGTTAGGATCATCTATATAGTTGCAGGTGCAAAATAATGGACTCAACGACATACCAATATGATCCTAGTTGAAGACGCTTTACTTAAGGTTCTGCAAACTTATATACAATTTACATATCCGTACACACATCACACCTTAATTCTATTGGTTACATACACTGTTCACACGCTTCTTGGCTACATATAATTGGTTAATTACTAAGCTACAAACACACTGAACTTCTTGCATTTTTTTTCCTCTCTTCCTTCTTATATTTGTAAGTTTCATGTTCTCAGCCAGCCACCGAGGTGGCATCGTGCATCCGCTCCAGCCTTGCTTCATATCCCGTTTTTCTTCTGGGCATTCAGCCAACCTTATCTTACTTTCTTTCTTCTTTAGCCTTCAAGGTCCTTTACAGGCATCGTGGCCTCCAGCACTTGCCATAAAGCTCTCTACAATTCCCCCTTCTTTATTTTGAACAGAAACATCATACAGGTTAAACTGCTTTTGAATCATAGATCTTATACAATTCAACATACAGGGAATAATCATCAATATAACTACAATTACCAATAACAACATTCCTCCACATATTGTAAGCTCCTGCAACCATCTGGTGATTCCCCATGACTTAAAAAGATTCTGCACCCAATCTCCCGATAGTTCATGCTATAAGTCCTTTGACATGTCCTTCAATTTTTGTAAATGACTGTGAATTGACTCCAAATGGTCCGAAAGGTTCATACAACATATTCCTTAGCGCTGTTCACTATAGGCTACTCTCTGCTGTTCATGCTGTTTCCTCATCTTCTAGAGGTGAGATCACATTCCTCTTTTCTTTCTGTCTCATCCTAGTTTCCTCTCATACTCAAAGTTATTTACCTCTTTGCTGCAGGATCACAGCTGCACATAGTCAAAGCAAGGCCACAGCTGCACATTATCAATGTCAAAACAACTCACTGTCTCTGTTCAGTACAATTCCCCCTTTTTGTGTTGTTTTTTTTTTTTTTTCCCCAAAAGGTTGCTTTAACATGTTATGGACTGTTCATTTTTTTTCTTTTTTTTCTTTCACTTAATTACCAATTTTAGCCTTATTTTATGTGTACATTTGTACATTTCAATCAGGTTCACAAAATGTAAAACTTTTGTTATCAGCACGTTCCATACAGAGGTCAACATATAGGTTTATGATTATTTACAAGAACATGCAATAAGCTTTGTAAATTTTATTAAAATATTCCATCAGAAACTTCTAATCAAATAAATGAGCATGAGAAATTGTGTTTAACTTGTAAATTCTATATATAAGCTGTTACAAAACATTTTCTATCCCCCAGAAAAAGAAAAAAACCTACTTAAAAGCTCTTGAAATCTTGCACTGGGGCGAGTGTTCCACTGTGCCTCCATTCTAAAGTATGGAAGTGGAAACTGTGTAGAACAAAGTTTTACTTTAAATAATTGTTCAGCTGTTATTGCTGCTTTTCAAAGAACTGAAAGCATACAATGAAAACAGAATTAAACAAACAGCTGAACGGACACCTTTAGATTGTTGATGGAATTAAATTTAGAAGTTAACTATAAAAGTTTCTCAAAATGTTCTGGATGCTTTGTGTTGATTTTTTTATATATATAAATATATATATAGAGAGAGACAGAACTATACACAAACAGGGAAATAAAAATGTTGCTTTAAAAAAAAAGGAAAGATAATAGTATACAGTATTTACAGCTTAGTCACCCTTTTTTTTTTTTAATTGCAGATAAACTGTTACCTGAACATGCAGTACATCCACAACTCTGAATGAATACCTTTTTTGTAGTATGATATAGTCCTGTATGAACCATAAATCAACTACATGTTAAATCACTCTTCTCCATCACTGTTGTCACGATCTTTGAGCTTCGTAACAATGCCTAGGTCATGATCCTTTAGTTTAGGCAATTTCATCAGGTGAAACTACAAACATTTATTTCTAATACAAATTTGCAGAATGCATTCTATCTGCAAGACACTTTATGGAGAGATATTGTTACAGATTTGCTAATAAGTTAAGATTGATTGACTTTATTTGGTTTTATAAAATCATTTTTAATAGAAATATAGAGGGATAAGAAATATATTTTAATGAAACTTATAGTTGCACAGTAAAAGCTGTTATGAAATCCTTTGTACAGTCCCGTACCAAGGCCAGAAGAATGGGCTAGAATGATTGTTTAAAACTTAGGTAATAAATTTAGGGTTTGAAAGGTTTCTTTGTAGTTAACTAGCCTTCCATATGTAGAAAGTGTATTGAAATGTCAGAATATAGGATTAATGGGAACTGGGGAGAGTCGACTGGAACAGCTTGTAGTTACCTGCCAAGAAACCGTGAACTTTAGTAAAAGGTAATTCCGGCAGGGGGAGATCGCGACCACCGACTCATATACCACCTACCCAAATCGTACCCCAGACCCATTTCTGGACCTTTCTAACCTTTACTGCGCAGAATCAGATATGGGAGGAGAGTATGTTAATGATTTATGGGAAATATAATGATTATGCATTAATACTTAATGAATATGTATGAATAAGTTCTATATATGGTGTCTGATTTTGAAGCTTGGTGTGCGTTGGTCGTGAGAGGACTCACTCACGCACCCAGCCATCAATAAAGAAGTGTCTGCTTATCTACATCACATTAGTCTCGATAAGTTTTTCATTCTGAGATTTTGGTAACAATATTATGTTGCATTGTGTATGATCTATTAGAAGTAAAAAAAGGGTGTTCCTGAAAGAATACACTTCTTTAGATCATTACTTTAGAACTGGTTTTGTACCTGTTATACTGCAAGAATACCCTAAGCAGTAATGTATCTTTGTGGACTGTGAGATATCTGTGTGATTACATTTAAACTTAACACACAAACTGATTTCAAGTATGACTCTAGGCACAAGTGTGGGAAACGGCATGCTGTTGGGACACAATCATTCTCACTTACAAGGTATCAAATGGTATGTTACTTGGGTTAAAGTCTAACTTCTATGACAACTTCATTTTCACCAAAGGAGTTGTATTTAAGTACACAAACTAATGCAGCTCAACTGAAGTTTCACCGCTGCAATGGAGTACAGAATACTTTTCCCACTGACCTTAGAGGTTGTGGTGGTGGCAATGAAGGTGTGACAGATATTTGACTTTTAACCCAAACCAAATTTTCAGCTGTGTTAAATTCACTTATACATAAAGAACGCTTATTCCTTCTGAAGCAACAGCTGAGTATTTGGACAGTCTTTTCACCTTGAGCTGTTCCCAGTTTAGAGGTTAAGAAGAAAAAGAAAAAATTCAAAAGGTATTCTGTCAATATGCTGATGCAGTTTTATGTTAAATTCTGGTCACACTGAAATAGGGTTATGTTCTAGCATTTATATATATGTAGCACTCCATTCTAATTTATGAATAAAATTCAGAATTTAATTTTATCTCAAATTTCTTGGAATTACATTAGGTTGCAGTTGTCATCCTAAACTAGATTCCACATTTTACCCCTTAACTGAAAAACACACATGATGAAAAAGCATATTTCTAGAAACAGAAGAGTAATTGAAAAAAATTCTTATGTTCACAATTGTTTTTCTAAGTCTCATTAAAGTCACCTTTTTTTTTTTTTTTTTTTTTTTAATGCAACCAGAGATACTTTACCGTAACAGAGAAGCCCATATTTACATCTCTGAGCCTGGACACTAACCGCAGATGCATGCACCACCAGGCTCAGGGCAGAAATCATTCATGCAGTTACATCGCTATATATCACTACAAGCATGCAGACACCTATTTGTCACTAGATAACCATGTTCATCTTTCCTACTCTCCTTCACAATACTTAGCTGTTCTCTCATCTCTTGTTAGGTTAAATATTCTCCAGCTTCCTCTCCTATATATCTCTTCAGACATTCTCTATCCTCCTCTTTTTTGCTTGTTAATTGCGATGAGGCAAAGGTTGTGTGTAGCTGGGTGACCATTACCTGATTTATGTTACGATCAACTAAGCACTGAATACAGGACAAAAGGCATGGGAGACATAAGGCAAACATCAGTAAGGTGGTTAAGGTAATTATAATAAATCCTGTAATACTTTTGATCCACAGCCCAAAGTTTCCCAGCTGTGAGAAGAGACCAAAGGCATCCCACCCCTGGCTCTGCTGCAGATCTTTGTTTAAGGCTTTTAAGTTTTGTATGCTTTTGTGAATTGATTCAGAGTGGTCACTCAGATTCACGTAACACATCCTATCAAAGTCTTCACACTTGTGTCCCTGTGTTACCAGATCAAGGGGCTTGCGAGACAAATGGAATCAATTGAGCGATACGAGCTCCTTTTGCAGTATTTATAGGTGGAGTTATTGTTTTAATCATGATATTTATTACACCAGTTTAGTCGGCATTGATTACTCCTGGTAAAACAAATATTCCTTGTCATGACACTTAGGAGCATCCCAGTAACAATTGCACATGATCCATGACCTAGAGGCCCTTTCATATTTGATGGTACACAATGCACTTTTGTGTCTAACAATGTTATTTCTACTGCTGTTGCCACGTCCACTCCGGCACTTCTTGTTGCTGCGGAGAGGACGCAGTCCAAACACCCTGTATTTGTGTCTGCGCATGCTGGGTTCCCATGCTCTGCTGGAAGTTTTCCAGAGCTTGTCCAGTAATACTGAACTTTGATCGGCATTCTACCACTCTATGCCCAACTTTTCCACATCGATTAGAAGTTCCTGCAAACATACCCCCTGCATTATTTGTTTTAACATTTGCTTTAACATTTCCACCTCCTCCTCTAAGTTTACATTGTGATTTAAAATGATCTACTTTCCCACAATTAAAACAAGTAGAATTTCTCTCACCCTTTTTGTTTTGAATGAAAGGCCGGACAGCAGCTGCGAAAGCAGAAGCCATGAGGGCTGCCTTTTCTTCTAGACCACCAATTCTATCACAAGCTTCCAACATAACTGCCAAAGAAGCACCCTTTGGTAATGTACGTAATATTCTCTTGGTTCTTGTATTAGCATTCTCAAAAGACAAAGATTGTAATAATTTATCTTTCACATCAGCTGACAGATCTGGATGCTTATCTAGTGCATGGGTTAATCTATCAATGAATTTCATATATGATTCATTTCCCCCTTGTCAAACAGTACTATACGGTGGGTTAGTTTTACCACTTTCAGGCACAGTTTTCATTGCTCTAAAAGCCAAATCTTGAGCTTGTCTTAATACTTCTACCACAAAATGAGCCTGCCAGGCAGTGTCAGCAAATGGACCTGTTCCCATTAGCATTTGTGCAGTAGCCTGATACAGCGGATCTCCCTGCTGTCGATTGTGATTTTCAATATCAGCAGCAGCACAGAGTTCTTGCCAATGATGGAAAAAGTGAAACTGTTGTGCCAGTGATAATAACGTATTTGCAATAAGCTTAATATCTCCTGGCACTAATAACATTCCCAAGAAAAGATGTGACAGAATGGCATCAGTATAAGACAATTTCAACCTATACTGTGCTATAGCATTCTTTGCTTCCTTTAAAATTTTCCAATCAAGTGGAGTCCACTGGTTATTCTGAGTATTATCCTCCGGTGCAACAACAACTGGAAAAAGCCATAGGTGTTTGAATTATTTCACCTTCAATTAAAGCATCTCTTATTATTCCCTGCCATTTATGTGGCGGATCACTAGAATCCAGCTCCAGCACAGATGGTTTAGGCATCTGTATTGGAACTGGCCCAGGCATGTGAGTTGGTGGAGGTAGACAAGGATAAAAGGATACAGGTTGCTCCTGACGAATTGCCTCTAATTTTTCTTTCAGCTGTCGTACTTGATCTTCTAAATAATCTTATTATTAAGTTCATCTGGTGTATGTGGTGTTGCTTGTGGCAAAGGAGGATACAAAGACGACACTGTACCACCAGTCATCGTATCATCTTTATATTCTTCTCCACCACCTGTCTTCTCTAATGCAATCACACCATCTGGTGGTGGAGTGGGTGGTGGAGACAGAGCCCTGTCTTATTTTCATGCATAAATTTTGCAGCTTCTAAAGTTAATGTTGATACAGACATATCGGTTAGCTTGTCATCAATAGCCTCAGCCTTAGAGTCAAATGTGGAGGGTTGCTGCTCTTTTGGTCTGTGTGCAGTACCAGGCAAGAACTGATGCAATCCTTGCAGAGCAACTGCTGGTGCCGGTGAAGGTGGATCTACAGTGTCAGAAATACTAATGCCTCCATTCACAGTTTTTGGACAAGTTCCAGTAGTTTTTGGACAAGTTCCAGTAGTTTTTGGAAGAGCTCCAGTATTTGGAGACAAGGCAACAAATGCCGATGAGGTAGCTGTTCTTTCTGCCTTCATTTCTTGTAGGGTCAGTTTAATTAGCTTCCAGAAGGTAACTAACCTCTTTGCTTCTTTAGACCCGTCACTGATCTCATCCCACAGAGCAGTTCCAATTGCTTCCCAAGTACATCGTGCAAAAGCCGCTTCTACTCCAGTTAATAAACTTCTTGCTTTACTCTATTCAAGGAGTTGTTTTAAGCAAGATTCATCATATTTAATTGATCTCTTAGAGCAAACTCCTCTCTTGGAGGAGTTTAACAACCGCTTCTTCTTCTTTAGATAAATTGTTTCCCATTTCTCCTCCCTCCTGACTGCTTACCTCGGTGGGTGATCTGCTGCAGCAACTTCGTCCGAGCCGTTCTCTGACTCTCCACACCAGTCTGGCTGGTCAGTTCTCCGGTCGGGTCCTCCTGCAACTTCCTCAATTTCTTCTTCACTTCATTTTCAATTAGAAAATATAAGGGCTCGGGCGCCAATTGCAGGAGCGAAATAATGGACTTAATGACATACCAATATGATCCTAGTTGAAGACCCTTTGCTTAAGGTTCTGCAAACTTACATACAATTTACATATCCGTACACGCATCACACCTTAATTCTATTGGTTATATACACTGTTCACACGCTTCTTGGCTACATATAATTGGTTAATTACTAAGCTACAAACACACTGAACTTCTTGCATTTTTTTTTCTCTCTTCCTTCTTATATCTGTGAGTTTCCTGTTCTCAGCCAGCTGCTGACGTGGCATTGCACATCTGCTCCAGCCTCGCTTCATATCCCATTTTTCTTCTGGGCGTTCAGCCAACCTTATCTTTCTTTCTTCTATAGCCTTCAAGGTCCTTCACAGGCATTGTGGCCTCCAGCACTTGCCATAAAGCTCTCTACATATAGTCATATGTGACTTGTTCCTAAGGGAAACAACAGTCTTCCCCTATGTCATAGAATCATAGAATCATTTAGTTTTAAGATCACTGAGTCCAACTATTAACCTATCACTGCCAAGTCCACCACTAAACCATGTCCCTAAGCACCACATCTACATGTCTTTTAAATACCTCCAGGGATGGTGACTCAACCACTTCACTGGTCAGCCTGTTCCAATGCTTCACCACCCTTTCAGTAAAGAAATTTTTCCTAATAGCCAATCTAAACCTCCCCTGGTACAACTTGAGGCTGTTTCCTCTTATCCTATTGCTTGGTACTTTGGAGAAGAGGCTGACACTCACCCCACTACAAGCTCCTTTCAGGTAGTTGTAGAGAGCAATAAGATCTCCCCTGAGCTGTGGAGGGATTTTTAAAGAACCGAAGACATATGTTACCATTGTCTGGGTTGGACAACCCAGGCCTGTTAGTTAAAGCTGCAGAGCAACTATAAATTGTCCTGGGAACAAGCAGTGGGAGAAAGAAAACAAGCTCTGCACAAACAAGAAGCCAGGTGCAGGGCAAGCCCTGGGAACCATGGAATCAACACACTCTCATCGGCACACTCTGATCAGGCGCCTGCAGCATGCTCACCAATCAGCGACACTGGATGCCCGCATGGCCAGAGACTTTTATCCAATCACCTGTGTGTAAAGTCGGGTGAGCGGTCGGTTTAAGTTATAAATATGACCTGTTTGTTTAATAAAGTGAGCACGGCATGTAGCCATATTGGTGTGATTGTTGTGACTTGGCCGACTCTCCACGGGGGACCCTCTTTGCTGAGCCTCCTTTTCTCCAGACTAAACACCAGTTCCCTCAGCAACTCCTCTTAAGACTTTTGCTCTAGTCCCTTTACCAGCTTTGTTGCCCTTCTTTGGACACACTCCAGCACCTCATTGTCTTTCTTGTAGTGAGGGGCCCAAAAATGAACACACTATCTGAGGTGCAGTCTCACCAGTGCAGAGTAGAAGGGGACGATAACTTCCCTAGTCCTTCTGGCCACACTGATACAAGCCAGGATGCTACTGGCCGCCTTGGCCACACTGCTAGCTCATGTTCAGCCGGATGTCAATCAGCACTCCCAGGTCCTTTTCTGCCAAGCAGTTTTCCAGCCACTCTTCCCCAAGCCTGTATCATTGCATGGAGTTATTGTGACCCAGTGCAGGACCCAGTACTTCTCCTTGTTGAACCTCATACAATTGGCCCATCAATCCAACCTGTCCAGATCCCTCTGCAGAGCCTTCCTACACTCAAGCAGATCAACACTCCCCCCGAATTTGGTGTCGTCTGCAAACTTACTGAGGATGTACTCAATCCCCTTGTTGAGATCACTGAAAAATATGTTCAACAGGACTGGCCCCAATACTGAGCCCTGGAGAACACCATTTGTGACTGGCCACCCACTGGATTTAACTCCATTCACCACAACTCTTTGGGCCCAGCCATCCAGCCAGTTTTTTACCCTGCAAAGAGTATACCCATCCAAGCCATGAGCAGCCAGTTTCTCCAGGAGAATGCTAGAAAAATATCTCTTGCCATGAAAAAAATTTATTTTCATTTTATCCAAATTACACCTTTCTTGTTGCAGTTAAACAGCAGAACCGCTCATCCTGCATCTGTCTTGCACAATAAAAACAACTGTTTGTCTTCTTACAACGTTTAATGTTTCTTCTTATGTATCATAGCCTGCTGTTTCTTTGAGCTTAATTCTCTGACCTCAGATATACTGTTTTCTGTACACCACTTATTTTTGTTGCTTTTTTTGTGTTGTCTTCCATTATTTCACAACTATTTTGTTTTTTCCAAGTTAAGACTCTGTTCCACTTGAGGTTTTATTGATGTTGAATAAAATGGAATGGGATTCTCTTCATACTTGCTGATATGATGCTTGTCTTTTATGCAGTACTGTGACTCTTTTTCATGTTCAGGCACTGATCCACCAGTTCCTCATCCAAGGAAACATGTTCTAAGAGATTGTTCTCACTGATCGCTTTATAGATGGTTATTTCTGCCTAACTGTAGCATCTTGCACATGTTCTTACTGAAGATGACATATTTTCGGATTATTCCTCCAGTTTGCCATTTTGAACTCTCATCTCTTCCTTTAACAAACATGCTACCTTTTCTAGATTAACGTGGTCTGGTAATATAATAGCTTGCTTTTTTCAGGATCCATATGATGTGATATACTGAAACAAATATTTTTTGGAAACCTTACTTTAAAAAAGGGAAGAAAATTTTAGCTAAGTTTTTTGCTACTTGTAACAATCCTTGTCAGGGAAAGAAATGTAGAGGAGAGAGAAAAATTTAGGACAAAATATTTTCCTTGTAGTGCAAGTGATTTAAATTAGCCATGTGTATTGAAGAATCTGTGGAAAGATTAATTCACCAGACTTCTGGTGATCCTGTGGACTGGGGAAAGCAATTCATGCAGATGTTAATGCTCAGAGGGAAACCTTTCTCCTCAAGTCTTTCCATTAGTTTACAGGTGATAGAGGTAAATATTTTCACAAGAAACTGTTGGCCTCCATCCTTGTCTATTTTGGTATTATTAATACTAGTTCATTGTGTAATCAATGTCTGTTGAAAAATGCGGTTTCAAGGGTAGTAGCTATAGTTGAAAAAATACAAGTTGTGTGTGAAAGAGGAAAACAGACGGGACAAACCCTGGCAAAATCAAACGACCATAAGAAGGCAGTTTAAAAAAGACTTTGAGGAACAAATTGGGGAGCAGGAATTCTGCCAGAAAGTCTGTAGGGTCAACAGATTATCCAGGAATAAAAACATTCAGGGAAGGTAAGACCATAGTAGAAAGACTAAATTAATATTTTGGTTTTCTGGCTTTTCTGTTCATGGTGAAAGAAATTGCTGGAAGTTTCTGACCTGAAGTTCTTTTTTTTTAATGGGAGACTCATTAAACAGTCAGTCTCAAATTGAAATGTTGGCAGGAGATAGAGAAGAACTGACAAAAATGAACAAGAACAAATTGTCAGATTCTGATTCACTCAGAAATGAAATAACTGTTAAATGTGCTGTGACAATTTCTTTAAAATACTTTGGTAGTGAAGGACTGAAAATGGTAAATGCATGGCAGCTTTGGTGGGGAAATTCGGGAACTACAGAGCAATATGCCTACTGTCTGTAATGTGCAGGTGTACCAAGGAGTAGACATAGTGGACACATGCATAAATATGAGGTAATGGGAAAGAGATAACATGAGTTTTTCAAGGAGAAATAACGCCTGATAAACCTAGAGGCACATAGATGATAGAGATCAAGTTGATTTTTAGGATCTGACAATGCCACACCAGGTATTGTTCATCCTCCTTCAGCTGGCATAAAGTCAGTATGAATGCAGTATTCTGCGCTCTGGAAAACTTGACAGAAGTGTGATTGTGTCCACACCCACTTGAGGGTAAATTTGTATTGCATAGTGATTGTACCAGATGGTAATGTACCAGATGGTAATCAAGCATTAATGAAGACAGAGCCATGTGTTGCACATGTATTCTTTACTCTTCTGTCATCTATTGATATATTTAACACACTTTTTCTGGGTTTATCAAAGTGGCTATGAGGGTTAAATTAACAATGCTTTTTACTCCAGACTGTATCTTGCAGGCTTCTTCCTTACCACCTAAATGTTTCCGCTATTCTTGTAATACCAAATAAACAATTTCATCCTCCTTTTCTCTGTAGTCTGAGTCATGGGGGAAAGTAACTTTGCCTGGAGATGGAAAGCCTGGGCAGTGACTGTCACAGAGATTTTTTTCATAGCAGGTATTAGCCCATTCCATGTTACCAGCGCTTGAGTTCCCAGATTATCTTGTGGTGCTGCAGTGGAGGCTGGGTTAAAAAAGCAGGGATCATGCAGGTATTAGGAAGTTCTTTCCTGAACCTTTGTAGTCTGTTCCCACATCTGCTGCTGAAGTAGAATGATCATATTGAAACTCCATACATTTTACTTCACATAACAAAGCAGGCTTTATTGATGTGACTTTGGAGGTGGGGAAGGCAGGACCGCTCAGGGGTCTGAGAGGCAACATTTGGGTTTTTGTTAGGTGAGGCTATTTAAGTTTGTTGTTAATAACTATGAGTGCTCTTTTGCTATTGTTGGGATGTTTGTGTACAGCAACTACTTTGATCTCTGCATGTTGAGTGAATGTTAATTAATGTTACTATGGCAGTTGTTTTATGACTAACTTAAGAATAGGTGACAAGTATACATGAAGCTAGTTTAGATACCTAACGGTTTACCTTTTAGCTGAAGAATAATGCAAGGTTCTTTGCTGGAGTCAGGAAATACATCCAAGGGGCTCATTTAGATATGATCTGTGAAAACAGTCTGAAGGGAATATTTTGAATATTTGGGGTTTTCTCCCCCATTTAATCCTTTGCTGTTGTGTTATGCTGGAAAAGAAAGAAAAGAAGAAAAATTGCCTTGTATTTAGCTATCACTCGATCGATTAATTGATCATTGACCTCAGATTTAGTATCCATTATAGTGTTTTTTCTGCTAAGTTTTTATGTAAACAGACCATATGTTTTAGGAGAAAACTGTTAGACATGCTTTTCTGATGTTAGATTATGGAAGGGAGATCATTAATTAAATGATACTCCAAAGAAGTCTTTACTACCATCCTTTCCTCCTGTGTGGTGGTTTGACCCGGGCTGAATGCCAGGTCCCCACCAAAGCCACTCTATCACTCCCCTCCTCAACCAGACAGGGGAGAGAAAATATAATGAAAGGCTCATGGATTTAGATAAGGACAGGGAGATCACTCAGCAATTGCCATCACAGGCAAAACAGACTCAACTTGGGGAAAATTAGTTTAATTTATTACCATTCAAATCAGGAAAAACACCTTCCCCCTACCCCTCCCTTCTTCCTGGGCTTAACTTCACTCCTGATTTCTCTATGTCCTTCCCCCTGAGCATTGGGAATGGGGGTTATAGTCAGTTCATCACATGTTGTTTCTGCCACTCCTTCCTCCTCACACTCTTCCCCTTCTCCAGCGTGGGGTCCCTCCCATGGGAGACAGTTCTCCATGAACTTCTCCAACATGAATCCTTCCCACAGGCTGCAGTTCTTCATGAACTGCTCCAGCGTGGGTCCTTTCCACTGGGTGCAGTCCTTCAGGAATTGACTGCTCCAGCGTGGGTCCCCCCATGGGGTCACAAGTCCTGCCAGCAAACCTGCTTCAGTGCAGGCTTTCCATGGGTCACAGCCTCCTTTGGGCATCCACCTGTTCTGGCATGGGGTCCTACATGGGCTGCAGGTGGATATCTGCTCCACCATGGACCTCCACGGGCTGCAGGGGGACAGCCTGCCTCACCATGGTCTTCGCCACAAGCTGCAGGGGAATCTGCTCCAGTGCCTAGAGCACCTCCTCCCCCTCCTTCTTCACTGACCTTGGTGTCTGCAGAGTTGTTGCTCTCACATAGGCTCACTCATCTCTCTCACTGGTGCCAATTTTTTTCTCTTCTCTTTCTTCTTAAATGTGCTGTCACAGAGGAGCTACGACCATCACTGATTAGCTCAGCCTTGGCCAGCAGCAGGTCTGTCTTGGAGCCAGTTGGGATTGGCTACATTGGACATGGAAGCTTCTGGCATCTTCTCACAGAAGCCACCCCTGTATCCCCTCTGCTACCAAAATCTTGCCATGCAAACCCACTACATCCTGCAATAATCATAGTTAAAATTTAGAGTGTGGTAATAATAATAATAGTAAGACATAACTTTCAGAGTTGTTCAGATACTATTTTATTCTTCTTTCTATGTATTATGCTTCCTAAATATGTCAGGAACTTGCTCAAATACACAAGAAGTTCTAATGTTGTCATAAAAAATTAATAACCAATTAACAAATCTTTCATTTGAAGTTTTTCATACAGAATCCTTATCTGTGGCCATAGAGTTCTCTGCTGAGTGATAGTCTACATCTTCAGTCAGTTAAGTTTATTCCTTCACTTTCCATTCGTGCTTGCTCTTGTGACTAAACAATATATTATTTTATTGAGTACTTTTTTTTTTTTTTTTTCAGAGAGGATGAAGAGTTGAGATTTGTATCAAACAAGCTAGATAATGTGGAAAATTAATCTGTCCCTTTCCAATCTACTTTCCTCTGCTAGAAGGACTGAACAAAGACTGATGAAAATCAATGCTCTTATTACTCGCTTGTGTTTTTCTGTATCTGATAATGTGAAAAGTTATTTATAAGCACTGGTTAATTCAAATCCAGTGCATCAGACCTGTGTCTGTCTGTCTGGGCTGAGGTATCATTCATCAGCTGAGGGGAGTAGTGTACATGTAGCCATCTTTGCAAACACACATAATATATTCTACATTATCTCAAAAATCCTCAGACATTACAGCCCATTGCAGGAAAATGTTGGTCTGATCAGTGAAGAATGGGCAATTACAGTCCCATTGTGTGGTATGCTGAACCAGTTTACAATCAAGGGGGAAAAAAATTAACCAATACTTATTTATTTTTGGGCTTAGACCATCATGTGCCCCTCCTGAGTCAAGTTCTCAAAAATATAAAGCTTATTTCCCATTTTCTTTTTAGAAAGCAGTGTTTTGTTTTTCACATCACTTTCCCATGATTTCCTGCAGTCTCAGAAGCTCAGAACATCATTATGTATCTTCTTATTCAGAGAGGAAACAGGTAAGGTAAAGTGGATTGTTAAAGGAACCATAATTGATACAAATAGCTAAAAAACATTACATGAAATAGTAACAAATAAGCACTGGCTTATTTGTTAAGAAGAGTCCTGTACACAGGACATTGTCATCGTAAAGAGAGGAACAGACAGAAGGGCTAAGTGATGGTGTGAGAGTGAATGCAAGGGCTCCACATGTGGACTCCAAAATCTGGGCTCCTCTTGGCAAAACCTGCAGCTCTCCTTTCTCTCCAACAGTTTTCTGTGAGTTTCCTTGCTCAGGGCAGAGAGCTCTCTCTTGTCTTTGGATCACCACAAGCATCTCAATTTCACTTGTGAGAGGCAAACGGTGTATCTCCTAATTGGTGTTTATCTCATTACCAGATGATAGAAATAGTCTGTCTGCTGGTCTTGCAGTGAGATTAGTGTCCTGTTTAAAGAATAATAAATATGTCCACCTACTGGTTCTGTCTGCTGTTCACAACTGGCAACTTCTTAAAGTCTCTTTTTTGTACACTACCATTCTAGTTTCGCATATAACTCTAAATTGTTTGATCCTGAATGAATGAGTCCTAGTACCTCTGGATTTAACTAGTTCAAATTAACTATTTCTTTTGTTTTAATATGTGTATGCTGTTACTCCATTAATGGTTGATTAATATAGTAATAGTCTTTGTTTATGAACCGAGAGGAATGAAATTTTCTGCTTAGCATTGCCCTTAGTGGGTAGCAACTGATCCATGTTTTAAGCTTTAAATCTTAATTTTTCCATGCATACTTTATTCTGATTTTGGGGTTTTTTTTTGTCTTCATGTGACTGAGATAAACATTTAAAGGGGTGAATTACTATATATGGCTATAGTCAGCTAAACCTGTCTATGCAGCAGAAGCTTGATCTTTTTTTTTTTCTGTGAAGTTCACATGCTCTCACAGTAGTTGATTCATTAGTTGGTCCCTCCCTGAGGAACATGGCTCTGCTGAGAGCCAAATTTTTGCATGGCTCTTATTTAATCTATTTTTTTTTAAAGATAGGGTACATATGGTTTTTAAAAAGGGCATTTTTATTGCAGTGACATTCCTTATCTGTCAGCCAGTTGGACGAGGAGCAACTACTGAGTGAAAAATTTTGTATTTCTTCTCCTCTAATTTAACATGATCAGGAAGTACTTGGTTTTCCCTTTCCTTTTGCATTGGAGGTATGGATGTTTGTAACTTGTAGGCTGGCACAAATTGATCTGCACCCACTTCTGTGGTTGTTGACTGTGGCTCAGAGCACTCTGCAGCTCTGAAGGCTTTTGCATCTTGGAGTTTAAAAAAATAAATGAAGCAGTCAATGAAAGATTTTGGCTAAAAATGAATTTGTTTCTCCTGTCGTGTTGGAATTATGTGGGGATGCAAGCCTGTGCAGAGGCCTGTAGCTATTGCATCCTCAAATGCTGTTGGGATAGCCAGAGTTCACTCTGGCGATGGTAGTAGTTCTTGAGGTGCTGGTTACCATTTGGTGAACGTTTCTCTCTACTTTTCTAGTTCTATGTAAGTGATCTGAGCATTGCCCTGAGTAGATTAGTTGCTTCATCACTTCTATGTGTGACTTTCTGGAGGGAGTGTGTGGTCCAAGAGATCTCACATTTCCTGCATGTGGCTCTGTCCTGGTTTTGGCTGGGATGGAGTTAACTGTCTTCTTAGTAGCTAGTACAGTGCTGTGTTTTGGCTCTGATGTGAGAACAATGTTGGTAAAGCATTGATGTTTTTAGTTGTTGCTGGGTAATGTTTATACTAAGTCAAGGACTTTTCCGTTTCTCAGGCCTTGCCAGCCAGAGAGCTGGAGGGGCACAAGAGACTGGGAAGGGACACAGCCAGGTCAGCTGACCTGAACCAGCCAAAGAGGTATTCCATACCGTGGGACGTCATGCTTGGTATATAAACTTTGGAGGTTAGCTGGGGCAGGGGGAGATCGTTGCTTGGGGACTGGCTGGGCATGGGTCAGTGGGTGGTGAGCAGTTGTACTGTGCATCACTTGTTTTCCTTTCTCCCTTTTCCTTTGGATTTTATCTTTCCCCCCACCTTTCCATTATAACTGTTATTATTATTGTTATTGTTGTTGTTCTTTCATTTTTATTCTGTTCAAATTATTAAATCGTTCTTATCTCAACCCTTGAGTTTTACATTCCTTTCTGATTCTCCTCCCCACCCCTCTGGGTGGGGGTGGGGTGAGCAAGCGGCTGCATGGTGCTTGGTTTCCTGCTGGGGTTAAACCATGACAGGCTCACACTGTAGTTGCATCTCTTATTTATTATATAATTTCAGAAACAGAAGATAAAATAGTTTACCTAATAATTATGGGTTTTTTCATATGCTTAAATGAATTTCTGCCTTTAGAGGGAAGTTATTTTGGCTCCCTTTCACTTATTTGTCTGTTCTTGCTCAGCTGGAAGATTCACCACTTATGCATTGGTTTGTTCCAGCACAAGGTAGATAGCTATTTACATCTCTGGACAGTTAAATTTTTAAACACATGCATTGTCTGGAAAATATTATAAAAGTAAGTGGCTATGTGTTGCAATTTTTATGATATTTAATGTGATTATTATAATAAATGTGATTACTTGTTATAAAGTAAATTTTTGAGGTGTACTTCCAGTTTTGTGTACACAGGCATAATTTTGTTTAATTGGGCATGTGAAGAAAGTATTATTTGGCCATAATTTCATAAATAATTTTCTACAATTCACAACTGACTCCTGTGCAGAACTAATATATAATTTCTCAGAACAGGAATTTGTTAAGAAAATACCAGCAGAGATAGACATAGTATCATCCCTCATTCAGCATCAAGCCTCCCAAATTAAATTTCAGCAGGAAAAACACTATATTGAGTTTTATCTTGAAAAATGTTGTTTAATGCTATGCAGTTTAAACTAAAAAGCAAATGAGACTGAGAAACCTAAAAACTGATAATATTGAAAGAAATGGGAAAATACATAAAATCTGAGTTTGAGATAGTAACAAAAAAAGATCAATTCCAGTTATGTCTGCAAAAATATTCTATGCACCAAGAAAGGGGAAAATAAAGTGTTTCTTCCCAGTTTTATAACATGCCTCTCTGTCCTGGAATACATTTACATTTGTTTGAATTGCAGGCTGTTTGAGGTACCTGTTATGAAAAGATGTTGACAGAATCAAAGGAATTAAGAAGAAGGTATCAAAAGGATCAAAGGGTTGGTAGGATGATTTATGAGGAAAACGAAGTTACTCTTAATGCCTTTGTTAAACAGTGGTGAAATGAGGTCAAAGAAGTAAGGTGACAATAGGATGAAATGAAAATGTGGGCTGTGTTGGTGTTACTTTGTATATTGAAATCATTTTCTCTGAAACTGTTTCTTGTCAAATACCAAAAATTGCATTAGTCAGATATGATAAAATTTAGTAGGATACTTTGTTCACAAAGCAATGCTGTAACGAGCAGTCTTGCATTGACCTAGACTGACCAGACTGTCTGTTCCCTATCTCCAGTTTCTAAGAACAGTTTGTGGGATTTTTTTTGTGTTTTGTTGTTAAATGAACTTTAGCTTCATTAGTGCTAAAGTTCATTAGTTCTTGAACTTGTGTTAGAAGTTGTGATGGAAATATTGTTTGAATATTGATCTTAATATACAGAACCGGGAGGGACACCACAATATATAGATGTGTAGGTCTGTAGTTAACCCTTGCACTGTCCATCTCTGGGAAACTTTTCCATTTCATGCATTTAAATTAGTATGGTTTCCATGATTTTTCCTGTTTTGTGATTTTCTTTTTTCTTTAATAATGTGTTTGTGCCTGTCATTCCTATCACCTCTCTTTCTTGAGGCCCATCAGTCATAAGCAGAGAGAGGGCACTGAGCTGGATGCAAACTGTATCCTGCCCCCCATGTCTCTCCTTCACAAGGACTCCACAGTCCCACCATGCAGCAGCACTGGGTACTTGTCAGCTGTGGATGTGTGGTCATGTGACCAGAGGACAGATTTGTGGATCATGAAGCCAGAGATAATGCCATACCTGTTACATTAACTAGGATTTATACATTTTTATTGTATGAATATACATATACATATAGTTATTTATGTCTGAATATTTGAGAAGCTATATATCTTGTGGTAGCCAAAAGGGTGGATGCTCCATTTCATTGAATAATCACCCAACATAGCCATGCAATTCTTTTTTCTTAGATCAAGTGCATTTGATGTTACTATTGAACACATAGACTAATACTGGGGACTTGAATATTTTGGATACTAGAGATGGTACAGCTTGTAGAAGAGTTCTCAGTCTTTCATGTGTGATGATATGAAGAGGTGATTTATAACACCTTTCATTAGAAACTTTTAAATGTAACTGACAAACAATGAACTACATGAACAAAACAAGCCAATATGACCACTGCTTTAAAAAATGGGGAAATATTGATGCAGGTTTCTTTAAACAAGAGGAACAGATGAGCTATTTCCATTCTCTTTCTGAACCCTCATAACTAAATCCCCTCTTGTGAATTAATAAGTACTGTTTACAATGTACTTTTCAGATAATTCAGGGGCCAAACATATTGTAGTCATACATTCTTCTGGTGTTTCCTGAAGAGGTGGGATGTGGCATACCACCAGGAAGTGTAGTTTATTAAATTAATTACCTGTAGTAAATGCAAATTTTGAAGATATGAAGCATGAACTTCATAATTTTAGACAGCTTTCTGTGATTCTATCTGCTTTTATTTTTAGTTTGTGGATTTACAATTGATATTTTAAAAAGATGAACGTTATCTAAAAATGAACAAAATTTGTTCCCAAAGGCAAAGTTAGCTTATCCATTTTTACACTTATCTTTTCATCACGTTGTTGAATTATGAGGCTCTTAAAATGCATGAATGTTTTGAGATGGCTGACTTTTAAAACATCAACCAAATCCTCAACCATAAACATTCTGGCATGGCTGCTATTGAGAAAAAGAACTCCTAAGAAACCTCAGTACTCTGAAATGTAACAGAGGGATTGTTGTGGTTAAACCCTGGCTGCCAACCAAGTACCATGCAGCCGCTTGCTCACTCCACCTCACCCAGAGGGATGGAGAGAATTGGAAAGGAATGTAAAATTCAAGGGTTGAGATAAGAACAATTTAATAATTTAAACAGAATAAAGAGGTAAGAACAATAATAACAACAATAATAATAATAACAACAACAAAATGGAAAGGTGGAGAAAAAAACCAGTAAAGCAAAAGCCACGCACACAAGCAAAGCAAAGCAAGGAATTCATTCACTACTTCCCATGAGCAGGCAGGTGTGCAGCCATCCCCAGGAAAGCAGGGTTCCATCACATGTAATGGTTACTCAGGAAGACAAACGCCATAATGCCAAATGTACCACCCCACCCCACCCCACCCTTCTTCTTCCCCCAGTTTATATACTCAGCATGACATCATATGGTATGGAATACCTCTTTGGCTGATTTGGGTCACCTGTCCTGGCTGTGTCCCCTCCCAATTTCCTGTGCCCCTCCAGACCTCTTGCTGGCAGGGCCCAAGGAACTGAAAAGTCCTTGACTTAGTATAAACATCACCCAGCAACAACTAAAACCATCAGTGTCCTATCAACATTGTTCTCACATCAGAGCCAAATCACAGCACTGTACTAACTACTAAGAAGAAAATTAACTCTATCCCAGCTGAAACCAGGACAAGGATAATGTATGATTACTAAAACATGTAGAGCATCAGCGAGGTAATTTTTTTTAGTAAAATCTTTTAAAACAACTTCTGTAATTTTGTAAAACACTTGATTTGGTTGTATTCTAAAATAGGCTCCAATAGTATCTTTGTTATCCTGCCATAAACATGAAGATGCAAAATTAGATTCAAAATTGGAGTTTCCTTTATTTTGGCAGGAACAGGGTAGCAGAAATTTGAGCCATCTTGGCTGGATGGTGTCAGTTTCTAGAAAAAATTTCAAGTATTGATTTTTTGTATTGAAAACGTGCCTGCTAAAGGGAGTCTGTCTTTTGTTTCAGCTGAAATGAAGATACTTGCTTCAAAAGAGTGCATGTTCATTTCAATACCTTCAATTATTTAATCTCCTACCCCTGCAAGATCCTCAGAGCCTGTATTTATTATTCCTTTATTCAATTTATAAAGCTTGTTTAGCATTTGAGAAAGAAATGAGTTCAGGTAACACTGGAAGGTGAGAGATGTTATTTACTTAATATATCTATCTGTTATCAAGGAAGCACATGCATACCTATGTGGTATATATGCTAACATACTTTCCATATGTATGGTATACATTCATGTTCTCTGGGCATATGGTCCCATTTAGTAACACTTTTGATTAGTTCTTCACATCCAGAGCTCATTAGTCTCCCATTCCCAATGGAAAACTCTTGAAATTTTATTCTTTTTCCATCCTGAAGTACAAATTTTCCTTCAGGAATGTGATCGGTGAGTTAGAAATTGTCATACTTACCTCAGTGGTACTTGTGGATATATCACAGCATTGTTATCCTTTTTGTTTGTTTGTGTTTATTTTTATGGTTGGTCTGACTTTGATAGAAAAAGAAAGTTCTGAGACTGCATGTCAGCAGCTTTGGAGAGTGTCGTGTTTTAACCCCAGCAGGAAACCAAGCACCATGCAGCCGCTTGCTCACTCCACCCCCACCCAGAGGGGTGGGGAGGAGAATCAGAAAGGAATGTAAAACTCAAGGGTTGAGATAAGAACAATTTAATAATTTGAACAGAATAAAAATGAAAGAGCAACAACAATAACAATAATAATAACAGTTATAATGGAAAGGTGGGGGGAAAGATAAAATCCAAAGGAAAAGGGAGAAAGGAAAACAAGTGATGCACAGTACAACTGCTCACCACCCACTGACCCATGCCCAGCCAGTCCCCAAGCAACGATCTCCCCCTGCCCCAGCTAACCTCCAAAGTTTATATACCAAGCATGACGTCCCACGGTATGGAATACCTCTTTGGCTGGTTCAGGTCAGCTGACCTGGCTGTGTCCCTTCCCAGTCTCTTGTGCCCCTCCAGTTCTCTGGCTGGCAAGGCCTGAGAAACTGAAAAGTCCTTGACTTAGTATAAACATTACCCAGCAACAACTAAAAACATCAATGCTTTACCAACATTGTTCTCACATCAGAGCCAAAACACAGCACTGTACTAGCTACTAAGAAGACAGTTAACTCCATCCCAGCCAAAACCAGGACAGAGAGGAGGTCCAGTACAGGGGGGCTCATTGGCCAGTAGCAAGTGAACAGGGTATAAACGCCTCCAAGCATTTAATGGCTACTTCCATACTGAAGCTGGAAGTCATGTGCATATGTTGTATTTGCTTTTAATCTCATAATGGCCAAGGGAAAAGCTAACATTCATCTTTTGTCTGTTGCTTTAAACTTCTTCCATTTTTGCAGAGCTTCCCTGCCTTTCAACTTTAGAGCATTGTGAAGGAAACCGCTAGACATAGCTTCGAAAATGTTTGATTTTGCTCAGAAGTGGTTTGAACTGATTGCATTGCCCTAGCTGAGGTCAGGCTTTCTGTGTACCTGGTGAATAAGAATTTTCCTTTGTAAAAATGGGTTGGAAAATAATATTTCAGTCACCTACAGAAGTCTAATTCAATATATACATTTTTTTAATATAGAATTGAAGACACAAATTCAAATTGTTGAAACATGGTAAGCCTAGATATTAGTTACACCATGATATACTTTCAGGTGCTTTCAGGAGAACTGTAGTCATTAAGAGTAAGAGGAAACAGTTTCCATTTGGGGGGGGGTAAAAAAAAACATACAAAAAGAACCAGAGTACATTAAATAATGCTGTGAATATCTACTTCTCTTTCTCATCAAGAGTGATTACTGAGTAATACTGTCTGGAGCTTTTCTTTTTAAGCACTGTTAAGTTCATGTTGATGAGAGTTTGGGGTCTTTTTAACGTTGTCTCAGAAGAGATGTAGTCTTCCATTCCTTTATAAAACTTTGCTTGCTAACTTTATGGGAAAATATTAGCATCAATTTATAACAGGAACTAATGTTGGAAACTTTTAATAACTAGGAATAGCTATAGACAACCTTTAGCTAGGGAGTATTTGTATTTTAAGTTTATATGAATCTGTTGATCTAAAATGAAAGAAAATTACTTTTCTTAAAAGTGTTGAAAGACAGACTATCCATTTGGCAGTGATAGTGTTGCAGTGCCAGTGGAGATCTGACTTAAGAGATATGCAGGGTAAGAGGAAATGAATTGAAATGTATGGTTTCCACCCATCAAGATTATACATGATATATATGTACTTAGGATCACATAAATGAGAAAAAATTAATTCTGCATGTGCAGAAATGCAAAATGTAAACTGGGCTGTTTTATTAAAAAACCCTAATCTAGCATAGCTGATGTAGTTCACTGTTAAAGCCCCTTTTCAGCAGCAACTGCCCCACATCCATTTTCAGTTGTCATAAAATTCTGGAGGAACATCCAGGCTCTTTCTTTGTGAATTATTTGAGAGCAGAGAATTGCCAAAGGGTCTCTGGGTCCCAGAGTCTGGTCCCCAGCTGTTGAATGCAACTATACAGTAGTTTTCTAGTTTTGAGAGGTTTGCAGAGTATCTCTGCCCACTACAACACACAACTCAGAATGCTTCTCAGTGCCACCCACTAAACTCTAGATGTCCATTCATGTCTTAAGATACACTATATCTGCGTTAGGTTCCAAATATACAAAAATAACAGCTTTTTACATTAATCTTTTGTGTTTTAATTTATTAGGGTGGGATAATAATCAGTGTTCTCAGAACTTAGTCTCATTGTGTTTTACCACACAGGTGACTTAAATCTTCGGATACCAACAATGCCTGTTGATAAGTTATCATTATATTGTATAAATATGTTCTCTGTATAGGGATGCACTCAAACTGTTGAAAAAAAAGTAATCAGAACTATATGTTTTAGCTTTTTGTGATAGACCACTATCTGAAAAAGAGGAGCCAGCTACAAAACTTGTTTAAAAGAAACCAAGACTCTGTCCCATGCGTGTGACTGTCCTGATCACTGTGTTCAGGACTGCAGAAGTTGAGTTTATTTTATCAGGAGCAAATTGAACTGCAGCGTTACAGTTGGTGCATTACTTGATAGGAATGGTATAACTGTAAATGAGAACGCAAAACCAGCAAAGATTTTATTAGATAGCATTGTTCAGTACTTGGAAGAGAATATAGCTTTTGTCATGGGTTTATAACAAACCGGATTCCAGTCCAGTAACACCAGCCATTAAACAGCATCCTTTAAAATCAACAGGGCCAAAGAAAGTGCATCCAGAGAATTTGGAAAAGGTGAGCAGTGAGTTCTCTGCTCTTTAGTGCTATTTACATCCCCATCCTCACCCCCCTCTCCCCCCAATTTATTTATTTATCTATTTCACCTCTGGAGAAACTTCAAAGACTAGAAAATTACATCAGTGTTTTGCCTCTAGCTTGTTAGATTACATGTGATGACTTAGTTGTACAACACAGACTTGTGGGCTGGATCTGGGTTTTGTTATGGGCTGCTGGGGAGGAGAGGTTAGGAAGACGGGTGGGTAGATTGCACTATCAGCCCTGAACAGTCAAATTGCTGTTGCTACCTTGAGGAGGTAAGAGCAAATTGATGATGGTGGGCAGTGATACACCAGGAACAGTCATTGACTCCTCTCTCATCGCCAGCAGCTTCAGCCTGACCCTCTGAATCAGGTCATGGTAAGCAGCAATATTTTGCCCCTTGAGTAGTGGGTGCTATCTGAAGACTGCACTCTGCCTCTGCCAGAGAAAACATGCTTGGTGGGCTGGATGGAAATGCTGGAAAAGCCAGACTTCAGGGTAGGTCATCATGCTGTCCATGATGGGACTGAATTAATAGGCACTGAAAGAAGTGTATAAAACTAATACTAACTAGTATGGGTTTGTGGAAAATTTATCTAATAAAAACATTATCAAGTTAATTTTACATGAAGTGACAAGTAGATAAAGATGTAATAGGCTTAGGTCAAGTATTTAATCTTTCAAACCCATTTTTGTTCATGAGGTAGAACAAAGCAAAATCAAAGAATGACAGGTGCCTAATGTAACTGTAAATATGGAGTTGTCATTGTTTAGCTGGGTTTTCAGATAAGCTTCTGGTTCTTCACTGATCTTTTCATTGGTGATACAAAATAAAACATCACATTACCCTTGTCAACATTTGAAGAGTCACAGAACCAGAGCTTGCAAGGCCTGAAAGGACCCCTGTGGTCAGGCAGCCTGACTTCCTGGGCAGTGGAAGCATTAGGACACCTCTGAATCAATTCTTCTTTAAACTGTAACATAAAAAGTGCATTCTGTGTGAATTTAAAAATCACCGGTGATGGAAAAATAATTCCTTTCCCTGCCAATAGTATACAGCAATTAGTGGAATGACTAATAATAAACAGGGACAGTGATGTGGGTAGGTTGGTAAGCTGAGTCTGGTTAATAGCAGTTCTGAAGTCAAATTCATCCTGAAAGGAAGTGAGAATAACTCCCACAGGTATATTCTGTATGAAATGTGGCAACTTTGAATAGAGGGTTGTAGCGAATAATCAACTCAATGTGAGCCTTCAACATAGCAGTATGACCAGAAGGGACTAATGCATTTCCTGGATATTAAAAATGAGGTGCTCTGCCTAGAAGTAGACACTACAGAGGTTATAACATTTGGCACTGGTACAACTGCTACTGGAATACCCTGCTACTGCCCATGAATCAAAGATGGTGTTGACTGTGACCAGAGAAGAGCCAGAGAAATCCATAGTGGACCAAGAACTATGCCCTATAGTGTATTTGTTTGGTTTAGGGTGTCAGTAAGAAAATTATGGGCAACTCTAGAATCAAGTTTACACTTTTTGCCCCCTGAAAAATAATTCAGTGTTGAATTACAGTTTATTTCAGGGAAGTCATGGCTTGAGTTACATAGCAGTCCTTTCTAGCTCCATAAGATATGAATCTATTTCACTTGCTGGTCAGCTTAGCTATATTTCTAGCCATGTGTATTTGCATAGATGCAATCTAGCAAAACCCTGTCTTTCATATGTCAGATTCTGGGCTAATCTATGCACCATACAGTACTGATGAACATTGACGTTCCTTAGGGTGTTGCCCTTTGAAAAATCTTAAAAAAGCTCCGACAGAAAGAAAAAAGCAAAAAAAGCGATGGTTCCAGCACTGCTTTCATGTCAACTAAGGATAACCAGTGTGTCTCTGGATCTGCTTTCTACCCCAGTGAGCTTGTTTTGGGGTAGTCCCTCCTGCAGTGCAGTCACCTACACACAGGTGAAGTATCACCACGTTTAGCTGGCCTGAAGTACTCCACTAGTGCTTACCTTGGCTGCAACCTGTGACACAGAGTTTTTCCCCTTCACAAACCTGAACACTTTTTGGGAGACTTCTCTTGTATGAAATAATACATCCTTGAAGACTTGAATGTAATTGAGAATGTCTGTAAATCCAAATAATTTCTCTAGATATATTACTCTTCAGTAATAAACCATGGCAGCTGGGGGACTGCTTTATTTATACCTCCCATGTCTTATTTCTAGTTTCAAACACCAACATGTATATTTGATTCCTTTTAAAAAAGTTGTCTTCCCAGATGCAAAACTTTTTACTCCTTCAGGCTAGAAGGAAAGATATCTTTCTGAGAGCTTTTGTCATCATAGTCCATTAGTTTTGACATGATCTCATTAGCAGAACACTTGTCATGCCACCAAAGCTCTTTAATTTTTAAGTCTTTTCTTTCCAGCATGACTTCTTGTGTTTCACACATACACCACCACCCCCACCACCCCCCAAAAAATCGAACCAAACAAGACCCCAATAATTCTTGTCTTTTTTGCTCTTCCCTATCAAATTAGCTTTGAGATCCCCTATGGTATAGTAAAATAAAAACAAACTTTGATCTGATGTAGTGCTTTGAAAAAATCCTGTGTACTGAGTCATGCTGTGAAATAAAGCCTTCATAATATATTGATTTGAATATAAACTTCTAGAGACACATCTGCATACTTAGCTTTAAAAATAGATAGTACAATGCTTTATTAGCTGATGTAACCGATTTCAGATGTTGAAAAAGCAAATGAAAAACATGCCTGAGCAATGTAGACTTGCCATTATTTTGAAAATAGGGTAAAAGTGCAAAATAAAGTAAAAATTCTAGAAATATTAAACAAGGTCTGGTTTTAGTTCATGTTAAGATTTTCAGTCTGAGCATGCAATGACATTTACCTAATAAGAAAAGGAGTGAATAATCAGTTATTTCTAGCAATTAACTGATCTGCCGGAAGGATGATAGTTAAAATGAGTCATGCATGTAAAGGGAATCTGAATCTCTCTCTCCTTTGCCTCATTTTTCTTCCATAAATTTGCTTCCTTTAAAATTCTGCCAGAGATTGATATGCCAGTATATTAAGTCATAGAAATGCTAGGTACAATTTCAAAGCAACTACATTTGCAAATCTCACATAGAGCTGAAAAATTTGGCACTTGATTCACATTACCTGAGCTTAGAACCTTCAATGTTTGTAGAGTCAGTAGAGAAAACTGGAGATTTCCAAGGGAATAGTGAGGCTTGCAAAATTAACCTGTGGAAAGTGTTGCTCATCTCCTGCCTACCTTTGGAGAAGAGGCACCTGGCTGGTCAGTGCTGGTCATTTCTACCAGTGTGGGAGCCTCTTCTGAGAACATGTAGGTAAAAGATTTGTCCCCTGCCCTACAGGTGGTAGTGCCATCACCTCCCTTTGCCTGCTAGTCAGGGTGCTTGCACAGAAAAAGGATGACCTATATTCAAATCCCACTGGGGAACCCATGTGTGGTCACCACCTCTGAGTGGTGTGTCCTCACCACCAGGATACAGAATTGTCCAAAAGAGAGGAGTTGGAGTATCTACCTCTCTTATTGAAGCTGACCCACTCATTCTAAGAATAAGAGAGCCAGGAGACCAAGGTGGAAGGAGAAAATGGTTGAGGGGACATGATTCTGTGTGTTTTTTTCAGCTGGGAGTTGGGAGTGGAGAGTTACTGTTTCTGGTCCCTATGCTTAGGAGCATGACTGGTTTTAGGTGACTTGTTAAATATATGAAAATATAAAATGCCCAAAGAGTCTGGGGAGTGTAAAGCATCACATCCATCTCACTATTTAAGCAGATTTTCAAGTTGTTATCTGTGACTGGTGACAAAGGCAGGTGTCAGGCTTCTGGTGCAGTTCTGTGAAAGTTCTGGTGCAGGCATTAGTGAAAAAAACTCTCAAGCCCAGGAAAGAGCCAACTGCTGAGCTGTCAGCGCCATGGGGCAGGTGGGCGGGCTGGCTGATGCTGCATTGGCTCATTAGACTTGTATTTCAGAAACTAACTTCCCCCTAATTCTAATTTTAGGTGCCAGCATAAGCAACTTTATTTTAATTTTACTCACCTAATTACTGACTGTGTGTGAAAATTTCACTCACAGTATCACCAGAAAAAAGGAATTACATGATATTTGCTAGTATATTTTGGAAGTATGTGATGTGATGTATCTTTTGTTTATTGCCATGAGACATTCCTGATATTCAAGGCTTGATTATTTCCAAGGAGCTGAAAACCAATTGCTCCATTAAAAATCAGTAGAAGATGTACTGCTTGCTATTCCTGACCACTTTTTATTGTAAAGTAAAGGGAAGTAATCTTGGTTTTCTTAAATATGGTAGGATTAAAGGTAAAATTCATCTGTTCTTTAGCATACCTTTTGCTTTTGGTGCTTGCTTAAAGACTGTTTACTTGGAGCTGTGCTAATATATGTTAGTTTTTCCAAAGAGATTGTCAAAAATTGATTTTTAAAAAAAGTTTTTTTCTAAAATTGGTAATCCTCTCCTGAAGAAAGATAAGAAAAGACTATGGTCTCTGCTAGTTGAGATTTATCCATCAATTGACTTCAAAATATCACCAGATAAATTTTCAGGAATTTCTTTGTTAGATAAGATTGTAAAGACTTTAATTAAGAAGATGGATTTAAATTATTTTCTCAGATCATAAGGAATCAGAAATAGCATTCAGACCACCAGGTTCCTAGCTGATAATTAAAGTAAACCTTAAAAAAAGTTACCTCGTGTAAATGTTGTCATTTGCTAGTGGCTATTGTATGTATTACCACAAAGGAAATGGGCTGCAAATAGTTTCTAAGGGTAACCAGCTTATACTTTCTGCAGACTGAAAATGTTAATGTTTAAACATGTGGAATCAAGGGGTTATTTTCTCTTTAAGTGATTGTTCAGACTAGTTAAATTTTTTGCCAATTAAGAAGCAATAGATTTTGTCTGACCCTCTGGAGGTAGATGGGGATTGTTAGAGCTTGATCATTTATAGGTTACACTTGCTGTAAGGGATTAATATTTATTAACTGAATTATTGGTTTTAAGAGGTCTTTTTCTGAAATACAGGGTGATCTAATTTTATTTCATGTTGTTGCCAGAGAAGGGTTGTGTCTTGTTTTGTTTTTCCATACCTCCAAATGTTGAAAATACTTTAAGTTACTGATATAATTAGCTAAAGATCCATGGGGCTTTGCTTGCTAGAGATGCAGGTGACATGCACAGACACAGAAATACATATGTATTGGAAGTGAATTAATTTGATTTAAACCAAACTCTTTTGTGGATGAGTTGAAAATCTGGAATATCTTGGAGACTGTTTTGGATTTATCCTGCATTAACTGAGAACTGAGCTTCATTGTATTTAGTGTGTAAGTAGTATACTGGCCACATGAGGCTTAATTAAAACTATGGGCCCCATCAGATTTTTTCTGCAACACCTGTAATAGGAGTTTTACATGGAGAAGAGCTAGAAATAAAAGAATTGGGTTAATTTGGCATCTGATCAGGAAAAGGAGCAGGGTGGGTTTTTTTCTTCCTTTGTAAGAAGGTGGCTGGTTGTAGCCAGGAAAAAGAAAAAAAAAAAACATTTTTTTGAGAAGGTAAGTCTAGCTGTGGTTGGGTAGGAGCAAAGCAGTGGGGCTCTGCTAAAGGCACAGGGGATGGCCTTTTCTTGAGTGCTTTTTCCTTTTTATTTGGGATGCTCATCATCTCAAAGGAACATAGCTGAAGAATATCTTGTGACCCTGTGAACTAAAACATCTGTCCATTTCCAATGGGATCAAATGCATGCAGGTTTTGGGAAGCTTGAAGTAGCCAAGAATGCCACTGGGCCGTTGCTTGTTGAGTTCTGGCTGGTGGTTTGCTCGTGGCATGTGCACTGCTGGACTGAATGCTGTTATTCTACTTACACTGCTTTTGTTATATGCCTGTTTTTCTGTGCAGTATGACTTCATGTGTTTCTGTTGCTCCCAGAATTACAGGAATCTTTGTGTTATTATCTCACCTATTACAAAAAATATTGTATTTATATTACCAACTTGTAAATTTGTGATAACTAGGTGCTATGCTTGAAAGCTTGAAAATTCTTTATAAAAGGGTGGGGGGGTTATTTTGGTTTTGCTTTATTTTTGTAAAATCTGTGCACTCTTAAGAGAAGAGCTTGCTAATTCTCTTGCTTGCAAAGGATGCAAATGAAATCTTATCTGAAAAAAAAATTCTTTGTTGGGACAGGAGGTTCCTCCAGTGTCACAATTTACTTTTTTTATTGCTTAAAAGGATAAAGTCCTGTTTTCCATAATGGCCAGCTCTTGATGTCTTTTAGCTTCAGAGGGTATTTACCCTTGCAGTACTGAAGCTTGGGTATCAAGTTTACCCTGACATAATATTGGCACTCTCCTTTAAGTAGGAGTATTCAGATGGTATAAGGAAATATTTTTTTTTTATTTGACCATTGAAGAACAACTGCTAGTGTTCATAACAGTGGTAAATGAACAGATGTTTTTTTAAGTGTTATCCCTCTAGATTTAAAAATCACACAACAGAAGTGCTTTATCTCTTGGGGTATACTTCAAGTGATCAGATATGTGTTCAGCTATGATCAGATAAATTAGGTTGTTAACTGGCAGATAAGTTCAAGTTATTTAAATTCCTGTTCTTTAAGCTTATAATTATAAACTGCTATTTAAAACACATGTGGTATTCTAAGGCATCCTGGATGCTTGCATAGTGGAAGTGAAAGATGCAGGTTTATGTTTCATTGTAACTAAGTATTCTAAAGAAAGGTAGGTCAGTAAATTATTAGCAGTTATTATTGTACACTTTAAACTTAGTTTTCTCAAACAAAAGAAGGTAAATGGCAGGCACTAGGTTGAGTATTCTGTGGAAGCATCATATTTTCTAACTAAACCATGAAACATGCATTTGTCCCTGAAATGGGATAATTTTTTGCACACATTTGTAAACTACATCTATTTGTTGGTTACTGTGCAAAATACTGTGAATACATCTGTGTTAAAATATTTAGGATGCATAATGCTAGCATGCCCTCATTACTTAATTTACTGATTTTTTTTATTTTAATGAAGTAGCGTGCTACAAACAACTGTGATTGTGTTACTCAATAAGAAAGAACCTGGTTTTGTATATGTTTAACTGTTGTACTCTTCAGTCAGCTAAAACAAACAAGCAAGCTAATAACGTTTTTAGATAGGTGTCTCCTAAATCTGAATGAGTTTCTATTTAGCTTCTGCCATAACTGCAGAAAGACAGCATGAACACTTACCAAGACCATGTATTTTTTCGCTGCTGCAGTCTTAAAAGAAAGCAGAGATGTCTAGAATAATCAGAAAAAAAAAGAGAAAAGCACCTTTTGATGTGCTTTGGAGGCTAAATAGGTTAGTGTGACCAATATTTAAATTAGTGCACTTATGATAGGGTTGTTACTGGCAGGCTGCTTTAGCCAATTAGCGTGTAATAACACATATTAGTAGAGTAATGTCTTCATGATATGCTGAATCCAGTGTTCAGCCTACCTTCTAGGTAACCTGACATTTCCATTTGCTTCAAGTCAGATATGAAAAAAGATTGCCTTCTTGCTGTTCCTGCTGTGTTCTCTGTGCCCTGGCAGGCTGTTGGAATGAATTGTGGGTCTCCTGTCCCTGACAGGATGAGCTGCCTCCTAGTCTCGTGGAGAATTTTTTAACTACAGACCTTTTCAGGCACTTGCATTTGGGGAAACCTTGGCAGGAAAGAGACAGTTCTGACTGCAATTGAGAGCTAACAGAGGTTTCCATTACACAGTAGCCTCCTGCTATAGCAATAAAGAGTGCCTCAGATTGGACCAACGGAGACACCGGCTTCCTGTGCTTTCCCAACAGTACAGCCAAAGGTGATACCCAAGCAAGCCCTTGCTTCACAAATCTGGCCAAAGGGGTTTACTAAGTGGTTCAGAAGTGTATTCTTAAACATCTGTTTAACCAGTCTGTTTTATTGCCACTCAACGTGCTTCTCAAGGTAAGCAATAAGGTTAGTGGCTTAGGATATTTTTTTTCCTACTATCCTTATTTCTTTATTTATTAAGATGTTTGACCCACTGATATCCCCTCAGGCAGCAAACTAGTGAAATTATTCTATCTAGATGGTCAGGAGTAACCCTTAATAAAGTCTAATTTCTCATAATTTTCCTCTCTGTCCTCTCCAGGGACCTCAGCGTACCTATTTAAGCTCTTGTTTGATTAATTTATCTTGCTCTTTCACTGATTTTAATAGCTTACTGTGCTCAGATAAGAACTGGGAGGTTGCAAAACTGAAAAGTCAGCATTGCTCTTCTCTTTGTCAGGGACCCTTTAGTTTGAATCTTCAGAGAGTCATTTTGAGGACAGGAGGAGACTAGAGGACAGGGAAGGGCAAATGTAGAACCAGACTCCCTACATCTTTTCTTCTATGTTTTTTTAAAGGTGCTGTGGAAAATGAAGGGAATTGTAAGCTAGTCAATAAAACCTTAAAGAGGAAAGCAATTATAAACTAGTCAATGAAACCTTAATTCCCACACATTTTTTTAACAAGATATTAAACAGTTGTTTTATAAGCACCTCTGGGATAATAAAATTGATAAGCAGCCAGTATAGATTTATTAAGAATGAACTGTGTCAGACAATTTTAATTTCCTTCCTTGACAGTATAGCTAGCCTAGTAGATAAAAGCTGAGTGATAGATGGATAAGATTGTCGCGACGGAGGGAAGACACAGTCACTCAATATGAGTGATCAGCAGACTTCGTTTATTGTCTCTTACAGTCACCTTTTATGCCTTCTTATAATTAGCTCATACATATTACAAAAGTTAAGCTCATTATTGGTTAGTTGCCTAAATACCAAGCCCGCCCCTAGTTTCTCTTCTGTAGTTATCTGTTCCCACCTGCAACATTCTTTTCCCACCGAAATCTTCCTGTTACTGTGTAACAAGAACAGCCAAAGACAGTGTATTTTTGCTTTACTTCAGATAAGCTGAGAGCGATGTGCATTTTTGTCCAGCCAGCTGGACTATGTCTATGTGAACTTTTTCAGCTAGCCAGTTATCCACATAAGATATCTTGACTTCATTATTTTTTTCATAGAGTGGCTGCATGTGAGATTCTTGATGCTATCACACACATTATTCATAGGAAATATCTGGGGAACTTACATGAAATCATTATAAACTGAATCCACAAATGGTTGAGAATGGTCTCCAAGTGTAGTTGTTGATGACTCATGGACAACTAAGAGGGCGTTTCAGATAGGTCCAGTGTATCATATGTTTGTTCTGTATTTTTATTAGGCACTTGGCTAATAGAATACAGAGAATGTATTTGCGGACAACAGCAAGCTGGTAATGTTGCATTAGTGTGTTGAAAATCAAGATGAGCTCAGAATGATGATGGTAAATGATTTTCAAGATTTGGTCTGCAGACCATGTGAATTGACTGGTTGCTTATAAGGAGTCATGAAGAGATGAAGAGTAACTAACAAAAGCAAGCCTGTTATCAGTATGCCTAAATTAACTGCACAGGGTCCTATGCCTCCACTGGAAAATGTAAAGGGGTTCCCATCTGGGAAAAAGGTTGGCTGAAAAGCAGTTGTCTTGAAAATTTGGAAAGACAATAAGACAATAAGTTGAAATTACAAAAGGTGAGCACAACTCACTATGTTTAGCACAAGTGTTGAAATAGGAATAAAAAAGCTAAAGTAGTGTAGCCATCTATAAACTCCAGGTATTTTATGAAGGACAAATATCATCTGAGATGTATAAACAAGGAATGTCACATGTAAGAGGGGAAGTAGCAAAGTTGGATAGTTATGAGTGGCAGGGTATGTGGGATACTATGGACAAGTACCTAGGACAGTGGGCACCTCCAGTATTTTGGAACTTTACCCCTGAACAAGTGCAGAATCCAGAAAAGCTAGTAAAATATTTGGAAAAAGTATGTTGTCACCCTGGTAATTCCAGAGAGGCACAGATCACTGCAATGTGCTTGGGCCTAGTCCATGCTTACTGAGCCCTGTTCAACATTATTCAGTACCCTGAAGGGGAAGAGGTGGTCTCTGGATCTTATGGCAAATCAACAGGCGCTGCGGCTACTCAAACCCTGGTGACAGGTACTGCAGCTGAACCAGAAGATCGATATATAATGTTGATAACACACTGATGGTTTAGTTGTTGCTAAGTAATGTTTATGCTAAGTCAAAGGATATTCAGTCTTTTAGACCTTGACAGTGAGAAGGCTGGAGGGGCACAAGAAATTGGGAGGGAATGCTGCCAAGAAATTGGGAGGAGATGCTGCCCTGACAACTGACCCTGAGTAGCCACAGTGACAGGCACTGCGGCTACTCCAACCCTGGTGACAGACATTGCAGCTGAACCAGAGGACCAACCCATGCCAGTATCAGTTGCCCCTATATACAAGAAGAAATGGACACAAAAGTCAGCTTGTTTAGTAAAGGAGAACGAAGCAGGGCCACCGCAAGAACAAGAGGAAGAGGCAGAACAAGAGGTAACCACCTGATCCCTATCCCTGAGTGAGCCGCAGGATATACGAAAAGATTTTAATCATCGTTAAGGTGAGCACATTATCACCTCGCTGCTTCAATGCTGGGATAATGGGGCTAATAGTTTTGGAATTAGAGGGTAGGGAAGCCAATCAGCTGGGATCCCTTTCTAGAAAAGGGGGCATTGACAAGGCCAATTAGCTAATTGACTAATTCTACTAACAGTGCTAAACCGGTGGAAGCTGTAAATTCCACCAACAGTGTAAGCACTGAACTAGAGGAGGCTGTAAATTTCACCAACAGCGCAACTCTTCTCAACACACTGTCAACGATGGCGACTTCATCCACACCTCCTCTGCCCCCAAAGCTCCTGTCACTGATTGCAGCAACCCTCACAGCACAGGACCAAGCGCGGGAACAGGACAACACTTGGACAATGATTCCATTGACACTGATAAACCATTTGATCGAGGTCCTATAGATCTGGAAAAGGAGCTAGACCTTTTTCCTCCTCTGCCCCCCCCCCCCCCCCCGCCTCCCCCGATGCATTGACTGTATTTTCAGGGAGGGTGAAAGGGGGTCCGAGGGATCAGTGGCAGGAATGCAAGTGGGAAGCGCTTAAGCCAGGGGATTTGGGTGTCACTATGGCATGTTCAGTATTTTGTCAGACAAATCAACCTCCAGAGTGGCAGCCTGTGCAATAGGAGGCTGTTAAAGAGTTAAGAAAAGCAGTGCGGGAAGGGAGGATTCATAATACATTTGCTATGTCCCTTCTTAAAGTGATGGCAGAGCCTTATACACTCACACTGCATGATTGGAAGTCATTGCTTTGTATGGTACTAACTCTGATACAGTATATGATGTGGTTATCTGATTTTTGTGAGCTATGTCTAGTGGCCTTGATTGAAAACCTTAATCGGGGAATTGTTGTTAACCATGAGCAGTTGGCTGGAGAAAATAATTGTGCCGATTCTATGACTCAGGCAAGGTATCCCAGGGACAACTATTTGCAGTCTGGATACAGGAGTCTGGGCGAGCCTCTAGTGAGTCCTTCGCCATAGTCTTGCAGGGTCCTAGAGAATCATATACTAACTTTATTGATCAGCTTCAGAATATTTTGCAACAACAAGTGGAGCATGAGGAAGCTCAAGGGTTGCTTTTAAAACAACTAGCTATGATAATGCCAAGGAAAATTGTAAACGGGCAACTTTCACAATCACAACCCCAACATGTGTCAAATGATTATAGCGCAGAACTCACAGCAGACTATAACTCTCAGACTGAGTTCTGGAATGCACCGTAACACATTTTTGCTCCTCTAATCTCTTCTGTAAGAATAGTACACGCTCTTAACTTGCTTAGTAAATTAGGCTGCTAGCTTGCTAAAGAAAGTAATACTACAAATACTTTTTTTTTTTTTCTGGCTTATTAACAGATGTCGATTCTGTCTGTCATATGTTGCTACAGAACTGAGCTGCTATTGATTTTTATTATTAGCACAGGGACATGGGTGGTAAATGCCCTGCGGGTGTGGTTATGGCAATGGAAGCAATTGGCAATGCAGAGGTAAACCCATCTGGGCTGCCACATTGTAGCAAGATATTGCTGCCTGGGTGGAGAACTTGATTGTAAACATACATCACGTGGATGCTCATGTACCCAAGAGTCGGGCCACTGAGGAACATTTAAACAACCAGCAGGTAGATCTAGCAGCCAAGATTGAAGTGGCTCAGGTAGATTTGGATTGGCAACATAAAGGTGAATTATTTATAGCTCGGTGGGCCCATGACACTTCAGGACATTAAGGAAGAGATGCAACATATAGATCGTGATTGAGGGGTGAACTTAACCATGGACACTCTTGCACAGGTAATCCATGAATGTGAATCGTGATGCAATTAAGCAAGCTAAGCGATTAAAGCCTCTCTGGTATGGAGGACGATGGCTGAAATATAAATATGGGGAGGCTTGGCAGATTGCCTATATCACACTCCCACAGACCTGCCAAGACAAGCGCCATGTGCTTACAGTGGTGGAAGCAGACACCGGATGGCTGGTACCGTATCCTGTGTCCCATGCCACCACTCAGAATACTATCTTGGACCTTGAAAAGCAGGTCTTATGGTGACATGGCATACCAGAAAGACTGAGTCAGACAACACAAACAACAGGACTCATTTCCGAAACATAGACACCTGGGCCAAAGATCATGTCATTTAGTGGGTCTATCCCATCCCCTATTATGCACCATCCTTTGGGAAAATTGCACGATGTAACAAACTGTTAAAGACTACACTGAAATCAGTGGGTGGTGGAACTTTCAAACATTGGGATAAACATAAAATCTTTTATGTACTGTAGAAGGGGATAAATTTCCTGTAGTGCATATTAAAAATATGCTGGGGAAAACTGTCTGGATCATTCCTGTGTCAGGCAAAGGCAAACCCATTCGTGGGATTGCTTTTGCTCAAGGACGTGGATGCACTTGGTGAGTAATGCGGGAGGATGGAGAAGTTTGATGTGTGCCTCAAGGGTATTTGATTTTGGCTGGAAATAACCAATGAATTAAATTGTATGATGTTAATTGCTTTACAACACTGTATATTGTCACTTTTATATGCTTTTGGTGCCCATCTCTGCCATTCCGGATTTGGTAATCTGAACCTGACTTCCTTCCAATTGCCATATTAACGAAAAATGAACTTTGATGAAACCAGACCAGCAGCTGTGATAGAATCAGAACCGGCTTCAGCATGCAACAGTCCAACACCTTGCACCATCTTTCCTGCCATGAAGGACTTATGGTAGACAGAGCCCAATGTCATGGACTAAATGAGCTTAACAGAATTATAGAGGGATGATCCATAGAATAAGGGAATGATATCTGTGTATATATCAAAAGACAGCGGAGAGTGATGGTGTATTAGTAAGTGTCGTCTGACATAAATGGTATGGAATAAGGGCTGGATATTGTCCTGGTTTCGGCTGGGGATAGAGTTAATTTTCTTTTCAGGAGATGATACAGTGCTGTGGTTTGCATTTGATGAGAGAATAATGTTAATAACACACTGATGTTTTTAGTTGTTGCTAGGTAATATCTATATTACATCAAGGACTTTTAAGTTTCTCAGGTCCTGACCGTGAGAAGGCTGGAGGGGCACAAGAAATTGTAAGGGGGCACAGCCAGGACATCTGACCTGAATTAGCCAAAGGGATATTAGATACCATAGAATGTCATGCTCTGTATATAAACTGGGAGGAGTTGGCTGGGGCCTTGCGATCGCTGCTCAGGGGCTGGCTGGGCATCAGTCAGTGGGTGATGAGTAATTGTGTTGTGCATTACTTGTTGGGTGCTTTTTTTCCTTTTGGATTTTATTTCTTTTTCCATCTCCTTTTCATTAGAGTTGTTGTTGTTATTAGTATAGTTCATTTAATTTCATTTATTAAATTGTTCTTATCTCAACCCATGAGTTTTATCTTTTTTTGTGATTCTCCTTGTCATCCCACCAGGGGAAGGGGCCAGTGAGCGAGTTGCTGAGTGGTTCTTAGTTGTTGGCTGGGGTTAAACCACGACAGTGCTGCAATTTAGATTTTTACCTGCATGTAAGGTCTTTTTTCCTTTGCCTCCAGCCAGTTCTTTGCTATTGAGGAGATCTTTGGTTTCTGTCCTTGTCCATGTAGTGTTGGATCACTGTCCAGGTATGAAGATCCGGCATAGATTTCATGTTAAATGTGTTGTTCTGTGATTAGAGGATACACTTTACCTTCATCTTTTAAACAGTGCCTATTTGGCTGGTTTTCTCACTCTTCAGCAATTTCTTGTCTCAGCATTCAGCTCTTTAAATGTGAGCAGGCATTAAACAAAACTCTGAAATGTTCTCAGTAAGCAGGACTTTGCCTTTCAACCAGTAAGACCTTGGTGCTAGAATGAAGTCTTTAATCAAAAAAGGCAGACCCGGAGTAGTAGAGCTCTTGAATGTTTGTAATTTAATTTTTCAGTGGTAGGTAGTTAATAAGATTAGATGAGTTAAAACTTTAAATGGACTAAAAGCAATTAACTACTACAAATTTTGCTACTGCAATGCTATGATAAACCTGAAAGTCATAAATACTAATTTTAATGAAGAACTTATTTTTTGTAGAATAACATTCAACTTTGGTTTTAAATAAACTTATATTTTCCAAAAGCCCCACAGAGCTTCTGGTTTTGAAGATGCAGAAAGAGAAGCTTTTCTATTTTCTTTGTTCGACAGCAGCAGCTGCCTCTAAGTTTCATTCTTACTAGCTAATAATTGCAGGCAACACATTTGAACAAGCCAAATGTGATATGCATATTAATATTACTCAATGAAAATGTGAAGAAAAAAACCCCAAGTGTGCTTAAAGGTATGTGAAACTAAGCCCCTGGCCTCATAGATTCCTGATCACTGGTCTATGCAATCTTTAATATTGTCAAAAGGAATGATTAAGGCAGGGGTCCTCAAACTTTTTAACCGGGGGGCCGGCGCACGGATGAAGAGGCAGGAGGTCATCTGCGGCTGCTTGGTTTCCCCCCCCAACCCCCGATGGGGGGGGGGGGGGGGCATGGGGGGGTGTCTGTAAATACCGGGGGCCGGATTGAGGACCCTGGGGGGCTGTATCTGGCCCACAGGCTGTAGTTTGAGGACCCCTGGATTAAGGCAATCAAGCCGATGAGGAAAAAGCTTCTCTAATCAGGCTTTTAAAACCATGTATTATTTTGGGAGTTTGGTTGTAGTGTGGTCATGGAAACATCAAATGTTATTTAGAAAGTAAATAATGTTGATGATTATAAAAAAAATAGTGTTTAGTTAATTGATCTTTGATTCTAGTGCTTAAAAACATACTTGTTTTGGGAGCAAGATGCTTATGATTGACTCTGTGGGAAGCTATTATGTTAGGTAGAAAGCTTTGAGAGCCAAGCTTAATAGCAATGTATGTCATCATGCAAACCCGTTTGTCTTTCAGTTTAGTAATAAGTACTTAGAAACCATATGGATAATTTTACTAAGCTTTTTTCCTTACAAATGAGCCTGGAAAGATTTTTCCAGTACTGAGTTTTGATTCTAATTAAAAAAAACAATCAACCAAACAGAAAAATCTCAAAAACCTGTTGTGAATTAAATGTCATAAGATCTAAAAATGTCTGCCATATAAAATCTGTGGAGATATTAGAGTTCTTTATTAAAGTATTTTCAGCCTTAACAATAAAGCTTTTAGTAAGTTGTTCATACAAAACAATTAAAAGCTGCTCAAATCCCAAACGTAGGCTGCAAATGTTCAGGATCCCAGATACACATATTGTCTACCCAGAGGTAGGTTTTTCTTCATGTATGTATGTTGAGAGCCAGATATTTATTTCCTGAGGGGCTGGACTCTGCCACTGTTGGTGTTATCACAGAGTAGGGGAAATCTAGGTTGCTGCAGTACGCTAAGCAGAAAGCACACAGTTTCTGCTCTGCTGGAGCCAGTGGAATGAGCAGGTGGTACCCGGACAAGGAGTATGTGTTCCTGAATCCCGCTATCTGCCCGAGACTCTTAAACTATTACTGTCCTGGCTGGACCACTTGAACTGGTTTCCCAGATAGGATTTATCACTGAGGTATCTTTCTGTGCAGCTGCACAGCAGTGTCTGGTTTGTTCATCTTGATTGCCTTGGATTTGGCTGCTCTACAGGAAAAGCAGCCATGTCCACATTTACAGCCATAAGCAGGTGCCTAGGGAAGAGAAAGGTGGGCAAGGATGTGCAATGCTGCCTTGGCATCTGCCTTCAATTTGGCTATGTGTGGAAAATCAAGGGAAAAATTAAACTAATCTCAGGAGGATGTACAATTGATGAATTCTGAGCACATGGTTCTGAATTAATTTGTATTGTATTGTACTACATAGTAGTCAAAACCTATAGGTTTTATTTCAGTACACCAGGATGCCATAAAGGTGGGTTCCAAAAGTTCTGTTGAACATGGTGGCACCTCAAAGGAGGGTACCAGAAATGATGAGGCACTACCTAGAAGAGAGGGCAGAGGTCTCCCTTCATATATAGGAAATGATGGGACCCTGGCAGCTTACGTTGAATAACCATTGTAAATAGACTCCGTCATACATCAAAAATATGGATTGGCTTTCCAGGACAGTAATGAAAGAGCTGACTTTAAACCATTTTATCAGCTGTACCACAGGGGCTTTGCAGTGATGGTGGCTTCAGCTGTGACTCAGTGAATCATATTGAGCCAATATGCAATGTACTAGTTAAATATTAAATGGCCAAATATTTGAAAGCAAGGTGAAGGAAAACATGTGTCTAAAACACATACTTGTTCAGTATGTTAGGTTCTGGAAAGGGAAATTTCTGCATTCATGGCTTAGGCAAGACACTTTAAACTTTCATAGCTTCTTTAGTGCTTCAGCTGCTTTTGAATAGCAGTAAAAAACCCCACTGAAATAAGTAGGATCTATATAACAGATTAGTCCTGGAGTCTCTGCAGCACAGTTAAGTGTGATTTAGAGAAAACACTAACCATTTTATATAGTATTTAACTTGTGTGTGAAATAAGGATCCATTCTCTCAAAGGTATCTTGCCTATCAATTTATATGGATGGTTTACCAACCTGCTTATGTGAGGAAGTATGGGGGTGCTCTCTGGGTCATGTCCCCATGTCCCCATGTCCCTATTCCCCCCCCCGAGCCCTGAGGGCAATGGACTCTGACTGCTGGGGGCTTTTTATACCAGGTAGTCTTTTCTACTCATGCATTCATTGGGTTTATGGTGTTAATAAATACAAAAGAGAAATAGTTAGAAGTTCACATTTTTACTGGATAACTAAATTATTCTACATATATGATAAAATAAGATTTCCTTCTGTGTTAAGTGCCTGGTTTTTTGTTTAGTTATGAAAGGGGGGACCTGTTCAACTTTGCACATGAACATTTCTTTGATCTTTTTTTTTTTTCCTTGTTATCTAGGGTATTGATGTGGACTAAGATTTGGTTCCAAGTCACTTTCCTCCTGTAAAGTAAAACCCAGGGTCTGTTTATGTTTCTTGGTTGAACTTTTATTTTATTTTATTCTTAATTTGCTCTCTGTTGCTTGGTGTTCATCCTTCCTTGTTTCATAGGGGGCATTAAATAGCTGCTGTGATATTTTAAAGATATGAAGGGTCTCTAATAGGGATTTCTTTTCGGTCTCAGCATGTTAAAATCAATTCAGTGGTTGTATGTTACAGTGCTCTTCCTCCCTCCCCCACTGCTGGAAACGTGTGGATTAATCTAGCCCCAAATTGCTGTATGGAAACCCTATGCTCTTAAGCAAAAAAAAAAAAAAAAAAAAAAATTAGTGCAAGTCTGTGAATCATTTTATGAAAATACTGGATTGAGTTTCAGGCTTTGAGTCCCTGCTGATACATTTAATTCTTCATGGTATTGGCAGGGGAGAAGCAGGGGGCCTTTCTTTAGCTGGATAAATAGGAGAAGTGTCAACTCCAGATGTCTTAAGAGAGAGACTCCAGACAAGCTTTTAGTACAGTTACAGAAGGACAAAGTGGAAGAGACCCGTGGGATTCCGATGTGTATTGAATTTCATTTAGCCTTTTGGTCACATGAACAGAAAAAAATCCTATAGGAGTCTTTAAAGTGTATATGTTTGTAGTCTTTTGGGTATAAATATGGGGTGTTGTGTTTTGGTTTGGTTTTTTAAAAAAATATGTATATATGTGCATATGCATGCTGTATATTTTTAGGAAATGGTATTGGCAGAGTGTGGCATATGAAGGCACGGACTCAGGTTGTGGTGCAACCAGAGACACTTTATTGTGCAGAGAAGCTCATATTTATATCTCTGAGCCCGGATATAAATTCCAGCTGTATGTACCACCAAGCTCAGGGCAGAAACCATTCATGCAGTTATATAGCTATATATCACTACAAGCATGCAGACACCTTTTGACTACTAGATAACCATGTTTATCTTTCTTACTTTCCTTCATAAGACCCAGCTATTTTCTTACTTCCTGTTGGTAACAGACAGTCTCCATCCTCCTCTCACACAGCAGAGGATACTCAAACTAAAAAAATTAGAAGTACATCTTTTCCAGTGCCCATAGTACATGGAAGAAAAGTCAAGGCTCTTCCTTGGGACACTTCCCAACGTTCAAAGGATTTGTGTGGGTCTAGCGCATAACTCGGCAGTGTGGGTGCTTAGCTTCAGTGCTGTCCTGGCATCAGCAGGGTTGGAGGTGTGGGAAGGAATTTTGTTTGTTCACCTAATCTTTCTCTGCAGACAGTTAATGACTGTCTAATCTTCCCTTACCAGCAGGGAGCCTATGGTGATTATTTACACTGAATCATTTTAAATTAAAGAATAAAACCAAAAGTCATTATAGTTTACAGTTTATTGATGGGTATGATAATCATGACTGCATAACCTGCCTACTTTTTATGTATAAATAAGAATATTTATTATATTTTAATCCTTAGCCAAGCAATATTGCTTATCCTTTTAATGTTTCAGTGGCTTTAATTCAGATTTGGTAGGACTATTTCTTCCAAAGCACAATGCTGTCTGATCACATGCTCTGCATTGTAAATCTTCCCTTTGTGACATTTTTGTTACATAATGAAATGGAAAATATATATTAATCATATGCAGTAGGCCCTTTTTGTGTCTTCTGACTTATGGAACAGATTATCCTATGCATTTCAAATGGAAGTCCTAATTAATTAATGTTAGAGAGCAATTTTGCTTAGCAGAATACTTTTAAAATCCAGCAGTGCTGTAGAAGGCAGATTTTTTTCCTTATCCGTATAGTTTCTTTTTAAATAAATTATAATAATTCTGTTAGTTGAACTTGATTTCTTCTGCACTTTTTTTTCTTTATTATTTTAGGAAGTCTCTGTTTCTCATTCATGTTCTTGATCTATTTCATCTGAGGTGATGCAGTGTTTCAAACTGGCCACATATGGGAATTCTCATGTTTAACCTGTTGCCAGTACCAATTGGGGGGGGGGGGGGACAGAACCGAAAAATAATGACTTTTCTTATTTAACAGATAAAATCAGAATTTTTGGGGGTTTTTGTTATTGTTGGTTGGTTGGTTTTTTTGGTTGAGCTTCTGTTGTCATCCATAATTCTAGTCCTAATGACTGTAGAGAAGAGTTTGAAAACACCTCTTATAATGTGAGGCAATTGCTATCTCTGGCATCCACAGTTTTAAGAAAACACCAAATACTGGGAAGTTCACAATAACGTTGTAGGAGTTGGCAGCAGTCTCTTTGACTGAGTCATCACTTTTCTGTTACTGAACTAAAATTTTGGCCTTTCTTTGACGTGTCCTTATGTTACCGAAATCTTGGAATGAAGAACTTATCGACACCAATGTGATGTAGATAAGCAGACACTTCTTTATTGACGGCCAGGTGCGTGAGTGAGTCCCCTCACGATCGACGCACACCATGGTTCAAAATCATACACCTTATATAAAACTCACTCATACATATTCATTAAGTTTTCATGCATAATCATAAGATTTCCCATAAATCATTAACATACTCTCCTCCCATATCCGATTCTGCGCAATAAAGGTTAGAAAGGTCCGGAAATGGGTCTGGGGTACGATTTGGGTAGGTGGTATATGAGTCGGTGGTCTCGATCATCCCCTGCCGGAATTACCTTTCACTTAAGGTAACTGTTTCTTGGCCGGCAACTATGGGTTGCTTCACTCGACTCTTCCCAGTTCACATAAATTCTCATTTTGACATTTTAGTACATCCTCCTAGGTTACATATAAACAATCATCTCAAATCTTAAGTCTGTTATCTAAGTTCTAAACATTCCTACTAGGTGATTCTGACCAATTCCTCCGGCCTTGGTACAGGGCTGTACAGAGGATTTTTATAGCAGCTTTTTACTATAACTATAAGTTTCATTAAAATATATTTCTTATCCTTTTATATTTCTATTACATGATTGATTTTATAAAATCAAATAATCAATCAGATAGAGTCAATCTTAACTTATTAGCAAATCTATAACATTTATAGATGACTAATTGTTACTTTAAGCTCATCATTAAGTAAAATAAAGTTTTTTTAAAAGTGTCTTTCATATATCCTGAGCCCTCCCTATGAATTTCTTCCTCAATTACTGCAGATAATGTCACTCTAGCACTCGTTATATGTATAGGTCAAACAAAGGTCCAAGGTAATGTCATAAGGCCATAAATAAAATGGTAGACCAGAGGTTCATTTAGCCCAGTATCTGATGATAGCTAGTGGCCTAGAGTACAGAGCAAATTTACGCTGATGCTTTCATAGTCTTCACTGCTCTGCATCTTGAGACAGTTGTGTTTAATGGCTTTCAGTGGATCTTTCCTTCATTAACTTGTCCAGATATTTCTTGAGCAAATGTGGAATTTAGCATCCACAACAAACTATGGCAGATTTCCTCAGCATAACTGTGTTATGCATTGAAAAAGTACTTTCTTGAACCTTACATTCACCATTATCCTTTGATGTTGTCAAGAATTGCATTAGCAGATACAATGAAGAGCTGTTATCTCTTCTTCCTTTCTGTGCTTATCAGCATTTTATAGATATCTAAAGAAAATACATCCTTATCACTTAAATGTGTGATCCATTCAAAAGATGCTGTCTCTCATACTGTAATAGCCTGGAAAGTTCTCCATCAACTGCAGAGCTCCATGAAGAAACCATATATTTTCTGTGTCGTAGTTCTGCAGGCTTTTGCCACTTCTGCATAATTTTTGAAAGTTACCTGATAGACCACAAAATGGATTTTGGCTTTCTGGATAAAATACTAGGACATGAAATGATGACTTTTAAGAAGAAAAGCTGGATTTTTATTTTATTTTAAAATTTATTTCAGTTCTAGTGGGCATCTTCTCAAACATTTATTAAGGATTTCCATCTGAGAGCATTTTTTTTCCCCATCTAACTTAGAAAAGAAACAAAAGCATTCAGAAAAAAAGCTTCTTAGACTTGTGGTGTCTTCCCCTTGTGCTTTGGGATACTATTATACATGCTTGTGATTATCCACTCTGCAAACAATTGTGAGAAAAATTAATCTGTTTTCCAAGTTCCACAGAAGAACAGATATGGAATTGTTTTAAACAATGAAATCTTAATCACTTACATCTGGACACATGTCACAAAAATTTTGCAACTGGCCTGTGCCAACTGAGGAGAGAGGCTAGGACGCAAAGTATAGAATTACAAGAGTAATTCTTTATTCATGCACATGAGGTGTCCCATTCAAATTGGGGCACCCTGAATGCGGTTTTACACATGGTTCTTGTACCTTTCAAGCATTTGACCAATCACTACTTAATACATGCATGCTACTGTTTTGAAAAGCAACTATAATTCTATGGCGTCATCCATCTGCTTCTTTCCTGATCCCTGTAGTCAGTCTTGCTACAGTTACTTATCTGTGATGCCAGATAATGGGAGGGTTTCACAGAGGTGCTGGAGGGGCTAGGATGCTGGTGTTATCTTGGTAGTCCAGGGGTATCCTTCTTCTTCATGGATGGATTTAAGATTCTGAGAAACAAAGGTCCTTATCTTCATGGTGAGGGCTGTCCTCCTTGCACTGAGTTGGGGCCCTGTAGTTATGCTGACTTAACCATGTATATTCAGTATACGATGTAAAATATATATCTCTTAAAAAGCTAATACAGTTTAATACTATTAGGAATGTTCACACAGTTCCATACTATAAAGACTAATTAGTACAATATTTAGGGAATGAGATTTTCCTAACACATGAAATGAACTTTAGCTCAGTGAGAACTGATTGGATGCTTTGTTAGTCGAGTATGGAGTGGAGAATTTTTATTTTTCTTGGGCTTCATTCTCTGAACAGTCCTTTGAAAACAGTGCTAATAAATCAACAAGAAAAGCATCTGTTTCAGTTATTTAACACTTTCTAGAGAGCCAAAACCTCAGGGGACCACCTGAATTGAACTGGGATATATTATGTGTATGAATATGAAAGAGAGATTGTGTATATGTAGAGTTTTCTTCCTTTAAGAGCTCTTTTGATGCTGTAAAGGATATTGGGGAGTAAAGTAGCTGTATATTATCTGTGCACTTTCAAAAGCAATGATTTAAACCAGCCAGCTCTGCCTGTAAGAGAATGACATAGTCACCATCACAGAAACATGGTGGGATGACTCACACAACTGGAGTGCTGCAATGGATGGCTACAAACTCTTCAGAAGGCATAGGCAAGGAAGGAGAGGCATTGGGGTAGCTCTGTATGCCAGGGAGTTTTTTGACTGCCTAGAGCTTAATGAATGGTAAGACAAGGTTGAATGTTTATGGGTAAACATCAGGGAGAAGACCAGCAAGGTGGATATCCTGGTGGGAGTCTGTTATAGACCACCCAATCAGGATGAAGAGACAGATGTAACAATCTATAAGCAGCTGGGAAAAGTCTCAAGATCTCTAGCCCTTGTTCTCATGGAGGACTTCAACCTACAGGATGTCCGCTGGAAATACAGCACAGCGGAGAGGAAACAGTCTAGGAGGTTCCTGCAGTGTGTGGAAGATAACTTCCTGACACAGCTGGTCAGTGAGCCAACCAGGGGAGATGCCATGATGGACCTGCTGTTTACAAACAGGGAAAGGACTGGTGGATGATGTGATGGTCGGAGGACATCTTGGGTTGATGTCAGTGGATCGCAACATGATATCATCCTGTTTCCTCTCACAGCCAGAACTTCCCTCACTTTGAAGGCTTCTTTCTGCATAATGTAGGTAATGGTGTTCTTTTCACCATCTGTTCTTTGTCACTCATCCTTCCCAAGGCTGACTCCCTTGATTAGAAGTCCCTTTATTCATAACAACTTTAGAGTGAGTCAGATTGACCTAGCTTTGTGAACACTGAATCAGAGTTAGGTAATCCAGGAGTTTAGACAACAATTCCCTCCCACCCCCCACCCCCCACCCCCCCGTTTGGATTTATTTCAGTCCAGGACTAGTCCATTTCCATCACATTTAGGTGGAGCTTGAAGTGACTCTAGTCATACATATTGTTACTGACTGGTATCACATGCCCAGTAAGGTGTAGTAGTACCTTGGAGGCAGGTAACTTTGGGATGGAGGTGTGCATTAGTATTACAATGAGATTATTTCATCTGAGGAAAGTAATTTTGCCACAATGGTTGACTGAGCCACAGACGTCTCATAGATTCTTCATGTGACAACTGGTATGCAGCTTATCAGCTGTGTGGTGCCATCAAGTTCCCCTTCCTGCAGGGAGCACAACAGAGTGTGGCCACTGTGTCTCCACTCTGCTCCATCCTCCATCACTCCTATCAGCATGGGCTGAGCTGGCAGGCTGTGTTGCTTAGGGAACTGTGGTGATGTAGATTCCGTGCATGCCAACCATCTTGAAAATTATAGCTGTATTTTACCCTAAAAATAAAAGCTTTCTGTAATACTACACTTCTGTTAGGACCCAGTTTTCTCTAATCCCCCCCCCCCCCCCCCCCAGGTGATTTTTCCACACTCTGGAACCTACCAGTTGATGTGACATATATTTTGCGGTGATTTTCCCACACTCTGGAACCTGCCAGTTGATGTGACATATATTCTGCTATGTTACATGTAAAGATAACTATGAAAATAAATGTTTTGACCTACCAATCTGGTTCCTCTTCAGGTGATAATACTTACCTAGCTTTCCTGCATAGAGTCTCAGTTGGCACTGGAGGATGAGGATTGTGCTTCTGGCCTTAGGAACAACTGGGGGAAACCAAAGTGAAGGAAAGCAAGCAGAATGTCTTTCTGAAGGTCTTTCCTTATGTCCTGATAACCAGCAGAGAAAGGAAAGCTGTGGTTAAATGACTGCACTGGTAAAACCAGTGTTGCTGGTTTTACTTGTTTTCGTGAACAGCCAGAGTAAGTTATATATTTATATTGCTTTTCCTTTATGAGCAACCTCTTTTCTGCATCTGTGCTTTGCCTTTTTTTTTCTTTCATATAACTTATCTTTGTATGTATGCTCCTTCAGAGAACTTTAAGATGATGCTAAATCACTAACCCAAAATTGCACCCCACTTCCATTTAATAGAAACAGAAATAGCAGTGGACCTTTTTTCACTTTCTTTCCTTTTGTCTATCATCAGAGCGGAGAGAGGACAAATTACCATCAGGAAAATATTAAGGTTTAGAGTTCTTTCCTTGGAAAGGCACTGGGAACTTTCAGATGCTGCAAACCATGCTGAACTGATAATTTGTTTATGGAGCAACAAATACAAAGGCTAGTTTTAATTTTGTTTTTTCTGAAACCTAATGCATTTAATGACGTGGAGATGCCATGCTACAAACATGTAGCAAACGTGAGTAAACAGCAATTGCAGCCACAGGAAAGAGTATTGCGTAGCAGATAGGGCTGCCGGGGGTGGGGGTGGGGGGTGGAGGGGGTGTGGCAGGGGGGGCTCTTGCATTTGATTTCTGCCTGTTATTAACCTGCTAAGTGATCTTAGGAAAGTTAATTAATTTCTTGCTCTTTTTGTCTGTTTAGATTGCAAGGCCTTTTGTCCAGATATTATGCCTCAGTGCATCTCACTGTGCTTTGGTGCCTGTGAATTCCTTCAGTTGCTATTGTATTACCTGTCAGAATTCAAGGAGTGTCTGGACAGCGCTCTTAGTCATATGGTTTAGTTTTAGGTAGTCCTGCAAGGAGCAGGGAGTTGGACTCGATGAGCCCTGTGAGTCCCTTCCAACTTGAGATATTCTATGATTCTGTTTTTACTTGCACAGTTCCTCTCATGCTGTGATATTCAGTCTTAGGGACTTGCTGTGTGGTGTGGGATCCTGAAGACACTTGAATTTTCACTCTGCAAGAAAAAAGTTAATAATACTGTTCAAAGCATGGTTTAATGTTGCATCTGGTCTTTTGCAACTTCAGGCTGATGCCAAAAGGGGCAGTACTGCTTCAGCCTGTTCTTCCCCTCTCTTGTATCAGGCAGGCCCCAGCCCAAAGGTGAGTTCAAGGTAAGCAGCGGATTCAATAAAAAAACCCTAACTGCCTGGGAGGGAAAACTACATCAGATAACTACACTGTCCAGGCTTGTCCTGTGGCTGTGGAATTACTAGATGTAACACAAGGGGAAAACAGGGAATAAGCAGCTGGAAGTAGGTAGGGAGAGCAGTACTGTTTCTTTTAGCAACAGGTAATAAATACACAAGATGAGACATAGCATGGAAATTTAGGCTTATTAAGAGCTGCATTTTACAACCAGATTTTGAACATAGCAGAAGAATGACTTGAAATTGATGTGACATCCCAACTTCATTTCTGCTATTGTTAGTTGCTGCTGTTACATATTGTTCATCTGGAAGTATTTTTTTCTAATATTGCTTTATAATTGGTTTTGCTGAAGTAGCAGTCATCTTTCTGATTCACATTGTGTTTTCAAGGCATATTTCTGATGCCTAAATATAACTTCCATTTAATTTAAATTTAAATTGAAGTCTGCTTAATCTTGCAAATTGAGCTGACAGCAGCTGTGCTTTATGTGATATATTCTACAGACCTTGTATAATTTCCCCTTTAAACTCTGTCAAGAAACTTCATTCTTCTTTGAAAATTACTTCTGTAACTGGAGTTAACTCTTTGAAGAGTATTTTTCACCTACTGCCCTTTCTCTTAAAAGTGTATACACCAGATTAGATTGGTTTCTTTGATCTTGTTTTCTTTGTGAGCTTCATTTAATAAGATCTTGTGTTGAAGGACCTGTCTTTTCTTTCCCGCTTGCCCTAAGTGTCCATGAAATAAAGAGGGGTGAGCGGGGAGGAGGGAGAAATAAAATGTTAAAATGATTTTGGAAAACATAGTTACTATCTTTAATCTAAGAGCCTTTACAAACAGCCTGCACATGCTTGCAAGGACGTGAATATTTCCTGTTGATTGTATTCGCACCTGAGGTTGCAGAGTAGATGCAGCTAAGCAAGGGGAACAGTTCAGCTGCTCAAAATGTGAGCGTGCCTCTGAGAACTCTGCAGCCTGACAAGGACCCTGGCTCTGAAGATGTCTGTATGACTGATCTAGCCAATGATATTGCTAGAATTTCACATCTGCTATTTCTTACTGCCCGCTTCTGGCAACAGCCAATCTTTGTTTTTTCCATTATATATACAGCTGCTAAAACTCAAAAGAGCTTGAGCTCATGTTCAGATGTGCTAGATAGACTATGTTTTACCTTTCTCTCCCTCCCCTCCTTTCTTTCTACCACATACTACAGCACACTGACTTACTTCAAAAGTGCAGGATCTGTGTGTTGTGCTCTCTAGATGTGTCTGAAGTTAAGCGGATGTGTTAGCCTCTGCATGCAAATAATTTCTTAGAAATGGGGCCATCATAAAGTCTGGGAAAAGAGATATTCTTAAGAATAAGGAGCAGTCAGGAATCACCAACATTATCGTTTAAACCTGCTTTCTGCCCTGGCTGTAATTAGGGTTACCTTACACGGAAAGTAGAGCAGTGCACAGAGCTCAATGGTGGAGCCAAGTACTTTATGTCCAAGTAGAACTGAACTGCTTGAAAGAAATAGTTCCTTTTTCATTTCTTGAGACTGACTGACCCTTTTTCTCTGTCCCACAGAAGAATTAGTTTCTTTTGTCCTGATCCTCTCTAGCTTAAGCTATTAGAGCTGTTGGATTACTTTCCAAAGGAGGAAGGCGTTAGGGCCTCTAAGCAAGCTTGCAAGTAACTTCTTGATGGCTGTTCAAACCCATGTGTCTAAATACATTGTGAAATTGAAGCATATAAAAACAATATGGAGTTTTTTTTCAATAATTTGTGCAGGCAGACCATGGAAAAAGTATTCAATGAGGGTTATGAACTGAGAGTTATCCCTGCAGATAATTTGTGTGTGTGTGTGTGTGTATGCGTGTATTGGAAAAGTTGGGGCTGAGAAGAACAAAAAGAAATTATGTAGTAGGGAGGTTAAAAACATCCATTGAAATCCAACTAGTTTTCCAGATTGTGTTGAGCATATTTTTCTCTGGAAATTGGATACACTTAATATCCCTTCCTGAAACTGTCAATTATTTAGGAGTATGATAATAGTCTTGCATGCACATGTGTTGAGATGACATATTTACTGCAATTAAAGGATTTTCTAGGTCTGCCTCCCTGGCATTCTCACCAGTTCATCATCTGACGGCTGGTTATCAAGCTGGTTTTGTTTGTTACTGAATTTTTTTTTGATGACTGTTTTCCTGGCAGCTGTAGGGACTCCACCTCAGAGGTACTGCTAGCATACTTAGCATACAGATGCGATATCTAGGTGAATCAAAAGAATTGACAAAATGTAATAGCACACATTAATTTGTGCTACATTTCAGCAAATTATTTTTAAAAACTCATCACTTCTGTTTTAGAATATAACAAAACAACTAACATATTTTTTTTAATAACTTTTTCTTGGATCTGGAATTAACTGTGAAGTGCAGTCTGTGATAAACAGCAGTTTCCTGATCACAAGTCTTGCATGTAGGGTACATAAAGGTCAATGGAAAGGGAGAAAAAGTGTAGCAAAGATGGAGGAAACAGATCTACATGAGATATCAGCTGTGGCAGTAACTCCTTTGTATTAAAAAAAAAAAATTGTCTTTATATTCTCAAGCTCTTTTCTTAATTATATACTGAGAGATTTTGCACAGACATATGTAGAGTGCAGACCTGACTAGAGTTTGGCCTATGATCTCCTTTAATAACAAGTTTTAATCTTTCTCTAAAGATTGTTATCTGCTTGTAGTAGTTTCTCTTGTCAGTAGTCTTGTGTAATGTTAGAACCTTACAATTTGATGTAAGATTTAATACTATAATTTTAGTAATGTACATCTTCTATATTCTGTTCCTTCCTGAAGGTCTTTTGCATGGCTGCTAGAAGGAGACATGTTTGGGGGTAAAGAGGAGTTGCAAAGGCTGGAAGGAATTTCCTCTTCCTCTTTTTCAGATTCTCTGCTTTTTATATCACTTTTAACAGTGATACATGACTATGTTGCTCTAGGTCTGACTGTAGTTTGTTTTCATTCATGCCTGTCCTATATTCTGATGATCTTCTGGTGGTTGGTGTTCACTGTTGTACCTATTGCAGCTCACCTGTTACTTTTATTAATGAACCATTGCAGACATATATATACTGTGTGAATGGGGAAGAAGGTGTTCATGGTGAATCAAGATCTTCTTCTGTTCCATCTTGGCTGTACTATGGAAGAGTTAACTCCAGGCAGAGCAGAAATGAAAATGAGATAAGTAAATAAAAGCTCAGAGGAAATAGAGTAACTTCTTTAAAAAGCATTCACAGAATCACAGAACGGTCAGGGTTGGAAGGGACCTCTGGAGATCATCTAGTCCAACCCCCTGCTAAAGCAGGTTCTCCTAGAGCAGGTTGCACAGAATTGCATCCAGGCAGGTTTTGAATGTCTCCAGAGAAGGAGACTCCACAACCTCCCTGGGCAGCCTGTTCCAGTGCTCTGTCACCCTCAAAGTAAAGTTCTTCCTCATATTCAGAAGGAACTTCCTGTGTCACAGTTTGTGCCCATTGCTCCTTGTCCTGTCGCTTGGCACTACTGAGAAAAGGTACTTGAGATCATTGGCTTCATTAACCTGAATAATATGAAATGACATTTCATGAGATGATGGTCTAGCAAGGCTAAAACTTAAAAGCTATTTCTGAGCACAAAGATACATATAGATCCCTAGTGCTGTTTTCAAATGTGCCTGGAGGCACAGCTCAGAATTTCATACCTACAGAAAGCCTGTCAGGAGCCTTGGGGATTTTCAGATATTTGGATAGCCTTAAAAGAAAATCTGGTAACATTAGAGAACTTTTAATAATTTTACCTGTTAAAGCATCAAATAGCTCTACATACCAGTAGCAATCTTCTAATGCTGAGTTTAATTTAGAATGATCATAAAGTGTAAGATACATTTGAAGTATTTTGCAGTCATTGGAGAAAAGGAAATATTTGACTGACAAATTCTTGGCTGACATTATGGAATGTAGTAATAGGCGTCCATAGTTGTGATGGTTTAAGGAAACATCCAGAAAGGAGGAAAAAAAAAAAAAAAAAAGGCATTTTGCATTTTGGATACATAGGCCTTCTTCAATGATACTCTGGAAAAGGGAAGAGTTTCTACATTCACTTATGATTACCAAAGTCTCAACTTATCTGTTAGGAATACTTCTGTTTTAAAAGTTGACTTTGTAGAATTTCACAAAGGTTGGAGAAAATTATAGGAGCAGATGAAGAAAGGGATGAATACCAAACAAAACAGTTTAAAAAAACAAAACCAGTAAATAGAGTTCTTAAAGAAACAAAGGTTGAAAGCTATTAATTCCCTGGTTCCCACAAGGTAAATAATACTTGCTGTTCTTCCTACCCCTTAAGATGGGAGCTAATAAACTCTTGGTTATCTGTGAGGCATCACAAGAGCTTCTGGAGAACTGCTGGGGGTGGGGTCGCACCGCACCGCACCACACCGCACCGCCCAGCTGCTTAGGTAGAGTCATGGTTTAACCCCAGCTGGCAACCAAACACCATGCAGCCACTCACTCACTCCCCCCTCACCCGGAGAGATGGGGAGAACTGGAAAGGAATGTGAAACTCAAGGGTTAAGATAAGAACAATTTAATAAGTGAAGCAAAAGCTGTGCATGCAAGCAAAGCAAAACAAGGAATTACTCATAAGGGTAGGCAGGTGTTCAGCCATCCCCAGGAAAGCAGGGTTCCATCACACATAACAGTTACTCAGGAAGACAAACACCATAATGCCAAATATCTCACCCTTCCTTCTTCTTCCCCCAGTTTATATACTCAGCATGACATCATATGGTATGGAATACCTCTTTGGCTAGTTTGGGTCACCTGTCCTGGCTGTGTCCCCTCCCAATTTCCTGTGCCCCCCCAGCCCTCTTGCTGGCAGGGCCCAAGGAACTGAAAAGGCCTTGACTTAGTATAAACGTTACCCAGCAACAACTAAAAACATCAGTACTTGTCAACATTGTTCTCACCTCAGAGCCAAAACACAGCACTGTACTAGCTATTATGTATTGAGTATGTCTGAGACACAGTTAATTTTCCCCATAACAGCCCTCATAGTGCTGTTCTTTGTATTGGTAGATAGAAAGGTGGTGAAACAGAGCAAGGTCTTACAAAGATTAGTCAGGATGAGTTTGGTACAATGCTCTGGGTGATGCTCTGTGTTGAGAAAGGAATGTACTCTGAATAATAAGAAAAGGTTCCACTGACAATGTTGAAGGAATGTGCCCTGAATAATTAGAAAAGATAAGGTAGGTGTAGAAGAATGGCTGCAGAAGTGTGGCCATAGAATCCCTAAAGATCTGCACAATCCAGGCCTGGTATTAGAATAGGCCTGTAATAAGAATTGTGCTGAATTTAACAAGAAAGTGGCCTTGATCTATTCTTGAATCCTGAGACCAAGTAACTTTGTTGTGCTAACAGGCCGTGGCTGTAACAAGCTGCAGCTGTTGGGAAGGCAGGTGCAAGGCCAAGGGAGATAGGGAGTGGAATAGGAATAAAGGGAGTAGCAAACCGCAAGGCTGAAACATAGCAATGCAAATTGCTACATGGATAGAATGCTTATTTTAGTCATGATAATTAGGGGTGTGAGAACAGTGCACGCTTAGAGGCTAATAACCAATTATATTTTTGCTTTGGGAATATGCATGTGTATCGAGTCTATATAAGTAGTGTTAGAAGCTAATAAAGTTGAGCAAGATGCATAACTCATATTGAGTAATTTCTTGACTCTGGTGAACCCTTCTCCAAACAGGTGGGCACCTGAAGGAGATAAGGAGACCATAAGTCAGGAAATTGTTGAACAAAGAAAGTTGAAAGGTCTATCCCACCTATTATGAATATGATGATTAGATGTTGAAATCAAATGAATATGTATGTAAAGATGTTGTAACCTCTCACGAAAACTGTATAAATTACCTGACTTTTCACTGAAAACTTTGGAGCTAGTTTGTCTGGTGCGAATCGGCTAGCTCCCCAACGTTGCACGAAATAAATACCTTTGCTGCTTAAAGACAAAATTTGTCTCTGAGCAGTTACTCTGTGCCGTTTTGGCATCAGTGCTGATAACACATCAGTGTTTTGGCAACTGCTGAGCAGTGCTCTCACTACTGTAAGGCTGTCTCTCCAACATTCCCCCCCTCACCACTAGGCTGGGGGTGGGCAAGATCTTGGGAGGGGACATAGCCAGGACAGCTGACTCAAACTGACCAATGGGATATTCCATACCATATGGTGTCTGCTTGTAAAGTATTGAAGCTGGGTTAGCCCTGGGTGTGGAGAGACTAGGAGAAGGCAGCTGAGGGACTGGCGTGAAGAATATGCTGGTATGAGGTAAAAGGCCTTGTTGCAGCCGGCTAGTTTGGAGAGTGCTGCAACAATTGGTGCCCCGTGTGAGGCCCTTCAGATTATGAGACTGAGTGTAATGAGCAGCGACAGCGGTGATGGCTGTGCCAGGGGATGTTTGAAGTTTTGAGTGGTGACGGCAGTGCTCAACAAAGAGGAGACAGGTGGGGATAGCCTGTGATCCAGATCACATTGAGATAGGCGGGAAGAGCCTAGGGATCTGGATCAGACATCAGTAAAGGTGAGCCGTTGGGATCAAAGAGAAGGAAGCCTGACTGCCGTGGAGTTAAGACACTGAGGGTAATGGGTGATAGTGGCGGAGTACATGGCCAGACATGGCAGCAGCCTGCAGTGGCGGCGGCTCCAGAGTAGGTCTGGACAGACAGCGGTGATGGCTGTGCCGGGGGAAAGCGCTGAAGCAGTGCGGTGCCGTGGGTGGCTCCTGCTGTTGCTGCTGCTGCTCGGCCTGGTGGTATTCTTGTTGGTGTTTATGTGTTCGTTGAAGGTGTCTCCCCATGTAGAAGAAATGGGTGACCACAAGGACGTTAAGAAGCTTTTCAGGACACAGTGATGTGTTAGCGCTGTATTCTAGATCTGCTGCTGCCGAAAGCTCACTCAGGTTACTGTCCAGTGTGACCCAAGAGGTGAAAGGACAAGGCACTATAAGTTCATCAGAACTCCCTTCTGAAGAAAACAAAATCCCAGATGCCAAGAAAGCAGATAAGAAGAAAGGTGATCAACCTGCAGAAAATGAAAAGCCCAAGATAAAAGTGAAGAAGGAATATGTATATAAGTTTAGGGACAAGTTGTCTGGACTGTATGAAAAGTTTGTTCGTGGAAAAGTTGTGATGATTGTTAAATACATAAGGCATGAAATGTTAAGAAGAGAAAAAGAGTTCAGGGACAAGTTGTCCAGACTGTATGAAAAAATCTATTTGTAAAAAGGTTGTGATGATTGTTAAAAACGTAAGGTATGAAATGTTAAAAAGGAAAAGAAAAAAGGGGGGAATTGTAGAGGAATTATAGAGGACTGTATGAAAAGTTTATTTGTAAAAAGTTTGTGATGATTGGTAAAAACATGAGGTATGAAATGTTAAAAAGAAAAAGAGAAAAAAAAAGGTGAAATTGTAGAGGATTGAAGCTGGGTTAATTAGCATTGATAATATACAGCTATGGGCTGGCTTCAGGGGTGGCGGGTTGGCTGATGTAGACAAGGTGCAGCTCTGGCTGGTTCTGTGAAGTGGTTGGGCAGCCAATGACGAGAGAGAAGCCAAAGAAGAGAGAGAAGGAGGAAGCAGAGAGAAAAGAGAGTGTGTGCCGCCTGTCCTGGGTGAGGAGAGATTAGGAGAAGGCAGCAGAGGGACTGGTGTGAAGAGTATGCTGGTATGAGGTAAAAGGCCTTGTTGCAGCTGGCTAGTTTGGAGAGTGCTGCAACATCTGCTCAGTGATAAGAGCTAAGAGAAAGGAAGAGGAAGGGAGGGGTGTGTGTTATTTACGATTTTTGTGTTCCAGAGTAACCACTACATGTACTAAAGCCCTGCTTCCTGGGAAGTGGCCAAGCATCACCTACTGATGGGAAGTAGAGAATAACATCATTCGTTTTCCTTTGCTTCCACATGCGGCCTTTGCTATTGTTTCATTAAACTGCCTTTATCTTGACCCATGAGTTCTTTTTCTATCTTATTTTCTCCCTCTCCTGCTCTGCTGAGGAGGGGAGTGATAGAGTAGTTTGGTGGGCACCTGGCATCCAGCCAAGATCAACCCATTACACCTTGTGGGAGCCAACTACAAATTGCTGACTTGGTAATGTACCATTCAAAAAGTTTGTTTTCACTTTGAGTGAGCGATTCACTCCATATTTGCCATGACTGTAGTCCTACCTTCTTCCAGGATTGTTAAACTTACTGACTAGATAACTTCTGAAGCCTTTGCTCCCTGCTTACGATTGCTGTTGTGACAGACCAGCTGATGGGTGCTTTGAGCTCAGCCCAGATGCTGAGGCCATCAGCTTCATTTAGGGTTTGTTCTCACAGCTTAATAACTGGAATTTGGTGGGAGTCACCGAGTTGGATGCAGTCCATTTGTTCTGCTAACAGTCCAACTGTGGATATATAAAATCCCCTTTCCCTGTCGTTCCTTGCAACAACAGAATTAACTGTTAAAGGCTTATAGGAATGGATTAGAGAAACTGATGTTAAAGGGAGCCAGTTTCAGGTCTTGGTGGGAAGTGGTAATTCGAGAGGACTTGTGTAAGTGATGGGTCTCTGGCTTTGAGGTTGTGGATGCCATGGAAATTATGTCACTCTACTGTTTGCTGAGGCTAGATGGGGATGTTTGTAGAAACAGCAGCCAGAGCACAATCTTATTTAAAGCAAATAACAGTGTACTCTAGAAGGTCTTGGTTTTGTGTTTCCCTTTCTGCATTCAGCTCCATGCAACCCTTAAACTTGTGCTTTCTTGAATTTGTCTTGTGGAGAGACTTTACTTTGGGGTCTTCTTGGTTTTCCTTGTTAAATAACAAGTTACATAAAATGTGGAACCTCAAAACTTGATGTGACAGAGATCTGTTAATTCATCTACTTAATCCATTGCTGAAGCGTAATTGCTTCCTACTGGGTGAAACCTGAGAGTAAGTTTTAACACTTTTGATGTTGAAAATGAGGACAGGAGAAGCATTTTTTTTTTTCTTGTTCCTCTACTTTCTTGAACTGTTTTGGTCATTGCTGGAATAGCAGTATATGCTTCAGACAACGGTTAGGATTTACAGAGGGTTATGTGAATGTTGAAAGGTAATTTTGTTTGCAGCAGTTGCTTTTCAAAAACTTAGTAAAAGTGTCCTGGTTTCAGCTGGGATGGAGTTAACTTTCTTCTTAGTAGCTAATACAGTGCTGTGTTTTGGCTATGATGTGAGAACAATGTTGATAGCACACTGATGTTTTCAGTTGTTGCTGGGTGATGTTTATACTAAATCAAGGCCTTTTCAGTTCCTTGGGCCCTGCCAGCCAGAGGGCTGGGGAGGCACAGGAAATTGGGAGGGGACACAGCCAGGACAGGTGACCCAAACTAGCAAAAGCAGTATTCCATACCATATGACGTCATGCTGAGTATATAAACTGGGGGAAGAAGAAGGGTGGGGTGGGGTGGTACATTTGGCATTATGGTGTTTGTCTTCCTGAGTAACTGTTATGTGTGATGGAACCCTGCTTTCCTGGGGATGGCTGAACACCTGCCTGCTGATGGGAAGTGGTGAATGAATTTTTTGTTTTGCTTTGCTTGTGTGCGTGGCTTTTGCTTGTGTGCAGGCTTTTGCTTTACCCATTAAATTGTTCTTATCTTAACCCCTGAGTTTTCCGTTCCTTTCTGGTCCTCCTTCCCATCCCTCGGGGGGGGGGGGAGGGGGGAGTGAGCAAGCAGCTGCATGGTGCTTGGTTGCCAGCTGGGGTTAAACCACAACAAAAAGTTTTGAGGATATTCAGAGGAGCTGAATGTTAAAATGTGTATGTTTGTACTGCAATTACTTGTGTACTTTCCCTCTCTCCTTACTATTTAGTAAACGTTGTTTCTTACATGATCATTTGCATCTTGAATAACAATTGAGTGGTCTTGAAATCATGTAAATTTTTAGCAATAGTTAGCAATAACAGTTTTTAGCAATAGAGGCCCAGCCAGTGTTGTTTTCTTACTGATACTACTACTCGCTTGAAACAACATTTTTTTTCTACCACTAGAATACTACTTCTAACAAAATTACAAGATTATTTTCATAATTTTATGACTAAACCAACTTGTATGTAAACAGTAAGAGTAAGAAAGGTAGGAAATAAGGACAAAAATGGAGGGAGTATAGGGGAGACGACTTCAGAGACAGAAAAGACATGAGTGCTCTGTTCTTGATCATTGCTTCTAAAGGCTATTGAGGCTGGTATTAAAAAAAAAAGACAAAAAGCACCACAAAACCAGAAAATTTAGCTTAATCTATTTCTTGCAGTGTTTTGACTTGTTACAGCTTATTTGTGGATGAAATGTCATACCATTGCTATTATAACCTGTCCTATAAATAAACACTTGGTTTTCTCTGAAAGGAAAAAAATGGGAATTCTCTCATTAGTGAAAGTACTCAACAAAGAAGACATGTTGGAATTTGTGTATATGGATCTTAGTGGAATGTTACTAAGAAATTATCGTTAACAGATTAAAAGCACTTTTGTAACAGTCTCTTGCTTTTTGTGCAACAAAATCTGATACCCATTAGTTTGGCATGTGACCAGGGGTGTCACCTGCATGCTTTATGTCTGGATACATATATGTAAAAAGGCAGATTCCTTTCCCCTTCACCATAACAATGAAATTGTAAAATGTAATTATGGGCACCACTGCTGAGGTTCCTAAATGTATGACAAGGAAAATACCAGATGTGGCTCATGATCATATCACAATAGCTGCAAATCATCTGAGCTCCCTTAGATTTGATTGGTATTGGTTATAGTTGCACATTTCTTTATAGGATCATGCTTGTAGATTCACTTTGCAGCATATTTTTGCAGTGTTATCCATGCTAATAAAAAGGAAAGTAATATCACTGGGGACTGCGCACTGGTATTTGGATGATGGAACTTTGTTTTCTGTGCCAGGTAATTACTTAAGTCAATACTTACAATTTCATTATGCCTCATCCTTCACTAAGGGACAATGTAGATTTGACTTCATATTGGTTAATCATAAGATATTAAATAATGTGACACAGATCTTTATGTTTTGATTCATTGGAAGCTAGTGTATTATAAAATGTAATGTATTTAATAAAAGAATTGCTTTCCAAAATAGGTCCATAAAATTGGGCTTTCAGTATTCATATGATTATTCTTGCCCATGAGAAACAAGATAGTCAGAATAGCAGACTCTAGATTAAGATGACTCAATTTTCCACTTGAGTTTAATTTGTAGATTAATTCCATATTCTTAGCTGTTTGTCTGTACATTTATTAGTCCAGTTTCCTAACTTGCAAAGGTTGCAATGATGCAGCATCTATTGTAACAGTCCAGCAATTTGCAGTGTACGTAAATCAACGAGAGTTATATGAAGTTATGTCTTTTTTTAGATTTTCCAACCTGGGTGGCCTAATCTACTCAAGTATTCTACGCATTTTTAAAATGTTGGCTGTGTTCAAATTTGGAGTAATTGGCACAAATGTAAGATGTTAAATGATCCACCTGGATTTAATGCTTCAAGTGAGAAAGAAAATAGTTTTTTTTCAAGAACTATTCCTATGTTTCTGTGTGCACAATTAGGTTTGAATGAAGAGTATCTCCATATCTGTAGCAATGCTGGTACATCTCTGTCCAAAGTCCACTGAAGGTAGGTGAAAAACTCCCATTGGCTTCAGTGAGCAGTGACTACACCCTTAGAAATGGGCTATATGTTGAAACACACTTCATCCGAAAAGACTCTTCTAGAACTTCACAGAATTTGGCATGATATTTGAAAAAGCCTGCAATCAAATTCTTAATAGAACATTATTAAGTAGTTTTATTTCTTTCACCTCGTTATATTTGAGGCTTTTTTTTTTCTACCTCTAGAGTCTGTAAATCACAGGGTTAAAAGACACTCAGAGAGAAATTTAACAAATACTAGCCTCAGATGTTTTAGATGTGCTTGGAGAAGAGAGCAGAGTGAGCAAACAGTAGATAAAAAGTTGGACCTTTTGTCATTGCCCTAATTATTTTTGGAACAAAAGTAGTGTTGTTTATTTTTTATTTGGGATATAAGTGTATTTAGATGGGAAAATCTGTTGAACTGTGAACTGCTTCAGTTCTCCTACTTATTAACTTTTAAATAGTTTTGGGTAGTTTACAGCTTACAAATTCATTTATTTAAATTCTGTGATTTGAGGAAGAAGAGAGCTAGTCATACTCAAATCTATTTCTAAAAGTCATAAGTGTGATGTTTCATGGCATAGTCTAGAACAAAGTCTGTTATGTAAAACTTTTATCATAGATCTAAATTTATGATAACACAATAGATGGTTTTGCCATCAAACAATTATTTAAAGTGATGGAATGGAGTCTGTTTGATATTTGAAGCGTGATAAAGCACATACTGTAGTAAAGAACATTTTAATTAAATGGATATAAAAGTCTTTGTGATATTATTTTGATGATCATATTTTTGTAAAGCTCTAGACTGAGTTTTCCAGTTGCTAAAGCATTTTGCTGACTTGCGCATGATGGCTTACAGTTATAGAATCATTTGGAATGGATCCTTAAGATCATCAGGTTCAACTGTTAACCCAGGACTACCAAGTCCATCACTAAACCACGGCCCTAAGAACCATATATACATGTTTTTTTAAATAATTCCAGGAGTGGTGATTCTACCACTTCCCTGGGCAGCCTGTTCCAATGCTTCACCACCCTTTCAGTGAAGACATTTTTCCTAATATCCAATCTAAACCTCCCCTGGCAAAACTTGAGGCCATTTCCTCTTGTCCTGTCACTAGTTACCTGGGAGAAGAGACCTGCCCCACCTGCCTACAACCTCCTTTCAGGTAGCTGGAGAAAGCAATGAGGTCTCCCTTGAGCCTCCTTTTCTCCAGACTAAACAACCCCAGTTCCCTCAGATGCTCCTCATAAGACTTGTTCTCTAGACCCTTCACCGGCTTTGTTGCTCTGCTTTGGACACACTCCAGCACTTCAATGTCTTTCTTGTTGTGAGGGGCCCAAAAATGAATATGGTATCCGAGGTGCAGCCTCACCAATGCTGAGTACAGGGGGACAATCACTTCCCTTGTCCTGCTGGCTGTGCTATTTCTCATGCAAGCCAGGATGCTACTGGCCACATTGGTGACAATGCTACCTCATGTTCAGCTGGCTGTCAACCAGCACTTCCAGGTCCTCTTCCACCAGGCAGCTTTCCAGCCACTCTTCCCCCAGCTTGTAGTGTTATGTGGAGTTGTTGTGACCCAAGTGCAGGACCCAGCACTTCTTGTTGAACCTCATACAATTGGCCTTGGTCTATCAATCCACCCTGTCCAGATTCCTCTTCAGAGCCTTCCTACCCTCAAGAAGATCAACGCTCCACACCAACTTGGTGTCCTCTGGTCTGAAAACTTACTGAGGGTGCTCTCAATCCTCTCATCCAGATCGCTTATAAAGATATTCAACAGGACTGCCCTTGCGGCGAATGAAGAGACGGGACGCAGCTTGATGCAAGCAAATGTCAATTTATTGTACAGAAGCACGAGTTTTTATACACTTTCAGAAGCTGCGCGTTTTAAACAGATTGGTTCTTGAAGCTAAGCCTTGCATACTAGGCAATCCCTGACTGGTGGTTAACTACCATCAATCAACAGCAAGGTGTTACCTTTCCTTGGCGCCATCCTTGGCGCCATCGGTCTCCCACTCCCCTGTGCTCTGAAAACACTTGTCTAGACAAGCTCGAGCACATTCCCCTCAGCTAACTGATTGCCACGCATGGTCCTAGTTTCCAGCCCGCTCCTGCATCTCCCCCTTCCTGTTGCACAAAAAGAGCCTTGTAAAAACAAGGTATAAGTAATAGAACAAATAAAAAAACCAACTGAGACATATTATCAGTGTCAAAATAACCCACTGTCTTTGTTCCGTACAATTTTACAATTTCCCCTTTTTGTTTTTGAACAGCTAGTACCAGGTTTGCCATGTTCTGCAGGGCCCTTGCAAACATGACAGCAACCAAGGCAATAGCAAACAAACAATACTGCCAATTGAGTGAATGGATGCCAAAAAAGGCTGAAATTTTCTCAGATTTTGATAACATGTTGCTGCAATGAGGCGCCTAAAATCCACGCAGCACGTACCATCCAAATCCTCACAGCCATGTCCTTGAAGCAACAACAAAAAGCAGTGGCAATTTTGACCCACATTCTGAACTGCCTACCAAACAAGGTGATTTAACTCTTTAATGCTTTCCCTGCTGTTACTCTGGATAAGAGAACCGCTGCGACACGTTCCCATCATAGCCTCCTACTACATTAGCATCTACAGAAAGACAATTATCGACATTCAAAGTGTAAACAATATCATCTTCTTTTGGATTAACATTATACATAGGTGGAAGGGCACACCAAACAAGAATTGGTCCAGTCAAAAGTTCGAAACATAGCATGCCTTCTCTGAACATACCTCTGGGGTCATTCCCTTCATTCCCTCTCTTTTTTATGCAAAGAGAAACACTTTTACCATAACAGAGAAGCCCCTATTTACATCTCTGAGCCCGGACACAAACCGCAGCTGTATGCTCCACCAGGCTCAGGGCAGAAATCTTTCATGTAGTTACATAGCTATATATCACTACAAGCATGCAGACAACTATTAAACACTAGATAACCATGTTTATCTTTCCTATTCTCCCTCACAATACCTAGCTGTTCTCTCATCTCTTAAGTCAAATATTATCCAGTTTCCTCTACTATCTCTCTCTTCAGACGTTCTCTATCCTCTTGCTTGCTTGTTAATTGCGACGAGGCAAAGGGGGTGTGTAGCTGGGTGACCATGACCTGCTTTAAGTTACAATCAACTAAACACTGAATACAGGAAAAAAAGGCATGGGAGACATAAGGCAAACATCAATAAGTTGGTTAAAGATAATTATAATAAATCCTGTAATGCTTTTGAGTCATAGCCCAAAGTTTCCCAGCCGTGAGAAGAGACCAAAGGCATCCCGCCCCTGGCTCTGTTGCAGATCTTTGTTTTAAGGCTTTTGAGTTTTGTATACTTTTGTAAATTAATTCACAGTGGTCACTCAGATTCATGTAACACATCCTATCAAAGTCTTCACACTTGTGTCCCTGTGCTAATAATAAAAATCAATAGCAACTCGGTTCTGTAGCAACATATGATGGACAGAATCAACATCTGTTAATAAGCCAGAAAAAAAAAAGAATAGTATTTGTAGTATTACTTTGTTTAGCAAGCTATCAGCCTAATTTACTAAGCAAGTTAAAAGTGTGTACTATTCTTACAGAAGAGATTAGAGAAGCAAAAATCTGTTATGCTGCATTCCAGAACTCAGCCTGAGAATTACAGTCTGCTGTGAGTTCTGCGTTACAATCATTTGACACATGTTGGGGTTGCGATTGTGAAAGTTGCCCGTTTACAATTTTCATTGGCATTATCACAGCTAGTTGTTTTAAAAGCAACCCTTGAGCTTCCTGATGTTCGACTTGTTGCAAAATATTCTGAAGCCAATCAATAAAGTTAGTATTAAAATTAGTGACTCTCTAGGACCCTGCAAGACTGTGGCAAGACTCCCACATCCGGACTGCCTTAAGAGCCATCTCATTCATTTGCAAACAGTTGTCCCTGGCATACCTTGCCTGAGTCACAGAATCGGCACAGTTAATTGCTCCAGCCAACTGCTCATAGTTAACAGCAATTCCCCGATTAAGGTTTTCAGTCAAGGCCACTACACATAGCTCACAAAAATCAGATAACCACATCATATACTGTATCAGAGTTAGTACCATACAAAGCAATGAATTCCAATCATGCAGTGTGAGCGTATAAGGCTCTGCCATCACTTCAAGAAGGGACATAGCAAATTTATTATGAATCCTCCCTTCCCGCTTGCATTCCTGTCACCAATCCCTCAGATTCCCTTTCAACCCCCCCAAAAATACAATCAATGCATCGGGAGAGACAAGGGGGTGGGGGAAAGGTCTAGCTCCTTTTCCAGATCTATAGGACCTGGATCAAAAGGTTTATCAGTGTCAATGGAATCATTGTCCAAGTTGTCCTGTTCCCGTGCTTGCTCCTGTGTTGTGAGGGTCCCTGCAATCAGTGACAGAAGCTTTGGGGGCAGAGGAGGTGTGGACGGAATCGCCATCGCTGACGGTGTCTTGAGAAGAGTCGCGCTGTCGGTGGAATTTACAGCTTCCTCTGGTTTAGCACCGTTAGTAGAATTAGTCCACACTTGGCAAAGAGTAGTCAGAATTTGCCACCAAGATGTTAAATGCATTCCTGACACGGAGTTCCCCTCCGCGGCAGCATCATACAATTGGCTGCTGTATGTACACACTTTCATTCTTTCAAAGTCTCTAAAGTTTCTTGGCTACTCTCCTGTCTCGATGAATACAGGTTTTATCCTCGGGGTTTAGGTTGTCCGCCTGGTCCAGACAGCAAGACGATCGTTCAGCCAAGCCGTCTCCTCCGGAACGCAGCCCTCTTCCACGAGCTGTCTTTTTTATCGACCAGTTCCGTCCTTATTCTACTGAGGATTCAGAACACCACCATAGGGGTCACCATTTGAGGAGATTGAGGCACGGACTCCCAGATCTGACTAGAAGACCCTTCATGAGTCCATATACGTCTCTTTCTGGGGACGAAGCCTGATTCCCCGTTACGGATTTCCCACAGCTCACCTCTGAACTCCGGAGGGATTTCTGGCCGGCTCCTGCTTCCTTTCAGCAGATCATTCAAAGTTCTGTGGGATTCGCTGCATGTCGCTCAGATAGGCCATTCGAGAGCCCTTCACGTTAGATCCTTAAACGCATCACATCGGGGTCACCAATTTGCGGCGAATGAAGAGACGGGACGCAGCTTGATGCAAGCAAATGTCAATTTATTGTACAGAAGCACGAGTTTTTATACACTTTCAGAAGCTGCGCGTTTTAAACAGATTGGTTCTTGAAGCTAAGCCTTGCATACTAGGCAATCCTTGACTGGTGGTTAACTACCATCAATCAACAGCAAGGTGTTACCTTTCCTTGGCGCCATCCTTGGCGCCATCGGTCTCCCACTCCCCTGTGCTCTGTAAACATGTCTCATCATGTTAATTGTTGTCTAGACAAGCTCGAGCACATTCCTCTCAGCTAACTGATTGCCATGCATGGTCCTAGTTTCCAGCCCACTCCTGCATGCCCCCAATACTGAGCCTTAGGGAACACCACTTGTGACTGGGAACACACAGTATGACCAATTGCACAATAATCATTAATGGCAGCTATGCCAGTTAAAATGCTGCCTTTATAATTTAAAAAAAATAAGAAGCATTGTCCCAGATCATTATCATCATCTCTAATTCTCAAATATTAGCACTGGTGTTATCTAGTATTATTGTTAGCTATTGCAAGTCAGAATTGCCTGCTTGCTGCTTTTAAAAGCTGAATTGAATTGTGTCCCTTTGTTTCAAGAGGGAGCTCAACTTTCGAAATGGAGTAATCCTTGGTAGCTGACTTGTCCTTTCTAAAGTATAAAGCACTAAGGGGAAAGTATGGTTTTGCAGAAAGAAAAAAGAACAACTTGGGACTCTAAATCACACAGACCTTTTGGAAGTTGTGTGCAGTGTGTTGAATACTACTGAATCAAGAGCAGATTCTAGTATTTTATGTGTTGAGTGGAAAGCCTTTCTGCAGTGGTATTAAAAAACAAAACAAAAAAAATCAAAACAAAAAAAACCCAAAAACAAAACCAAAAACAAAACCAAAAAAACCCACCAGCGTTCAGTGTTTTTCAGCTTCTGCTTTTTTCATCTGTAGTAGGAATAGTTTCTGGAGTTTGCAGTGTTGTAGAAGCTATAAATTATGTAGCTTTTTCCTAACAGTACAAAATAGTACAGTATTTCCAGCGTAGTATTTTGTTTACCTGTAGCTGCCACTTTTGAAGTGCAGAGTTCTTTCATGCAGTCCTTTGTTGTTCTGCTCTAAGCTGACATTTACATGTTACAAAAAATAATTAGTACCCAAACTTTTAAAAGTTTGAATAATTTCTGTTTCCCATAAAGACTATGGCTTTTAGTTGTAGTGGAAAGGTTTGGTTGGGGTTTTGTTGTTTTCTTTTGTCTCTTTTTTTTGTTGATAGTTTTTGGAGGTTGGTTTGGTTGTTTTTCAAAGCAGAATTCCAAAATTTTTGCAGTAAGGGAGAATAGCTGCCTGAGAGAAAAAAGTATATTGTATGCTGATGCTAAAAAAATCACTACCAATATTTCCAAAACCCTTCCTGGTATGATGGTTAGAAAATTGGGTCATCTGTGTGCTTCATTACTGTGCTTTGATTTATATTGCCTAATTACAGCTAGATTTCTGGGACTTTAGAATTGTTCATTCCATTAAGAAAAACAGTAGGTTTCCATTTAAAGAAGAAGAAAAATTTCTGGCAGGAGGCAAGAAAGGCTGTGTATACATCTTCATAAAATTGTCACTGAAAAATAAATGCCTGTATGCATACTTAGAGGCCATTGTTGTGGGTTCCTGGCTGGAAGCAATTTGAGTCCTTGGATAAAATACAGCAATCACTGAAACTGAGTTCCTCAGTACAATCTGTTTTGTTTGATTTTTATTTTTTTTTAATAAGAATATGGTGGCTGCATTCATTCTTCAAGAGAAACGGGGAAATAATTGATGAATTTAATAAAGGGACTTCACAGGGTCTCCTGGTTTCAGCTGGGATAGAGTTAATTTTCTTCTTAGTAGCTGGTACTGATACAAAGATCAGCAGCATCCAAACCCCCTTGCTTTCTAACCTCACCAAAGTGGGAAGCTAGGTGCGGCTGGGTAAGGAGTCTGATATAATAAAACTCAATAACAGCAGACTGTTATTAAGTAAGGTATTCCTTATTGCAGCACTGGGGTAGCACTGGGGATAGCTCCTCCATAAGTGCTCCAACAATCTGACAAACTTTTAGAGACTATATACCATAAAGTTACACATATTCATAAGATTTCCAAGAACTCATTTACATAAACATGAGATTTCCTGGAACTCATTAACATATGCAAATGTCTGGTCTGCATGCACAGTCATCTTCCCTGGTGGTCTTTGGGTGATTGTTGGGGTCTTTAGATGAAGGCCTGTAGTCTTCTTCACTGGGCCTGCTGGCTGATTGACCTTTACTTCTGGGCAAACTCAGTCCTGGAATCAACAGACCATATCCTAAGAGGCTATTGTTGCCATTCTCTTGTAACTTTCTTATCTCTATGGTCCTGTGTATCCTTTCTCAAGATCGAGTTGTTTACCATGAAATTATGGGGTCCCCCCTTGTTTTACACCCATCCCTTATCTTAGTTGACTAAGTATCTAAGGTACTTAAAACATCTTCCTTGTCTTTGGGAACTTAACCCTTTCAGTACAGTGCTGTGTTTTGGATTTAGTATGAGAATAATGTTGATAACACACTGATGTTCCTAGTTGTTACTAAGTAGTGTTTATAGTAAGTCAAGGACTTTTTAGTTTCTCAAGTCTTGCCAGCGAGAAGACTGGAGGGGCACAAGAAATTGGGAAGGGACACAGCCAGGTCAGCTGACCTAAACTAGCCAAAGGGATATTCCATACCATATGACATCATGCTGAGTATATAAGCTGGGGGAAGAAAAAGGAAGGGGGGGAAATTCAGAGTGAAGGAATTTGTCTTCCCAGGTAACTGTTATGCATGATGGAGCCCTGCTTTCCTGGAGATGGCTGAACAACTGCCTACCAATGGGAAGTGGTGAATTAATTCCTTGCTTTGCTCTGCTTGCATGTGTGGCTTTTGCTTTACCTATTAAACTGTCTTTATCTCAATCCACGAGTTTTCTAACTTTTACTCTTCTGATTCTCTCTCCATTCCACTGGAGGGGAGTGAGCAAGCAGCTGTATGGTGCTTAGTTGCCGTCTGGGGTTAAACCATGACACAGGGTTTAATTTTATAATAAAACATGATTTGAAAGTTTTGATGTGTGAATTGTACATCTCCGTTTCTCTTTGTGTTCAAAGGACTTATTTGGAAAATAAAGTAGATGCCTTAGAGGGCAGCATAGGATACAATGGAGTACATATGGTCAGGTATAAGTTTGAGTTAATTTTCATTAAATTTTAGTGTTGAGTTCTGTATTTAATTTTGTGCTGTCACACATTATGGATAACGCCTCTGAGATGATGGGCATTAATGTCAGCCCAAGCTTCAGCTTCCTATTTTAGCATGCTGATAGTATATGAACAGAATACTTGGCACTAGGAGGAGGCAGTGTAGCCCAGTGGCCTGACCACTGCTGGTGAGCATCAAGGACTGACTGTGGTATGTGAAAATGGTGATTTATGATATGGAGTCTTCTGCAACACTTTTATTTGGGTATGCTGCTGTTGTGTGTGTTTGTTAGGGCAGCAAATTCATGGTTTTGTGTACAATTCCTCTGTGGATATCAGAGGTTGGAGGGAAAAAATTATGAAGGAAGATAAATTTCTAGGTTGTCTCACTTCTGTAAATTTTCTGGGTTTTCATATTAATTTTGGAGGAGACAGCTGGAAACCTTCACTCCAAGAGTGCTATAACTCAACAGGCAGCTATTAGTAAATGTGCAGAGGGGAACATCTGCAGCAACCACAAGATGGCTTTCTGTGCCTTTCCTTGAGACCTAGCTTCTATTACAACTTCACTTACAAACTATTAAGACTTTGATGTAGAAAAGAAGCAGATGTAAGATATGATCCTTCTGAATTATTAGTGGGTATTACAAAGCAAAAGAGATACAAATGGCTTAGGAGCTGTTTTCACTTAGCCATAACTTCTTGTGTAACTTGGTGGTGATGCTTTAATCCAGAGAGGGAAGAATATGAGATACTCTTCCACTAATACAATGTAAATATTTGTGCAGAAGAAAAATGATTATGCAGAGTAATATTCTGTGGTATTGTAGTTCCCAAACATAGAATCACAGTGATTATCTTAAAAAAAAAAAAAAAAAAAGGTTTTGTAAGCTTAATTGGCTAGGTCTCACATATACGTGAGCTGCCTGCATGATCTTTTCCAGGCCATTGATATCTTTTTGTTTTGTTATTTCATCCACTTGCATGCTTTCTGTTTTCACCATGCTTTCTCCCATCTTCAGATAGAGCATAGGGCACTTTCTCCATTTCTCTTGTTTTCCTCATCAGTTTGTCATCATTTTCCTTTGTACTTCCAATGCCAGACAAACTGGAGACATTTGCTTCTTTTATCCATAGCTAAATGTTATGGATCTTAACAGTGAAGTGAAGAATGACCAACAGGACGGGCAGGCTGAGTGGCAGGTTAAGCTTCTGCAGTTGCTCCAGTCTGAGAGCACTCGTGATGAGTTTTATAAAAGACCAGATCAGCCAGCAGCAGCAGAGCTTTTGTTCAGAGGAAAAGGTACATGATTACAAAGAACTGACACCTTTTCTTAGAGACTGAAAATTCTTATCAAAGGTTTTCTAAAAGTTAATGCAGGATCTTTTTGAGAGAGGAGATCTTGCAATGCAAATTTGTTTCTTCCTAAGGATATGCTACAGAGATGTGTTGATAGGCAGATAGGTTTAATATCTGTGAGACAGTGTTAAGAGCATCCACTGGCAAAACCTTAATTACTTGTCTTGCTACTGTTGTGGATCAGTGGTCCATGTTATGATACTGATAGGCCAAGGTCAACCTCACCCTTACAGAAGTGTATGATGACTTGTATAGTGTGTTTTTTAAGTATCTGTGAACTGGTTCTGCATTCTTCTGTTTTATCTGTCTGTTAAAATGTTCTCATACTAACTATTGAATGATGTGATTTAAGGTTTTGATTAACATGTCAAAGTTTTTCCTGTTCTCAGAGCTCAGTTCTTGGCTTTAAATGCAATTTTCAAAAACTCACAAGTCTGGCTCAGATTTTCTCTTGCAGCTTTGAAATGTAAAATATGGCTGGACGCGCTCCTCCCCATAAAGTATTATGGGAAGTGGATTGAACTGGCTAAATCCTGCCTTTGCTGGAACTGAGAGTAAAATCTTACGCATCTTCCAAGTCTGTATTCAATATTGTTAGATTAGGGCTGAAACCTATTTTGTCTGTACATTCAGGTCCTCCATGATGAATAGGAATGCAGCTGGTTGTCTGTGGTCCTGGGCAGTCTTGGGGAAAAAATGTTGACTTCGGACTATGAGGAATGTTCTGCTTAATTTCCATGTCCTTCCCTCTCTGGCCTTCAATTTCTTTGCTGAAATACATTGCTGATGAGTTAATTTCTTAGGATTTCAATTTTTAAATCTACCTTCTAGGCATCAGCTTAGAATACAGTAGGGCTTCCAAACTATCCAGGAAATGTTTTCACATTAGCAAAATCTTGTCATGACAAAATGCATGTGCTAGTGAGTACTTAGTGCTGAAAATAAATGTCAGTTAAGTTGAATAAGTCATTACAAGAATTTGGAACCATGTGACAAACACATCTGAACCATGTATTTTGGCCAAATAGGCAGTGAAATGTCTACTTCAGACTCTTGGACTGGAATAATTCTGCTTATCCCTTTACTTCCCTGTGTAACACTTTCACTAAACTTATTTATTTCTCAGTTCACATTAAACCAATGTTTTTATGTTGAAAATAATTGGGAAACTGTCTCCAGATATTTTACCTACAGATTAATGGGTAAAAACTTTGTTTCAAATAGATTTTTATTCTCTGTTTCACAGTTGAGTCCATAAATAAACTTGAACAATCTGCAGTTTAATCAAGCTTAATCTTTCCCCTAGCATCTGCAGGAACTGACAGTGATGCAACATTTTGGAATTCTATTGTATATACAGTGTTACCTAAATCTTTTCATCTCTCTTGGAGAAATTCTTTCCTGTCTGTTATCTGAAAACAAAAATACTTCCGTTAGTATCAGCTATCCCTGAAGGGGAAAAGGAAAAGGTGATTTATTTTATTTAGATACAAATTTAGCAATGCTCTTCTTATTTTGCTGGAAGCCAAGTCTCATTGCTTTCTTTATTATGTGCACTTATAGACACTTGCAGATGTACTTTGTTTTTCTATACAATATACATCTGCAACATGTTTACGCGGAAGGTTCGGACACAACTTATACGACCAATGTGATCAAGTTAGTGCCACTTTATTAAGGGATACACAGCAATTTATACACTAGCACAAAGCACACACATTGCTTCTAGATTGCTAATAGGCTAAAGCTGCTTGTCTATTCACTCTCCTGCACTCTATGATTGGTCATGGCGTGGTATCCATGCTCCTCGCCTACATTCTGTTTTGACATTCTATTTTCTTATTTTTCAGTCCAACTCCTTTATCTCTTTCCCATGTACAGTTCCTTAATAGTCCAACTTTTTTATCTCTCTGCCAGTACACAGTTTCTTTGTCTCTCTTGGTCTTGCATATGTCCTTCACAACAGCTGCAGCTTGTTGCCTACTTGGCCTGCTATTACAACAAAGTTACTTGGTCTGGATTGCTCATAATATGTCCATTGTCTTCCAGCCACTCCACAGCAACATTTATTAATTTTCTTAATTACATATTTATTGCAGCTGGAACTTTCAGATCTTTCCACATTAATTCTTTAAAACTCTAGGAGGACATACTTTGCATTTAGGATTAGTAAACCCAGCTCCCATGGCTTAAAATATTTTCAATTATGTCTATAATAACAAAATGTGGTGGGTTGACCTTGGCTGGATTCCAGGTGCCCACCAAGCTGCTCTATCACTCTCCTCCTCAGCAGAACAGAGTGAGGGGAGAAAATAAGATGGAAAAAGAACCCATGGGTCAAGATAAAGGCAGTTTAATGAAGCAATAGCAAAGGCCGCATGTGGAAGCAAAGGAAAACAAACGATGTTATTCTCTACTTCCCATCAGTAGGTGATGTTCGGCCACTTCCCAGGAAGCAGGGCTTTAGTACGTGTAGTGGTTACTCTGGAACACAAAAATCATAAATAACGAACACCCCTCCCTTCCTCCTCCTTTCTCTTAGCTCTTATTGCTGAGCAGACGCCATATGGTATGGAATATCCCTTTGGTCAGTTTGGGTCAGCTGTCCCGGCTACATCCCCTCCCAAGATCTTGCCCACCCCCAGCCTAGTGGTGAGGGGGGGAATGTTGGAGAGAGCCTTGCAGTAGTGAGAGCACTGCTCAGCAGTTGCCAAAACACTGATGTGTTATCACCACCTTTCTAGCTACCAATACAAAGCACAGTACTATGAGGGCTGCTATGGGGCTCAGCCAGACCCAATACAATCTGGTCACAGCAGCCCTCATGCTCAGTGTCAGAGCCAAACAAAAGTGGGGCTGTTTGTCCAGAGCCAGAGGTGCTGCTTTTCTGACCACCTCACAGCTGTTATTTTCAAACAAAAGCATTATGAGTGGGTGCTGCATCACCAACACTTTTTTTGAGATAGGTTGTCCTGGTTTCAGCTGGGATGGAATTAATTTTCTTCTTAGTAGCTGGTGCAGTGATGTGTTTTGGCTATGATATGAGAACAATGTTGATAGCACACTGATGTTTTCAGCTGTTGCTGGGTAATGTTTATACTAAGTCAAGGACTTTTTAGTTAACGTATGCATATGTCTGGTCTGCATGCACAGTTGTCTTCCCTGGTGGTCTTTGGGTGGTTGTCTGGGTCTTCATATGAAGGCTTGTAGTCTTCTTAACTGCACCTGCTGATTGACTTTTACTTCTGGGCAAACTCAGTTCTGGGATCAGTAGACCATATCCTTCAAGGCTATTGTTGCCATTCTCTTGTCCTGTGTATCTGTTCTCAAGATTGAGTTGTCTACCATGAGATTATCTGGGTGCCCCCTTATTTTACACCCTTCCCTTATCTTACAACCATCCTGAGCCTCTTCAACTAAGCATCTAAAGTACTCACAACATCTTCCTTGGTTTCGGGGCCTTAAACCTTTCAATCTTCTGCAGCAATCTATTCCAGTTCTGAGAAGATAGGCCTGTGAATTTTGGTAAAAGATGTGTTCTCTAGTGCTATATCCAGACCTTTTCAGTCAGCATCTTAAAATATTGCTCAGTACTCAAGCAGGTATCATCAATACTGCAGATGCCATCAGCTATGGAGCCAGTGGCGACAGCTCCACTACCAAAGTCTGGTACATGGAAAGATTTCTAAATACAAAGGCAAGCAATTGAGGTAGATCTCAGCCCTACAAGGGCAAAACCAGTAAGGGCACAGGGTACGAGGAGCAGCTGGGAGAGGACAGCCTGCTGTTGAGGGGCTCCTGCAGCACTGCTGACAGTTCTGACCTAGCAATGTGCGTGTACCAAACAGCCTCTGGGCACATCCCCAGGAGTGTCTGCTTTAAGAGTTTCTCATCTCTGTTTTCCAGCAAAGTCCTCTTTCTAGGAGAGATGCAGAAGAATGTGGAATTTGCAACAGCAATGATATCATCTCGAGTCAGTGTTTTCACAGCTTCACTTCAGATGAGATCATTATCCAAATGATGAGTCAGACCAGTTAAATCTTATGGCATGTTCTGGCTGTGCTGGAAATGGACCAGGCTCCACAGAAAAGCTTGGAAAGCTTCTATTCTGTTACTCCTGTGCCATCTTGACAGCTAAGAGAATACACAGACAAAAGTGATTCCAGGATGAAGGACTCAAATGGTCAGTTCAACCTGTTTGTGTTTTATTTTTTAACTTGGAAAGTTCTTTCTTATCCCAGTGCAGAAAGCGTAGTATACACAAACCAGTATATTTTTGGAATTTATCCTATGCAAAACACCAAATCAATATGTCAGTTCTTGTAGACAATGGATTAAAGTTTAAAGGAAAAGAAAGAAACCCAAAACAAATAACCCCTTACTTTTTTAAAGATGGAATTCACTGAACACAATTTAATTAATTATATGTCCAGTATCATGTAGAAATGAATCCCCTGTCATGTAGATAAGATGAGCCTTACTGTGCCATTTTGGCACAAGAGGTGCCAAATTGATGATCTCCTGCATGTGCCAGAGATGCTACTCATCCAACAGTGCTTGGAGACTGTCAGGGTACTGGATGTGCATGGAAGCTGCTTTGTTTCCATTTTGATTTATTGAATCAATGGTTGATTTTGTAGCAGATTTTTTTTTCCTTAGTGTTTTGAGATGATGATCATTGCTGAAGTTCAGCTTTTATATAGGTTTTTTTACTGGATAACTCTAAATAAAATAAGAACTCCAGTGTCCCCATATCTTTTCTCTGCTATAATGAAAAAATAGGTAAATCTCCTGATTCAACTTTTATGCAGGAAGAATTCAAAGTTATTTTGTAAGAAGATAATGTTTCCAAGCTTTTTATAATATATTAAAGGTAAAATTTTAACTGTGACAAATAGCAAGATTTTACATATTATCAGAGATCTAAAGCTCAGTAATGGGTAGCAGTCATTGGAAAGCATTTCAGTATATTAAGCAATGGTTCAGTAAAAGCAAAACAAAACCCTGCTGGCAAAGGAAACTGGCTGCAGAGATGATAATGTTTGTCTTTTGCTCTCTATCTGCACGTTTTTGTCCTCTCCACGTTTAGGTAGTCTGTTTTGATTTTTATTTTTTTCTCTCTTGGTGCTTTGGACTGATCTCATAGCTTGATTACTCAACTGAGAGGACATAGGGCTAAGCATCCTGAAAAAGAAAAAAACCCACATAAAATATTGGTTTGCTCAGTATATTCCATTTTAGGCTCAAATGGTTTTGATTATTTGATTGCCTAATCTGAACTATTAATTCTATCATCTTGACATAACCAAATAGTCAAAGACTAGTAAAAGAGCATGCTCTGCCCACCTGAGATAAAGATATAAATGTGCAGCTACATGAACTAGGAAGGCTGTTCCAGAACATAAATGAGATATGTACTGTGTAAAATATCACAAGTAGGAATATATGCAAATGGTGGCACTGTGCACAGCTTGAGATGTGACATTGAAAGATCTTTATGGATTCATGAGATAAGATTCTGAGTAAAATTCTGATAAATATTTAAATAAACATCTGGTCTGCATGACTTTATTTTCTTTTCATCTTACAAATGCTGTTAATGATTTATTCAGATCTGCTTAATTTTGTCCATGCTGAAACAAGTTGGTTCTCTAGGAGGGCATTCATTATGAAATGGAAGATAAAATTAATAATTTGAAGCTATGTACTTTAAAGAACCAACTAATGCTAATAATGGCCATTATAATTTTACAAAATGCAGTGCACTCTTTAGAATTGTTTTGAAACAGCAACCCACATGATGGATAGTTAATAAAACAGCTTCTTGTACTGTGTAGGTACACTGAACTTTTAATTTTGCAATGAAGTTCTATATTTATATAGAACTTAAAATGCAACAAGGAGATCTAATAGGTAATCTTAAATTTAATTTTCATAATCCAAGAAAATGTTTGAAACTTACAAATCAGACAGATTATTTAAAGCTGGTAGTATGCAGAGACTTTTTCTAAGTAATAGATATCTATCTATGCATTTATTTGCCTTTCCTAAGGGGAAGTTATAATCAAGAACTTTACACCTTTTGGCAATAGTATAATCAGATTTACATTTGCACTAGTTTGTAGACTGTATTTGTTTTCAAAAGGATTAATGTCAGTGTAAGTCTTATAAAGAAAACTCACCAACCCAATACATAAAAAGTCTGTCTGTCCTGAAGTAAGTCCACTCCCTCTTTGTCGGACCTGTTGAATATCTGCTATTGTCCTATGGCTTGCTTCTTTTTAATAAGAATAGAATAGAAGAGTTCAGTTGGAAGGTACCTATAACGATCATCTAGTCCAACTGCCTCACTAATTCAGGGCTGACCAAACATTGGGCACGTTGTTGTTAAGGGCATTATCCAAATGCCTCTTAAACACTGACAGGCATGGAGCATTGACCACCTCTCCAGGAAGCCTGTTCCAGTGTTTGACAACCCTCTTGGTAAAGAAATGCTTCCTAATGTCAACTCTGAACCTCCCCTGATGCAGCTTTGCAGCTTTGAACCATTCCCACACATCCTGTCACTGGATACCTGGGAGAAGAGATCAGCACCTCCCTCTCCACTTCCCCTCCTCAGGAAGCTGCAGAGAGCAATGAGGTCACCCCTCAGCCTCCTTTGCTCCAAATTAGACAACCCCAGAGTCCTTAACCGCTCCTCATAGGACATTCCTTCCAGCCCTTTCACCAGCTTTGTTGCCCTCCTCTGGATGCATTCAAGGACCTTCACATCCTTCTTAAATTGTCGGGCCCAGAACTGCACACATTACTCAAGGTGAGGCCGCACCAATGCTGAATACAGTGGGCTAATCACCTCTCTTGACCAGCTGGTTATACTGTGTTTGATGCACCCCAGGATGCAGTTTGGCCTCTTGGCTGCCAGGCCACACTGCTGACTCATATTGAGCCTGCTGTCAACCAGCACTGCCAGATCCTTTCCTGCAGGGCTGCTCTCCAGCCACTCCTCTCCCACTTTATACTTGTGCCCGGTGTTACTCTGTCCCAGGTGCAGAATCTTGCAGGAGCAGGCTGGAAACTAGGACCATGCGTGGCAATCAGTTAGCTGAGGGGAATGTGCTCGAGCTTGTCTAGACAATAATTAACATGATGAGACATGTTTACAGAGCACAGAGGAGTGGGAGACCGATGGCACCAAGGATGGCGCCAAGGAAAGGTAACACCTTGCTGTTAATTGCTGGTAGTTAACCACCAATCAGGGATTGCCTAGTATGCAAGGCTTAGCTTCAAGAACCAATCTGTTTAAAACGCGCAGCTTATGAAAGTGTATATAAAAACTCGTCCTTCTGTACAATAAATTGACATTTGCTTGCATCAAGCTGCATCCCGTCTCTTCATTCGCCGCAAATTGGTGACCCCGACGTGATCCGTTTAAGGATCTAACGTGAAGGGCTTTCGAATCGCCTATCTGAGCGACATGCAGCGAATCCCACAGAACGTTGAATGATCTGCTGAAAGGAAGGAGGAGCCGGCCAGAAATCCCTCCGGAGTTCAGAGGTGAGCTGTGGGAAATCCGTAACGGGGAATCAGGCTTCGTCCCCAGAAAGAGACATATATGGACTCATGAAGGGTCTTCTAGTCAGATCTGGGAGCCCGTGCCTCAATCTCCTCAAATGGTGACCCCTATGGTGGTGTTCCGAAGCCTTGGAAGAATAAGGACGGAAAAAAGACAGCTCGTGGAAGAGGGCTGCGTTCCGGAGGAGACGGCTTGGCTGAACGATCGTCTTGCTGTCTGGACCAGGCGGACAACCTAAACCCTGAGGATAACACCTGTACGCATCGAGACAGGTGAGCAGCCAAGAAACTTTAGAGACTTTGAAAGAATGAAAGTGTGTACATACAGCAGCCAATTGTATGATGCTGCCGCGGAGGGGAACTCCGTGTCGGGAATGCATTTAACATCTTGGTGGCAAATTCTGACTACTCTTTGCCAAGTGTGGACTAATTCTACTATCGGTGCTAAACCAGAGGAAGCTGTAAATTCCACCGACAGCGCGACTCTTCTCAAGACACCGTCAGCGATGGCGATTCCGTCCACACCTCCTCTGCCCCCAAAGCTTCTGTCACTGATTGCAGGGACCCTCACAACACAGGAGCAAGCACGGGAACAGGACAACTTGGACAATGATTCCATTGACACTGATAAACCTTTTGATCCAGGTCCTATAGATCTGGAAAAGGAGCTAGACCTTTCCCCCACCCCCTTGTCTCTCCCGATGCATTGATTGTATTTTTGGGGGGGTTGAAAGGGAATCTGAGGGATTGGTGACAGGAATGCAAGTGGGAAACACTTCAGTGATTGATTTTGGGAGTCGCTATGGCATGTTCAGTATTTTGTCAGACAGATCAACCTGCAGAGTGGCAGCCTGTGCAATACGAGGCTGTTAAAGTGCTAAGCAAAGACTTGCGGGAAGGGGGGATTCATAGTACTTTTGCTATGTCCCTTCTTGAAGTGATGGCAGAGCCTTATACGCTCACACTGCATGATTGGAATTCATTGCTTTGTATGGTACTAACTCTGATACAGTATATGATGTGGTTATCTGATTTTTGTGAGCTATGTGTAGTGGCCTTGACTGAAAACCTTAATCGGGGAATTGCTGTTAACTATGAGCAGTTGGCTGGAGCAATTAACTGTGCCGATTCTGTGACTCAGGCAAGGTATGCCAGGGACAACTGTTTGCAAATGAATGAGATGGCTCTTAAGGCAGTCCGGATGTGGGAGTCTTGCCACAGTCTTGCAGGGTCCTAGAGAGTCACTAATTTTAATACTAACTTTATTGATTGGCTTCAGAATATTTTGCAACAAGTCGAACATCAGGAAGCTCAAGGGTTGCTTTTAAAACAACTAGCTGTGATAATGCCAATGAAAATTGTAAACGGGCAACTTTCACAATCGCAACCCCAACATGTGTCAAATGATTGTAACGCAGAACTCACAGCAGACTGTAATTCTCAGGCTGAGTTCTGGAATGCAGCATAACAGATTTTTGCTTCTCTAATCTCTTCTGTAAGAATAGTACACACTTTTAACTTGCTTAGTAAATTAGGCTGATAGCTTGCTAAACAAAGTAATACTACAAATACTATTCTTTTTTTTTTCTGGCTTATTAACAGATGTTGATTCTGTCCATCATATGTTGCTACAGAACCGAGTTGCTATTGATTTTTATTATTAGCACAGGGACACAAGTGTGAAGACTTTGATAGGATGTGTTACATGAATCTGAGTGACCACTGTGAATTAATTTACAAAAGTATACAAAACTCAAAAGCCTTAAAACAAAGATCTGCAACAGAGCCAGGGGCGGGATGCCTTTGGTCTCTTCTCACGGCTGGGAAACTTTGGGCTATGACTCAAAAGCATTACAGGATTTATTATAATTATCTTTAACCAACTTATTGATGTTTGCCTTATGTCTCCCATGCCTTTTTTTCCTGTATTCAGTGTTTAGTTGATTGTAACTTAAAGCAGGTCATGGTCACCCAGCTACACACCCCCTTTGCCTCGTCGCAATTAACAAGCAAGCAAGAGGATAGAGAACGTCTGAAGAGAGAGATAGTAGAGGAAACTGGATAATATTTGACTTAAGAGATGAGAGAACAGCTAGGTATTGTGAGGGAGAATAGGAAAGATAAACATGGTTATCTAGTGTTTAATAGGTGTCTGCATGCTTGTAGAGATATATAGCTATGTAACTACATGAATGATTTCTGCCCTGAGCCTGGTGGAGCATACAGCTGCGGTTTGTGTCCGGGCTCAGAGATGTAAATAGGGGCTTCTCTGTTATGGTAAAAGTGTTTCTCTTTGCATAAAAAAGAGAGGGAATGAAGGGAATGACCCCAGAGGTATGTTCAGAGAAGGCATGCTATGTTTCGAACTTTTGACTGGACCAATTCTTGTTTGGTGTGCCCTTCCACCTATGTATAATGTTAATCCAAAAGAAGATGATATTGTTTACACTTTGAATGTCGATAATTGTCTTTCTGTAGATGCTAATGTAGTAGGAGGCTATGATGGGAACGTGTCGCAGCGGTTCTTCTCTTATCCAGAGTAACAGCAGGGAAAGCATTAAAGAGTTAAATCACCTTGTTTGGTAGGCAGTTCAGAATGTGAGTCAAAATTGCCACTGCTTTTTGTTGTTGCTTCAAGGACATGGCTGTGAGGATTTGGATGGTATGTGCTGCGTGGATTTTAGGCGCCCCATTGCAGCAACATGTTATCAAAATCTGAGAAAATTTCAGCCTTTTTTGGCATCCATTCACTCAATTGGCGGTATTGTTTGTTTGCTATTGCCTTGGTTGCTGTCATGTTTGCAAGGGCCCTGCAGAACATGGCAAACCTGGTACTAGCTGTTCAAAAACAAAAAGGGGAAATTGTATAATTGTACGGAAGAGAGACAGTGGGTTATTTTGACACTGATAATATGTCTCAGTTGGTTTTTTATTTGTTCTATTACTTATACCTTGTTTTTACTCGTTCGGTTTCAAAGGTTCTTTTTGTGCAACAGGAAGGGGGAGATGCAGGAGCGGGCTGGAAACTAGGACCATGCGTGGCAATCAGTTAGCTGAGGGGAATGTGCTCGAGCTTGTCTAGACAATAATTAACATGATGAGACATGTTTACAGAGCACAGGGGAGTGGGAGACCGATGGCACCAAGGATGGCGCCAAGGAAAGGTAACACCTTGCTGTTAATTGCTGGTAGTTAACCACCAATCAGGGATTGCCTAGTATGCAATGCTTAGCTTCAAGAACCAATCTGTTTAAAACGCGCAGCTTCTGAAAGTGTATAAAAACTCGTGCTTCTGTACAATAAATTGGCATTTGCTTGCATCAAGCTGCGTCCCGTCTCTTCATTCGCTGCAGAATCTGGCATTTCGACTTGTTACATTTCATGCCACTGATGATTGCCCAGTGCTCCAGCCATCTAGATCCCTCTCCAATGCCTCTTGTCCCTCGAGAGAGTCAACAGCATCTCCCAGCTTCGTATCATCAGCAAACTTGCTAATGATGCATTCAGGTTCTGCATCCAGATCACTGATAAAAAGGTATGTATGTGGGCAGAAGCTTCCCATTATAGGTGTTATGACTGAAGTTATATTCTATTCTAAAGTACAAGTAGAGAAGGCTAGTTGTAGAGGTTTGTTTCTTTGCAGGTGAATTTGTATCATCTGATATGATAGACAAGCTGTTGTGGTTTGTTACTATGTGAATTATCTATTTCAACAGTGAATAATGTAGGGAAAAAACCTCACAGTTTAATAATAAGCCTGTTTTTCAATGACCAGGAAGATGAAAATTACTATTGGAGATATGATAATTTCTTTTGCTATCATTTGTCCATGTTTGTAATTGGTGGAGAATGAGGAGTACCTTGGCAGGCAGAAGTCAGGAGTGGAGATTCAAAGTGAGAGAGGAATAGCTGGGGATTGTGTTTGAAAGATGGCAAGAAAAGCTGTTGGCACAGTGTATTGACGTGCGGAATTAGACTCTATAACTCGCAAGTTATAAAGTAGGTATGTTTATTGCGCGCAGATGCACGGGGGATCGCTCCTCCACAAGCGTGCATACCCGAAGTGACGAACCATCTCACATTTATACAATGAACAAATGAATATTCAATTAACGCCTATACATATTCGTTACCTAAACCCCGCTTCGTATGTTAATTAGCTTATCAGTCCATTTCCTGGAATGTGGTGGTCTTGCAGGTTTGTAGGTGATTCATGTTCTTGTGACCATCCGATCTTCTTCAGCAAGGAAAGGTGATTCATGTCCTTGTGACCATCTGATCTTCTCCAGCAAGGAGACTTAGCACTCCCTCCCTCTAGATAGCATTTGAATGTCTCTCATCCTTTTCTCATTCTCTTTTAAATAGCCCCTTTGTTAGAGGAAGAGGGGCAGGCATCTCCCCGTCTCCCCTTTGTTAGGGGAAGAAGGGCAGGCGTCTCCTCAAAACTGTTATTGTCTCCTCAGAGCTGTGTGCCTATGTGACCAGACACCGCACGCATGACTAGTCACCATACCCACATTCCTGAGCAGACATATACAATCACAGTCCGTGTCCATTGTCCTCATCTCACACTATTTCTCCATATCAATCCCCCCTTTTTCTATTAAATTAAGTAAATTCTTTTACTTAAGCAGTCTTCCCGAATGATATAAAGCATCATACATAAGTGTTACCCTTTTAAACATTCTCCAAACCCACAAATATAACATAATGGTTAGTATTAAGGAAATTCCTAAACTGATCAATAAGATCACAATGGGGTGTACCATAGTGTTAAGAATTCCTGTTGCAGAAGGTGACCAGCCAAAGAGAGTATCCCACTGATATGGAGAAATAATGTGAAATGGGGATAATGGACATGGATTGTGATTGTATGTGTCTGCTTAAGGAATGTGGGTATGGTGACTAGTCATGGGTGCGGTGACAACTACAGTTTTGAGGAGACGCCTGCCCCTCTTCCTCTAACAAAGGGGAGACGCCTGCCCTCTTCCTCTAACAAAGGGGCTATTTAAAAGAGAATAAGAAAAGATGAGAGACATTCTAATGCTATCTAGAGGGAGGGAGTGCTAAGTCTCCTTGCTGGAAAAGATTGGGTGGTCACAATCACCTGAAGAAGATCGGATGGTCACAAGAACATGAATCACCTACAAACCTGCAAGACCACCACATTCCAGGCAAAGGACTGATAAGCTAATTAACATACGAAGCGGGGTTTAGGTAACGAATATGTATAGGCGTTAATTGAATATTCATTTGTTTTATTGTATAAATGTGAGATGGTTCGTCACTTCGGGTATGCACGCTTGTGGAGGAGCGATCCCCCATGCATCTGCGCGCAATAAACATACCTACTTTATAACTTGCGAGTTATAGAGTCTAATTCTGCACGTCAGTTTGGCGAGCCAGGCAGGAGGATTTCTGCTCGGCTGAGGGACCAGCTGCGGAGCGGACGCTCCTAGGCGCGCCCCGGGAGATTTCCTCGGAGGAGCCTCCTCTTCTCAGCTGTTCACCCGGGAGCAGAAGAGAAACCCCTGGATCCACGGATAAAACGGTATGTTTAGTAACGGGGCGGCTGGTGAGACGCACGGAGACGTCCGGCGCGCAGCGTAGTCCCCAGGAGGAAAGGTACCTTGGGAGGGGGTTTGCTGACCAAGGGGTGGCCACTAGCGATCTTGAGGGCAGATCGAGCAAACCCGAGGTTACTGCCATTCCTAAAAGCCCGGAGGCCTCGTGACGGAAAGCGGGGGGCGGGACGCAATAAGGCGGAATCTCACAGGAACCAGAGGGACCTCACAGCAAAAGTAAAAGGGAAACTTTTGCGTAGGAAAAAGAGGAAGCTAAAAACTTCCTTTAGGTTGTTTTAAGAATTGGGGAATTCCTGGAATGTAACAACTGAAATAGCGCTCTGTGTCTTGTTTGTTCTATGTGTTGTCTTGTTATATGTTCAAAACTCGGAGTTATGAAATGTATGTTGAAAAATATTAACATTCTGGTAATTCGTGGCAAATAGCGGAAAACTTAACACTCTGCTTAAGACCAGGAAAAATTGGTTTTTGTTTATTGTTTGGTTTTTGGCAATTCATTGAAATGCATACTTTGTGAACTGTTAGTGTTCCTAAGAGTTTGTACATAAGTGCACGGTACCGTATAACATACTGCTTGCGTGACTGCGGGCTGCCCGGAGAGTGTGAATGGTGTGATTGAGATGCGCATTTTGATTTTCCGTGTATAGCTTAATTATTTTGACTGAGTGTGAGTGCAAGAGTGCTTGAGACAGGCGTTTGAGTGCAAAACGAGTAAGAAGCTCTATCCGCGTTTCTGACCTTGGGTGGCTAAGGCGGCCGGAGAAAAACAAAGTAATTAAAATTGCAAAATGGGAAATGGAAGGAGTAAGCCCTGTGAAAAATCGCCCTTGGGTTGTATATTAAAACATTGGAGTGATATTGTAGGACATGGTGGTACCGAAAATAGAAGGAAATTGGTTAAATATTGTAATCAGTGGTGGCCTTTGTATAAATTGGAGAGCGATGCGAAATGGCCTCAGGAGGGAGGAACGTTAGATTATAACACTCTCCTGCAATTAATGTTGTTTCTGAGGAGAGAGGAAAAATGGGATGAAGTATCATATGCAGACATGTTCTTCGTCCTCCGGGACAAACCTGAGTGGCAAAAGGACTGCAGCTTAGTACCCCCTCGGGATCCTATGGTACTAGCACTAGAAAGAGAGGACAGGAGGGAGCGTAAAGGAAAGTTGAATAGATGTTGCTCAGCATGTAGTATTGGACAAAGGTGTATCAAATTAAACGGAGAACAAGAGCCCGAATTAAATGATTTATTTAATCCACCTTATAGAGTGGAGAGACAAGGTTCGGCCGGGGCTCCCAGTCCACCCCCAGGCGAACAAGAGGAAGAAATTCCACAAAAAAAAAGAAAGCCAAACACCCGGTGCCACACAAGGAAACACAAAAACTGCCATTACGGCTCCAAATAGTCCGGTGTCTTCACGCACCAGACAGAAGTCTATTTTACAGGCACCCCTCCGAGAAGCTGTAAATCCGGACGGAGGAACAATGAAAATAAAAGTTCCGTTCACGGGCGCTGATCTGAGAGAATGGAAAGAGGCTGCCCGAGAATACCGTAATGATCCGATAAAGACAGCACAGAATTTTAAATTTCTAATAAAACAGCACAATCCTGACTGGAGTGATATACAATTATTATTAGATTGTTTGACTGAAACTGAAAAACAATTAGTCATAAAAACAGCGGGGGATCTCGCAAAGGAACATTATAATATAAAGGGAGATAATTATAGAGAATGGTTTCCTTTGTTGGACCCGGAATGGGACCCAAACCGCGCCGCTGAAATGGGAAGATTACAGGCATACCAGGAATGGATATTCAGAGGAATGGAGAAAGCAATTCCTAGAACAATAAATTGGGCAGCGTTATATGAGGTCAGACAGGGTCCTTCTGAAACACCTTCAGAATTCTTAGACAGAATAAGAGATGCAACGCGCCGGCACACGTCTCTGGACCCAAATTCGGAGGTAGGCGCACAGCAACTAATATCCCTCTTTTTAGGACAATCACAGGGGGATATTAGGCGCAAGTTGCAAAAATTGAGACCTCCTGAAAATAGAGACTTGGAAAAATTAGTAGAGGAAGCATGGAGAATATTTAGTAATCGAGAAGAAGGTTACAAGCAGGACCTAAAGAAAATATTAGCAGTAGTAAGAGAAAATGAGAATCAAAAATCTAAAGTTAAATCAAGGCGTGGGCTGACACCCCTGGGTAGGAATCAGTGTGCAATATGCAAAAGGACAGGACACTGGAAAAACGAATGCCCTGAACGCAGACATCAAGAAAACACTAAATGGCGCAATAATCAAGGGAAAACAATAGCTCACATGGAAGAAGAAAATTGACTAGCCGACCCATTAATAAAATTAAAATTAGGAGAAGAACAGGAGGAGGTGGAATTTTTAATAGACACAGGAGCCACCTATTCGGTTTTGAACCAGGCTTTAATGCCTTTGGGAAATGATTATGTTTCAGTAAAAGGTGCAACTGGCCAAACTGAAAAGGCTTATTTTTGTAAACCTTTAAAATATAAGTTGGGAAAACAGATGGGGATCCATAAATTCCTATTTATGCCAAATTCCCCAAAGGCCCTTCTTGGTAGGGACTTATTAGAACAATTGGAGGCAACAATCAAATTTAAAAAAGGGGAAGTTACTCTGGAGGTAAATAATCATCAATACATACAGGTTATGAGCCTATCTCTGGCCAATACTCCTATAAAAAGGGAAATCGATACCAGAATTATTGATCAGGTATATCCCGGAGTATGGGCAATTGACATACTGGGATGTGCCAAGAATGCATCACCTGTAATAGTAAAATTGAAGGATGGACAGAGTGCGGTAAGAATTAAACAATACCCACTGAAAAGGGAAGATAGGGAAGGAATTCGTCCAAACATAGAGCGATTCATAGAACTAAAACTACTAAAAGAATGTGAGTCAGAATTTAACACACCTATCCTCCCAGTTAAAAAACCTGATGGGTCTTATAGGATAGTTCAAGATTTAAGGGCCATTAACAAAATAACAGAGGATCTGTATCCTGTAGTAGCTAACCCCTATACCTTACTAACCACCCTGACACCTGACCTAGCTTGGTTCACAGTTTTAGACTTAAAAGATGCCTTCTTTTGCCTCCCTCTCCATGAAGCCAGCCAAAGAATTTTTGCTTTTGAATGGGAAAATCCCAGAAGCGGTCGAAAGACCCAGCTCACATGGACGGTGTTGCCACAGGGGTTTAAAAATAGCCCCACAATTTTTGGAAACCAATTAGCAAAGGATTTGGAGTTATGGGAACCACCGTCAGAAGAAGGGAAAGTGTTACAATATGTAGATGATCTTCTTATTGCAACCAGAACCGAAGAATCTTGTATTATTTGGACTGTGAGTCTGCTGAACTTTCTGGGACTACAAGGATATCGAGTTTCTAAGAAGAAGGCACAGGTGGTGTTACAACAGGTCACATACCTGGGGTACGAGATCAGTGCCGGACAACGGGTCCTGGGGAAGGCCCGAAAAGAAGCCATATGCCAAGCCCCCCGACCACGAACTGTAAAGGAACTGCAGACATTTCTGGGAATGACAGGATGGTGCCGGCTTTGGATATGTAATTATGGCTTGCTTGTTAAACCATTATATTCCCTGATAGCAGCTAATCAGAAGGATCTTCAGTGGGATGCTGAATCAGACAGAGCTTTCCATGAACTGAAGAAAGCCTTGATGTCGGCACCAGCACTAGGACTTCCTGATGTGAGTAAGCCATTTTTCCTATTTTCCCATGAGAAACAGGGAATGGCATTAGGAATACTGGCACAAGATTTGGGACCATACAGACGGGCAGTGGCATACTTCTCTAAACAGCTGGATGCCACTGCAAAAGGGTGGCCTGGTTGCCTGAGAGCAGTAGCAGCCGTCATCCTAAACATCCAAGAGGCCCGGAAGTTTACCCTGGGCCAGAAAATGACTGTCTTAGTATCCCACACAGTGTCTGCAGTCCTTGAAACAAAAGGGGGGCATTGGCTCTCCCCACAGAGATTCCTAAAATACCAGGCCATAATGGTGGAACAAGATGATGTTGAGATCGTGACTACAAACATCGTCAATCCGGCCTCATTTCTTAATGGGAATATTGGAGAATCAGTCGATCATGACTGTCTAGAAACAATCGAAGCCACTTATTCTAGTCGGACGGATCTCAAGGATGTTCCTATTAATGGAGCTGAACATTGGTTCACGGATGGGAGCAGCTATATGCTGAATGGAAAGCGACATTCCGGATATCCTGTTACAACCTCTGAAGAAGTGATAGAATCGGGGCCGCTACCGGCTGACACTTCGGCACAGAAGGCTGAAATCATAGCCCTTACTCGAGCTCTGGAGAGAGCTCGGGGAAAACCTATAAATATTTGGACTGATTCTAAATATGCCTTTGGAGTGGTACATGCTCATGGAGCAATATGGAAAGAAAGGGGACTGTTAAACTCCCAAGGAAAAATCATCAAACATGCGGAAGAAATTTTGAAACTCCTAAATGCGGTCCAGCTTCCTGAAAGGGTGGCAATTATGCACATTAAGGCACACCAGAAAGTGAGCACAGAACTGGAAAGAGGAAATGAACTGGCAGACAGGGAAGCAAAACAGGCAGCCTGAAAAGCAATCAAGGTAGAGGGTGCGCTAATACCCGATGGACAAATATCTCTAGAAGGTAAAACAGACTATACTAAAGAAGATCGCAAACTGATTTCCGACCTAAAGGGATCATATAATGAGGAAGGGTGGGCTATAATCTCACATGGGAGAATAGTGATTCCTTCCTACATGGTATGGTCAGTAGTCAGGGAAGAACATAGAAAAAGGCACTGGGGGGCAGAAGCTCTATATAAGGATCTCACTAAAAACATAATAGCACGAAATTTGTATACTACTATTAGACAAGTAACCCAACAATGTGATCTTTGTCTCCAGACTAATCCTAAGATTACCAAGGGGCCAAAGTTGGGAAAAATTGGGAGAGGAAATGTTCCTGGGCAACATTGGCAGATCGATTTCTCGGAACTTCCTAGAAAAGGGGGGTATCGATATTTATTGGTACTAACAGATACCTTTTCAGATTGGCCAGAAGCCTTCCCGTGCAGAACTGCTAAAGCCTGGGAAGTGACCAAAATACTACTGCAAGAGATAATACCTAGGTTTGGAGTCCCAGCGGTAATATCCTCGGATAGAGGACCACATTTTGTGTCCAGAATAGTGCAACAGATTAGCCACCATCTAGGAATAGATTGGCAATTACATACCTCATACCGACCACAATCGAGTGGCCAGGTGGAAAAGATGAATCATCTAATCAAACAAATGATTGTCAAGTTAGGCCAAGAAACAAATCTAACTTGGCCCCAGTCTTTGCCATTAGCTCTTACACGAATTCGAACTAGACCGAGAGCAAAAGAGGGGCTTAGCCCATTTGAAATTTTATATGGACGACCCTATGGGGTACAAAAGGGGATGTCTTCACAGATTGGTGAAGAAACAATGACTTCCTATATGGTGGCACTAAACAAACAATTAATAAGAATTGAGAAGCATGTGATGGGAACACGCAGTAGGGGTCTGGATGGACCTGTTCACGATATACAACCAGGAGACTATGTATACGTTAAGTGTTTTGCAGATAAAACCCTGGAACCACAGTGGACCGGAACTTTTCAAGTCCTACTCACGACCTACACTGCAATCAAGGTTGAGGGACAGAATTCTTGGATTCACCATACCCGGATTAAGAAAGCCCCTGCAACTTCGTGGAAAGTAACCCCAGATAAAAAAGAACTGAAACTCAAATTTACTCGGACAAATGGGAACAATGTGGGTGGCAAGTAAGTGAACCTGAGCGGTTGCGGATCCACCATATGGGAAGGGCACCACAACAAACAATATAGAACAAAAGAGTCGGGGACTGAGCCAGTGGCCAGTCTTGCCCAACTTGTTATCAGTAAGCCCCAACTCAAACAAAGATATTTTTGATCAAAACAGATTTTAACGTTTAGATTCTTAAAATGATCAATAGTGGGTTTAAACCATTTGTGGTTTTTTGCACCCTCTCTCTTGCCTACAACCAAGAGCCTGATAATTGGCCTTGGAATCATGCCCAGAAAAAACACACTGGAATAATGGGAAAAGTGGACTCAAAGACGAAACTAGCTATGGTGTTTTTTTCTGAAAATGAGGTGTACCAAAGGAATCAATGGGATTGGGAGGATGTACACAAAGTCGACCAATTATGGGGAAAATTAGGAGATAGGATAAAAGTAGGATGTCAAACATATAATGAAAAGGATAACACCAAGATTTCAGGAGACACCCTGATTAATGTCAGAAAGGTAGATAAGGAATTTACCCTTCTAAATACAACCATGTGCTTTAATTCACGGGAATGTTGGCACAATTTTACCTTAACCGAGCCCATCTTTATAATATGCCTAGGAAAGGAATCCCCAAGAACAGCTCTGACTTATAAGATCAAAATAACAATCATGCTAACCACTGTTCCTACCACCACCACAGTTACAACAACCCCATTAACGCTTGATCTTAAATTAACTAAACCAGATCCAAAAATTTATACAATTGGACCATATGTAATCAGAAATACAGGTCAGCAACAAATGTTGGTTAACCCAGAATGGTCTCTTAAAAGAATAGAGTTAAAAATACAAGTCAATGTTTCTGATGTTAAGCCATCCTGTTCCCCCTTCTTACGAACCTCTTATGAGGGATGGACAACTTGGTTAAGAAAAAGGGGAAATATTTATCGAAACAGAATAGTGAGAGATGTAACTGGAATGTTGGGAACAGGACTCGGAGTATTAAATTCCATAGACTCAGAGGTGATAATGAATAAACTAGCCGCCACCACGGCCGATCTATCGAAACTACAACAACCACTAAAATCTTCATTATTGGCATTAGGGGCACATCAATGGTTGATATCGAAGGTACTCCCCAGGTGGGAACAAATAAACATGGAAGATCATCAACTCATCACTAAGGCGTTAGGTGGTTTACAGGATGACGTCGCCCTGGCTCTAAGTTGCATCCAAGCCCAAATGTGGGTGCAATCAATAGCTGCATCCATAATAAGAGAAGGAGAGGAAGGCATATTTCCTACAGAAATTTGAAAGATGGTTTGGGACAATGCTACGGAGGTAGAAAGAAAACTCCAGTCATGGTGGAATATGGTGAACTTTACCTATGACCCCAACACACACACCATCACAGCTTTTGTATTAACCATACATAATGCAGTAATAATTACCGTACACCCCATTGTAGCCCTTGGAATTAACCATAATGGGGTGCTCCTATACCCTTTTGAACATAGAACATGGGCCAGAAAGATAGGAGACAAGTGGCAAACAGTAGATTTAGAATCTTGTATTATGCGAGAACAGCAGGGCTTCCTCTGTGAAAGCAATACTATAATGGCTCAGGATACTTGTTTAGATACAGGTCAGAAAATATGTCATTTCGAGGCCCGACCAAATGCAAACTTGAAAACAGTAATTATATATGCAGGGAAGGGATGTGCGTGTTTGAGAACTAAGTGTAACACAATAACCATAGATGGGGAGGTAAAAGAGACTGCAGAGTATTCAAATTATTGTATTTGTAATTTTACTACTATCACAGGATGCGATTTTAGTTACTCAGCCCCAGTAGTGTCTCATCAATTCTTAAAATCCAATTTTACCCTATCACAGATAATAATTCCTACCCCCATAGGACTAAATATAAGCAGTATAAAAGAACTATTAAAACATGCAGGTTTACAACGTATACTGGAAGAAACCAAAGAAAAGGGACACGAAACTCTTCTTATGATCCATCATGATGTAGAGGGGATCAAGAAAGTTTTAAAAAAGGTAGAACAGGATGGAAACCATAATTGGTGGCATACTCTCTTTGGCTGGTCACCCTCTGCAACAGGAATTCTTAACACTCTGGTACACCCCATTGTGATCTTATTGATCAGTTTAGGAATTTCCTTAATACTAACCATTATGTTATATTTGTGGGTTTGGAGAATGTTTAAAAGGGTAACACTTATGTATGATGCTTTATATCATTCGGGAAGGCTGCTTAAGGAAAAGAATTTACTTAATTTAATAGAAAAGGGGGGATTGATATGGAGAAATAATGTGAAATGGGGATAATGGACATGGATTGTGATTGTATGTGTCTGCTTAAGAAATGTGGGTATGGTGACTAGTCATGGGTGCGGTGACAACTACAGTTTTGAGGAGAGGCCTGCCCCTCTTCCTCTAACAAAGGGGAGACGCCTGCCCTTCTTCCTCTAACAAAGGGGCTATTTAAAAGAGAATAAGAAAAGATGAGAGACATTCTAATGGTATCTAGAGGGAGGGAGTGCTAAGTCTCCTTGCTGGAAAAGATTGGGTGGTCACAATCACCTGAAGAAGATCGGATGGTCACAAGAACATGAATCACCTACAAACCTGCAAGACCACCACATTCCAGGCAAAGGACTGATAAGCTAATTAACATACGAAGCGGGGTTTAGGTAACGAATATGTATAGGCGTTAATTGAATATTCATTTGTTCATTGTATAAATGTGAGATGGTTCGTCACTTCGGGTATGCACGCTTGTGGAGGAGCGATCCCCCGTGCATCTGCGCGCAATAAACATACCTACTTTATAACTTGCGAGTTATAGAGTCTAATTCCGCACGTCACCACCAATTATGGTTTCCATCCTGTTCTACCTTTTTAAAACTTTCTTGATCCCCTCTACATCATGATGGATCATAAGAAGAGTTTCGTGTCCTTTTTTTTGGTTTCTTCCAGTATACGTTGTAAATCGCATGTTTTAATAGTTCTTTTATACTATTTATATTTAGTCCTATGGGGGTAGGAATTATCATCTGTGATAGGGTAAAGTTGGATTTTAAGAATTAATGAGACACTACTGGGGCTGAGTAACTAAAATCGCATCCTGTGATAGTAGTAAAATTACAAATACAGTAATTTGAATATTGTGCAGTCTCCTTTACCTCCCCATCTACAGTTACTGTGTTACACTTAGTTCTCAAACACGCACATCCCTTCCCTGCATATATAATTACTGTTTTCAAGTTTGCATTTGGTCGGGCCTCGAAATGACATATTTTCTGACCTGTATCTAAACAAGTATCCTGAGCCATTATAGTATTGCTTTCACAGAGGAAGCCCTGCTGTTCTCGCATAATACAAGATTCTAAATCTACTGTTTGCCACTTGTCTCCTATCTTTCTGGCCCATGTTCTATGTTCAAAAGGGTATAGGAGCACCCCATTATGGTTAATTCCAAGGGCTACAATGGGGTGTACAGTAATTATTACTGCATTATGTATGGTTAATACAAAAGCTGTGATGGTGTGTGTGTTGGGGTCATAGGTAAAGTTCACCATATTCCACCATGACTGGAGTTTTCTTTCTACCTCCGTAGCATTGTCCCAAACCATCTTTCAAATTTCCGTAGGAAATATGCCTTCCTCTCCTTCTCTTATTATGGATGCAGCTATTGATTGCACCCACATTTGGGCTTGGATACAACTTAGAGCCAGGGCGACGTCGTCCTGTAAACCACCTAACGCCTTAGTGATGAGTTGATGATCTTCCATGTTTATTTGTTCCCACCTGGGGAGTACCTTCGATATCAACCATTGGTGTGCCCCTAATGCCAATAATGAAGATTTTAGTGGTTGTTGTAGTTTCGATAGATCGGCCGTGGTGGCGGCTAGTTTATTCATTATCACCTCTGAGTCTATGGAATTTAATACTCCGAGTCCTGTTCCCAACATTCCAGTTACATCTCTCACTATTCTGTTTCGATAAATATTTCCCCTTTTTCTTAACCAAGTTGTCCATCCCTCATAAGAGGTTCGTAAGAAGGGGGAACAGGATGGCTTAACATCAGAAACATTGACTTGTATTTTTAACTCTATTCTTTTAAGAGACCATTCTGGGTTAACCAACATTTGTTGCTGACCTGTATTTCTGATTACATATGGTCCAATTGTATAAATTTTTGTATCTGGTTTAGTTAATTTAAGATCAAGCGTTAATGGGGTTGTTGTAACTGTGGTGGTGGTAGGAACAGTGGTTAGCATGATTGTTATTTTGATCTTATAAGTCAGAGCTGTTCTTGGGGATTCCTTTCCTAGGCATATTATAAAGATGGGCTCGGTTAAGGTAAAATTGTGCCAACATTCCCGTGAATTAAAGCACACGGTTGTATTTAGAAGGGTAAATTCCTTATCTACCTTTCTGACATTAATCTGGGCGTCTCCCGAAATCTTGGTGTTATCCTTTTCATTATATGTTTGACATCCTACTTTTATCTTATCTCCTAATTTTCCCCATAATCGGTCGACTTTGTGTACATCCTCCCGATCCCATCGATTCCTTTGGTATACCTCATTTTCAGAAAAAATCACCATAGCTAGTTTCGTCTTTGAGTCCACCTTTCCCATTATTCCAGTGTGTTTTTTCTGGGCATGATTCCAAGGCCAATTATCAGGCTCTTGGTTGTAGGCAAGAGAGAGGGTACAAAAACCCACAAATGGTTTAAACCCACTATTGATCATTTTAAGAATCTAAACGTTCCTCATATATACATATAAAATCTGTTTTGATCAAAAATATCTTTGTTTGAGTTGGGGCTTACTGATAACAAGTTGGGCAAGACTGGCCACTGGCTCAGTCCCAGACTCTTTTGCTCTATATTGTTTGTTGTGGTGCCCTTCCCATATGGTGGATCCACAACCGCTCAGGTTCACTTACTTGCCACCCACATTGTTCCCATTTGTCCGAGTAAATTTGAGTTTCAGTTCTTTTTTATCTGGGGTTTCTTTCCATGAAGTTGCAGGGGCTTTCTTAGTTCGGGTATGGTGAATCCAAGAATTCTGTCCCTCAGCCTTGATTGCAGTGTAGGTGGTATACTTGTTAAAAGTTCTTCTGAAGTTCAGTGAAATACTCATATTGACTGCCTTTGTATTTCTCAGCAGGTGAAGGGTTGAGCCTTGAGAAGCAGGAAAATCAGTACAGGTCCCATCATCAGCTTTTGGTGGTGATCCCCCTAGTATTGCAAACTTGGGAGCTCGCGAGCTCTGAGAGGATTTATAGGTTAGGAGATGATTGACTTTAGTCACCAGTAATTTTCCATCCTGGCCACAATCCAATTTGGTAATTAATGGATTTTTTAAAAAAAATTCTAGCGACAGTGGTACCATACCATTCAGAGTCATAATAAAGAATGTTCTCAGGCTTGTTAGGGATGTTGTGTTCCAGATAAGGAATCCTCCAAGGCTAGCAGGTGGTGGTGGTGTGCAGATAAGGGATGTTTCTGGTACAGCCAGTGCAGTTTCCCACCTCAGCTGTGCGAGAGTTGCTAGAATGGTCAAGGGACACTTAACCACCCAACTCATTATACAGAGGCTAAGTCCTAACAGGGATTCCTGAGGTGGTAAAGTGGCCCAGGGGAGGGGGTGACATGTACCACTACAAATATAAGGTTCATGCTTCTGGGACAGAATTAGATCCCTAAGTTGGTTCAAGATGCTTCTGTTCAGATGACATACAATTAGCAGATTAATTATCTACTTTATCTGATTTACCCTTTAGATAAAAATTATCTGATTTATCCTTTAGATAAAAATTACAAGTTTTGCTGTAGTCACTCCAGGTTTACAGGATTTGTCAGCACCAGTGTGACAAGTAAGCAGCTCTGCAGCGCAGATTAGAGCCAGGAGAAGGTTTTATCTCCTTGCTTTCTTACCCTGTACTTCAGAAATGATTCATTGTCCTGCTGTAGTAATTCCTATAACATGAAACTCAAATCATGGGTGTTTTGCTGATTGACTGGATACCAAGCAAAAATGAATTCCAAATCAAATACAAGAATAAATGCAGTTTATTATATTACACTATAAAGGAAAAATAGCATGCAATGTGATAAAAGGAAACAGTACTACTTATTATGCACAATATGATAAAAGAGCAATAGAAGTAAAGCATCAGATCATTACTGCAAAGCATTACAGAGACTAAGAAAAGAATACATCACCAATTATCGCCTTAACATCATCCAGGCCCACACTTTGGCTGGGAAGCCCCATTGCAGCTGGCACCAGGAGTGTCTCGGTAACTGGGAAAATTCCTACGTGGTGCGTCCACCCATAGGTGAGGCTTCTGGCCCAGTCCCAGAGCTTGCTCGCCTTTATATTCAGTGAAAAACAAAAACAGTTTACACACCTAGTGTATGCAAACTTTTAAGTTTAGGCTAAGTGCCGGTGTGCACTATTCATGATTTGTAAGGTTCACACATGCCAGGGATGTTGGCCAGATGCCCGGCATGGTGGAGATACTGTCAGGACATAGCTGCAAACAATATTTATTGTCTGGATGGTCCTGCTCACATCTTGCTTGTTCAGGGGACTCAAGACAAACACCACCTGCTCATTAAAGTTGCCCGTGAGCTCCCTGAGCTCACTGTCCAAGTTAAGCGATCCCTAAAGACAAAGGCTTTTTCATAAGCAGTAATCAATTTAATAAAATTTTACCACAATAGGTTAAAACAATTTAAAGTTATATCCATTACAATCAACACCCCTGGTCCCTTCGGACCAGCCCATAGGGTTTAACATGGCAATAAATTCCTCCCCTTGCCCCTGCTCTGGCTTGGACTTATCAAAAGACTGCTGTCCCTTAGGGTTGTACCTGCTACAAGTGGAGCCTCAGCTATGAACCACAGTCTCTCCAGCAGCATACCTGCTGCGGCATAGACTCATCCACAGCCACAGTCACTTCAAGGTGCACCTGTTCCAACATGGCCTTATCCATGGGCCATCACCATAGGCCTGCTCCAGTGTGACCTTACCCACAGCCGTAGTCCCTTCAGCAGTAAATCTACTCCAGAATGGCCTTATCTCTGACTGTAATCCCTCCAGAGGTATACCTGCTATGTTGCGGGCTTATCCATGACCACATGCTTTGAGGTGCTCCAGCATGACCTCATGCACAGCCACAGATACTTTGAGGTGTACCTTCTCCAACATGGACTTGCCCTTGGGCCACAATTCCTCCAGAGGCATACCTGCTGTGGCACAGACATAACCATGGCCACAGACGCTCCAAGATATACCTGCTTGGGCATGGACTTCTTGGCCACTTATGCTTCAAGGTATACCTGCTCCCACGTGGACTCATCCACAGGTCACAGTCCCTTTGAGTCAAGTTCACACTGGAGTTCCAGCCTGTCCAGTACAGCAGCACGGAAACAGCAGTGATGCCCTGGCCATCTGCCAGCTCCGGTGCATTGCCATTGCTGTTATCAAAATGTTCCTGGGCCCAGCACAGTGAGATGATAAGCAGTACAGCAAGCAGTGAAAGCAAGAAGCAGCCACTAGCAAGCACTAGACTAATATACAGTAAGACAAGCAACCCCCATGGTAAGCACAGAAACCTGCCCCTTCATAGCTAAACAGCAATAACAGCTATTAATTTGAATTAGCACATTCCAATCAAGTCTGTTATTATCTCGAACCCTTCGAGCCCCACGTTGGGCACCAAAAAGGACTGTTGTGGTTTAATCCCGGCCGACAACCAAGGACCACGCAGCTGCTCCTTTACCTTCCACAGTAGGATGGGGGAGAGGATCGGAAGAATAACTGAGAAAACTCAAGGGTTGAGATAAGAACAATTTAATAGGTAAAGCAAAAGCCACGCATGCAAGCAAAGCAAAACAAGGAATTCATTCACTACTTCCCATCGGCAGGCAGGTGTTCAGCCATCTCCAGGAAAGCAGGGCTCCATCATGCATAAGGGTTACTTGGGAAGACAAACGCCATAATGCCAGATGTCCCCCCTTCCTTCTTCTCCCATTTTATATACTCGGCATGACGTCATATGGTATGGAATATACTTTGGCTAGTTCAGGTCAGCTGACCTGGCTGTGTCCCCTCCCAGTTTCCCGTGTCCCCCCAGCCCTCTTGCTGGCAGGGCATGAGAAACCGAAAAGGCCTTGACTTAGTATAAACATTATCCAGCAACAACCAAAAACATAAGTGTGCTATCAGCATTGTTCTCACACCAAATCCAAAACACAGCACTGTACTAGCTTCTAAGAAGAAAATTAACTCTATCCCAGCTGAAATCAGGACATCCATGAGACCTGATTTTCAAGAAATGACATTACTTCTTTTCTGTTGGAAATGTATTTGTATGGGATAGATTGGTTAGCAGCATAAGTTGATGTTTGGCACGTCAGACTTGGGTCTGTTGAAAAGATATCCTTACTTACAACTCTGATATCACCTCAAGATATCTAGTCGAACATCAAGATTCACAGGAAGTAGATTTGCGTATTTTAGAAAACTCTTCTGGAGACCACGTATTTGTGAGAAAATATGTGCAAAGGCAGTTTTATGTTTTATTATCTGAGGAGATTGAGACACGGACTCCTGAATCTGACCAGAAGACCCTTTATTAGTCCAAAACCCATTTATATATCCTCGTTCATTGTTCACGTGCAACATACTAAAATATTGGTTAATTAATACTGTTCACATGCTACTTGGCTACTTATAATTGGTTAATTACTAAGCTCCAAACACACTGAATTTGTTGCATTTTTTTTCTCTCTTCTTTCTTATCTCTGCGAGTTTTGTGTTCTAAGCCAGCCGCTTAGACGTGGCATCGCACATCTGTTTCGGCCTCACTTCATATCCCATTTTTCTTCCAGGCGTCCAGCCAACCTTATCTTACTTTCTTTCTTGTTTAGCCTTCAAGGTCCTTCACAGGCATCATGGCCTCCAGCACTTGCCATAAAACTCTCTACAATTATAGAATTGTTTTGGTTGGAAGGGACCTTTAAAGGTCATCTAGTCCAGGGGTCCTCAAATTTTTCAAACAGGGGGCCGGCGTGCGGATGAAGTGGCAGGAGGTCATCTGCGGCTGCTTGGTTTCTCCCCCCAACCCCCGGCAAGGGGGGGGGGGGGGGGGCAGAGGGGTTCTGTAAATACAAGGGGCCAGATTGAGGACCCTGGAGGGCCGTATCTGGCCCGTGGGCCGTAGTTTGAGGACCCCTGATCTAGTCCAACCCCTATCAAACCAGATGTACCTGTAAAGGGACTCATGGCCTCAAGAATTGAACAATATGGTAGACAAAGCATTTCTTACATGTTAGGGGATAGATAAGTCCATTTTTGAGCTGTTCTGAGGATAGAAACACTTCCCTTCTTATAATTCAGATAAATAATGACACAGCATGAAACTGGTTAATTGAAAGTTCATATTACTGAAACCATTGCTATTAGAAGTATGCCTGCCAGTATTTGCAGCCAGGCATCTTGTGGCTAGCAATTTGGTTTCTCAAGATTAATTGTATTGGGTCCACTGCTACTTTTGTGATAGTAGCATTACAGCATCTGATTTGCTTACTTAGTTGAAAGTATTTTCCTTATGACTTATCACAACTTTCTCAGTTCTTGAGTTTTGGAAAACACTTAAGCAATTTGTTCAAGGACAGTTGTTGGCATGGTTAATCCATACAAGGATTATAATAGCTAGACTAATGCCCTGACTGAAGAACAAGATAAAACCCAGCCTTAATCATTTTAAGCATAAGATCATTCTTTAAAATGTGAACAGTTATAGGTTTTTAGGAAGTGTAGGAGAAGAATTCATGAAATCATTTTGTTTATCAGCCTATATCAGTCTAATATTTGCAAGTATGTCAAACATCTAATTTCCAAAGATGGAATGCACCCACAGCAGAGTCATCTACAGGAACTCAGGATCTTGCAGACTTAATCTCATTTAAAATCTCTATAACTTTGCTGTGGAGATTTAATTTAATTAAAAACATACTACAAGTTAATTTATTCCTGGAATTCACAATGAAAAAACAATAACAGATACTGGATATATCTTTTCAGTTTAGCAACATTGGTTGTGACCTGGATGATGCCTATGATGAAATTACAGAACACACAGCCACATCTCTTCTGTTACAGCCCTTGGAGAAACATGCAAATTCTCATTTAAGTCAACGGGAAGGAGACATACACATATCTGGTCCACAGAGGTTTTTTGTTTGGTTTTTTTTTTTTTTTTTTGTGGCAGAAAACTAGAAATACAAAGTTATAATGGAAGAAAATTGGCTCTTGTTAAAACTCCTGTAACTCATTTGTTGTAGAGCAAGACTTTCTACTCTTTATTTTCAGACTGCAGGGTCTTTCATTCTGGAACTGCAGAAATAGTAATCAGTTGCCCTGTTTTTGGAAATGTTTGAGGATTATTTCATCTGGAAAAGCATATTTTATCTGCAATAGAGAGTGCAAAAAATGGAGCCATGTAATTAAATAGATAATTACTACCCAGCAGCAAGAAGGCCAGGCAGACTTTCATTTGAATGTCTTTTGGGGGAAAGCATTCTCTTTTTACAGTCTGTGAATCACTTGAAATGCTGAGGCTAGAAGAGGCAATATGTTATTATATGGTACCTGATAAGAACCAATTCAAAGTAAATTTTTACAGTAATCAGCTAGATATAGGAAATAAATCATTGATGATCCCCTATTGACATATTTTGGTATGTATATAGGATAGTTGTATATATGTTTACAAGTCTTGTTTGGGCTTTGGTACTTCACTGTAATATAATCTAAACATATCCTGGCCTCAAAAGGAAGGTAGGGGGGAGCTTAGGACAGAGGCTAAAATAGGTTCAGCCTTCTGTCTCTGACACAATTTCCTTTATGAAGTTCATCAATCAACAACTTTTCTTGACTTTTTTTTTTTTTTTTTAACTTTTAAGGGCACAGCTCAGCACAGCTGGGCCCTGGTTTTGTGGTTGGGCAGACACAGCCCCTTCCCCACAGCTGATAGTGTGGCCAGCAGCTGACTGACATGAAGGTGAGCCACGGACTGCCAGCGACATCTTGACTGTGTGTCAGGAAGCAGAAGCTAAATTACGTGCATATACCATATCTCAACCTCAAAACTTGAGCAGACCCCTGTGTTTCCTTGTGGGGAACTACACTATTCTGTGCCTTAGAAAGCTTTGGCAAGAGCAGAGGGGAAGGGGTGCTGGCATGTTAGGAAGGGAGCTCTGTTTGGGAATTCAGTTTTGGTTATTCCTGCTTTTCCATGCCAGAGCACGACTATATTCCCAGGCAGGTTTACCAAAAGGGGATAAAATAGCTCCTGTTACCTAAAGTCTTTCCAGAGTGTTGATGACTTCATCTTGGAGGCCTCTTACAGGTCACCCCTCCTCTCACCACTTTCTCTGTTTGCAATCCACAGTCTCCTAGTTCAAACAGGGTTTTTTGCTGTCTTGTGACTTAGCAGACTGGGCCACTGACAGTTACAGCTTTAACAGATATATGTTCAGTCAGATGAAGCAGAGGCTTTTATCTTCAAAGGCTGCTGCAGGCAGGCTGGGAGTGTTAGGTTCCCCCAGCCACTTTCAGCTTGGACTGAACGCTGCAGGTTTGGGATTCCCTCCCTCACCTCAGTAGTTTCTCCACCATCATTGCCAAGAAGATGACTTGGCTTCTTCCCACAAGAAACCTTTGTTGGGTCCCACTTTAGTATTCTCTTCTCATTTTCCAGCACTGAAGTTTCTGTAATACTTTACCCTACTTTATTCCTGCTCAGCATTTCCTCTTGTACTCCTGCTTTGTTCTGTGAGGCTGTTTCCCCCCCCCCCCCCCCAGCACTTGTCCTGCTCAGTCCCAAGCAGTGAAGTCTCTTCCCTGGTACTTTCTCTTTTCAGGTATCCTCACAAGCTCTCCTGCATTAATTCTTCATTTCTTATTTTTCCCTTGTATTACCGTTCATGCCTTCTCCTGTTCCCTGCTATGGTACTGGGGTGGGGTGGGGGTGGGGGTGTCCTTAATCAGAAACTACTGCAGTACCTGGGCAATAGTTCAGTTACAGGAGTACAGCTTTACCCTCAAATGCAAGGAAACGTCTTGACAATTTTCTAAAATGAAGAGTTGAAACCCAGTTTGAAGCCAGCTGTGTCTGTAACAGTCCATCTTTTCTGCTGGAAAGATTTGTTTTACATCTCTTGCACTAAGAAATAATTTAGCGTGTTATACTTATTGGTTATCATTTCCATTTGGGAAGTTGGGTGATTACAAGATGACCTGAGCAGAGCATGATGGAAACCATCTGAAAGGGAAAAGGATCTGGAGCTGCTTGTGGAGGTATACAAAGTAGGATCCATCTGAGCAGGGAGGGCTGGGCAATTTCTGAGGACTTTGGGTGTGTGGAGCTGTGCAGCTGTGTGCTTCTGGCTGCTGGGAGATAAGGAGGCTATTGGGAGTTGCAGAGGAGGAAGATGAAGAGGAAGCAAGAGGTCAGCCAGGACTTTCCTCAGAGAGGTGAGAAAACACAGAAGGAGAGCAAACTCCTGTGAAGAGGGCATGAGGCTGCCAGAGCTCTCTGATGCTCAGAGCATGACATGAAAGGTTATCATAGTTGCAGAGTAGTTTAGGATATCCGGTTGTAGGCAGCGGCACACTGTAAAGATGCATTATTTTGTCTGAGAAAGGGCCAAGCTGGCAAGCAAGGGAATGCCAGCACAACATCTAATACACACTTGGCTGCTGAAAGTCCAAGCTAAGGGGACTACTGTGTTGGAATATGGCAGGGAAGGAAAATGAGATAAAGTGCTAAATTGCCATTGAGCATGGGGGAGAGTATTAGTAACTTCAAAGAAATAAAGTGAAGGTTTCAGTGTTTGGTTAGATTGGTCAGCTCATCTCCAGTGGTACCAAGATGGGCATGTGGGAACCAGTAGAAACCCAGCAGATTGTAAATAGAATAGAAAAATAGACAAAAATTCAGGTTTTCACTGATAAAGTTTTGCAGCTGATGTTCTCAGCAACCATAAATTTCTTCCATCAAACAGTGCTCAGTGTGAGACTCTTGTGCTACCCACTGAGAAACATTTTACTGTGGCATATGTGCATGCCAAGGTCCCTTACCTCTATTGGAGTAGGTGAGATGCTGAGAACTTCTTTACACCCCCCTGTCCTAGTGATGCAGAGTAAGAGAGTGCTGGCTGCCCCCCAAGAGGGTGGGGGGATAGTGGGAGAGTAGCAGAGCTCCTTTTTAGTTTGATTTTTGCTTCCAGGCCTCATATCCAAGACTGTTAGTGCTGTTATATATAGGTTGCAAACATTAGGAGAATATTTAAATTCAACAATGGCTGTGTTTTCACTGAAATGCAATAAAAAAGATGGAAGTGGCTCTTTCAAGATGGGGGGGCTAACTGATGCTTAGCTCCTCTCTTCAGTGTGCCTGGTGCGGTGGTGAAGGAAATCGGTGGGTTTGAGCTGTGCTTCCTTCCACAACACAGGCAGCCGGCACTCTGATGCTGTACAGCCCACCAAGCTACCCAAAATTCTCCCCTTCCTGTGTCGCCCTTCACCTTTTCCTTCTCACTGAGCCTTAGTTCCTCTGCAGCCCACTCCAAGGTCTTTGCTCTGAAGGATCAGTATTGAGGGAATGTAATGCCATGAAAAAAAATGGCCCACAGCCTTTTTACCTGTTTAAGCTGAGGCAGGTTGTTGCTTCAGCCTCCTTTATAGAACTGTGGTTGTGAGGTGGTGGTTTTCTTTCCTTTTCTGCTGATTCAGAACAAGCAACTGATGGTTTGGAGGGCACTGATTCTCACCAGTTGGATGGCAGTGGAAAAGGTTATGGCAAATGTTGTGAAATGCATCTTGTCTTCTCTGCTTCTTTTGGGGACAGAATAATTAACACAGCCTGATATTTCCTTCCCTAACTCAGGAACCTCTCAAATTTACTATCCATAATTTAGTTACTTATTTAGCAGTTTCAGACCTGTTATTGGGCTGTCCTGAATAGAACCACTTGATGCTTCATTGGCTTTTGAAGCCAAACATGGGCAGTGACCAGCCCTCATAGCTGTGCCTGAGCAATGGCCCCACAAGAAGAGAAGTCTTCCATTACCTCTGTGTTGCTGAAAATTCAGAAGCATTTGGCTTTTCCCCTATACAGTGCTTGATCTTGACTTAATTGCAAAGCTGGTGTCTGCTGCACAGAAACCCCATGCAGTGACATGACCTAATATGGCTGATAGCCAGCAAAGGAGCTTCGGTATCATTTCAGGGCTTGGTGTCCTGATTTCAGCTGGAATAGAGTTAATTTTCTTCTCAGTAGTTAGTACAGTGCTGTGTTTTGAATTTGGTGTGAGAACAGTGTTTATAGGACACTGATGGTTTTAGTTGTTGATGGGTGATGTTTATACTAAGTCAAGGGCTTTTCGGTTTCTTGGGCCCTGCCAGCCAGAGGGCTGGAGAGGCACAGGAAATTGGGAGGGGACATAGCCAGGACAGGTGACCCAAACTAGCCAAAGGGATATTTATTCCATACTATATGACGTTATGCTGAGTATATAAACTGGGGGAAGAAGAAGGAAGGGGGGGACATTTAGCATTAAGGTGTTCGTCTTCCCAAGTAACTGTTACACATGATGGAGCCCTGCTTTCCTGGGGATGGCTGAACACCTGCCTGCCCATGGGAAGTGGTGAATGAATTCTTTGCTTTGCTTGTGTGTGCAGCTTTTGTTTTACTTATTAAATTGGTCTTATCTCAACCCTTGAGTTTTACATTCTTTTCTTTTCCCCATTCCTCTGGATGAGGGGGAGTGAGCAAGTTGCTGCATGGTGCTTGGTTGCCGGCTGGGGTTAAACCACAACACTTGGGACGATCTTTGAGTCTCCACATTTCCTTCCCTCCCAACTAATGGGGACTCTCACCACATATATAAAATTTGTTAAAAGCTAATGGGAAATTTGCCCTCCCCTCTCCTAAAAACAGGAGTCTACAGGCTCATGCTTTGTTTTAAGAGAAGTCCAATAAGTAAGATCACACCAATATCAAAAAAACAAATCACAAATCCTCCACATGCTGTCATTTTGCCAAAGCAACCCACATGAAGGCTTATAAATTGACTCTTTTTTGGCTTTTTCTGTGGGTAGCAAAATATACTTAATAGTCTGAGTCTCCCATCAGTAGCTTTCCCTTCTACCTCCTGTCCCCTGTGCTGTATTCCTGTCCCTGTTTCCATATTCTAACATCAGTAATGCCATCAGAAATAGTATTTTTACATGGGTTTGGTCATGAACAAGCATCTTTTATTTGCTTAATAAATGGGAAAAGATGCATGAGCAAATGACATAGTTAATTTACTGTTGAAAAGAGCAGGGGTCTTATCCTTTTCCTCAGCTTGAAGTAGGCAGTGGTAACCTCTTATGGTAAGTGCTTCACCTTATATGACCCTAAGACAATTTTAAAGGGAAAAAAAATTGTGCAGGTTTTGAGAGATCATCTGTTTATAATTTTAAACAATTAATTCTCCTGCCTCAGCTTAAGGTATTTCAGGTACATCGAAATCTGCATATGGCTGCAGTCCTCTGCAATGACTGCAGGTATGGAGGTATGGACTTTGCCTTGGAGCATTGTCCATGAGCAACCCTTCCCAATGCCAACAGCCATGCTTCCAACTTAATCCCAAATCCCCTCTGCTTGTGTCAACCTGCACTGAGTACGGTGTCCAAGTAGGCTTTTTAATCATTGATCTTCTTATTGTTAGGAATTTTTCTTCTGTTTGTTTTGCAGCATTTCCAAGCGGGCCAGGGGTGATCTCCAAGGTGCTTGGGCTTGCAGAGGCTCCCCTTTCTTTTTGTGCAAGGACCTTTTTGCCTCTGGTCAGCTTCTTGTGTTCAGTGGGGCCTACAGTCATCGAGGTGGATGGAAAGCAGCTGTGGAGGCAGGTCTTAGGCACCACTCTGTGGGTAATGGAACTAGTGCTCCATTCAGCTCCTTGGCACTACCCTCACCCCTTTTCCTATAACCAGTGTGGAGTGCTGTGACCACCACATCAGCTGGTCTGTGCCTGCCTCGTTAGCTCTGGTCTGATTAAAATGGGATTCCTGAATCATTTCACAGGGCTGAAGGCATCTGTTATGCATCTGCTGAGTAGGAGGCCATCACTTTGGTTGTCTGTTGGTGGATGAAGCAGTCAAAAGCACATGAATGGTGACCTGGTGGTATTCCTGCTGGATAGGAGTTTGTCAGGGAAAGTTTGCATATGTGAAAGCCTCCTTGGGTTAAAGTAGCATAGTGCGTATGTACAAATATTTTAAGCATGAAATTATTCAGGTAGCATATTGACACATTTGGAAATATAAGCAATAAAGGCAGGTTTATTTTGCCTGGCTGGTGCAATGCCCTTGGGCTGAAGCGTTAATCTCTTGCAGTTGTGCAGAATGATCAGGATCATTGCCACTGAGGAAGCGACCTGCCTGTGCAGTGTTTGGCAAGGCTAATTCCTCCCTGCCTGTACCCTTTTATCTCTTCATCTCTTAAAATGTTGTTCAGTTGTGCTGCTCCATGGGAGCCTGTTGCGTTGCCACCTCATTGATCACAGCTGCTAAATTTCTTGTTTCTTCAGCAGCATTTAAAAGCTTTTTTGCTATTTTTCTAGGAAATGAGCAGATAGTTTCAGGCTTTGCAATGAAAATTGGCTTTGTTAGTATACACTGTTGTTTAATATGGCATGACAGCAACTGTGCAGGAGACTGTCAAAACTAAATAGCATGCCTTCACTTAGCTAAACAAGCACCTGCCTAACCCCTGTCTCAAGCGTTTGCAAGGATGGAATGAAAAAGCTTTTACTCAGAACTGACCCCAGCACTGACCAGCCTATAATATGACATACAAATGCACAATCAATAGATCAGTCTGTTGGTTTTCCATGATGTTAGCCTAGCAGCACTACTGCAAAAAAAACAAGGAGGAGCAATTGCTTCCTGCAGTTCCAGGCCCTTAGAAGAGGAAAAGTTCTTGGTGTACAAATACAAAAAGGATTCTCCTTTAGAAAAAGCATTACTAAACTGTCTTCAGAAACGTCTCACAGTGGTGCATTCTGCCATATTCATGTTGTTATTTAACAGTATGCTGCATTGTTTTGCTTTGGTGTTTTAGGAGAAAGGAGTTGCTTTTACATCATTTGAATATAGAAGGCCTGATGTTTAATAGGTTGTCTATGTTGTAATCAGGATCAGTAATTTTAGTCTAGTAATCCAAATAAAATCTAAACCTCATCAATTTTTTTTTCTTTGAAAGCAGGTAATTAGGAATTGATAATAAAATGTTATGTGGTCAAATTGCCTTCAGTGAAACATGGTAAAATGGTATAAGTCTGTCAGCAGAGAACAAAGAGTTTTAGACGAGGTCTCTGGTTTAAAAAAGTCACTTAAATAGTTTTCTGTTGTCATTCCTAGGCATCTGGTGGCATTGTGTAGCAGTCTTTCAGACCTCTATTTTAAGGTAACTGAGAGCTGGCAACAACTAAAAAGAAGTAAAATGTAGTTATGAAAAATTATCATACTGATTTTAAGAAGTAGGATAGAGCTAATTAAGAAGTAGAAACAAGAGTATGCATACAGCAGAAACTGCAACTCCCAGTAGTGAAGCTATGCTCAGAGAGAGGGTTAAATCTAGAACAGAGAAAGCCTGAGCTCTGAGAGCCTGTAAAGAAGCATAGTGACAAACAGTCTGTAATGTTCTCAAATGAATTTGTTCCTCCCAGAAGGTGGAACAAACAGTAATTAATCCACAGGTAGATTGGCTGTGAATTAAAACTCTCATTTACTGTATGTTAGCACGAGGAACTGGAAGTATTCCTTGCAGAAAACATTTATTCAGAGCACCAAATTTTTGTTCCCTGTTCTTTCTCTTGAAGATTGAACACAAAGACACTGGGACAAGAGTAGAAACTGATTTATTAAGAAAAAGAAATCTGTATCATTAATATTTACTGTCTTCCTGCCAGATCTGTCTCAAGGCAAACTGTCAACAGGAGATAACTATTGCTTCATCAGATTATGCTGACATAAAATTATACAACACAAAACTGAGCTTTGTACTTCCACAACTAACAAAAGCTTAAGTGCTTTAACCTTAATGTACAGCATTAAATGGCTTAGAAAGCAGCACAATCAGATTAAATATAGAATATTTGAATGAGTTAAATTTAAGAATAAGTAAAATTTAAGAAACCTGAGAGTTATAATAGTTAATTGAACCAGAAAGCAACTTTTATACACAAATCAGTAGATTGTGCTAGGAGCTGGTCTTGTGTTCCTGTGCACTGTGAGTGTAAATGAATGCCAAGGATAAGGTGCTTCGCTCCCCTTTCTGGTCCCTTACAAACTCCAGGCCATGCTCTCTGACAACTTTCATTCATTAGTGGGATACTTTGCTCTCTCCTCCACCACCACCACCCCCCATCCCCCAGGGACTCTTCAGAAAACAAAACCATGCACCCCCATGCTGCTTTTTGCTGTCCACAAGCAACTTAAAACCCATATATCTTCCTTTAACATTGTGGTGGGTTGACTTTGGCTGGATACCAGGTACCCACCAAGCTGCTCTATCACTCCCCTCCTCAGCTGGACAGGGGGAGAAAAATACTATGAAAGACTTGTGGGTCAAGATAAGGACAGGGAGAGAGCACTCACTAATTACCATCACAGACAAAACAGACAACTCAGGGAAATTAATTTATTACCAATCAAATCAGAATAGGGCAATGAGAAATAAAACCAAATCTTAAAACACCTTGCCTCACCCCTCTCTTCTCCCTGGGCTCAACTTCACTCCTAATTTCTCTACCTCCTTCCCCTGAGGAGTGCAGGGGGATGGGGAATGAGGGTTGCAGTCAGTTCATCACACATTGTCTCTGCTGCTCCTTCCTCCTCACACTCTTCCCCTGCTCCAGCAATGGGTCCTTTTCACTTATCCTTTTCATGGGGTGCAGTTCTTCAGGAACAGACTGCTCCAGCGTGTGTCCCCCACAGGGTCATAGGTTCTGCCAGGAGCCTGCTCCAGTGCAGGCTCTCCACAGGTTCACAGCTTCCTTCAGGGCACCTTCACCTGCTCCACCATGAGGTCCTCCACAGGCTGCAGGGTAGATATCTGCTCCACTATTAACCTCCATGGGCTGCAGGGGGACAACCTGTTTCACTACAGGCTGCAGGGGAATCTCTGCTCCCATGCCTAGAACACTTTCTCCTCCTCCTTCTTCACTGACCTTGGTGTCTGCAGAGTTCTTGCTCTCATTTATTCTCACTCCTCTCTTATGGCTGCTGTTGCACAGCAGTTTTCCTCCCCTTTCCTTCTTAAATATGTTATCATGAGGTGCTACCACCATCGCTGATTGGCTCAGCCTTGGCTACCAGTAGGTCCATCTTGGAGGCAGCTGGCATTGTCTCCATTGGACATGGGGGAAGCTTCTAGCAGCTTCTCACATAAGCCACCCCTGTAGCCTCCCTGCTACCAAAACCTTGCCACACAAACAATATATAATATTTTCTTGTCTTGTTGCAAAGTCTGTAAAATAAAACCTTGGTAATCATTGGGTTATGGATGTGATGAAACTATTGCTGGTGTACTGGTTGCGGTTGTCTCACTTCTGCCTTGCACTCTGTGTGTCTCATCTGAAAAGTAGGTTGTCAGCTATTGGAGGCAGAAACTGTGAGCAGAGCTGCCAGGCTCTGCAGTAACACAAATAAATAACCAAAATGAGAGATCTTCAGGCAGGTGAGTCCCAGGGACTGAGCAGTGGCTACAGAAAGGCAGGGATATAGGTAATTAAGCAAAAACTATCAAAGCAGCAGAGATGTAAGGGACCTGGCCAGGCTCTGCCCTGTGGATGCTGGTATGAGAAATCAGTGCTGAGGATTTACCATGGTTTCCCCTTGTGGATCGTCTAGCCACAGACTGGCCTGTAAGTGGTTTTTGCTCAACTGCAGTTGCTTGGATGTGTGTTAGATGTAGATCAAGGCTACAGCGTTAGCCATAGAAACAGCTCTCTGCCTTTTTCATGTTGCATAAAATGGTTGTGCGATGCTCCTTAGGTCAAAGGTGGAAGAGCATAGAGACTGCCGAGCTAGTTGTATCACATTTAACCATTTTGCCTGTTTAAAAGCAGACCTTGCCTTTCCAAGCATCATCATAACTTCTGACCTTGCTACCCCTGCTATATATTATCTTGTTATTTCCACATGGGTTTTTTTCCTTCCCTTCCCTCTGCATCTGTGTTCCCAGGAGCACAGAGGTGTTGTGGGTTTTTTGGGGTCTTTGGAAGCTGCTGCTCTGGTTGAGATGGTTGGACAGTTAAGTGCTTTGAATTGCTGGCTTCTGCTTTAGCCCACAGTTTGCTCTGTTTGTGAGTGGTAAAGCATCTTGTGTGTATTTTGATTAAGCTGCAGAAATCATTGAAATGAACTCTGTGGCTCTTTTGTAGTTACTAGGAAGCAGGAAGCAAAGCTCCTCTTGATCTTTTTATACACACACCCCTTTTTGGGCAGGGAGAGAGAGTCAGGAAGGGATCTTTGTACCCTGTGCAGCTCAGCCATTGTGCTGGGTACTGGAGCTTTGAGCTGAATATGTGAAGAGGAGTCTGTGCCTCGCCACTTGCTGTTAGTCAGCATGAAATCCAAAGAGTGTTGTTTCTGCTGTGGGTATGTTGAATTGGCTTAAATGAATTATCTTTGTTCACTTTTCCTAGCAAGTAGGAACCAGGTATTAATGAAATGAGAAATTATAATAAATATTAGTCATATTGAGAAGAGGTGCATGTCCTGAGAAGCTTTCTGTCTGCACTGAAATGGAGTAGAAGTGTGGTTCAGTAGTGAAAACATTATATATTTTTTTTCTTTTATTATGCTAGGCCAGTATAGGATTCACAAAATTAGCTATCTAAAGGAAAAAAAAACAACCCAGGTGAGAATCTGACTGTATTGACGGCCCATAATTAAGACTTTTCTCCACATTTTGTTTTCAGCTGTGAGAAAACAGCTGTAGTTTATAAAATTGTAAGCTGTAGTCAATATATATCCAGGATTTTTCTATACTCTTAAAAACTAATTCAGTAAAGTCCTGATGAATAGACTTGACAGTGCTGCAGCCTTTTGAGGGGGCTGGGTTTTGGGTAATGGCTTTTCAGCTTGGGGTATACATACAATGAACCAGTAGCTTTTAAGAGTTGTTCAGTGCTTTGTGGCATCTAGGTTTGTTAGTGACGGGAGGGGTAAACTTCAAAGGCTTCCTTGGTGACAGCAGCTACATTGATGTTTCAGATTCGGTTTCTTACTTCAGTGATGGTGATATTTAACTAACAAAGGGCTTGTAATCATTAGAGAAAAATGGCAACTGGACCATACCAATGTACAGTCAGAAAAATACATTGTGTAGTCATGCTTGTTATGCAGAACAGGAAACTAGTGATGAATAGAGGAGAAGGAGCCATTGGTTTTCAGTCTGAAACAGCTGCTGGGCTCAGCAGGATGAAAGCACAGCTTATCTGGGTCTGTCCAAGATAAAGCAGTACTTTATACTTAATGTAGTTTGGCCAATCAGCCAGGAAACACTACATAAAATTTGTCATTGGCTCTTAAATGTAAGCAGTGATGAAATTCCTTCACAGAGAATGGATATCATTCACTAATAGATTTTGCTGCCATGAATAATGACATTTAGTTTATTCATGCCCCTGGTGTTGTATCATTGTTAGAAAAACACTGGAGGAAGGACTCCCTTTTGTGAACTGTCTGGCATTCATAGACACTAATTTTAGACAATTGGATGGTAGGTTTTGCATTTTGTGTATATTAACTGCTTACTAGCTAGGACCCAGTTTTTCTTTCTCAATGAGAAAGGTTTTTTTGCATCTGGCTGAATTTCTTTAAACAAACAATTAAGAAAACCTAATATACTGCAGAATGGGCTAGTCTAACTGAATTGAAGAAGATGCAAACAAGTCTTTACAGCTGTTCTTGGTAATCTGTTAGTATAGGGTAGAAAAAAGACTACTGTTTTATTACTTAGTAGAAATTTTGGGATTGGATGAAATCTATGGATGAACCAGTGCCGTACATAAAAAGCACAATTTTCAGCCCACTTCTAGAAGATGATAACACCTTAACCAGCTATTTTCCTCAAGGTGCCAGGTTGAATAAAGGGCTTTACAGTGCAGGAAAACTAAATCAGTAACATTTATGGGATCTGGAAGGCTGTATTCATTTTCTGGATAAACTGGTTGTGTTTAAGCAAAAACTATTTTGCATAATTGTTCCTCTTCTTATAAGTAAAGTGTTAAAGAAAACAGAAATAAAGTTTTGATAACTATGAGCTGTCCTGATGTTTGGTTACATACCTTGTAGGAAGGAGATCTGTTTTTATCTCATTGTGTCTCACAGAAGCCACCCCTGTAGCCCTCCTGCTACCACCTTGTTGTGCAAACCCAGTACACAGGGCTCTTATGAGAGCATTGTCACCACTAGCACATTAGGCATTTTGATTAAATCTCTTACCTTTGTACAAAGACACATCACATGTACAGGGACTCTAACCTATAACGTGACTTTTAATTTCCTTAATGAAGCCCTTCACTGCTTGTATACAGACTGGTCCTCATAGGAGAAAAAATTATCCATATGAAAAACAATCAGAAGGGCAAAACATCTAGTTTCAGCTTTTTACTTCCTGGCTGAGGCACAGCAGAGTGTTCAGGTGGTTTAGCAAGATCAGGAGTTGAGGGTTTTGCTCATGCATGCTAGAAACGTGCTTTCCTTCTGCAGCAGTTGATCACCTGTTTAAAGGATCCCAGTGTTACCTATGCACTGGTGGTGGGTACTTAAATCCATTAGTTTGTCACTGACTCCAGAATCCCTTCATTGTGAAAGCAGCTTATTGAACTGGCTGTATTATTTGTCTACTATGTCCTACTGTGGCCAAATAAGCAGATGCAGTTTGAGATTTTATTTTTTCCAGGCAAAAAAATCAAGGTAGGAAAAATCCAGAGGAAAAAGGCAAATATGTTTTTCATGAATGACTACATGTCATGGTTTAACCCCAGCTGGCAACCAAGTACCACACAGCCACGTGCTCACACCCCCACACCCAGAGGGGTGGGGAGGAGAATCAGAAAGGAATGTAAAATTCAAGGGTTGAGATAAGAACAATTTAATAGGTAAAGCAAAAGCCACACACACAAGCAAAGCAAAGCAAGGAATTAATTCACTGCTTCCCATCGGCAGGCAGGTGTTCGGCCATCCCCAGGAAAGCAGGGCTTCATCATGCATAACGGTTGCTCAGGAAGACAAACACCTTTATGGCCAGATGTCCCCCCCCTTCATTCTTCTTCCCCCAGTTTTATATACTCAGCATGATGTCATATGGTATGGAATAACTCTTTGGCTAGTTCGAGTCACCTGTCCTGGCTGTGTCCCCTCCCAATTTCCTGTGCCCCCCCAGCCCTCTGGCTGGCAGGGCCCAAGAAACCGAAAAGCCCTTGATTTAATATAGATATCACACATCACCAACTAAAACCATCAGTGTCCTATAAACATTGTTTTCACACAAAATCCAAAACACAGCACTATACTAGCTACTAAGAACAAAATTAACTCTATTCCAGCTGAAACCTGGACACTAAATGTTGTGGTTTAACCCCAGCTGGTAATTAAGTACCACGCAGCCGCTCACTCACTCCCCCCTCACCCAGTGAGATAGGGAGAAGAGTTGGAAAGGAATGTAAAACTTGAGGGCTGAGATAAGAACAATTCAACAAATGAAAGAACAAAAGTAACAATGATGACAATAGCAGTTAGAATGAAAAGGGGGAGGGAAAGAATAAGATCCAGAGGGAAAGGAAGAAAGGAACATGTGGTGCACAATGGAACTGCTCACCACCCACTGACTGATGCCCAGCCAGTCCCCCCAAAAATGACCTGCCCGCCCCGGCCAACCCCCCAGGTATGACATCCCATGTATATACCAGGCATGACATCCCATGGTATGGAATACCTCTTTGGCTAGTTTGGGTCAGCTGACCTGGCTGTGTCCCCTCCCAATTCCTTGTGCCCCTCCAGCCTTCTTGCTAACAAGGCCTGAGGGACTGAAAAGTCTCACATCAAAACCCAAACACAGCAGGGTACTAGCTCCTAAGAAGATAATTAACCCCATCCCAGCTGAAACCAGGACAATAAATAAAGGTGAAAAGGACTACCTAAATATGAATTCAAAAGTGGATGCAAACATTCCTAAGTATTTGAAAAGTGAAAGTACAAACAGTAGGTAGAGATGCTCGAATGTTTTGTAAGTTCTCTATACCTAGCAATGATGTGTGAAAACAAAGGATGTAGAAAGAATACAGGTATTAAAATCAAGAACAAAATAATGAAATAAGCCTTTCATAAGAAAAATTGTAGGATAGCTCCAAGTTTAGATAAAACACTGCATGGTATATTCTAGGGAACAATCAGTAAAGGAAGAATGGATGGGGAAAAGTCACCTTCTCCCATTCATAGTACTTATGAGTGAGTAGTCACCATGATAACCATTACTACATGTGCTGTGTTTGATGTTAAACTGTTCATTTGTTAAACTCTTTTCTTTCTGTTTTTATTTTTAGGCCTATTCCTTATGTTAGGATTGATACTTTACCCTGCAGGTTGGGGATGCCAGAAAGCAATAAGCTATTGTGGACCTCATGCTTCTGCTTACAAGCTAGGAGACTGCTCCTTGGGCTGGGCTTTCTACACAGCTATTGGTAGCACTATTACATTCATCTGTGCAGTCTTCTCAGCACAAGCTGAAAAAGCCACATCCAGTGACAAAGTGCAAGAAGAAATAGAAGAAGGAGAAAACCTTATTTGCCTCCTTTAACTCCAGTGGGAAAAACACCAGCATGTAGATCTTAATTTGCTTTCCATTGACTGGATAAGCAGATCTGCTTACCCGTTTCCACCATTTGTGTGATTGAGCCCCATGCATTCCAGCCCTGAACTACTGAAATGGTCTTTCTTCCTTGCTGGGTAATAAGGATCAAAGGATCCCAAGAAAGCAGTATGTATTGGGAATTTTTTAGTTTCCTTCTATTATCAGGACACAGTGGAATTTATTAATCAAGTTGGGGAGGTGCAGAATCGTGTGTATATAGCAGAAATGTTGTTATAACTGACAAATTCTGATTGATTGGATTGCCTTACCTACCTTGGTCACTTTGAAGAATTTGGATTTAAAATAATAAAAGCCAGCACATTTTTTTTCCTTATACAAAGAAGCCAGCCTATTTTAATTAGGCTTTGTTTCCAAGGGCTCCCCTCACCTGTGAATATTTTGCCACCACCTGATTTGATACCATACTTTTCATTGAGGTGCTTTTTGATACTGAAATTCCTTAAAGTACAGTGCCTTCTTGGATAGTAAGTATATGAAAGAGAGAGAAAGGTTGATGTGACACCATTTACACCAATTTTCAAGCTGTTAAAGTTGAGTCTGCCAGGTTTCTTTGTATTGAAACTTACAGTGCAAGGTGTGTGACACTAGTTACTTAGCAGGTAACTGACTCTGGTTTTATTGACTGGGCAAAGAAGCTATTGTTACACTGGCTTTCACCTGATTCTGATAAAATTGTTAGAAATCCCATTGTTAAAAATATTTCTACAGCCTTTATTAGAAACTTCTGAAATCCCAAGCAGATACCTGCTCACCATGGCACAGCTGGGCTTTATGTTGTGAGAGCCAACAGCCTGGTTTGGGCTTTAGCTTCTCCTACAGATGTAGACCACACATTGGACAGTATTATTCTTTCTCTTGCCAGTGAAATCTCATCCCTAGTCTACAGATCAGTATGTTCCATGTCCCAGAGCCAGCCGAGTCCTTAAGAAATTTACATTTTTTCAAGAAGTCATGCCAAATTCTAAATGGCTAAGAAGATATTTTCCCTTTTTTTTTTTTTACCACATGTAGTATGGACCCTTTTTTAACTAAATCAGCAGAAATAAAACAGACCTTGCCACAAATGACATTCCTTTCTCAAAGGCAGTTGGTTGTATTATTTGTGGTGTCGCATCACTTACTAGAACTATTTCCAAAACCAAATATAAAAGGTATTTTTTAAAAAAAAAGAAAAGGAATTATACAACTGTGGCTTAGAAGCACTGGGAAGAATTAATCTGAGAAGTAATTTTAATGAAATACTAAGTGAATTTTAGACTCCTCTTCTTACTTCTTGGTAATTTTTAACATCTTCCAATGTCACTGTTGTTCTCCATCACTTCACTGTATAATATGGAGCAGAGATTCTAATTTACCCCTGATCAGTCCGTTAAAGCATGCCACTAGTTAGTTATAGATATTAAAATGAAGAGGATCCCCGTGGAGAGTCGGCCAAGAAACGACAATCACACCAATATGGCTACATGCCGTGCTCACTTTATTAAACAAACAGGTCATATTTATAACTTAAACCGACTGCTCACATGACTTTACACACAGGTGATTGGATAAGAGTCTCTGGCCACATGGGCGTCCGTGTCGATGATTGGTGAGCATGCTGCAGGCGCCTGATCAGAGTGTGCTGATGAGAGTGTGTTGATTTTGCGGTTCCCAGGACTTGCTCTGCACCTGGCTTCTTGTTTGTGCATAGCTTGTTTTCTTTCTCAAACTGCTTGTTTCAAGGACAATATAAAGTTGCTCTGCAGCTTCAACTAACAGGCCTGGGTTGTCCAACCCGGACAATGGTAACATATGTCTTCAGTCCTTTCAAAATCCCTCTACACATCCCCCCTTTTCTTTTTGGACAACCCATGTCTGTTTCACAATAGATGTTAAACCTTTCGTCTAACAAGAAAATAAACAGTTAAAAACTAAAAATATTACAACAATGATTATAACAAAGCGTATTCCTTCCATCAATAATGTCTTTAACCAACCTGTTATCCCCAATTCTCTCAACCATTCATCAAAGGGATTATCATCAGCAAGAATATGCTTCATGTTTCCCTGCAGTTGTGACAACTTCTTGTGCATCGATATGGAATGATCAGAAAGGTTCATACAACACATCCCTTCAAAATCCTCACAACCGTGTCCATGTGCTAATAACAAAAAAATCTATTGCAGCTCTATTTTGTAACGTAGCATGCCTAACACTACCTACATCAAGCAATAACGAACTTAAAATCTGCGATGTAAGATTAAATTGTTTCTCTCCCCAGCATGCTAACCTTCGGATATTCTTAGCATTTAATGCTGCCATTGCCCCCGGCATAAATATGGAGGCCAGGACATTTACTGTTACTGAATGTAGATCGACTCGGTCATTTCATGTTTCATTAAAGGTGCGCAGCGCCCTCCATGATCTGAGATTTTTGAGCCATTTTCAATAATTTTCATATGTGGAGCAAAGTCAAATGCCCTAAATAACATGGTCCACCAACAGGATACAAAGGAATCCCTGGCCACGCTCTGTCCCCACATATTAAAAAGTCTCCCGGTGGCAACTGATAACCCCCCGATGCATCTATATGGAAACCCCCAGTTTTTAATTTACCCCAAACAGGTGAACCGGTTAGATTTTGAAACCCTGTATAAAACCCCCGTTCACCTTGACGTGTTAGCCATAACTGCCATGGGTCACCAAACCAAATTACTCCAGTGCCATTCACGGGTTGAAGTGGTGATGACATGTGGGTACAGTCTGCCATATCAGTTGCAGTAACATTGACATATTCAACAGGTACAACGCTAGCCAATAGGTCTAACTCCTGCAAAGGCAAATGATGTGGCTGATTTAAATTCTCAATAACCGTCTTCTGCCACGCTGCATTACGCATAGAAGGCCAAACATATTGCCCATTTGGACTCATGCATGTACCATTCTGATTGGAAGTCAGATCCACTGTTCTAACATTCCAAAAAACATCAAAACTTGTTTCATTCTCTTGCAGGGGAATACCAATTAAACAAGTTCTGAAGGGGTTGTCTGCCTGTTGCAGACTTTAAACAAAAGTTTGTTACTCCCGTGGTATTTGCCCATGTCACCCATATGTTTGTCCTAGGCAAGATGTCAAAAATACTTTGGCCGATGGGTAAAAAAGTCATCAAGACCGTAAACCAAGTCCACCACTCAAACATGTTTACTCCTGCAATTTCCACTTTTTTTTTTCTTTTTCTTTTTTTTTTGAACTACATTCCACCCCACAAATCTGTGCCTTCATAGATTCTGTTGATGTATACTGTCTCCAATCAGCATGGTATTACACTAGTCATATGTTTTCTCTTGCTTCATGCCCAGTTACTAATCAAACACATACACTTTTTACACCATTTACATTTAAGCTTTAGCTTACAGAACCGCTTTACCCCACATAGAATACATTGGCGTAATACCCACAGGTTACATCCCTTACAACACAGACAGCTTATTCTGTCTGCTCGCTTTGAGTCTTCTCTTCCATCTTCTGATCTTGACATACAGGTCGCACAAACTTAGTAGGGACCCATATAGGTCCTTTATCTGTGGAGATACAAAAAGAGCCTCTACCGATAAATAACACCGGACTAGGTCCTTCTCATATACCTGAAGCCATATTTTTATACAAAACATTCAAACCAGGAACTGTAGTTGTTTGGTTCCCTCGCGCTGTTTGGTGATGTATAACAACAGGTGGTCCCTCTCTATCCTCCGTAAGGGAGAGATAGTTTAAGGTAAACCACATATTAGTCAACCATTTAGTTACATCGATGTCCTGCGATACTTTCTGTCTCTGAAAATAATCCTTCAGGGTACGGTTTGCCCTTTCAACAACTGCTTGCCCCGTTGGGGAGTGAGGAACCCCTTTGACGTGTTTAATTCCCCAAGTTGTCATAAACCTAGCGACTCGTTGGCTACTATACGCTGTGCCATTGCCTGTCTTTATTTCTACAGGAACTCCCATGACAGCCAAACAAGACATTAAGTGTCTCTCCACATGTAATGCCTTTTCACCGGTTTGTGCAGTGGCCCATATAAAATGAGAATAGGTGTCAATTGTGACATGCACATACTTAAGCTTCCCAAAGTCAGGTACATGTGTTACATCCATTTGCCAAACCTGAAGTGTCTTCAGACCTTTTGGGTTAGTGCCCACCCCTAAACCAGGTCCATGATGACTACATGGAGGACAGGAGCGGACAATACCCTTTGCATCTGCTATGGGTATTCGATACTGTCGATGTAAAGACTTTGCATTCTGATGAAACATCTCGTGGCTGTTACGAGCTTCTTCAGACTTCTTTGTTGGAGGAGTTATTGCCAGACAGCTGACTGCTTCATCAGCTCTAGCATTACCTTCGCCCAACCCAATGATCCACTGATGACTTCTAATATGCATAATACAAAATTCATGTTTTCTCTGTCGAAGAGTACTATGCAGTTGTATAAACATGTCACCAAGATGTTGGTTCTTTGTCTCCCTCAACAAGGCATCTTCAATGCGCTGTGCTACACCAACTACGTACAATGAGTCTGATACTATGTTTACAGGTATATTGTTCCAGCTTCCCAAAGCCCAACACACTGCTTTCAGTTCTAAGGTTTGAAGGTTGTCCCCTGGTTCACACCCGGTGATCACTTGTTTCTGCCACTGAATATCGGATTGCCAAACACACGCAGCCTTCTTCATCTTTCGTCCTGCATCTGTAAACAATGTTGGACCTTCAACTGGTCTTTTTGAGCATAACGGTCTCACAATCCACTGGTAATGTTCTAACATCTTCCAGAGGGGTCCTTTTAGCCGGTTGTTGTGTACAACACCTGTATAGCCCATCAAGGCTTCCTGTATGGCTGTTGAATGTCTCAGGAGCCACTCATAATCATCACCACGGACTGGAATACTGATATCTGCCTGTTCAGTCCCATCAATTTCAACAATCCTGTCTCTTCCTTTACTCACCAAGGCCGCTATTGCTTCAGGACAACTTAAAATACGATGTCTGGGTTGCAATGGCAAAAATAACCACTCTAAAATGATCGCCATATTCTCCCCCTTTTTCTTTTGCCATTGTAAAATAAGGGCAAAAGGTGAAGTGGCAACATTACAAACCAAAAAAGATAACGGATGTTTTGCCATTTGGCGACCACACCAACCAGTCTGAATCTTGCGGGACACAACTTCCAGGGCAGCCCGCTGTTCTGGTGACAGGTTCGAGGACTGTTGGTTTCGGTGCCATGCAACCAGGATCGGAACGATAGCAAATCATCATTAGTGAGGCTCTTTGCATGTCAACAGGTTTTAAGGGAATCGTAAAGAAACAGTCTTTCAAGTCTAACACAACAATTTTGCCAAATCTAAGGGATCATCATAGGAGTTGGAAGACCAGGTTGCAACACTCTCATCGCTAACATCTGATCATTAACCTTCCGTAAATCATGTAAAAGTTGCCATTTCCCAGTTTTCTTTTGTATCACAAAAATAGGAGTATTCCAAGGACTTGTAGAAGGTAGAATATAACCTATTTTCAGTTGTTCCTGCACTAATTTCTCAGCAATGTGCAGCCGTTCTTCTGTTATCGGCCACTGGTCTACCCAAATTGGCTTTTCTGTTAACCATGTAATCTTCAGAATGGGTGGCTGTCGATCAGTGGCCATGGTGCAAAATGCTGATCAGTTGTCATAACTAGTCCCAATTGTGACAAAACATTCCGTCCTATCAACCCAGATAATGTGGGTGGGAGTTGCATTACGTATGGCTGAATTACAATAGCCTGGCCGTCTTCAAACTGCAATGTAATCAAGTCTTTACTCTGTTTTGGGACTTTTGCACCTCCTACTCCTACCACTTGGGTGATTGGAGCTTGCTGTTCCCAAGTCTGGGGCCATAGATATTGATTAATGATGGTGACACCTGCCCCAGAGTCTAATAGAGGTTCCAGACTAATTTGCTGACTGCCTTTCTTCAATTGAATCTTCTGATATGGTCTTTGATTAAGATCTAATGTGAAAAACACCTCAGGTCCAGTAGATCCAAAACCGTCTTCTCCTCTTATCTTAGATGTCTGGCCTTGTTGTCTGAGTTGCTCATAAGATTGTCGATGCGCAACAAGACTCTCATAGGGAAGTATTTGAGCAATTTTACTTCCTTTTGGAAGAGTAACAGGTGGTTGTAATGCATAGGCCATAACTTGTACGTGTCCTGTAAAATCTGCATCAATTACTCCAGGTAAAACAATTACTCCTTGCCTTCCTGTGGAAGATCTCCCTAATAAAACTCCTCCAACTGGAGAATTCACGCTAGACAAAGGTCCTTTCACTTCAGTTGGAATTAAAGTCACTTCTTTATTATTCAAAGTTACTTCTACTGTGGTTGCCACGTCCACCCCGAGGCTCCCCCGGGTGGGTGGGATGAATTGGTATAAGAAACCATATTTCTCATCTGCGTTGTTGGGGCCTGTACTTGTGTCTTCGTGCGTAGACCCGACACGCTGCACTGCATGTTTCCTGACCTGTGATATCTATATACAGCAGTAGCATGTGTATCTAAGTTACATTTGTTACACCAGACAGTCTTTGAACAAGTACGCCTCATGTGTCCAGATTCACCACAACGATAACAAATACCAAATCCTGATTTACCATTATTCCCCTTTCGATGTCCACCTATATGATTTGTTAAGGCTGCTGCGATTATATGCCCTTGCTCCCTCAATGCAGCAGTAAAGGCAGCAGCTTGATTATTTCGTTCGGCTCGAGTAGCTCTAATCAACATTTCATCGACAGGACTTCCTTGGGGTAGTGTTGCTAAGATCGCCCTTGTTCTTGGGTTAACCCCTTCACAGGCGAGGGTGCAGAACAAATGTTCCTGCAGGTCCAAAGGTAAATCAGAATTGTCCTTTAACGCTGCAGACAAATGGTCTACAAATTGTCCATAGGGCTCCGTTGCTCCCTGACGAACAGTGGTATAGGAAGCAGGTTTCTTCTTGTCTGGCACAGACAAAAGGGCTCGATGGGCTAAAGTTTGAACAAGTTGATGCATTTGTACAGGATACTGCAACTGAACCTGCGTAGTAGAATAAGGTCCTTGCCCAGTTAACATATCTGCCTGTATACCATAAAGCGGATCTCCTATATCTGGATCTTGATGTCTATTTGCTTCCTCTACGGCTAGTCTCTTCCACTCCCTCTCAAACATTAAATATTGAGAAGGAGTCAATAACAGAGAAGCAAGTCCAGCACAATCAGCAGGTGAGAGAAAGTCTGCTGTGAAAATAAACTGTATGATCTGTCGCGCAGCCTCTGAATGCAGGCCATGAGTAGTTGTTTTGCTTGTTGCAATATTTTCCAATCATGCGGCTCCCATTGTACACCAAGGTTATTAACCACTATTGGACAAGCTAACGAGCTAGTCACCTGCCAGTCACCCTCCAAAATAGCATCACGAACAACACCGGACCAACACTGTAGAATTGGATCTTTTCTCGAGTTCAGCATCGGAGGGGTAGTTGGGCTAACTGGAGGAACTACAGGTATTGAAGTAGTAGGCAGGTTCATTTCAACTCGCTTTTCCAGGTTTCTTAATTTATCTATTACCTCCTGTAAGGTTTTCTCTGTATTGTTATCACAAAGCTTCTCCCCTCCTTCCTCCTCAAATTCGTCTGATGATGTTTCAGGAAGAGGAGGATATGACATCAGACAGCGCTTTTGCCCTCCCTGATTTGACCAATGAGCTGTAGCCACCTTCAGTTTTGACCTTGCTCCACCCGCAGCTCCGATTGGCGCAGCATTACTTGCTGCTCCTCCTTCCCGGGGAGGCTCAGCCGCCTCTTCCGGTTTCGGCTCAGTTACAACAGACCCCCGAGGAGTAACTTCCGGTTTGTCTGCTGTCTTACCTAAAAGCTCCGGCACTGTTGAACACGCAGGGGCGGACATACCCTTCATAGGATGAGTATGCCCAACTCTGAAAAATGTAGCCAAGAGAGAAGGCTTAAGCGAATCACCCTTCTGCTCTATTGGCTTTTCTACCACATCTCTCCCCAACGCTTCTATGGCTGCTGCTGCTACTTTTTTTCCCGCCTTCATAGTTTCCAGAGTGTTAACTATCGACCACCACGTAGCTCCTAACGCCTTAGCTTCTTTTCCTTCTTTACCTCCCTCGATCGTAGTATCCCAGAGGCAATTCCCCACTTCTCTCCATTCTGTAATACTAAATAATAATGCGGGGTCAGGGGTCTTATCCTTTTTTCGTGCCCAGTGAACTAGTGTCTCCTCTTCTGTTTCTTTAATACTCTCCCCTCTCTTAAAGAGGATGCTAGTTAACAGTTTAATTGCCGCGTCTAATTCCATCGTGGTGGTCCTCAGAGCTCCCCTCTCTCACAGAAAGGATATCAACAGGGAAGCCCTGCCACACTCGTCGCGGTCTTTCTTAGTGCCCACCCCCCCACCCCCCCGAGAGGAATTTAGCGGAGAGCCCTGCTGCGCTTTACTCGTCGCGGTTTTACCACCGGCGGGGGTGCAATCTGCAGCTCTACACCGAACTCTGGACTCCGCTTTTCGCCTTCCAGGTTCCGCCCGTCTCCGACCTCCAGCTCCCTAATCAGACAACTTCACTTCGGGTCCGATGCACGGAGACTGCCGCATTTAAGCTAAACCGCATTTAAGCGAACCGCATTTAAGCGAACCGCATTTAAGTGACTAAATGGGTCCCTGTTCGGGCGCCAGACAAAGAGGGTCCCCCGTGAAGAATCGGCCAAGTTACGACAATCACACCAATATGGCTACATGCCGTGCTCACTTTATTAAACAAACAGGTCATATTTATAACTTAAACGACCGCTCTCATGACTTTACACACAGGTGATTGGATAAGAGTCTCTGGCCACATGGGCGTCTGTGTCGATGATTGGTGAGCATGCTGCAGGCGCCTGATCAGAGTGTGCTGATGATTCTGCGGTTCCCAGGGCCTGCTCTTCGCCTGGCTTCTTGTTTGTGCAGAGCTTGTTTTCTTTCTCACCCTGCTTGTTCCAAGGACAATTTAAAGCTGCTCTGCAGTTTCAACTAACAGGCCTGGGTTGTCCAACCCAGACAATGGTAACATATGTCCTCCGTCCTTTAAAAATCCCTCTACATTAAAAAATTGTTGTTACTGTACAGGTAGACAGCTAATTTCAATACATTGCTTAAGTCATTCACAATACAAGAGTTGCTCAGCAGTCATGACCACAAGCCCAGGGCTAGCCTTGAGCATGGGTGAACACCAGCAGTTGCGGTCTTTGAGGACCCCTTCCGTGCCTGCTGTACAGCAGAGACACTGTCTGGGCCCATCCAAGCAATGGTGGAAACCAGACCCAGCTCCCAGCTTTTGCACATCTGTGCCCAGTGTGCATTCAAGCCACATTTTGGATTGATATGGAGGTGATCACTGAGCCACTGTGCAAAACCCAAGGTCAACTTCTGCTGATATTAAAGAGAGATTGTTTAAATCTAGCCTCTCCTTGTATTCACCTGCTTTTGTAGCCCACTTCCACCATATTCTAGTTTAAAATGGATAATTACCTTTTAAAGATTCAATTAAAACCCCCAAAGTTATGATGGACTGGAACCATTTATGCCAACTGCCTGCACAAAGCAAGATTTTTAAAAATCAAAATTACTAGCACAAAGCAGTGTCTGAGGACAAAAAATCACAGCCAGCATGTCCTATCCACACCTGTGTTTTTCTTGTTTGTTTGTGTGGGTTTTTTTCCTATAACACACAAACATACCACTTGAAGAGCATGCACTTGACTTGTCCAGCACAGCTGCAAGGTGATTCAAACCATCCTTCTGATGTTCCACCTGAGCCCCCTACTGGAGTGTGTGCTACCGAGGCTGGGGCACTAGTTCAGCTGTGCTTTGGCTTAGAAGTAAACAATGACCAACCTTCATATACATTACTAACTGATCTCTGCTGTGATCTACAGAACTCTTAGAAAAATTTATTAGTGGGAGTTTTAAGTACAAAGGAAGTATTTTCAGTGGCATGTTTTGCTTTTGTTTGCATTCGTAACCAAGAAGATCCAGCTTTACTGCTTGTTGTTGGTATACTATCAACTTGCTCTGCAACAGCATAATCAACTAACTTGCAAGAATATCCATGTTCATCACAAAGCACAGATAGAAGACAGGCTAAGAAAAAATACAGGGGAAAAAAGTCAGAATTTATTTTTCTCGGGGTTTTGTTTTTCTAACAAGTAATAAAATGGTATATATTACAGACTCAGGTGTAGGGTGCACTCATTAAATTTGACAGCTGTTTAAACTTGTTCCTGAATTTCACCTCAGCAGTAGCTTTCAACAATGTTTTGGGGAAAAAGACAAAGTTAGTTCAATTTAACTGATTTAGTGGTATTGAAGAATTCTTCAAACATTTGTGCTTTGATTGACTTTGTAAACTTATATTCTGTAAAGTGCCATAGACATTTTTTTTAAAAAATGTAGCATTTTTTAATATATTTTTTAATATATAAACTTGTGTGAGATGTGCAATAACAGGAATGGTTTGGGGTTTTTTTGTTTATTTTTTATGGGTTTGGTTTCAAACAAGATATTTGAAAAGTGACTTCCTAGGGAAGAAGTGGCTGGAGTTTTGACGATATGGACAAACCAAGCATAGACTAATGCAAGAAAATCACTGATTTTGAAGATGAATACAACAGTAGTAACAGCAGCTTAAAGATTTAAACAAAAACCTCTTCTAGACTGATATGAAATAGTCAGATCCATATAACACAGGCAATTAAAATGTGATGCTGTATGCATCTCTGGCAATATACAATATACAATCTAAAAGCTGAAAAGGCTCAGCAAATTTTCTTAATGTGCTTTATTTATAATGTGGCACTGCAAAAAGCATTCCTATTGAGCTATTTCTGGGTTATTCACAACACCTTTGTATCTATTTTCCTCAATAAAGTTCTCAGGATTCTGAGGTTTGTTTTTTTCCCATCCAAATAATTTCCATTTTGCATTGTTATTCCACATCAGAGTATCTCAGATCCTAGTGGTAAACGGAGAAGAGTTCATCTTCCTTGAAAGCAGCAGGCACTGGTACCTACAACAAGGAATCGACAGAGCCCAACGAAAGCAGAGCATGGCAGCAATGTATACACCACAGCTGCCTCGTATAGGAAGAGAGGCTGTGGCAATCCAGCTAGAGTAGATTTTGAACCATGGTTTAATTGTGCTACTGTTATTCTGCTCTTAAGTCACCACTATGTACATTTGTTAGCATGAATGATATACCTAATATGTTATTTTTAATGTAAATTTCAATTAAAATGTGAGCATTTTTCTTCCCTGTGCTGTCTTCTCTGTGTGTGCTTGCTTTCCCAACTTAGTGCTTATAACTAGCCTGTGCAAATCAGGGGAATTATCTCCCCACAACACTTAAATTGTGCAATAATTTTAATCATAAAACATGACTGTATCATGCTGCACAACCGTGCTTACCATTTACAAGAAAGTTCAAAAACTGTTTAGTCTGCTGCCACTGCCACCCTAGATTTGTGTATTACAAAGAAACAGATCGAGTCAATGAAGAATTTCACTACTAAATGATGCATGCATGCGCAGGTGTCTCCAAAAACTCACATCTGCTATCTCCCAAAATAATCCCAATTATACCTTGGAGCACTGTTCTCTGTATTGTGTATCTGCATACGTAATCACGTCACAATGGTCTAGATGAACTCATTTTGCCCTTCAAAGAAAACTTGGTAATAAATTCAGTACTAGAGAGCAGGTGTTACAGTTGATATCGAAAAAAAAAATCAACAGACTATGATAGTGCCTGAAATAAAATGGAAGACACAGCAGTGATACAGAAGTGTCAATTCATAGAGAGAAATTAGGAAAATAAATAGTACCAAAGCAATGCTGTTTTCAGCAACTTCATTTTACTTGCAATAATGTTTTAGGATTCACTTAATACCTGTAGAATTTCATTCAGTAATGACAAAACATGTTGAGATTTTAACCCTCTTAAGTATACAGCACAAGAAAGTGGTCTGCAAATGTTTAAGAATTTTCTTCATTACAGTTGAGTAGACTAATTTTCGTTACCCTGATGTATTATTTTGATAGCGAAGATTTTGTTTCCCCATTTCAGCAGAATTACAGCATTTATATACAGAATTAAAAAAAACAAATGAGACTTTGTTGTGGTTTAACCCCAGATGGCAACCAAGTACCACGCAGCTGCTCACTCACTTCCCCTCACCCAGAGGAATGGGGAGAAGAATTGGAAAGGAATGCAAAACTTGAGGGTTGAGATAAGAATAATTTAATAGGTAAAACAAAAGCTGCACACACAAGCAAAGCAAACCAAGGAATTCATTCACCACTTCCAATGGGCACGCAGGTGTTCAGCCATCCCCAGGAAAGCAGGGCTCCATCACGCATAATGATTGCTCGGGACCACAAATGCCATAATGCCAGATGTCGCCCCTTCCTTCTTCTTCCCCCAGTTTATATACTCAGCATGACGTCATATGGTATGGAATATCCCTTTGGCTAGTTTGGGTCACCTGTCCTGGCTGTGTCCCCTCCCAATTTCCTGTGCCTCTCCAGCCCTCTGGCTGGCAGGGCCCAAGAAACCGAAAAGCCCTTGACTTAGTATAAACATCACCCATCAACAACTAAAACCATCAGTGTCCTATAAACACTGTTCTCACACCAAATCCAAAACACAGCACTGTATTAGCTACTAAGAAGAAAATTAACTCTATCCCAGCTGAAAACAGGACAGACTTTTACATAGATCAAGCCGCCATGTGTTACCCTGACCTTTAAAAGAAAAATCCCTATATTCTTCAAAACTGTTCAGAGCAAACATCCAGGAAAAAAGTTTTTTTTTAATTCTATGACACTGTGTTAATACAATAAATACACAAAACTTCTGATTTACTCAGACATGAAACAGAGGGACAGAAGAAGTGCATTTGTAGGGAACCATGACATTCACCAGGATGGCAGAGCATTGTTAGCAATTTACAAAATATACAAACATCCCCCAGATAAATAAAAACATATCCTACATTACAGATCAATGACTACAGACATTCCAGTGTTTAAACTTCATACTATGTACTCAATTTGCCACAATACTAAAAAATTAAAGCTTAAGTGCATGCCATACTCTGATAAATAAGACTGCAAAATCTAGTTTTAGTCGGGTACAAAATATTTTAACAAATATCATCAACCTTCTGTTGTCAAAGCTAAACTCAAACTTCTCCCTCCCTTTTGGGCTGCAAAGTATCAGAGGTTTCTGATTTTAACAATTCATGTATAACTGAATCTTCAGTTTCATTTAGGAGGTTTAAATGTGTACATTCAACCCATGTCATTACAAATCAACAGTCCCTATACACAGAACATTAAATATGTTTTCTCAAAGAGCAGTTAATCATTTTGGGGAAAAAAAAAGAAATCTACTTGCCAAATTCAAGTTTTATTCCTAATATTTTTTCCAGTATATATTATGGTAATGTATGTTATTATGCAATCTTAAAACTTAAATTAAATTGCAAGAACGATGTCCCTAGGATTCATATCCAAGAGATATCCAAGAGAATTGCTTAAATTTAGATTTAAAAGTAATCCATAGAAGAGTGCCTAGATACAACTCTCAAGTTAATGAAAAAAATTATGAAAAGAACAATCTTGATATACACCTGGTAGAAGTGTGATGCCTGATCTCAACAGAAAATGGTGACTTTTGTCTGGAAAGCTTTTAATAACATTCCACACAAATTTAAGTTAAATGATAGCATGTCCACTAGTATAGAATTTTAGACCCCCTATTACAGAGAATATTTAAATTACTTTTAACTTCATGATGCAAAGAATATTTAGAAGCAAGTATATTTATTAATACAAACTTCAGCATAGATGAAACTACTACATTTATCCAAATTCAAGTTGGATTTAAAGAAATTGGTAAAAGAAAGGACACTAATAGGGACTTCATGCTAACAGTACAATACTGATTCAGGGATTAAGCTAAGGGTTTTATTTTTTTGTAATGCTCTTATGTTATTAAGAATAGACTGTAGTGAAAAAGAATTAATTATGAAAATCTGTCCACATTCAGAATATGGAGGGGCCTCAGAGTTTTATGCTCAGTCTTACTAAAGGTAATTCACCTTAAGAGCTGAATTCATTTCAGCTACAGTGTATACTTATACCGGTTGTGGGATGTGATCCCTTCCTGTTTTAATTTTCTAAAATAGTTTTAAAAAAAACCCTAAGTATTGTGCAGAAGACTCATGAGGCAATCCAAGAATATCAAATAACCTTCAAAGAAGAGAAACATCACTTTATAGTAAGACCTGGTTAAATTTTAGGGTATTTTGATGGCATATACCATTATGGATTGTTCAGTTCCACAACACCAATTTAACCTCTTAGGCCTTCAGTTCAATAAGTTAAAATTTAACTTTGTGAAAGATGAAGATTTCTCACTTTTCTAATTCAAAAAAGTTTAAAAGCTTTTTTCCCCAGTTCAAATCACAGAGATGGCTGAATTACGTTAAAATGAAATCATATATCTGTTAAGCGTCATTGCTTAAAAAGCTTGATTTTAGACAATATTCCTGGTAGAAAATTAAATACTGTATATTTAGATTTTTGGACAAGTAAACACAGTGGCTGACAAGGCTAGAGATTTAGTACCACTGTTAAACAAATCTACACTAAAAAAATATTTTAAAAATCCCAAACACAACAAAAATACCACTGCATGTAAGAGGGAAGGGGGGCATGAAACTAGTGTTCCAAAGGGTTGTTTCTTTTCCAGCAAAATTATTACCACAACACATGAATATTGAAATTAAAAATAGCAAGTATATAATAATTTATTTCTGTGATTGAAACCATCAATTAACATCCTTAAACTGTACACTGTATTACACATTCTATTACAAGGAATGTTTCTGCACCATAGTAATTTCTCACAGGTAAAGAATACTCCATGGAAATAGATACAAACAAACACTATAATTATAAAGTGGTGCAGGTAAATCCTGGACCAAAACATTATTTAAAAAAGATCAGATAACAGTATTCATGCAAACTTACAGGTTTATATCAAAAGCCTTATCTTAAAAAAACCCAAGAAAATAATTTATAATATCTACTTGTATTTGTTCTCCAGCAGCTGCTGAAATTGCAAAAGCAATAGACAAATCTAACTTTCTATATCTCTCAGTCTATTCCACTTCTTATAGTAGAAATAGGGAAAACAGTTCTTACAAAGAAGAAAAAATTGATCCAAAGTGCTTTCCTGAAGTTAAAAAAAATACCAGTGAACCACTAAGGAAACCCCCAAATTCTTAATATATTTATTTGATTGTTATACATGATAATTCATCCTTAGGCCAATTGTTGAAATTATTTATCCTCCATAAAATATGAAAGGCTTTATATTCTGAAATGCAACATTTTCAAGACGGGCAAAGAATGGTTGTCTTTTTAATATAAATAAATTTATAATAAAATAAACAGTTCCCATTTTACCCATGCACAGCTGCAGAAAAGACAAACATGCTGTGTGTATTTTGATCTATGTTTTTAGAGAATATAAGTGACTGGAAAATAAAGTACAATCGAAGAGAACCATCATGACTTTTCATATTTCTCTACATTCAGTTACTCTTGAACACATTCTGAGCTGCAATGGTTGCTGCTGTTGATGTGGTGTTGGATGCAGTAGTTTGTACAGTTTTGTTGGACATCACTCCTGTTGCAAACTCCTGCTGTGCTTTCTCAAAACTAGCACCAGTTGTGCGGTAGAGACCATGCACCTAGGGAGATAGAAAAGCAGTGAAAAAAGTGTGCTGAGCCTTCCATTTCTTGGTAATCTCAGTCTCAAACACGAAGCAGAGCTCTGTGGTGGAGAAATCTGGTTTGCTCATATGTTTGGGAGGATCTGGAAATGAGTAAATAGACTTTTTTCCCCCCCAAATCCTACAACTTTTGATTGCACTGCTGTGCATGCACAGTTTGACTGTAGGGATACTTGTAACTTTTTACAAATTAAGGAGGTCTTGTAAGTCTTCACTAAAATGTATGTGGTATCTACTCTCTGAAATAACATATTTAAATACACAAAGAGACTGCATCCTTAGCATAATACAGGACCCATAGCCTGTAAAAGCACCTTCTTTCTCAATTTGTATACAACTTGGTATACTCATTAAAAGAGTTTGTAAGTGTGCATGTTAAAACAAACAGCAGGAAACAAAACCAAAAAAAGTACTTTTTAATCTACTGTGTCAATAACATGCTGAACTTTTTTCAACATCAATTTTTTAGAAACATCTTAATTTCTCTGATTGACATGGTTATAAGAACCTATTAAGCTAAGCTATGAGTGAACATTAAAAAGTATAAAATGTCCCAATAATGCAGATAAATATCCACTAGTGTGATGACCAGTTGCTCTGCATAATAAGCAAAGGTATTAAACAATATGACTTATAATCTCTAGTACAACAAAAAAACAAATCCTGAGTAACTTCCAAGTACCTGAGTATTAAAACTGAAATTCTATTTCTGATTCATATTCAGTGAAGTCATAATAAAGTTGTCAAATAATATTACGAAGACATTTTCATTCAAGTGTAGAAGGAAAATGCATGCTGTAACTTTTTTGTTATAAATGTGACTGTTTCTCATACACAAAGATATACCAGGTCATATCTGAGTATGCATGTTTTTTGAAAAGAATCCAGATGAATGTGGTAGAGCATAAAAAAATGCTCACCATACATTTTTATTGTTTATTTCTTTCTCCCATACCTGAGTATTTATGCAGAAAACAAGAAGGGACATCTCCAGGCTATTCTTAAAATTTCTAACTTACTGTAACTAGGCCAGAAGAGTTTGGGTATGTGAAAACCTTTAAGCATAACTCTAACTGAGGTTGAATTATTAGAATTGCCAGCACATCATCAGGAGATTTCTCAGTTACATTTGATTGAAACAACATAAAAAACTTACTAGCACATTAGTATCTAAACTTAGGATGGAATCCACAAAAAGAAACCAAGGGAGAAAAGCATCTTTGAGCTTTTATGCTATGCAATCATTAACTGACAGCAAAATGTTACAATAAGCAGAGAAATAAAAAACCTTTTCTGAGGTGCCAGGCATCTCCCTCTTCTACTGATTTTAATGGGAATGATTTTGATAAGAGCTGAAACTTAGCAATTATTTGAATCACAATTCACTCAGCCTGATGAATCACCACAGATTTGAAAATTGCAACCTGGCATCTACAGGTCCTACTTTAGTGTGCAGTGCATTCACATACCCTTTCATTGTGGCCTTACCTCCCAGCTTCTCTTATTCAAAGCTATCCTTTCCCATTTTAGTTTGCAGAAATAAGTGCACTGTAAAAACAGCATTTCATAACTCCATGACAGTATAGGCAAAAAAGTACTATAGAAGCATAGTTGTTAAAAGGTAAGGTACACCCCCAAGAATATCATTTAATCCCCATTACTTTGTGAGAGAGTACCTCTCAAGCAGGAAAGCGAAATCCACATCAAACATCGGAAACAAGAGGGGAATAATAAGTAACTTACCTTTTTAAACATAACTAATGAAATAACAGCAGATGCTGTGAAAAGTGCAGCTATGATTATCATCATAATGCCAACAGGGATACTCTTATTAAGACCAGTAAGAGATGAAATCCACCCACTGAAGGAAAAATAAAAGACAAATTTTACTAGCACAGTACATGAACTATTCAACCACAGGTATCATCAAGGGAAGTTTTATAACCTCCTGGTTTTGATCAGCTGAATATTTTTGAAGAAAAAGTCATGGAAATTATACATGAGCATATTTCTGTTCTATAATAAACTTGCACAGCTTAGTTGTCATTTTCTCAATGCATGCAGTGAAACTATAAGGAAAATTTTAGCAAAGATGATTAGCCTTGAAGAGAGTTGTGAAGAAATTAAGAGAGACATTAGAGAGTTGCTCATCAACCTTTTGGGTTTTTTTGGTCATACTGTCATTTCAAAATAATTTAGAACTACATGTTTATTTACATTTTCTCTTCATGGAAGATAAAACGTCCCTAATTCAAAAATGAAACAAAAACATGCCACACAGAGTTTCTATGTGGGAAAACTCATTTAGTAGTATCCACACAGTGATGCTTTCTCAATTGGGGTTAATATAATATTTTTTAAAGTAGATAGTGCCAGATTAATTAAGAGAAAAGACTGCTATATCACTATCTACTTCAAATATTTCCCCATTCTTCAAAATTGAAGCACCAATATAAAAGTACAATATCAAACTCGAAGCCACAAAAAGCAGGTTGTCTTAAGAAAAATAAAACATTAAGACAGAAAAGATTATTTCACCAAAAAGAGCAAAACATTTCTGTAAGCCCAAACAACTGTAAAACTTTCCTCTACTTGTTTCAAATTGCTTTGATATCCCCTATGTCCAACTGGACTCTACCAGAGAACTCAAAAATCAAAACTGTAATTAGCATCTTCTAATGATCTGGCTACTTTTCATACCCCTTCCCCAAGTATCTTTAAAAGCACACTCCACATGGAGAGTTGGCCCTCTAAAATTACTGTTTTACTTTGTTCATGTCAATTGAATAGTTAATGCTGTATCACTTATCTAAAGGATGACGCACCTATGTTTAATTAAAAGTCAGGAAATGTCCAAGGACCCTTATTGCCACATGACAGATGCACAGACTGCTAAGTCCTTGGGTTGGTTATCTTTAGAAGGGACGTTTTGTCTTAGATTTCTGTTGTACATGCAACGTGGCGAAGATGAAGACTTTAAATATGGCCGCTAAGGAATAGAGTCTGTGTAGAGACAATTCCTCAAGGACATTGCACAGGCGCGGGATATGTAAATGAATTATCAGAATTGTAATGAATATGTAAACGATTTCCTGGAAAACTAATGAATAGGTGTGAGTAGCTTGTATAAAGGGGGGACTGAAAAGTCCCCTCGGGGTGCATGACTTTGGTGGAGCGATCCCCCATGCACCCAGCGCTGCCGAATAAAGATAACCTCCGCTCGCCTGCATATTGCTGACTGATTCTTTAAATCAATTTGGCGACCCAGATGGGACCTGCTCGGCTCGGCTGCGGGACCCATTGAGAGCGGGGACTCCCTAGGGTACCCCCGGGGATTTTTCCGGAGGGGCTCCTCATCTCATCTGGATCACCGCAGGAGCAGACAAAGACTGCATCTTACGGAGCGAAGGTACTATCTTTATTCAATTATTATATTAATTGTAAATATTCTATAAATATTATATTTTAAACAGTACTGTTTCGGATTCTGATCTGGGACCAGTCCATCTGTAAAGCTGTCCGTAAGGTGTAAGATCATTGGATGCTTATGCAGGATGGCGTATACCGGGCAGCTAGCACCACAGGTATACATCTGATTCTGTTCTGGTACCTGTTCTGATATTAAGAAAATATCGGAACTCTGATTCTGTTTTGGTCGGGAGCCTAAAAAAAAAAAAAAAAAAAGTTTGATAATACAGGATTAATAATTATAAGGTTACTAATAATAATTGTTATACTCATTTATGCTGGAAATGTGAGAACATTTCTTTATTAAGTATATTATAAATGTTGGTATGTGGTTATTGTCTTGAACATCCGAGGGGTGAATGTGAACCTCTATATGTTTTAAAGTGTATATGGTGTAAAGAATTATTTTATGTATGGTGGGGACAAGAAATTGAATGCCCTAACTGTAAGGTTTGGATGCCTTGGGATAAGAGAGAGCTGTAAGTGAAATTAGAGTGGTCTGTGGCTGGGATAGTGATTGAGATAATATGGGGGGAAAACAAAGTGGTGGAATAGTAATAAAGAGTCCGTTGGGATGTGTTCTAAGTCACTGGAAGGAAATAGGAGGGCAACCTGGAGGAAGTGTGAATAAGAGGACTTTGGTTAAGTACTGCAATCAGTGGTGGCCCCTGTATAAGTTAGGGGAGGGAGAGAAATGGCCCTTAAATGGGACACTGAATTATAATGTTTTATTACATTAACTGTTATTCTTGAGATGAGAGTAAAAATGGGATGAAGTAATGTGTGCAGATATGTTTGTGTGACAGAAGGAGTGTGGGATTAACATCACCTGATCTTTGATTACGGCTCTAGAAAAGGATAGGGAAAAACGGAGACCTAAACTAGAAAGATGTTCTTGTTGAAATTTTTGTGTAAACTAAAAAAAAAAAGAGAGAGAGCTCAGGTTGTGGTTCCTTCTGTGGAGCAACCAGAATGAAACATGTTGTAAGACAAAAAATTGTACTAATGTATGTAAGACATGAAGCAGGGGGTGGAGAGTCAAAGACCCTGTGAAAGTGTTAACATATTGGGGTGATTTTCTACAAATCCCCGTACCCACTTGAAGGTGCAACTGAGTCATGCTGGGCACATGGCAGGCTGTTTGCTGTTTGCCTGCGAAGGCATGATATGTAAGAACACAGGCTTAAAGCAACAAGTAGCAGATTTGCATTCAGGGTAAGAAAGAGTTAAAGTAGAAGTGCTGTTGCAGAGGCAGGCTTGTGTAACCTGCAGAGCAGGAGGAGCATCTCCTGCCCCGAATCCTTCTGATGGTTAGGAGGAGGGGGTTGCTGTTGCTGACAATTGAGCAGAAGGACCTGAAAATGTTACCCCAAGTGCTGCAGCATTTGCAGTAGAACAGGACCGGTAACGGCCCCTTTAGGGCAGGCAATGGGTCTGAGGAGAATAAAGGTGAATCTTTGATGGGGAAATTAGGAATGTCAGGCAGAAGTGAAAGAGTGAACCCCTCTCCTATGGGATCGGATCACTGTGCATATTGTAGGGAAAGGGGACACTGGAAACGAGATTGCCCTAAACTAAAGAACCAGCAAGGGGTTCTGGTGAACTAGGGACTAGAAAAAATGAGGTGAAATTTTTAGTGAATACAAAACCAACTTATTTGGTGTTAAACTTCAGTGAAAAGAATTTGTTACGGTTGTGGGAGCTGCCGGCCACCAGGAAAACATCCTGAAACCTTTAAAGTACAAACTAAGAAAACAAATAAGAATGCCAAATTCACCAAAATCTTTGTTGGGATGAGATTTATTAGAACATCTAGACGTTTAAAGAAGGAGAAATGAAACTAAAAGTTAAAGATGTTCAATTAATGGAAATCTTGAGCTTATCTTTAATTCAACAGAAAAGTGGAAAAAGAGACCTCCCTGAAGTAAAAGAAATCTATAACCAGGTATATCTGGGAATAAATTCCAGGTAAGGCAAAAAATGCTTTACCTGCTACAGTAAAAATGATAAGCGGGAGGCCTGCCTAGTTCAGGTAAAACAATATCCCTTGGTCAGCAGGGCTGTGGGGGATATGGCATGAAAATTAAAATAAAATACACTCTGTAGTAGTTCTACTAATGTAAATCTGTGTGTTTTGCCATGACAGTGACTTGTTATGGGATGTGCAGATGAAACTCTGCATTGACAACGAAGTACAAGGAATAAGGTTGGTCAGGTGCCTCCTACCATAGTCAAGGGCAAGACTGGGTTGGCCTCTGTGTTTGCCACCGAGAAGAATCTTGAGCTCCACTGTTGGCTGCAACCCAGTAGGCTTTGAGCAGTGGGAACATATGCCATGCCAGACCTTGATGTGAGGAATGGCCCCCTCTGTTATAAGAGGGTCATCCAGGAAGGAAGAACATAATATGGCCCATTGAGGCACTGATTTAGAAATTGGAAACCGCCTGGCTGACCATGAGGCCAGACGAGTAGCAGAGGAGGTGGGAAAGGAGGAATTATCCTTAATACCAGACGGTAAAATCCAAACTGTAAGTACAGATCAGGAGCCAAACTATTCTAAAGAAAGCCTAAAGCTAATTCAGGACATGAATGGCAAAATAAAATTAAATAAGTGGGCTTATTTGACAGATGGCCGTATAGAGGTACCATCCAATTTAATATGGACCACAGCCCTAACAGAACATAAAAAGACTCATTGGGGAGCTGATACGTTATATAAAAGTCTAAATCAGAAATTGATAGGGCAAACTTATATACTGTAATAAAGCAGGTGACTCAGCAATGCGAAGTGTGTTTACATAATAATCCCAATGTAGCAAATAGAATAAAACTAGGGAACATTAGTAGAGGGAATTATCCAGGACAACAGTGGCAAGTTGATTTTTCCGAACTCCCAAGAAAAGGGGGGGGGTACCGATATTTATTAGTTATGACTGATACATTTTCAGGTTGGCCAGAAGCTTTTCCTTGACGAACAAATAAAACAAGAGAGGTAACGAAGGGATTGTTGAATGAGATTATTCCCTGTTTTGGGGTACCAGCAACAATCTCTTCTGATAGAGGCTCACACTTTTGCGCCAAAATAATACAAGTGAGCACAGTATTAGGAATAGATTGGTAATTACATACTCCTTACAGACCTCAAGTAAGTGGGCAAGTGGAAAAAATGAACCATTTAATTAAACAACAAATAGCAAAAATAGGGCAAGAAACAAATCTAACTTGGCCACAATCTCTCCCTTTAGCATTATTAAGAATCCGAACTAAGCCAAGAACAAAGGAAAATTTAAACCCTTTCGAAATATTATACGGGAGACTGTACCAGTTACAATTTGCTGGAGAAGATCTAAGACAGCTGGGAGAGGGATATTTGTGTGAATATGTGAAGGCCTTCCAGGGACAATTAAAGGTTATAAATAAACAAATATTGGGAACAAGGGCCAGGGGGTTAGATCAACCAATTCACTCCTTTAAACCTGGTGACTATGTGTATATAAAGACTTTATCAGGGAAACCTTTGGAAGAAAAGTGGGAAGGACCCTATCAGGTGCTGCTGACGACCTTCACCGTGGTCAAGATAAGAGAACAACCAGCCTGGATTCACTATTCTCGGATAAAGAAAGCTCCTGAGAAATCATGGGCCGTCACCTCAGCAGGACCCATGATACTATGATTTATTAGATCATAACTGTAATAGTAATAATTTCTGTAATAGCAATAATTTCTTTAATTTTAATAACTTCTAGAAACACAATGGATTGTCAAAAGGATCAGGGATATTTGTGTAGAGTTATTCTGATCTTAATTATAACTGTTGTAGAGATTTTAGAAACTGAAACATGGGTAAACAATACCCGTCTTCAAACATTGCAAATAATTGTTAATGCTACGAAAGCTAAGGAATGCTGGATATGTACCTCTCTTCCTAAAGGCGGCTTGATAACACCCCTGTATGGGGTGGCCTCTCAAAACTGGAATTATCTTGATGGCAAATGGCCTACCTGGCCAGACTTTTGAAAAAGCCAAATGATGGTATAGGATATTGCCTATTTGATAATAAAACATATGAGTTGGGTCCCAGATTTGATTTACAAATATTAAACCTAACCACCACAAGTAGTTATGAAAAGTGATAATAACTGTCATTGGAAAGCTCAAACAAGACAGGAGGAACATGTCCTGGAAACCCAGGGCAAAATACTTGTTCGCAATCTGATGGATGGAATGATTAAACAGACATCCATAAGATATGGAACAAGGTGCAGATCCTGCATGACATTACTAAAGACAATTTCTCATGAAGTTTTGAAACTATATGGAACAAACTGACTTCGTGGTTACCTAATTTGGAATGGTTAAAGCATGCTTTTATTATAATACTTATTGTAATAGTTTTAGGAATAATATGTGTATTACTTCAATGTTTTGTTTGGTGCTGTCAAAGACTGATCATAAGGCATAATGATTTTTTTTGTAGTTGCAAAAGAATTTGCAAAAGTTGTTAGAAAAGGGGGAAATGAATAGTGAATGCTGTACCACTTATCTAAAGGATGACGCACCTATGTTTAGTTAAAAGTCAGGAAATGTCCAAGGACCCTTATTGCCACATGACAGATGTACAGACTGCTAAGTCCTTGGGTTGCTTATCTTTAGAAGGGACATTTGGTCTTAGATTTCTGTTATAAATGATCGTGGCAAAGATGAAGACTTTAAACATGGCCGCTAAGGAATAGAATCTGCGCAAAGACAAGTCCTCAAGGACATTGCGCAGGCACGAGATATATAAATGGATTCTCAGAATTGTAATGAATATGTAAACAATTTCCTGGAAAACTAATGAATAAGTATGAGTAGTTTGTATAAGTCCCCTCGGTGTGCATGACTTCGGTGGAGTGATCCCCCATGCACCCAGTGCTGTCGAATAAAGATAACCTCCGCTCACTGGAATATTGGTGACTGATTCTTCAAATCACAATCAAGGTATCTATGAAAAAGCAAAATATTGGATTTGAGACCAAAAATAAAAACCCCAGGATTTTTCCTTACACTCCACTTCTAAAGCAATGATGTTTTGTCTGCCTTAAATACATTTGGAGGTTAGAAGAAAACCACTGATACACAGAAATATCATTACCCAGGTACATTAATGCCAGTCATAGCTCTCCATGCTATCAGTTGGCTGCTACAACCGTACTTTTTGTTAATTCAAGTTTGTTGAGGTTTTTTTTTCCAAGAAGGTTGAGTAATTGCCAATAGCTTTTCCTTGTAAAATCTAAATATTAGACCCTGAAGCTTCAAATAAAACTATATATAAAAATGCTTATATATTTATAAGCATCAAAATGAAATATCAACTATCACAGAATAAGAAGCTGACTCAGACAAATGAGTTTTTCACATATTATCAAAGGTATACCACTATATTCACCCAAATACAATGTTGACTCATTCTTCAAATTCTAGCCATAAGTTTCATTAGTAAGTATATTGATATAATTAGAAATAACTAATGATACAAAACAATAGTCAAACAGTATATTATTACAGCCTAAATTATTCTCATTTTCTTTAAATTTTACTTATTTTTTTATCCTAAATATAGAGCAAATAATATCTCCATGCACCACTAAAATAGGGGAGGGTAATATATAAAAGAATAGTTCAAAGTGGCTTACATGGAAACATAAAATTTTGACCAGCCTAATAACAGAAGTACCTCACACTCTTAGGGTATGTTTCACACACTTTTCCTAGTTAAGAGCACTCTAAAAAAGATTTTTTGAGTGCTAAATGTAACAATTACAGTGAACACAAGATTTTTTTTTAAAAAAACAGACAGACTGTATTGCAGTTGCTATGTCAAATACCAGTGTCTTGCAGACAGTACAACGCTACATAAATGTCATGGCTTAACACTAGCTGGTAATTAAGTACCATGCAGCTGCTCTCTCACTCCTCCCTCATCCAGAGACATGGGGAGAAGAGTTGGAAAGAAATGTAAAACCTGAGGGCTGAGATAAGAACAATTCAACAAATGAAATAAAATAAAAATGAAAACAATAAATGAAAACAATAGTAACAATGATGACAATAACAGTTAGAATGAAAAGGGGGAGGGAAAGAATAAGATCCAGAGGGAAAGGAAGAAAGGATCACGTGGTGCACAATGGAACTGCACACCACCCACTGACTGATGCCCAGCCAGTCCCCCCAAAAATGACCTGCCCGCCCTGGCCAACCCCCCAGGTATGACATCCCATGTATATACCAGGCGTGACATCCCATGGTATGGAATACCTCTTTGGCTAGTTTGGGTCAGCTGACCTGGCTGTGTCCCCTCCCAATTCCTTGTGCCCCTCCAGCCTTCTTGCTAACAAGGCCTGAGGGACTGAAAAGTCTCACATCAAAACCCAAACACAGCAGGGTACTAGCTCCTAAGAAGATAATTAACCCCATCCCAGCTGAAACCAGGACAATAAAACAGAATACTCACCAGTTTCCCCATCTTTGAAATCCTGCAGCTTGAAGTACATGTACAGCAAACTGACATATATATACAAAGAAGAACACAAAGAACCTGTATGAACTGTCACTCCTGAAAGAGGGGGGGGGGGGGAAATTAAAGCAGCCAGGAAATGTATGACATTATGACATTTTACAAATACTGTAGTACCAATCTAATATTTTTTTTCTGCATTAACTAGAGGAAAAGTGCTTTGATTTATTGATGGTGACTTGAAATACCAGTAATCCTGTGGTTTTGTAGAGTGTTTATTTACAAGAGCTGCTGCTGCTTCTTTAACATAGTATTTTTGGCACTTGCACCTCTAACAGAGGTGAGAATAGCGAGATACTATTCCTTAGTGTTATGTTCAGCACACAGCATGACCTCTTAAGCTGAACATAGAACTTTTGCTACAGTGCATGAAGAACAAAAGTCTGCTCCACTTTCAGACTGAAATTCACAGTGCTGGCAGGTTGGGAAGAAAATATTTTACTTGTAAGAGGAAATAACATATAGTATGGAATTACTGAAACATAATGCAGATCAGAATACTGAAGCATCTGTTGTTTAAAAACAAAATATATAAAATATGTTTGCTGTTTAAATTACTAAAATGTTAGTCTGACAAAACCCTAAAGTGTTAAAAGTCTGTCAAAAACCCCACATATAAACATATGGGCAAAATATTAACAAGGACCTCAACGCATTACTATCAAAACTAATGAGTGCATGATATGCTTCCTACCAAAATTTAAAAGGAAGTAAAAATCAATTAATTCACGGAACCAGATTTTGCCAGTAATAGCTCTTTCTGCAGAAGGGAATTTGTTCATTTCTATTTATTCAACAAGTTCAGTTCAATAACTATTTCGTTTTCAGCTGAAGAAATGACTGAAAGTTGAATATGCAAGTAGTAGTTTTCCTTTCCCAAACAATATTCATTAAGAAACACTAAGGATTTACTACATCTAAAACCCTGAAAGATAACATCACACTGAACTCCACCAAATACGTAATAATAATTTAATATAAAACAACACTACTAAGAAAGAGTATGTAAGATTTATAATTAGTTAATGAAAGCTACCATTTTAAAATACTGGCAATTCTCTGTATTTTTAATTTATCTAAATTTGTACCCACATTGTAACCCAAGCCATGAACAAAAGTTAGACTAGTAAATGAAAAATACCCTTCTCATTTTTTAGCTTTAAGGATATAAGAATTTAGTGTATGAGCACATGCAAGTTAAACTATATGATTCCCCAAGAATGTGTGGGTACAGCAATATCTCTTTGGCTAGCAAGAAGAAACATCTCATTTAGCCTAAAGGTTACACTCAACTATATTTTATGGCGATCAATCTTTCTCTACAAAAATTAGTGCATTTAAACTGAGAACACCCTGATTCATTTCAATGTAAAAAATAATTCCCATGAAATACTGTAAGAGTACAGGAATTCAGAATCTTGACACGCTGATTTTCACAAAAAAACACAACTTAACTTTTGCATGCAAACTAACCATTCTATTTTTAAAGACTAAGATACCACACCTCAAACTTCTGAGGTCTTCAAAATCCAGATTGCTATATGCTAGGAAAAATACTGGAGTTAGATTACTATATACCTGGTCTACTCATTCTTAAGAATCTCAGTCTACTTCAATTACAAACACTGCAGGTCACTTAACAATTTAACAAGATTTTTTTAAGTGTAGAGTTTTATGAAGTTCATTAAGGAAGTCAAAACCTGAAGGCACCCTTAACTATTAACCTGCTTGTGAAGGGATAGAAATTTATTGAAAATTTTCCTTAAATCTGTTATCAGCCCAATACAGTTAAATATTTCTTACAACTATTATGTCAATTGTAGAAGCTATAAATAGAATAGAATAGAATAGTTCAGTTGGAAGGTACCTATAACGATCATCTAGTCCAACTGCCTCACTAATTCAGGGCTGACCAAACATTGGGCACGTTGTTGTTAAGGGCATTATCCAAATGCCTCTTAAACACTGACAGGCATGGAGCATTGACCACCTCTCCAGGAAGCCTGTTCCAGTGTTTGACAACCCTCTTGGTAAAGAAATGCTTCCTAATGTCAACTCTGAACCTCCCCTGATGCAGCTTTGCAGCTTTGAACCATTCCCACACATCCTGTCACTGGATACCTGGGAGAAGAGATCAGCACCTCCCTCTCCACTTCCCCTCCTCAGGAAGCTGCAGAGAGCAATGAGGTCACCCCTCAGCCTCCTTTGCTCCAAATTAGACAACCCCAGAGTCCTTAACCGCTCCTCATAGGACATTCCTTCCAGCCCTTTCACCAGCTTTGTTGCCCTCCTCTGGATGCATTCAAGGACCTTCACATCCTTCTTAAATTGTCGGGCCCAGAACTGCACACATTACTCAAGGTGAGGCCGCACCAATGCTGAATACAGTGGGCTAATCACCTCTCTTGACCAGCTGGTTATACTGTGTTTGATGCACCCCAGGATGCAGTTTGGCCTCTTGGCTGCCAGGCCACACTGCTGACTCATATTGAGCCTGCTGTCAACCAGCACTGCCAGATCCTTTCCTGCAGGGCTGCTCTCCAGCCACTCCTCTCCCACTTTATACTTGTGCCCGGTGTTACTCTGTCCCAGGTGCAGAATCTGGCATTTCGACTTGTTACATTTCATGCCACTGATGATTGCCCAGTGCTCCAGCCATCTAGATCCCTCTCCAATGCCTCTTGTCCCTCGAGAGAGTCAACAGCATCTCCCAGCTTCGTATCATCAGCAAACTTGCTAATGATGCATTCAGGTCCTGCATCCAGATCACTGATAAATATATTGAACGTAACTGGCCCTGGAACTGAAGGGGGCCAGATGATGTCTGGGAAGCTGAAATCTCCCATAAGGACAAGGGCTACTAATCCAGATATTTCTCCTAATTCCCTATAGAATAACTCATCAGTGCTATCATCCTGGCTGGTTGATCAGTAGTAGATACCCACTACGACATCTTTGTTTACCATCCTCCTAATCCTCACCCAGAGGCTCTCAACCACATCATCACTAACTGTAAAGGCTGTACAATCAAACCTCTCCCTTACAGTGCAACTCCTCCACCTTGTCTGCCCTGCCTATCCCTCCTGAACAGCCTTCCATCCCAGCACTCCAGTCCTGGGAGTCATTCCACCAAGTCTTGCTAATACCAATGATATTATAGCTCTTGGAACAGATCAATGCTTTCAGTTAATCCAGCTTGTTTCTCATATTGTGTGCACTCATGCAAAAGCATTTCAGATGTGCTTTTGAACCATCCATGCTCCCAGGAGCAAATATTTTAAAAATATTTTAAAGGACATTCTATGATACTCCTAATTGTTGCCATCGACATTTCAGATACAGCAACTGAATTATTGGCAAACATTCTACTTGTTTCTAATGAAATTGTGTTAAAGGATTATCATAATGATAAACAAGCAAATTCTGGAATGTTAATGCATTTCAGTAAGTAGTATGTTTTTAAATATATTAAGTCAAGCTGAAGTTCTTACCTGAAAGCTCCATAAAGTGGTCTGTACCAGCAGACAAAAGAACAAGGGGTAAAAAGCAAGAACCAGAGGATACTCAATCCAAAATCAACCCCTCGTGTAGCATCAATGTAAAACCAGGCCAAACATCCAAAGATATTAAGAAATAGTGTAACTGTATTGACTGTAAAAGCAAAAAAGTATTAATTAAATTATGTTCATATTAATACATTATTACAACTGCTAAAGTAATACTCAAACTGTGCATGTTTTAAAAAAACCATAAGCATGCTGACAATAAATCAATATCCTCTCTCAGCCATAAGCTGATTTTTATAGTCTTCTAACTTTCAGGTTAAAGCCAGTATTCACAAGTGAAAGTACTGAACATGAAAATTCAAGTAGTATCAGATGTATATCAAAGAAAAAAAAAGTTCATAAAAATGAAATATTTTCAAACTTAAAATTATGAAAAAAAGAGGTTTCTACAGCTGCAATAACTGATACTTCTTCTACAGCAATTACTGCATACAGATATTTGCACTTTTTTAACATGCTGGTTATTTATTTTCTCTTACAATCAGGCAAGTAAATGAGTGCAGGACTGTCAGCCTTAATATTACAATACAAAACTACTAGATTTTATTATTATTTTTTTAGAGAAAAGCTTATAATTTCTAGAAAATAAATAATAAATTTAGCACTGTAAACATTCTAATTTCAAAGGAAATTTTCCCCCAAAATATCTTTTAATGAAAAGCTGTCTTACATGTAATAAAGCAAAAAATCATACTTCGTAAAAGTGTTTCTCAGTAAAACAAGATCTGCAAGAAGCTGTTATACATCCTTTAATACATACTGCATATTCAAATATTTACTGTAACATTGGTCTTAAACATCTGCCTTATTGGTGCTCAGTTCTTAGCTCAATACTGACATTTTCTCATTGGCAGACCTTGTTACAGGTTAACTACTGAATTTCTACTAAAGAAAATGCATTGGCATTACAATTTCAGTTTATTTCAAATACATTTAGTCCTTGGAACAGAAAAAGATACAGCAGTAGTAAGAAACATTGCAGCTACCACTTTCATGCTATCTGGCACAGACGTTAGCTCTGCCAGACTTAAAAGATGAACATGAATTTATGTCTTTATTCAGCAATAACCAGTGATTCAGGAGAGATTTTGCTATCTCAGAGGACAGTTTCTAACCTTGTCAACCAGGATACAGTATGTATAGCTGAAAGTGCACAAGCAACTCCTTGCAGCAACGATTTTTTATTTAAGTCTAGAGAAACATTCTCATCATTCTACTGGAAGGTAAAGGCAAACAGAAGAATCATAGAATCACAGAATGGTATGGGTTGGAAGAGACCTTTAAAGGTCATTTAGTCCATCCCCCCTGCAATTAGCAGGGACATCTTCAACTAGATCAGGTTGTTCAGAGCCCTGTCCAACCTGACCTTGAATGTTTCCAGAGATGGGGCATCTACAACCTCTCTGGGAAACCTGTTCCGTTGTTTCACCACCCTCACTGTAAAAAATGTCTTCCTTACATGTAGTCTGAATTGATCCTCTTTTATTTTACAACCCTTACCCCTTGTTCTATCACTACAGTCCCTACTAAAAAGTCTGTCTCCATCTTTCTTATAAACCCCCTTAAAGTATTGAAAGGCTGCAATAAGGTCTCCCTGGAGCTTCTCTTCTCCAGGCTGAACAGCCCCAACTCTCTCAGATTTTCCTCATAGGAGAGATGTTCCAGCCCTCTGATCATTTTGTGGCCCTCCTCTGGACCCGCTCCAACAGGTCCATGTCTGTCTTGTACTGAGGACTCCAGAACTGAATGCAGTACTCCAGGTGGGGTCTCACCAGAGTGGAGTAGAGGGGAAGAATCACCTCCCTCGACCTGCTGGCCATGCTTCTTTTGATGCAGCCCAGCATACGGTTGGCTTTCTGAGCTGTGAGCAGACAGTGCTGGCTCATGTCCAGCTTTTCATCCACCAATACCCCCAAGTCCTTCTCTGCAGGGTTGCTCTCAATCCCTTTGTTCCCCAGCTTATATTGATACTGGGGGTTGCCCCAACCCAGGTGCAGGACCTTGCACTTGGCCTTGTCGAAGCTCATGAGGTTCACGTGGGCCCACTCCTTGAGCTTGTCCAGGTCCCTTTGAATGGCATCCTGTCTCTCAGGCATGTCAACTGCACCATTCAGCTTGGTGTCATCTGCAAATTTGCTGAGGGTGCACTCGATCCCACGATGTCACTGATGAAGACATTAAACAGTACTGGTCCAAATACAGACCCCTGAGGGACACCATTTGTTACTGATCTCCATCTAGACATTGAGCTTTTGACCACTACCCTCTGGATGCGACTATCCAACTAATTTGTCATCCACCAAATAGTCCATCCATCAAATACATATCGCTCCAATTTAGAGAGAAGGATGTTGTGGGGGACCATGTCAAAGGCCTTACAGGAGTCCAGAGAGGTGACATCCATAGCTCTTCCCTTGTCCACTGATGTAGTCACTCCATCGTAGAAGGCCACTAGGTTGGTCAGGCAATATTTGTCCTTGGTGAAGTCATGCTGGCTGTCTCAAATCACCTCCCTGTCCTCCATGTGCCTTAGCATAGATTTTAGGAGGATCTGTTCCATGATCTTCCCAGGCACAGAGGAGAGGCCGACAGCTCAGTAGTTCCCAGGGTCCTCCTTTCTACGCCTTTTAAAAATGGGTGCAATGTCTCCCTTTTTCTAGTTGCTGGGGTCTTCACTTGACTGCCATGACTTTTTCAAATATCATGGAGAGTGGCTTGGCATCTACATTAGCCAGTTCCCTCAGGACTCTGGGATGCATCTCGTCAGGTCCCATAGACTTATGTATGTTCAGGTTTCTCAGGTGGTCTCAAACGTGATCTTCTCTTACAGTGGGAGGGACCTTGTTCCCCCAGTCCCTGCCTTGAGGTCCATCCACTTGAGAGGTGTGGCTTAAATAAGCCCTAAATCAACTTAGTGGAAAAAAATCTTAAAGCAAAAAGGCCCCATTAATGCATAAAGGGCTGAAGGAACTCGAAACACATTTCCCACAGACAATTCATATTTTCCTCCAAGACTCACCAGAAAAAAATGTACTTTTAAACAAAGAGCATTTAATGCATCTACATATCTTAGCACTGTTCTAAGAGGTTAGGAAAGCAACTCATTTCCGAATTTGTATGCCTCATAAAGCACAACAAAGGTTACAAATCCAAATACCTACCTTTCTTTGATGAATATGAGAAAGCTTACTAAGGGGTATTCTTTCTTTTTCTAGTCAATATTGGAAAACAGGGAGACCCCCCTAGATTACTAGAAAAGTCCACATTCTGGTGGAGTTTGAACTTTCTAAAATTATTACTTCTTTTTTTTTTTTTTTTGGTAATTGCAGTTACGATAACAGGACAAGTTTTAAAAGAACACCATCACTGCAGAAGAGGGTTGAAACAATGTCACAGCCACTACTGACACTTATTGCACAGTAAAACTGGTAACATAGGGGTCTACTTCACTACTGTCATGTAGAATCTCAGCTGTAAAAACTGAGTATCAGGCAAGCTACAGATGAAGACACAAGATTTTGCTGACAGTTCTCCCTTCACTCCACTTGCCCTTCTCTCTGCCTGCTTTAAGCTACAGAGAGATATTTGTTCTTTGAGATAATGCTTTCACTAAGTGACGTAAATAACCTTTGCTGTTGTATGAACACACAGGTGTTTTCATGTTCAGGGTAATGTTTTCAAGTACCTTCAACCTACTTGACTCTTCAAATTCAACCCTGATACAAGTTATTAGAAGATAATGACCACCTGAGAGTTGAAATGACCTAAGGCTTTGGCAAAAGTCTGCATCATGCAATGTCTAGATGACATTTATGAGTGACTAGTCCCACCTTCTACAGTGGATTTACTTGCTTATTTAAAGATTAATGACCCAACAATGAATACAGAAAGCTGTGAATTACGATTAAGTGGAATTCACTTGATTCAATGCTGACTGCTCATTTTATGTTTTTCAATTACATTGTTCAATCACAGTAATAAGACTACCAGATTAACAAATAAAATTATGCAGATTTGCTAACTAAATCTGGAGCATTGAAAAAATACAGAAGAGTTCTGAAATTCATATCCCCTTAGTATGCTAAAAATATATTAATGGCATCAAAGCACCTAAATCTTTGGAATTTCATCACTCGGTATTTATTAGGCTCTCACCACACTGGACAAGGCAGAAGAAACAAATGTTGTGGCATTTGTACATTTGGTGCATCCAGCATTTCTCTAGTCAAAGCATAGCACCTGAATGAGGGCAAAATTAACCCCACAAAGACTGTAGAGCACTTTTGGTATACAAAGGATAGTTGTAACATGGACTGATTCTTTATCTAATTTACTTTATACTATTTTTCTTTAAATAGACTAAAATGATATTGTTTCCACTATAGACTAAAACTATGCTAAACTATATACAACTATGTCTATTATAAAGCAAATTGATATTACACTTCTTAAACTCACAAGTCTATTGACACTGATTGTGAATTATATTTCTTAATATATAAGCTGATTTTAAAAACAGTAAAATTATTTCTAAGGTAATAAATGGTCAAAGATCATTTTACAGCAACAGGGATATTTAAAAAAGAAAACTGCAATATACTATAACAAACTGCCTTAGGGTAATCCTCTCCCTTTTTTTCTATGGAAGTTTCTATGAAATAATCCAATACTTTTAAGATTGAAGCTAACAAAAATATTTCACTTCAACATTTGATTTCTGGATTTAAAACAATTTCTCATTACAGATGTTGCAAAAGCCAAAGTAGCAGGTATGTTTGAATAGGCACTTTTTCTTTTCTTTTAAAAAATACTTACACATCCATAAATAGTACATAATCTTTACTGTCTTCTGGAATTCTACAGGAATGTCTACAGAAAAGTCCTGGTAGAAACATGGACCCACTGGAAAATTCTCAGGAAGAGGTGGCCAGTTATTTTTTCTATCTGTAAAACAGGAAAAAGAAAAAAAAAGAAAAAACAGCACTTTATAATACAGTTTAAATCCCTGTATACTAGAAAGAGATACACATTTGGACTTGTTCAAATTGTTTTATGCACAAGTTTCACGAGTGTATGAATAACTTGAGCTACCAAACCCCAAGAGTTTTATTAGCAATCCTCACACAATACTGAAAATAAACTTCAGAAATAAAAGACAATGAAGTGCAGACAGATGAAATTACAATATTTTATCTATGTGAAAGATTAAGCAGGCATCTGACAGTTCCTATAAAGTAATGAGAAAAGATAATTCTTCACAAAATTTCTCAGAGTTCCCTGACTTATAAATGCACATTTCCCTAAGTCCTACCACACTCTCATATTTTGTGGAACAGAGGGGACTGAAAAGCATTCTCCATTCTTACAGTCTTGATATTTCTAACACCTGGATATCTCTAACACTTAGAACTAGTTCCCAATACAGTTTACAGCCAAAGCTTTACCTAAAATCCCATAAGCCTGAAGAAAGGCAGCTATTTAAATGATCTAAACTACTTTTTTGTTACAAGAAGCCCTACGGCACCAATATATTTTGATACAGTTGTGTGACAGAGTGAGGACATCACAAAAGACAACACAATATCAGACACTTGGATTTCCTGTATGCTGATCTGCTCACAGACTAGAGTATACATTCTGCTGAACACAAGTCATACCAAGCATAGACTCAGAGATTCAACTGAGAGAACTGCAACAAACCTTTACCGTAACATTTCAAATTCTGGATGTAAGAGATACATTAATCACCATATTCCAAAAGTGGAGCTGAACTAGTGACTAACCTAAAGGCACCTTTATTTGAAACTATGATGAGGTTTTGCTTGCAGTTTTTATCTTTAACCATATCTTTACTAGCAGTTCATCTGGTAAAAACAGAAAACTTGCAAAACTTACACACTTGCATTATTTCTTATTTCTTTCCCCACTCAGACAAGATGAAGTTGACAGTTCTGTCCAAACAGGTCCAAAGCACTAAGTATCTGTTAAATTTCCTGCCTCTTCCACTGAACATTTTTTATCAAGCCTTTTAGAGTAGGGGATTTACAGAGGGAGCATACAGAAGGTAATCAAGTAATATTCCCATCCATATTAAAAACTTCTTTGGGATTTCTTATATGAAAAATATTTTATAATAATTCAGATCATTCTGTAGTATATGGTTATTTCTTTCAGGACAGACAGTGTCAAGATAGAGTCACAGAAAAAATCAGATATCTGATGATAGTTCAAGTTCTTACTTAAGAATTTTATTTGATGTGCTTTCCCACCCCTGTGGCACAGGTTTCAAAATTTTCAACTAAGACTGAAAGACAGCTTGGTGAGATTGTTTGAGATCAAAAACCAAGTGGCCTTTTTCTAAATACACTTTGGATACTCATATTCCAAGATTGTATCTTGATAAGCAAAGAGCTAGCTCAGTTATTTCATTCAATGCAACAAATTACCATCTCAAGGCCTATTAACATAACTTTAATGGCATGCCTACATTATGAATGCAGACACCCCCGAACTAGCTTCATGCAAGCCCAGAAATGGATTTTCAGGCATGCCCAAATGAACTAGCTGAAATAGGAAGCAGCACACTTTAATAAGCTAAAGTGCAATACTGCACAGGACCTGAGCAGAGAAGACCAAAGGCATTGAGCTGAGCAGACCTACTAGCTTGAAAATTTGTAGCCAATTGCATATGAAAACAGTGTCCTAGATGTGCATCCAGCATCTTAAATCAAATGCAAATAGCTAGAGTACTGTTGCAAAAGACCTTGCCCTCCAATCAAAAAATCTCTACAGTGTTTCCAAGAGTGTGCAAAAGAAAAAAAATCAGAAGGAAAAGAATATTGTTCTCCTCAGTAACAACATACAATTTCTGGTTTGCAGCATCTTTTATGCAATCATTTGGCAAAATTCCAATATCCTCTTTAAAGCTTTAAGAGCTCTCTCTATTCAGCCTTCCTAAAGAATCCTTTAGATTCTTCACGGACTCTTCAAGCACTTTGATGTGAACAACTGCAACCTAATAACACAGTCCATATCCATTTTAGAAATATCCTGAAGCATACACGGGGTATCAGAGTTATGTTCTACAATACAGATGAACAAAACTGTCCCTGAAGCCTGGAAGAGTCAAGTCATCAATCCAGACCATAACATAAGTTAGTGAAATTAGATGAAGAGCAATATATGGAGAAGGAATTGAAATAAAAATGAAAAAAAAAATCATTATCTGGGAGAAGAGGTACAGAGATTAATAAAGAGACTGAAAAGAATAAATACTGAGAAAATAAAAATGCTTTAATGTAGGGACAATATCACCGTGATTCTTTTCCTTAGAAGAAAAATAGCAATTCCCCATTCCCAGCTTCTAGCATATGACTGGCATAAATTTCCCTGAGAATTTGAATTACTAAATGATTATGCAATCTGGAATTGTACCACAGGAGCAAAAAAACCAGCACATGAAAAAACAAGAGTCAGAATTCTAGATACAAGTGAAAAGATGACACAAAGTCAACCTTGCATACAGTGTTTTGGGTTTTTAGTTTTGTTTTCTGTTTTTTTTCTAACTTCAGTCTTAAGTTTTTCCTTTTGAAAAGGAATATTCCCATAGATCTATTTCTAGAAAAGTATCTTCAGTTAAGAGGCTGTAAATCTTCTCATTTGTGAAACTGCAGTACAAAAACTGATGGTTTCACATAGCACACTTACAGTTTGTCTCAAAATGACATAAGGATCTTGACTGTTGGTTCCAGTGTCATATGAAAAAATAAATAAAAGATTAATAATAGAATAAATCCTTCTGCTATTTGCATAGAATATTGTGTCTGTAACATACCAAAAGATAAGAAAATATTTCAAAATAGGAAAGTTCTCCCACAGCTATAAATGCTGACAGAAGAGAGACCAAAGAGATGTTCCTTGTGAAGTTACTTTTACTTCTTCTCAAACTGCTTACTTGGATATTAGCCTTAAATAAAAATAGCTGATAGCAGAGAGCAACATGTAACATATGACTGTTGTGACTTAACCCCAGCCAGCAACTAAGTACCATGCAGTCAATCAACCACTCCCGCCCACCCCGACCCCAATGGGATGGGGAAGAGAATCAGGAAAAAGGTAAAACCCATGGGTTCTGATAAGAACAGTTTAATAATTGAAATAAATTAAAAATAATAATAGTAACAACAACAACAATAATTGCAATAAGAGGAGAGGGAGAGAAAAGAATAAAACCCAAGGGGGAAAAAAAGTCATGCACAATACAATTACTCACCATGTGCTAACCGATGCCCAGCCAGTCCCCAAGCATTGATCAGTGGCCCCCAGCCAACTCCCCCTGGTTTATATACCAAGCATGACATTCTATGGTATGGAATATCCCTTTGGCTAGTTTGGGTCACCTGTCCTGGCTGTGTCCCCTCCCAATTTCTTGTGCACCTGCTCGCTGGCAGGCCATGGGAAACTTGAAAAGTCCTTGACTTAGGGTAAGGACTACTTAGCAACAACTAAAACATCAGTGTGTTATCAACATTATTCTCATACTAAATCTAAAACACAGCACTGTACCAGCTACTAGGAAGAAAATTAACTCCATCCCAGCCGAAATCAGGACAGTAGCCACCCCATATTCCATACCATTTCCATCATGCCCAGGTCCATCCCACACATCCCTGTTAACCACCATCACATTTCCAGTAACACGATATGTTCATATATACACACACAGAGATATCATTCCCTTAGTCTATGAGCCATCCCTCTAAAATGTCCATTCAGTTTGTTTAGTCCATGACTTTGGGCTCCATATGTCGTAACAGTCCTTCAGGGCAGGAAAGATGGTGTGTGGTGTTGGACTGTTGCAGGTTGAAGCTAGTTCTGATTCCATCACCTGCTCTACTTCTCCTGTCTTGCTAAAGTTCAATCTTAATTAATGTAACTTCATTAATGTCCCTCGGGAGTCAGGTTCAGATCGCCAAATCCGGAGTGGCTTAGATGGGAGCCGTGAGGTACCCAGTGCGGTGATGGGCATGTAGCCGCCATAGAAGTGATAATATACAGTGTTGTATAGCATTTAACATCAGAATTTAATTCATTGGCTATTCTCCCAAAATCAAATCCCCTTGAGGCATACATCGAACTTCCCCATCTACCTACATTACCCACCAAGTGCATCCAGGTCTTTGAGCAAATGCAATCCCATGGATGGATTTCCCTTTGCCTGAGGCAGGAACGACCCACACTGTTTTCCCAACATATTTCTAAGGTGCACTACAGGAATTTTAACCCCCTCTACAGTACATAAAAGCTTTGACTGGCCAGGGCCAGCTCGATTGGCAGATCCCCTAGCACTGCCTAACTAGGTGACTTTTGCTAAATGTGCATCTCAATGTTTGAAAGTTGCACCACCCATTGCTCACTGTGGTCTTTAACAGTCCATTACATCATTCGAATTTCCCAGAGTCTGGTGCATGGTAGGGAATGTGATATACCCACTAAATGCCATGATCTTTGGCCCAGGTGTCTATGAGGTTGTTTTGGAAATGAGTCGCATTGTCTGACTCAATTCTTTCTGGGGAACCATGTTGCCATAAACACTGCTTTTAAAGGCCCAGGATAGTGTTCTGGGCAGTGGCATGGGGCTCAGGGTATGTTTCCAGCCATCTGGTGGCTGCTTCCAGCACTGTAAGCACATGGCACTTGTCTTGGCAGGTTTGTGGGAGTGTGATATAGTCAATCTGCCAAGTCTCCCCATATTTATATTTCAGCCAACGTTCTCCATACCAGCGAGGCTTTAACCGCTTGCCTCACTTAATTGCATCACGATTCACATTCATGAATAACCTGTGCGACAGTGTCCATGCTCAAGTCCACCCCTCGATCACGAGCCCATCCATATGTTACATCTCCTCAATGGCCTGAAGTGTCATGGGCCCACCGAGCACCTTTATGTTGCAAATCTATATCTACCTGAGCCACTTCAATTTTGGCTGCCTGATCTACCTGTTGGTTGTTTAGATGTTCTTCAGTGGCCTGACTCCTGGGTACATGAGCATCCATGTGAAGTACCTTAACAACCAGGTCCTCCACCTGGGCAGCAATATCTTGCTATAGTGTGGCAGCCCAGATGGGTTTACCTCTGCTTTGCCAATTACTCTGCTTCCATTGCTGCAACCACACCCACAGGGCATTTGCCACCATCCATCAGTCAGTATAGAGGTAAAGTATTGGCCATTTTTCTCCTTCAGCAATGTCTAAAGCCAGCTTGGATAATGCCAAAATGACTCAATTCACTTTCTCCTTCAGCAGTTTCTGCAACTTGTTGTAGGGGGCTCCATACAGCTCCCACCTCTGATGCTTTCCTACAGTATGGCAGGACCCATCAGTGAACAAGGCATATTGCTTCTCATGTTCTGGCAATTTATTATACAGTAGAGCCTCTTCAGCATGCGTCACCTCCTCCCCTCTAGTGACATTCCAATATCTTTGTCTTCTGGCCAGTCCATGATCACTTCCAAGACTCCTGGATGACTGGGGTTTCCTATTTGAGCACATTGTGTGATCAGTATGACCCACTTGCTCCACGTAGCATCAGTTGCATGATGTGTAGTGGAAACCCTCCCTTTGAACATCCAGCCCAGCACTGGCAACCAGGATGCCAGGAGGAGCTGCGCTTCAGTATCGATTACTTCTGAAGCAGCTCGAACCCCCTTCATAAGCTGCCAGTATCTCTTTTTCAGTTGGAGGATAGTGGGCCTCAGATCTTCTCTATCCCTGACTCCAAAAGCCCAAGGGTCTAGCTTGAGTCTCCCCTCGTGCTTTCTGCCAGAGGCTGCAGGTAGGGCCTTTCTCTCCGGCTGTGGTGTAGAGCACACCTTTCCCTGTCCAGACCGGCCCAAGGGCTACAGCTTGAACTATCTCCTATTTAAATTGTTCAAAGGCTTGTCATTGCTAGGGACCCATCTGAAATCATCCTTCTTCCAGGTCACCTGATAGAGAGGGCTTACAATCATACTGTAGTTTGGAATGTGCATTCTCCAAAAGCCCACAGCACCTATGAAAGCCTGAGTTTCTTTCCTACTAGATGGTGGAGACATAGCTGTTATTTTGTTGATCACATCCATTGGGATCTGATGACATCCATCTTGCCATTTTATTCCCAAAACCTGAATCTCCTGTGCAGGTCCCTTGACCTTACTTTGTTTTATGGCTAACTGGCTTTCAGAAGAATTTGAATTATGTTCTTCCTTTTCTCAAAAACTTCTGCTGTATTGCCCCACACAATGATGTCATCAATGTATTGCAGGTGTTCCAGAGCTCCACCCTGTTCCAGTGCAGCCTGGATCAGACCATGGCAGATGGTAGGGCTGTTTCTACCCCTGGGACAGTCGATTCCAGGTGCATTGGATGCCCCTCCAAATGAAAGTGAACTGTTGCCTGCACTCTGCTGCCAAAGGGATTCAGAAAAACGCATTAGTGATATCAATGGTGGCATACCACTCAGCTGTCTGACTCCAGTTCATACTGAACTTCTAGCATGTCTGGTACAGCAGCACTCAACACTGGCGTTGCGACTTCATTCAGGCCACAATACTGTCAGTCTCCACTCTCCTTTCACCCCAGACTGTACATACCCATACACCCCAGACTTTCACACTGGCCATATGGGGCTATTAAAGGGTGAGTGGGTCCTGCTGATCACTTCTTGGCTCTCCAGCTGGCGAATCAGCATACAGATGGGAATCGGGGAGTCTTGGTTGGTGCAATATTGCTGCCAGTGCACCGTTTGTGGTAACAATAGGCACCTGTTGTTCTTCAACCTTCAGCAACCCCACAACAGAAAGGTCCTCTGAGAGAACAGGCAAGGTAGACAGCTGCTTCATTTCCTCCACCTCCAAGGCAGCTTTACCAAAAACTCACTAGTACCCTTTTGGGTCCTTAAAATACGCTCTCCTTAGGTAGTGTATGCCAAGGATGCATGGAGCCTCTGGGCCAGTCACAATGGGGTGTTTTTCCCACTCATTCCCAGTCAGGCTTATTTCAGTCTCCAAGACAGTTATCTGTTGGGATTCCCCTGTCACCCCAGAAATACAAATGTGTTCTGCCCCCTTATAGCTTGATGTCATTCGGGTATACTCTGCACCAGTATCTACTAGAGCCTTATACTCCTGTGGGTCTGATGTGCCAGGCCATTGGAACCACACAGTCCAGTAAAGCTGGTTCTCCCTCTCCTCCACCTGGCTGGAAGCAGGGCCCCTCTAGTCTTCGTCATATGATTCACCACCAGGGCAGCAAGCAGTGTGTAGCAGCTGTAGAGCAGAGCAGCCCTGACCACTTCCTTCTTGTGAAAATAGATTAGAATTTATTTCCATAGGATCAGGAATAAGATCAGTCCTTCCACTTTGTGTGGGAAATTGCCCATTGGAGACTGGAACAGGCTTCCTATAAGAACCCCCATTTGTGATTGTGTTTCCTTGCAATTCATGTACCTGTGCCTCTAGGGTCGAGGTATGATTTCCATCTCACTTCCTCATGTCCGTTTTGTGGTCCCACAGCAAAAAACACAGAGTGTACCATGGTGCGTACCTCATATATTCTCTCTTTCAAGCAGAAAAGCACTTACTGTTAATAACTGAGATGTGGGTATGTACAGATGAGGAGTAGTATCTAGCCTCGCCAAGTCACTGGACCAGCTTCTCCACAGCTGAGGAGGGAGGAAAAGATACTGTCTTTGTATTCATGGAGTTGGTGAGCCACTTCATCCACTGTCAGTGTCTCTTCATTGCTCCAGCTCGTTACTGCCAATGAGTTGGTATACAATGATAGTGTGCTCTGTATAAATTTCGACAACACAGAACTGAAGAATCATAGAATGGTTTGGGTTGGAAGGGACCTTAAAGGTCATCTAGTTCCACTCCCCCTGACATGGGCAGGGACATCTTCCACTAGACCAAGTTGCTCAAAGCCCCATCCAACCTGGCCTCAAACACTTCCAGGGATAGGGCATCCACAAGTTCTCTGGGCAACCTGTTCCAGTGTCTCACCACCCTCACAGTAAAGAATTTCTTCCTAGTATCTAATCTAAATCTACCCTCTTTCAGTTTAAAACCACTACCCCTTGGGCCTGTCTCTACAGGCCCTACTAAAAAGTCTGTCCCCATCTTTCCTATAAAGTATTTTCCCTTAAAGTATTGAAAGGACGCAATAAGGTCTCCCCAGAGCCTTCTCTTCTCCAGGCTGAACCACCCAAACTCTCTCAGCCTGTCTTCAATAGGGGAGGTGCTCCAGCCCTCTGATCATCTTTGTGGACCTCCTCTGGACCTGCTCCAAAAGGTCCCTGTCCTTCTTATGTTGGGGTCTCCAGAGCAGGATCCAGTACTGCAGGTGGGGTCTCATGAGAGCTGAGTAGAGGGGCAGAATCAGCTCCCTTGACCTGCTGGCCATATTTCTTTTGATGCAGCCCAGGATACAGTTGGTTTTCTGGGCTTCAAGTGCATGTTGTCAGGTCATGTTGAGCTTCTCGTCCATCAGTGCCCACAATTTGTTCTTACAGCTGCTTTTGATCCATTCTCCACTCAGCCTGTATTTGTGCTTGGGATTGCCCTGACCCATGTGCAGGACCTTGCACTTGGCCTTGTTGAACTTCATGAGTTTCACACAGGCCCACCTCTCAATCCTGTCAAGGTCTACAAATCCAGGTAGATGATGTCAGTTGCTCTTCCCTCATCTGTCAATGCTGCATTCCCATCATAGAAGGCCACCAAATTTATCAGGCATGATTTACCCTTAGTGAAGCCATGTTGGCTGCCACCAATCACCTCCTTATTTTCCATGTGCCTTAGCATAGCTTCCAGGAGGATCTGTTCCATGATCTTACCAAGCACTGAGGTGAGACTGACCACCGTGTAGTTCCCCAGGTCTTCCTTATTTCCCTTTTTAAAATTGGGGGTTACATTTCCCCTTTTCCAGTCCGTGTGAACCACCAGACTGCCATGACTCCTCAAATATGATGCATAGTTGTTGCAGAATGGATGAAAGAGAACGGCCACGGTTCCATAGAAGGACTGTGTGATACAGCTTTTGACATAAGTCTGGAGTGAACCAAGCTAGGCCGCAGCAAGAAATTACCAGACTTGCTAGAAATGGAAAATTACCAGGCTTGCTAAAAAGGGAAGAGAGATAAGGTCATGCTGACCTTGTGCCTAATGTTGTAAATAACTTTGAGGAATTCGCGTAGACAAGAGAAGAAAAAAAAAATATATGTAGTTAGCTATCCGCAGAAACCACAAATAGGAGGACGTATGAAAGTGTAATCCTTTAGAGCTTAGCCAATCAGCAGATGATTTGTAGGCATAATTAACTGGAACTGTATATAAGACATAATTGCGCCGTAATAAATCGAAGCTTGCTCTATCACTCATATTGAGTCGGCTGCTTGCTTTCCCTCGCTCGTCAAAGTGGCGCCCGAACAAGGGACCCCTAACCTTGTTCTTCACCGGACAGCGAGGACGGAGAAGCACTGGTAGCAGCGACCAGAGAGCAGAAGATCGGCTGATGCTGGCATCGTACCCGATCCGTGCTTGAGCCCAGGATAATTCAAGAAGGGGTTCGCCGTCCGTGAGCTGCTACCCAAGGGAAAAGGCTGCAACAAAGAGGACTTTAACGAGCGCGCAATGGAAAAAGAGGTAGCGCTAGCACTTTTACAACGCTTTTTAGAAAAGCGGGGAGTAGGCCCTTTAAAAGATCTGGCCAGGTTAATTGCATTAGGTAAAGCAAAAGGATATTTTGCAGATCCTGAGCATATGTTTGAAGTAGAAGAATGGCGTAATTATGGGGATTGTTTATGGGATTCAGTAATAGATGATGATAAAGCTGCTAAGAAATTAATGAAACCTTGGAGAGAAGTTATTAATTGTTTAAAAAGATATAAAGTTGAAAAACAAATGGCAGCAGCTGCTTCCAGCTGACTCGAACGGTCTGACCCGGCTGCTGGGTGACTTACGGCAGGAGGTGATTATTTTACCCCCCCTGCCTCGGGAATCCCTGTTCCTGTTGTCCGCCGACCCTCAGACCATCCTCCTCCCCCTCCTCCTCCGGAAGAAAAAGCTTGTCCCTCGGCACCACCTCAAGAGGAGGTGCAGGGAGAATCACAAGAAAGTGAAACTGAGGAGGAGACAAGTGACAAAAATGAGAGGGCAGACGATGGGAAGTTAAAAACTGATTCAGCTAATAAAACTTTTAAACTGCCTTGCCTTCACCCGCAGCCACGACTAATTCGAGTCGGTTGGGACAAAATAGTCCGAGAAGCGATGGAACAAAAAGACTTTGATGTCGTAGCTCAAATTAATCATCAAGCCTATCCAGTAATTTACACTGTTGATAATGCAGGAGTAATGACAGGAGAACATCATACTTTAGACTGGAAAATATTAAATCGGTTACGGAGTACAGTTAATGAGTCAGGTTTACATGGCGAACCTGCAAGGCAAATGTTAAACTATATTTGGAGTAGCGGAATGCTTTGTCCAGAAGACATTAAAAATATAATGAGACTCATTTTGAAACAATCACAACAGTTGTTATGGCAAGCCCACTGGCAGAAACTTTGTGAACTGTCTGTACATATGCCTCGTGCACCGAATGATCGTTTAGCGGGTTTAACAGTAGAACAATTGATGGGAACCGGGCCCTTTGCTTCTGTAGAAATGCAGATGCAATCTGGCCCAGATGTCTTATTAGAGTCTATGAGGCTAGCACGAGAAGCCTTACAAAAAGTCAAAACTACACCGGCTACGCCCTCATATATGTCAGTCAAACAAGGAAGGGATGAATCTTTTGCCTCTTTTGTAGATAGGGTTACAGATGCTATTAATCGTGCAGATATGGCTGAGTTTATGAAAGGACCTTTGTTAAGACAATGTGTGCTGGAAAATTGTAACTCTTATACAAAAGGCATTTTAGTTACTCTTCCTCTGGATGCCTCTATTGAAACCATGTTAGAGCGAATGAGCAGAGTTCCTGTAGGACCCCAAGCTCTGTTAGTTGAAGCGCTTAGGGAGGTAGGGAACAATTTAGTTAAGGCTCAGCAGCAAACATTTGCAGCCCTCGCTCCACTGAAACCTCCGGATGAACATCGAGACAGAATACACCATCGAAGGGACTATATATGTTTTCGTTGTGGACGTTTGGGTCATACGCGCCGGCAATGTCAAGAACGCCAAGTATGGTGCCGAAACTGTCAAATGAATAATCATAATACCGCAGCTTGCCGGCGTTTGGGAAACGGGAAGCGGAGCGCCAGGAGTCGCGGCGCGCCGACCCCAATAGCGGCTCCAGCAACCTGCATACCAACGACTGTCCCCAACCAGCTCCCCAACCAACAACCAACACCTCCCGCCTTCAACCAGCCACAAATTTACGACCGGCAACCCGAGGGAGCCTCGGATTGGATCTGGCAACAGCAATAGACATTACTCTACTTGATAATCATCCACAGAAAGTTGCCACAGGAATCAAAGGACCTATAATGATAAATGGACAACTTCATGGAGCTTTGCTGCTGGGTCATTCTTCCAGTGGCCTCAAGGGACTCTTTGTTTTACCAGGACTTATTGATTGTGACTATAAAGGAGAAATTTTTATAATTGTTCAAACAAGTTTTCCACCTATATATATTCCTAAAGGTAGTCGCATTGCTCAATTGATACCACTCCAACACTTAACTCACCAAATGTCTGCAATCTCCAATCACGATCGAGGGACAGATGGTTTTGGATCCACAGGAGGCTTAGCGATGTTGACTGTACCTATGAATCAACGACCACTCGCCCAAATTATTCTTGTACATGGGACTGATAAAAAACACATGACTGCACTTTTGGACACTGGTGCCGATATCACAATCATCGCACGTGGTCAGTGGCCTTCTTATTGGCCACTGCAACACGTCCCTGGAGGAGTTGAAGGAGTAGGGGGAATAGCGCCTGTTCAGCGCAGTCAACAAAGAATACAAATCATCATAGATGGAAAAACAGCGATACTACATGTTACTGTCATGCCCTTACCTAGTGGAGTGAATGCACTCATCGGAAGAGATGTGTTGAATCAATTAGGAGTAATACTTACCACAAATTCACCTTTTTAGGAACGGTCACTGTCAAATGGACTTTCCCGATTCCTTTGAAATGGCTAACAGAAGAGTCTGTTTGGATCGGACAGTGGCCGTTGAAAAAGGAAAGTCTGCAACAAGCACATTTGCTAGTTCAAGACCAGTTAACACAAGGTCATCTTAAACCGTCAACCAGTCCTTGGAATACACCGATATTTGTAATCCAGAAAAAATCAGGAAAATATCGGCTTTTACATGATCTACGAGCAGTGAATCAACAAATGCAAGCAATGGGAGCCTTACAACCGGGTCTTCCTAATCCTGCTATGTTGCCCACCGAATGGCATTTATTAATAATTGACTTAAAAGACTGCTTTTTTACAATTCAGCTACACCCCAATGACACTCAACGATTTGCATTTACATTGCCATCGGTTAACAGAGAGGGACCTGACCAGCGATTTGAATGGACTGTGTTACCACAAGGCATGAAAAATAGCCCTACCCTGTGTCAGCTATTTGTTGATGCTGCTCTCCAACCTATTCGAAAAGCATGGCCTCATGTTATTATTTACCATTATATGGATGATATTCTATTTGCTCAAAAACAGCCTTTCACTGAACAACAGGAGACCTTTTTACAACGACAGTTAGAGACGCAAAATCTCGTCATAGCAACTGAAAAGGTCCAGCGTTCACCCGCATGGAAATATCTTGGCTGGAATATTACTCAGTCACAAGTGAGTCCACAAAAATTAACCATTTGTAAAGATCTGCATACCCTCAATGATGCTCAAAAGTTATTAGGTGACCTCCAATGGCTACGCCCAGTAGCAGGCATCACCAATGATGAACTAGACGTGTTACGACCTTTATTAAAAGGAACAGATCCATCTAATCCTGTTATTGTTTCTAAGGATCAACAAGTTATGATTCAACAACTCAGTGAGCGGGTTGTAGAGCGTGCAGTAGATCGAATTGACCCTAATCTTCCTATAGACCTCACTGTGTTAAACTGTCCCTCACACTTTATTGGTGCACTTACACAGTGCAAAAAGAATAAGGGGGAGACTGTGAGAGTATTAGAGTGGATCTTTACCAAAATGCAACCAAAGACTACCATCCAAGAAAAAACGCAAAATTTGGCAGAAATCATTCGAAAAGGAAGTACACGAATTTTACAAATTACCGGAATGGAGCCAAATGTCGTGTATCTACCAATACGCAGAGAAGACTTGGAGTGGTGGTTGCAGAATTCATCAGCTTTACAATTAAGTTTACTAAGTGATGCTCTGGAGATTAAAGTTGAGCCTTTAAAAGCACCTATATTAAAATGGATTAGTAATTATGACTGGTTAAAGCGTCCGAAACGAAGTGAGCGACCCTTAGCGGATGCTATCACAGTTTATACGGATGCAGGGAAACGCTCAAGAAAAGCAGCAGCAACATGGCACAAGAACAATCAATGGCACCACCAAATCCTTCCTGCGAAAGCAGGAGATTCGTTACAAACTTTAGAGCTAGCTGCTGTTGTATGGGTATGTACCCAATGGATACATACGAGGTTAAACATTGTAACGGACTCGATGTATGTTGCAGGAATCGTAAGCCGAATTGAAGATGCTCGCCTTAAAGAAGTGCAAAGTCAACGGCTGTTTGAACTCCTTAGGCAACTGTTGTCAGCAATACAGCAGCGCACGCAACCCTACTGCGTTATACATATTAGAAGTCATAAATGGTCTGAAGGTTTGGGGGAAGGGAATGCGCGCGCTGACCAGCTCGTGTCTGTAGCAGCTCCACTAAGCGAGTTTGTTAAAGCACGAGAATCACACAACACATTTCACCAAAACGCGCGGGGACTGCATCGACAATTTGACATTACAATGGAAGAAGCTAGAGGAATTGTACGAGCTTGTCCTACGTGCAGTCATCATGGACCGGGACTAGGTATCGGAGTGAACCCCAGAGGACTTAAAGCCAGAGAGTTGTGGTAAATGGATGTCACTCACGTTGCTGAATTTGGCAGATTAAAATATGTACACGTTACAATTGATACATATAGTAAATTTGTATGGGCTACAGCACAAACAGGGGAACGAGCACTCCATGTAATACGGCATTTAACAAGTTGTTTTGCTGTCATGGGAGTGCCGCAGACAATAAAGACTGATAATGGCCCTGCTTATGTCGGTGAAAAAATGAGACGTTTTTGTCAAGCATGGGGAGTGCGACATATTACAGGTATTTCTCACTCTCCCACGGGACAAGCAATCATTGAAAGAACACATCAGACATTAAAGCAATATTTACAAAAGTTTGAGAAGATTACAGATGTACAAGAGAGACTTGCTAAAGTTCTTTTTGTGTTGAATCATCTATGTATATTTGCAGAACAGCAAGAATCACCTGCATGGTTACATGGGTATCTTAAAACATGTAAAGATGATGTTCCAATGTTTGTTATGTATAGGGATCCTTCAACTGGTTTGTGGAAAGGGCCAGCAGAAGTAAAGTATGCTGGAAGAGGTTATATGTGTGTACTTACCCCCACAGGGCCGCAGTGGATCCCAGCAAAATGGACCAAAGCAGCAGTGACTGATGCTCCAGTAACCAATGTCAACTCGTGATTGATTTATTAATATTGTTTTAGCTATATTTTAAGCATAATGTTGAGAATTGTTGTGTTAATTAATTTTGTTGTCGTAGTTGTAGCTTTTGTGCCTAAATCATTGTTTGATTTGCGAGAAAATGTATGGGTAACTTTAAGTAGAGCTGTTAACACAACCACGTTTTGTGCAAGTTTGTCAACCCCTAGCGTACCCTTTTTAACTTGTTTAGTAGGTGTGCCGTTAAATGACTCAGATTGGATCGCCCTTAACCAGTCTCTTAACCAGATGCCAAAAGTTACCATATTGGCTCGAGGTAATAATATGAGCAGCTTTTTTGAAAAATTTGATAACTGGGATGACAAACTCCCTATTGGTCCTAGCCCTCAAGAAATCGAACTAGTCGATTCACTAAATGCCTCTTACTGTGTATATTTGAATTCTTCCCGGTACCCTTGTGCTGGTGAAGCCTCTAACATGCCTTGTAGTACAACTGCTATCACTCCCGTATATCCAATTAAGAATCAGTTTAATTGGAGTGTTTGGTGTAACCATACCAGTCGAAATCTGTCTAATCCTGCACCTGGAGTATTATATCCTAGGAAATTACCCCCTGGTTTGTTTTTTATTTGTGGTAATAGAGCATGGAATGGAATACCCTCAATGCCTGTAGGTGGTCCATGTACCATCGGTCGTCTGAGTTTAGCCTTACCACATATTCATCCTAACAAATCAAACCCAGTGAGATGGAGAAGAGACACTTCCCAGATCCTTGGTAACACCTGTGATGATAACGTTCAACTTTGGAACAAATGGGAGGTATTTTTTGCTTCGTTATTTATCCCAGGTGCCGCCGCTGCTCGGGCCCACAAAAATTTAGAAACGCTGTCTTGTTGGGTGGTTAAACAAGCCAACCTCAGCAGCAGAGTTTTATCAGACCTAGCTGATAGTTTAACTATTGTTCAACATGCTGTTTTGCAAAACCGCATGGCCATTGACTTTTTACTATTAGCACATGGACATGGCTGTGAAGATTTTGAAGGCATGTGTTGTATGGACCTTGAAGATAATTCAAGCTCCATACATAAAGAAATCAAACAATTGATGGAACATTCTCAAAAAATTCAACAAGATGTTGGATTTTTTGGCCTTGAAAGCTTAACAAATTGGCTTGGGATAGGAGGCTGGTTAAAAAGACTGTTGCAAAGTGTGTTGCTTATAGTAATAATTGTTATCATTGGATTTATATGTTTAAGCTGTGCTCTCTCTTGTATTCGAAAATTATTTGAGCGTATAACTGGACCAGTTTTCCTTGTCCAAAAAGAAAAAGGGGGAATTGTTGCAGAATGGATGAAAGAGAACGGCCACGGTTCCATAGAAGGACTGTGTGATACAGCTTTTGACATAAGTCTGGAGTGAACCAAGCTAGGCCGCAGCGAGAAATTACCAGACTTGCTAGAAATGGAAAATTACCAGGTTTGCTAAAAATGGAAAATTACCAGGCTTGCTAATAAGGGAAGAGAGATAAGGTCATGCTGACCTTGTGCCTAATGTTGTAAATAACTTTGAGGAATTCGCGTAGACAAGAGAAGAAAAAAAAAATATATGTAGTTAGCTATCCGCAGAAACCGCAAATAGGAGGACGTATGAAAGTGTAATCCTTTAGAGCTTAGCCAATCAGCAGATGATTTGTAGGCATAATTAACTGGAATTGTATAAATGCCATAATCGCGCCGTAATAAATCGAAGCTTGCTCTATCACTCACATTGAGTCGGCTGCTTGCTTCCCCTCGCTCGTCACATAGTGGCTTAGCCACTTCATCCACCAGTTCCCTCAGGACCCACAGATCCATCTCATCAGGTCCCATGGACTTGTGCACCTTCAGGTTCCTTAGATGGTCTTGAACCTCATCTTCTCCTACAACAGGTGGTTCTTCATTCTCCCAGTCCCTGCATTTGCCTTCTGTGACTTGGGTGGTGTGGCTGGAGCACTTGTCAGTGAAGACTGAGGCAAAAAAGTCATTGAGTACCTCAGCCTTCTAAATGTCCTGAGTAACCAGGTCTCCCATTTCCTTCTGGAGAGGGCCCATGTTTTTCCTAGTCTGCCTTTTATCAGCAACGTACCTGTAGAAGCTTTTCTTGTTGCCCTTGACATCATTGGCTAGATTTAATGCTATCAGGGCTTTAGCTTTCCTAACCAGATCCCTAGCTGCTCAGACAACTTCTCTGTATTCCTCCCAGGCTACCTGTCCTTGCTTCCACCCTCTGTAGGCTTCCTTTTTTGTGTTTTATTTTGTCCAGGAGCTCCTTGTTCATCCATGGAGGCCTCATGGCTTTTTTGCCCAATTTCCTCTTTGTTGGGACACATCACTCCTGAGCTTGGAGGAGGTGATCCTTGAATATTAATCAGCTTTCTTGGGCCCCTCTTCCCTCCAGGGCTTTGCCCCATGGTATTCTACCAAACAGAACCCTGAAGAGGCCAAAGTCTGCTCTCCTGAAGTCCAGTGTAGCGGTCTTGCTGTGCACCCTCTTCTCTGCCCTAAGGATCTTGAACACCACCATTTCATGGTCACTGCAGCCAAGGCTGCCCTTGAGATTCACATTCCCCACCAGCCCCTCCCTGTTGGTGAGAACAAAGTCCAGCATAGTACCTCTCCTCGTTGGCTCCTCTATCACTTGAAGGAGGAAGTTATCATCAACACATTCCAGGAACTTCCTGGATTGACTGTGCCCTGCTGTGTTGTCCCTCCAACAGATCTCAGGGTGACTGAAGTCCCCCATGAAGACCAGGGCTTGTGAATGTGAGGCAGCTCCTATCTGCCTATAGAAGGCTTACGCTGCTTGGTCTTCCTGCTCAGGTGGCCTGTAGCAGACCCCCACTATAATGTCTCCTGGGCCTGCCCCTGCCCTCCCTTTAATCCTGACCCATAAGCTCTTGGTCGGCTCCTCATCCATCCCCAGGTGGAACTCCATGTGCTCCAGCTGGTCAATGACATAGATGGCAACACCCCCTCCTCTTCTCCCCTTCCCATCCTTCCTAAAGAGCTTGTATCCTTCCATTCCAACATTACATTCATAAGTCATCCCACCATGTCCCCATGATGCCAATAAGATCATAGCCCTGCAGACATACACACATCTCTAACTGCTCTTGTTTATGCTATGCACATTTGCATAGAGGCATTTAAGTTGGGCTCCTGATGTAGCTGACTTACTGGCTGGAGCAGCTGGAATTCCTTTGTGCTGCTCTTCAGGTGCTCTCCTGCTGACCTGTAATCCTTCTCCAGGCTCTGGGCATCTCCTGCTGGCACTGGCATCAAACTTGTAGGAGTGGGATAGACTGAGGTTCCCCTCCCCCAGCAACTTGAGTTGGGTCACGTGCATTGGATTTCATCAGGATCTGTGGGTAACTGTGTGCTGTTCAGGTCATAATAAATCATCTCTTTCATGGATAATTCCCTCAGGTACTGGATACATCTCTCTATTGCAGTCCACTTGCTTGAGTAACATATAATATTCTCCTTGAAGGGATACCTTTCCTTCACACTTGATAGGAGTCACCTCCAGAGGCTGAGGACTTGTGTCCCTCTTCCAATTGCCTTGTCAATGCCCCCTTCTCTAGAAAGGGATCCCAGCTGCTTGGCTTCCCTACCCTCTAATTCAAAACTATTAGCCCCATTATCCCAGCATCAGAGCAGCCAGGTGATAATGTGCCTAACTGGATGATGGTGAAATCTTTTTGCATATCCCACAGCTCATTTGGGGATAGGGATTGAGAGATCTTGTTCTGCCTCTTCCTCTTGTTCCTGTGATGGCCCTGCTTTGAACTCCTTTACTAAGCAAGCCAACTTTTGTGTCCATTTGTTCTTGTGTATACAAAAAACTGATACTGACACGGGTTGGTTCTCTGGTTCGGCTGCATCACCCATCACCAGGGTCTGAGTAGGTGTAGTGCCTGTTGCCAGGTTTTGAGTAGTTGCAGTGCCTCTCACCGAGGTTTGAGTAGCCACAGTGCTTGTCACAGGGACTGAAGTATCTGTAGTACCTGTCCCTGGGGTTGGAGTAGCTGCAGAGGCTATTGGGGGGGGGGGGGCGGGGTGTGTTGGAGTAGTCACAGATAGCTGCTTAATCCTAAAAAAGATCTGAATCACATTCAGCATTCCTAGCAACAGGGCCAACAACAGCCTATGATCAACATCCCAAGGTTATTTAAAATTTTCAAAATTCTCAAATACTTCTGTGATTAGCCTGGAGGAGAAAGAAGATGTCAGAAGGAAGGAAAGAAAGGACAAAGGAAAGAAGAAAGGACGGATGATGTAGGAAGATGTTTCCCCTATAGGTTGGCTCTCTGAGGAGAAATGGTAAAAGGTATAATTATTAATAGTTCCCATAAAATGGCTCCTGAAGTACAGAGGTGATGACAGTGCTGAGTACACATACCAGATTAGTTTCACAACCAGCAATTCTATCATAAACCAGTATTACAAAGTACAACACAATGATAACCTTAGCTTAGGCCCCAAGGATGATAAACCGCACAACAGGGAACACATACTGCAAGTAAGGCATTACATAACCCTGAGATCACATGCAGATCTTTTGAAAGCAAATAAATCAATACTGTGACCAGGGACTATTAAACTAATATAATAAATGCTTATAACAGATTTGTTTCAACATGCTTTGATCAGATGATTCATTATCTCAGCCCTTTGAGCCCAACACTGGGTGCCAAAATGGACTGTCATGGTTTAACCCCAGCCAGCAACTAGAGCACCATGCAGCCACTCACTCACTTCCCCCCACCTCCCCCCGTTACGAGGGGGAGGAGAATCAGAAAATCTAAAACCATGGGTTGAAATAAAAAAAGTTCATAATTGAAATAAAGTACAAATGTAATAAAAACAACAATAATTGTAATGAAGAGAGAGAGAGAGGGGGGAATAAAACCCAAGGGAAATAAAAACAAGTTAAGCACAATACAATTGCTCACTACCTGCTTACCGATGCCCAGCTTGTCCCTGAGCAGTGATTGGTGGCTCACAATAAACTCCCTACAGTTTATATATTGAGCATGATATATGGTATGGAATATTGTAGAGGGATTTATAAAGGACCGAGGACATATGTTACCATTGTCTGGGTTGGACAACCCAGGCCTGTTAGTTGAAGCTGCAGAGCAACTTTAAATTGTCCTTGAAACAAGCAGGGTGAGAAAGAAAACAAGCTATGCACAAACAAGAAGCCAGGTGCAGAGCAATTCCTGGGAACCACGGAATCAACACACTCTCATTGGCACACTCTGATCAGGCGCCTGCAGCATGCTCACCGATCAGCGACACTGACGGTCATGTGGCCAGAAACTCTTATCCAATCACCTGTGTGTAAAGTCAGGTGAGTGGTCGATTTAAGTTATAAATATGACCTGTTTGTTTAATAAAGTGAGCACGGCATGTAGCCATATTGGTGTGATTGTCGTTTCTTGGCCGACTCTCCACGGGGGACCCTCTTCATCTGGTGCCCTAACAGGGACCCATTTAGTCGCTTAAACGCGGTTTAGCTTAAATGCTGTTCACTTAAATGCGGCAGTCTCTGTGCATCGGACCCGAAGGGAAGTTGTCCGATTAGGGAGCTGGAGGTCGGAGGCGGGCGGAACCTGGAAGGCGAAAAGCGGAGTCCAGAGTTCGGTGTAGAGCTGCAGATGGCACCCCCGCCGGAGGTAAGACCGCGTTGAGTAAATCACGGCAGGGCTCCCCGCTGAATTCCTCTCTGTGTGGGGAGGGGAGGGGAGGGGGGGGCACTAAGGAAGACCGCGACGGGTGTGGCGGGGCTCTCCACTGATATCCTTTCTGTGAGAGGGCGGAGCTCTGAGGAAGACCGCAATTGAATTAGACGCGGCAATTAAACTGTTAATTAGCATCCTCTTTAAGAGAGGGGAGAGTATTAAAGAAACAGAAGAGGAGACACTAGTTCACTGGGCACGAAAAAAGGATAAGATTTCTGAGCCCGCGTTATTGTTTAGTATTACGGAATGATGTGGGAAATTGCCTCTGGGATACTACGATCAAGGGAGGTAAAGAAGGAAAAGAAGCTAAGGCGTTAGGAGCTACGTGGTGCTCTATAATTAACACTCTGGAAACTATGAAGGCGGGAAAAAAAATAGCGGCAGCAGCTATAGAAGCGTTGGGGGGAGATGTGGTAGAAAAGCCAATAGAGCAGAAGGGTGATTCGCCTAAGCCTTCTCTCTTGGCTACATTTTTCGGAGTTGGGCACACTCATCCTATGAAGGGTATGTCAGCCTCTGCGTGTTCAACAGTGCAGGAGTTTTTAGATAAGACAGCGGACAAACCGGAAGTTACTCCTCGGGGGTCTGTTGTAACTGAGCTGAAACCGGAAGAGGCTGTTGAGCCTCCCCAGGAAGGAGGAGCAGCAAGTAATGCTGCGCCAATCGGAGCTGTGGGTGGAGGAAGACCAAAACGGAGGGTGGCTACAGCTCGTAGGTCAAATCAGGGAGGGCAAAAGCGCTGTCTGATGTCGTATCCTCCTCTTCCTGAAACATCATCAGACGAATTTGAGGAGGAAGGAGGGGAGAAGCTTTGTGATAACAATACAGAGAAAACCTTACAGGAGGTAATAGATAAATTAAGAAACCTGGAAAAGCGAGTTGAAATGAACCTGCCTACTACTTCAATACCTGTAGTTCCTCCAGTTAGCCCGACTACACCTCTGATGCTGAACTCGAGAAAAGATCCAATACTACAGCGTTGGTCTGGTGGTGTTCGTGATGCTGTTTTGGAAGGTGACTGGCAGGTGACTAGCTCATTAGCTTGTCCAGTAGTGGTTAATAATCTGGATGCACATAACTGGGACATGATTTATGAAAGGTTAATGATCAGATTTTAGCAATGGGAATGTTGCAACCTGGTCTTCCAACTCCTACAACGATCCCTCAGAATTGGCAAATTGTCGTGATAGACTTCAAAGACTGTTTCTTCACGATTCCCTTACATCCTGATGACACGGAAAGATTTGCATTCACTCCGCCATCAATAAACCGTGCCGCTCTGGCTAAACGGTATGAATGGGTTGTCTTACCACAAGGAATGAAGAACTCTCCTACGATGTGTCAGACTTTTGTAGATCGGGCACTTGTTCCGGTACGACAACGTTCGCCTCACATCCTGATCTATCATTATATGGACGATATTTTATTGGCCGCTGAACAAGGGATTTCAGATGGTCAAATGAAATGGCTTGTTGACCACCTTCTATCATGTGGTTTGATTGCGACGCCTGAGAAGGTTTAACATTCGGCCCCATGGAAATATTTGGGCTGGCTCATCTCGGATGCTCAGACCCAACCACAGAAGGTAACTCTTACTACACAAATAACTACTCTGCATGATGCTCAAAGGCTTTTAGAAGACCTACAGTGGGTTCGTAATATAGTTGGCCTCACTAACGATGATTTGCAACCGTTCCGATCCTGCTTGCATGGCACCGAAGCCAACAGCCCTCGAACTTGTTCACCAGAACAGTGGGCTGCCCTAGAAGTTGTGTCCCGCAAGATTAAGACTGGCTGGTGTGGTCGCCGAATGGCGAATCATCCATTATCTTTTTTGGTTTGTAATGCTGCCACTTCACCTTTTGCCCTTACTTTACAATGGCAAAAGAAAAAGGGGGAAAATACAGCGAGCGTTTTAGAGTGGTTGTTTTTGCCATTGCAACCCAGACATCTTATTTTAAGTCGTCCTGAAGCAGTAGCGGCCTTGGTGAGAAAAGGAAGAGACAGGATTGTTGAAATTGATGGGACTGAACCGGCAGATATCAATATTCCAGTCCGTGGGTGTCGCGACGGAGGGAAGACACAGTCATTCAATATGAGTGATCAGCAGACTTCGTTTATTGTCTCTTACAGTCACCTTTTATGCCTTCTTATAATTAGCTCATACATATTACAAAAGTTAAGCTCATTATTGGTTAGTTGCCTAAATACCAAGCCCGCCCCTAGTTTCTCTTCTGTAGTTTTCTGTTCCCACCTGCAACATTCTTTTCCCACCGAAATCTTCCTGTTACTGTGTAACAAGGACAGCCAAAGACAGTGTATTTTGCTTTACTTCAGATAAGCTGAGAGCGATGTGCATTTTTGTCCAGCCAGCTGGACTATGTCTATGAGACCTTTTTCAGCTAGCCAGTTATCCACAATTCCCCCGTTTTTATTTTGGGCGACACAGGCTTGGTTGACCATTTTCAATAACAGCGTTTTAACACAGGAAAATACACAGCCAACTTATAAAATCTCAGTTCAGAAGTATAATTCCAGAAATACTTGAAAAATAAAGTTAGCTTGAAGCTTTAATTTAGATGCTCTTTCTGTTCCAGTGATATAAAAAGTTTAAAAAATTCAAAGGTAATTTTAAAGTTCTGAACATGGACTAATGCAAGCTCAAAACCCAAAAAGAAACCAAACTGATGTTTGACTAGGAATATTTGCAAATATTTTAGTGAAAAATCCCTGACCATTAACAATTTTCTGTCCAAATAACAACTGCCCTTATGCAACCAACCAGTCCATACATTTTCTGAAGAATACCTCATTGATATCAAAGAATTAACAAAGGGGAAAAATTAGTTCTAAGCTATATACATTCATAAGTGTTTTTTTCAATAGTTACATACAGATTTACACAGTAAGCCATAATGGCTTGTAGGTGATACACACAAGAAGAGTACGTTGCTTATCTGTCTGAATGTCTATGCTAAATTTGACAACTGTGCCACAAGCCAAGCCTACATGGGTGCTGTATGTTATGCACGTTCCTTAACAAACAGAAGTATAATAGGTAAATTCCCAAGATCTAGTCCCCAACCTAATTATATTATTTTGTAGCCAATTAAGGAAAATAACACAAATGTGCATATCTACATGTGCACACACCTTTTAGTTCAGAACCAATCTGTGATAAAAGGCCTTAGCCTTATGGCATCATCGAATCTTAACGAGTACAGTAATTAAAAATGCAGTCTTACTGTAAGTGCGATTTATGCTGACATTCCCTCAGATGCTACACGTGAGTATTTCTCACTCAACTGCCTCAAGTTAAAATAGTAGTATTTGTTAATATGTATTAAAAAATCATTAATTCTCTACAGTAGCAGTTGACTTCCATAACACTATGTAAGCAAAAGAGGCTTAAGATGGGTTTTCTGAATACTAACAACTTATTTTAGACTGTCTAAACTCAGGTCTTGAAAGATTTCACTCTGCCAGACATAGAAACACTGTTGCACTCCAGTTGTGATATCCCTTTTCCCAAGTTGTCACATGCACATCTCGCTCAAGCAACATTATTGTTAAAGTTTCTCTCTGCTACATAAAAGCATATTGCACTTGTAGATATAAAAGACAGCACCCTTACTTAGATTATTACCTGATTACCTCATAACTCTTAGTATCTCTGATTTCATCACTTCAAAAATTCACCAGTAGCAGATAAAACCACAGCCTCAGACTAAACTACACCTTAACTGCTGATTCAAATAAAGGCATTCTCTTCAGATATGCCTAATGCTTACAAATAATTTTGGCTGGTTTTGATCAAAAAACTATTATTACAATAATGATCAAAAATAATAATCCCGTTTGCAAAATGCCTTTAAGCCAGCCTCCTAGTCCCAACCAATTTCCACATTCAGAATACAGCATAAATACAGAATACAGAATAAATTATCTCCATCAAGGCAAAAAGGCTTCTCTTTAAGCACAGAGATGTTTGCTAGTTCAAGGCAGAAACCCATTTCTTGTAGGGGACATCTGAAGCACTTTTTTTGGTGGGTTTGTAATCAATTCCGTATTTTTCCTTGAGAAGCTTAAGCTGTTCCTCTTGTTTCAGGAGTGTTTCCAACTCTGAGTTGTCCAATAGGTCCGTATTTCCCAAAAATATCACACATTTCCTCCGCTGTGATTTTATACGGCAGGTTCCGAATATAAAGGATCCGATTGACCTCTGGGGGCAGCCAGATGTTAGCTCGCTTGGCTGCTTGCATCGCCATGGCGCCGATCGGAGGGGGGTGGGGTGCCGCCTTGGAGAGAAACCGTGGCCGGGAAGGGGCCTGCCGGGCCGCGCCGCCGCTCGCCGCTGCCGCGGGGGTCCCGGATGCTATCCCATACGCTAATAACCCGGGCAATTCCTTTTTACAATCTATGTCCTGAACGCTCCGCTTTTCTAAAAAGCATATGAGCGAATCATACGTCGCTTGTCTCTCCATACCTTCGTCAGCGCTGTTGCAGCCTTTGCGAGACTTCGGCGACGCGTGGCCGGCGGGACCCTCTGTAGGTGCTCCCGGGCGCGGGGACTGTGCCCTTCCGCCTCCTGCGCTGCTTTCAGGACCGGTACCCGAATCTCCGTCGAACCGTGGCTCGCAGGTTCAGCCCTCTCTAGGGTCCCTGTTCGGGCGCCATTTGTCGCGACGGAGGGAAGACACAGTCACTCAATATGAGTGATCAGCAGACTTCGTTTATTGTCTCTTACATTCACCTTTTATGCCTTCTTATAATTAGCTCATACATATTACAAAAGTTAAGCTCATTATTGGTTAGTTGCCTAAATACCAAGCCCGCCCCTAGTTTCTCTTCTGTAGTTTTCTGTTCCCACCTGCAACATTCTTTTCCCACTGAAAACTTCCTGTTACTGTGTAACAAGGACAGCCAAAGACAGTGTATTTTGCTTTACTTCAGATAAGCTGAGAGCGATGTGCATTTTTGTCCAGCCAGCTGGACTATGTCTATGAGACCTTTTTCAGCTAGCCAGTTATCCACATGTGGGGATGTTTATGAGTGGCTCCTGAGACATTCAACAGCCATACAGGAAGCCTTGATGGGTTATACAGGTGTTGTACACAACAACCGGCCAAAAGGAGCTCTCTGGAAGATGTTAGAACATTACCAGTGGATTGCGAGACCGTTATGCTCAAAAAGACCAGTTGAAGGGCCAACGGTGTTCACAGATGCAGGACGAAAGATGAAGAAGGCTGCGTGTGTTTGGCAATCCGATATTCAGTGGCAGAAACACACGATCACCGGTGAACCAGGGGACAACCTTCAAACCTTAGAACTGAAAGCAGTGTGTTGGGCATTGGGAAGCTGGAACAATATACCTGTAAACATAGTATCAGACTCATTGTACGTAGTTGGTGTAGTACAGCGCATTGAAGATGCCTTGTTGAGAGAGACAACGAACCAACATCTTGGTGACATGTTTATACAACTGCGTAGCACTCTTCGACAGAGAAAACATGAATTTTGTATTATGCATATTAGAAGTCATCAGTGGACCACTCGGTTGGGAGAAGGTTATGCTAGAGCTGATGAAGCAGTCAGCTGTCTGGCAATAACTCCTCCAACAAAGAAGTTTGAAGAAGCTCGTAACAGCCACGAGATGTTCCATCAAAATGCAAAGTCTTTACATCGACAGTATCAAATGCCCATAGCAGATGCAAAGGGTATTGTCTGCTCCTGTCCTCCATGTAGTCATCACGGACCTGGTTTAGGGGTGGGCACTAACCCAAAAGGTCTGAAGGCACTTCAGGTTTGGCAAATGGATGTAACACATGTACCTGACTTTGGGAAGCTTAAGTATGTGCATGTCACAATTGACACCTATTCTCATTTTATATGGGCCACTGCACAAACAAAGGCATTACATGTGGAGAGCAACTTAATGTCTTGTTTGGCTGTCATGGGAGTTCCTGTAGAAATAAAGACAGGCAATGGCACAGCGTATAGTAGCCAACGAGTCGCTAGGTTTATGACAACTTGGGGAATTAAACACGTCAAAGGGGTTCCTCACTCCCCAACGGGGCAAGCAGTTGTTGAAAGGGCAAACCGTACCCTGAAGGATTATTTTCAGAGACAGAAAGTATCGCAGGACATCGATGTAACTAAATGGTTGACTAAGATGTGGTTTACCTTAAACTATCTCTCCCTTACGGAGGATAGAGAGGGACCACCTGTTGTTATACATCACCAAACAGCGCGAGGGAACCAAACAACTACAGTTCCTGGTTTTAATGTTTTGTATAAAAATACGGCTTCAGGTATATGGGAAGGACCTAATCTGGTGTTATTTATCGGTAGAGGCTCTTTTTGTATCTCCACAGATAAAGGACCTATATGGGTCCCTACTAAGTTTGTGCGACCTGTATGTCAAGATCAGAAGACGGAAGAGAAGACTCAAAGCGAGCAGACAGAATAAACTGTCTATGTTGTAAGGGATGTAAACCATGGGTATTATGCCAATGTATGCTATGTGGGGTAAAACAGTTCTGTAAGCCAAAGCTTAAATGTAAATGGTGTAAAAAGTGTATGTGTTTGATTAGTAACCGGGCATGAAGCAAGAGAAAACATATGACTAGTGTAATACCATGCTGATTGGAGACAGTATACATCAACAGAATCTATGAAAGCACAGATTTGTGGGGTGGAATGTAGTAAAAAAAAAAAAAAAAAAAAAAAAAGTGGAAATTGCAGGAGTAAACATGATTGAGTGGTGGACTTGGTTTACGGTCTTGATGAATTTTTTACCCATTGACAAAGTATTTTTGACATCTTGCCTAGGACAAACATATGGGTGACTGAGGATAACTGGCTAGCTGAAAAAGTTCACATAGACATAGTCCAGCTGGCTGGACAAAAATGCACATCGCTCTCAGCTTATCTGAAGTAAAGCAAAATACACTGTCTTTGGCTGTCCTTGTTACACAATAACAGGAAGATCGCGGTGGGAAAAGAATGTTGCAGGTGGGAACAGATAACTACAGAAGAGAAACTAGGGGCGGGCTTGGTATTTAGGCAACTAACCAATAATGAGCTTAACTTTTGTAATATGTATGAGCTAATTATAACAAGGCATAAAAGGTGACTGTAAGGTAGAATAAACGAAGTCTGCTGATCACTCATATTGAGTGACTGTGTCTTCCCTCTGTCGTGACAAATGGCGCCCAAACAGGGACCCTAGAGAGGGCTGAACCTGCAAGCCACGGTTCGACGGAGATTCGGGTACCGGTCCTGAAAGCAGCGCAGGAGGCGGAAGGGCACAGTCCCCGCGCCCGGGAGCACCTACAGAGGGTCCCGCCGGCCACGCGTCGCCGAAGTCTCGCAAAGGCTGCAACAGCGCTGACGAAGGTATGGAGAGACAAGCGACGTACGATTCGCTCATATGCTTTTTAGAAAAGCGGAGCGTTCGGGACATAGATTGTAAAAAGGCATTACCCGGGTTATTAGCGTATGGGATAGCATCCGGGACCCCCGCGGCAGTGGCGAGCGGCAGCGCACGGCCCAGCAGGCCCCTTCCCGGCCGCGGTTTCTCTCCAAGGCAGCACCCCCCCTGCCCCGATCAGCGCCATGGCGATGCAAGCGGCCAAGCGAGCTAACATCTGGCTGCCCCCAGAGGTCAATCGGATCCTTTATATTCGGAACCTGCCGTATAAAATCACAGCGGAGGAAATGTATGATATTTTTGGGAAATACGGACCTATTCGACACATCAGAGTTGGAAACACTCCTGAAACAAGAGGAACAGCTTAAGCTTCTCAAGGGAAAAAACGGAATTGATTACAAACCCACCAAAAAAAGTGCTTCAGATGTCCCCTACAAGAAATGGGTTTCTGCCTTGACCTAGCAAACATCTCTGTGCTTAAAGAGAAGCCTTTTTGCCTTGATGGAGATAATTTATTCTGTATTCTGTATTTATGCTGTATTCTGAATGTGGAAATTGGTTGGGACTAGGAGGCTGGCTTAAAGGCATTTTGCAAACGGGATTATTATTTTTGATCATTATTGTAATAATAGTTTTTTGTTCAAAACCAGCCAAAATTATTTGTAAGCATTAGGCATATCTGAAGAGAATGCCTTTATTTGAATCAGCAGTTAAGGTGTAGTTTAGTCTGAGGCTGTGGTTTTATCTGCTTCTGGTGAATTTTTGAAGTGATGAAATCAGAGATACAAGGTATACTAAGAGTTATGAGGTAATAAGGTAATAATCTAAGTAAGGGTGCTGTCTTTTATATCTACAAGTGCAATATGCTTTTATGTAGCAGAGAGAAACTTTAACAATAATGTTGCTTGAGCGAGATGTGCATGTGACAACTTGGGAAAAGGGATATCACAACTGGAGTGCAACAGTGTTTCTATGTCTGGCAGAGTGAAATCTTTCAAGACCTGAGTTTAGACAGTCTAAAATAAGTTGTTAGTATTCAGAAAGCCCATCTTAAGCCTCTTTTGCTTACACAGTGTTATAGAAGTCAACTGCTATTGTAGAGAATTAATGATTTTTTAATACATATTAACAAATACTACTATTTTAACTTGAGGCAGTTGAGTGAGAAATACTCACGTGTAGCATTTGAGGGAATGTCAGCATAAATCGCCCTTACAGTAAGACTGCATTTTTAATTACTGTACTCGTTAAGATTCGATGATGCCATAAGGCTAAGGCCTTTTATCACAGATTGGTTCTGAACTAAAAGGTGTGTGCACATGTAGATATGCACATTTGTGTTATTTTCCTTAATTGGCTACAAAATAATATAATTAGGTTGGGGAGACTAGATCTTGGGAATTTACCTATTATACTTCTGTTTGTTAAGGAACGTGCATAACATACAGCACCCATGTAGGCTTGGCTTGTGGCACAGTTGTCAAATTTAGCATAGACATTCAGACAGATAAGCAACGTACTCTTCTTGTGTGTATCACCTACAAGCCATTATGGCTTACTGTGTAAATCTGTATGTAACTATTGAAAAATCCACTTATGAATGTATATAGCTCAGAACTAATTTCTTCCCTTTGTTAATTCTTTGATATCAATGAGGTATTCTTCAGAAAATGTATGGACTGGTTGGTTGCATAAGGGCAGTTGTTATTTGGACAGAAAATTGTTAATGGTCAGGGATTTTTCACTAAAATATTTGCAAATATTCCTAGTCAAACATCAGATTGGTTTCTTTTTGGGTTTTGAGCTTGCATTAGTCCAGGTTCAGAACTTTAAAATTACCTTTGAAGTTTTTAAACTTTTTATATCACTGGAACAGAAAGAGCATCTAAATTAAAGCTTCAAGCTAACTTTATTTTTCAAGTATTTCTGGAATTATACTTCTGAACTGAGGTTTTATAAGTTGGCTGTGTATTTTCCTGTGTTAAAACACTGTTATTGAAAATGGTCAACCAAGCCTATGTCGCCCAAAATAAAAACGGGGGAATTGTGGTTAACTGGCTAGCTGAAAAAGTTCACATAGACATAGTCCAGCTGGCTGGACAAAAATGCACATCGCTCTCAGCTTATCTGAAGTAAAGCAAAAATACACTATCCCTGGCTGTTCTTGTTACACAGTAACAGGAAGATTGCGGTGGGAAAAGAATGTTGCAGGTGGGAACAGATAACTACAGAAGAGAAACTAGGGGCGGGCTTGGTATTTAGGCAACTAACCAATAATGAGCTTAACTTTTGTAATATGTATGAGCTAATTATAAGAAGGCATAAAAGGTGACTGTAAGGGACAATAAACGAAGTCTGCTGATCACTCATATTGAGCGACTGTGTCTTCCCTCCGTCGCAACAGGTAGTGTTAGGCATGCTACGTTACAAAATAGAGCTGCAATAGATTTTTTGTTATTAGCACATGGACACGGTTGTGAGGATTTTGAAGGGATGTGTTGTATGAACCTTTCTGATCATTCCATATCGATGCACAAGAAGTTGTCACAACTGCAGGGAAACATGAAGCATATTCTTGCTGATGATAATCCCTTTGATGAATGGTTGAGAGGATTGGGGATAACAGGTTGGTTAAAGACATTATTGATGGAAGGCATACACTTTGTTATAATCGTTGTTGTAATGTTTTTAGTTTTTAGCTGTTTATTTTCTTGTTTGAAGAAAGGTTTACCATCTATTGTGAAACAGACATGGGTTGTCCAAAAAGAAAAAGTGGGATATGTAGAGGGATTTTTAAAGGACCGAGGACATATGTTACCATTGTCCGAGTTGGACAACCCAGGCCTGTTAGTTTGAAGCTGCAGAGCAACTATAAATTGTCCTGGGAACAAGCAGTGTGAGAAAGAAAACAAGCTATGCCCAAACAAGAAGCCAGGTGCAGAGCAAGTCCTGGGAACCGCAAAATCAACACACTCTCATCGGCACACTCTGATCAGGCGCCTGCAGCATGCTCACCGATCAGCGACACGAACGCCCGCATGACCAGAGACTTTTATCCAATCACCTGTGTGTAAAGTCATCTGAGCAGTTGGTTTAAGTTATAAATATGACCTGTTTGTTTAATAAAGTGAGCACGGCATGTAGCCATATTGGTGTGGTTGTCGTGACTTGGCCGACTCTCCACGGGGGACCCTCTTCGGAATATCCCTATTGCTAATATGGGTCAGCTGTCCTGGCTCTGCTCCCTCCCAGTTTCTTGTGCGCTTGCTCACTGGCAGAGTATGGGAAACCTGAAAAATCCTTGAATTAGGGTAAGCACTACTTAGCAACAACTGAAACATCAGTGTGTTATCAACATTATTCTCATACTAAATCTAAAACACAGCATAGTACTAGCAACTAGGAAGAAAATTAAGTCCGTCCCAGCCAAAATCAGGACAAGGCCACAATTAAAATTTTTGCTTTGAAATTTTTCACAGGCCAGGACAGTTTTTATTCACTGTATGCATTATCTCAAAGGAGATCAATTTTCCTTTCCTGAAGAAATTATAAAAACCCCTCTTTTATCAGTTTCACAATGTCACTGTAAAACTAAACCAGCTTCTAAGAAAAAGTTAAATTTCTGCAATTTAAGAAAGTATTTTTTTCATGCATACCCCTCTGCTGATTGAGACTCTGCATTTCCCTTTCTCTGCGATCTAGTTCAGCTGCTTTTCTTTCCAGTTCTTCTTGACGCTTTAGCAGTTCTGCCTGGGCCAAGGCATGCTCCTGAAGAAAACAAGCATCATTAGATATTGATAAAAAAATACAAAGAAAATAAATATTCCAATTCTATTTTCCATAATTAAGCATCTCCAGTTATGGATAGACACTGACCTAATATTACATGAATTCATGCAGTAACTGATTACTTTAAGGCAGTATTAATTTTCATAAATCATAAGAAAAGCAATGCTTATTTATAAAAGACACTATTCCAGAAACATATTTATATGATTATAATTGGAAGGAACCTAGTGCCTGAAAGTTATAGACAAACCTTTGCAATCTGCATGTAAGCAGGTGGTTCTTCTGTTGGTTTCATTATTGCTGGCTGGGCACTGGGTACATTAGGCATTTTCACATTTCCTGGAGGAGTCTAAGAAAACAAGAGACAATTATAGGGAAACAGTCTCCTATTATAATAAACATCTTTTCATTAACTCTTTAAGAACTAATCCAGTTGTTTTAAAGGAAGTGCTACTGATAAACTGAAAATCTGATATGCTGCCTGCAATATTTATAACTTTTAGGAAAAAGAAGATAAATATATTCAAGTGTTCTACTTGTTTGTTCTTACACTGCACTACTTGCCATAAACACATATGGAATTTTATGGATCATCAGAAAGTAAACAGAATTTTAATTTTTTCAGACATGAACATGAATTAAGGGTAAGTTAAGAGAATTGCAGGATTTAAGAGTGATCTATTCATATTCTCTAAAATGATGTCATTTATTAGTAATGTCTTCCAGAGCTTTCTACTTAACAAAGGCTTATATCACCTGGTTAACTAGAGAAGCAATGTACCGTATTAAATTTTTCAATTGATGATCCATAACCTATTGCTTAACTATTCCACCAGTATGTACTATAGTATCTAGTTTCAACTACCACTAGCAACTCAGTCACTTGGCCATTTCCTATGAGAACACATCTTACAAGAACCTTTTAGTAGCTCAGTTTTTTCAATTTTATGGTTTTGTTTGTTTTTAAATCCTCTCCTGCTTATTCCTGTTTGTCCTCATCTCTTGACTTTCTCCACAACTCTCTATCATACACAGTATTAACCATTACCTATCAAACCAAGAAAATTACTACTACCTAGATTAAAGTTATAAACTGAACTTTACCAAAGCAGACCAGTAGAGCCCTACTATGATGTTATTTTATTCTTAAATATGCCTGGGAGAAAACTACAATTCACATCTTTGTGCAGAGCTTGCAACATGAAAGACTTCCCCATACTGTGATCTTTTAAGACAGAGAACCACATGTTCCTAATATGATGGAAATCAAGAACAAAAATATGGTGACAGTGTGATGTTTTAAATAAAAAAGCACGTTAAAACAAAGCAGGAATAAACTGAATACCACTAACATGTCAAATTATGACTTGGCCCAGCTTATCTGTATCTTTTCCAACTGTGGTGGGTTGACCCTGGCTGGACACCAGGTGCCACTATCATTCTCCCTCCTCAGCTGGACAAGGAGAGAAAAATATAACAAAAAGATCGTGGATTGAGATAAGGACAGGGAGAGATCACTCAGCAATTACCATCGCAGGCAAAATAGACTCGACTCAAGGAAATTAATATAATTTTTTACCAATTAAATCAGAGTAGGATAATGAGAAATACACCCAAATATTAAAACACCTAGTTTGAGGGCTCAACTTCACTCCCAACTTTCTCTACCTCCTCTCCCCAAGCAGCACAGGGAGACAAGGGAAGGGGGATTGCAGTCAGTTCATCACACATTGTTTCTGCTGCTCCTTCCTCCTCAGGAGGATGACTCCTCACACTATTCCCTTGCTCCAGCGATGGGTCCCTCCCATGGCAGACAGCCCTCCATGAACTTCTCCAACATGAGTCCTTCTCACAGGCTGCAGTCCTTCACAAACTGCTCCAGAGTGGGCCCTTTCCACAGGGTGAAGTCCTTCAGGAACAGACTGCTCCAGCATGGGTCCCCCACAGGGTCACAAGCCCTGCCAGCAAACCTGCTCCAGCATGGGATCTTCTCTCTTCACAGGATCACAAGTCCTGCCAGGAGCCTGCTTCAGCATGGGCTTCCTACAACAGGGGTCCTCAAACTTTTTAAACAGGAGGCCGGCGCGTGGATGAAGTGGCAGGAAGTAATCTGCGGCTGCTTGGTTTCCCCCCCAACCCCTGGCGGGGGGGGGGGGCACACGCGGAGATTCTGTAAATACCAGGGGCCGGATTGAGGACCCTGGGGGGCCGTATCCAGCCCACGGGCCATAGTTTGAGTACCCCTGTCCTACAGGGTCACAGCCTCCTTCAGGTGCATCCACCTGCTCCAGTGTAGGGTCCTTTACGGGCTGCAGGTGAATATCTGCTCCACCATTAACCTCCATGGCCTGCAGGGGAACAGCCTGCCTCATCATGGTCTTCACCACAGGCTGCAAGGGAATCTCTGCTCTGGCACCTGGAGAACCTCCTCCCCCTCCTTCTTCACTGACCTTGGTGTCTGCAGAGTTGTTGCTCCCACGTATTCTCACTCCTCTTGCTTACAGCTGCTGTTGTGCAGCAGTTCCCCCACCCCCCTTCTTAAAAATGTTCTCACAGTGGAGCTACCACCATTGCTGATTGGCTCAGCCTTGGCCAGTGGTGGGTCCATCTTGGAGCCGGCTGGCATTGGCTCTATCAGACATAGGGGAAGCTTCTAGCAGCTTCTCACAGAAGCCACCCCTATAAGCCACACACACACCTCAAAACCTTGCCACGCAAACCCAATAGACCAATCATCTTTTGAAATGCACAAATGCAATACATTGTGGAGAAAACATCATGCCCTAGTAAACTCCACTATAGGTTCCACTATATGCTAGCTGACCACCTATACAGTGTTAAAATTGCTGTCCACTATGCACATGCCTAGGTAAGAGCCTGTGCTCACTACAAGAGAGACTAAACCAGTGATTTGTAGCAGGGGCTGTGCATCCTGGAATCCTAAGGTCAGGAGAGGTTGGGAGACAAAAGCTACCTCTTCCAGCTGACTCTGAGATCCGGGACAACTCCTTTCCAACTGCTGGAGCTTAATCCAGCACATCTTCAGACCCTCTGAGGGCTCTCCGTCAGATGGATATAGCTGCTGCTTTCCTGTTTCCAGGTTCAGCTAGTAGCAAGACTGAGTGCGTATCCCAGAGATGCACACAAATACACACACAACCACACGTACCAAGGATACTAGCACAGCCAGCTACACAAGCTGCCACAGGTAGGGCACTGCCTTTAACAACACCTCCACATACCACTATCAGAACTACATAAAATATAGGTACACAGAGTCGTGTTCCATTCCTCCTCTCCAGCTGATCAGCATTGAAGTTCACTATTAAAAAACACATGCCTCTCCAGAATTACAAACATGCCAACAACTGCAGATCCCTCAGATATAAGGATGGGCCCTTAGCCTGTCTGATATACCTGCCCGGATCCAGGGCCCTCTTACCTGGTATATGGGTTTCCTCCTGTTTGCCAGTTAGCCCAGCTTGATGTTCACTAGCAGATTCATGCATTCAAACACTAGTCTCACAAGCATCCCCCACCCTCGCAGCTCCCTCAAACACCAGCACAGGCTCTCAGCTTGCCATATATCTAAGTCCAGACACTGGACTCCCTTACTCACTTTTGGCTCAGAATTTGAGTCTTCCCAGAGACAGGTTTTCCTCCTATTTGCCAGGTAGTCCAGCGTGAAGTTTGCTAGTAAATTACGCATATACATAGAGAGGAAAACACATACACATATATATGTAAATTACACATATACACACAGAGGAAAACACACTGGTCCCTCCAGTTGCTGGCACCCCAAACACATAGGCCTTATGACCCATGGTCCCTCCAGCTGCTGACACTGGGATGCTCAGTTGTTCACACCACAGACATACAGACCACTACTACTGGGGTCTGACCAGATCGCTGACACCCACCTAATTCACTCTAGTCTCTCCAGTTGCTGGCACCTAGACTTTGCAGCACTCACAGATGGTATAGAGTGAATTTCACAGAAAGAGTTAAGAAAGGATTTAACAATAACTTCAGTGATTAGATGCATAGCTCTGTCATACAAGTGTACTGACTGATAACAACTTACATACAACCAGCCCCTTTTATCCATCCTCTTCACTAGTCTCCTCCTTGTTCCTCCCCAGTTCCCAACTGACCTTTGACTATTTCCCTAATATTCCTTAATAAAGTTTGCATAGTCTCACAGGCTCCCCTTGACTATCCATAATATTCATGTTTATCTCCTTTTGCCCTTCTTATCAGTTACAAAGTCCAGGTTGAATCTCTTCAAAGCTACACCTGCTGTTTCTTAATGGCCTATCAATTAGTGGCTGAAGAGTTTTACTTTATGTCTCTGTTATCACTCATCTATCTGGGTTTTTTCATCACTTTCCCTGTTACTTATTACTCCCTTTAAACTGAAAAGGTCTATAACCTCAATGAAACAGATGCTCTCACATTCCACATATCTTTACAGTAACCAGTATGGCTGATTGGAATATTTGGATAGTCATGACCATCATGGAGGTTTACAACTGAAAGGCTATCATGACTATTTCAAGGATAGTACATGATTAGGAATTAATTGGCCCTTTGGATACTCTGTAATAATACAACTGGGATTATGATCTTACTTCAGGCCTCAGCCCCCCAAAAAACATACAGCCAGCCATATCACTTTATTAACATGAAGGAGGACACTCCAGATTATTTCTTCAAGCACTACAGTGCAAGAAAGCAGCTGAACTTAGTCCCACTTTGTCAGATCTGTGCACTGCAGTCCATTACTTAATGCAGGAATGACTCGGCAGTCAAGACAACTGCCATGTCTGTTTGAAGGTTAAAACCCCTGTATATGTAGAGTTCACTAAAAACAAACCAACCAACCACCCCAAAATAAACAAAAAACCCACCCAACCAACAAACATTTATGATTAGTAGACTTCCTTGCCCTCCCTTTCTACATGTCCAGTAAAGAACCTGTACCTCCTGGCCTCTTAATTTCTTGAATCCTTTTTAAGAACTTTTTCTATAGTGAATGTGACAGCCATCACTTTTCCTTCCTCTAGTATAAAGCCAGTTGAGGTACATTCTAGTTCATGCTTTAGCAATTTTCCACATTAGTTTTCTTAACACTCAGCTGAATGCTACCTGTTTCAAGCAAGTTATTGCTTCTCTAAAGCCTATTTATTAGGAATTCAAGTTTAAGACACTTCCCTTGTAAAGAAACAATTAATTTGGCTTTTTCCTACATTGTTATCTTCTATTAGTACTCTTACAACCTTAAAGATGGTAGAAGCTTCCTGCTTCTGGGAAAGAAAGTTTCCCAAGTTGCTCTACAAGATTTTTCCTCAGAGCTTTGAGCTTGCCTTAGTTTCACACTTAGCTTACCATAGTTTAAGCTCTTAAGTTTTCTTTGAAAATAGTTTCCACTTTTCTAAATGCCGTCTTACCCCAGTAGCATGCTTGACACCGTGTAAATCAAAAGAAGTAAAAAGCCAGCACTGTGGCGTATGAAGGCACAGACTCCAGTTGTGGTGCAACCAGAGACACTTTATTGTACAGAGAAGCTCTTATTTATATCTCTGAGCCCAGATACAAATTCCAGCTGTATGTACAACCAGGCTCAGGGCAGAAACCATTCATGTGGTTACATAGCTATATATCACTACAAGCATGCAGACACCTATTTGCTACTAGATAACCACATTTATATTTCCTACTCTCCTTCACAATACCCAGCTGTTCTCTCATCTCCTGCCAGGTCAGACATTCTCCATCCTCCTCTCATACATCTCTCTTCAGACATTCTCCATCCTCCTCTTCCACACAGCATGGTTAGTCTCTTATGGTACATCTAAAGTAGCTATTTTTGTGCTACAGTAGGTATGCCTACACCATTAGTTTAAGTTATTGTGTGTTTAATATCACTTGTGTTATTTAATATCACTTGCTAGAATTAATAAACAATGTAAGAAAAAGTAGAGAGAAGAGCTTGTAAGAGAATCCAAGGTATTAAGGAAAGGATAAGAAAAATCATGTATCTGCCTCAACATCTGTTTTTAATTTTTGCTGGATATCACTGCAGAATTTCTGCTAGGTTGATATATATAAAAAATGAAATCTTAGCTTCATAATGTGTACACAGGGGAATGAAGTGTCAGTGTTCAAATCTACCTCTAACAGTGGAAGTTCAATATTGCTTTAATGTGCTTATTTTTACAGGTCATTATTTAAAGTTCATAATTCAATGCATAACAGGCACAGGTATTACAAACCATCTTCTAAGAAATTTTTTACAATCAGGGTGGTGAAACACTGGTTTCAGCTAGGATGGAGTTAATTTTCTTCTTAGTAGTTGGTGCAGTGATGTGGTTTTGGATTTGGTGCGAGAACAGTGTTAATAACACATCGATGGTTTTGGTTGTTGCTGGGTGATGTTTATACTAAGTCAAGGACTTTTCGGTTTCTCAGGCCCTGCCAGCAAGAAGGCTGGAGGGGCACAGGAATTTGGAAGGGGACACAGCCAGGACAGGTGACCCAAGCTAGCCAAAGGGATATTCCATACCATATGACGTCATGCTGAGTATATAAGCTGGGGGAAGAAGAAGGACATTCAGAGTGATGGTATTTGTCTTCCCAAGTAACGGTTACACGTGATGGAGCCCTGCTTTCCTGAAAAGTAGCAAATAAATTCCTTGTTTTGCTTTGCTTGTGTGTGTGGCTTTTGCTTTACCTATTAAACTGTCTTTATCTCAACCCATGAGTTTTCTAACTTTTACTCTTCTGATCCTCTCCCCCATCCCACTGTAGGGGGAGCAAGCGAGTGGCTGCATGGTGCTTAGTTGTCAGCCAGGGTTAAACTATCAACACTCCTGTATTGAAAAATTGTCTGAAATGACATAAGTGCTGTTGTACAAGATGCAAGAAGTCTGAAATTGGAGGCATTTTTAAGCCATTCTGGAAAGCAATGGCTTAGATTTAGGTTTTAAAAAGGTTGGCAAGGGACATCAATTTAATACAGACAAAAATTGCATATATTAAGTGTAAATTTAAATCTTATTGAGGAAATACTATTACCAAGTGGTCAGATTAGAGCTAGTTTAAGTATAGGAGCAATTGATTTGCTATTTAAATCTAAAAGCAAACATCCACTTTCCGAGGTCAACTCAAATGTTTTATCAGCACAAAAGATGCAAGTGGGAGAAAGACACTTGGTCAATAACTATCAAAATCCTGAAGATGTCAAACTAGGTAACTGTAGGAACTAATTCTAATAAGTAATGGACACTTCATAAAGACACCAAGATCCATAACTATTAAATAAGCAGAACAGGAATTCTTGTCATACAGTATACTTTTGTCTCTTTATGTTATTTTGATTTTTATTCACATAGGATTTCTAGGGATAAAAATTGCTGAGGTAGCTTTGAAAGAAACTATTGAATCTGGCATTTTCCAGGTAACTCCTTTAACCTGGATGAACATCTTATGCAGTTCATACCAGAGCATACCAAAAATTACTGTTCCTCCTTTTGTCTCAGAAGCAGATGGGTAGACATAGGCTTCTCAGGTGGCTTCAGGGCAGCAGAAGTCAAGCCTCTTCTTTCCCCTCTCAAATTTAGCAGTTCAATCCATCCTTCTGGAACCTAGAAGACTTGGCCCCACATCATGCATAATGAAAATTTTAAAACAAGACTTGATTGGTGTTTCTTACCTGATAAGAATGTCAGTCACCCCATAAGAATTCTTTCATTTCTTAATCTCATACTGAAGCAAAGCCTGGCTTATCCACTTATTAGGCTAACGCTGCAGAATTCTGCCCTAAATAATACATAATGTACTATGTATAAGAAATGAAACAGATACATTTTGACTCCCTTATTGATCAGCATACACATGGGATTGCTGGGAAAAGATGACGCTGCTTTTATTACACAGCATGTTACTTGCTGGAACACAGCAAACTAATTGGATATTAGGGGGGAAACAATTCACTGCAAGAACTGCCAAACACTGGGACAGGTTGCCCAGTGAGGTCAGAGAATCTCCATCCCTGGATATAGTCAAAACTCACCAGGACAAGATGCTGAGAAATGTGACTTAGTGACCAACTTTGAATAGGGAGGGATCGAAAAAGATGACCTCCAGAGGTCCCTTGTAACCTATGACTTGGCACTTATTTTGTCATACCTGTCTGTCCATGGGGTGTTGGTGGCTTAGGAATTTGGGTATGGAAGAGAGATATTTGACTGACTTACAGCCTAGATAGGACTGACAAGACATTTGCAGCAAGACAGATGTTTAGCAAGTCTGTCTTTTTAAGGGTGTAACTCTAACACTAATTACTCAGACTTGTATTGTGAGGACTGCAATAACCTCCAGCCATCACTGAATAATATCATGTCATGATATACCACCCACATTTGGCCAGGGGAACCAAATCAACTGTTTTTAGAGAGACTTTACTTCACAGATCCATGGTCTTTGACCCTCACTGACAAATTTTATCCTGAAATTCAACAAACCTCTCTCTAAAGCACCTCTTTGTCCCTACCCCAAATGGTACTTCTGGAACAGATATTTTTATTTCATGCCTTGCTGTCACAGCTACAATAGGAGAAAAATCAAATTAGTATGACCTCTCCTGAAGAGAAGAGGTTGGCTGGAGATAAATGCTCAAAAGAAGTTCTCTATTGAACAGATTTTTCCCATGTAAGTGGTTTATTCAAGGGGGGGGGGGGGGGGGGGGGGGTAGTGTTCCAAAAGAAGCCAGGTGTAGCTGATCAATCTGATTTCCTATAAACACTTCACTGTGAGTGGATGCAAGACATAAGGAGAGGAGCTGTCCAGGAATTTACTGAAAAAATCCATTGAAATATGCCTCTTAAAACCAGCAACAAGAAGAAAAACCCATCTCTAGTAATGATTTTTTTCAAAATTTTAACATATCAATTTGAAAGAGCATGCTATACGTTATACATATATACACACAGTGCTCAGAGGAGTTCAGCCTGCATTAGCAATACTTGTAGAAGCTGGAAGAGTTTAAAAGCCTTCTTTAACAGTAGCTTCATTAAATGATGAAGCAGAAATAATAATTGTCTAATCTGTTCCTTGTTGTTTTCAGAAACATGAAAAAAGACACAAAGTCCTCTCCATGGCAACTGTTAGACCTGGAGACAAAACCACTGAAGATGCAGGCAATTATATTTAGTCTAACATTTATACCATTCACTGAAAACTTTGTTTGGTTTAACAATCAAAAATAAGACAAGCTTTGACATTTGATAAGAAGCCAAAAAAGAAAAAACTCCTGATTTCTCATGTTAGATATCAAGGTGGTGACACTTGGGACCTAAAGTCTCCTATGCCCGTTCATTTTCCTCATTATGTCTTACGTGTTATTTTCCTACCAAGTTTCCCACTGCAGATGTAAAGGATGTAAGTTGACAGAGAAAAGGTGAATGCACCAAAATACTAAAAAAAACCAAACCAAATTAGAAGGGGGGGGGATAAAATACAGTTTACCTTTTTTTTTCCCCTGTCCTATCCTGAAAACCAAGAAAGATCTGATAGGCAGCATTTCCCTTGGCAAAGGGAGAACACAACTGAGCTAAGATAATGAGTGTCAGTATTCAGAGTTTGAAGTCACTTTCTCACAGAAGAAATATATCCCTGCCTGGATTTGCAATGGAGTTTGTGCAGTCCAGAATTTTTTGTTAACTTGAATTTGGAGGGAAGGTTAATGCTATAGACTGTAAGATACCATCTTAGAATTAGCTAAGATGTAGAAATTCAAATTTTTCTTGTTTATAATTGAAGCATATAATTCTCAGTTTCCTTAAAAACTAGAGCTACACACTGTTACTTGTTGTGAAACACAATCATTTAAAGTCTTACAGGCCAGTGATTCTCAAATTGAAGAGCACAAGTCTCCAGGACATATTTTGCTACCACCAGCATATATCCTTTCTGCTCACTAGTGCCATCATGGTTTTCAAATGTTAGAAGCAGGATTACCTGCACAAAGCTGTTCAAGATGGCTCAGCTTCCCAACAAAGGTAGAACAAAAAACAGCAGCAAATCCAAGCCCCTGGAAACTATCTGGACGTTTTTTCTCTGAGCAGCACACAAAATATAGAGTAATTTCTATCCCTACCCTGATGGGCATTATAATCCTCCAAGTCTAATATTCACAGACCTTGCTTTCCTACCTCTGTTCATCCAGTCTTTAAAAGGCATTCACTTCCACTTTATCTTCCCTTACTCCTGTTGCATATACATTTGTACATGCATAGTATGCCCTTCTCTTGCACACAAAGCTGGTAGAAAAAGAGGTGAGTACACGGAATTGTGAGCATGTCCTCAGGTATCTAAGCACATTCCTGCAAATGCATATAATTATGAAATACTTCTTTACATATTCAGCATCCACAAGATACAGAAAGAGGAAGAGGAGTATAAAGGTTGATTATTACTACACTCTTAGATGAATATATATTGTACTGAAGAGAAAGCCTGAAGAAGTTCCTTTTTTTCCTCTGCAGAAAGATCTATTCATTCAATAGACAGTTTTTATGAATTTGGTAACATCCCATAGATTATTAATTTAATCACAGTGCATGAACATAGCACATATTCAGTAGATCTGAACACTGACTTCAAGATTCCCCCATCCTCCCAATTTTTCTGTATGAGTGACATCTGTAATGAACAATTAGAATTTATAAATGCACAGCTAGCTGACTGTTAGAAGCCAGATAAACTTAGCCATATATTTCAGTTTTCCTTCTCTGACAGAGCTGCATGTTAAAATAAGTAGAAAAGTAATTAAAAATGTCAGAGTAGCTCAAGTAGCTCCAGATATTTTTTTTATTTAAACAAGACCTATTATTTTTAAACACACCTACCTGACATTTATAACTTATTGTCTGTACAAAGCAATTTTGAAACTCTTCAAGCTTCAGAAAAATAAATCAAATACAGCGCAGAGGGGGACAATCTCTTCCCTTGACCTATGCTGTGCTCCATGCACCCCAGAACACAGTTGGCCCTTTTGACTGCCAGGGCACACTGTTGACTCATATTCAGCTTGCCATCAACCCAGACCCCCCAGATTTCTTTCCGTGAGACCGCTCTCCAGCCTTTCATCCCCCAATTTGTATGTTTTACAACTCTGAAAACAATACCCCACAAATCTTAACTGAAAAGATTAACAGCATTATTAATAAATGTGCTTACTGTTCTTGAATTGGAGAAAGGATTGTACTCATCTAGCCCCAGAGGAATATTTCTTATCGCTTGTGAAACAGAAGGATTCTAGAAGAGACAACAGTTCTGTAAATGTATGCATATGTACACAAGCAACAAGTCAACACATATAGTTATCTCTGCTCTGGTGCCTGGAGCACTTCCTCCCCTTTCTTCTTCACTGACCCTGGTGTCTGCAGTTATTTCTCTCGCATAGTCTCACTCCTCTGTCTTCCGGCTGCTGTTGCGCAGCAGTTCCACATACCACACCACACCATACACCCTCCTCCTTGAATTGCAGTGAGTCGTATGATTATGAGAGAAGTACCAACTATTTCACCAAGACATGATCCATTACCCAAATATGTTGAAACAAAAGATATATGAATAAAGTGAAAGTATTGAAATAATGATTTTCAACACTTTCAAAGGGGGGAAATGTTACCGATTAGTTAATAAGTTAAAATTGATTGATTCTATAAAATCATTTAATAGAATTAAAATGTAGAAGGCTAAGGAAAAAAAAATTTATAGGAAACTTGCATCTACGCAATAAGAGACGTTATGGAATCTTTTGTACGTCTTGTACCAAGGCTAGAAGAAGGGCCTGGAACTATTGTAATAACTCTAGGGTTGGAAGGTTCCATTGTATTTAACCAGTCTTCTGTACGCAGAGGTGCATTGAAATGTCAGAATATGAGATTAATGGGAACTGGGGAGAGTCGACTGGAACAGCTTGTAGGTGCCTGCCAAGAAATTGTGAACTTTAGTAAAAGGTAATTCCGGCAGGGGGAGATCGCGACCACCGACTCATATACCACCTACCCAAATCGTACCCTAGACCCATTTCTAGACCTTTCTAAGCTTTACTGCGCATAATCGGATATAGGAGGAGAGTATGTAAATGATTTATGGGAAATGTTATGATTATGTACGAATAATTAATGAATATGTATGAATAAGTTCTATATATGGAATCTGATTTTGGGACCTGGTGTGCGTTGATCGTGAGAGGACTCGCTCACGCACCCGGCCGTCAATAAAGAAGTGTCTGCTTATCTACATCACATTGGTGTCGATAAGTTCTTCATTCCGAGATTTCGGTAACAGTATCTGGGTATGAAAAATGGCCTGTTCTTAAATTCCACTCCCTGGTTGGTATGACTAATAGTTAAATAAAATTACCAGAAACTCAAGGTGCTGAACTGACAAGAGCTTGGGTGAGATAAGGTTGGAGAAAGAAGTGTGAGCTGGAAAGAGGGAACAAGGAGTTGAGTAAGCAAAAATGAGAATTACTGGGATCAGCACTATAAGGAGCAGGTACTGGGACTGGCTGGGTGGCTGAAGACAATCAGGTTGCGGCAAGGAGTTTGTGCAAGGGCAGAACCATTTCAGGCAGAAGTACTGGTCCACCAGGACATAGCCTTCTCAGTTTGAGATTGGACCAGGCATTTTACTGTTGCTGCATTCAGTAGCTGACATCAGATATTTAAAGTCTGTCCCAGAAATTCCCCATTTTCTGTATTTGCAGAGGATAACACAATTTTTAATCACTCTAAATCATGCAGCAGGTTGAGGTCTCTGGATATTTGGTGTTTCCAGCCATGTTGCTGTTCTGTGTTGCTGTCTGTATATTATTACCTATTGGAACTTGTCTTTGTGGCTTTTTTCTGTTTCTTAATATTAACAAACAAAAATAACTCAAAAATAATACATTTTAACTTTATTATCTAGGTGGAATATCAAATATGGAAAAATAAATTATGCCAGTCTTGATTTACTTATTCCTATAGAATATTACAGTTTTCACTTTTTTAACCACTAGGATACAAGTCATGCAACATATAGATTTGATAGCATTAATTTAAATGTCATTTTTTCTGAGTATGTGATCCTGCACAACACTTGTTGCTCATGTTAATTACACTGATTAATTTATGAATTAAATATTTTATTATTCTGCAGCAATAAGTACAAGTTCTTTGTAGTTATTCTCACTGCATCTAGATGAGTTGGCATTTGCTCCATTTTTAAGTAAGATGCAATAAGCATAAAGTACACAATTCATAGTAATTCTCTGTGTTCCTCGGGACGTCAGGTCTAATCTTTTCAGAAATATTGTTAAGTACCATTTTGAAATCTGAAGTGTAGCTCCTGTTGGCATCAGTAATTCACTGCACTATATGTGTTCAGAACAATTCAAAGTCCAGCAGCCTACACCTGGACCTCCAAAACTATGAAGATATTTTTTCTTTCCATACTGAGGTTAGTTCTAGCATTACAGAAGATCTCAGTGAATGAGTGGAGAGATGTGGATATCCAAGCTAGTATTTGCTGCCTTCAGCTATGAAATTACTCTTCCTGTGATCTCTGGTTTACTTCTCCTTGAGTCTTCTAGCTAGTGGAAGAGATAATGCCATGAACTTCTGTTGAAGTCCAGACTGTATAACTGAGGTTTCCTGAGGTGTCTTGGTTTCAGTTGGGATATGTATATGTACACAAGCAACAAGTAAACACATATAGTTATATCATATAAAACTCAAAAAAGTTTGTGTTCACTAAAAAAAGCCTGTAAATATCCACCTCTTTCTTTGTCCCCAAAATGACATTGTTCCATCCTGAGCTTCTTACAAAACTAGATTAACATAGTCTAAAAGAAACTCCATCTGTTATACATTTGATTTATAAGGGAAAAAGGCTCTCAATAGAGAAAGGAAGAAAACTATGCTGACCACTGGACTCCACAACTACACACTCAAAGAGCACAACAGAAGAAAAGAGGTTTTTGTAAACTTTTGGTTTTCCCTACCCAGAAATACCTCCAACACCTTCAGGAACAGGAAAAGCATTTCAGAAAAATGAAACTGAAGAAACAGTGCCCCATAATGCCAAAAGCACCTCTGGTTCAGCTTCTACCTGAACTGGCAAAATTAAGAAAAAGGTGTAGTTTTTTTCCTCCAATGAACTCTACAGTAAAAAAGACTGCTTAAGTTTAGCCTGAAAAAGCAATTTCAGGAATGAAACATTTCTCTGTGCTAGAGACAGGCAGGCTTGATTCTGCAAAAGTACCCACTACCATAGACAACACTAACTCCATATAAAGAAAAATTGTACATATTTCATGTGATGCCTGGTTCCGCTATGTTGTATCTGTGGCTTAATTATAAGATTTTTGCATCTTCAGAACATAATAATGAATGAAAGGAAGGTTTTCTTGAAAATTAAGAATTCCACTTATTTGATAAGGCTAGTTACATTTATATTTACATATATAGACAAAACAAGTGCACAATATTTCATATGTATATCAAATATACAAAATAGCTATAAATATACTATTTATAAATGTTATGTATATATATACACACATTTCTTAATTTCTACATTCTGGTTCAACAGCAGAAAACAAACTAGAGTCAATAGGCTGGGATGAAGATAAGTATTTATATACGTTTATATTTCCTCTTAAGACCTTTAAATTTAAAATCTCAATATGAAATATTTGTCATTTTTTTAAAAAGTGACTGAATCTACACTTAAATACAAAAACTATTAAGCTACTGAAAAATAAAATCTAGATTCTTAGAATCAGCATCTATTACAACATTATCTTAATCTTAACAGCAGTAGCTTAATCTACAGGTGCAGCAATAATATTTTCTTAATGGCTGCAGTCAACTTGTTTATACCTAGAGAAAAAAATAGGGAAGAACATCTATCAACTTGTCCTGGTTTCAGCTAGAATAGAGTTAATTTTTTTCTTAGTAGCTGGTGCAGTGCTGTGCTTTAGATTTGGTGTAACAACAATGTTGATAGGACACTGATGGTTTAGTATAAACATCACCCAGCAACAACTAAAATCAAGGGCTTTTCGGTTTCTTGGGCCCTGCCAGCCAGAGGGCTAGAGGGGCACAGGAAATTGGGAGGGGACACAGCCAGGACAGGTGACCCAAACTAGCCAAAGGGATATTCCATACCATATGACATCATGCTGAGTATATAAACTGGGGGAAGGAGGAAGGGGGGGACATTTGGCTTTACGGTGTATGTCTTCCTGAGTAACCCTTACACATGATGAAGCCCTGCTTTCCTGGGGATGGCCGAACACCTGCCTGCCCATGGGAAATAGTGAATTAATTCCTTGCTTTGCTTGTGTGCGCAGCTTTTGTTTTACCTATTAAATTATTCTTATCTCAACCCTCAAGTTTTACATTCCTTTCCAATTCTCCTCCCCACCCCTCTGGGGGGGGGGGGTGAGCAAGCAGCTGTGTGGTGCTTGGTTGCCAGCTGGGGTTAAACCAGGACACCAGCTTACATACCTAGTATATGCAAGCTTTTAAGTTTGTGCCAAGTGCAGGCATGCACTGTCTCATGATCCGTAAGTTCCACACATGCCAGGGATTCTGGCTAGATGTCCGAGCATGGCTGAGTTACTGTCATGACACAGCTGCACACAGTATTTATTGTCCGGATGGTCCTGCTCACATCCTGCCTGTTCAGGGGGCTCAGGACAAGCACAGTGTGTCAGGTTCATCAAATGCAATTTATAGTTGTCCTTGAACTCACTGCCAAGTTAAACAATTCCTAATTAAATATATAATGAAAGACTTTTCCATAAGCAATAATCAATCATTGTTTAATAAACTTCCACCAGAGCACCCTCGGTAAGTCTGCAGACAACACCAAGTTGAGCAGGAGCGTTGATCTGCTTGAGGGTAGGAAGGCTCTGAAGAGGAATCTGGACAGGATGAGGCCAATTGCATGAGGTTCAACAAAGCTAAGTGCTAGGTCCTACACTTGGGTCACAACAACCCCACACAATGCTACAGGCTTGGGGAAGAGTGACTAGAAAGCTGCCTGGTGGAAAAGGACCCAGGAGTGCTGGTTGACAGCTGGCTGAACAGGAGCTAGCAGTGTGGCCAAGGCGGCCAATAGCATCCTGGTTTGTATCAGAAATAGTGTGGCCAACAGGACAAGGAAAGTGATTGCATCCTGTACTTGGCACTGGTAAGGCCATGCCTCAAATACTGCGTTCAGTTTGGGGCCCCTCACTACAAGAAAGACAATGAGGGGCCGAAGCACGCCCAAAAGAAGAGCAACAAAGCCTGTGAAGAGTCTGGAGCACAAGTCTTATGAGGAGCATCTAAGGCAACTGGGGTAGTTTAGTCTGGAGAAAAGGAGGCTCAGGGGAGACCTTATTGCTCTCTACAACTACCTGAGAGGAGGTTGTAGGCAGGTGGGTGTTGGTCTCTTCTCCCAGGTAACAAGCTATAGGACAAGAGGAAATGGCCTCAAGTTGTGCGAGGGGAGGTTTAGACTGCATATTAGGAAAAAATTATTCACTGAAAAGGTGGTCAAGCATTGGAACAGGCTGTCCAGGGATATGGTGGAATCACCATCCCTGGAAGTATTCAAAAAACATAGACATGGTGCTTAGAGGCATGGTTTAGTGGTGGACTCAGCAGTCCTGGGTTAACGGTTGGACTTTATGGTCTCAAAGGTCTTTTCCAACCTAAATGATATGATTCTATGATTCAAATATCAAAGAAAGAACAGATAAGGAGGGGAAGCATCCAAGGAGGTCAACTCATCGTGACAGCTGAAGCCAAAACAGCAGGTAAAGAAACAAGTCTCATCTGTATGACAGGTCAGTAGTGCAAAAACTAAAATCTGTAGAATATATTATAACACAGCATTTTGAGATGCAGGGTAGAACTTATGCCTAACCATCAGTACCCTGCATGCTTCAGAAATAATGTAAAGAAGTGGGTAAGCTTGACGGGAGCTTGGAGGAGGCAAGAGATGAAAAAGGGAGTAAATTCAATAAATTTAACTACCTAGGTCAGTCAAATAGAAGAAAAAAAATGTTGTAGCATTATGGATGCATATACTAAGTTACTGCCAAAATCAAAAAATTTTTTTTCTTTTCCTTCAAAATAATGCACCTGAAACGCAATTTGCGTTATTTTAGCAATAGAAGGCAAGATGAAACACAGACGCCTGAACTTGTGAAACGGCTATGCCCGTTTCTAGGGCTTCCAAAAGCGCTGCTTATCCTATAAGCTTCCCAGACCAGCGGAAGGCAGGCGCCTCCGGCACTGCCGAGCAGCGCCCCCTAGCCCATCAGCCCCCCACTCCCCCCCTCCCCGAGGCCAGCGCTACCCCGCAGCGCTAACGCTTCCCCACCTCCCCGCCACCGCAGTAGTGCCAGTGCCCCTCCCTCCCTGAGATGCCCACGGCTCCACGCAGCTCACTCTGCCCCCACCGCGGCACCGAGGAAAGCTCGCGGCCCCCCACCGGCCGCTGTCTGCAGCCTCACCTTGAAGGGGTTGTTGAGGTCCGGGTCAGCGAAGGGGTTGCTGTCGAAGTCCGACATGGCAGGGGCGGGCGGGCAGGCAGGCAGGCAGGCACTACAGTCACTGGGCGGCGGCTCTTGCCCTGCAGCACTCCCCACACACGCCAGCTCTTGGACTATCCCCCGCCAATATCACCAGCTTCTGCAGCCTAGGACCAAACCAACCAGCCACAGAACACCGACCTCCTAAAATGGCTGTCCCGGAAGTGAGGTTGGGGGGCGGAATAGTTCTGGAAGAAAGAGGGAGGTATCCACTCCTAGAGCGCGCAGGGCTTGGAAGAACCATTCCCAGGGTGGGGAGGGAGGAGAGCTGGAAGAGCCCATTCCCGTAGAGGGGGATGGCTGCGAGGGTTGGAGACCTGCTGCGGTGAGGGCTGTTAGGCGCCCGTCGCCCTCGCCGCACCGGCTGAGCAGATGGGGGGGCTCTCTCCCACCGCCCTCGCTTGTCAGCACCAGTCTGGAATCGGGGGGGGGGGGCGGCGGGGAAGTAAGCTCGAGGCTTCCCACCCAGCAAGGCAGCTGGGGAACCACGTGTGTACATTCTCAACGGCCGTGGGGGGGAACAGGGTGCCTCTCCTCACAGAGCGGCACCCGGCCTGGCAGCTCTGAGTCGCCGGCTCGGCCAGGGTAGAAAGCTTAGAAATAACAAGATTAATAGGATATTAATTAAAACTCTCACTGTATGTACAAAGAGGAGCTTCACAGTATGACTTTCCAAATTAGGCCCAGTCCTAGTAACCTTTGTACTAATAAGATGGACCTGGGGTGCTCCTGTGCTGATATAGAAGACACTGGCATGCGAACACCTCTGCCTTGAGATAGGAAAACTAGATCTGTCTTGTTTTTTTCCATTTTACTGATAAGATGTACCTGGGATGCTCTGTGTACTGATAAGAAGACAGTGGTATGCAGTCCAAGAGGGTCCCCTGTGGAGAGTCGGCCAAGTCACGACAACCACACCAATATGGCTACATGCCGTGCTCACTTTATTAAACAGGTCATATTTATAACTTAAACCGACCGCTCACCCGACTTTACACACAGGTGATTGGATAAAAGTCTCTGGCCACGTGGGAATCAGTGCCGCTGATCGGTGAGCATGCTGCAGGCGCCTGATCAGAGTGTGCCGATGAGAGTGTGTTGATTCCGCGGTTCCCAGGACTTGCTCTGCACCTGGCTTCTTGTTTGTGCATAGCTTGTTTTCTTTCTCCCACTGCTTGTTCCCAGGACAATTTATAGTTGCTCTGCAGCTTCAACTAACAGGCCTGGGTTGTCCAACTCGGACAATGGTAACATATGTCCTCGGTCCTTTAAAAATCCCTCTACATATCCCACTTTTTCTTTTTGGACAACCCATGTCTGTTTCACAATAGATGGTAAACCTTTCTTCAAACAAGAAAATAAACAGCTAAAAACTAAAAACATTACAACAACGATTATAACAAAGTGTATGCCTTCCATCAATAATGTCTTTAACCAACCTGTTATCCCCAATCCTCTCAACCATTCATCAAAGGGATTATCATCAGCAAGAATATGCTTCATGTTTCCCTGCAGTTGTGACAACTTCTTGTGCATCGATATGGAATGATCAGAAAGGTTCATACAACACATCCCTTCAAAATCCTCACAACCGTGTCCATGTGCTAATAACAAAAAATCTATTGCAGCTCTATTTTGTAACGTAGCATGCCTAGTACTATCTACATCAAGCAATAACAAACTTAAAATCTGTGATGTAAGATTAAATTGTTTCTCTCCCCAGCATGCTAACCTTCGGATATTCTTAGCATTTAATGCTGCCATTGCCTCCAGCATAAATATGGAGGCTAGGACATTTGCTGTTACTGAATGTAGATCGACTCGGTCATTACATGTTTCATCAAAGCTGCACAGTACCCTCCGTGATCTGAGATTGTTGAGCCATTTTCAATAATTTTCATATGTGGAGCAAACAAAGTCAAACGCCCTAAATAACATGGTCCAACAACTGATACAAAGGAATCCCTGGCCACGCTCTGTCCCCACATATCAGAAAGACTCCCGGTGGCAAATGATAAACCCCTGATGCATCTATATGGAAACCCCCAGATTTCAATTCACCCCAACTAGGTGAACCGGTTAGATTTTGAAACCCTGTATAAAACCCCCGTTCACCTTGATGTGTTAGCCATAACTGCCATGGGTCACCAAACCAAATTACTCCAGTGCCATTCAGGGGTTGAAGTGGTGATGACATGTGGGTACAGTCTGCCGTACCAGTTGCAGTAACGTTGACATACTCAACAGGTACAACACTATCCAATAGGTCTAATTCCTGCAAAGGTAAATGATGTGGCTGATTTAAATTCTCAATAACCGTCTTCTGCCACGCTGCATTACGCATAGAAGGCCAAACATATTGCCCATTTGGACTCATGCATGTACCATTCTGATTGGAAGTCAGATCCACTGTTCTAACATTCCAAAAAACATCAAAACTTGTTTCATTCTCTTGCAGGGGAATACCAATTAAACAAGTTCTGAAGGGGTTGTCTGCCTGTTGTAGACTTAAACAAAAGTTTCTTACTCCCGTGATATTTGCCATGTCACCTGTCACGACGGAGGGAAGACACAGTCGCTCAATATGAGTGATCAGCAGACTTCCTTTATTGTCTCTTACAGTCACCTTTTATGCCTTCTTATAATTAGCTCATACATATTACAAAAGTTAAGCTCATTATTGGTTAGTTGCCTAAATACCAAGCCCGCCCCTAGTTTCTCTTCTGTAGTCATCTGTTCCCACCTGCAACATTCTTTTCCCACCAAAATCTTCCTGTTATTGTGTAACAAGGACAGCCAAAGACAGTGTATTTTGCTTTACTTCAGATAAGCTGAGAGCGATGTGCATTTTTGTCCAGCCAGCTGGACTATGTCTATGAGACCTTTTTCAGCTAGCCAGTTAACCACAATTCCCCCGTTTTTATTTTGGGCGACATAGGCTTGGTTGACCATTTTCAATAACAGTGTTTTAACACAGGAAAATACACAGCCAACTTATAAAACCTCAGTTCAGAAGTATAATTCCTGAAATACTTGAAAAATAAAGTTAGCTTGAAGCTTTAATTTAGATGCTCTTTCTGTTCCAGTGATATAAAAAGTTTAAAAACTTCAAAGGTAATTTTAAAGTTCTGAACCTGGACTAATGCAAGCTCAAAACCCAAAAAGAAACCAAACTGGTGTTTGACTAGGAATATTTGCAAATATTTTAGTGAAAAATCCCTGACCATTAACAATTTTCTGTCCAAATAACAACTGCCCTTATGCAACCAACCAGTCCATACATTTTCTGAAGAATACCTCATTGATATCAAAGAATTAACAAAGGGAAGAAATTAGTTCTGAGCTATATACATTCATAAGTGGATTTTTCAATAGTTACATACAGATTTACACACTAAGCCATAATGGCTTGTAGGTGATACACACAAGAAGAGTACGTTGCTTATCTGTCTGAATGTCTATGCTAAATTTGACAACTATGCCACAAGCCAAGCCCACATGGGTGCTGTATGTTATGCACGTTCCTTAACAAACAGAAGTATAATAGACAAATTCCCAAGATCTAGTCCCCAACCTAATTATATTATTTTGTAGCCAATTAAGGAAAATAACACAAATGTGCATATCTACATGTGCACACACCTTTTAGTTCAGAACCAATCTGTGATAAAAGGCCTTAGCCTTATGGCATCATCGAATCTTAACGAGTACAGTAATTAAAAATGCAGTCTTACTGTAAGGGCGATTTATGCTGACATTCCCTCAAATGCTACACGTGAGTATTTCTCACTCAACTGCCTCAAGTTAAAATAGTAGTATTTGTTAATATGTATTAAAAAATCATTAATTCTCTACAATAGCAGTTGACTTCCATAACACTATGTAAGCAAAAGAGGCTTAAGATGGGTTTTCTGAATACTAACAACTTATTTTAGACTGTCTAAACTCAGGTCTTGAAAGATTTCACTCTGCCAGACATAGAAACACTGTTGCACTCCAGTTGTGATATCCCTTTTCCCAAGTTGTCACATGCACATCTCGCTCAAGCAACGTTATTGTTAAAGTTTCTCTCTGCTACATAAAAGCATATTGCACTTGTAGATATAAAAGACAGCACCCTTACTTAGATTATTACCTTATTCCCTCATAACTCTTAGTATCTCTGATTTCATCACTTCAAAAATTCACCAGAAGCAGATAAAACCACAGCCTCAGACTAAACTACACCTTAACTGCTGATTCAAATAAAGGCATTCTCTTCAGATATGCCTAATGCTTACAAATAATTTTGGCTGGTTTTGATCAAAAAACTATTATTACAATAATGATCAAAAATAATAATCCCGTTTGCAAAATGCCTTTAAGCCAGCCTCCTAGTCCCAACCAATTTCCACATTCAGAATACAGCATAAATACAGAATACAGAATAAATTATCTCCATCAAGGCAAAAAGGCTTCTCTTTAAGCACAGAGATGTTTGCTAGGTCAAGGCAGAAACCCATTTCTTGTAGGGGACATCTGAAGCACTTTTTTTGGTGGGTTTGTAATCAATTCCGTTTTTTCCCTTGAGAAGCTTAAGCTGTTCCTCTTGTTTCAGGAGTGTTTCCAACTCTGATGTGTCGAATAGGTCCGTATTTCCCAAAAATATCATACATTTCCTCCGCTGTGATTTTATACGGCAGGTTCCGAATATAAAGGATCCGATTGACCTCTGGGGGCAGCCAGATGTTAGCTCGCTTGGCCGCTTGCATCGCCATGGCGCTGATCGGGGCAGGGGGGGTGCTGCCTTGGAGAGAAACCGCGGCCGGGAAGGGGCCTGCTGGGCCGTGCGCTGCCGCTCGCCACTGCCGCGGGGGTCCCGGATGCTATCCCATACGCTAATAACCCGGGTAATGCCTTTTTACAATCTATGTCCCGAACGCTCCGCTTTTCTAAAAAGCATATGAGCGAATCGTACGTCGCTTGTCTCTCCATACCTTCGTCAGCGCTGTTGCAGCCTTTGCGAGACTTCGGCGACGCGTGGCCGGCGGGACCCTCTGTAGGTGCTCCCGGGCGCGGGGACTGTGCCCTTCCGCCTCCTGCGCTGCTTTCAGGACCGGTACCCGAATCTCCGTCGAACCGTGGCTTGCAGGTTCAGCCCTCTCTAGGGTCCCTGTTTGGGCGCCATTTGTCACGACAGAGGGAAGACACAGTCACTCAATATGAGTGATCAGCAGACTTCGTTTATTCTACCTTACAGTCACCTTTTATGCCTTGTTATAATTAGCTCATACATATTACAAAAGTTAAGCTCATTATTGGTTAGTTGCCTAAATACCAAGCCCGCCCCTAGTTTCTCTTCTGTAGTTATCTGTTCCCACCTGCAACATTCTTTTCCCACCGCGATCTTCCTGTTATTGTGTAACAAGGACAGCCAAAGACAGTGTATTTTGCTTTACTTCAGATAAGCTGAGAGCGATGTGCATTTTTGTCCAGCCAGCTGGACTATGTCTATGTGAACTTTTTCAGCTAGCCAGTTATCCTCAGTCACCCATATGTTTGTCCTAGGCAAGATGTCAAAAATACTTTGTCAATGGGTAAAAAATTCATCAAGACCGTAAACCAAGTCCACCACTCAATCATGTTTACTCCTGCAATTTCCACTTTTTTTTTTTTTTTTTTTTTTTTTACTACATTCCACCCCACAAATCTGTGCTTTCATAGATTCTGTTGATGTATACTGTCTCCAATCAGCATGGTATTACACTAGTCATATGTTTTCTCTTGCTTCATGCCCGGTTACTAATCAAACACATACACTTTTTACACCATTTACATTTAAGCTTTGGCTTACAGAACTGTTTTACCCCACATAGCATACATTGGCATAATACCCATGGTTTACATCCCTTACAACATAGACAGTTTATTCTGTCTGCTCGCTTTGAGTCTTCTCTTCCGTCTTCTGATCTTGACATACAGGTCGCACAAACTTAGTAGGGACCCATATAGGTCCTTTATCTGTGGAGATACAAAAAGAGCCTCTACCGATAAATAACACCAGATTAGGTCCTTCCCATATACCTGAAGCCATATTTTTATACAAAACATTAAAACCAGGAACTGTAGTTGTTTGGTTCCCTCGTGCTGTTGGGCAATGTATAACAACAGGTGGTCCCGCTCTATCCTCCGTAAGAGACAGATAGTTTATGTAAACAACTTATTAGTCACCCATTTAGTTACATCGATGTCCTGCGAGACTTTCTGTCTCTGAAGACAATCCTTCAGGGTACGGTTTGCCCTTTCAATAACTGCTTGCCCCGTTGGGGAGTGACGAATCCCTTTAACATGTTTAATTCCCCAAGTTGTCATAAACCTAGCAACTCATTGGCTACTATACGCTGTGCCATTGCCTGTCTTTATTTCTACAGGTACTCCCATGACAGCCAAACAAGACATTAAGTGTCTCTCCACATGTAATGCCTTTTCACCGGTTTGTGCAGTGGCCCATATAAAATGAGAATAGGTGTCAATTGTGACATGCACATACTTAAGCTTCCCAAAGTCAGGTACATGTGTTACATCCATTTGCCAAACCTGAAGTGCCTTCAGACCTTTTGGGTTAGTGCCCACCCCTAAACCAGGTCCATGATGACTACATGGAGGACAGGAGCGGACAATACCCTTTGCATCTGCTATTAGTATTTGATACTGTCGATGTAAAGACTTTGCATTCTGATGAAACATCTCGTGGCTGTTACAAGCTTCTTCAAACTTCTTTGTTGGAGGAGTTATTGCCAGACAGCTGACTGCTTCATCAGCTCTAGCATAACCTTCTCCCAACCGAGTGGTCCACTGATGACTTCTAATATGCATAATACAAAATTCATGTTTTCTCTGTCGAAGAGTGCTACGCAGTTGTATAAACATGTCACCAAGATGTTGGTTCTTTGTCTCTCTCAACAAGGCATCTTCAATGCGCTGTACTACACCAACTACGTACAATGAGTCTGATACTATGTTTACAGGTATATTGTTCCAGCTTCCCAATGCCCAACACACTGCTTTCAGTTCTAAGGTTTGAAGGTTGTCCCCTGGTTCACCGGTGATCGTGTGTTTCTGCCACTGAATATCGGATTGCCAAACACACGCAGCCTTCTTCATCTTTCGTCCTGCATCTGTGAACACCGTTGGCCCTTCAACTGGTCTTTTTGAGCATAACGGTCTCGCAATCCACTGGTAATGTTCTAACATCTTCCAGAGAGCTCCTTTTGGCCGGTTGTTGTGTACAACACCTGTATAACCCATCAAGGCTTCCTGTATGGCTGTTGAATGTCTCAGGAGCCACTCATAAACATCCCCACATGTGGATAACTGGCTAGCTGAAAAAGGTCTCATAGACATAGTCCAGCTGGCTGGACAAAAATGCACATCGCTCTCAGCTTATCTGAAGTAAAGCAAAATACACTGTCTTTGGCTGTCCTTGTTACACAGTAACAGGAAGATTTCAGTGGGAAAAGAATGTTGCAGGTGGGAACAGATGACTACAGAAGAGAAACTAGGGGCGGGCTTGGTATTTAGGCAACTAACCAATAATGAGCTTAACTTTTGTAATATGTATGAGCTAACTATAAGAAGGCATAAAAGGTGACTGTAAGGTAGAATAAACGAAGTCTGCTGATCACTCATATTGAGTGACTGTGTCTTCCCTCCGTCGCGACAAATGGCGCCCAAACAGGGACCCTAGAGAGGGCTGAACCTGCAAGCCACGGTTCGACGGAGATTCGGGTACCGGTCCTGAAAGCAGCGCAGGAGGCGGAAGGGCACAGTCCCCGCGCCCGGGAGCACCTACAGAGGGTCCTGCCAGCCACGCGTCGCCGAAGTCTCGCAAAGGCTGCAACAGCGCTGACGAAGGTGTGGAGAGACAAGCAACGTATGATTCGCTCATATGCTTTTTAGAAAAGCGGAGCGTTCGGGACATAGATTGTAAAAAGGAATTACCCGGGTTATTAGCGTATGGGATAGCATCTGGGACCCCCGCGGCAGCGGCGAGCGGTGGCGCGGCCCGGCAGGCCCCTTCCCGGCCACGGTTTCTCTCCAAGGCGGCACCCCCCCCCCCTCCGATCGGCGCCATGGCGATGCAAGCGGCCAAGCAAGCTAACATCTGGCTGCCCCCAGAGGTCAATCGGATCCTTTATATTCGGAACCTGCCGTATAAAATCACAGCGGAGGAAATGTGTGATATTTTTGGGAAATACGGACCTATTCGACACATCAGAGTTGGAAACACTCCTGAAACAAGAGGAACAGCTTAAGCTTCTCAAGGAAAAATACGGAATCGATTACAAACCCACAAAAAAAAGTGCTTCAGATGTCCCCTACAAGAAATGGGTTTCTGCCTTGAACTAGCAAACATCTCTGTGCTTAAAGAGAAGCCTTTTTGCCTTGATGGAGATAATTTATTCTGTATTCTGTATTTATGCTGTATTCTGAATGTGGAAATTGGTTGGGACTAGGAGGCTGGCTTAAAGGCATTTTGCAAATGGGATTATTATTTTTGATCATTATTGTAATAATAGTTTTTGATCAAAACCAGCCAAAATTATTTGTAAGCATTAGGCATATCTGAAGAGAATGCCTTTATTTGAATCAGCAGTTAAGGTGTAGTTTAGTCTGAGGCTGTGGTTTTATCTGCTTCTGGTGAATTTTTGAAGTGATGAAATCAGAGATACTAAGAGTTATGAGGGAATAAGGTAATAATCTAAGTAAGGGTGCTGTCTTTTATATCTACAAGTGCAATATGCTTTTATGTAGCAGAGAGAAACTTTAACAATAATGTTGCTTGAGCGAGATGTGCATGTGACAACTTGGGAAAAGGGATATCACAACTGGAGTGCAACAGTGTTTCTATGTCTGGCAGAGTGAAATCTTTCAAGACCTGAGTTTAGACAGTCTAAAATAAGTTGTTAGTATTCAGAAAACCCATCTTAAGCCTCTTTTGCTTACATAGTGTTATGGAAGTCAACTGCTATTGTAGAGAATTAATGATTTTTTAATACATATTAACAAATACTACTATTTTAACTTGAGGCAGTTGAGTGAGAAATACTCACGTGTAGCATTTGAGGGAATGTCAGCATAAATCGCCCTTACAGTAAGACTGCATTTTTAATTACTGTACTCGTTAAGATTCGATGATGCCATAAGGCTAAGGCCTTTTATCACAGATTGGTTCTGAACTAAAAGGTGTGTGCACATGTAGATATGCACATTTGTGTTATTTTCCTTAATTGGCTACAAAATAATATAATTAGGTTGGGGACTAGATCTTGGGAATTTGTCTATTATACTTCTGTTTGTTAAGGAACGTGCATAACACACAGCACCCATGTAGGCTTGGCTTGTGGCATAGTTGTCAAATTTAGCATAGACATTCAGACAGATAAGCAACGTACTCTTCTTGTGTGTATCACCTACAAGCCATTATGGCTTAGTGTGTAAATCTGTATGTAACTATTGAAAAATCCACTTATGAATGTATATAGCTCAGAACTAATTTCTTCCCTTTGTTAATTCTTTGATATCAATGAGGTATTCTTCAGAAAATGTATGGACTGGTTGGTTGCATAAGGGCAGTTGTTATTTGGACAGAAAATTGTTAATGGTCAGGGATTTTTCACTAAAATATTTGCAAATATTCCTAGTCAAACACCAGTTTGGTTTCTTTTTGGGTTTTGAGCTTGCATTAGTCCATGTTCAGAACTTTAAAATTACCTTTGAAGTTTTTAAACTTTTTATATCACTGGAACAGAAAGAGCATCTAAATTAAAGCTTCAAGCTAACTTTATTTTTCAAGTATTTCTGGAATTATACTTCTGAACTGAGGTTTTATAAGTTGGCTGTGTATTTTCCTGTGTTAAAACGCTGTTATTGAAAATGTTCAACCAAGCCTGTGTCGCCCAAAATAAAAACGGGGGAATTGTGGATAACTGGCTAGCTGAAAAAGGTCTCATAGACATAGTCCAGCTGGCTGGACAAAAATGCACATCGCTCTCAGCTTATCTGAAGTAAAGCAAAATACACTGTCTTTGGCTGTCCTTGTTACACAGTAACAGGAAGATTTCGGTGGTAAAGAATGTTGCAGGTGGGAACAGAAAACTACAGAAGAGAAACTAGGGGCAGGCTTGGTATTTAGGCAACTAACCAATAATGAGCTTAACTTTTGTAATATGTATGAGCTAATTATAAGAAGGCATAAAAGGTGACTGTAAGAGACAATAAACGAAGTCTGCTGATCACTCATATTGTGTGACTGTGTCTTCCCTCCGTCGCGACACCCACGGACTGGAATATTGATATCTGCCGGTTCAGTCCCATCAATTTCAACAATCCTGTCTCTTCCTTTTCTCACCAAGGCCGCTACTGCTTCAGGACGACTTAAAATAAGATGTCTGGGTTGCAATGGCAAAAACAACCACTCTAAAACACTCGCTGTATTTTCCCCCTTTTTCTTTTGCCATTGCAAAATAAGGGCAAAAGGTGAAGTGGCAGCATTACAAACCAAAAAAGATAATGGATGATTCGCCATTCGGCGACCACACCAGCCAGTCTGAATCTTGCGGGACACAACTTCTAGGGCAGCCCACTGTTCTGGTGAACAAGTTCGAGGGCTGTTGGCTTCGGTGCCATGCAAGCAGGATCGGAACGGTTGCAAATCATCGTTAGTGAGGCCAACTATATTACGAACCCACTGTAGGTCTTCTAAAAGCCTTTGAGCATCATGCAGAGTAGTTATTTGTGTAGTAAGAGTTACCTTCTGTGGTTGGGTCTGAGCATCCGAGATGAGCCAGCCCAAATATTTCCATGGGGCCGAATGTTAAACCTTCTCAGGCGTCGCAATCAAACCACATGATAGAAGGTGGTCAACAAGCCATTTCATTTGACCATCTGAAATCCCTTGTTCAGCAGCCAATAAAATATCGTCCATATAATGATAGATCAGGACGTGAGGCGAACGTTGTCGTACCGGAACAAGTGCCCGATCTACAAAAGTCTGACACATCGTAGGAGAGTTCTTCATTCCTTGTGTAAGACAACCCATTCATACCGTTTAGCCAGAGCGGCACGGTTTATTGATGGCGGAGTGAATGCAAATCTTTGCGTGTCATCAGGATGTAAGGGAATCGTGAAGAAACAGTCTTTGAAGTCTATCACGACAATTTGCCAATTCTGAGGGATCGTTGTAGGAGTTGGAAGACCAGGTTGCAACATTCCCATTGCTAAAATCTGATCATTAACCTTTCATAAATCATGTCCCAGTTATGTGCATCCAGATTATTAACCACTACTGGACAAGCCAATGAGCTAGTCACCTGCCAGTCACCTTCCAAAACAGCATCACGAACACCACCAGACCAACGCTGTAGTATTGGATCTTTTCTCGAGTTCAGCATCAGAGGTGTAGTCGGGCTAACTGGAGGAACTACAGGTATTGAAGTAGTAGGCAGGTTCATTTCAACTCGCTTTTCCAGGTTTCTTAATTTATCTATTACCTCCTGTAAGGTTTTCTCTGTATTGTTATCACAAAGCTTCTCCCCTCCTTCCTCCTCAAATTCGTCTGATGATGTTTCAGGAAGAGGAGGATACGACATCAGACAGCGCTTTTGCCCTCCCTGATTTGACCTACGAGCTGTAGCCACCCTCCGTTTTGGTCTTCCTCCACCCACAGCTCCGATTGGCGCAGCATTACTTGCTGCTCCTCCTTCCTGGGGAGGCTCAACAGCCTCTTCCGGTTTCAGCTCAGTTACAACAGACCCCCGAGGAGTAACTTCCGGTTTGTCCGCTGTCTTATCTAAAAACTCCTGCACTGTTGAACACGCAGAGGCTGACATACCCTTCATAGGATGAGTGTGCCCAACTCCGAAAAATGTAGCCAAGAGAGAAGGCTTAGGCGAATCACCCTTCTGCTCTATTGGCTTTTCTACCACATCTCCCCCCAACGCTTCTATAGCTGCTGCCGCTATTTTTTTTCCCGCCTTCATAGTTTCCAGAGTGTTAATTAAAGAGCACCACGTAGCTCCTAACGCTTTAGCATCTTTTCCTTCTTTACCTCCCTTGATCGTAGTATCCCAGAGGCAATTTCCCACATCATTCCGTAATACTAAACAATAACGCGGGCTCAGAAATCTTATCCTTTTTTCGTGCCCAGTGAACTAGTGTCTCCTCTTCTGTTTCTTTAATACTCTCCCCTCTCTTAAAGAGGATGCTAATTAACAGTTTAATTGCCGCGTCTAATTCAATTGCGGTCTTCCTCAGAGCTCCGCCCTCTCACAGAAAGGATATCAGTGGAGAGCCCCGCCACACCCGTCGCGGTCTTCCTTAGTGCCCCCCCCTCCCCTCCCCTCCCCACACAGAGAGGAATTCAGCGGGGAGCCCTGCCGTGATTTACTCAACGCGGTCTTACCTCCGGCGGGGGTGCCATCTGCAGCTCTACACCGAACTCTGGACTCCGCTTTTCGCCTTCCAGGTTCCGCCCGCCTCCGACCTCCAGCTCCCTAATCGGACAACTTCCCTTCGGGTCCGATGCACAGAGACTGCCGCATTTAAGTGAACAGCATTTAAGCTAAACCGCGTTTAAGCGACTAAATGGGTCCCTGTTAGGGCACCAGATGAAGAGGGTCCCCCGTGGAGAGTCGGCCAAGAAACGACAATCACACCAATATGGCTACATGCCGTGCTCACTTTATTAAACAAACAGGTCATATTTATAACTTAAATCGACCACTCACCCGACTTTACACACAGGTGGTTGGATAAGAGTTTCTGGCCACATGACCGTCAGTGTCGCTGATCGGTGAGCATGCTGCAGGCGCCTGATCAGTGTGCCAATGAGAGTGTGTTGATTCCGCGGTTCCCAGGACTTGCTCTGCACCTGGCTTCTTGTTTGTGCATAGCTTGTTTTCTTTCTCACCCTGCTTGTTTCAAGGACAATTTAAAGTTGCTCTGCAGCTTCAACTAACAGGCCTGGGTTGTCCAACCCCGACAATGGTAACATATGTCCTCGGTCCTTTAAAAATCCCTCTACATGCAATCTGTCCTGTTTTTTTGTTTTGAAGAAACTCAAGACAACGACCCCCACCAGGAGACAGTGCGCAAGTGCAAATGGGCGGAAACTTATGTTAATGACTTCTCAGTAGACTAATTATCCTAACCCAACCTATTCTCAGGCATCTATTGAATATGTATGAATGTATACTTTAAATCAAATGTGTACAAAGAAGTGGAGGCAGCAGGTACTTTTGGAATTATCCACCCTGATACCCACCGGTGAATTAAACATACCTTCTTTATAACGTATCCTGATTTATAAAGTTTAATTCCGCATGTCAGTACTTTGCAGATGGTACCCAAGGGGAGGAGGTGCATGGCCTCTCCTTTCCTCCATCCTGCCCCTCAGAATGGGTCAGGACAGCCTGCCTTGTCTGGAAAGTGAAATGCACATGCAAACGTAACGACAAAGCTTTCATATTTGAGACTTATTTGGTAAAATACATATTTTCTCCCTTATTCCCTTCTCCTGTTGGCATGATAAATAGCATGCCAAGTGTTTGGTTTCTCAGATGTCTTGTACAGAGGTTCAACAAGGGCTGTATGTAGGTATGGCTTTGAACCATGGTCACACAATCCTGCTTAATTGGATGTGTTACTTTCAATACAAAATACACACAAAGTATGTTTACAGAGGAGATATTGTTTTATTCTGCACAAGGTGAAAGGTGGAAGATTTCCACAAATCAAGCACACCTACTAGGTATTGTTTACTGGATATTTGTATACAAAAGTTACAGCATTCCACCTATCTAATACAATTATTCTGGCTATCTAATACATATTCATTCTGCTGAGCAAGCAGACTTCTATGCCTGTGTGGGGGTCTCAGAGGACCTTCAGCGGTCACTTGGGGAAAAATATCCCTACTCATTTTGTCCTTTTATGGTTATGTGTTGTCGCGACGGAGGGAAGACACAGTCGCTCAATATGAGTGATCAGCAGACTTCGTTTATTGTCTCTTACAGTCACCTTTTATGCCTTGTTATAATTAGCTCATACATATTACAAAAGTTAAGCTCATTATTGGTTAGTTGCCTAAATACCAAGCCCGCCCCTTGTTTCTCTTCTGTAGTCATCTGTTCCCACCTGCAACATTCTTTTCCCACCAAAATCTTCCTGTTACTGTGTAACAAGGACAGCCAAAGACAGTGTATTTTGCTTTACTTCAGATAAGCTGAGAGCGATGTGCATTTTTGTCCAGCCAGCTGGACTATGTCTATGTGACCCTTTTCAGCTAGCCAGTTATCCACAATGTGTCACCTGAGGACACCAGAGTTCTTGCTTATCTTGCCAACTTCTTGTTAAGAACATGTATGTCCTTGGTTGAGCAAGTCTGTAACCCTGAGAGGTTCCTTATCTGTAACACTGGCAGCTATTCACTTACTTCCTAAGTTTTATCTGTGAATAATAGGGCCATAAATTAAGTAGACTTTATATATAATCTAAACAGTCCTTGAATACCATGTATACCATGTTTCTCCTGAGTTAGTATCTATCCCTAAGTTATAACTTCATTCTTTAACTGTTAGTTTGTTTTTACCTAAATATATAAAATATAACTAAGTGTATGTCTACAAGGTAACAGGTGGACACATTGAAAGAGCTTCTTGGAAATGTTCAACCATTTTGAACTGTTCCAAAGACTTTTCAAATACTTCCTAAGAAATGCTGACACTGCACTTTGAAGAACCCAGTCTGACTTATGCAAATAAGTGGGAACAGCTGTTTGAAGCACTGAAGAACCTCTAGTTCAGAGCTATCATTAAAATCTGAAATCCTGTATTGCTTGATATTGAAAAGTAATGGTCTACATTGATGCAACACTTTTAAAACCAATGAATTCTGGATTTCTTTACATGCTTTCTAATGAAATTATTTAAATTTTCTTTTAAATGCAAAAAGAGAGGTTTGAGACAGGTTAGCCTGTAGCCTACCTAAAAGAAATTGCTACGAGAGTGAAACTGGCCTTTTAAATTTTTGGTATTCAAATGTGAGTTTTTTTCCCTATGTAGTAATCATAGACTAAGTTTGAGGCACGCTGTCAAGGATTTGTCAAAGGGTGACTCAGAATGTTATCACTTTTATGTATTTTAATGGCTGTACATATATCATTACTCTGATCCTGACACTGGCAGTCATTGCGAATGTGATGTTTTATCAACAAGTCAGGAAAAATCCCACATGTACAAGAGAATTGATTTTGCATGGATCAGTAAAGAAAGCAATAATTGCCTCAAGGCTTGCTCTAATTTATGCAGAAGTTTCTCATTTATTTATGAAAGACTGTCAGATATAAGTTGGTATGCAAATGGAACAAATCATTAAAACATAGCTTCTAAAGAACAAAACACTTTCAACTTTTTTGTTGTTATGAAGTGTAAAAAGCTTCATACTTCAAAAAACACAAAGACATCTGTTGTACAATCAACAAAAGTATGTTACAGTACTAGTCATAGTCATTCATATAGCTCATTCATATAGGTGACAGCAAATTAAATCATGTTTTCCAATATCCATCCATGGCTCAATATATCATGGCTCAATATACAATAGCTCAATGATACATGTTGATAGTTCAAAAGCTGTGTGCATTGGTAATTGTGCATTTGCTCTTCTTTCAACTTAACATGAATAAATTAATCCATGCATGAATTAATTAATGTTTGGCTGAAAAGAATATATTTTCCTGTGTGTCTGCTGGTGATTCAAATTATGGCCATTGCAACATTTCTCTGATAATATTTTGTTTGTGCACAGTTAAAGGGGAATAATCTGTCATCATATATGACTTTCAAGGCAAAAATGAAACTGCATTAGAATGTTTTTAGAAAGAATAATAAGTATTTTACAGTTAAATGATAGAACTTTGACAGTGTATCATTGCTTGCTACTAAAAATGTTAACTTTGGGAGATACCAACTGACTGCCAGCTAATAGAAAATGAGAATGAATATATGCTGCCAGCTAATTGAATAGTTTATACTATACATATACAACATAGGCAATATAAATGGTCATCATTTGATGCTGAGAGTTGACATTGTCAGTTATTTTCCTCATCTTCCAAAGGAGTCAGAATTAGAAAAGGTACATGTGTCCCCCCCCCCCAAGTCCTCTCTACACCTTGCTTTCCAAATAGTAGAATTTAATTTTTTACTGTTTCTAATTCTGGTACAAGATATAGCTCATAAATACATCAGTCTGAATTTTAATATGCTGATAAGTAAGTTCATTGAAAAATAAGTTCTAGTAGAGAATGGGTGACATTATTTAGATAAAAATATCTCTCAACTAAAAATTCCCCAGCCTCACAGAATTGGTTTCATTCAGTGGTTTTCAATAATTCTGAAATAGTTGCCTTCTTAGCAAACAAAATTATCTTAATCTGAATTGGCCATTTTCTCAGAAAGAAGAGATTAAACTTCAACAAACAATATATTTGAACTATTTGTGTGAGTACTGTACTTGTATACTCGTGTTTCAGAAATCTTGTGTAAGGTAACTGACTTGATATTCCTTCAAGTCCTGGTTCTCTCAATTTTCTATCACTTGTGGAATTTGCAATGTTTACGCCAACCTCAGATGGTGGCAAGGAATGCTCAGATCAGCTGACAGGAAAATCCATCAGGTTTTCCTCAATCCAAAATGCTTGAATGCTGAGTAGCCAACCAAGTGATGTGTCTTGATCAGCTCTCTGTCCCAGTAAAGTAGATCACAGTTTTACAGAGGATGAACCTTCAAAAAATAAAACAAGCTGTAACAAGTAAGTCCTAGTAACCCTTCTAAAGAAGTGTTTCATTTCATAGAATGGAGAAGTCTATGCAGCATCAAATGTAAGCATAACTGTTAGAAAAAAACAGGGATGGAGAATGTCCATGTGCTACATGAGCACTTAGCTAAGGCTCTGCTATAGAAGTTAAGCAAAATGACTGATTGCTAGAAACTCATATAGAAGAAACAAGCAAGGGAACTCTATGGCACTGTAAGTGTAAGGTACAGCTTTAAATTAGGTCATATGCAGATACTAGTTTTAAAGTCTTGCTGAAAGTTTAGGGGAGAAGACACCTACTCTGTTAAGTAAAACTACCTGAACAGTTATTTGATAACAGCTCTTGGAAGAATTTAAAATAGTGAGAACCTTTTTCTAGGTTTTACAGCAGACAGTTTTACTTAGAAAATGCTGGAAATATTTTAACTTAGGAGAGAGAAAAGAGAAGTGTGATAAGTGGGCATTTCAATATAATACTTGAAGGTCATCATCTGCAATATTCCCCAAAATCTTTTGCCTCAATTTTAAAGAAATAAGTGCGGAGAAGAGAGGAGAAATTGCAGAAATAATAGCAGCATTCAGAACTCTCAAAATCTGCTACATGCAGACTCCCATTTAACCTCTCTCTTTCTTACAATCAATGAAGCCCTGGTTCTGCAAGATAATAAATCCACTTTCAGTATGCTGATTGCTGAATCAAAATTTCTGTGTTTCCATCATGCAAAGTGTTGAGCCAATATAAACTTGTTTAAAGTCTGAAGAGGTATCTTTAGTCTTTTTCTGGGAGCAAGGCAGCTTTGCCAGTTCTGCTGTTGTTACTTGCATCCTTTTCTGAGTAGAACCGGCTTAGCCAGCACACAGGGGGTGGTGCATGACCAAGCCAAACCTCTGGGGTCGCCTAACAAGTGCAACTGAATACTCACAAGCTGGTGAGTGTCTTGCCCTTTTTATGAGAACCCTGACCACTTTCTGAAGCTGCACACTTAGATTTTCCTATTGTGTTCCAAAACTGTAGCAGGTTGTTTGCAATTCTTCTCTGTGGACAGTTAACCTTTTCAGAGGTAGGAGAAGGATTCCCCAGGGCAATAGCTGAATCATAGCAGGGAACAGATAACTGATGCATAGCCAGGTTGTGGTCATTTTGCCAAAGGTCAGTCTAGTACTAGCAGTGATCTCATGCCCTGTATCTCCATGCTCTATCCCACTCTGTTGCTCTGACTGAACATGCCCTGTATGCTATACCCCAGACCTGCACTGACAAGAACATGTGCATCCAGCAACCATTCCTCATGTAGTGTTTCAGGGGCATCAGAACTGAACTTTACTTCACAGCAGAGAACCAAAATCTCATACTTGTTACTTTGAGTAACTGATTTTGCTAATGTCCAGGTGCTCTAAGGGTATACTGTATAGTAACAAAATTGAGTCATTCTTGGCTTGAGAAAAGAATCATTTTTGCTGACCTAGAATGACATTGCTCAATGTCATGTCATTCAAAATGAAGTTTAAATATGAAAAGTAAAAGCTTGTCCCAGTGGAGTCATCAGTCTCTGCTGCTCTTCGTATTTCCCTTAGGCCTATTCTGCTCTATCTGTTCTGGGACTCTACAAAGAATAGACCATCAGCAAACCATCCTTTCCTCTGCTTCTTTTTCCTGTGGACCAGTTGCTGGTCCTTGTCCAAGGAGTAGAGCCCTTCTCCCATGGCAGAGGATGCCTGTATCTTAGGAATGTGCAGACACAGCATAGCTATCACCAGCAAGTCATCTTCATTTTTCTCCCAGACTGAACTTGTCTGCCTGTTTCCCATCCCACAGGCAGCAAAGGTAAGCACGATCACACTTATAAAGCCCAGAAATCATTAGCACTGGCCAAGACAGCAGGATGTAATCATGGAAGGTTTATTCCTGCTGAAAGAATACTTATGTATGTGTCTAGCTGGAGACAGAACAGTAGCAATCTCCCCCTTATCTAAAGAGTCGTGACACCTGTGGATGCAGCCACACACTGCAACAAATGCTGCCTTTAAGAGGATGGCTAACCTACCGTGGGAGCCAGCATGTGGGAGCAATAAATAGGAAGCTACAGTAATGAGGGAAGATATGGCAAAGTGAACACATGCTATTTGGGAGTAAGGAGAGCATTCCAGGCAGCTGTGGAGTGGAAAAGTTGGTCTCTTCTCCCAAGTAACAAGGGAAAGGACAAGAGGAAATGGCCTCAAGTTACACCAGGGGAGGTTTAGATTGGATATTAAGAAAAAATTTCTTCACTGAAAGGGTTATGAAGCATTGGAACAGGATGCCCAGGGAAGTGGTTGAGGTGCCATCCCTGGAGATATTTAAAAGACATGTAAACATGGCTCTTAGGGACATGCTTTAGTGGTGTTGGACTTGGTAGTTGTGGATAACTGGCTAGCTGAAAAGGGTCACATAGACATAGTCCAGCTGGCTGGACAAAAATGCACATCGCTCTCAGCTTATCTGAAGTAAAGCAAAATACACTGTCTTTGGCTGTCCTTGTTACACAGTAACAGGAAGATTTTGGTGGGAAAAGAATGTTGCAGGTGGGAACAGATGACTACAGAAGAGAAACTAGGGGCGGGCTTGGTATTTAGGCAACTAACCAATAATGAGCTTAACTTTTGTAATATGTATGAGCTAATTATAAGAAGGCATAAAAGGTGACTGTAAGGTAGAATAAACGAAGTCTGCTGATCACTCATATTGAGTGACTGTGTCTTCCCTCTGTCGTGACAAATGGCGCCCGAACAGGGACCCTAGAGAGGGCTGAACCTGCAAGCCACGGTTCAACAGAGATTCGGGTACCGGTCCTGAAAGCAGCGCAGGAGGCGGAAGGGCACAGTCCCCGCGCCCGGGAGCACCTACAGAGGGTCCCGCCGGCCACGCGTCGCCGAAGTCTCGCAAAGGCTGCAACAGCGCTGACGAAGGTATGGAGAGACAAGCGACGTACGATTCGCTCATATGCTTTTTAGAAAAGCGGAGCGTTCGGGACATAGATTGTAAAAAGGCATTACCCGGGTTATTAGCGTATGGGATAGCATCCGGGACCCCCGCGGCAGTGGCGAGCGGCAGCGCACGGCCCAGCAGGCCCCTTCCCGGCCGCGGTTTCTCTCCAAGGCAGCACCCCCCCTGCCCCGATCAGCGCCATGGCGATGCAAGCGGCCAAGCGAGCTAACATCTGGCTGCCCCCAGAGGTCAATCGGATCCTTTATATTCGGAACCTGCCGTATAAAATCACAGCGGAGGAAATGTATGATATTTTTGGGAAATACGGACCTATTCGACACATCAGAGTTGGAAACACTCCTGAAACAAGAGGAACAGCTTAAGCTTCTCAAGGGAAAAAACGGAATTGATTACAAACCCACCAAAAAAAGTGCTTCAGATGTCCCCTACAAGAAATGGGTTTCTGCCTTGACCTAGCAAACATCTCTGTGCTTAAAGAGAAGCCTTTTTGCCTTGATGGAGATAATTTATTCTGTATTCTGTATTTATGCTGTATTCTGAATGTGGAAATTGGTTGGGACTAGGAGGCTGGCTTAAAGGCATTTTGCAAACGGGATTATTATTTTTGATCATTATTGTAATAATAGTTTTTTGATCAAAACCAGCCAAAATTATTTGTAAGCATTAGGCATATCTGAAGAGAATGCCTTTATTTGAATCAGCAGTTAAGGTGTAGTTTAGTCTGAGGCTGTGGTTTTATCTGCTTCTGGTGAATTTTTGAAGTGATGAAATCAGAGATACTAAGAGTTATGAGGGAATAAGGTAATAATCTAAGTAAGGGTGCTGTCTTTTATATCTACAAGTGCAATATGCTTTTATGTAGCAGAGAGAAACTTTAACAATAACGTTGCTTGAGCGAGATGTGCATGTGACAACTTGGGAAAAGGGATATCACAACTGGAGTGCAACAGTGTTTCTATGTCTGGCAGAGTGAAATCTTTCAAGACCTGAGTTTAGACAGTCTAAAATAAGTTGTTAGTATTCAGAAAACCCATCTTAAGCCTCTTTTGCTTACATAGTGTTATGGAAGTCAACTGCTATTGTAGAGAATTAATGATTTTTTAATACATATTAACAAATACTACTATTTTAACTTGAGGCAGTTGAGTGAGAAATACTCACGTGTAGCATTTGAGGGAATGTCAGCATAAATCGCCCTTACAGTAAGACTGCATTTTTAATTACTGTACTCGTTAAGTTTCGATGATGCCATAAGGCTAAGGCCTTTTATCACAGATTGGTTCTGAACTAAAAGGTGTGTGCACATGTAGATATGCACATTTGTGTTATTTTCCTTAATTGGCTACAAAATAATATAATTAGGTTGGGGACTAGATCTTGGGAATTTGTCTATTATACTTCTGTTTGTTAAGGAACGTGCATAACATACAGCACCCATGTAGGCTTGGCTTGTGGCATAGTTGTCAAATTTAGCATAGACATTCAGACAGATAAGCAACGTACTCTTCTTGTGTGTATCACCTACAAGCCATTATGGCTTAGTGTGTAAATCTGTATGTAACTATTGAAAAAAACACTTATGAATGTATATAGCTTAGAACTAATTTTTTCCCTTTGTTAATTCCTTGATATCAATGAGGTATTCTTCAGAAAATGTATGGACTGGTTGGTTGCATAAGGGCAGTTGTTATTTGGACAGAAAATTGTTAATGGTCAGGGATTTTTCACTAAAATGTTTGCAAATATTCCTAGTCAAACATCAGTTTGGTTTCTTTTTGGGTTTTGAGCTTGCATTAGTCCATGTTCAGAACTTTAAAATTACCTTTGAAGTTTTTAAACTTTTTATATTACTGGAACAGAAAGAGCATCTAAATTAAAGCTTCAAGCTAACTTTATTTTTCAAGTATTTCTGGAATTATACTTCTGAACTGAGGTTTTATAAGTTGGCTGTGTATTTTCCTGTGTTAAAACGCTGTTATTGAAAATGGTCAACCAAGCCTGTGTCGCCCAAAATAAAAACGGGGGAATTGTGGATAACTGGCTAGCTGAAAAGGGTCACATAGACATAGTCCAGCTGGCTGGACAAAAATGCACATCGCTCTCAGCTTATCTGAAGTAAAGCAAAATACACTGTCTTTGGCTGTCCTTGTTACACAATAACAGGAAGATTTTGGTGGGAAAAAATGTTGCAGGTGGGAACAGATGACTACAGAAGAGAAACTAGGGGCGGGCTTGGTATTTAGGCACCTAACCAATAATGAGCTTAACTTTTGTAATATGTATGAGCTAATTATAAGAGGGCATAAAAGGTGACTGTAAGAGACAATAAAGGAAGTCTGCTGATCACTCATATTGAGTGACTGTGTCTTCCCTCCGTCGCGACAGGTAGTGTTAGGTTAATGGTTGGACTTGAAGATCTTAAGAGTCTTTTCCAACCTAAATGATTCTATGATTCTAAATATTGAACTTGTTTGCTGGGGATGTTTGGCACTGTGACATTTACAGTGAATTACAATTAAAATACATATATACACTAAAGCTAGCCCATTAGTATCTTAATAGTTTCACTAAAATTATTAGAAAGAAAATGTCAAAATTCCACATTTAAATTTTTGGAATATCCTTCCTCTGAAAATATCTCATGTAAGAGAGGAAAAAAAACACTTTATCACTTCAAGATCCTTTGCTCTTCATGTAGCTCTGTAGTTTGCATTGTATAAAGGGATGTTGCTTTTCTAGGCATTTATTGCTTTAAGAAAAAATTTAGACTTGCAGAATATACAAAATATTTACGTTGTAGTAGGTCTTTTTTAAGAAATGTGACCACATTAGTTTGCTATTATGTTTGCAACAAGCAGGTTGGGAATGAAGTGAGACTTGTTTGTCTAATATTAGGCAAGAAAGCAGTATAACATGCTGGTATATTTGCAACATAAATAATAAAAAAAATTAAAGCTATTACTGTTAAAAAGTAAGTCTCTTGGTGTTAGCCTCTTAGATGAATCCCATAGTTTTGTTAGAGGTTCATCTAGCTTCTTAGAGGAGCTGGCAAAAAGACATAGAAATTCTGCATTAAATGTTTCCTAAGGAATTTACATTATTCAGTCAGTGTGTGCCCATGTGTATGCATCAATGCTACTGAAAAATATCACATTCCTTCAAGTTTCAAGGAATAGGTGTATAAGTGAGAGACCATATTAGTGCCCCAAATGAGGGAAAACTTGCAACATTAACTAAACTACATTATTAGGCACCAGAAAATTGATAGAGGGCACATTATGAATGCCTCCAATTATAGAGAAAGCTTTGGAGTTCATTCTTCACTAAACAACTTGAAATCTTACTGCTAATTTCAAAGCCAAAAGAAAGCTGGTTGTGTGAGTTATATCTTCTAGTCCTCCAGTTAATATAATGTGGTATCTGCTCTTTGTCTAAGTTAAGGTCCTGTACATTTTAATCTGAACACATCTAACAAAGGACTATATAGAAGACATACAGCCTTCCCTGCACTTCATTCCTCTGTTGGTTAGTATCTTCCTGGTGTTCCCTCTTACTAGTCTTCTTCAGCCCCTGTAACTGCTACCATCCACGTAAAGGGTATTTTTGTATAATGTAAGGGGGATGACCTGAACATCCAAGACTACTTTCTGCCACAGAAGCACAACCCAGCAGCTAACACTGGCTGAAGCATCCATTTCACTACAGCTTTGGTCCTACCCACTTCTGTGTTTAGAGGGTACTTCTTAAAGGGACATCTCCCAAGTTGTTACATATCTGCTATTAGTTAGAATTAATTAACCATATTTGATTTTAATAGGAATATAGAGTTATAAGAAATATCTTAGTGGAGTTTGTGTTTGCATAGCAACTGACAGCTACTATGAAATCCTCTGTACAGCCCCATACCAAGGCCGAAGGGATTGGTCAGAATCACCTAGTAGGAACGATTAGAAATTAGATAACAGTTTCATGATTGAATGCATGATTGGATACAGTGTTTACGTGTAGCCTAGGAGAATGTATTGAAATGTCAGAATGTAGAATTAATGGGAACTGGGGAGAGTCAAATGAAACAACTCATAGTTACCTGCCAAGAAACAGTGAATGTAGGTAAAAGGTAATTCTGGCAGGGGGCATCGCGACCACCGACTCATGTACCATCTACCCGAATAATACCTCAGACCCATTTCTGGACCTTTCTAACCTTTACTGCGCAGAATCGGATATGGGAGGAGAGTATGTTAATGATTTTTGGGAAATACTATGTTTATACATATTCATTAAGTATTCATGCATAAGTCCTATATAAGGTGTATGATTTTGAAACTTGGTGTGCGTTGATTGTGAAAGGACTCACTCGCACACCCGGCCGTTAATAAAGAAGTGTCTGCTTATCTACATCACATTGGTGTTGATAAGTTTTTTATTCCAAGATTTCGGTAACAGAGTGATACAAGCTTGGAGTAGAAGGAGCAGTCAAGGCACTTTAGGAGGCCACGTATGGAAGCTCCTATTAGTATTCTATGAACACATATGTCTCTCATTACACCCAATGCCATAGTAAGCAATACACCCTGAATTATGATATTCTTACTGGTACTGTTATTTATCCTATAGAATTTATATTTTCAAGACTTGAATGACAGGAAAGCTTTGCACTTTTTGCCATTTTTTTTTAGAGTATTAGAGTTTAGAGTAAATATTCTGGATTGTCCAAAGGGATCCTAAAGCCAGGACAGGACAAGCTGTTGAAGGGTGGCACTTGCACAGCTTAGCTGTGAAGGGGGTAAGAATATGTGGCTGAAACAGAATTATTTCAGAATTCCAGTCACAAAGAAATAGATAATTTATAGTTCTGTGTGTAACTTGTCCATTTCCCTTCTTATTTCAAATACAGCTGTATGTCACATACTTAGTTGAATATATATTAAGAAATAATATATAATGTACAATATACAATGTAAAAGATATAAACAATTTCATACCAAAGTAGTAATAGTATATTGTTATGCAATATTGTTATTATAAACATATTCAATATTACACAATAAAACACTATATTATTAGTATTTAAAAGATGATATGTGATATAAAATATTATTATTGAAATCCCTTGCTTGAGTTTTAAAATTAAAAACAGCTGGTCTAAGACAGAAATAAGAGAAGAAATATTTTAAATCTTATATGATGTGTATTTATGTGGTAGGTTGACCCTGCCTGGATGCCAGGTACTCACCAAAGCCTCTATATCACTTCCCTCCTCAATTAGACAGGGGAGGGAAAATATAACAAAAGGCTTGTGGATCAACATAAGGACAGGGAGAGATCATTCACCAATTACCGTCACAGGCAAAACAGACTTGACTTAGGGAAATTAATTTATTACCAATCAAATCAGAGTAGGATAATAAGAAATAAAACCAAATCTTAAAAACACCTTCCCCCACCCCTCCTTTCTTCCTTGACTTAACTTTACTCCTGATTTTCTCTACCTCCTCCCTCTGAGCAGCACAGGGGGACAGGGAATGGAGGTTGCGGTCAGTTCATCACATGTAGTCTCTGCTACTCCTTCCTCCTCAGGGGGATGACTCCTCACACTATTCCCCTGCTCCCAGCGATGGGTCCCTCCTATGTCAGCCAGTCCTCCACAAACTTCTCCAACATGAGTCCTTCTCACAGGCTGCAGTTCTTCACAAACTGCTCCATAGTGGGTCCCTTTCACAGGATGCAGTCCTTCAGGAACAGACTGCTCCAGCATGAGTCCCCCACAGGGTCACAAGCCCTGCCAGCAAACCTACTCCAGCATGGGATCTCTCTTCACAGGATCACAGGTCCTGCCAGGAGCCTGCTTCAGCATGGGCTTCCTACAGCAGGGTCCACAAGTCCTGCCAGGAGCTTGCTCCAGCATGGGCTTCCTACAGGGTCACAGCCTCCTTCAGGTGCATCCACCTGCTCCAGTGTGGGGTCCTCCACAGGCTGCAGGTGAATATCTGCTCCAGTGCCTGGAGCACCTCCTCCCCCTACTTCTTCACTGACATTGGTGTCTGCAGAGTTGTCTCACATATTCCCACTCCTCACTCTGGCTGCAATTGCTGTTCTACAGCAACTTTTCCCCCTTCTTAAATATGGTATCACAGAGGGGCTACCACAGTCACTGATTGGCTCGGCATTGGCCAGTTGCCTGTCTGTCTTGGAACTGGCTGGCATTGGCTCCATTGGACATAGGGGAAGTTTCTAGTAGCTTCTCACAGAAGCTACCCCTGAAGCCCCCTGCTACCAAAACCTGGCCATGCAAACCCAATACAATGTATCATGGCAATTTTCAAAGTTGCCTAAGTATAATCATACTATTTCCATTCAAAACAATGATCTGTTTGGTTAATGCTGATTCAAGCTAGAAAAAAATTTGAAAGAGTTTTAAAATGCATCAAGAGAAGTGTCTCTTCACTATTTCATAAAAGCCAGTTTTCATTCCTTCTTCTAAATTGAATCCACATATCATGTATTGAAAATGTTAAAGCTGTTAGACACTAAACAAAAAAAAAAACCAAAAAAAAAGCACATAAAGCATGATATTCTGTATTGATGTCATTTATTAAATGCAGTATATGTAATTTCTTGTATCAGTCAATCTGGTTGTCACATCCATCATATTAGTCAACAGACCTTTCAGCCACTGAATTAATACATTAGATGTGGGACAACTGAAAGTTAGCACATTCATATACTTTTCTGTTCTATAAAAGCATCCAGTAAGTAGTGCCTGGTAAAGCAAGTGTGTAAGAAAGGAATTACATTTCAGGTGTAGATATGTGCATGTATTTGTCCTGGTTTCAGCTGGGATAGAGTTAATTTTCTTCTTAGTAGCTGGTGCAGTGCTATGTTTTAGATTTGGTGTGACAACAATGTTTATAGGACACTGATGGTTTTAGTTGTTGCTGGGTAAAGTTTATACTAAATCAAGGACTTTTTGGTTTCTCGGGCCCTGCCAACGAGAGGGCTGGAGGCGCAAAGGAAATTGGGAGGTGACACAGCCAACACAGGTGACCCGAACTAGCCAAAGAGGTATTCCATACCATATGACGTCATGCTGAGTATATAAACTGGGGGAAGAAGAAGGAAGGGGAGGACATCCAGCATTATGGCCTTTGTCTTCCTGAGTAATCATTATGTGTGATGGAGCCCTGCTTTCCTGGGGATGGCTGAACACCTGCCTGCCGATGGGAAGTAGTGAATGAATTCCTTGCTTTGCTTGCTTGTGTGTGCGGCTTTTGCTTTACCTATTAAATTGTTCTTATCTCAACTCTTGAGTTTTACATTCCTTTTTGATCATCCCTCTGGGTGAGGGGGAGTGAGCAAGCAGCTGCCCGTGGTGCTTGGCTGCCAGCCAGGGTTTAACCATGACAGTACTGAATAACTGTGAATTTGAAAGACCTTACTGCTCAGCTGACAAAATTTTGGCCTGCCACACTGGAAATATGGTGTCTAATATCACCTCTTTCTAGAATGTTCTTCTGCAAGTTTACTGAGTTTTATTTGTAAAGTGAAGGCAAGTTAGTACTTTCTCAGAAAGTCATAAAGGCTACAAAGTTCACAAATCATTAGAGATCGCCATTAGAAGTGATGCTAGAGCTCATGGGTCTCACTGTTGTACTTCTGTTCCAAAGCTATGAGCAATATACAGTATTTGTAGGTGCTGATCAGTAAGAACTCTGAGGCTGGATACCTTTACAACTTTAGTATAAGGATGACCTATGAACAATGAAGAGATGAGCTGGTGAGTGGAGAAGAAGGCTCTGTAGATTTCTTAGTCTGACCTCTTACCAGATTGATTCTCACAAGTAAGATCTGGCTCCAACAAGGCTTGCTTGGAAGATTGTTCCATTTTCAGAATATTTTAAAATGTTGACAGAATATTGTAAAGTGTTGGGAAAAAGAGGTCAAACTAATGCTGGTTAATAAGAAACACACTTTCTAAGCCTAATGAGCAAAGCAATATTAACTGGAAAAAAAGAGTTCTGACTAGCTGCTTAAGTCCAAGATCAAACTCATTTCAAAACAGCCAACTGAGAATATTACTAATAATGTCCTAATTTGAATGGGGAGTTATCAATAAATAAAAGGACAGAATTAAGCAAAGTTTTTGAAGATGTCATAAAATACTGGGAAGGGGTAAGGAATTACTGAGAATTTCTCCAGTGTATCAGGTGATGCCTTGTGTAAGTGAAACCATATTGTTGCCTGTAATGTATTCTTATTTTTGAAGCAGGAATTATTATATGGAGTACTTCATGATCTGAGTAATAAATCCTTTCTCCTACTTGTCAAGGAGGAAGAAAGACACTCAATATAATAAAAATAAAACACCAATTCATGTAGAAAAGGACAGATGAGAGAAGGAAAAATAACTGGTTAAAGGATCTCTTTTCTGAGGAACATGCCTAACTTTGTGAATAGTAAGCATCTATTTCAGTTCTTATATAGCTCATTTCACAACATCTGGCATGCTTTAAAAGTCATATCTGTGTAAAAAAACCCTCTTTTGTCTTCAGTCACAGGCTGGAATAATTAAATTCACTTTTTAACAATTTCCTTTAAAGATGCATTAAAATTGTGCAACATTAAGCAATATATATTCAGCAACATTTCCTCCAGACCTCCAGAAAAAATGAACCAAGCTAGAACTTCTGAAATTCATTGGTCAAAGGAAAAAAAAAGATTAAGATAACAAATATTCATAAGTGTAAATTAAAGCAATCGAAGCATAAATTATTAAAGGTAAATGACACACTGTATGCTTAACTGAGGCATCCTTAATTTGTATGAATATTCCACTAAGACAGGAGAACTACTGAAACAGTACTCACAAATAAAGGATGATAAGTCAGGACCTTAGTCTAAACCTTTAGCCATCTATCAGAAAAAGAGAAGTCACAATGCAGGTCACTTTTCCGTTTTTTGAGAAAGACATGTTAGGCAATAAAATACCTTTAAATATAATATAAAACCATGACGTGACTCATGAGTAAATAAACATCTTTTATTGTTTATCCATTACTGAAGGTGGAGAAAACAAGGCTTTTTTAACACCAAAGCTAATAGGATGAGAGGAAATAGTCTCAAGTTGTGCCAGGGGAGGTTTAGATTGAATATTAGGAAAAAAAAAATTTCACTGAAAGGGTGGTCAAGCATTGAAACAGGCTGCCCAGGGAAGTGGTTGAGTTGCCATCCCTGGAGGTATTTAAAAGACATGTAGGCGTGGTGCTTGGAGGCATGGTTTAGTGGTGGACTTGGCAGTCCTGGGTTAATGGCTGGACTTGATCTTAAAGTTCTTTTCCAACCAATTCTAGGATTCTATGAATTAAATGAAGAAACATGTCATATCAGTAGTCATTATATTCTAAATATTACTAAGAATTACTAAAAGAATATTTTAAGAGAATAAAATGCAGTAAGCAATTTAAAAAGCCAATGTTATGCATGAAGAATAAACTTTGAATTAAAACTGTTTTACAAAATCTAACATTAAAAGAAAATGTGCAAATGCAAACCACAGCCAAAGCAACTTGTTTAAACATCAGTGGTCTTCTGTGTTGTATACAACACATGTTATTATACCAGTGATGTACCTTGAGAACCAAGGAAGCAAAACAGATGAACACATTAATGTAAAAGACAATTTTCTGTATTGAATTAAATTCCAAAAATAAAATACATGTACAACTTTATTATGTACTGAAATAAAAATATATATAAAAGAAAAATAATTTCAATTCTTCCATTGCACTTGCTCTAAACAGAGAAGATTCTGGACAAAGAATTGCAAGATTATTAGGAAAACAAACTTATTACCCCTTTATGAAATCTTCAGTCTATTTTTGGATTGTATCCTCACCTAGTTAGTGCAGAATAGCTTCTGACAATAACAAAATTTATGAGGCTGCCCCCATAAATTGATCTCTTGATATAATGGACATAAAAGTGATATGGAGAAATAATGTGAAATGGGGATAATGGACATGGATTGTGATTGTATGTGTCTGCTTAAGGAATGTGGGTATGGTGACTAGTCATGGGTGCGGTGACAACTACAGTTTTGGGGAGACGCCTGCCCCTCTTCCTCTAACAAAGGGGAGACGGGGAGACGCCTGCCCTTCTTCCTCTAACAAAGGGGCTATTTAAAAGAGAATGAGAAAAGATGAGAGACATTCAAATGCTATCTAGAGGGAGGGAGTGCTAAGTCTCCTTGCTGGAAAAGATTGGGTGGTCACAATCACCTGAAGAAGATCGGGTGGTCACAAGGACATGAATCACCTGAAGAAGATCGGATGGTCACAAGAACATGAATCACCTACAAACCTGCAAGACCACCACATTCCAGGAAACGGACTGATAAGCTAATTAACATACGAAGCGGGGTTTAGGTAACGAATATGTATAGGCGTTAATTGAATATTCATTTGTTCATTGTATAAATGTGAGATGGTTCGTCACTTCGGGTATGCACGCTTGTGGAGGAGCGATCCCCCGTGCATCTGCGCGCAATAAACATACCTACTTTATAACTTTCGAGTTATAGAGTCAAATTCCGCACGTCAGTTTGGCGAGCCAGGCAGGAGGATTTCTGCTCGGCTGAGGGACCAGCTGCGGAGCGGACGCTCCTAGGCGCGCCCCGGGAGATTTCCTCGGAGGAGCCTCCTCTTCTCAGCTGTTCACCCGGGAGCAGAAGAGAAACCCCTGGATCCGCGGATAAAACGGTATGTTTAGTAACGGGGCGGCTGGTGAGACGCACGGAGACGTCCGGCGCGCAGCGTAGTCCCCAGGAGGAAAGGTACCTTGGGAGGGGGTTTGCTGACCAAGGGGTGGCCGCTAGCGATCTTGAGGGCAGATCGAGCAAACCCGAGGTTACTGCCATTCCTAAAAGCCCGGAGGCCTCGTGACGGAAAGCGGGGGGCGGGACGCAATAAGGCGGAATCTCACAGGAACAAGAGGGACCTCACAGCAAAAGTAAAAGGGAAACTTTTGCGTAGGAAAAAGAGGAAGCTAAAAAACTTCCTTTAGGTTGTCTTAAGAATTGGGGAATTCCTGGAATGTAACAACTGAAATAGCGCTCTGTGTCTTGTTTGTTCTATGTGTTGTCTTGTTATATGTTCAAAACTCGGAGTTATGAAATGTATGTTGAAAAAAAATATTAACATTCTGGTAATTTGTGGCAAATAGCGGAAAACTTAACACTCTGCTTAAGACCAGGAAAAATTGGTTTTTGTTTGTTGTTTGTTTTTTGGCAATTGTTCATTGAAATGCATACTTTGTGAACTGTTAGTGTTCCTAAGAGTTTGTACATAAGTGCACGGTACCGTATAACATACTGCTTGTGTGACTGCGGGCTGCCCGGAGAGTGTGAATGGTGTGATTGAGATGCGCATTTTGATTTTCCGTGTATAGCTTAATTATTTTGACTAAGTGTGAGTGCAAGAGTGCTTGAGACAGGCGTTTGAGTGCAAAACGAGTAAAAAGCTATCCGCGTTTCCAACCTTGGGTGGCTAAGGCGGCCGGAGAAAAACAAAGTAATTAAAATTGCAAAATGGGAAATGGAAGGAGTAAGCCCTGTGAAAAATCGCCCTTGGGTTGTATATTAAAACATTGGAGTGATATTGTAGGACAGGGTGGTACCGAAAATAGAAGGAAATTGGTTAAATATTGTAATCAGTGGTGGCCTTTGTATAAATTGGAGAGCGATGCGAAATGGCCTCAGGAGGGAGGAACGTTAGATTATAACACTCTCCTGCAATTAATGTTGTGTCTGAGAAGAGAAGGAAAATGGGACGAAGTATCGTATGCAGACATGTTCTTCGTCCTCCAGGACAAACCTGAGTGGCAAAAGGACTGTGGATTAGTACCCCCTCGGGATCCTATGGTACTAGCACTAGAAAGAGTGCGGGATTAACATCACCTGATCTTTGATTGTGGCTCTAGAAAAGGATAGGAAAAAACTGAGACCTAAACTAGAAAGATGTTCTTGTTGAAATTTTGTGTTAAAAAGCTCAGGTTGCGGTTCCTTCTGTGGAGCAACCAGAATGAAACACGTTGTAAGATATAAAAACTTGTACTGATGTATGTAAAACCTGAGGCATGCGTGTGTGTGTGAAGAATCAAAGACCTTGTGAAAGTGTTGGGGTGAGTTTGTACAAACCCCCGTACCCCCTCGAAGGTGCGACTGAATCATGCTGGGATGCATGGCAGGATGTTTTCTGTTTGCTTGCAAAGGCCTGATATGTAAGAACACAGACTTAAAGCAACAAGTAGCAGATTTGCATTCAGGGTAAGAAAGAGTTAAAACAGAAGTGCTGCTGCAGAGGCAGGCTTGTGTAACCTGCAGAGCAGGAACAGCATCTCCTGCCCCGAACCCTTCTGCTGGTAAGGAGGAGGGGATTGCTATTGCTGACAATTGAGCAGAAGGACCTGACAATGTCACCCCAATTGCTGCAGCATTTGCAGTACAACAGGACCGGTAACGGCCCTTCTAGGGCAGGGAATGGGTATGAGGTGGAATTTTAGTGAATACAAAACCAACTTACTTGTTAAACTTCAGTAAAAAATAAATAAATAAATAAATTTGTTACAGTTGTGGGAGCTGCTGGCCACCAGGAAAACATCCTGAAACCTTTAAAGTACAAACTAAAAAAAAAAACAAATAAGAATGCCAAATTCACTAAAATCTTTGTTGGGATGAGATTTATTAGAACATCTAGACGTTTAAAGAAGGGGAAATGAAATTAAAAGTTAAATATGATCAAGTAATTGAAATATTGAGCTTATCTTTAATTCAACAGAAAAGAGGAAAAGAGGACCTCCCTGAAGTAAAAGAAATTTTTAACCAGGTGTATCTGAAAATAAATTCCAGGAAAAGTGAAAAATGCTTTACCTGTTACAGTAAAATGATAAGGGGGAGGCTTGCCCAGTTCAGATAAAAACAATATCCCTTGGTCAGCAAGGCTGTGGGGATATTGGCAGAAAAAGTGAAATAAAATACACTCTGTAGTAGTTCTACTAATGTAAATCTGTGTGTTTTGCCATGACAGTGACTTGTTATGGGATGTGCAGATGAAACTGCATTGACAATGAAGTACAAGGAATAAGGTTGGTCAGGTGCCTCCTACCATAGTCAAGGGCAAGACTGGGTTGGCCTCTGTGTTTGCCACCAAGAAGAATCTTGAGCTCTGCTGTTGGCTGCAACCCAGTAGGTGTTGAGCGGTGGGAACATATGCCATGCCAGACCTTGATGTGAGGCATGGCCCACTCTGAGGCACTGATTTGGAAATTGGAAACCGCCTGGCCGACCATGAGGCCAGACGAGTAACAGAGGAGGTAGGAAAGGAGGAATTATCCTTAATACCAGATGATAAAATCCAAACTGTAAGTACAGATCAAGAGCCAAACTATTCTAAAGAAAACTTAAAGGTAATTCAGGACATGAATGATAAAATAAAATTAAGTAAGTGGACTTATTTAAGGGATGGTTGTATAGTGGTACCATCCAATTTAATATGGACCACAGCCCTATTATTAATAAGACGCATTGGGGAGCTGATACTTTATATAAAAGCCTAAATCAGAAATTGAAAGGGTGAAACTTGTATACTGTAATAAAACAGGTGACTCAGCAATGTGAAATGTGTTTACGCAATAATCCCAATACAGCAAATAAAATAAAACTAGGGAACATTAGCAGAGGGAATGTTCTAGGGCAACATTGGCAGATCGATTTCTCAGAACTTCCTAGAAAAGGGGGGTATCGATATTGGTACTAATGGATACCTTTTCAGGTTGGCCAGAAGCCTTCCCATGCAGAACTGCTTAAGCCCGGGAAGTGACCAAAATACTACTCCAAGAGATAATACCTAGGTTTGGAGTCCCAGCGGTAATGTCCTCGGATAGAGGACCACATTTTGTGTCCAGAATAGTGCAACAGATCAGCCACCATCTAGGAATAGATTGGCAATTACATACCTCATACCGACCACAATCGAGAGGCCAGGTGGAAAAGATGAATCATCTAATCAAACAACAGATTGTCAAGTTAGGCCAAGAAACAAATCTAACTTGGCCCCAATCTTTGCCATTAGCTCTTACACGAATTCGAACTAGACCGAGAGCAAAAGAGGGGCTTAGCCCATTTGAAATTTTATATGGACGACCCTATGGGGTACAAAAGGGGATGTCTTCACAGATTGGTGAAGAAACAATGACTTCCTATATGGTGGCACTAAACAAACAATTAATAAGAATTGAGAAGCATATGATGGGAACACGCAGTAGGGGTCTGGATGGACCTGTTCACGATATACAACCAGGAGACTATGTATACGTTAAGTGTTTTGCAGATAAAACCCTGGAACCACAGTGGACCGGACCTTTTCAAGTCCTACTCACCACCTACACTGCAATCAAGGTTGAGGGACAGAATTCTTGGATTCACCATACCCGGATTAAGAAAGCCCCTGCAACTTCTTGGAAAGTAACCCCAGATAAAAAAGAACTGAAACTCAAATTTACTCGGACAAATGGGAACAATGTGGGTGGCAAGTAAGTGAACCTGAGCAGTTGCGGATCCACCATATGGGAAGGGCACCACAACAAACAATATAGAACAAGAGTCGGGGACTGAGCCAGTGGCCAGGCTTGCCCAACTTGTTATTAGTAAGCCCCAACTCAAACAAAGATATTTTTGATCAAAACAGATTTTAACGTTTAGATTCTTAAAATGATCAATAGTGGGTTTAAACCATTTGTGGTTTTTTGTACCCTCTCTCTTGCCTACAACCAAGAGCCTGATAATTGGCCTTGGAATCATGCTCAGAAAAAACACACTGGAATAATGGGAAAGGTGGACTCAAAGATGAAACTAGCTATGGTGGTTTTTTCTGAAAATGAGGTGTACCAAAGGAATCAATGGGACCGGGAGGATGTACACAAAGTCGACCGATTATGGGGAAAATTAGGAGATAAGATAAAAGTAGGGTGTCAAACATATAATGAAAAGGATAACACCAAGATTTCGGGAGACGCCCAGATTAATGTCAGAAAGGTAGATAAGGAATTTACCCTTCTAAATACAACCGTGTGCTTTAATTCACGGGAATGTTGGCACAATTTTACCTTAACCGAGCCCATCTTTATAATATGCCTAGGAAAGGAATCCCCAAGAACAGCTCTGACTTATAAGATCAAAATAACAATCATGCTAACCACTGTTCCTACCACCACCACAGTTACAACAACCCCATTAACACTTGATCTTAAATTAACTAAACCAGATCCAAAGATGTATACAATTGGACCATATGTAATCAGAAATACAGGTCAGCAACAAATGTTGGTTAACCCAGAATGGTCTCTTAAAAGAATAGAGTTAAAAATACAAGTCAATGTTTCTGATGTTAAGCCATCCTGTTCCCCCTTCTTACGAACCTCTTATGAGGGATGGACAACTTGGTTAAGAAAAAGGGGAAATATTTATCGAAACAGAATAGTGAGAGATGTAACTGGAATGTTGGGAACAGGACTCGGAGTATTAAATTCCATAGACTCAGAGGTGATAATGAATAAACTAGCCGCCACCACGGCCGATCTATCAAAACTACAACAACCACTAAAATCTTCATTATTAGCATTAGGGGCACACCAATGGTTGATATCGAAGGTACTCCCCAGGTGGGAACAAACATGGAAGATCATCAGCTTATCACTAAGGTGTTAGGTGGTTTACAGGATGACGTCGCCCCGGCTCTAAGTTGCATCCAAGCCCAAATGTGGATGCAATCAATAGCTGCATCCATAATAAGAGAAGGAGAGGAAGGCATATTTCCTACAGAAATTCGAAAGATGGTTTGGGACAGTGCTACGGAGGTAGAAAGAAAACTCCAGTCATGGTGGAATGTGGTGAACTTTACCTATGACCCCAACACACACACCATCACAGCTTTTGTGTTAACCATACATAATGCAGTAATAATTACCATACACCCCATTGTAGCCCTTGGAATTAACCATAATGGGGTGCTCCTATACCCTTTTGAACATAGAACATGGGCCAGAAAGATAGGCGACAAGTGGCAAACAGTAGATTTAGAATCTTGTATTATGCGAGAACAGCAGGGCTTCCTCTGTGAAAGCAATACTATAATGGCTCAGGATACTTGTTTAGATACAGATCAGAAAATATGTCATTTCGAGGCCCGACCAAATGCAAACTTGAAAACAGTAATTATATATGCAGGGAAGGGATGTGCGTGTTTGAGAACTAAGTGTAACACAATAACCATAGATGGGGAGGTAAAAGAGACTGCACAGTATTCAAATTATTGTATTTGTAATTTTACTACTATCACAGGATGCGATTTTAGTTACTCAGCCCCAGTAGTGTCTCATCAATTCTTAAAATCCAATTTTACCCTATCACAGATAATAATTCCTACCCCCATAGGACTAAATATAAGCAGTATAAAAGAACTATTAAAACATGCAGATTTCCAACATATACTGGAAGAAACCAAAGAAAAGGGACATGAAACTCTTCTTATGATCCATCATGATGTAGAGGGGATCAAGAAAGTTTTAAAAAAGGTAGAACAGGATGGAAACCATAATTGGTGGGATACTCTCTTTGGCTGGTCACCCTCTGCAACAGGAATTCTTAACACTCTGGTACACCCCATTGTGATCTTATTGATCAGTTTAGGAATTTCCTTAATACTAACCATTATATTTGTGGGTTTGGAGAATGTTTAAAAGGGTAACACTTATGTATGATGCTTTATATCATTCGGGAAGGCTGCTTAAGTAAAAGAATTTACTTAATTTAATAGAAAAGGGGGGATTGATATGGAGAAATAATGTGAAATGGGGATAATGGACATGGATTGTGATTGTATGTGTCTGCTTAAGGAATGTGGGTATGGTGACTAGTCATGGGTGCGGTGACAACTACAGTTTTGGGGAGACGCCTGCCCCTCTTCCTCTAACAAAGGGGAGACGGGGAGACGCCTGCCCTTCTTCCTCTAACAAAGGGGCTATTTAAAAGAGAATGAGAAAAGATGGGAGACATTCAAATGCTATCTAGAGGGAGGGAGTGCTAAGTCTCCTTGCTGGAAAAGATTGGGTGGTCACAATCACCTGAAGAAGATCGGGTGGTCACAAGGACATGAATCACCTGAAGAAGATCGGATGGTCACAAGAACATGAATCACCTACAAACCTGCAAGACCACCACATTCCAGGAAACGGACTGATAAGCTAATTAACATACGAAGCGGGGTTTAGGTAACGAATATGTATAGGCGTTAATTGAATATTCATTTGTTCATTGTATAAATGTGAGATGGTTCGTCACTTCGGGTATGCACGCTTGTGGAGGAGCGATCCCCCGTGCATCTGCGCGCAATAAACATACCTACTTTATAACTTTCGAGTTATAGAGTCAAATTCCGCACGTCAGTTTGGCGAGCCAGGCAGGAGGATTTCTGCTCGGCTGAGGGACCAGCTGCGGAGCGGACGCTCCTAGGCGCGCCCCGGGAGATTTCCTCGGAGGAGCCTCCTCTTCTCAGCTGTTCACCCGGGAGCAGAAGAGAAACCCCTGGATCCGCGGATAAAACGGTATGTTTAGTAACGGGGCGGCTGGTGAGACGCACGGAGACGTCCGGCGCGCAGCGTAGTCCCCAGGAGGAAAGGTACCTTGGGAGGGGGTTTGCTGACCAAGGGGTGGCCGCTAGCGATCTTGAGGGCAGATCGAGCAAACCCGAGGTTACTGCCATTCCTAAAAGCCCGGAGGCCTCGTGACGGAAAGCGGGGGGCGGGACGCAATAAGGCGGAATCTCACAGGAACCAGAGGGACCTCACAGCAAAAGTAAAAGGGAAACTTTTGCGTAGGAAAAAGAGGAAGCTAAAAACTTCCTCTAGGTTGTCTTAAGAATTGGGGAATTCCTGGAATGTAACAACTGAAATAGCGCTCTGTGTCTTGTTTGTTCTATGTGTTGTCTTGTTATATGTTCATAACTCGGAGTTATGAAATGTATGTTGAAAAATATTAACATTCTGGTAATTCGTGGCAAATAGCGGAAAACTTAACACTCTGCTTAAGACCAGGAAAAATTGGTTTTTGTTTATTGTTTGGTTTTTGACAATTGTTCATTGAAATGCATACTTTGTGAACTGTTAGTGTTCCTAAGAGTTTGTACATAAGTGCACGGTACCGTATAACATACTGCTTGTGTGACTGCGGGCTGCCCGGAGAGTGTGAATGGTGTGATTGAGATGCGCATTTTGATTTTCCGTGTATAGCTTAATTATTTTGACTGAGTGTGAGTGCAAGAGTGCTTGAGACACACGTTTGAGTGCAAAACGAGTAAGAAGCTCTATCCGCGTTTCCGACCTTGGGTGGCTAAGGCGGCCGGAAAAAAAAAAAAACAAAAACCAAACAAACAAACCCCAAAGTAATTAAAATTGCAAAATGGGAAATGGAAGGAGTAAGCCCTGTGAAAAATCGACCTTGGGTTGTATATTAAAACATTGGAGTGATATTTTAGGACATGGTAGTACCGAAAATAGAAGGAAATTGGTTAAATATTGTAATCAGTGGTGGCCTTTGTATAAATTGGAGAGCGATGCGAAATGGCCTCAGGAGGGAGGAACGTTAGATTATAACACTCTCCTGCAATTAATGTTGTTTCTGAGGACAGAGGGAAAATGGGATGAAGTATCATATGCAGACATGTTCTTTGTCCTCCAGGACAAACCTGAGTGGCAAAAGGACTGTGGATTAGTACCCCCTCGGGATCCTATGGTACTAGCACTAGAAAGAGTGTGGGATTAACATCACCTGATCTTTGATTGTGGCTCTAGAAAAGGATAGGAAAAAACTGAGACCTAAACTAGAAAGATATTCTTGTTGAAATTTTTGTGTTAAAAAGTTCAGGTTGCGGTTCCTTCTGTGGAGCAACCAGAATGAAACACGTTGTAAGATATAAAAACTTGTACTGATGTATGTAAAACCTGAGGCGTGTGTGTGTGTGTGTAAGTGTTGGGGTGAGTTTGTACAAACCCCTGTACCCCCTCGAAGGTGCGACTGAATCATGCTGGGATGCATGGCAGGGTGTTTTCTGTTTGCCTGCGAAGGCCTGATATGTAAGAACACAGACTTAAAGCAACAAGTAGCAGATTTGCATTCAGGGTAAGAAAGAGTTAAAACAGAAGTGCTGCTGCAGAGGCAGGCTTGTGTAACCTGCAGAGCAGGAACAGCATCTCCTGCCCCGAACCCTTCTGCTGGGGAGGAGGAGGGGATTGCTGTTGCTGACGATTGAGCAGAAGGACCTGAATGTCACCCCAATTGCTGCAGCATTTGCAGTACAACAGGACCGGTAACGGCCCCTCTAGGGCAGGGAATGGGTATGAGGTGGAATTTCAGTGAATACAAAACCAACTTACTTGTTAAACTTCAGTAAAAAATAAATAAATAAATAAATTTGTTACAGTTGTGGGAGCTGCTGGCCACCAGGAAAACATCCTGAAACCTTTAAAGTACAAAGTAAAAAAAAAAAAAAAAAAAAAAAAAAAGAATGCCAAATTCACTAAAATCTTTGTTGGCATGAGATTTATTAGAACATCTAGACGTTTAAAGAAGGGGAAATGAAATTAAAAGTTAAATACGATCAAGTAATTGAAATATTGAGCTTATCTTTAATTCAACAGAAAAGAGGAAAAGAGGACCTCCCTGAAGTAAAAGAAATTTTTAACCAGGTGTATCTGAAAATAAATTCCAGGAAAGGTGAGAAATGCTTTACCTGTTACAGTAAAAATGATAAGGGGGAGGCTTGCCCAGTTCAGATAAAAACAATATCCCTTGGTCAGCAAGGCTGTGGGGATATTGGCAGAAAAAGTGAAGTGAAATAAAATACACTCTGTAGTAGTTCTACTAATGTAAATCTGTGTGTTTTGCCATGACAGTGACTTGTTATGGGATGTGCAGATGAAACCGCATTGACAATGAAGTACAAGGAATAAGGTTGGTCAGGTGCCTCCTACCATAGTCAAGGGCAAGACTGGGTTGGCCTCGGTGTTTGCCACCAAGAAGACTCTTGAGCTCCGCTGCTGGCTGCAACCCAGTAGGCGTTGAGCGGTGGGAACATATGCCATGCCAGACCTTGATGTGAGGAATGGCCCCCTCTGTTATAAGAGGGTCATCCAGCAAGGAAGAACATAAGGTGGCCCATAGAGGCACTGATTTGGAAATTGGAAACTGCCTGGCCGACCATGAGGCCAGACGAGTAACAGAGGAGGTAGGAAAGGAGGAATTATCCTTAATACCAGATGATAAAATCCAAACTGTAAGTACAGATCAAGAGCCAAACTATTCTAAAGAAAACTTAAAGGTAATTCAGGACATGAATTATAAAATAAAATTAAGTAAATGGACTTATTTAAGGGATGGTTGTATAGTGGTACCATCCAATTTAATATGGACCACAGCCCTATTATTAATAAGACGCATTGGGGAGCTGATACTTTATATAAAAGTCTAAATCAGAAATTGAAAGGGCGAAACTTGTATACTGTAATAAAACAGGTGACTCAGCAATGTGAAATGTGTTTACGCAATAATCCCAATACAGCAAATAAAATAAAACTAGGGAACATTAGCAGAGGGAATGTTCTAGGGCAACATTGGCAGATCGATTTCTCGGAACTTCCTTGAAAAGGGGGGTATCGATATTTGTTGGTACTAATGGATACCTTTTCAGGTTGGCCAGAAGCCTTCCCGTGCAGAACTGCTAAAGCCCGGGAAGTGACCAAAATACTACTCCAAGAGATAATACCTAGGTTTGGAGTCCCAGCAGTAATGTCCTTGGATAGAGGACCACATTTTGTGTCCAGAATAGTACAACAGATCAGCCACCATCTAGGAATAGATTGGCAATTACATACCCCATACTGACCACAATCGAGTGGCCAGGTGGAAAAGATGAATCATCTAATCAAACAAATGATTGTCAAGTTAGGCCAAGAAACAAATCTAACTTGGCCCCAGTCTTTGCCATTAGCTCTTACATGAATTCGAACTAGACCAGAGCAAAAGAGGGGCTTAGCCCATTTGAAATTTTATATGGACGACCCTATGGGGTACAAAAGGGGATGTCTTCACAGATTGGTGAAGAAACAATGACTTCCTATATGGTGGCACTAAACAAACAACTAATAAGAATTGAGAAGCATGTGATGGGAACACGCAGTAGGGGTCTGGATGGACCTGTTCACGTTATACAACCAGGAGACTATGTATACGTTAAGTGTTTTGCAGATAAAACCCTGGAACCACAGTGGACCGGACCTTTTCAAGTCCTACTCACCACCTACACTGCAATCAAGGTTGAGGGACAGAATTCTTGGATTCACCATACCCGGATTAAGAAAGCCCCTGCAACTTCGTGGAAAGTAACCCCAGATAAAAAAGAACTGAAACTCAAATTTACTCGGACAAATGGGAACAATGTGGGTGGCAATTAAAGCTGCAAAGTGGGAAGCCTATGTAAACAGGCAGAAAGCCCGAAGCAGCCGTTCTCCTGAAGAATTCCCTTGCTGCCGAGAAGATGGTACACCCCGTGGCTTGAAGCAACCGAGTCGACAGGCAAGGCAGAGGAGGAACAAACTGTGGAGAAAAGAACCAGAACAATGGGACACTAAAGCAACAATGGCCGAACTTCCCCAGGACTGGAGTAGTCCAGGACACCATGTCTGAACTCCGGAAAAGGTTAGATCAATGTAAGAAAGATCGTGAGGCGGGCAGGTCATGGTATGAAAACTGGTTTAATATCTCACCTTGGCTAACCACTTTGTTGTCTGCTTTAGCAGGACCACTTATTATGTTGATTCTGGGACTTATATTTGGGCCTTGTATATTACGCTACACTTTATTAGAGAACGGTTTGGCATAGCTAAATTGCTTATTTTAACTACGAGGTCTAGGGCAAAATATAAGAGTGTATCTATTAATGAGGATGAAGATTGTTGCGAATGCGTTATGCCATGTGAAAACTATGCCTATTGTAATTGTGAGGTATTACCTTGTGAGTGTTATGATAAATGTTGGGATTGTGGAAAAAGGTTTGTTCACAGTGCCGAGAATGAAAGCAGCGTCTAATAAACAATAATAGGATAAAAAGAAAAAGGGGGAATTGTAAGAAACTATGGACTAGGGTATTGTTTATTAAGATTTATGTTAAGCCCAATGTAAAGATTAGGCAACAAAAGATAAGATCACCGCCAGGTGTCCAGGATGCCGCTTGTGAAAGATAAGATCACCGCCAGGTGTCCAGGATGCTGCTTGTGCATATGAATGAAGGGCCAACACCTCCACTACTTCATGAACACGAAAGTAAAAAAAAAGTATAAAAAGGGACTGTTTGAACTGCTCAGTACGGCAGTTGGCGGAGCGCAGACTCCCCTGTCGTCCAGCGCTGTTTTTGCTCATATTCTACTTGCTATAATTAATAAAAAATTTAATTGGATTATGATCTATTGTGGTCTCAATTTATAACAGGTTTTTTGGGTCTCTTTCATACCCTTTGTGGTTAATCAATATTTTTTATAATGAAAGCAGAACTGAACATTGTATTCCCAGTACTACTACTACTTCCTTTAACTACTTTCTTGGAAAGTGATTTGCGGCGAATGAAGAGACGGGATGCAGCTTGATGCAAGCAAATGTCAATTTATTGTTCAGAAGGACGAGTTTTTATACACTTTCAGAAGGTGCGCGTTTTAAACAGATTGGTTCTTGAAGCTAAGCATTGCATACTAGGCAATCCCTGATTGGTGGTTAACTACCAGCAATTAACCGCAAGGTGTTGCCTTTCCTTGGCGCCACGCGTCTCCCACTCCCCTGTGCTCTGTAAACATGCCTCATCGTGTTAATTGTTGTCTAGACAAGCTCGAGCACATTCCCCTCAGCTAACTGATTGCCACGCATGGTCCTAGTTTCGAGACCGCTCCTGCATCTCCCCCTTCCTGTTGCACAAAAGAACCCCTGAAACCGAGCAAAAACAAGGCACAAGTAATAGAACAAATAAAAAACCAACTAAGACATATTATCAATGTCAAAATAACCCACTGTCTCTGTTCCGTACAGTTTTACAATTTCCCCTTTTTGTTTTTGAACAGCTAGTACCGGGTTTGCCATGTTCTGCAGGGCCCTTGCAAACATGACAGCAACCAAGGTAATAGCAAACAAACAATACTGCCAATTGAGTGAATGGATGCCAAAAAGGCTGAAAGTTTCTCAGATTTTGTTAACATGTTGCTGCAATGGGGTGCCTAAAATCCACGCAGCACGTACCATCCAAATCCTCACAGCCATGTCCTTGAACCACCAACAAAAAGCAGTGGCAATTTTGATTCACATTCTTAACTGCCTACCAAACAAGGTGATTTAACTCTTGAATGCTTTCCCTGCTGTTACTCTGGATAAGAGAAGAACCGCTGCGACACGTTCCCATCATAGCCTCCTACTACATTAGCATCTACAGAAAGACAATTATCGACAAAGTGTAAACAATATCAGCTTCTTTCGGATTAACATTATACATAGATGGAAGGGCACACCAAACAAGAACTGGTTCAGTCAAAAAGTTCGAAACATAGCATGCCTTCTCTGAACATACCTCTGGGGTCATTCCCCTCATTCCCTCTTTTTTATGCAAAGAGAAACACTTTACCATAACAGAGAAGCCCCTATTTACATCTCTGAGCCCGGACACAAACCGGACACAAACCGCAGCTGTATGCTCCACCAGGCTCAGGGCAGAAATCATTCATGTAGTTACATAGCTATATATCTCTACAAGTATGCAGACACCTATTAAACACTAGATAACCATGTTTATCTTTCCTAGTCTCCTTCACAATACCTAGCTGTTCTCTCATCTCTTGTTAGGTCAAATAATTCTCCAGCTTCCTCTCCTATCTCTCTCTTCAGACATTCTCTATCCTCCCCTTTTTTGCTTGTTAATTGCGACAAGGCAAAGGTTGTGTGTAGCTGGGTGACCATGACCTGCTTTATGTTACAATCAACTAAACACTGAATACAGGAAAAAAAGGTATGGGAGACATAAGGCAAACATCAATTAGGTGGTTAAAGATAATTATAATAAATCCTGTAATACTTTTGAGTCATGGCCCAAAGTTTCCCAGCCGTGAGAAGAGACCAAAGGCATCCCGCCCCTGGCTCTGTTGCAGATCTTTGTTTTAAGGCTTTTGAGTTTTGTATACTTTTGTAAATTAATTCACAGTGGTCACTCAGATTCATGTAACACATCCTATCAAAGTCTTCACACTTGTGTCCCTGTGCTAATAATAAAAATCAATAGCAACTCGGTTCTGTAGCAACATATGATGGACAGAATCAACATCTGTTAATAAGCCAGAAAAAAAAAGAACAGTATTTGTATTATTACTTTGTTTAGCAAGCTAGCAGCCTAATTTACTAAGAGCGTGTACTATTCTTACAGAAGAGATTAGAGAAGCAAAAATCTGTTATGCTGCATTCCAGAACTCAGCCTGAGAATTACAGTCTGCTGTGAGTTCTGCGTTACAATCATTTGACACATGTTGGGGTTGCGATTGTGAAAGTTGCCCATTTACAATTTTCATTGGCATTATCACAGCTAGTTGTTTTAAAAGCAACCCTTGAGCTTCCTGATGTTCGACTTGTTGCAAAATATTCTGAAGCCAATCAATAAAGTTAGTATTAAAATTAGTGACTCTCTAGGACCCTGCAAGACTGTGGCAAGACTCCCGCATCCTGACTGCTTTAATAGCCATCTCATTCATTTGCAAATAGTTGTCCCTGGGATACCTTGCCCGAGTCACAGAATCGGCAGTTAATTGCTCCAGCCAACTGCTCATAGTTAACAGCAATTCCCCGATTAAGGTTTTCAGTCAAGGCCACTACACATAGCTCACAAAAATCAGATAACCACATCATATACTGTATCAGTTAGTACCATACAAAGCAGTAACTTCCAATCATGCAGTGTGAGCGTATAAGGCTCTGCCATCACTTCAAGAAGGGACATAGCAAATGTATTATGAATCCTCCCTTCCCGCACTGCTTTGCTCAACTCTTAACAGCCTCGTATTGCACAGGCTGCCACTCTGCAGGTTGATCTGTCTGACAAAATACCGAACATGCCCTAGCGACTCCCAAAACCCATCACTTAAGTGTTTCCCACTTGCATTCCTGCCACCAGTCCCTCAGACTCCCTTTCACTCTCCCCAAAAATACAATCAATGCATCGGGAGAGACAAGGGGGTGGGGGAAAGGTCTAGCTCCTTTTCCAGATCTATAGGACCTGGATCAAAAGGTTTATCAGTGTCAATGGAATCATTGTCCGAGTTGTCCTGTTCCCGTGCTTGCTCCTGTGTTGTGAGGGTCCCTGCAATCAGTGACAGAAGCTTTGGGGGCAGAGGAGGTGTGGACAGAATCGCCATCGCTGACGGTGTCTCGAGAAGAGTCGCGCTGTCGGTGGAATTTACAGCTTCCTCTGGTTTAGCACCGATAGTAGAATTAGTCCACACTTGGCAAAGAGTAGTCAGAATTTGCCACCAAGATGTTAAATGCATTCCCGACACGGAGTTCCCCTCCGCGGCAGCATCATACATTTGGCTGCTGTATGTACACACTTTCATTCTTTCAAAGTCTCTAAAGTTTCTTGGCTGCTTACCCGTCTCGATGAATACAGTTTTTATCCTCGGGGTTTAGGTTGTCCGCCTGGTCCAGACAGCAAGACGATCGTTCAGCCAAGCCGTCTCCTCCGGAACGCAGCCCTCTTCCACGAGCTGTCTTTTTTCCGTCCTTATTCTTCCGAGGCTTCGGAACACCACCATAGGGGTCACCATTTGAGGAGACTGAGGCACGGACTCCCAGATCTGACTAGAAGACCCTTTATGAGTCCATATACGTCTCTTTCTGGGGACGAAGCCTGATTCCCCGTTACGGATTTCCCACAGCTCACCTCTGAACTCCGGAGGGATTTCAGGCCGGCTCCTGCTTCCTTTCAGCAGATCATTCAAAGTTCTGTGGGATTCGCTGCATATCGCTCAGATAGGCGATTCAAAAGCCCTTCACGTTAGATCCTTAAACGCATCACGTCGGGGTCACCAATTTGCGGCGAATGAAGAGACGGGATGCAGCTTGATGCAAACAAATGTCAATTTATTGTACAGAAGCACGCGTTTTTATACACTTTCAGAAGGTGCGCGTTTTAAACAGATTGGTTCTTGAAGCTAAGCATTGCATACTAGGCAATCCCTGATTGGTGGTTAACTACCAGCAATTAACAGAAAGGTGTTGCCTTTCCTTGGCGCCATCCTTGGCGCCATCCGTCTCCCACTCCCCTGTGCTCTGTAAACATGTCTCATCATGTTAATTGTTGTCTAGACAAGCTCGAGCACATTCCCCTCAGCTAACTGATTGCCACGCATGGTCCTAGTTTCCAGACCGCTCCTGCAGTGGCCTAGGGCTCCACGGAACTTTTCAATTTCTTACTAGTTATGTAACAAAGTATTTGCCTTCTCTGTTCTCTGTTTTCCCTTGGTCAGTGGACTAGAATACTTTCCAGTAAATTTAGCTGCATTTCTTCCTCTTCTTTTCAGGGTTCCTGAAGTCTACAACAACTTGCATATTCCAACAGGTCTTCAGACAGATGGTCAAATACATATCATGAGTGAAAACTTGTCTTATAACTCCAAAACCTTGCCCAATTTTTCATTTCTTTTTGGGTGGGATTCATTTGACTAAATTTACCTGTCTGCAATTTATCCCTCCACATCTGCACTACTTATCCAAAACGCCATTTATAGTTAATAGCAAGAAATAGAAATAGAAGTAGAGAATGATACATATGACACAGCATAGATGTCTACTTCAGAATGACATTCCTTGGTCTCCAGCAATAAATTCTATTCCTTTTATTTTTGTTCCATTTTAATGGTCATTGATACCTTTGCTTTCTCTGCCATTCTTCCTAATAAGAATTCTGAAATCTTCTAAATAAGAAATCTGAAAATCTGCCTTAATTTTAAGAATATCTCTCTTCAATTTTTGTGTCCTATTGCTGGTGCTGAGGTCTGTTCTGTAACCACTAAACCCAAAATTACTACTGTCTCAGAAATAACTTTTATTTTTAATATTTTGTTATTTGGTAGCTGTCTGATTTGCATCAAAACTCATGAAAATGTTTTTTGAAAACTATCATAATTTGGCACATACTTCTGTGCACTGAGCATCTTTCTGGAGGGTATTTTCAATTTAAGTAGTATATTACCAAAAGTTTAGCCAGACTGATTAAAGAATATCTATTTGTTTAGTCCTTTGCTATTCAAATAAAAATATGTGTTGCATTAAAGGGGATGGAGTAATTTGGCAGAAAATAACCCCCTCTTGCTTCTAACTTTCCTCACCGAGGTAGGAGGTTAGGTGCGGCTAGGTTTACATTCTAAGTGATGTCAAATTTACCACTATCAGTTCAGTCATGTTTAATATGTATATTAAACTACCATGGTTCTGGATACACTAATAGCGGTCTACACTGCCAGTCCAGTTGTGCTCATGTACTGGCACAGCCACACTCTAGGGTTTGGTCACGTTCAATGAGAAACTGTGATGACCTCCTACTTAACAGTGCAGTTTTATTTGTGCAACAGATATACAGGTTTTTGGATTGCCAGTGATAGTGACTGTCTGCAAGAAAGCACATGCAGATAAAATATTATAAAGTATAAAATGAATGGAAAAGTTACAAACAATACAGCCTGGCTATAAACATTAAAGAATAACTCTCTAGAGATATTTCTAAATTTCCTTAAGAAGCACTTTTAGTTTAAGTCTCACCCAAGGCATCCCAAGGGGAGGAATAGAAAGGCTCAGCCCCAGGAGTCAGTCTCAATAGTGTCTTCCCCACTTCTCCCCTCATTCATTCACTTTTTATACTTTTCTTTACTCTCAGGTGGAGCTTGAGTGACTCTAGTCATACATTCCTTTATTATGATTGGTGCAAAGTTCTCTCGCTTTCATTGAAAGATATAGTTCATTTTAAATTTACTACGCATGCCCCCCGAGTGGGGGATTCATCCTCTTCAGGGGCGGCCATTGTGATCTCCCACTACCACAGTTATTTTACCCTAGCATCCTTGAGTTTTATCTCATCAGCAGTTTGTTTTCTTTTAGCAGTTAGCACCTCCTCCTCAGAAGGCTCCTTATTTACATTCTTGTTGAGCTCATCTACATCTGTCTTATCTTTTCCTTGAAGTGCTAAGGGCGCTGAGTTCCCGACCTTCTCTCACAGATAATGAGGCTCCTGCTTTCGTCTTTGCCACAGTTGTTGGCCCAGCAACTGACATCTCATGGCAGCCACGATGCAGCGTATCGGATGTATGATACCATCAGGTTCCCAGTCCTGCAGGAAGTACAGGAGATCCTGGCCGCATGTGTCTCCACTCCGCTCCACCCTCCACTACTCATCTAGGATAGGTTGTGTTGCTTAGGGAACTGTGGTGATGTAGATTCCGTGCATGCCAACCATCCTGAAGGTGATAGCTGTATTTTACCCTAAAAAGCTTTCTGTAATACTATGCTTCTATTAGGTCTGTAATTTTTCTCTAATTCTCCCCCTCACAGTGATTTTCCCACAATATGAAAATTATGTTCATATAGTCTTATCAATGAAAGCATTCATGGATTTTTAATTTCTGAATTATATAGTGCCTACTGTTTTTCAGGATTTGCAATAAAGAGATAATAAGTTAGGGTGGTAGAAGCACCAATATCCTCCTTCTTAAATAGAAATATATTTTTCCAAAGCTAACTTTTGTTTATAAAGAGATTAGTCATTCTTATATACATTTATATGAAGCAAATTACTGCAGTATCTCTAATAATTTTAAGATAAATTAAAACAAGAAATAAAACAATTTACCACAGAATCTGCATAATAGAATTATTCAATTAAGTAAGAAGAGCAAAATATCCTCCTATTGCTCCTTTTAGGCAACAGTCTAATGTGATCCTGCCAGTATAAATAATTGTAAACCTACCTTGTATAATAAATTGTAAAATCTTGGACAATAGGATTTAACTTTCACATTTTTTTAAGTAGGAGAAAAATCTACTTAAGCATAGTTTGGCAGAAGTAAATTGCAGAAGGGCAGTACTAGAAGAGCAGCAATAAGCTTCATCCTTCAAGAAACACATCAGAGAATTTTACATTAGTGCAAGTCACATGGTAGGATGGAAGAGACAGGCAAATTTAAATATGTGGCACATGGGACACAAGTTCTTGCAAAATATGACCATCTCCTTGAATTTCACATTTTGTGACAGCAAAGAGAGCAAATGTTCATTTCAGTCATATGGTTGGAGGCTGGGTATTAAAATTAATAGCCAAAACTTCTGAGTGATTTTTACTCTTTCGGCTAAAGCTGATAAAATAGTTTAGCTAGTTTATTCCACACTTTCATAATCATGTGTGTGGGATAATCTAAACCCGTGCTATTAGCTGAGAGGTTTCTTTCCACTGTAGGTTCATTAATTATAATTTCTATTTAGTCACCATTTTAATATCCAAAAGAGGTATCAAGTAATTTATAAGAAATTTCTGGAAACTTAGCACTGAACAGAATTACCAACACTATTAGCAGTTAGGGTTGTTGACCAAAAATCTTCACAAGCCCTATTTTGACAACAGTTTGACTCTCCCTGTGCAAAATGGCCTAAATTATTCTATTGGTATTTTCCCCATATCCCAGTATCCATCACCTTTCCTCAAATCAAAGCTCCAGTTTAATTAATCCTCTCCAGTTCTATATAGAAAGCCTTGGGCACTTCCCAGTTGGATCTGATAAGAACAAAACCAGGAGGTTTTCAGACTCTCTTCCTCTCAGTGGAGTAGACCCTCCTGTTACTAGTACTTCTCTTGAAAATCTCGGAAAGTACAAAATTCAAATAAAGATATATATATCCAGATGTATTTATGAGGCATTTATGCTCATGTTACTTATTCCATGCTGTCCACATAGTCTTCTTTAAGAAAATTGGAATAACTGTGACAACTCTAGTCCTAAACCTATCTTTAATAATACATACACAGGGAACATGATTGCTAAATCTATCAAATAAAGACAGAAAAATGGAGACTAAGGCTGAATTGATATGAATTCAGGTTCAAATACACTGAATTTTAACAAGAGTGATCAGATACTGTGTCAAATTAATGGATTGTCAATACAGTGAAGACACAATGTTCTAAATAATAGTCACAGTACAGAATAGTTTTCATTTGAAATAGGAGTCAATGTATATTTTATAATTTGGTTTATGAAGGGGATCAGATGAGGAAACACAGGTTCTTTCCGGAGTTAACTTGTTCTACAAATGTCTAAATCGTGTACATGGTACTCTGGCCATACAGATAGGACTAGATTATTGAACAATGGCTGGGATACCTATAAGATAATTACTCTGAAGGGGAGAAAGGAGAATAGCTTAAATGGAGCCAACAATGAACAAAACAACAACAACAAAAAAGAGATTTACAGCTCAGCTTAATTAAAATAAGGAGTAGGTAGAAGGCCATATCAAATCTCCATTTCATGGTAAAAAGACTACCTGGGGCCATATAAGCAATTATTTTAATTAAACATATGATTCTACATGGTGTTAAAGTAGCAATATATATATATATATATGAGGAAATACAGTTTTATTAAGTTTTCACAGCTGTCTGCATAGTCACTGGAGAGCTAGTGTTAGCAGTACTCCACTATTAAATTGTATTTTCATAATGTTCTATTTTAAGCCTGCACTTAATGAGATTAAATTTCTGAAAAATATAAAGAATATAGTTCAAAAGTAAATTTGGAAAACATTCACATTTTACTAACAGTTGGATTTTTCAAGGTTAACACTGTTATGTAATATTTGTCAATGTCCAATGCCTCAACTAAGTTCTGCTATGTTTAGCTTTTTTCATACATTGTTATTCTAAAACATTAAAAAATGTAAAGTGCATAGCATTAAATAACATGAATCTTATTTTAAGCTAGCAGATGTTGAGTTTGAAGTAGTAATCATAATTCATCATCCCATTATTTCCCACTGGTTCTGCAAGCTTCATTCACCTTTTTGCCTGGTACACTTTGGATACTCAAACAGGAAACCAAATCCAGCTCAGAAGTCCAAACTCACCTGGTTTTGTAACTTATTTCTGCTTCAGTTTCCTGCTGTAACTCATTATATTTGGCATTTATCACATAAGTATATTGTGACTATTTGCTTCACAGAAACTAATCACACATGATAGACAATCTTATATATTCATAAGCTAGTTTATATAGTCATAAGCTGTAGTTTATGTATTGCTTTATGTACTACTGTATTATGGCATATGACTCAGCCTTCCTTTAGGCTGCTCTTGCTCTATGTAGTAAAGAACTGGGATGTTAGCTGAGCTCAGAACCTTGTTAGTAAAAACGTGTCAGTTGAATCAGTCAGGATGCAAAGCCAAAAAATAGAACTGCTGCAAAACTGTTTTGTGGTAGCTGGCCTGCGCTCATAGAAGAAGCCTGAGACCTGAAATACATATTGCTGTAGCACTGCAGACCCACTGCTTCTGGCTTCTCACTGCCTGGGTGACAGGACAGGGTATATCTGTGGTTTCTCTGCATGAAACAGCCATTTTTGGCTGATAAGAAAGACAGTTGATTTAAAGTCACATTCAGCTTCTGCAGGCTGGACTGGTTTTAGTACAGACTCTTTACCTACCAGGTCTGTAATCAGTCTGTGCTGATTGAAGTTTCTAGAAACTCACCCCAAGGCAATCAGTGACAGCGCAAGACAGTCTCGTTCTGTTCTTTCTGTTTAAATTCCTGAATTGGAATTGTATTAATAGAATCTATTTGGCTTGTTCATCCTAAGATCCCCTGGGCACATATAAATAACCCACTATAGTCCATTATAAATCAATTCATGGCAATTCCCATTCTCCACAGTACTTCTTTACAATTAATCTCACTTTTTGTAAATGTATTCCTTCATAAGACAGAAGAGGAAATGAACAATTGGTGGTCATCATTTACCTTGGAGCGTAAGAGAGAGTTATTCAGTAATATTGAGTATTTGCTGGAAGTTTCACGTGAAAACATCTACCTCTTGTGCCCAAAGTTGGAACTGCTACAGACAAGATATTTTCATTATCTACTCTAGAATAAAGTTCAATATATTTCCCTTTGACAATGTTACATAATAATAATATAGATTTTTATGCTGTAAAGAGAATATGGATCTGTGGACAGTGTTTTTCTGTCTATGGAATTTTAAACATAAGAATAGAACATGTCAGGGTGCAGCAGGGGCTGGGGTCTCCCTGGGGACAAGGACAGGCCAGGAAGTCAGTCCATGTAAAGGAAGTTTCAAGAGCCCTGATTTTTAACACAATTAAGTTAAATGTCAAAGCTAAGTTTACTTCAAAAATCTCAAAATAACTCTAAGTGGAAAAAAAAAGTGCCTGATGAATGTAAATTTTTATTTTACCATTTGGAGGCTTAGAATTTTATTTACTTTGTATGGGTAGAAATGAGTAAACAATAGCAAAATCTTTAGAGAATCAGATTTTGTGTCTTTAACCTACAAATTGTGGAGAGAATGGAAAGGTTTTCTGTTGTGTACTCCTCCAGTCCTTCTTCTAATATTGTATTTCTTAGGTAATTTTATTTGTGACTTTCCATTTTCTGTTCCATTCAAATTTCATACTTTTTCCCCTTACTGCTGTAGAAGATATTTTCATGTACTACTTCTATGTCACAGGCTCAATTACAAAATCATAAGAAAGGTCATAGTGGGTCAGAACAAGGGGTCATCTCCTAGTCTACTTTCTCCCAAGGAGAGTAAAAATAGGACAAAAATATATAATACTTTTGAGAGCTTGTTGTGGTTTAACCCCAGCTAGCAACTAAATACCATGCAGCTGCTTGGTCACTCCTCCCCCCTAGAGGGATGGGGAGGAGAGTCGGAAAAAGGTAAAACTCATGGGTTGAGATAAGAACAGCTTAATAATTGAAATAAAGTAAAAATAACAGTAACAACAACAACAATAATTGTAATGAAGAGGAGAGGGAGAGAGAAGAATAAAATCCAAGGGGGAAAAAACCTCAAGTGATGCATAATACAATTGCTCACTAAATGCTTAGCCAGTCCCTGAGCAGTGATCAGCAGCTCCTAGCCAACTCCCCCCAGTTTATTTGCTGATCATGACATTCTATGGTATGGAATATCCCTTTGGCTAATTCAGGTCAGTTGTCCTGGCTCTGCTCCCTCCTGGCTTCTTGTCCTCGTGCTCACTGGCAGAGCATGGGAAACTGAAAAGTCCTTGACTTAGTGTAAGAACTGCTCAGCAACATTAGTTGTTCTGTGTTGTAATCAACATTATTCTCATACTAAATCCAAAACACAGCATTGTACCAGCTACTAAAAAGAAAATAATTCTGTCCCAGCCGAAACCAGGACAGAGCTTTCTCAGACTTTCTCAGTGTCTGGTAATAAATTTTGTCTCCATTTCTGTCATATAGGAACTTGAGTGCCACTCAGAGAAACTAAAAAAGAGCAAACAATGAATAGAAATAAATTAAGAACAGTATTGATGAAAGTCTGAAGTATGGGAGAAGGGATGTCCTTCAGGCAGACAAACTATTAAGTTTCTATGTAGCTTAAAGTTTAAACCTATTGCTCTTTCAGGAAGCCTGAAAGTTCTCCATTTAAAAGCACTTTGCTGGTACTCTGTTCTGATGTTTGTAACTGCCTAGCCCTTAAAATGAGAGTACCTGAATTTAGACACTTTCATTCCTTTCAATACTTAAAGGGGGCTTGTAAAAAAAGATGGGGACAGACTTTTTAGTAGGACTGTAGAGATAGGCCCAAGGGGTAGTGGTTTTAAACTGAAAGAGGGTAGATTCAAACTTGATATAAAGAAGAATTTTTTTACAATGAGGGTGGTGAAACACTGGAACAGGTTGCCCAAAGAGGTGGTAGATGCCCCATCCCTGGAAACATTCAAGGTCAGGTTGGACGGGGTTCTGAGCAACCTGATCTAGTTGAAGATGTCCCTGCTCAATGCAGGGGGGTTGGACTAGATGATCTTTAAAGGTCCCTTCCAACTGAAACCATTCTATGGTTTTATGATTCTATGATTCATTAGCAAGTGTTTGGGTAAAAGTAGACTGCTTATAAAAGTACTAATTCTGCTTAGATTAAATTTTGCTGAAAAATTCCTCCTCTTTTTTGACAATCAATCACTTAAACACCTAGATTGGTAAAATGTGGATAAGAGGCAGAAAGTCATCAGCCATCAGAAGAAGCAAGTGTGAATGGGAGCCTGAGTGAATATAGAAAGAGGACTTCTAGGGCCCCAGTTTTGCTGAAAAAAGTGACTTGGAAATTGTGCAGAAGGAAACTGTTATTTGGTCTGTGTGTCTCTGTTTTCAGGGAATAAGACATTGTATACAAAGCTGCATCAAAGAAATGCTTTTCTCAAGGCAGAAAGAAGGCTGTTTGGTATCAAGGGCAAAATCTCTAGTGCTTTCATCTTCTTCCCTGCTCCCTCAAACCCACATCTAAGTGAACATGTGCTCTCCAATGCTCTGTTATCTTCTGCCCCAGAAGCAAAGCCCAGTGCACAAAGCTCTGCTGAGGAGAACCAGATGCAGACCACCCTGGCCATTGTGTTGGTGTAGTATTCCTTGTTCTCCCAACTGCATTCCTCATCCTACTCCCATACTCCCACTATCCAGACTAATGTGCCAGGTTCATCTATGCTGCATGCTCAATTTTGCAGTTTCAGAATAACTGACACTCCTGTGTGCCCCTGTAGAGCTGCTCTGTTTGTACAACACCGGCCATTACTTTGACTTTGCTTATCCCATCAATTTCCTCTTCTAATAAAAATAAACATGAAAAGCTTTGATTATTGGGTAGCAACTCAGACCAGTAACAAGCAACTGTCTTTCCCTGATGAATACCCAGTAAAAGAAGGTAATAGAAATGCAGCTGTCTTCTTTTATTAGCATTTCATGAACCAGTCACTAATGATCAAAAGAAGGAAGAAATGCAGACATAAAAGAAGCAAAATTTTCTGATGACAATGGTGTCAGAAGGTTTGCATGACATATTGGCAAATCTTTAAACACTATCAAGGTTTGAAAGGAAGTACATTATGACTAGGACTTCTGCTTTTCTTAGCTGCTAGCTGCTTTTCTACATGCTAGCTGCTTGTCTGATGTTCATAGGAAAATTAATGACTGAAGTAGCCTGGATTCTAGAAACAAAAATCTGGATCATAGTTTACTGCTACAGAGAAAAAAAAATTTCTATGTAAGTCTCACTGGCTGTTTTGACTGAAGCAATGAGAAGGAGCAAACTCCTCTGTGGAGTGCTGGATCTAATAACTGTGCAGCACCAAAGCCTTACAATTGAAAGACTAGACAACCAGCAGGCTGGGACTTGGTGCCCCTGAGAGCAGAACAGATGGGTCATTGTCACATCCCACCAAGAAGGAGGGAGGAGTTACTCAGATTCACTGATTCTCTTGGTTGGAAAAGGGTATACACTATACCTGAGGTCCATAGGTAAACAAAGACTTTTATTCCATAGCTAGACTCATTGGTAAATAATTAGGTAGCTGAAATGCTTATCACTTGCCATGTGTATAAAGTTTTATGCCTTGCATTACTTACTAGAAAAAGGTAAAAGAATAAGAGAAAAAGAGAAGAGAGAGAGAGACATCACTAGTCCAGGTTCCAGTGTTGGTTCAGCCAACAGGGGGTCTCTGGTCTGTAGGAATACTCGTCCAGAAGCTTTTTCTTCTTTTATTATTCCCCCCAATGGCACTTGCCTTCCTCTTTTATTCTTATTCTTCAATGTGGACCACCTCTTATTTAAATTAGCTGCGCTTGCTATGTGAATTAGCACACATGCTCCTTACAGGCATGGGGGAGCAAGTCTTTTTGGTCTTGAATTGAGTTGATATCTGCTGATTCCGCTGCTTATTGGGCAATCACCCAGCTTTTGGAAGGATGTTCCCTCTCATCAGTCTTTTAAGTGTTTGAGGCATCTCTTGGACAGGTACAGAGGGTCTCAACCCCCTGTTCCCTTATCGAGTTTTGTCTCCTGCCATTGTCCGTACCCCTCTGAGCAAACAGTCCTTTGTTCTAGGGGATTACCAGTTGTTAGCTTCCAGTTGGTCTCCTATATTCAACCTAGATGTAACATCTCAAGTACATTTTAAATATAGTCATAATAGCCCTATGTGATGGGTTGATCTTGGCTGGATGCCAGGTGCCCGCCAAGCTGCTCTATCACTCCCCTCCTCAGCAGGACAGGGGGAGAAGAAAATAAGATGGAAAAAAACCCTTGTGGGTCAAGATAAAGGCAATTTAATATAAGCAATAGCAAAGGTTACAAATGGAAGCAAAGGAAAACAAAAGATGTTATTCTCTACTTCCCATCTACAGGCAATGTTTGGCCACTTCCTGGGAAGCAGGGCATTGGTACGCATAGTGGTTGCTCCAGAAGACAAATGTCATAAATAAGGAATGCCCCTGCTTCCTCCTCTTTTCTCTTAGCTTTAATATCTGAGATGTCATATGGTGTGGAATATCCCTTTGGTCAGTTTGGGTCATCTGTCCTGTCTATGTCCCCTGCCAAGATCTTGCCCACTCCCAACCTAGTGAGGAGGGGAGGGGGGAATGTTGTAGATACAGCCTTGATGCTGTGTGAGCACTGCTCAGCAGTAGCCAAAACATTGGTGTGTTATTACCACCTTTCTAGCTACCAATACAAAACACAGTGCAATGAGGGCTTCTATGGGGAAAACTCACTCCATCTCAGCCAGACCCAATACAATCTCCACCCCTTATTCCATACCATTTGTATCATGTTCAGGTCTCACATAACTTAATACATATATATATCTTCTAACCACTCCACTGTATTGAATTCTCATTACTGAAATCCTTTCTTACCAACACTTACAGCTTTAACTACATACTTAAGCCATCTTTATACCAAACATACAAATTCTCATTAACTACTATCCCTTGTCCTTTAACAGACAGATATTACTCTTCCGTTCCATGAGCTTCCTCCACTCCTTCAGATGTTCATAAGAACAGCCTATGACTTGGGCCCCATCTGTCAAGATGGGTACTCAGGAGAGGAGAAGCAGTATGTTCAATTGTTGGACACCAACACCAGCTTGATTTGGGTCATGGTTGCGCTCATCTGGTTCCTTACAAAACTCACTCTTCATTGCTTCAAGTCATACCTGCTACATTACTTCTTACAACATACAACTCACACCACAGATTATTTTTCCCCTTGAGGCACACACCAGATCTCCCCATCATTCCACATTACTCACCAAATATACCCAGGTCCTTGAGCGAAGACAATCCCACAAGTGGGTTTGTCTTTTCCCATGGGAGGAGCAACCCACACTGTCTTCTCCAGCCACTTCCTTGTGTGCACTACGGGGACCTTATCTCCTCCCACAGTATGTAGGAGTTTTGTTTGGGCAGTACCAGGAGGGTTAGCAGATCCTCTGGTGTTAATCAGTGTCCTGGATTCATCTGGGATAGAGTTAATTTTCTTCCTAGTAGCTGGTGCAGTGCTGTGTTTTGGATTTGTTGTGAGAACAATGTTTTTAGGACACTGATGGTTTTGTTTGTTGCTAGACGATGTTTATACTAAGTCAAGGACTTCTCAGTTTCTCATACCCTGCCAGTGAGAGGGTTGGAGGGGCATGGGAAACTGGGAGGGGACACAGCCAGGACAGCTGACCTGAACTAGCCAAAGTATATTCCATACCATATGACGTCATGCCGAGTATATAAAATGGGAGAAGAAGGAAGGGGGGACATCTGGCATTATGGTGTTTGTCTTCCCAAGTAACCCTTATGCATGATGGAACCCTGCTTTCCTGGATATGGCTGAACACCTGCCTGTGAATGGGATAGTGATGAATGAATTCCTTGTTTTGCTTTACTTGTCATGCACAGCTTTTGCTTTACCTATTAAACTGTCTATCTCAACCTACGAGTTTTCTCACTTTTACTTTTCCTATCCTCTCCCCCATACCACTGGGGGGGGGAGGAGCAAGCGGCTGTGTGGTGCTTGGTTGCCAGCCAGGGTTAAACCATGACAACCAGCCAAGTGGCTTCTGCTAAATTTGTATCCTAATGCTTCCATGCCCCATTGCCCAACACTCTCAGCATAGTCTTTAACAGTCCATTATATCTCTCAATCTTTCCAGAGGATTGTGGGTAGTAGAGGATGTGATACACCCATTCAATGCTGTGTTTCTTTGCCCAGGAGTTTATAAGTTTATTGCAGAAATTAGTCCCGTTGTCTGATTCAATTATTTCTGGGATACCATGTCACCACAAAATTTGCCTTTCAAGGCCTAAGATGGTGTTTTGGGCAATGGCATCGTTTACAGGGTATGTTTCTAGCCACTCAGTAGTTGCTTCCACCATGGTGAGTATGTAACGCTTGCCTTGGCATGTTCGTGGCAGTAGTCCAATATAGTCAATTTTCCAGGCCTTATCATATCAAAACCCCAGCCACTGCCCTCTGTTCCAGGGAGATTTTACTCATGTGGCTCATTTGATTGCAGCACGTTTCACATTCATGAGTGATCTGTGTGTTGGTGTCCATGGCCAGATCCACTCCTCGATCACGAGCCCATCTGTATGTTGCATCTCTCCCTAGATGTCCTGATGTTTCATGGGCCCATCAAGCTACGAATAGCTCCCCCTTATGCCCCCAGTCCAGATCCACCTGAGCTACTTAAATTTGGGCAGCCTTGTCTACCTGTTCATTGTGTTAATTTCTTCAGTGGTGCGTCTTGTGGGTATGTGAGTGTCTACATGACATATCTTTAGAGCCATGTTTTTTGCCTGGGCAGCAATGCCCTGCCACAATGCAGCAGCCCAGATGGGTTTACTCCTGCTCTGCCACTTGGTCTACTTCCACTGCTGTAGCCACCCCCATAGGGCATTACCCACCATCCAGGAGTTAGTATAGAGTACTGGCCACTTTTCTCATTCAGCAATCTCTAGGGCTAGTTGGATGGCTTTCACTTCTGCAAACTGACTTGACTCCCTTTCTCCTTCAGTGACCTCAATGACTTGTCATGTGGGACTCCACACAGCAGCTTTCCACTTCCGTTGGTTTCCTACCACACTACAGGATCCATCAGTAAACAAAGCATAATGCCTTTCATCTTCTGATAACTCATTCATGGTGGTGCCCCTTGGGCATGAGACACCTCCTCAGGCAATGCTCCAAAGTCTCTGCCTTCTGGCCGGTCCTTGATCTCTTCCAAAATTCCCGAGCAGTTGGGTTTCCCCAGTTGAACTCATTGCATATTCAACGCTACCCACTTATTCCATGCAGCGCTGGTTGCATGATGCATAGAGGGGATATTTCCTTTGAACAACCAGTGTAGCACAGGCAATTGTGGTGCCAAAAGAAGATGTGCTTCTGTACCAACAACTTCTTTAGCAGCTCAAACCCCCTCATATGCTGCTAGTTTCTTTTTTTAATTGACCTCAAGTTTCTCCTGATGTTTTCTACCAGAGGCTCCAGGTGAGACCATGCTCCCCAGCTGCAGCGTAGAGTACATTTTGCACAGCTGGTCCTGTCCTGACAGGCCCAAGAGCTACTGCACAAGCTATTTCCTGTTTAATATGCTCAAAGGCCTGTTGTTGCTCAAGGCCCCACTCAAAATAGTTCTTCTTTTGGGTTACTTGATAGAGAGGGCTCACAATCTGGCTATAACCTGGGATATGCATTCTCCAGAACCCCACAAGGTGTAGGAAAGCTTGTGTTTCCTTCTTGTTAGCTGGTGGAGACATATTTGCTATCTTGTTGACCACATCCAGAGGCACATGATGGCATCCATCCTGCCATTTTATTCTCAAGAAATGAATCACCTGTGCAGATCCCTTGACCTTGCTTTTTTTTAATGGTGAAACCAGCTTTCAGAAGAATCTGAGTTATTCTTTATCTTTGTCAAATTCTCCTGCCTTGTTGCCCCACATGATGATGACATCGATGTATTGTAGATGTTCAGGGGCATCACCCTTTTCCAGTGCAGTTTGGATTAGTCCATGGCAGATGGTAGGGCTGTGCTTCCACCCCTGGGGCAGCCAATTCCAGGTGTATTGGACACCCCTCCATGTGAAAGCAAACTGTGGCCTGCATTCTGCTGCCAAAGGGATTGAGAAAAATGCATTGGCAATGTCAGTTGTAGCATACCACTTGGCTGTCTTCAACTCCAGTTCATATACGGCAGCACTCAGTGGTGGTGTCACTTTGTTCAGGCCACAATAGTCTACTGTTAACCTCCATCCTCTATCAGACTTTTGCACTGGCTATATGGGACTATTAAAAGGTGAGTGAGTCTTGCTGATCACTCCTTGGCTCTCCAGTTGATGAATCAGCTCACGGATGGGAGCCAGGGAGCTCAGCTTGTGCAATATTGCCTCCAGTGCACCATCCTGGTAGCAATTGGCCCCTGCTGGTTTTCAGCTTGCAGCAACCCCAAAACAAAAGTATCTTCCAAGAGGTCAGGCAGGGTAGATAGCTGTTTGACCTTCTCCGTATTCACAGTGGCTACACAAAAAGCCCACTGGTACCCCTTTGGGTCCTTGAAGCACCCTCTCCTAAGGTAGTCTATGCTAAGGATACAAGGGGCCTCTGGGCTGGTCACAGTGGAGTGCTTTTGCCACTTGTCCCCTGTTAAGATCGCCTCAGCCTCCAATGCAGACAATTCTTGGCATCCCCCTGTCACTCCAGAGATCCAGAGGGGTTCTGTGCCCCTATACTCTGATGGCACCAGCATACACTGTGCACCAGCATCTACCAAAGCCTTATACTTCTGTGGGTCTGATGTGCCAGGCCATCGAATCCACATGGTCCAGTATACCCGGTCATCCCTTTCCTCCTCCTGGCAGAAGATAGGGACTGCCTATTCCTGTTCCTGGTCACAGTATTCACTGTCTGACCCTTTCAGTGCCAGACCAGAAGTCCCCTCACCAGGATCAAGGGAGGTGATTTCAGTTCTTCTGTGTCTGGGAGACTGTTGATTACTGCCTTGTGTGTCTCTACAGCCATTACGCTGACAGCCTTCTTAGGTGATCCCTTCTTAACAGCTGTCTTCCCTCTCAGTTCATGTACACAGGCTTCCAGCTTAAAGGTGGGTCCACCATCCCAGTTCCTCACGTCCTCCCCCTGGTCACACAGGAAGAACCAGAGTGTGCCACATGGCATGCACCTGGGGCTCCCTTTCCCTCTGACTGGAGCAGGAAAGGACTGATTTCTTGGGGCACCCCTGACAGCTAAAGTGCTGGCCTGTAGGGATGAGGGAGTACAGAGATTTTATTCAATGTTTTGGAGCCAAGAAGACACTTTCTCCACAGTTGGTGTATCCATTTCTGGGCAATACATTGCTGCAAAGCTGTTAGAATATGACATTGGGGCACTTTGAATCACCTTCCTCCACATGGCCTGTGTGCACAAGACATCCTCTGGTTCTTTGGAGACCTCATCATCGTCTAGATCACTGTAGATGACTTCCAGCACTGCTAGTTCTCTCAGATACTAGATGCCTTCATTTGCGGTAGTTCACTTTCTTGGGGAGTTCACAAGATCTTCCTTGACTGGATATCTTGCCTTTACACTTGAGAGGAGCCACCTCCAGAGACTGCAGATTGCTGCCTCTTTTCCAATTCCTCTCTCAATTTCCCAGTTTCTAGCAAGGAATCCCAGCTGTTGGGCTTCCTTACCTTCCAATTGCTGACTGTCAGCTCCGTTATCCCAGCATCAAAACAGCCAGGCAGCAATCTGTTCACCTGGCTGGCAGCTGTAATCTTTATGCATATCTTGAAGTTCTGATGAGGTCAGGGACCAGGTAGCTTCTGCTTCTTGTCTAAATACTCTCGCTCCTTCCTCCAATTTCTTTGTCAAAGGACCAGTCTCTTGATCAAAACTTTCCTCTTTTTCTTCCTCCCTTACTAATTGATGATATGGACCCATTGTTCTCCTTGTCCACTGTTTCTTTTTCACTACTGGGGCAATTACTCTAGTTGTTGTTGTTTGTATCCCTATCTCAACCATGGTGTCTTCAGATGTAATTTGGGTCCCTGCCTCAACCACAGTCACCTGAGAGTACTCAACTGTGGCTCAATAAGCACAGGCCAGGCCCCAGTACAGTGTTAGAAGCTGTTGTTGTTCATTGGGGTAGACAAGGCACCCTTTTATCAGGTGGTGTGCCAGTTTGCCAAGATTGCTTGCCTGTTCAGGTGTAAATTCCCAGGTTATGGGAGGTGATAACCATCCTAGGAATCTTCCCAAATCCTTCCACACTCCCTGCCACCCTGGGACCAGCTGCCTAAGGGCACATTTCAGTATTGCCTCATCCAAAAGTTGTCTCCTCTTACACCAGGATGAGACCAAATTCCACAAAACCCATAATATGCCAACAGTATTAACTAACAGTATTAAACAGCTCACATAAGGGTGAACAAGGATCTTGGGAGCCTGCATAACAAAACCATCCACATCAGGCCCCAGGCAGGGAGAGGGAGATGTATTCCCTCATCTTCTCCAGAAGACAGCTCTCTCAGTACAGCAAGGCCATCAATGCCAGGGCAAAGGACATAGTCATTATTTCTATTAACATGTTCCCAAGCTTAGCAAAATAAAGAGAGAAGCAATTCAGCCAACAAACTCCATGACCTGCACAGGAGCTTGCCACTTAATAATTACTATAGCTATAGCACACTTTATACAAAACTGCCATCATCTCAAGCCCCACATTGGGCACCAAAAAGTACTGTGGTGGCTTAACCTTGGCTGAATGCCAGATGCCCACCAAGCCACTCTATCACTACCCTCCTCAGCAAAAAAAGGGGAAGAAAATAAGATGGAATAAAAAACAGTTCTGAGTCAAGATAAAGGCAGTTTAATATAAGCAATAGAAAAGGTCACACATGCAGAAGCAAAGGAAAACAAAAGATATTATTCTCTAATTCCCATCAGCAGGCAATGTTAGGCCACTTCCTGGGAAGCAGGAATTCAGTAGGTGTAGCGTTTGCTCTGGAAGGCAAATGTAAATAATGAATGCCCCCCCCCCTTAGTTTTTATATTTGAGCAGATGTCATATGGTATGGAATATCCCTTTTGTCAATTTGGGTCATCTGTCCTGGTTATGTCCCTGTCACGTGAAGCAGGGGGGGATGGAGATTCTTTCAACCCCAGGTGTTTTATCTGTCTGTCAGCACCCTAGGAAAGCTGAGACCCTTGTGCCCAACCAGTCTGACAGCGTCCCATTACAAGGACCCTTCACTGAACAGTCCCACTGGATTGGAGGGCGATTCGACTGATTTGTTCAGGGAAACACGCCAATAGCATAAGGGGGCCACCTCAGCAGGTCTTCCCACTTTATTTGAATGTGTTACCTACTGCTGGCAACTGCTAGCGCCCACAAAGGACTGACTCTAACAGTTTACAGAATAACACTCTATTAATATAAAATTGTGATGAGTTAAAATTCGTGATTGCCGGCAATAGGGACTGTCTGCAAAAACAAGCTTGAAGTGGTATACAACCAAACTATATTAAAAAAAATAATTAATCACTAATAACAGCTAGTGTGAGTTAGTTAGCATGCATAAGACAAAGTTTTTAGCCAATAGGCGTCCCTAGGGGGACAAGACACGTTCAGCCCATTGACCAATCTCAGAAGTTTTGGAGTCTTCCCTAACTTCTCCCCTCATTCATTCACTTTTTATACTTTTCTTTACTCTCAGGTGGAGCTTGAGTGACTCTAGTCATACATTCTTTCAATATTGATTGGTGTAAAATTCCTTCACTTTCATTTAAAGACATAGTTGATAAGAAATAGAAAGCACATGCTCAGTGAGAGGTGGTCATGCCTTAGAGGTGGGTAACTTTGGGATGGAAGTGTGCATTAGTATTATAATGAGATTATAGTGAGCAAGATTCATCTAAGGAGAATAATTTCACCACAGTTGTTGACTCAGCAACGGACATCTCATATTTCTCATCTGACAGCCACTATGCAGCTTATCAGCTGTATGGTACCATCAAGTTCCCAATCCTTCAGGGACTACAGCAGAGCCTGGCAGCAAGGTCTCCACTTCCCTCCACCCTCCACTGCTCCTCTAGGGTTGTGTTGCCTAGGGAACCATGGTGGAGTAGATTCCATGCATGCCAACTGTCAGAAAGTGGCAACTGTTTTTTTCCCTAAAAAGGTTGTTATAATACTACAACTTCTGTTAGGTCCCAGTTTTCTCTAATTTCCCCCTCCAAGCGATTTTCCCACAGTCCCCTCCCAGGATCTTGCCCACCCTCAACCTAGTGGGGAGGGGAGGGAGGAATGTTGTAGATACAGCCTTGATGCTGTGTGAGCACTGCTCAGCAGTAGCCAAAACACTGGTGTGTTATCACCACCTTTCTAGCTACCAATACAAAGCACAGCTCTATGAGGGCTGCTATGGGGAAAATTCACTCCATCTCAGCCAGACCCAATACACCCTATAAACATTTAACATTTTTAAAGATCTATCATCTGGTTTGGCAGGGGTGTCCTGGTTTCAGCTGGGATAGAGTTAATTTTCTTCTTAGTAGCTAGTACAGTGCTGTGTTTTGGATTTGGTGTGAGAACAATGTTGATAGGACACTGATGTTTTTAGTTGTTGCTAGGTGATGTTTATACTAAGTCAAGGACTTGTCAGTTTCTCAGGGCCTGACAGCCAGAGGACTGGAGGGGCACGGGAAACTGGGAGGGGACACAGCCAGGACAGGTGACCTGAACTAGCCAGAGATATTCCATACCATCGGACGTCATGCTCGGTATATAAACTGGGGTGGTGGTGGTGGGGGTGGCCAGGGCCAGGGGGATTGTTGCTCAGGGACTGGCTGGGCATCAGTCAGTAGATGTTGAGCAATTATATTTTGCATCACTAGTTTTCTTTTCTCCTTTCCCTTTGGATTTCATCCCTCTCCCCTGAAACAGAGCAAGGTCTTAAAAAGATTAGCCAGGATGAGTTTGGTACAATGCTCTGGGTGATGCTCTGTTTGTGTTTAGATAAGATAGATGGCACATCCTGTTAGTTCTGCTGACAATGTTAAAGGAACGTACTCTGAATAATTAAAAAAGATAAGGTGGGCACCTGAAGGAGATGGGGAGACCATGAGTCTGGAGATCATTGAACAAAGGAAGTTGAAAAGTTCAAGCGAGGAAGAAGATTGAGCAACCCCCAAGAGTGAGGCCTAAGAACGGAACTACCACCCAAAAATGCCCCCAAAACATGATTCCAGAAGACTCCGCCTCAAGCTCCACCTAAACTCCACCTATTATGAATATGATGATTAGATGTCAAAATCAAATGAATATGTATGTAAAGATGTTGTAACCTCTCACGAAAACTATAAATTACCTGACTTTTCACTGAAAACTTTGGAGCTAGTTTGTCCGGTGCGAATCGGCTAGCTCCCCAACATTGCACGAAATAAATGCCTTTGCTGATTAAACATAAAATTCATCTCTGAGCAGTTACTCTGTGCCATTTTGGCATCACCCCTTCTCCCTCCTTTTCATTATAACTGTTATTGCTATTATTATTGTTCTTTCATTTTTATTACAATTATTAAATTGTTCTTATCTCAAGCCTCGAGTTTTAACATTCCTTTCTGATTTTCCTCCCCAGCCCTCTGGGTGAAGGGGGAGTGAGCGAGCGGCTGCGTGGTACTTAGTTACTGTCTGGGGCTAAACCATGACAGTCCTTTTTGACATCCAACGTGGGGCACGAAGGGTTGAGATAACGACAGGTTCAACAAGAGCGTGTTAGAACGAAATTGTTGTTGACATTCATTTTATTGGATTAATAATTACTGGCCACAATGCCGATTCCTCTGTTCTGAAAGTTGCTGTCCATGGTCTCAGGGCTGTGTTATTTACTTGCAGTATGTGTTCCCCATTGTGCTGTTTGTTCTCCATGGGGCCTGGGCTAAAGTTATCATAGTGCTGTACTATATAGTACTGGTTTATGATATGATGGACTTGCTGGTCTTAAAAATAACCTGGTTATATATTCGGTGTTGTTGTCACCCTTTTGGGTCGGGTGGCCCCTGGTGGGGAATGCCAACAACTGCACCTTTGGCTTTTTTGGAGACCCAACTTATGGGTGGGGCCTTCACCTCTCCCTTCTCCCCAGGGCTAATTACTGAAGAATTTAGGATTTTTAGAAATTCTGAATATCTTTGGACTGCTGGAACCATCATAGCCCAGGACCCGATTGCTAGGCATACTGAATGTCATTTTCACCTCCTGGACCTGGTGGAGATTTAAGCAACCAGTTATCATTACTCTAGCCTCCATGTCAGAAACATCAGCTGCTCCAGCCCTGGCTAGTACAGCCTCATGGAAATGCTGAGGCTACTCCAGCCCCTGTGGCAGGCATTCCAGCTACCTCAGCCCCTGCAACGAATGATGCAGAAGACCAACCTGTGTCAGTATCAGTGACCCCTATACAGAAGAAGAAATGGAAACAAAAAGCAGCTCATTTGGTAGAGGATGATGAAGCAGGCCCATCACAGGATCAGGAGGAAGAAGGTGAAGAAGGTAACCTCTCGATCCCTATCCCTGAATGAACTGCAAGACATGTGGAAAGATTATGCCTGTCAATCAGGTGAACATATTTTTGCTTCCTAGTAGTTAGTACAGTGCTGTGTTTTGGATTTGGTATGAGAACAATGTTGATAGGACAGTGATGGTTTTAGTTGTTGCTGGGTGATGTTTATACTGCATCAAGGACTTTTCAGTTTCTTGGGCCCTGCCAGCCAGAGGGCTGGAGCGGCACAGGAAATTGGGAGGGGACACAGCCAGGACAGGTGACCCAAGCTAGCCAAAGAGGTATTCCATATCATATGACGTCATGCTGAGTATATAAACTGGGGGAAGAAGAAGGAAGGGGGGGGACATCGGGCGTTATGGCATTTGTCTTTCCGAGTAACTGTTATGTATGATGGAGCCCTGCTTCCCTGGAGATGGCCGAACACCTGCCTGCCGATGTGCAGTAGTGAATGAATTGTTTTGCTTTGCTTGCGTGCGCGGCTTTTGCTTTACCTATTAAATTGTTCTTATCTCAACCCTTGACTTTTACATTCCTTTCTGATTTTCCTCCCCACCCCTCTGGGTGGGGGGGAGTGAGCAAGCGGCTGCATGGTGCTTGGTTGCCAGCCGGGGTTAAACCATGATAGTCACATAAATGGATATTTAGGGTACCTACTTGTAATGAATATAAGATTATCCTACAGCCTTTAGAGAAAATGTCATAATTTGATTTTTTTTTTAATTTAATTTTTTACTCCCACTATATTTATCTAGACTGAAGTAGTTCTGCTATAGCTCAGCTAATGTACCTTAACACTTCTGTAATGCATTGTTATTTCAGTGCAGACTATTATGGTTTGTAACTAGTATAAATAAGATGTCCTGCTTTTGGCTGGGATAGTATTAATTTTCTTCCTAGTAGCTGATATAGTGCTGTTTTGGATTTAGGATGAGAATAATGTTAACACACTGATATTTTGGTTGTTGCTGAACAGTGCTTACACTAAGTCAAGGACTTTTCAGCTTCTCACACCACCCCACCAGCGAGTAGGCTGGGGATGCACTAGAAGATGGGAGAGGACACAGCCAGGACAACTGACCCCAACTGTCCAAAGGGATATTCCATACCATATGACATCATGCTCAGTATATAAACTGGGGGGAGTTGGCTGGGGGTGGCAGCTTGCTTCTTGGAGACTGGCTGAGCATTGGTCAGTGGGTGGTGAGCAATTGCATTGTGCACCACCTGTTTTGCATATTCTCCTATTATTATTATTTTCCCTCCCTTTTCTGTCCTATTAAACTGTCTTTATCTCAACCCATGAGTTTTACTTTTTTTCTGATTCTCTCCCCCATCCCACTGTGGGGGAGTGAGAGAATGGGTATGTGATGTTTAGTTGCCTGCTGGGTTAATGCACAACAGAACATATTAACAATTTTTTAAAGATTCTCCCTCCATCCAAGCATTGGAATAGAGAATGATACCAGCTATCACTGAGTTCATTGAAACTCTGTCTTTTAATACTATTTGGGAATGGAACTGCAATGCAGTGGTATTCATTGTTAATAGATGTATAATTTATTATGTGAAAATAATTATAATGAGATGCATTTGGACAAATGGCTAATTTCAGCCAGATTTACTTTACATCTATATTCCCTTCATCTTAAATAAGCAGAGGATATAATTATTAGAAAATTATAAACTTAGCAAAAACATCTGAAGTAGAATCATATTTTTGGACTACCAGTTGAGTTCTGGAACTCCCTTTTTAATTTCAGATGAAAATTAAATTGTTAAATTAAATCTTTCCAGAAAATTGCTTAAAATCATGGAAGTATTTTTTGATAATGAGTCAATTAATATGTTTCCCTAAATCCTTGAAGAAGAATGTTTATTACACGTTGCTTATTGAAAGGAAGTAGCTGACATTCTTCTCTCCAAACTTTAAAAAGAATCAAAATTGAAAATTTGCTTTGTCTAAAGATACAGTTTCATATTTGGTTTAACCCAGTTTTAGTCTGTGATTGGGCAAAGGAAGAGTAGAAGAGAAGGACGATTTCCTTTCTTGGACTGAGAGGTTGGAGACCTTGATGGGATTAGGTTTCTTTAAGACTGCAATTATTTTTTTTTAATTGAAATCAGATGGATGACAGTTGTTCCTGTGGCTTCTGCTGTAGGAATGCAAAAGATTTGTGTAACAATACTGCCAGTGTTAACCTAAAATTATTCATCAGTGGTATAGTATTAATAACGCTTTGTTTCCACCTTCATGAGCTTCTGTGCAAAATTTAGTTTGTCTACCTACTCAGCAATTACATCAGCAGAATTTTTTTCTGGAGCTAGTTGAAATGCATGCCTTTGTCAAAAGGTTCTTAAATGAACACAGACAACAGGGCATCTTGTGCAGTAGAAGAGTTTTTCAGTTCAGTTTATTTGCATTGTTATAGATCAGTATTTAGGCTGTTTGTAAATGTATGATTTGAGGAACAATTAAATTTTGACAAAGTAAATTGTAGTCATATCAATTGCAGTGCATTTTCCATAATTTTTCTAACTGACATATTTGATAAATAATGGATGCCAAGTCAAATCCAATTATACGATGTACTAGGAATTCATGGCACACATGGAGAAGACTGTTTGACTTAAATTTACATATTAATTAGATTTGTTAAAAGAGTGCTTGACTATACAAACTAACAGTATATTTATAGGGCATGACACTTTCTAAATAAAGCTGATGCAGGAAAATGAAAATTAAACCTATCAGATTAATAAATTAAAGACTTCAAATGCATATTTTTATTTTTATTCACTAAAATTTACCCTGCTTTTTGAGAAACATATGCTGCTTTTTTTCAAGTTGAGCTAATTCCCAAGTGATGGTTTAATGTTTTGAATTGATTTCTTTTGCATTTAGAAACCTAAAGAAAATTTTGAAAAATGTACCAGTTATGGAGGAAAATCCTTTTTTTGAGCAATATGCTTAAAGTTGTTGCAAAACTTTCAGTTACCCATTAACCAAGAATACTTCACTTTGTATTCCTATTTTAGCTTCTCTGAAGTGTAGAATTTTTAATTCTGACCATGATCACTGTGAGAAAGAACGTCCTTGATTTATCCTATTAGTTTTGAAATATTTAGAGGCTGTTTTTTTAGTTACTTGTGAATAGCAGTTTCTGAATAACCTTTTTTTTTCATAAACTGTGTCCAGCTTTAACGTTAACCAGAATGAGAGCAAGACACTCATATTCTGGAGTGAAAATACCTGTTCAGAACTAAGTGGGAAGAACAATTCCAACAATTTTCTGGGTGACAAAGACATATTTGATGGCAGATAACACCTTGATGCCTTACAGCTTAAATGTTTTGCCCTGCCCTTTTCTCAGGAGTTGTTGGGACTGCCAGGTTTGCAAAATAGCTCCTGGACCATTACAGTTTACAGCCTAATACATGAAGATTTTTAAAACAATGTTGCTGTTGGCTTGCATGAATGTGTTGAGCTGCAGTATAGCAGTTTAGGAACTGATTTTTCAAGTGGTTTAGCTATCCCTGTTTCCACAAGGAGTCAAACATCACAGAAGGCAATGACTGTTTCAGCTGTCCTGGTATATAGATCCACCACCAAATGACCAAATGAGTGTGTCATGTTGGAGGGTGTTTTCTAAAAACAGCTGACTTGGTCAGAAGTTTCAACGGTCATTGAAGAGAGCAAAATGGAGCTGAAAGCTATAGTCTCGCCAAAAAAAAAAAGTGACTTTCAGGGCTGATCAGCTTCATTTCAGACAATTGCAGGTTACAGGAATAAACTTTCTTGGTGTTCAATTAAGACTGAAAAAAATGGTGAATTCAGATTGCTCATGGGCTTCAGTCATAGTGAAGTTATTTATAAACCAGTACTTATGTACTAGTCTCAAGCTTACATTTTTAGGATTAATTATTGAAGAATTTCTCAATTTAAAGTGCTCAGAAGTTGAGACTGACATAACTGATGGGGAGAGAGGATTAAACCTGAAGAAAAATATCTAAAAGAATAAAGACTTTTAGGAGAAAAATAACAAGTCTTTGAACGTATATACCTAAAGCCATGAGTCATGGAAAGTAGTCTGTCTCTTGAGGAATAATAGGAAGAAAAAAATTTAAAATATTTATTTTAATTGCTAAAATGACGTGCGGAATTAGACTCTATAACTCGAAAGTTATAAAGTAGGTATGTTTATTGTGCGCAGATGCACGGGGGATCGCTCCTCCACAAGCGTGCATGCCCGAAGTGACAAACCATCTCACATTTATACAATAAAACAAATGAATATCCAATTAACACCTATACATATTCGTTACCTAAACCCACTTACTCTTGCTTCGTATGTTAATTAGCTTATCAGTCCTTTGCCTGGAATGTGGTGGTCTTGCAGGTTTGTAGGTGATTCATGTCCTTGTGACCATCCGTGATCTTCTTCAGCAAGGAGACTTAGCACTCCCTCCCTCTAGATAGCATTGGAATATCTCTCATCCTTTTCTCATTCTTTTTTAAAATAGCCCCTTTTGTTAGAGGAAGAAGGGCAGGTGTCTCCTCAAAACTGTAGGCGTCTCCTCAAGGCTGTGTGCCTATGTGACCAGACACCGCACCCATGACTAGTCACCATACCCACATTCCTTAAGCAGACACATACAATCACAATCCATGTCCATTATCCCCATTTCACATTATTTCTCCATATCAATCCCCCCTTTTCTATTAAATTAAGTAAATTCTTTTACTTAAGCAGTCTTCCCGAATGATATAAAGCATCATACATAAGTGTTACCCTTTTAAACATTTTCCAAACCCACAAATACAACATAATGGTTAGTATTAAGGAAATTCCTAAACTGATCAATAAGATCACAATGGGGTGTACCATAGTGTTAAGAATTCCTGTTGCAGAAGGTGACCAGCCAAAGAGAGTATCCCACCAATTATGGTTTCCATCCTGTTCTACCTTTTTTAAAACTTTCTTGATCCCCTCTACATCATGATGGATCATAAGAAGAGTTTCGTGTCCCTTTTCTTTGGTTTCTTCCAGTATACGTTGTAAATCTGCATGTTTTAATAGTTCTTTTATACTGCTTATATTTAGTCCTATGGGGGTAGGAATTATCATCTGTGATAGGGTAAAGTTAGATGTAAAATTACAGATACAGTAATTTAAATATTGTGCAGTCTCCTTTACCTCCCCATCTATGGTTATTGTGTTACACTTAGTTCTCAAACACGCACATCCCTTCCCTGCATATATAATTACTGTTTTCAAGTTTGCATTTGGTCGGGCCTCGAAATGACATATTTTCTGATCTGTATCTAAACAAGTATCCTGAGCCATTATAGTATTGCTTTCACAGAGGAAGCCCTGCTGCTCTCGCATAATACAAGATTCTAAATCTACTGTTTGCCACTTGTCGCCTGTCTTTCTGGCCCATGTTCTATGTTCAAAAGGATATAGGAACACCCCATTATGGTTAATTCCAAGGGCTACAATGGGGTGTATGGTAATTATTACTGCATTATGTATGGTTAATACAAAAGCTGTGATTGTGTGTGTGTTGGGGTCGTAGGTAAAGTTCACCATACTCCACCATGACTGGAGTTTTCTTTCTACCTTTGTAGCATTGTCCCAAACCATCTTTCGAATTTCCGTAGGAAATATGCCTTCCTCTCCTTCTCTTATTATGGATGCAGCTATTGATTGCATCCACATTTGGGCTTGGATGCAACTTAGAGCCAGGGCGACGTCGTCCTGTAAACCACCTAACGCCTTAGTGATGAGTTGATGATCTTCCATGTTTATTTGTTCCCACCTGGGGAGTACCTTCGATATCAACCATTGGTGTGCCCCTAATGCTAATAATGAAGATTTTAATGGTTGTTGTAGTTTCGATAGATCGGCCGTGGTGGCGGCTAGTTTATTCATTATCACCTCTGAGTCTATGGAATTTAATACTCCGAGTCCTGTTCCCAACATTCCAGTTACATCTCTCACTATTCTGTTTCGATAAATATTTCCCCTTTTTCTTAACCAAGTTGTCCATCCCTCATAAGAGGTTCGTAAGAAGAGGGAACAGGATGGCTTAACATCAGAAACATTGATTTGTATTTGTAACTCTATTCTTTTCAGAGACCATTCTGGGTTAACCAACATTTGTTGCTGACCTGTATTTCTGATTACATATGGTCCAATTGTATAAATTTTTGGATCTGGTTTAGTTAATTTAAGATCAAGCGTTAATGGGGTTGTTGTAACTGTGGTGGTGGTAGGAACAGTGGTTAGCATGATTGTTATTTTGATCTTATAAGTCAGAGCTGTTCTTGGGGATTCCTTTCCTAGGCATATTATAAAGATGGGCTCGGTTAAGGTAAAATTGTGCCAACATTCCCGTGAATTAAAGCACACGGTTGTATTTAGAAGGGTAAATTCCTTATCTACCTTTCTGACATTAATCAGGGTGTCTCCCGAAATCTTGGTGTTATCCTTTTCATTATATGTTTGACATCCTACTTTTATCTCCTAATTTTCCCCATAATCGGTCGACTTTGTGTACATCCTCCCGATCCCATCGATTCCTTTGGTATACCTCATTTTCAGAGAAAAACACCATAGCTAGTTTCGTCTTTGAGTCCACTTTTCCCATTATTCCAGTGTGTTTTTTCTGGGCATGATTCCAAGGCCTGTTATCAGGCTCTTGGTTGTAGGCAAGAGAGAGGGTACAAAAACCACAAATGGTTTAAACCCACTATTGATCATTTTAAGAATCTAAACGTTCCTCATATATACATATAAAATCTGTTTTGATCAAAAATATCTTTGTTTGAGTTGGGGCTTACTGATAACAAGTTGGGCAAGACTGGCCACTGGCTCAGTCCCCGACTCTTTTGCTCTATATTGTTTGTTGTGGTGCCCTTCCCATATGGTGGATCCGCAACCGCTCAGGTTCACTTACTTGCCACCCACATTGTTCCCATTTGTCCGAGTAAATTTGAGTTTCAGTTCTTTTTTATCTGGGGTTACTTTCCACGAAGTTGCAGGGGCTTTCTTAATCCGGGTATGGTGAATCCAAGAATTCTGTCCCTCAACCTTGATTGCAGTGTAGGTGGTGAGTAGGACTTGAAAAGGTCTGTTCCACTGTGGTTCCAGGGTTTTATCTGCAAAACACTTAACGTATACATAGTCTCCTGGTCGTATATCGTGAACAGGTCCATCCAGACCCCTACTGCATGTTCCCATCACATGCTTTTCAATTCTTATTAATTGTTTGTTTAGTGCCACCATATAGGAAGTCATTGTTTCTTCACCAATCTGTGAAGACATCCCCTTTTGTACCCCATAGGGTCGTCCATATAAAATTTCAAATGGGCTAAGCCCCTCTTTTGCTCTCGGTCTAGTTCGAATTCATGTAAGAGCTAATGGCAAAGATTGGGGCCAAGTTAGATTTGTTTCTTGACCTAACTTGACAATCTGTTGTTTGATTAGATGATTCATCTTTTCCATCTGGCCACTCGATTGTGGTCAGTATGGGGTATGTAATTGCCAATCTATTCCTAGATGGTGGCTGATCTGTTGTACTATTCTGGACACAAAATGTGGTCCTCTATCCGAGGACATTACTGCTGGGACTCCAAACCTAGGTATTATCTCTTGGAGTAGTATTTTGGTCACTTCCCGGGCTTAAGCAGTTCTGCACGGGAAGGCTTCTGGCCAACCTGAAAAGGTATCTGTTAGTACCAATAAATATCGATACCCCCCTTTTCTAGGAAGTTCCAAGAAATCGATCTGCCAATGTTGCCCTGGAACAATTCCTCTACTAATGTTCCCTAGTTTTATTTTATTTGCTGTATTGGGATTATTGCGTAAACACATTTCACATTGCTGAGTCACCTGTTTTATTACAGTATACAAGTTTCACCCTTTCAATTTCTGATTTAGGCTTTTATATAAAGTATCAGCTCCCCAATGCGTCTTATTAATAATAGGGCTGTGGTCCATATTAAATTGGATGGTACCACTATACGACCATCCCTTAAATAAGTCCACTTATTTATTTTTATTTTATCATTCATGTCCTGAATTACCTTTAAGTTTTCTTTAGAATAGTTTGGCTCTTGATCTGTACTTACAGTTTGGATTTTATCATCTGGTATTAAGGATAATTCCTCCTTTCCTACCTCCTCTGTTACTCGTCTGGCCTCATGGTCGGCCAGGCGGTTTCCAATTTCCAAATCAGTGCCTCAGAGTGGGCCATTCCTCACATCAAGGTCTGGCATGGCATATGTTCCCACCGCTCAACACCTACTGGGTTGCAGCCAACAGCAGAGCTCAAGATTCTTCTTGGTGGCAAACACAGAGGCCAACCCAGTCTTGCCCTTGACTATGGTAGGAGGCACCTGACCAACCTTATTCCTTGTACTTCATTGTCAATGCAGTTTCATCTGCACATCCCATAACAAGTCACTGTCATGGCAAAACACACAGATTTACATTAGTAGAACTACTACAGAGTGTATTTTATTTCACTTTTTCTGCCAATATCCCCACAGCCTTGCTGACCAAGGGATATTGTTTTTATCTGAACTGGGCAAGCCTCCCCCTTATCATTTTACTGTAACAGGTAAAGCATTTTTCACCTTTCCTGGAATTTATTTTCAGATACACCTGGTTAAAAATTTCTTTTACTTCAGGGAGGTCCTCTTTTCCTCTTTTCTGTTGAATTAAAGATAAGCTCAATATTTCAATTACTTGATCATATTTAACTTTTAATTTCATTTCCCCTTCTTTAAACGTCTAGATGTTCTAATAAATCTCATCCCAACAAAGATTTTAGTGAATTTGGCCTTCTTATTTGTTTTTTTTTTTAGTTTGTACTTTAAAGGTTTCAGGATGTTTTCCTGGTGGCCAGCAGCTCCCACAACTGTAACAAATTTATTTATTTATTTTTTACTGAAGTTTAACAAGTAAGTTGGTTTTGTATTCACTAAAATTCCACCTCATACCCATTCCCTGCCCTAGAAGGGCCGTTACCGGTCCTGTTGTACTGCAAATGCTGCAGCAATTGGGGTGACATTGTCAGGTCCTTCTGCTCAATTGTCAGCAATAGCAATCCCCTCCTCCTTACCAGCAGAAGGGTTCGGGGCAGGAGATGCTGTTCCTGCTCTGCAGGTTACACAAGCCTGCCTCTGCAGCAGCACTTCTGTTTTAACTCTTTCTTACCCTGAATGCAAATCTGCTACTTGTTGCTTTAAGTCTGTGTTCTTACATATCAGGCCTTTGCAAGCAAACAGAAAACATCCTGCCATGCATCCCAGCATGATTCAGTCGCACCTTCGAGGGGGTACGGGGGTTTGTACAAACTCACCCCAACACTTTCACAAGGTCTTTGATTCTTCACACACACACGCATGCCTCAGGTTTTACATACATCAGTACAAGTTTTTATATCTTACAACGTGTTTCATTCTGGTTGCTCCACAGAAGGAACCGCAACCTGAGCTTTTTAACACAAAATTTCAACAAGAACATCTTTCTAGTTTAGGTCTCAGTTTTTTCCTATCCTTTTCTAGAGCCACAATCAAAGATCAGGTGATGTTAATCCCGCACTCTTTCTAGTGCTAGTACCATAGGATCCCGAGGGGGTACTAATCCACAGTCCTTTTGCCACTCAGGTTTGTCCTGGAGGACGAAGAACATGTCTGCATACGATACTTCGTCCCATTTTCCTTCTCTTCTCAGACACAACATTAATTGCAGGAGAGTGTTATAATCTAACGTTCCTCCCTCCTGAGGCCATTTCGCATCGCTCTCCAATTTATACAAAGGCCACCACTGATTACAATATTTAACCAATTTCCTTCTATTTTCGGTACCACCCTGTCCTACAATATCACTCCAATGTTTTAATATACAACCCAAGGGCGATTTTTCACAGGGCTTACTCCTTCCATTTCCCATTTTGCAATTTTAATTACTTTGTTTTTCTCCGGCCGCCTTAGCCACCCAAGGTTGGAAACGCGGATAGCTTTTTACTCGTTTTGCACTCAAACGCCTGTCTCAAGCACTCTTGCACTCACACTTAGTCAAAATAATTAAGCTATACACGGAAAATCAAAATGCGCATCTCAATCACACCATTCACACTCTCCGGGCAGCCCGCAGTCACACAAGCAGTATGTTATACGGTACCGTGCACTTATGTACAAACTCTTAGGAACACTAACAGTTCACAAAGTATGCATTTCAATGAACAATTGCCAAAAAACAAACAACAAACAAAAACCAATTTTTCCTGGTCTTAAGCAGAGTGTTAAGTTTTCCGCTATTTGCCACAAATTACCAGAATGTTAATATTTTTTTTCAACATACATTTCATAACTCCGAGTTTTGAACATATAACAAGACAACACATAGAACAAACAAGACACAGAGCGCTATTTCAGTTGTTACATTCCAGGAATTCCCCAATTCTTAAGACAACCTAAAGGAAGTTTTTTAGCTTCCTCTTTTTCCTACGCAAAAGTTTCCCTTTTACTTTTGCTGTGAGGTCCCTCTTGTTCCTGTGAGATTCCGCCTTATTGCGTCCCGCCCCCCGCTTTCCGTCACGAGGCCTCCGGGCTTTTAGGAATGGCAGTAACCTCGGGTTTGCTCGATCTGCCCTCAAGATCGCTAGCGGCCACCCCTTGGTCAGCAAACCCCCTCCCAAGGTACCTTTCCTCCTGGGGACTACGCTGCGCGCCGGACGTCTCCGTGCGTCTCACCAGCCGCCCCGTTACTAAACATACCGTTTTATCCGCGGATCCAGGGGTTTCTCTTCTGCTCCCGGGTGAACAGCTGAGAAGAGGAGGCTCCTCCGAGGAAATCTCCCGGGGCGCGCCTAGGAGCGTCCGCTCCGCAGCTGGTCCCTCAGCCGAGCAGAAATCCTCCTGCCTGGCTCGCCAAACTGACGTGCGGAATTTGACTCTATAACTCGAAAGTTATAAAGTAGGTATGTTTATTGCGCGCAGATGCACGGGGGATCGCTCCTCCACAAGCGTGCATACCCGAAGTGACGAACCATCTCACATTTATACAATGAACAAATGAATATTCAATTAACGCCTATACATATTCGTTACCTAAACCCCGCTTCGTATGTTAATTAGCTTATCAGTCCGTTTCCTGGAATGTGGTGGTCTTGCAGGTTTGTAGGTGATTCATGTTCTTGTGACCATCCGATCTTCTTCAGGTGATTCATGTCCTTGTGACCACCCGATCTTCTTCAGGTGATTGTGACCACCCAATCTTTTCCAGCAAGGAGACTTAGCACTCCCTCCCTCTAGATAGCATTTGAATGTCTCTCATCTTTTCTCATTCTCTTTTAAATAGCCCCTTTGTTAGAGGAAGAAGGGCAGGCGTCTCCCCGTCTCCCCTTTGTTAGAGGAAGAGGGGCAGGCGTCTCCCCAAAACTGTAGTTGTCACCGCACCCATGACTAGTCACCATACCCACATTCCTTAAGCAGACACATACAATCACAATCCATGTCCATTATCCCCATTTCACATTATTTCTCCATATCACTTTTATGTCCATTATATCAAGAGATCAATTTATGGGGGCAGCCTCATAAATTTTGTTATTGTCAGAAGCTATTCTGCACTAACTAGGTGAGGATACAATCCAAAAATAGACTGAAGATTTCATAAAGGGGTAATAAGTTTGTTTTCCTAATAATCTTGCAATTCTTTGTCCAGAATCTTCTCTGTTTAGAGCAAGTGCAATGGAAGAATTGAAATTATTTTTCTTTTATATATATTTTTATTTCAGTACATAATAAAGTTGTACATGTATTTTATTTTTGGAATTTAATTCAATACAGAAAATTGTCTTTTACATTAATGTGTTCATCTGTTTTGCTTCCTTGGTTCTCAAGGTACATCACTGGTATAATAACATGTGTTGTATACAACACAGAAGACCACTGATGTTTAAACAAGTTGCTTTGGCTGTGGTTTGCATTTGCACATTTTCTTTTAATGTTAGATTTTGTAAAACAGTTTTAATTCAAAGTTTATTCTTCATGCATAACATTGGCTTTTTAAATTGCTTACTGCATTTTATTCTCTTAAAATATTCTTTTAGTAATTCTTAGTAATATTTAGAATATAATGACTACTGATATGACATGTTTCTTCATTTAATTCATAGAATCCTAGAATTGGTTGGAAAAGAACTTTAAGATCAAGTCCAGCCATTAACCCAGGACTGCCAAGTCCACCACTAAACCATGCCTCCAAGCACCACGCCTACATGTCTTTTAAATACCTCCAGGGATGGCAACTCAACCACTTCCCTGGGCAGCCTGTTTCAATGCTTGACCACCCTTTCAGTGAAATTTTTTTTTTCCTAATATTCAATCTAAACCTCCCCTGGCACAACTTGAGACTATTTCCTCTCATCCTATTAGCTTTGGTGTTAAAAAAGCCTTGTTTTCTCCACCTTCAGTAATGGATAAACAATAAAAGATGTTTATTTACTCATGAGTCACGTCATGGTTTTATATTATATTTAAAGGTATTTTATTGCCTAACATGTCTTTCTCAAAAAACGGAAAAGTGACCTGCATTGTGACTTCTCTTTTTCTGATAGATGGCTAAAGGTTTAGACTAAGGTCCTGACTTATCATCCTTTATTTGTGAGTACTGTTTCAGTAGTTCTCCTGTCTTAGTGGAATATTCATACAAATTAAGGATGCCTCAGTTAAGCATACAGTGTGTCATTTACCTTTAATAATTTATGCTTCGATTGCTTTAATTTACACTTATGAATATTTGTTATCTTAATCTTTTTTTTTCCTTTGACCAATGAATTTCAGAAGTTCTAGCTTGGTTCATTTTTTCTGGAGGTCTGGAGGAAATGTTGCTGAATATATATTGCTTAATGTTGCACAATTTTAATGCATCTTTAAAGGAAATTGTTAAAAAGTGAATTTAATTATTCCAGCCTGTGACTGAAGACAAAAGAGGGTTTTTTTACACAGATATGACTTTTAAAGCATGCCAGATGTTGTGAAATGAGCTATATAAGAACTGAAATAGATGCTTACTATTCACAAAGTTAGGCATGTTCCTCAGAAAAGAGATCCTTTAACCAGTTATTTTTCCTTCTCTCATCTGTCCTTTTCTACATGAATTGGTGTTTTATTTTTATTATATTGAGTGTCTTTCTTCCTCCTTGACAAGTAGGAGAAAGGATTTATTACTCAGATCATGAAGTACTCCATATAATAATTCCTGCTTCAAAAATAAGAATACATTACAGGCAACAATATGGTTTCACTTACACAAGGCATCACCTGATACACTGGAGAAATTCTCAGTAATTCCTTACCCCTTCCCAGTATTTTATGACATCTTCAAAAACTTTGCTTAATTCTGTCCTTTTATTTATTGATAACTCCCCATTCAAATTAGGACATTATTAGTAATATTCTCAGTTGGCTGTTTTGAAATGAGTTTGATCTTGGACTTAAGCAGCTAGTCAGAACTCTTTTTTTCCAGTTAATATTGCTTTGCTCATTAGGCTTAGAAAGTGTGTTTCTTATTAACCAGCATTAGTTTGACCTCTTTTTCCCAACACTTTACAATATTCTGTCAACATTTTAAAATATTCTGAAAATGGAACAATCTTCCAAGCAAGCCTTGTTGGAGCCAGATCTTACTTGTGAGAATCAATCTGGTAAGAGGTCAGACTAAGAAATCTACAGAGCCTTCTTCTCCACTCACCAGCTCATCTCTTCATTGTTCATAGGTCATCCTTATACTAAAGTTGTAAAGGTATCCAGCCTCAGAGTTCTTACTGATCAGCACCTACAAATACTGTATATTGCTCATAGCTTTGGAACAGAAGTACAACAGTGAGACCCATGAGCTCTAGCATCACTTCTAATGGCGATCTCTAATGATTTGTGAACTTTGTAGCCTTTATGACTTTCTGAGAAAGTACTAACTTGCCTTCACTTTACAAATAAAACTCAGTAAACTTGCAGAAGAACATTCTAGAAAGAGGTGATATTAGACACCATATTTCCAGTGTGGCAGGCCAAAATTTTGTCAGCTGAGCAGTAAGGTCTTTCAAATTCACAGTTATTCAGTACTGTCATGGTTAAACCCTGGCTGGCAGCCAAGCACCACGGGCAGCTGCTTGCTCACTCCCCCTCACCCAGAGGGATGATCAAAAAGGAATGTAAAACTCAAGAGTTGAGATAAGAACAATTTAATAGGTAAAGCAAAAGCCGCACACACAAGCAAGCAAAGCAAGGAATTCATTCACTACTTCCCATCGGCAGGCAGGTGTTCAGCCATCCCCAGGAAAGCAGGGCTCCATCACACATAATGATTACTCAGGAAGACAAAGGCCATAATGCTGGATGTCCTCCCCTTCCTTCTTCTTCCCCCAGTTTATATACTCAGCATGACGTCATATGGTATGGAATACCTCTTTGGCTAGTTCGGGTCACCTGTGTTGGCTGTGTCACCTCCCAATTTCCTTTGCGCCTCCAGCCCTCTCGTTGGCAGGGCCCGAGAAACCAAAAAGTCCTTGATTTAGTATAAACTTTACCCAGCAACAACTAAAACCATCAGTGTCCTATAAACATTGTTGTCACACCAAATCTAAAACATAGCACTGCACCAGCTACTAAGAAGAAAATTAACTCTATCCCAGCTGAAACCAGGACAAATACATGCACATATCTACACCTGAAATGTAATTCCTTTCTTACACACTTGCTTTACCAGGCACTACTTACTGGATGCTTTTATAGAACAGAAAAGTATATGAATGTGCTAACTTTCAGTTGTCCCACATCTAATGTATTAATTCAGTGGCTGAAAGGTCTGTTGACTAATATGATGGATGTGACAACCAGATTGACTGATACAAGAAATTACATATACTGCATTTAATAAATGACATCAATACAGAATATCATGCTTTATGTGCTTTTTTTTTGGTTTTTTTTTTTGTTTAGTGTCTAACAGCTTTAACATTTTCAATACATGATATGTGGATTCAATTTAGAAGAAGGAATGAAAACTGGCTTTTATGAAATAGTGAAGAGACACTTCTCTTGATGCATTTTAAAACTCTTTCAAATTTTTTTCTAGCTTGAATCAGCATTAACCAAACAGATCATTGTTTTGAATGGAAATAGTATGATTATACTTAGGCAACTTTGAAAATTGCCATGATACATTGTATTGGGTTTGCATGGCCAGGTTTTGGTAGCAGGGGGCTTCAGGGGTAGCTTCTGTGAGAAGCTACTAGAAACTTCCCCTATGTCCAATGGAGCCAATGCCAGCCAGTTCCAAGACAGACAGGCAACTGGCCAATGCCGAGCCAATCAGTGACTGTGGTAGCCCCTCTGTGATACCATATTTAAGAAGGGGGAAAAGTTGCTGTAGAACAGCAATTGCAGCCAGAGTGAGGAGTGGGAATATGTGAGACAACTCTGCAGACACCAATGTCAGTGAAGAAGTAGGGGGAGGAGGTGCTCCAGGCACTGGAGCAGATATTCACCTGCAGCCTGTGGAGGACCCCACACTGGAGCAGGTGGATGCACCTGAAGGAGGCTGTGACCCTGTAGGAAGCCCATGCTGGAGCAAGCTCCTGGCAGGACTTGTGGACCCTGCTGTAGGAAGCCCATGCTGAAGCAGGCTCCTGGCAGGACCTGTGATCCTGTGAAGAGAGATCCCATGCTGGAGTAGGTTTGCTGGCAGGGCTTGTGACCCTGTGGGGGACTCATGCTGGAGCAGTCTGTTCCTGAAGGACTGCATCCTGTGAAAGGGACCCACTATGGAGCAGTTTGTGAAGAACTGCAGCCTGTGAGAAGGACTCATGTTGGAGAAGTTTGTGGAGGACTGGCTGACATAGGAGGGACCCATCGCTGGGAGCAGGGGAATAGTGTGAGGAGTCATCCCCCTGAGGAGGAAGGAGTAGCAGAGACTACATGTGATGAACTGACCGCAACCTCCATTCCCTGTCCCCCTGTGCTGCTCAGAGGGAGGAGGTAGAGAAAATCAGGAGTAAAGTTAAGTCAAGGAAGAAAGGAGGGGTGGGGGAAGGTGTTTTTAAGATTTGGTTTTATTTCTTATTATCCTACTCTGATTTGATTGGTAATAAATTAATTTCCCTAAGTCAAGTCTGTTTTGCCTGTGACGGTAATTGGTGAATGATCTCTCCCTGTCCTTATGTTGATCCACAAGCCTTTTGTTATATTTTCCCTCCCCTGTCTAATTGAGGAGGGAAGTGATATAGAGGCTTTGGTGAGTACCTGGCATCCAGGCAGGGTCAACCTACCACATAAATACACATCATATAAGATTTAAAATATTTCTTCTCTTATTTCTGTCTTAGACCAGCTGTTTTTAATTTTAAAACTCAAGCAAGGGATTTCAATAATAATATTTTATATCACATATCATCTTTTAAATACTAATAATATAGTGTTTTATTGTGTAATATTGAATATGTTTATAATAACAATATTGCATAACAATATACTATTACTACTTTGGTATGAAATTGTTTATATCTTTTACATTGTATATTGTACATTATATATTATTTCTTAATATATATTCAACTAAGTATGTGACATACAGCTGTATTTGAAATAAGAAGGGAAATGGACAAGTTACACACAGAACTATAAATTATCTATTTCTTTGTGACTGGAATTCTGAAATAATTCTGTTTCAGCCACATATTCTTACCCCCTTCACAGCTAAGCTGTGCAAGTGCCACCCTTCAACAGCTTGTCCTGTCCTGGCTTTAGGATCCCTTTGGACAATCCAGAATATTTACTCTAAACTCTAATACTCTAAAAAAAAATGGCAAAAAGTGCAAAGCTTTCCTGTCATTCAAGTCTTGAAAATATAAATTCTATAGGATAAATAACAGTACCAGTAAGAATATCATAATTCAGGGTGTATTGCTTACTATGGCATTGGGTGTAATGAGAGACATATGTGTTCATAGAATACTAATAGGAGCTTCCATACGTGGCCTCCTAAAGTGCCTTGACTGCTCCTTCTACTCCAAGCTTGTATCACTCTGTTACCGAAATCTTGGAATAAAAAACTTATCAACACCAATGTGATGTAGATAAGCAGACACTTCTTTATTAACGGCCGGGTGTGCGAGTGAGTCCTTTCACAATCAACGCACACCAAGTTTCAAAATCATACACCTTATATAGGACTTATGCATGAATACTTAATGAATATGTATAAACATAGTATTTCCCAAAAATCATTAACATACTCTCCTCCCATATCCGATTCTGCGCAGTAAAGGTTAGAAAGGTCCAGAAATGGGTCTGAGGTATTATTCGGGTAGATGGTACATGAGTCGGTGGTCGCGATGCCCCCTGCCAGAATTACCTTTTACCTACATTCACTGTTTCTTGGCAGGTAACTATGAGTTGTTTCATTTGACTCTCCCCAGTTCCCATTAATTCTACATTCTGACATTTCAATACATTCTCCTAGGCTACACGTAAACACTGTATCCAATCATGCATTCAATCATGAAACTGTTATCTAATTTCTAATCGTTCCTACTAGGTGATTCTGACCAATCCCTTCGGCCTTGGTATGGGGCTGTACAGAGGATTTCATAGTAGCTGTCAGTTGCTATGCAAACACAAACTCCACTAAGATATTTCTTATAACTCTATATTCCTATTAAAATCAAATATGGTTAATTAATTCTAACTAATAGCAGATATGTAACAACTTGGGAGATGTCCCTTTAAGAAGTACCCTCTAAACACAGAAGTGGGTAGGACCAAAGCTGTAGTGAAATGGATGCTTCAGCCAGTGTTAGCTGCTGGGTTGTGCTTCTGTGGCAGAAAGTAGTCTTGGATGTTCAGGTCATCCCCCTTACATTATACAAAAATACCCTTTACGTGGATGGTAGCAGTTACAGGGGCTGAAGAAGACTAGTAAGAGGGAACACCAGGAAGATACTAACCAACAGAGGAATGAAGTGCAGGGAAGGCTGTATGTCTTCTATATAGTCCTTTGTTAGATGTGTTCAGATTAAAATGTACAGGACCTTAACTTAGACAAAGAGCAGATACCACATTATATTAACTGGAGGACTAGAAGATATAACTCACACAACCAGCTTTCTTTTGGCTTTGAAATTAGCAGTAAGATTTCAAGTTGTTTAGTGAAGAATGAACTCCAAAGCTTTCTCTATAATTGGAGGCATTCATAATGTGCCCTCTATCAATTTTCTGGTGCCTAATAATGTAGTTTAGTTAATGTTGCAAGTTTTCCCTCATTTGGGGCACTAATATGGTCTCTCACTTATACACCTATTCCTTGAAACTTGAAGGAATGTGATATTTTTCAGTAGCATTGATGCATACACATGGGCACACACTGACTGAATAATGTAAATTCCTTAGGAAACATTTAATGCAGAATTTCTATGTCTTTTTGCCAGCTCCTCTAAGAAGCTAGATGAACCTCTAACAAAACTATGGGATTCATCTAAGAGGCTAACACCAAGAGACTTACTTTTTAACAGTAATAGCTTTAATTTTTTTTATTATTTATGTTGCAAATATACCAGCATGTTATACTGCTTTCTTGCCTAATATTAGACAAACAAGTCTCACTTCATTCCCAACCTGCTTGTTGCAAACATAATAGCAAACTAATGTGGTCACATTTCTTAAAAAAGACCTACTACAACGTAAATATTTTGTATATTCTGCAAGTCTAAATTTTTTCTTAAAGCAATAAATGCCTAGAAAAGCAACATCCCTTTATACAATGCAAACTACAGAGCTACATGAAGAGCAAAGGATCTTGAAGTGATAAAGTGTTTTTTTTCCTCTCTTACATGAGATATTTTCAGAGGAAGGATATTCCAAAAATTTAAATGTGGAATTTTGACATTTTCTTTCTAATAATTTTAGTGAAACTATTAAGATACTAATGGGCTAGCTTTAGTGTATATATGTATTTTAATTGTAATTCACTGTAAATGTCACAGTGCCAAACATCCCCAGCAAACAAGTTCAATATTTAGAATCATAGAATCATTTAGGTTGGAAAAGACTCTTAAGATCTTCAAGTCCAACCATTAACCTAACACTACCTGTCGCGACGGAGGGAAGACACAGTCACTCAATATGAGTGATCAGCAGACTTCCTTTATTGTCTCTTACAGTCACCTTTTATGCCCTCTTATAATTAGCTCATACATATTACAAAAGTTAAGCTCATTATTGGTTAGGTGCCTAAATACCAAGCCCGCCCCTAGTTTCTCTTCTGTAGTCATCTGTTCCCACCTGCAACATTTTTTCCCACCAAAATCTTCCTGTTATTGTGTAACAAGGACAGCCAAAGACAGTGTATTTTGCTTTACTTCAGATAAGCTGAGAGCGATGTGCATTTTTGTCCAGCCAGCTGGACTATGTCTATGTGACCCTTTTCAGCTAGCCAGTTATCCACAATTCCCCCGTTTTTATTTTGGGCGACATAGGCCTGGTTGACCATTTTCAATAACAGCATTTTAACACAGGAAAATACACAGCCAACTTATAAAATCTCTGTTCAGAAGTGTAATTCCAGAAATACTTGAAAAATAAAGTTAGCTTGAAGCTTTAATTTAGATGCTCTTTCTGTTCCAGTAATATAAAAAGTTTAAAAACTTCAAAGGTAATTTTAAAGTTCTGAACCTGGACTGATGCAAGCTCAAAACCCAAAAAGAAACCAAACTGATGTTTGACTAGGAATATTTGCAAATATTTTAGTGAAAAATCCCTGACCATTAACAATTTTCTGTCCAAATAACAACTGCCCTTATGCAACCAACCAGTCCATACATTTTCTGAAGAATACCTCATTGATATCAAAGAATTAACAAAGGGAAGAAATTAGTTCTAAGCTATATACATTCATAAGTGGATTTTTCAATAGTTACATACAGATTTACACACTAAGCCATAATGGCTTGTAGGTGATACACACAAGAAGAGTACGTTGCTTATCTGTCTGAATGTCTATGCTAAATTTGACAACTATGCCACAAGCCAAGCCTACATGGGTGCTGTATGTTATGCACGTTCCTTAACAAACAGAAGTATAATAGGTAAATTCCCAAGATCTAGTCCCCAACCTAATTATATTATTTTGTAGCCAATTAAGGAAAATAACACAAATGTGCATATCTACATGTGCACACACCTTTTAGTTCAGAACCAATCTGTGATAAAAGGCCTTAGCCTTATGGCATCATCGAATCTTAACGAGTACAGTAATTAAAAATGCAGTCTTACTGTAAGTGCGATTTATGCTGACATTCCCTCAGATGCTACACGTGAGTATTTCTCACTCAACTGCCTCAAGTTAAAATAGTAGTATTTGTTAATATGTATTAAAAAATCATTAATTCTCTACAATAGCAGTTGACTTCCATAACACTATGTAAGCAAAAGAGGCTTAAGATGGGTTTTCTGAATACTAACAATTTATTTTAGACTGTCTAAACTCAGGTCTTGAAAGATTTCACTCTGCCAGACATAGAAACACTGTTGCACTCCAGTTGTGATATCCCTTTTCCCAAGTTGTCACATGCACATCTCGCTCAAGCAACATTATTGTTAAAGTTTCTCTCTGCTACATAAAAGCATATTGCACTTGTAGATAAAAAAGACAGCACCCTTACTTAGATTATTACCTTATTCCCTCATAACTCTTAGTATCTCTGATTTCATCACTTCAAAAATTCACCAGAAGCAGATAAAACCACAGCCTCAGACTAAACTACACCTTAACTGCTGATTCAAATAAAGGCATTCTCTTCAGATATGCCTAATGCTTACAAATAATTTTGGCTGGTTTTGATCAAAAAACTATTATTACAATAATGATCAAAAATAATAATCCCGTTTGCAAAATGCCTTTAAGCCAGCCTCCTAGTCCCAACCAATTTCCACATTCAGAATACAGCATAAATACAGAATGCAGAATAAATTATCTCCATCAAGGCAAAAAGGCTTCTCTTTAAGCACAGAGATGTTTGCTAGTTCAAGGCAGAAACCCATTTCTTGTAGGGGACATCTGAAGCACTTTTTTTGGTGGGTTTGTAATGAATTCTGTATTTTTCCTTGAGAAGCTTAAGCTGTTCCTCTTGTTTCAGGAGTGTTTCCAACTCTGAGTTGTCCAATAGGTCCGTATTTCCCAAAAATATCACACATTTCCTCCGCTGTGATTTTATACGGCAGGTTCCGAATATAAAGGATCCGATTGACCTCTGGGGGCAGCCGGATGTTAGCTCGCTTGGCCGCTTGCATCGCCATGGCGCCGATCGGAGGGGGGGTGTGTGGGTGCCGCCTTGGAGAGAAACCGCGGCTGGGAAGGGGCCTGCCGGGCCGCGCGCCGCCGCTTGCCGCTGCCGCGGGGGTCCCGGACACTATCCCATGCACTAATAACCCGAGTAATTCCTTTTTACAATCTATGTCCCGAACGCTCCGCTTTTCTAAAAAGCATATGAGCGAATCGTACGTCGCTTGTCTCTCCATACCGTCGTCAGTGCTGTTGCAGCCTTTGCGAGACTTCGGCGATGCGTGGCCGGCGGGACCCTCTGTAGGTGCTCCCGGGCGCGGGGACTGTGCCCTTCCGCCTCCTGCGCTGCTTTCAGCACCGGTACCCGAATCTCCGTCGATCCGTGGCTCGCAGGTTCAGCCCTCTCTAGGGTCCCTGTTCGGGCGCCATTTGTCACGACGAAGGGAAGACACAGTCACTCAATATGAGTGATCAGCAGACTTCGTTTATTGTGCCTTACAGTCACCTTTTATGCCTTCTTATAATTAGCTCATACATATTACAAAAGTTAAGCTCATTATTGGTTAGTTGCCTAAATACCAAGCCCGCCCCTTTCTCTTCTGTAGTTATCTGTTCCCACCTGTAACATTCTTTTCCCACCGCGATCTTCCTGTTATTGTGTAACAAGAACAGCCAAAGACAGTGTATTTTTGCTTTACTTCAGATAAGCTGAGAGCGATGTGCATTTTTGTCCAGCCAGCTGGACTATGTCTATGTGACCCTTTTCAGCTAGCCAGTTATCCACAATTTCTAAATGTTGCAAAACAAGCTTCCTTAGATCCTTCTTTGCGAAACTAAGCCTTTGTTTAATTTTTGCTGTTTGAGGAATACTTATGTGAGGTCAGACCTCTGCTCTGAGGAAGCTTTAGTCTCCTGAGTCTGAGCCTGTACATTCTACTATTTGTAATATCGGGTAATATTCCTGATTGGTTTTGGCATGTCTCTAAAAGACTATGAGGAACAGTAAATATAAAATTTATCTTGGATCGTCCATCTCTTTGATAGTACATCCACAAGTTTGTTCCAGTTTATGGTTGGAAAAATGCCAGACAAGAAGACTGGGTATAACAGGCCTGAATGGTAGCAGTACATGCTTTTCCATCATGGCTTTACCATCAGAACAAATATACCATCAATTTTTTGTCTGAGAATTTCAGTGAAGTAAATGAATAGATATTTTAAGATGCTCTCAGCTCACTTGCCTACTTATGCATTCAGATGAAGGAAAAAAAAAGCTTGTAATACAGGATTTATTGTCCGTTTATGTTGTTTAGACAAGTAGGACAGACTTTCTGGTGAGAATAGTAGACTTTCATCTTTCAGGCTGCCAATCTAAGAACAAGTATATTGGTACAATTAGCATTCTTCTAAGATTTCCAGTCATTTTATGACTTGAAATTTTGAGGCTCCTAAATAACATCTAGAGCTAGGGCTTTAGTCCAAATACAGTTTAAATGTTGGATAAACATTTTAGTAACTGTAAAAAATCCTAAAACTACTGGTAGGGATAAATAAAAATGAAAAATAAAGATATGAGTGTGTTTGCATGTTGTGTGGAATGGGGAAGATCTATTTGTTCTCTTTGACTTTATATTTATAATTATGTACATTCCTTCCAGAGAGAAAGGAGTTGAGTAGTTTTAAAGAGTAAAGGTACATGAAGTGTATGTGGTGTTACTAGAGTGTATATTTGGAACACTAGAAAAGGAGGGGCACTGTGAACCATTACAGTTCTGTGCAGGCTGAGGATCCCTGAGACATCCCTGTTCTTCCATACTTTTTTTTTTAATTCATGACAGGTGGTGATGACTACTCCTAGAGCATGTAGTACCCCTCTCTTCATTGTATCCCCAAAGTAACTGACAATTACTTGTTTTTCTTTAAGGTTCACTTATTGTGCAACCCTATGGAAGAATACTTTTGCTCAGTGGTTGACTTATAAGTGCTTGCTATCTTTATAGGATGCCTTATACTGACTCTTCAAGTACTTAAACTGAGATTAAATTTAAACTGAGATTAAACCTTAACCCTCATAAAAAAACCTAAAAACTGCTCAAGCATTTAATCAAACTTCTGAATACAAGTTGCAAATTCCACTTTAATTTTTGAATTGGAGAACAAAAATGGGGAAATTTTAGCCAGTAACAGAGGTAGATGATATCTTTCTCCCTTTAAATTATCCCTTCACCTTTGCTCCTTCACCATTTTTTGCAATGTTTATTTTATCCCTTCTTGTTCTTCCTTATATTTTCTGTTCTTCCCCTTCTTATGTCCTAAATGTTTTTTCTGTTCTTTGCTTTGCAAATTTGTCTTCGCACTCTTCTTATGGTTCCTTTTCCATGTACTATCAAAATGATGGTGTTTTTATATTAAGAGAAAGCTACTTTATGCCTCACTTCCATTTTGAGGAGAATGGGACTGTTTTGAATGAATGAAATTGATCTAAAAATAATAACTGTTTTAATTCTAGCTGCAGGTATTGTGAGACTTTGTTATAGCAATAATTGGGAATTTGGGTTTGCTGCAGAAAGATGTTAATTACTGCAGCATATTTAACTCTTAGCTTCTATTTTTAGACAGCAGTCCTAGCTTTAGTTGCTGCCTCTGGTAGAAATGAGAATGAGGTTTTGAACACTTACTGAGTTTTCACATTACTTCAGTATGATATTACTTAGCACAAATGTTTCTGTAATTGTGATATATTGGGAAAAAAATATTGTTTAGTCATCCTCAAACCCATACTTCCACTTGTTTGATTCTTTTGACTCTGATCTGTAGTATAAAACTTTAAGTACAGGCTTTCTGAAGAACATTTTGTGATGTTTAGTTTTTCACTAGCTCTTAATTAATTCAATATTTTTGCTTTGTTTTCAAAACTATGTTATAGGTTAAGAAGATTTTTAAATGCCACTGTAAAGCTGGATTGAAGAGTCTTTGAAGAGTCTTTCATGTGATATGAGTTTCATTCTTTAAAAAAACCCACCAAATTTCCCATATACCTATGTATGTAAACACGTAGATCTACAGTGGGATTATATAGGTTATTGTATAAATGACAATATGTAGGAATATAGTCTTAGAATATGTATATGAGAATAAAAGATGTAGTAAACTACAAATGGAGCTTGTTTTACTTATCATTTATCATGTAACTTTTATATATGCCAGAAGTTAATCTAAGAGCAATGTGACAGAAAATGCCTTAATGTTAAATTTAATGTGCCACAGTCTGATTCTCAAGTCTGAGTAGGTGTCTTAGTACCTTTGTGTAGCTTAGATATCAAGGTCACTATCTTTATAAATTTGAAGATTTTTGTATAGAAAGCTTTTTTGAAATCTTCCCAAACTAGTAGAAATTTATTGTCAGTTCCTTAGCCACATTAAAATTTAGCTTTTCTAAAGAGATGTGAAAATGTTTTGGTCAGTTTGAAATATGCAACTCCAGAGGCTATTGCTGCTACAGGGTAAGCTGACTCACAAGACAAATCCCTTTACAGAGTAATGTCTCAAAATTGCCCTAGAATAGGGATGTTACAAACATCATAGTCAGTAAACCGCTATTAAATGCAGAATACCAAGAGATACTGGAGGATTTTGTGCAATGGCTTTCTTGTTTGTTGGTACTGAATGGAAACTAAAGCTAGTATTTTAAAGCCAAAAAATAGATACTATTGATAATCTCACCTAATATGAATCGTATTTCTTGCAGCATTGAACTGTTGTCACATGCTGATGCAATCCTCTCTTACTGGTAGTGCATAATTGTCATGAGGTTACCTTGGTTTGGATGATACTAAACTCCAAATTATTTAAGTCTTGGAATGGTGCAATTGATGTTTAGACCATGAGAGCATTGCCACAATCTTGTGCCCTTATAAAATATAACTCTGGAAATTGTACTCCTTCCTTCCCTCAGCTGTTGAACCTCTTTGAAACAACCCATCAATAAAAGAAAATTCAAAGCCTTTTTAGCAAAGGGATTAATTGAGCTCAAAAACATCTTGTCTGTGCTGGTGAGATGAAATCTGTAGGAAAACAATTATTCTTGAGTGCAATACCTGTTGGAGGAAAATGCCAGATCAGTGCTACTGTAGGCTGTACACCTCAGCTTTGTCCCCTGTATAGCCCCAGACCAGGACTGCAAGTGCGGTCAGTAAATAGATGCTAGACAATGAAAGTTTAATATTAGTAAGACTGTACCTGACAGTTCAAAGAGGATTCTAAGAACAGAAGACCCTAACCTCTAGGAGGCTGAGACGGTGGAGATTGTCTATTGTGATTACTCAGAACTGAGACGTGCAGAACCCGAAGCGATCATCCTTGAAAGAAAAAGTAAAATGGCGAAGTGGTCAAGATATAGAACAACTTGTGAAACCGACTGTCAAGATAAGGACTAATAAAAGACTTGTTTGAAACTAATAGATTAGGTAATGCTTTGTAGAGACTATAAATGTAGAGCTAAAAATCCTGTAACCTTGTCACTCTCTACGGAGGTGACCCAACGCTGCTGCACTGATTAAAACTGTGAACCTAGAGTAACCCATAAGAGTTTGAGTCTCTTTTACAGTTTGGGCACCCCAGATGGGACTCTAGGTCGTGACGGGGAAGGAAGGATTGTGAGGATCCTTGCTTAACATCCTACAAAAGACGCCAGCAATAGAATTAGTGAGTTTGAGTCTCCCCGGCAACAGAATTGGTGAGTTCAAGTCTCCCTTTTCTTGTATTTTGTACGGTGTTAAGTCAATTAGATACCTCGGAGTACCCATCACGATTAAACTTGCAACATGGGAGGTTATCCATCAATTCCAAAAGGATCTCCTCTGGCAGAATTATTAAGTAATTGGAACAAACTATCTGGGTACAGCAGGGTTGACGAAATCAAAGGTTATTACCTTGTGTCAAGATGATTGGCCATTTTTGACGAGAGTAAAAGGGGCTGGATCCCAATAAGTGTGGCCACCTGAAGGAACTTTTGATGAAGTCAGAATAAGGTGTTTGAGATCAATATTAGAGGACAGGAATCCTCAACAAATGAATTATTTGTTTTTATGGTTAGAATGGGCTGATTTAAGAAAAAGGCTGGCCTTTAAGAAACCTATGAAAAGGGAGGAATTATTAGCATTTTTAGAGAAAAACCAGAAGTATGGTGAGAGTTTAAGTCTCTTAGAGTAAAAAACAGAAGTATAGTAAGAGTTCAAGTCTCTTAGAGGAAAACCAGAAGTATGATAAAGAGTTCAAGTCTCTTGAAGCTGGACAATTTCCTATGGTAGTCGAGTTTCACTCCAATCCAAGGGCAGGTCCCAATTCTGGTCCAGATGTATCACCTGTTGTTGCAGTCTCTATTCACCAACCCTGGAAACCAGGTGATCTAATGTTGTGGCAAGAGAAAATGCCACGCTTGAGAAATAATGCTGAAAAATGTGCAAAATTTTTATCTGGCATAATCCGAGATTATAAACCTAATTGGGAAGACATGCAAACCTTGTTGCAGGAACTTTTCGCTAATGAAGAGCGAGAGCGAATTATGCAAAAGTATAGAGAATGAGTCAAAACACCCAAGGTAGGCCAATATGGCCTCCGAATGATCCAAATTGGCAGATACATACTCAAGATGGGTTACAGGCTTGGCAAACCGCAACTACTTTATTAATAGAAGCGGTACGTCAATGCGAGGAAAGAATTATTAATTGGGCAAAAGTTCAAGAGTGTATGCAGCGAGTCGATGAACACCCCAGTGATTTTTGGCAGCGATTGTGTACGGATTTATTACAGTTTGGTGGGATGACAGAACAGAATTTTCAAGAGGCACTAGCCATCAATGTTTATGTCAATCAATCACCATCTGATATTAGGAAGTATTTTCAAAAACATATGCCTGGATGGCAAAATGAGAATTTACAAAAGATTATTTCTGTAGCTACCTTTGTTTATAATGGCAGAGATCGAGAGAAGCAGGAACGTCTTGAAAGAGAAAGAGAAGAAGACAGGAAAAAATTAGAAAAACAGAGAGAGGAGGACCGAAAACGTGAACGGAAAGAGAAAAGAGATGATATGATCCTTTTAGCAGCTGCTATAGCTCAGGGTGTAAATGGCAGAGGAAGAGGTATTTGGCGAGGTAACAGAGGTATAAGACTGGGTTTTCCCAGAGGTAGAGGAGATTGGTGACCAGATATTCAAATTCCGACTGAATGTTTTTGGTGTGGTAATTTAGGTCATATACAAAGAGAGTGTCCAATTCGCCCAAGACAACCAGTGGTCTTTCAGGAGCCAACTATACTGCTGTTTTACAGCGGAAGACCTCCGCCTCGGCAGTGAAGTCTATCACAATATTGTCGGTACCTTTGAATGCTGATGGACAGTTGATAGCTGAAGTGAATGGGCGGAATGTAACCTTTTTAGTTGATACTGGTGCAAATTTGTCTTTGTTAAATTTTGATGAATTTGAAAAATCAAATGAAACAGTAATAATAAAAGGGGTGATAGGTAAAGAGGAAAAATTTATGACTAAACCTTTACCTGTGACAATTAGTGATAGACACACGTGGGCAAGATTTGTAGTTTCCCCAGGTTCTCCTGTGTCATTATTAGGTTGAGACATTTTACAAGATTTAGGAACTCAAATAGCCCTAGGGAAAAAAGGTATCCATTTAGTTTTTATAGAATCAGCGGTGGTGGTTCAAAAGGAACCTACCAAACCACCAGTTGTACCCTGGGAGCTAAGGAATGTTCCCATGGGTCTTTGGAGCAAATCAAGTAAAGATGTGGGATTTTTAAAATCAGCAGTACCAGTAAAAATTAAAACAAAAGGAGGAATCCCTCCGGCCATAAGGCAATATCCCATAGTAACAGAAGCTATCCCCAGTATTCGGAAACAAATTCAAGAATTTTTGAATCAAGGAGTTTTAAGACCTACAATTAGTCCATTTAATACTCCAATTTTACCTGTAAATAAAAACCGAGTTGATGAAGACGGAAATCCTGAATATCGTTTTGTACAAGATCTAAGAGCAATCAATGAATATGTGGAACCCCCACACCCAGTAGTCCCTGATCCATCAACCATTTTAACAAAGATACCAAATTGGGCAAAGTGGTATGTATACTGTGTTAGATCTAACCGGAGCATTCTTTTCTATTCCCATTGACCCAGAAAGTCAAAATTTATTTGCATTTACTTGGGAAGGTCGCCAGTACACCTGGACTCGCCTTCCGCAAGGATTTACCGCTTCACCAACTTTGTTTTCTCAGATCCTTAAGCAGGATTTACAAGACTTGGAACTGCCAGCCAAATCAATATTGATTCAGTATGTTGATGATTTACTTATTGCTAGTTTAACTTTTGAAGATTGTGTAAAGGATACTGAATATGTCTGTAACAAGCTTTTTAAAAAGGACATAAAGCATCCCTTTCTAAATTGCAGTTTTGTGAGCCTGAAGTTAAATATTTAGGGTTTATCTTAGCAGGGGGAACTAGGAAGTTAGATCCAAGTCGAGTACAAGCAATACAAGAAATAGCAAGACCACTCACCAAGAAACAAATGAGAGCCTTTTTAGGTCAAGCAGGATTTTGTAGACCTTGGATTTTGGGATTTTCTGAAATTACCAAACCATTAGTGGGGACCACCAAGGATGCATACCCAGAACCAATACCCTGGACTGAAGAACTAGAAACGGCATTCATGAATGTTAAAACTGCATTGGTAAATGCACCAGCTTTAGGACTTCCATATTATGAAAAACCATTTAAACTTTATGTTACAGAAGCCAAACGAATAGCTAAAGGAGTACTGGTACAAAACCAAGGACCTTATGAGAGACCAATAGCTTATTATTCACTCACTTTAGACCCTGTTATCAGAGGATCTCCACACTGTCTGCGGTCTGTAGCCACAGCCGCTGAACTAGTAGAAAAATCAAAAAACATTGTCTTAGGTCACCGTCTTACTGTTGCTGTCCCACATGAGGTGGAGATGCTGTTAACAAGATATGCAGAAAAAGCGCTCTCTGCACAAAGGACACATCGATACAAGATCATCTTGTTATTAACAGAAAAAGTCAAACTTGAAAGATCAAAGACTTTGAATCCTGCCACCTTATTACCTGTGAGTGAACCAGAAAGAGCACATGATTGTATTGCAGTGATCAAAACTGTAAGTAAAACCAGAGAGGTCTTAAAAGATACACCTTTAACTGCACCTGATGTAAACCTCTTTACTGACGGCTCATCTTATTATCTATATGGAAAAAGGTTCACAGGTTTTGCGGTAGCAACTGAAAACCTTGTGTTGTTTGCCAAACCATTGTCTCCAACTTTGGGGGCACAGGCAGCAGAATTAATTGCTTTGACTTGAGCAGCCCTATATGCTAAAGGACGACGAGTTAATACTTATACGGATTCAAAATACGCCTTTGGAATCTGTCACGCTGTGGGAGCCCTGTGGAAAGAAAGAGGATTTTTAACATCTGCAGGTAAAACAATCGCTCATGGTCATCTAATTAATAATTTGCTTTTTAGCTATACAGGAACCCGAAGAAATTGCAGTTGTTTATATACCTGCACACACTAGATGAACCGATCAACTTGCTGCAGGAAACACACTTGCTGATGCCGCAGCCTGCAGGAGCGGTCTGGAAACTAGGACCATGCGTGGCAATCAGTTAGCTGAGGGGAATGTGCTCGAGCTTGTCTAGACAACAATTAACACGATGAGGCATGTTTACAGAGCACAGGGGAGTGGGAGACGCGTGGCGCCAAGGAAAGGCAACACCTTTCTGTTAATTGCTGGTAGTTAACCACCAATCAGGGATTGCCTAGTATGCAATGCTTAGCTTCAAGAACCAATCTGTTTAAAACGCGCAGCTTCTGAAAGTGTATAAAAACGTGTGCTTCTGTACAATAAATTGACATTTGCTTGCATCAAGCTGCGTCCCGTCTTTTCACTCGCCGCAGCAGCCCGAGCGGCCGCAATCAAAAATCAACCGACCCCTGACGTGGTGGTTACTAATTTCTTTTCTATTCCAAATCCTGTTACCCTATATAATGATTTTAAGACTGTGGTAAAAACTCTGTTAAAAGAAATTGTTCCTCGATATGGAATCCCTGAAATAATTGATTCAGACAGAGGACCTCACTTTACAGCTGTGATCTTGCTTCAAGTTTATGTGACTTTAGATATTAAAGGTCAGTTTCATACTCCTTATCATCCTCCATCCTCTGGACAAGTAGAAAGGATGAATCGAACCATTAAGGAACGTCTAGCAGAAGTTTGTGCTAGCACTGGTCTTAAGTGGCCAGAGGCTTTAAACCTAGTTTTATGAGATTTGAGAACAACTCCAAAACAACCACATGGACTGAGTCCTGCAGAGATTTTATTTGGATGAATTTTAGCAGCACCAGGTTTATATATTTCAGCAAAACCTGCATTATTAGATGGGGATGAGAATGTCACTCAGTATTTGTTATATTTGTAAGATTCTTTTGATTGAATTCGGAAATATGTTTATTGATATCAAGGGGTTAGTCCTGAAGTACAAGTTCATAATTATAAAGTAGGAGATGAAGTGTTTGTGAAATCATTTAAACGTAAAAACAAAATGATGCCAAAATGGGAACAATGTTGTATGTCTTGTGTGTCTCATATACCAACATATCCCTACTGTATTCGTTAAGATAGTGAGTATCTAAAAAGAAAATGGGGGACTGTTGGAGGAAAATTCCAGATCAGTGCTACTGTAGGCTGTACACCTCAGCTTTGTCCCCTGTATAGCCCCAGACCAGGACTGCAAGTGCGGTCAGTAAATAGATGCTAGACAATGAAAGTTTAATATTAGTAAGACTGTACCTGACAGTTCAAAGAGGATTCTAAGAACAGAAGACCCTAACCTCTAGGAGGCTGAGACGGTGGAGATTGTCTATTGTGATTACTCAGAACTGAGACGTGCAGAACCCGAAGCGATCATCCTTGAAAGAAGAAGTAAAATGGCGAAGTGGTCAAGATATAGAACAACTTGTGAAACTGACTGTCAAGATAAGGACTAATAAAAGACTTGTTTGAAACCAATAGATTAGGTAATGCTTTGTAGAGACTATAAATGTAGAGCTAAAAATCCTGTAACCTTGTCACTCTCTACGGAGGTGACCCAACGCTGCTGCACCGATTAAAACTGCGAACCTAGAGTAACCCATAAGAGTTTGAGTCTCTTCCTTTACATACCTCTTGTGTGAACTCAATGCCTTGGTTTTGGCTAATACACTGAAAACAATAAAGAGTGTCTACTGGTATAAATGCATTGAAGACAGAAAAGAAGACAGGGCTTTTCTTCTTTGAAAACTACTTTGGCCCATTTTTTCCTGCATTTTTAGATCATGGATTCTCAAATTACCTTTCTCATGTCTCTTGGCTTTTTGTATTAATAGGTGGTTGAGACTGTATTGGCCCTTGGGTTAGACAAAATCTGGTAAGAAATTTCAATGGCACTCATGTTGTAAATCCTTTTTCAGGTTGTCTCATTCCCTGGCAGATGTCTGCATTTGAAAAATAGATTGGTTTTCAACATCATGTGACTGTATTAGCACAATACACAGTTTATAGAATGAGGGTTAGAATCAGACAATATAATTTGCAGTGACCCAAATATTTTTTTCAATTTGTCACAACTACCATTTCCATTAATACTTCAATTTATATTAGCTGAAAGCATGTTTATCTCTTTAGATCAGGGGTCCTCAAACTACGGCCCATGGGCCAGATACGGCCCCCCCAGGGTCCTCAATCCGGCCCTCGGTATTTACAGAGCCCCCCTGCCCCCCCCCCCCCCCCGCCAGCGGTTGAGGGGGAAAACCAAGCAGCCGCAGATGACTTCCTGCCACTTAATCCGTGTGCCGGCCCCCTGTTTAAAAAGTTTGAGGACCCCTGCTTTAGATAAATAAACTTTAAAACCCCACAAATATCATTGTGTGCAAGAGACCATAAAATCTCATTTGACCAGAACATGATAGCTTTTATCTAAAATGTAAAACTAAAGTACCAATTTCCATTGCAATTTATTGGAATTCTATACTATCTTTTATATAAATGTATTATTATATTACATTTTCAGTGTAATTCTAGCAGACTCATTTGAATAGAGTTGTAAACTGAAAAAATGTCCTCAGAAAAGGGCACTGTAGAAGGCCAAGTCTGTTTCAGTAGCTTCAGATCTTCATAGTTCTACAAATTCAAACAAAACCTCAAGTTTTCCATCTGACCTCTCTATCCCAATGGTAATGACTAGACTGTAGTTATAACTGAAGTAAAAATTATTCAAGTATGCCAGAGTAATATCATTATGATCTTGCCATCTTTATTGGTTCTTCATTCCATTATAGTTCACTGAACTGTACTTTTTAATTTGTTTAGGAGCAACAGGTCTGGTCCCTGGTGGAGTGATAGAATGCAATGTTTGGTAGTGTGATAATTTTGTATGCATATTTTATATAACTAATATATTCTATATATTATTATATCAACTCTCCAAGGCAATATATTATTATATAGACTTGTTGAGGCGATCAGCTCCGGTGCAGGCACATTCCACAGTGAAGCAGGGGATCAAAGGGTATAGGGGTGTTTCCTGAGGTGGGGAAATCCCGGGGGAGCGCAGAGACCACCAGGAGCTGAAAGCTTGCACGAGAGTGGCTGACGAGGTGGGGGCGGGGCCAGGAGTAACAACGGTCACCCACCCACCCCCCACTCCCACAAGCAATCAGGAGTGCTGTGAACAGTGTGGCGTGTCAGCCAGGGTGTGGTGTGGTAGTTTGCTTGGCAGTTCCTGCAGAGAGGGCACCGCTCTGAAGGAGAGACATTCCACTGGCCGACTGGAGAGACTTGAAGTCTACGGAACCCAGCTATCAGGCACTTCTCTGTGACCATATGCACAGGTCAAGGGCACTCATTCTACCTCGCCATCAAGGCAGAATCGTGGGCACTCGTCTGAGAGCCAAGGCTGCACCTCCGGCTTGGGGTACTGTACCATCTACCCTGGTTGTGGCCAATGCCTCCACCCAGACAGAGCTGCTGAAGGGAGAGACCGCCTTGCAGACCTCAGACTGCAGGAAGTGTCTAGACCTCAACCACCTGCAGATGGCTGAGCTGCAGGAGGGGGGTGTCGGCAACCAAGCACCACACAGCCGCTTGCTCACTCTCCCCCCACCCAGAGGGGTGGGGAGGAGAATCAGAAAGGAATAAACCTCCAGGGTTGACATAAGAACAATTTAATAATTTAAACAGAATTAAAAGGTAAGCATAATAACAATAATAATAATAGTTATAATGGAAAGGTGGGGAAAAGGATAAAATCCAAAGGAAAAGGGAGAAAGGAAAACAAATGATGCACAGTACAACTGCTCACCACCTGATGACCAATGCCCAGCCAGTCCCTGAGCAACCATCCCCCCTGCCCCAGCTAACGGTCCAAGTTTATATACCAAGCATGACGTCCCACGGTATGGAATACCTCTTTGTCTGTTTCAGGTCAGCTGACCTGACTGTGTCCCCTCCCAGTCTCTTGTGCCCCTCCAGCCCTCTGGCTGGCAGGGCATGAGAAACCAAAAAGTCCTTGACTTAGTATAAACATTACCCAGCAACAACTAAAAACATCAATATTTTATCAACATTGTTCTCACATCAGAGCCAAAACACAGCACTGCACCAGCTACTAGGAAGAAAGTTAACTCCATCCCAGCCAAAATCAGGACAGTATCCACCCCTTATTCCATACCATTTATGTCATGCTACATTTTCCAATACATCGTCACCTCTCCTGTCCTTTAACATAAATACACAGATATCATTCCCTTAGTCTATGGGCCATCCCTCTGAAGTCCATTGAGTTCATTTAGTCCATGATGTTGAGCTTCATCTGTTATAACAGTCTTTCTGGGCAGGGAAGGTGGTATGAGTTGTTGGATTGTTCCATGTTGAAGCCAGTTCTGATTCTATTACAGCTGCACTGATCTGGTTTCACCAAAGTCAGTCTTTATTGGTGTGGCAGTTGAAGAGGAATAAGGTTCAAATCTTCAAATCTAAAATAGTAGAGATGGGTGCCACAAGATTGTGGCAATGTATTTGGAAGAAAAGGGACATTTGGCCTATCAAAAGTCACTCTTGCTTTAGCAGCTTTACATGATTAAAGGCTTTGCCTGCTCAGCAAGGCCACAAGGTTATGAGAAAGACACCGAGAACAAAGAAAACAGGATCTTTGACAGTCAAGCAGGCAGAAAAGCAGGAGTTAAGTTGAGAGTTGATAACCGCAAGAATGTCAACAATTCTAAAAATGGGACTGAGAGCCTGTATGCTTTTAACCAATTAGTATCTGTATAACGACGCTTTCACAGCGCGTGAACAGTGTATGTAACCAATAGAATTAAGGCGTGATGCGTGTACAGATATGAAAATTGTATATAAGTTTGCAGAAACTTAAGTAAAGGGTCTTCAACTAGGGTCATATTGATATGTCATTGAGTCCATTATTTCGCTTCTGCACAAGATATCTAGTCTCTCCGGGGGCGTGAGTTCAAATTCTACCATTGTCACCAATGACAATATACAGTATTATGTAAAAATTAACATCACTCAATTTATTGGCTTTTTTCACCCACAATCAAATCCCCTTGAGGCACACATCGAACTTCCCCATCCTCCTGTACTACCCACCATGTGCTCCCAGGCCCCTGAGCAAAAGTATTCCCATGAATGGGTTTGCCTTTGCCTGGAACAGGAATGACCCAGACTGTTTTCCCAAGCATATTTTTAAGATGCACTACAGGAAATTTATCCCAATCTACAGCATGCAAAAGCTTTGATTGGGCAGGACCAGCTCGGCTAGCAGACCCTCTAGTATTAACCAACCAGGTAGCCTTTACTAAATGTTTATCCCAATGTTTGAAAGTTCCACCACCCATTGCTTTCAGTGTAGTCTTTAACAGTCCATTACATTGTTCAGTTTTCCCAGAGGCTGGTGCATGATAGGGAATGTGATATACCCACTCAATGCCATGTTCTTTGGCCCAAGTGTCTATGAGATTGTTTGGGAAATGAGTTCCATTGTCTGACTCAATTCTTTCTGGGGTGCCATGTTGCCATAAGACTTGATTTTAAGGCCCAGGATAGTGTTCTGGGCTGTGGCATTGGGCACAGGGTATGTTTTCAAGCCAACTGGTGTCTGCTTCCACCACTGTAAGCACATGGTGCTTGTCTTGGCGGGTCTGTGGGAGTGCTATATAGTCAATATACCAAGCCTCCCCATATTTATATTTTAGCCATCATCTTCCATACCAGAGAGGCTTTAACCGCTTGGCTTGCTTAATTACAGTGCCTGTTTCACATTCATGGATAATCTGTGCAATAGTGTCCATAGTCAAGTCCACCCCTTGATCACAAGTCCATCTATATGTTGCATTTCTTCCTTGATGGCCTGAAGTGTCATGGGACAACTGAGATATGAATAAATCATCATTATGTTACCAGTCCCAATATACCTGAGCCACTTTGATCTTAGCAGCCTGATCTACCTGCTGGGTCTTTTGATGTTCTTCAATGTCACGCCTCTTGGGTACATGAGCATCTATTTGATGTACCTTCACAACCAGATTCTCCACCTGATCAACAATATCTTGCATAATATGACAGCACAGATGGTTTACCTCTGCACTGCCAATTGCTTCCATTGCTGCAACCACACCCACAGGGCATTTGCCACCATCCATCAGTCAGTATAGACATAAAGTTCTGGGCATTTTTCTCATTCAATAATGTCTAAAGCCACTTGGATTGTGGAAGAGGATGAAGACTGTCTGATCATTACTAATGGGAAGTAAGAAAACAGCTGGGTCTTATGAAGGAAAGTAAGAAAGAAAAACATGTTTATCTGGCCAAAAGGTGTTTGCGTGTTTATAACCATATATGGCTATGTAACTGCATGAATGGCTTCTGCCCTGAGCCTGGTGGAACATACAGCTGGAATTTGTATCTGGGCTCAAAGATATAAATATGACCTTCTTTGCACAATAAAGTGTCTCTGGTTGCACCACAAACTGAGTCCATGCCTTCATACACCACATGGATAGCTTTCACCTCTGCAAACTGACACAATTCACCTTCTCCTTCAGCAGTTTTTGCGACATGTCATAGGGGACTCCATACAGCCGCTTTCCACTGCTGCTGCTTTCCTTCAATATGGCAGGACCCGTCAGTGAACAAGGCATATTTCCTATTCGAGCTTGTTCTGTGATCAGTGTGACCCACTTACTCCATGTATCATCAGTTGCATGATTTGTAGAGGAGACCATCCCTTTGAATATCCAACTCACCACCAGCAACTGGGGTGCCAGGAGGAGCTGTGCTTCAGTACCAATCATTTCTGAAGCAGCTCAAACCCCTTCATAAGCTACCAATATCTCTTTTTAGTTGGAGTATAGCGAGCCTCTGATCCTCTGTATCCCTGACTCCAAAGTCCAAAGGGTCATCCTTGAGTCTCCCCTGGTGCTTTCTGCCAGAGGCTTCAAGAAGGGCCATTCTCCCTGACTGTGGTGTAGAGCACATTCTTTACATCTTGCCCAGTCCGAACTGGCTCAAGGACTACTGTTTGAGCCATCTCCCATTTTAATTTGTTCAAGGGTTTTTTGTTGCTCAGGCCCCCCCCCATTTGAAATCATTCTTCTTTCGTGTCACTTGATAAAGAGGGCTTACAATCAGACTGTAGTTTGGAATGTGCATTCTCCAAAACCCCACAATGCCTAAGAAAGCCTGAGTTCTTTCTTATTAGTTGGTGGAGACAGAGCTGTTATTTTGTTGATCACATCCATTGGGATCTGATGATGTCTATCCATAAAGAACTGATATCTTGATAATTGCCTGAAACATTGCTTAGTGCACAAATTCAAGTGGAACTGGTGCAAAGCTGTTCTGTTCAGATTGCAGAGGAACTGAAATGAGCTGCTGCTGCTGCTGCAGTGAGCTGCTGTTGCCTAACTTGGTAACCACAAGGTGGTATAGGATGTAAAAGCTTTAGGTCTTGCGAAGGCAAGATCTAGCTAGAGCTTCCTGGAAAAAACTTCTGTGGTAACATAAGGCAACTATTCGTGCATAGCAGTGGTTGTCTAAAACCCCTCATGAAAAGCAATGAGGACCCCCTGCAACCACCACTCACATGTTGAGCTTGTGCAGACACAGACCATACCCACCCTCAATTTTTATGTAAATGAGAAGGCAACCTCTTAAGAGAATAAAAATTGTATCCACAAAAGCTCAGGTGGGACCCCCATCACCAAGACACCCACGGTGAAAAGGACCAACGGAACGCTGCTGGATCCACAGGTGGTGATATCTCTTTTCCCTCTCCCTCTCCCCCCCCCCCCCTCCTCTCTTTCTTTTTATTGAATAGTGACCAGATCTAAATAACAATGTGTGGCACGGGACTTGCTTATCCAGTGAAAGTAATTGCCATTGAGTTATCGTATCTAACCACATGCCTTGTATTTTATATTAATAAATCGTAAAACTGGTTGGTTCGTGTTGTTTCACATTAATTCAGTCCAAGGGTATCACAAACTTGGTCGTTGGTCCCAAGGGGAGGGAGGTCATCCTAAACACCTCCTTTTGGGTTGTGACACTATCTTGCCATTTTATTCCCAAAACCTGGATCTTCTGTGCAGGTCTCTTGACCTTCGTTTTGTGGCAAAAACAGATTTCAGAAGGACTTGGACTACTTTCTTCCCTTTCTCAAAAAAATCCTTCTGCCCTATTGCCCCATAATATGATGTCATCAATGTATTGCAGGTGTTCCGGAGATTAACCCTTTTCTAGTGCAGCCTGGATCAGCGTAGGGGACTAAAATAAGTTGACCTTGTAGAGAAAGAAGGCTGAATTGACAGAGCTGTTAGTGTACAGATAAGTGGCCAAATTTGGCCGTAAAACCACAAGCATGTGAACAGCTCATAAAGAGCAACTGCTTTGCTACACCATAGACAAATTCCCAGGTGCTCTGCTGCACGTAGGCACATTCCAGGCAGAACTTGGGCAAATAAACATTTGTATATAACTAGCACATACATATGCAATAGATGATCTCACTTCTTCACTGACTTGGGGTCTGTGCCTTCATATGCCACAGATCAGTCCATGGCAGATGGTAGGGCTGTGTTTCCTCCCCTGGGGCAGTCGATTCCAGGTGTACTGGAGACCCCTCCAAATGAAGGCAAGCTGTGGCCTGCACTTTGCAGCCAAAGGGATTGAGAAAAACACATTTGTGATATCAGTGCTGGCTGCCTTTGACTCCAGTTCATACTGAAGTTCTAGCATGTCTGATATGGCAGTACTCAGCGTAGGCATGACTTCATTCAGGCCACGATAGTCTACTGTTCATCTTCACTCTCCATTGGACTTTTGCACTGGCCATATGGGGCTATTAGCGGATGAGCAGGTCCTGCTGATTACTCCTTGGCTCTCCAGTTGACAAATCAGCTTATGGATGGGAATCAGGGAGTCTTGATTGGTACAGTATTGCCACCGGTGCACCATTGTGGTAGTGATCAGCACCTATTGTTGTTTTACCTTCAGCAACCCCACAACAGAAGGGTCTTCTGAGAGACCAGGAAAGGTAGACAGCTGCTTAATTTCCTCCACCTCCAAGGCAGCTATACTGAAAGCCCACCTGTACCCTTTTGGGTCCTTGAAATGCCCTCTCCTGAGGTAGCGTATCCCAAGGATACACAGAACCTCTGGGCCAGTCACAATGGGGTGTTTTTCCCACTCATTCCCAATCAGGCTTATCTCAGCCTCCAAGACAGTTTGCTGTTGCAATCCCTGTGTCACTCCAGACATACAAATGGGTTCTGCCCCTGTACAGCTTGATGTCATTAGGGTACACTGTGCGCTGACATCTACTAGAGCCTTATACTCCTGTGGGTCTGATGTGCCAGGCCATTGGAACCACACAGTCCAGTAAAGCTGGTTCTCCCTCTCCTCCACCTGGCTGGGGGCAGGGCCCTTCTAGCCATGGTCATAGGATTCTCCACTTACTTCTTGTAAAAATGGATTAGAATTCCCTTCCCTAGGTTTAGGAGTAAGATCAGCCCTTTCACTGTCTGGGAAACTGCCTACTGGAGACTGAAGCAGCAATTTTCCCAGAGGAACCCCTATTTGTGATTGCTTTTCTTGTAATTCATGTACCCATGACTCCAGGGTTGAGGCAGATTTTCCATCCCACCTCCTCATGTCCTCTCCGTGGTCTTGCAGGAAAAACCAAAGGGTACCCCATGGTGTGTACCTCCTATATTCTCCCTCTCAAGTAAAAGGACACTTGCTGTTAATAGCTGAAATGCAGGTCCATACAGGCAGGGAGTAGGATCTATACTAATTGAATTGCTGGACCAGTTTCTCCACAGTCCAGATGAGGAAGATAAATTGTCTTTGTATTCCTGGAGCTGGTGAGCCACTTCATCCACCATCAGTGCTGTTTCATTTCTCCAGGTCATTACTGCCAATGAGTTGGCATAAGACAATGGTGCACTCTGTACAAATTTCCACCACATAGGTCATGTGCATGGAACTTCATTGAGATCTGTGGTTAGCTGCATGTTCTTCTGGTCATAATAAATAATCTCTTTCATGGCTAATTAACTCAGGTATTGGATACCTCTTTCTGTTGCAGTCCACTTACCTGGGCGACATGTAATATCCTCCCTGAAGGGATACCTTTCCTTCACGCTTGACAGGAATCACCTCTAGAGGCTGAGGACTTGTGTCCCTCCTCTAATTGCCTTATCAATGCCCCCTTCTCTATAAAGAGATGTCAGCTTCTTGGCTTCCCTGACCTCTAATTCCAAGCTATCAGCCCCATTATCCCAGCATGGAAGCAGCCAGGTGTGTAAGAGACTGCGTTGGTGAGAACCACCATCATCACAGCAAATGTTTATCTTAACATTGTTATTGCAAGAAGCCAACACCTCTGCCACAGCAGAGGTTTATCTCAACATTGTAAAGGCAGGAAACCCACCGACTGACACCGTGGAGCAATGGGGGGAGCTAATCCTGAGAAACTTAACCAAACCCCTGTGCATGCGCCCAGAACCAAGGTCAGGGGGATCAAGGGGCCTGGAGACCTCTGAGGACCACCTGATGACATTGAGTACGCACACCACCACCGAGTGGAAGGTGTGGTTAAGCAGAACAGCTCGTGACAAGCCTATAAAAGAATGGAACCAACCAACATCGGACAGAACATTCTCCCCACTGGACTTGGAAATGAATTGGACTGTCAGGATGCTGCAGCTCCGGGGTGGTAGCTATTGCTGTGAATTCTTTCATTTTTTCCTTCTTTCTTTCCTTACTTTCTCTCTTTATCGTTCTGTCTCTCCTTTGCATTTGCAAACCTCTTGTTGGGCAAATAAAGTTCCTTGGCTCTTGACTCCATTTCGAGCCTTAATTCTGCTCCCGAGAATACAAACAGAACCATGCTCCGGTCTTGGACGGCATGCGACAAGGTGATAGTGTGCTCACCTGTATGATGGCTAAAATCCTTTCAAATATCCCACAGCTCACTCAGGGACAGGGATCAAGTGGTTACCTCTTGTTCTACCTCTTCCTCACACCCTACTACGCAGCTGCTCGCTCCCTTGCTCACTCACCCCCCCGCCCAAAGGGATGGGGAGGAGAATCAGGAAAAAGGTAAAACTTGTGGGTTGAGATAAGAAAAAATTAATGATTGAAATAAAATAAAATAACATATAATAATAAAAACAGTTGTAATGAAAAGGAGAGAGAAAGGAAAAAAATCAGAAAGGAAAAAACCCTAAACAAGCGATGCAGAATACAATTGCTCACCAATACTCAGCCAGCCCCCGAGCAGCAATTGGCCAGCCCCAGCAAGCTCCCCCCAGTTTATGTACTCATCATTGTTATAAACGATAACAATTAAAACAAATTTATTTTGGGTTCAATCAATTTAGGTTGAGAAACAATAAGCAAAAACAGCACCGGGTGTGTGGAGAACTCAATTAGTTCCACCACAGGCACACCTGAGCCCTAAAAGCAGCATCTTTTATGCCCGGATCTTGACCAATCTCTTCTCGCCGGATGTTCGTCCTGCTCTTTCCCCATTGGGTCGTTAGGGTACACCTTCTCCTCCTATTGGCTCTCCTTTGGCGCGCTTTTTCAAATCTCAAGGTCTTTGTCTCCTTCGGTGGGTCTTCTCTGGCATGGTTTCACTTTCCTTATCTCCTTTGGCTGGCGTTTCCAAGCAGCGATTGCCTCAGGGGAAGGGGAAGCCATCACATTGTCTTAAAGGAGAACCACATGTGCCCACTCACCACAACTGCGATACAGGTCCCAGATTTACACAGGGTACAACAATTACACTTATCACAGTACATTCTATTTTTGACATGAATCATGACTGCGTTTATCACAACCACCCCTTTTGTTTTTGTTTACCTTATTGATTCATGTCTTAGTTTCCAATGCTCAAATCAAACAGGGACAAGTAACAACCCCCCAAATATTCCCAAGAGTATAACACTCACTTCAGTAACTCAATTACATACAACCATTGGTAAGATTAAATAGTTACCCTTTGTTATATTTTTAACTAGTTTTACAAACACATTTTTAGCAACTGTGGGAACTTCATATTTGACTCCCATTTTCATCTCATGATAAAACAAGCTAGATAACAAACAATGTTTTTTATCTTCTCCTTTCTTTATCCATCCCTCTGTTTTCTTAATATAAAGTTGGAAGTATAAAGGGTGTCCACACCTTCCCACAGGGTTCCAATCAGGACCCTTATCAAGAGAGGTCCGGTCAGGATCCTAATGCTCAGCGGTCACCGCCCCAGGGGTTGCAGCCCTCGGCAGACCTTGTCAGCTGCAGCACCGATTCCCTCCGGTCTTGCCCTCTCCAGTTTTATCAAGGTGTGCGACTCCCAACATAACAAACACCAACAGAGGTCCTGGAAAATTAGGGAAAAGCAGGTTCCATCAGCTACTAAAGATAACATCGGGTCTCCTGTACTTTACATTTTTGTAAATTCAATTACCCTTTTACGGAAGTCAATATAAATTTCCCCAGCCATTACATCAAGTTCTTTTAAATTCAATCTTTACATTTTTAATAATAGGAACCCTGAAAGGTTCCCCTGTTGCTCCTACTATCAAAGCTATATATCTACTTGCTTGACATCCCAAAGGGATGTGCCAAACTGTAGACCGTTCAGCTCCGGTATCAACAAAAAAACCCATTACTTTCTCCTCTTGGGGACCAATTTTTAAATTTATCAAGGGCTCAGATGTTGTTTTTGTCCCCAGAATGTAGAGCCCCGATACCCCTATTCATCTTCATTAAACATCTGTTTGTCCTTCATTCGTCTCCTCCGGTCCTTTTTGAAATGTCCCCTTTGCTCATAATGATAACATTCGGGCATTTTCCCCGGGAAATCCTCCATTTGTTGAGTTTCCCGGACTGCCGCTACAAACATTCTTGCTTTCTCTTTTTGTTTTTCCTCATCCCTCCGTACATACACTTTCTGAGCTTCCTTCAACAGTTCTTGTAATCCTCATTCTTGCCAACTGTCCAACTTTTCCAGTTTCTTTCTTATATCCCTCCATGATCCAGCCACAAATTGGATTTTTAGAAATGCTTCTCCAACTGGAGAGGCTGGGTCTAGCCCCGAATACATTTGTAAATTTTTCCTTAGTTTCTCTAACCAATCCACAGGAGATTTGTCCTTTTCCTGTTGTTCACTAAAAACCTTATTAATATTCTGCCCCCTTGGGACTGCCTCCTTGATTCCTTGGATAATCAACTCTCTCAAATCTGACATATTTTGTCTATCACGGGCATTTTGGTTACTCCAGTTTGGGTTCTGGTTAGGCCATTTCTGTTCTCCAGGAGGGCCTTGTTGATACCTTCTTTCCCACATCTGTATCCCTGCCTGTCTAATCATAGACCTTTCTTCAGCTGTAAATAATATTCCTAAGGTAGATTGCATTTCTTCCCAGGTATAGGTATTAGGACCTAGGAACTGGTCTAATCGTTCAGAGACTCCCAAAGGATCATCTAGTAGACGACCCATTTCTTTTTTAAAAGATCTCACATCTCCTGTATTCAAAGGTACCGATACAAATCCAATTCCTTCTGTATCTCCTCCCACCGGTACCTCTCGGAGGGGAGCCAGAGCCACTGTTCCTTCTTTTTTATAAATTTCATCTCTCTCTTTCTGTACTGTTTTACTCCTTGTGTGACTAGAAGGAGGAGAGAGTAGGGAAGTCAAAGGAACGGGGTCAGGAGGCAGTGGGGGAGCCGACGGAACGGGGTCAGGAGGCAGTGGAAGATGTATCCTCTCCTGACGGCCTTCCGCGTCCTGCCTTAAATAAGGCGGGGGCAAATTGTCTAATGGCTCCCATGATGACGTGGCTGTTTTAGTTTCAATCTCCCGTGCCTCCCTTTCCCTCTTTTCTCTCAAAGGAAATAATGAAACCAATCTTCCTGTCTCCGACCCTCTCCACAGTGCAGCATATTCACTTTCTTCCTGACTAAAGGGCTCTTTATTATTCACATATAAATTTAATGTCTCACACATCCAATCATCAAAACATCCAAATATTGGCCAATATGCATAATCGGATCGAATTTCCTCTCTCGTCCACACATTCATACAGTAATGGACCATTTTTGGTTTAGTTTTTCCCTCTTGAGATGGCCAGTGGCCCCAATGCCTGAGCATTATTCCTAAAGCACTATTCAGGGGAATAATTTGTGGGTATTCCTTTTCTTCCTTTGTTTCCTCTTCAAATCTTGAGTCCTGTTGGCCCATTGTATTAGGAATTTTGCGGCAATTCCTATGGCCCTTAGCAACCAAAAAGTGTCTTGCAGGGGTTCTGTCTCAAATCTGACGCCCCCCTATGATATCCGGGAGTATTACATCCTTGGTTACCGATACCAATGTCTACAGGGGGTTTTGGACCTATCACCCACCCGCGAATCCTAGGACTTTTACAGTGGCTTCCTATCGCCCTTAGTTACCGGTAAGAGTGTCCTGTAGGGGGCTGAACCCTTCACCCACCCACATACCCTATAGGAGTCCAGATCCCACCCATGAATCCTATTAGGAACAGCTTCGGTCCTTCACGGGCCAAGTCCCTCGCGGAAGTTTGGAACCGCGGTTAGAAGACCTCCACACTCGCTTCGGAATTCAAATCCTGGCTCTGAACCTAGAGTCCGTTTCCAGAATTAGATTCCATCTCAATCACACTCTTACACACAAGTAACCGATCCCACCCAACCGAACGGCTTCCCTTATACTCACGACTCCGTCGTCTGTGCTCGGATCTTCGTGCACCAGAATTACGGGTCCTTTATACTGCAGTTTTGCCCTAGAAGCTCCAATCCCTTTTGGTTATTGTTTCTCTTTTGTTCGTTGATCTCCAGAGACTGACCTAGACTGCTACTCTCGAGCCACAATCTGTGGGGCGCCCCTCGAAAAGTCACAGTTCGGGAAAGCACAGCGAGATCACGTCAGGGTCACCAAATTGTTATAAACGATAACAATTAAAACAAATTTATTTTGGGTTCAATCAATTTAGGTTGAGAAACAATAAGCAAAAACAGCACCGGGTGTGTGGAGAACTCAATTAGTTCCACCACAGGCACACCTGAGCCCTAAAAGCAGCATCTTTTATGCCCGGATCTTGACCAATCTCTTCTCGCCGGATGTTCGTCCTGCTCTTTCCCCATTGGGTCGTTAGGGTACACCTTCTCCTCCTATTGGCTCTCCTTTGGCGCGCTTTTTCAAATCTCAAGGTCTTTGTCTCCTTCGGTGGGTCTTCTCTGGCATGGTTTCACTTTCCTTATCTCCTTTGGCTGGCGTTTCCAAGCAGCGATTGCCTCAGGGGAAGGGGAAGCCATCAAATTGTCTTAAAGGAGAACCACATGTGCCCACTCACCACAACTGCGATACAGGTCCCAGATTTACACAGGGTACAACAACTACACTTATCACAGTACATTTTATTTTTGACATGAATCATAACTGCCTTTATCACAATCATGACATTCTATGGTATGGAATATCCCTTTGGTTAGTTTGGGTCAGCTGTCCTGGCAGTGTCCCCTCCCAATTTCCCTTGCACCTCCTGTGACGAATGAAGAGATGGGACGATGCTTGATGCAAGCAAATGTCGATTTATTGTACACACAATCACAAGTTTATATATGTTTTCAGAAGCTGCGCGCTTTAAACAGATTGGTAATTTAAGCTAAGCATTACATACTAGGCAATCCCTGATTGGTGGTTAACTACAAACAAAGGACATTTTAAGTAAGTGTTTACACTCATCAATTAATAGCAACCCATAACTTCTCCTTGTTGCCATCTGTTCCTCATTCCCTTATCTTCTCTCGGCATGATTCATCCTGTTAATTGTTATCTATTCACATTCCCTGTCCCCCCAAGGTTTGTGGCCTACAAGCTCGAGCACATTCCTTTCAGCTAACATGGTCCTGATTTCCAGGCCCCCTCCTGCAGCCTCCAGCCTTCTTGTTGGCAGGGTCTAAGAAACCAAAAAGTCTTTGACTTAGTATAAACACTACTTAGCAACAACTAAAAACATCAGTGTGTTGTCAACATTAATCTCATACTAAATCCAAAGCACAGCATTGTACCAGCTCCTGGAAAGAATATTAACTCTATCCCAGCTGAAAGCAGGAGAAACTATACTGGCATGCCTGTATCTTACTGAAGGACTTCCTATTGTGGAGAGTATGGATACTTTTACCAGCATTTGGTTATTAACAAGTGTGATTGGTTGATGTCTGCTCATCTCAGATGGAGGTCCATTTGAAAGTTGTCACAGTTCATTTCTTGACTTTCTGAACAGTTTTGAGGATAGTTTTTATTTTGGTCTGAGACATCAAAAGTAGGTCTATTCTACTGTTCTGAAACCCATCTGTTAAGCACGTGGAAAGATTTGGGTAGGCATCTTCACAAACAGCATCAAAATTTCAGATCTGTCTTGGATACATCATTGATTCTTTAAGTAGGAAACTGTTCTATGCATTTTGTACCATTTCCCTTTTCCAAGGATGCTGTTCATGATAAACAAGCAGACTGCTGATCTTGGTTTGCTAAGGTGCTTTTGGTATTGCAGTTGGATTCACAGACTAGTGAATAGTCCCAAAACTTTTCTTAACTTCCAAACTTAGCTTATCCCAAACTCTTTTGAGAGCAGTTCTTATAAATATTAGAAAGGGCTCTGGATGATAGTGAAAATCTTATCTGCAAAAAGATTCTGCTGCAGTAATAAAAAAAGCTCTGTATTTCCTTATGAATCTGAGGATTAAAACTAAAGTCTATATCTTTAAAATAATTTGCACTTAACCTAGGAATGCAAATATTCAAATCACTTTTGAATAAAAGACAGTTAAGGCTAGTAGTGTTACAGATTTGCTAATAAGTTAAGATTGATTGACTTTATTTGGTTTTATAAAATCATTTTTTTAATAGAATTATAGAGGGATAAGAAATATATTTTAATGAAACTTATAGTTGCACAGTAATAGCTGTTATGAAATCCTTTGTACAGTCCCATACCAAGGCCAGAAGAATGGACGAGAATCAGGGTTTAAAACTTAGGTAATAAATTTAGGGTTTGAAAGGTTTCTTTGTAGTTAACTAGTCTTCTGTATGTAGAAAGTGTATTGAAATGTCAGAATATAGGATTAATGGGAACTGGGGAGAGTCGACTGGAACAGCTTGTAGTTACCTGCCAAGAAACCGTGAACTTTAGTAAAAGGTAATTCCGGCAGGGGGAGATCGCGACCACTGACTCATATACCACCTACCCAAATCGTACCCCAGACCCATTTCTGGACCTTTCTAACCTTTACTGCGCAGAATCAGATATGGGAGGAGAGTATGTTAATGATTTATGGGAAATACTATGATTATGCATGAATACTTAATGAATATGCATGAATAAGTTCTATATATGGTGTCTGATTTTGAAATTTGGTGTGCGTTGATCGTGAGAGGACTCACACACCCGGACGTTAATAAAGAAGTGTCTGCTTATCTTCATCACATTGGTGTTGATAAGTTCTTCATTCCGAGATTTCGGTAACAGTACAGTAGGCAAATAGTATGTGTTCATGCTTCAGATTTCAGTGAAGCTCTGTTTGGAGGTAATTGCAGTGTTTGCATAATGTGCTTTACCCTACATGGAAGGCACATTCTCAACTTTTATGCCATATTTAATGTAATTTCAAGCAAGATCTTATTTAAATGTTAGCTCATTTACTTAGTGACTTTAAAAACAGGTTAATGGAACTTTTTATCTAGGAGATATCTTCATGAAGTATTAACAGCTTAAATGAAGAAACTGCCAAACTACCCGGAATAATGTAAAAAAATAGTGATGCATGTTCTCTGGCACTAAAATATTCACCTGTCTACTGGACTGAATAAATTACATAAGATGGGGAATGCAAAGTCCATTTGCAGTTCCTAGCCTAGAATGCTGGTGGTCTCTCAGATTTTAATCACTTCATTCTCCCAGGGTTCTGAGCTTTAGTGATTTGCCAATATAGAATAATCTATTAACTGTGCAATTAAATTATGTGCTGTTATACACACTGTAAGTGTACTTAATGCAGTTTAACAAAAGACTTCTGCTGAAAGGAAATGCCTCTGTTCTGTCCTTTTCCCTTTACCACATATTGCTTTCAGAAATTCAGCAGTTCTAGTGATCCTGCGACCACAGGGTGAGCCAGGAAATTTTACTGATCCTGAAGAAAATGAAACATGCTTTTAAAAAACAAACAAAACCTTGTAATGGCATGATTAGTCTTATATCAACTGTGAAACTGCACCTAAAGTGAAAGAACAAGTGAAAGCATGGGAACATTTGAATCTACTCCCTGAACTATCATGCTGTCTCTTTCCTGTCAAAAGGGATCAGAGTTGTGGGTTGGATTTTTTCTTTCCTGATAGAACTGCTAGTATATAGTAGTTATAATTGATTTTAGCTCCAATTAGAAATCTGGGAAACTAAAATGCAAGTGCCACAAATATCTAGCATTTCTTCAAGCAAGCGTGAAGAAACATATCCCACAGCTTAGTGTGGGCAAAATACAGATACTGAGTATTGGAGAATAAGGGTGCAGAAAGTTATCTGTATGCCATGATTTAACCCGAGCTGGTAAATAAGCACCATGCAGTCATTTACTCACTCCACCCGCAGTAGGACAGAAAGAGAAGACTAGAAGAGTAAAAGAAGGAAAACTCAGGGGTTGAAATAAAGACATTTTAATAAGTAAAGCAAAAGCCACACGTGCAAGCAAAGCAAAACAAGAAATTCATTCGCTACTTCCCATAAGCAGGCAGATGTTCAGCCACCTCCAAGAAAGCAGAGCTCCACCATACATAAGGGCTACTCAGAAAAACAAACACCACAACTCCAAATATGCCTCCCTTTATCACAGCGCTCTCCAAACTATCAAGTCACAATAAAGTCTTTCACCACCACACACCAACATAACTATCATACCAGACCCTTTACTACCTTCTCCTAGTTTCTCTTCATGCAGAACATGCTCTCTTTCTTTTTTCCTTGGCTGTTCTCTCTTCATTGGCTGCCTAACCACTTAACAGAACCAGCCACAGCTGCACCTTATCTACATCAGCCAACCCACTGCCCCTAAAGCCAGCCCACAGCTGTATGTTATCAATATTATTTAACCCAGCTTCATTTCTCTATACCCCTTCCTCCTTCTTCCCCCAGCTTATATACTCAGCATGAGATTCTATGGTATAGAATATCCTTTTGGCTAGTTTGAGTCATTTCTCGTAGCTGTGTCCCCTCCTAATTTCCAGTGCTTCTCCAGCCCTCTTGCTGGCAGGGCCTGAGAAACCAAAAATACCTTGACTTAGTATAGACATTTGTCCTGGCTTCATCTGGGATAAAGTTAATTTGCTTAGTAGTTAGTACAGTGCTGTATTTTGGCCCTGATGTGAGAACAATGTTGATAGGACACTGATGCTTTTAGTTGTTCCTGGGTGATGTTTATACTAAGTCAAGGACTTTTTGGTTTCTCGGGCCCTGCTAGTGAGAGGGCTGGGGGGAACAGGAAACTGGGAGGGGACACAGCCAGGACAGGTGATCTGAACTAGTCAAAGAGGTATTCCATGCCATGTGATGTCATGATGAGTATATAAACTGGGGGAAGAAGAAGGAAGGGGAGGGATACTTAGCATTATGGTGTTTGTCTTCCTGAGTAACTGTTATGTGTGATGGAGCCCTGCTTTCCTGGGGATGGCTGAGCACCTGCCTGCTAATGGGAAGTAGTGAATGAATTCCTTGCTTTGCTTTGCTTGTGTGTGCAGCTTTTGCTTTACCTATTAAATTGTTCTTATCTCAACCCTTGACTTTTACATTCCTTTCTGATTCTCCTTCCCATTCCTCTGGGTGGGGGGGGAGTAAGCAAGTGGCTGTGTGGTGCTTGGTTGTTGGCCAGGGTTAAACCACAACATTCCTTTTTGGCACCCAACATGGGACACTAAGGGTTTGGGATAACAACAGATCTAATTGGAATGTGCTAGTTTGAATTTATAGCTGTTATTGCTGTTTAGCTATGAAGGGGTGGGATTCTGTGCTTACCATGGGGCTTGCTTGCCTTAATGTATATTAGTCTGGTGCTTGTTAGTGGCTGCTTCTTGCTTTCACTGCTTGCTGCACTACTGATGTTCCTGGGTGCAGCACATGATGATTTTGATAACAGCAATGGCAATGCACCGGGGCTGGCAGGTGGCCAGGGCATTGCTGCTGTTTCTGTGCTGCTGTACTGGACAGGCTGGAACTCCAGTGTGAACTTGAGTCAAAGGGACTGTGTGACCTGTGGATGAGTCCATGTGGGAGCAGGACACCCCAAAGCATTTGTATCCGTGACTAAGTCCATGCCTGAGCAGGTATACCTCAGTATGTCTGTGGCCATGGTTATGTCTGTGCTGCAGCAGGTATGCCTCTGAAGGATTTGTGGCCCAAGGACAAGTCCATGTTGGAGAAGGTACACCTCAAAGCATCTGTGGCTGTGGATAAGTCTGTGCTGCAGTAGGTACACCCTGAAGCATCAGTGGCTGTGCATGAGCTCATGCTGGAGCACCTCAAAGTGTGTGGCCATGGATAAGCCCATGACAGAGCAGGTACAGCCCTGGAGGCAGCCAGGGGTAAGGCCATGCTGGAGCTGATTTACTTCTGAAGGGACTGTGGCTGTGGGTAAGGCCACATTGGAGCAGGTCTATGGTGATGGCCCATGGATAAGGCCATGTTGGAACAGGTGCACCTCAAAGTGACTGTGGCTGTGGATGAGTCTATGCCGCAGCAGGTATACCCCTGGAGAGACTGTGGCTCGTAGCTGAGGCTCCACCTGGAGCAGGTTGCAGTCTGTGGATAAGTCCAAGCCGGAGCAGGGGCAAGGGGAGGAGTTCATTGCAATGTTGAACCCTAAGGGGTGGTCCAAAGGGCCCAGGGGTGTTGATTGTAATGGATATACCTTTAAATGGTTGTAACCCATGATATGAGTTTCACGTTACAGGAGTGACTATAGCAGCAACCACCTGAACCATTGGAGGAGAAGCCTTACAAGAAGCAGTGCAAGTGCAACAGTGACCTGACCTGAGCTGGCTTTGATGCCTGATAACCCCGTACAACACGCAACTTCTCCTGAGTGACCACCATAAGAGATCGTGTTCATGGACTAAATGAACTCAATGGACATTTTGTGGACACTTGTGTATATTTGTGGATGTTTTATAGACATTTTTACAGGAGTGGTGCATGGATTAGGGGAATGATATCTTTGTATTGTATCAAAAGATGACAAGGGTGATGGTGGTTAATGAGGTTGTATTGGAGAGTATGGGATGAAGTAAATGGTAAGGAAGAAGGGGTGGATACTGTCCTGGTTTCAGCTGGGATAGAGTTAATTTTCTTCTCAGTAGCTGGTGCAGTGCTGTGTTTTGGATTTGGTGAGGGAACAATGTTGATAATGCACTTATGTTTCCAGTTGTTGCTGGGTGTTGTTCATACTAAATCAAGGGCTTTTCAGTTTCTTGGGCCGTGTGAGCAAGAGGGCTGGGGGGGGGGGGGGCGCGCGCACAGGAATTTAGGAGTGGACACAGCCAGGACCAGTGACCCAAACTATCCAAAGAGGTATTCTATACCAAATGATGTCATGCTGAGTATATAAACTGGGGAAAGAAGAAGGAAGGGGGGGAACATCTGGCATTATGGTGTTTGTCTTCCTGAGTAACCGTTACACATGATAGAGCCCTGCTTTCCTGGGAGTGGCCGAACACCTGCCTGCCCATGGGAAGTAGTGAATGAATTCCTTGCTTTGCTTTGCTTGTGTGCGCAGCTTTTGCTGTATGTATTAAATTCTTCCTATCTCAACCCCTGACTTTTACATTCCTTTCTGATTCTCTTCCCCATCCCTCTGGGTGATGGGGGGGTGAGCAAGCAGCTGTGTGATACTTGATTGCTGGCCAGGGTTAAACCACAACACTGGTACTCTTGATTTATCATTCTGTGTCTTTTTAATTTAGAAGGGTGACTACCACAAAGTTGTGTGCACATCTAAACAACTTCAGTTTCTGTTGCATAAGTAATCTAAGAGATAAATGCTTACTAGGAATTCTGTAAAACACTGAGAGCACTGTTGGTGTCAAGGAATAAAAGTGAGAAGAAATTTGAAGGGAAGTTTTATTTTTGGGTCCTTTCCATTTGTAATAAAAAAACAGTTTAAAATGACAACTTTGTTTTACTGTCACTTCTTCCCCCCCCCCCCCATTTGTTCTATTGAAGACTCTTTTATAGGCTCTTTCACTACTGATAGGTTTTGACCAAGGTATGCAACAAAAGTTTTAAGTTACCGTTGCCTTTGTTTTAATTTCTAGCTATTATTCCATCCACTTTTGATTTCTCTGCTATTGCCAGCCAGAATTTAAAAGATATATTTTTCTCAAAAGTAATTTTGTCTTTTTAAAATATCAGCAGTTGAGTATATGGCTTAATCCTCTTAAAACAGTTGTGTAGAATTGTATACTCCTTAAAAGAGGTGGACAGAGACAAGAGAAAGACGAGCAAAGCTATTGGTGTAGTTAGTGTTTGGTACCAGCCATCCCATTTTAACGTGAATAGATCCAGCTAGGCACAATAATGCTCTCTTAGTTGTTCTAGTAACAAAGTGAGATGGAAGAATTTAGGAGAGCAAGGACACATGCTTGGACATAACAGGTTGCAATGTCAGTATCTTTTTTTCTTTAAGTTTTGTAATGGTGAGTACTGTGAATTTTTATAATCTACTCTTTAGTTATTTCTTTTTTTTTTTCAGAAATGAGTGTGTAATACATCTTAAGTATGCCTATTGCTGCTATAAGGCTTTCTTCCTAAAGTGATCATCTGTATTCCAGGATACTCGTGTGCTAGCATCATTAATCTTTTTGTAGCCCTTTAGATATCTATTTGGCCATACTCTGGTCATGCAGGTTTAAGAAGCTCATGATTCTTAAACATAAAGAGGAGAATTCTACCTTTCCTCCTAGTTCTTAATTGCTTAGCTGAGTAAGTTTGTCATGCCTTTCAATTTAGCTGTGCTAAGTCTAGTTTATGATAACAGCCATCCTGGTAGAAACTACCTCTGTCAGAAGAATATCTGCTGTCAAAGTCATCCACAAACCACTTTCATCCATTTCCCCCTTCTACCAACAACCTGTCATAAGAAATCATCTATCCCATTGTAGTCACAGAATAATTTAGGTTGGATGGGACCTCTAGAGGTCTTCTAGTCCAGCTCCCTGCTCAAAGTAGGGCCAGCTGAAGAATTAGATTGAGTTGCCCACAGTCTCATTTGAATTTTGAAAGGCTTCAAGAATGGGGATTCCACAAACTCTCTGGGCAATGATAATTACTGTGTTTTGATTGTAATCTCTTTCACTGGGTGTCTAACTGGAATTTCCCTTGCTGCAATTTGTATCCTCTGAGAAGGTCTGGCTCCATCTTCCCAATAACCCCCTTTTTAAATATATTAAAACCTTTTAAATATGTGTTTCTTTACAAACAAGTTGCTTTCTGCTGACACTAAGGCCCTGACTTTGATCAGATTGAGTTTAGGCATAGCTGCAGTACAACAATATATTATTCATAATCCTGAGAGATAAATATTTAAACCTGCAAGTAGAGATCTCGGTATGCTTTGGCAGCTCTACATGAAGCCAGTGAATGTTAGAAATTAATTTAACCAGAATATTTGCTCTCTCCCTTCCTGACATTCATTTCTTTAAGGAAAAAAAGCGTTTAGTTGCACATAAGTAATCAACTTAGTTGATACTAAGATCAAGTAGAACTACATGTAGTTCTAGGGACTTGAGTACAAAGTTACAGGGTGAAAGTTAAAAAAGTCTGTGCACCTCTTACTTTTCCACCTTTCTCTCCTATGCATGCTGGTGGATACAGTACCTCCTGCATAGTGTGGTTGTGCAGACCCACATAAGCTTACACCACAGCTGCTAGGATTTGACATTCTGTTTTGATCTAATCCTGATAGTATTCATCTTATTTTTCTTTAAAATTATGGACATTAGTGCTAATTAAATATAAGCATATTTATCCATTTTTAGATCCACAACAGAAATCTTAAGATTTGTTTTAATTTATCATGTTTACATAATCAGATATATTCCTTTATTTTCCTTTATTTAGCCTTCTGGAGTAAAAAAAAAAAAAGCTTAATTTACTAGTATCTCGAACTTTAATTAATTCTTTTAGTGTGAATTGTTTTTTTTAAGTGACATTATGCTGATAGTTCATAACTTTATTTAAATAAACTCAAGGATTTGTACTTCATCAGAGAAAACTGGGCTCAGGATAGATAACCTTTTATCCCATCTAATTTCTTAAGAAATGTCTTTTTTTTTGAGGTTTGCTAATTTCACAGATAACATATTGCTCGAGAAGAAAGAATGCACATGACTTGCATTAAGTTTTCCAAAAAGAGTGAATTTTAAAGAACTGTGACCATTTTCAGAAATGTCAATTTCTATTCATGGGCTTTTAAGTCCAAAAAAGACCAATGTTCATACTTTATATCGTTTACAGAATATTAATGAAGGTATTTCATTTAGTAGTTCATCTTATTTCAAAGGAAATTTTACATATACTATTAAACAATTTTTCATGTTGGTACATTTACTGGTAGAGTTTGCAGTCCTGAGGGATATGGGACAGGTGAAGAGTAAAGTCAGGACCCTGAATTTTAGGAAAGCAAACTTCCTGGACCCCCTGGGAAACTGCCCTGAGGGACAAGGGAGCAGAACAGAGCTGGCAAATCTTTAAGGATGCTTTCCATAGACGCAAGAGCTCTTGATCCCCAGGTATAAAAAAAAAAGAAAGGAAGGCAAGAGACCAGCATGGTTGAGTCGAGACCTGCTGATCAAACTAAAGGCAAAGAAAGATATGCACAAACAGTGGAAGCAGGGACAGGTATCCTGGGAAGAGTATAGGGACATTGCCCAGTTGTGTAGGGATGGGGTCAGGAAGGCCAAGTCATGGCTGGAGCTGAACTTGGCAAGGGACCCAAAGAATAATAAGAAGGGCTTCTATACGTATGTCAGCAAGAAAAGGAAGGTCAAAGAAAGCATATCCCCCTGCATTGGGTTTGTGAGGCAAGGTTTTGGTAGCAGGGGGGCTACAGGGGTGGCTTCTGTGAGAAGCTGCTAGAAGCATCCCCTATGTCTGATGAAGCCAACGCTAGCTGGCTCCAAGATGGACCCAACGCTGGCCAAGGCTGAGCCAATCAGTGACAGTGGTAGTGCCTCTGTGATAACATATTTAAGAAGGGGGAAAAAAACTGCTGTGCAACAGCAGCCGGAAGAGAGCAGTGAGAATATGTGAGAGAAACAACTCTGCAGACACCAAGATCAGTGAAGGAGGAGGAGGTATTCCAGGTGTCAGAGTAGAGATTCCCCTGCAACCTGTGGTAAAGACTATGATGAGGCAGGCTGTCCCCCTGCAGCCCATGGAGGTCCCAAATGGAGCAGATATCCACCCTGCAGCCTCTGTAGGACCCCATGCTGGAGCAGGTGGATGCGCTCAAAGGAGGATGTAACCCTGTGGAGACCCTGCACTGGAGCAGGATCCTGGCAGGACCTGTGACCCTGCGGAGAGAGGAGGCCATGCTGGAGAAAGTTTTCTATCAGGACTTGTGACCCCATTGGGCACCCACACTGGGGCAGTCTTCTTGAAGGAGAGCACCCTGTGGAAAGGGCCCACAGTGGACCAGTTTATGAAGAACTGCAGCCTGTGAAAGGACTCACGTTGGAGAAGTTCATGGAGGACTGTCTCCTATGGGAGGGACCCCACTCTGGAGCAGTGTAGGGAACAGAGACAGTGGGTTGTTTGACAATGATAACGTGCAGTTGTGATCCTGCAGCAAAGAGGTAAATAACTTTGAGGGAGCATGAGAAGAAAACGGGATGAAAAAGAAACAAAAGAGGAATGTGATCTTGTTGGGGTCTGCAGCGGGTCTGCAGGCAAGTTAGTTGACTTCAAAGACTTAGCAGTGTACCTTTAAGACAGCCACAAATTGTCAGGTATGTAAACAGGATGTGAAGAATCGGAACTTAGAACCGCAGCATACGGGCACCTACAGCAACAGCAAATAGCAAGCAAGAAGAAGGACACAAAAACCTATCAGGGTCTGACACATGTACTGTCTAAGATATATAAATAATTTGTATAAACAATAAAGGCCATTTTGTCTGAACCCAGCCATGCAGTTCCTTTCCCAATAGGGTATCTCCCACAAATTTGGAATTCCCCATTCCCCTACGGGCCAAGCCATTGTTGAATGCATGAATGGTACTCTTAAATGCCAGCTTGAAAAACAAAAAGGGGGAATGAAGGGAATGACCCCAGAGGCACATTCAGAGAAAGCATGTTATGTTTTGAACTTTCTGAAAATCTCTGCCAACCACGCGGTGCCTCCCATTGTGCAACATTTTGTGTCAATTGGTGACAAGCAGCAAAAGCATGAAGGTGTCAGTATGCATGAAAGACCCTCATACCGGGCATTGGTCGGGACCGCATGAATTGTTAACTTGGGGGAGAGGTTATGCTTGTGTTTCTACAGATGAAGGTCCACGATGGATACCTGCTGGCTGTGTGCGGCCTGAGCTTAGCGTGCCGGATCGTGGGAGCGCTGCTGCCGCCACTCAACCCAACAACTAATGTGTGGCCTCCTTACTGAACCAGTCCTTGTCTGGTGTGCCCTTCCTTGAAACTGACTTTCAGACATTGTTGCAAAAAAGTGAATGTACGCGGGGAATGAAGAATCTTACTGAAAGTCTTGATATTTGGGATAATTGATTACCTCTGTATAATGTTAACCCAAAAGAAGTCAATATTGTTTGCACTTTGAATGTTGATAGTTGTCTTTATGTAGATGCTAATGTAGTGAAAGGCTATGATGGGACCATGACACCTGCATAAATCAACACATGGTAATGATGTAGTTGATTTATGGAACTGATGGGAACGTATTGCAGCGGTTCTTCTCTTATTCAAAGTAACAGCAGGGAAAGCATTAAAAAATTGAATCACCTTGTTTGTTAGGCTGTTAAGAGTGTGAGTCAAATTTGCCACCATTATATACAAAACAGAGCAACTATTGGCTTTTTGTTGTCGGCTCAAGGACATGGCTGTGAGGATTTTGATGGTATGTGCTGCATGGATTTTAGGCACCCCATTGCAGCAACATGTTATCAAAATCTGAGAAAATGTCAGCCTTTTTGGCATCAATTTATTCAATTGGCATTATTTGTTTTGTTTTTTTTTTTTTTATTTATTTAATTTGCCATTTCCTTGGTTGCTGTCATGTTTGCAAGGGCCCTGCAGAACATGGCAAACCTGGTACTAGCTGTTCAAAAAACAAAAAGGGGGAATTGTTGGGGTCTGCAGGCAAGTTAGTTGACTTCAAAGACTTAGCCATGTACTTTTAAGACAACCACAAATTGTCAGGTATGTAAACAGGATGTGAAGAATTGGAACTTAGAACCGCAGCATACAGGCACCTACAGCAACAGCAAATAGCAAGCAAGAAGAAGGAAACAAAAGCCTATCAGGGTCTAACACCTGCACTGTCTAAGATATATAGATAATTTGTATAAACAATAAAGGCCATTCTGTCCAAACCCAGCCACACAGACATGGTGTTTCTTTTCTGTCTGCCTTAACTTGTGTCACCACATGATCTCACCTCTAGAAGGTAAGGAAACAGCATGAAGAGCAGAGAGTAGACTATAGTGAACAGCAGCTGGGCATGTAGACAGTAGAGTTTGACCAATAATAAAGCTTTTAGCAGCATGCATACAGAGTATAAACTTATAAAAGGTGTAAATAACTTGTTGCAGCACAATTAAACTAGTAGACTGCAACAAGGCTTTACCATTGGTCAGTTTACCGTCTGTGTTGTATCTCCTTCCTCCAGAGAACAAACCACACTACTCCTCCTCCATCCAACACTCCCTCCCACAGTCCTCAGGGCTATTTAACCACTTAGCAGGAACGAGCTACACCTGCACATCATCCATGTCAATCAACCCACTGCCTCTGCGGCAAGGCCACAGCTGTATGTTATCAATGCTAATCAACCCACTGCCTTCATTCCTCTACACCAGTCCTCAAACTACGGCCCGCGGGCCAGATATGGCCCCCCAGGGTCCTCAGTCCGGCCCCCAGTATTTACAGAACTCCCCCGTTCCCCCCCCCCCCCCCCCCCGCCAGGGCTTGGGGGGGGAAACCAAGCAGCCGCAGATGGCTTTCTGCCACTTCATCCGCGCGCCGGCCCCCTGTTTAAAAAGTTTGAGTACCCCTGCTCTACACTAACAGTAAAAGTCTTTGCTTCACAATCTTCGCAAAGTCTGTGCCTCGTACACCACAGAGCAGGGGAAGAGTGTAAGGAGGAAGGAGTGGCAGAGACAATGTGTGATGAACTGACCACAACCCCTATTCCCCATCCCCCTGTGCTGCTCAGGGGGAGGAGAAAGAGAATTTGGGAGTGAAGTTGAACCTGGGAAGAAGGGGGGGGGGGGGGGGGAGGTGTTTTATAATTTGTTCTTATTTCTCATTATCCTACTCTGGTGTTAATTTGAAATAAATTAATTTCCCTGAGTAGAGTCTGTTTTGCCTGTGATGGTAATTGCTGAGTGATATCTCTGTCATTTTCTTGACCCATGGGCTATTAGTCATATTTTCTCTCCCCTGTCCAGCTGAGGAGGGGAGTGATAGAGCGGCTTGGTGGGCACCTGGTATCCAGCCAAGGTCAACCCACCACACGCCTTGATGGACATGACTGGAAAATGAGTAACAACAGGTGAGGAGAAAGCTGAGGTACTCAACAACATTTTTGCCTCAGTCTTCACTAGCAATTCCTCTTCCCACACCTCTCAAGTGGATGGACCTCAAGGCAGGGACTGGGGGAACAAGGTCCCTCCCACTGTAAGAGAAGATCACGTTTGAGACCACCTGAGAAACCTGAACATACATAAGTCTATGGGACCTGACGAGATGCATCCCAGAGTCCTGAGGGAACTGGCTAATGTAGATGCCAAGCCACTCTCCATGATATTTGAAAAAGTCATGGCAGTCAAGTGAAGACCCCAGCAACTAGAAAAAGGGAGACATTGCACCCATTTTTAAAAGGCGTAGAAAGGAGGACCCTGGGAACTACTGAGCTGTCGGCCTCTCCTCTGTGCCTGGGAAGATCATGGAACAGATCCTCCTAAAATCTATGCTAAGGCACATGGAGGACAGGGAGGTGATTTGAGACAGCCAGCATGACTTCACCAAGGACAAATATTGCCTGACCAACCTAGTGGCCTTCTACGATGGAGTGACTACATCAGTGGACAAGGGAAGAGCTATGGATGTCACCTCTCTGGACTCCTGTAAGGCCTTTGACATGGTCCCCCACAACATCCTTCTCTCTAAATTGGAGCGATATGTATTTGATGGATGGACTATTTGGTGGATGACAAATTAGTTGGATAGTCGCATCCAGAGGGTAGTGGTCAAAAGCTCAATGTCTAGATGGAGATCAGTAACAAATGGTGTCCCTCAGGGGTCTGTATTTGGACCAGTACTGTTTAATGTCTTCATCAGTGACATCGTGGGATCGAGTGCACCCTCAGCAAATTTGCAGATGACACCAAGCTGAATGGTGCAGTTGACATGCCTGAGAGACAGGATGCCATTCAAAGGGACCTGGACAAGCTCAAGGAGTGGGCCCACGTGAACCTCATGAGCTTCGACAAGGCCAAGTGCAAGGTCCTGCACCTGGGTTGGGGCAACCCCCAGTATCAATATAAGCTGGGGAACAAAGGGATTGAGAGCAACCCTGCAGAGAAGGACTTGGGGGTATTGGTGTATGAAAGATGGACATGAGCCAGCAAGGTGTACTCACAGCCCTGAAAGCCAGCCATATCCTGGGGTGTAGAAAAAGAAATGTGGCCTGAAGGTCGAGGGACATGATTCTCTCCCTCTGTTGCACTCTTGTGAGACCCCATCTGGAGCACTGCATTCACCTCTGGGGACCTTAACTGTGGTTTAACCCCGGCTGGCAACCAAGCACTGAAGAGGGTCCCCCGTGGAGAGTCGGCCAAGTCACTACAATCACACCAATATGGCTACATGCTGTGCTCCCTTTATTAAACGAACAGGTCATAGTTATAACTTCAACCAACCACTCACATGACTCTACACACAGGTGATTGGATAAAAGTTTCTGGTCACATGGGCGTCCGTGTCGCTGATTGGTGAGCATGCTGCAGGCGCCTGATCAGAGTGTGCTTATCAGAGTGTGTTGATTTCATGGTTCCCAGGAATTGCTCTGCACCTGGCTTCTTGTTTGGGCATAGCTTGTTTTCTTTCTCACCCTGCTTGTTTCAAGGACAATTTAAAGTTGCTCTGCAGCTTCAACTAACAGGCCTGGGTTGTCCAACCCGGACAATGGTAACATATGTCCTCGGTCCTTTAAAAATTCCTCTACAAAGCACCACGCAGCTGCTTGCTCATTCCCCCTTCACCCAGAGGAATGGAGAGGAGAATCAGAAAGGAATGTAAAACTCCAGGGTTGAGATAAAAACAATTTAATAGGTAAAACAAAAGCTGTACATGCAAGCAAAGCAAAGCAAAGCAAGGAATTCATTCACTACTTCCCATTGGCAGGCAGGTGTTCAGCCATCTCCAGGAAAGCAGGGCTCCATCATGTGTAATGGCTATTCGGAAAGACAAACACCATAATGCCAAATGTCCCCCATTTCCTTCTGTGGCAACTGAGGCACGGACTTTGCAAGGATGTTGAAGCAAAGACCTTTATTGTTAGTTACAGCTTTTATAAGTTTATACTCTGTACATGTGCTGCTAAAAGCCTTATTATTGGTCAAACTCTACTTTCCACATGCCCAGCCGCTGTACACTATAGGCTACTCTCTGCTGTTCACAATGTCTCCTTATCTTCTAGAGGTCAGATCATATTCCTCCTTTGTTTCTGTTCCCTCTGGGTTTCTTCTCACATTCCCTCAAAGTTATTTACTTCTTTGCTGCAGGATAATAGCTGTGCATCATCAATGTCAAACCCACTGTCTCTGTACTCTATAATTCCCCCTTTTTGTTTTTCAATTACAAAATTCTGTTTTAACGTGTTATGAACTGTTTGTTCTTTTTTTTTTCATCACTTAATTACCAATTTTAGCCTTATTTTATGTGTATATTTGTACATTTCAATCAGGTGAAAATACGAACATTTATTTCTAATACAAATTTGCAGAATGCATTCTATCCATAAGACACTTTATGGAGAGATATTATGCTGCATTGTGTGTGATCTATTAGAAGTGAAAAAATGGTGTTCCTGAAAGAAAACACTTCTTTAGATCATTACTTTAGAACTGGTTTTGTGTCGCGACGGAGGGAAGACACAGTCACTCAATATGAGTGATCAGCAGACTTCGTTTATTGTCTGCTTTATTAGTTCTAAGCTGTATACATTCAATAGTTACATACAGATTTACACACTTAAGCCATAATGGCTTGTAGGTGATACACACAAGAAGAGTACATTGCTTATCTGTCTGAATGTCTATGCTAAATTTGACAACTATGCCACAAGCCAAGCCTACATGGGTGCTGTGTGTTATGCACGTTCCTTAACAAACAGAAGTATAATAGACAAATTCCCAAGATCTAGTCCCCAACCTAATTATATTATTTTGTAGCCAATTAAGGAAAATAACACAAATGTGCATATCTACATGTGCACACACCTTTTAGTTCAGAACCAATCTGTGATAAAAGGCCTTAGCCTTATGGCATCATCGAATCTTAACGAGTACAGTAAATAAAAATGCAGTCTTACTGTAAGTGCGATTTATGCTGACATTCCCTCAAATGCTACACGTGAGTATTTCTCACTCAACTGCCTCAAGTTAAAATAGTAGTATTTGTTAATATGTATTAAAAAATCATTAATTCTCTACAATAGCAGTTGACTTCCATAACACTATGTAAGCAAAAGAGGCTTAAGATGGGTTTTCTGAATACTAACAATTTATTTTAGACTGTCTAAACTCAGGTCTTGAAAGATTTCACTCTGCCAGACATAGAAACACTGTTGCACTCCAGTTGTGATATCCCTTTTCCCAAGTTGTCACATGCACATCTCGCTCAAGCAACATTATTGTTAAAGTTTCTCTCTGCTACATAAAAGCATATTGCACTTGTAGATATAAAAGACAGCACCCTTACTTAGATTATTACCTTATTCCCTCATAACTCTTAGTATACCTTGTATCTCTGATTTCATCACTTCAAAAATTCACCAGAAGCAGATAAAACCACAGCCTCAGACTAAACTACACCTTAACTGCTGATTCAAATAAAGGCATTCTCTTCAGATATGCCTAATGCTTACAAAAAATTTTGGCTGGTTTTGATCAAAAAAACTTATTACAATAATGATCAAAAATAATAATCCCGTTTGCAAAATGCCTTTAAGCCAGCCTCCTAGTCCCAACCAATTTCCACATTCAGAATACAGCATAAATATAGAATGCAGAATAAATTATCTCCATCAAGGCAAAAAGGCTTCTCTTTAAGCACAGAGATGTTTGCTAGTTCAAGGCAGAAACCCATTTCTTGTAGGGGACATCTGAAGCACTTTTTTTGGTGGGTTTGTAATCAATTCCGTATTTTCCCTTGAGAAGCTTAAGCTGTTCCTCTTGTTTCAGGAGTGTTTCCAACTCTGAGTTGTCCAATAGGTCCGTATTTCCCAAAAATATCACACATTTCCTCCGCTGTGATTTTATACGGCAGGTTCCGAATATAAAGGATCCGATTGACCTCTGGGGGCAGCCGGATGTTAGCTCGCTTGGCCGCTTGCATCGCCATGGCGCCGATCGGAGGGGGGGTGTGTGGGTGCCGCCTTGGAGAGAAACCGCGGCCGGGAAGGGGCCTGCCGGACTGCGCGCCGCCGCTTGCCGCTGCCGCGGGGGTCCCGGACGCTATCCCATACGCTAATAACCCGAGTAATTCCTTTTTACAATCTATGTCCCGAACGCTCCGCTTTTCTAAAAAGCATTTGAGCGAATCGTACGTCGCTTGTCTCTCCATACCGTCGTCAGCGCTGTTGCAGCCTTTGCGAGACTTCGGCGACGCGTGGCCGGCGGGACCCTCTGTAGGTGCTCCCGGGCGCGGGGACTGTGCCCTTCCGCCTCCTGCGCTGCTTTCAGGACCGGTACCCGAATCTCCGTCGATCCGTGGCTCGCAGGTTCAGCCCTCTCTAGGGTCCCTGTTTGGGCGCCATTTGTCGCGACGGAAGGAAGACACAGTCGCTCAATATGAGTGATCAGCAGACTTCGTTTATTGTCCCTTACAGTCACCTTTTATGCCTTCTTATAATTAGCTCATACATATTACAAAAGTTAAGCTCATTATTGGTTAGTTGCCTAAATACCAAGCCCGCCCCTAGTTTCTCTTCTGTAGTCATCTGTTCCCACCTGCAACATTCTTTTCCCACCAAAATCTTCCTGTTATTTTGTAACTTTTGCTTTACTTCAGATAAGCTGAGAGCAATGTGCATTTTTGTCCAGCCAGCTGGACTATGTCTATGTGAACTTTTTCAGCTAGCCAGTTATCCACAGTTTTGCACCTGCTATATTGCAAGAATACCCTAAGCAGTAATGTATCTTTGTGGACTGTGAGATATCTGTGTGATTACATTTAAACTTAACATGCGAACTGATTTCAAGTATAACTCTAGGCACAAGTGTGGGAAACGGCATGCTGTTGGGACACAGTCTTTCTCACTTACAAGGTATCAAAAGGTATGTTACTTGGGTTAAAGTCTAACTTCTATGACAACTTCATTTTCACCAAAGGATTTGCAGTTAAGTTCACAAACTAATGCAGCTCAGTTTTGTAGCAACGTATGTCGAACAGAATTGACATCTGTTAATAAGCCAGAAAAAGCAGTATTTGTAGTATTACTTTCTTTAGCAAGCTAGCAGCCTAATTTATTAAGCAAGTTAAGAGCGTGTACTATTCCTACAGAAGAGATTAAGAGAAGCAAAAATGTGTTGCGCTGCATTCCAGAACTCAGCCTGAGAGTTAAAGGCTGCTGTGAGGTCTGCATTATAAATATTTGACACATGGTGGGCTTGCAATTGTGAAAGGGCTGCAATGCTCACTTGCAGTCTTCATTGGCATTATCATAACTAGTTGTTTTAAAAGCAACCCTCCAGTTTTCTCATGCTTGACTTGTTGTTGCAAAATATTCTGAAGCCAATCAATAAAGTTACTATATGACTATCTAGGACCCTGCAAGACTGTGTCGAACAACTCACTAGAGGTTTGCCCAGACTCCTGTATCCGGACTGCCTTAATAGCCATCTCCTTCATTTGCAAATAGGCATCCCTGGGATACCTTGCCTGAGTCACGGAATTGGCATAATTATTTTCCCCAGACAACTGCTCATAGTTAACAGCAATTCCCCGATTAAGGTTTTCAATCAAGGCCACTACACATAGCCACAAAAATCAGATAACCACATCATATACTGCATCGGAGTTAGTACCATACAAAGCAATGACCTCCAATCACGTGGTACAAGTGTATAAGACTCTGCCATGGCTTCAAGAAGGGACATAGCAAATGTACTATGAATCCCCCCTTCCTGCACTGCTTTTCTTAACTCCTTAACAGCCTCATATTGCACAGGCTGCCACTCTGGAGGTTGATTTGACCAATAAAATACTGGACATGCCATAGCAACTCCCAAATCTACTCGCTTAAGCACTTCCTGCTTGCATTCCTGCCATCAGTCCCCTGGACCCCCTTTCACCCTCCCTGAAAATACAATCAACGCATCAGGGTGGGGTGGGGGGGGGGTGGGGGGTGGGGAATGAAAAAAGTCCAATTCCTTTTCTGGATCTACAGGGCCTGGGTCAAAAGGTTTATCAGTATCAATGGAATCATTGTCTGATTTGTCCTGTTTCTGCAATTGGTCCTGTGCTGTGAGGGTCACTGCAACTGGCAACAGGAGCTTTGGGGGCAGAGGAGGTGCAGATGGAGTCGCCATCATTGACGGTGTGTTGAGAAGAATCACACTGTTGGTGGAATTTACAGCCTCCTCTAGTTCAGTGCTTACACTGTTGGTGGAATTTACAGCTTCCTCTGGTTTAGTACCGTTAGTAGAATTAGTCGACACTTGGTGAAGAGTAGTCAGAATTTGCCACCAAGGTGCTAAATGCATTCCTGCCACAGAGTCCCCATCCGTAGCAGCATCATATGATTGTCTGCTGACCACTTGCCAGGCAGGAATTTGCAAAGTGCCATCAGGTGGAAAGTCCAGCACTTTGTCACAGATCCATTCTAACAGAGTCACTGGCTGCGGACCTGTCACAGCTCATTGCTGAGCTGCAAGCAGCCGTCGCAATACGTCCAGGCTGCACTGTTGATCTCAGGATAACTTCCCTCTTATTGTTCCTGACTGCTCATCTTTTTTGTAGGTGATGGGTGCACAAAGTTTCCACGGATCCTGGTTCAGTCAGGCTCCGCCACCAGTTTGGGGCTCCGTGAGCCTCCTACTTAAGCCCCACATTGTTAAGGAGGAGGTGGCTATGGAATCTCCTTTTGAGACTGTGTCAAATAGCATCTTTCCAGCTTCTTCCCAAAGCTGAGTGCGAAATGCTGTTGTGGCATCCGCAGCATGTCCCTGCTTGCGCAGCCAGGCAAGCAAAAGTTTCACAGCTCCTTCGTCATACTTCACCCCTCTCCTCTCCAGTATTTTCATTATCATACTGCATATTGATTTTTCTTCGTGTGACATATGCAAACCCATAATGTCCCCAGCTGCTCACCTGTAAAGGTGATGAGGTCTGGACCGAACAGCTCTCTACCGCTGTTTTCTTGAGTTCAGCTGGGCGTCACCACCGACTGCTCTATGGCCCACGGCTTATTGACCATCACATCGGGGTCACCATTTGTGGTGACTGAGGCACGGACTTTGCAGGGATGTTGAAGCAAAGACCTTTATTGTTAGTTACAGCTTTTATAAGTTTATACTCTGTACATGTGCTGCTAAAAGCCTTATTATTGGTCAAACTCTACTTTCCACATGCCCAGCCGCTGTTCACTATAGGCTACTCTCTGCTGTTCATGATGTCTCCTTATCTTCTAGAGGTGAGATTATATTCCTCCTTTGTTTCCGTTCCCTCTGGGTTTCTTCTCACACTCCCTCAAAGTTATTTGCTTCTTTGCTGCAGGATAATAGCTGGACATCATTAAAGCAAGGTCACAGCTCCACATTATCAATGTCAAACGCACTGTCTCCATACTCTATTGATGCCAAAACGTCACAGAGTAACTGCTCAGAGACAAATTTTGTCTTTAAGCAGCAAAGGTATTTATTTCGTGCAACGTTGGGGGAGCTAGCCGATTCGCACCAGACAAACTAGCTCCAAAGTTTTCAGTGAAAAGTTAGGAATTGTATACAGTTTTTGTGAGAGGTTACAACATCTTTACATACATATTCATTTGATTTTGACACCCAATCATTCCATTCATAATAGGTGGTATCTAGGTGGAATAGACCTTTCAACTTTCTTTGTTCAACAATTTCCTGACTTATGGTCTCCTTATCTCCTTCAGGTGCCCACCTTATCTTTTCCAATTATTCAGAGTACATTCCTTTCTCAACACAAACAGAGCATCACCCAGAGCATTGTACCAAACTCATCCTGAATAATCTTTTAAGACCTTATTCTGTTTCATTATATCCTTCTTCCTCCCGTTTATATACTTAGCATGATGTCATATGGTATGGAATATCCCTTTGGCTAGTTCGGGTCAGCTGTCCTGGGTGTGTCCCCTCCCAGTTTCCTGTGCCACTCCAGCCTTTTCGCTAACAAGGCCTGAGAAACTGAAAAGTCCTTGACTTAGTACAAACATTATTGAACAACAACTAAAAACATCAGTGCATTATCAACATTGTTCTCTCACCAAATCCAAAGCACAGCACTGCCCCAGCTACTAAGAAGAAAATTAACTCTATCCCAGATGAAAGAAACCGACACCTCAGTACAAGAAAGTCATGGTCATATTGGAGCAGGTCCAAAGGAGGACCACAAAAATTATCAGAAAGATGGAATGCCTCTCCTATGAGGAAAGTGTGAGACAGTTGGGGATGTTTAGCCTGGAGAAGAGAAGGCTCCGGGGAGACCTTATTGTGGCCTTTCAATACTTGAAGTGGTCTTATAAAAAAGATGGGGACAGACTTATTAGTAGGGGCTGTAGCAATAGGACAAGGGGTAGTGGTTTTAAACTGAAAGAGAGTAGATTCAGACTAGATATAAGGAAGAAATTTTTTACAATGTGATTGGTGAGGCACTGGAACAGATTGCCTAGAGAGATGGTAGATGCCCCATCACTGGAAACATTCAAGGTCAGGTTGGATGGGGCTCTGAGCAACCTGATCTAATTGAAGATGTCTTTGCTCATTGCAAGTGGGTTGGAACTAGATGAACTTTAAAGGTCCCTTCCAACCCAAACCATTCTATGATTTATTGCTTTGAGGAAACTGAAGTAGAACTGATGGCTATTTTTTTAAAAAAGTGTATGAATCTTGCATGAAATTTTGGTGGTATATGTTACTTAAATTAATTAAACCAGTTGATTCAAGCAGTCTGTGTATGTTTTTTGTCACTTTTTCAGTAGGATGATGAGGTTGTGGAGGAATACAGTGAAAGTAACTTCTACAGATCTGATAAAGACATATAAAACACCTATACTGCCAAAAGCTGCTCTTATGAAATATAAAGACCTTGCCTCAAAGCCAAAATGCTGCTGTATGAAAAATTCCTTTCTTATTAAAATGTTGAGCTACTAAATATCTATGTTCCTAGAAAATTTGAAAGATCGAAAAGTAAAATATATCCCTCTTTAAAAGTGGTGATAATACTCTCTAGTGTCTGTTACAGGACAAGTATGGTGGTTCTTTCTTTTTTGAAATTAACTTAACTCCTGTCACGTTAAAAAGGGCGGTTTCCTGGAACCCTTTATATTGATCAGCCTGTCAGTTTCCCAAGAAAGATGAGACCCTTCTGTCTGACCAGCCTGTCTGCTACCTGCTTTTTGACAGCCCACTGTATCAGAGGGTGATTTGACTAACCTATTCAGGGACTTCCACTGACAGTGTCACTGAGTCAAATCCCTTATAACAACTACTCAAATCTCCAGAGATTTATACAAAATGTGTAGAGGGATTTTTAAAGGACCAAGGAAATATGTTACCATTGTCCGGGTTGGACAACCCAGGCCTGTTAGTTGAAGCTGCAGAGCAACTTTAAGTTGTCCTGGGAACAGGCAGTGTGAGAAAGAAAACAAGCTATGCACAAACAAGAAGCCAGGTGCAGAGCAAGTCCTGGGAACCACGAAATCAACACACTCTTGATATGGAGAAATAATGTGAAATGGGGATAATGGACATGGATTGTGATTGTATGTGTCTGCTTAAGGAATGTGGGTATGGTGACTAGTCATGGGTGCGGTAACAACCACAGTTTTGAGGAGACGCCTGCCCCTCTTCCTCTAACAAAGGGGAGACGGGGAGACGCCTGCCCCTCTTCCTCTAACAAAGGGGAGACGCCTGCCCCTCTTCCTCTAACAAAGGGGCTATTTAAAAGAGAATAAGAAAAGATGAGAGACATTCAAATGCTATCTAGAGGGAGGGAGTGCTAAGTCTCCTTGCTGGAAAAGATTGGGTGGTCACAATCACCTGAAGAAGATCGGATGGTCACAAGAACATGAATCACCTACAAACCTGCAAGACCACCACATTCCAGGCAAAGGACTGATAAGCTAATTAACATACGAAGCGGGGTTTAGGTAACGAATATGTATAGGCGTTAATTGAATATTCATTTGTTCATTGTATAAATGTGAGATGGTTCGTCACTTCGGGTATGCACGCTTGTGGAGGAGCGATCCCCCGTGCATCTGCGCGCAATAAACATACCTACTTTATAACTTTCGAGTTATAGAGTCAAATTCCGCACGTCAGTTTGGCGAGCCAGGCAGGAGGATTTCTGCTCGGCTGAGGGACCAGCTGCGGAGCGGACGCTCCTAGGCGCGCCCCGGGAGATTTCCTCGGAGGAGCCTCCTCTTCTCAGCTGTTCACCCGGGAGCAGAAGAGAAACCCCTGGATCCGCGGATAAAACGGTATGTTTAGTAACGGGGCGGCTGGTGAGACGCACGGAGACGTCCGGCGCGCAGCGTAGTCCCCAGGAGGAAAGGTACCTTGGGAGGGGGTTTGCTGACCAAGGGGTGGCCGCTAGCGATCTTGAGGGCAGATCGAGCAAACCCGAGGTTACTGCCATTCCTAAAAGCCCGGAGGCCTCGTGACGGAAAGCGGGGGGCGGGACGGAATAAGGCGGAATCTCACAGGAACAAGAGGGACTTCACAGCAAAAGTAAAAGGGAAACTTTTGCGTAGGAAAAAGAGGAAGCTAAAAACTTCCTCTAGGTTGTCTTAAGAATTGGGGAATTCCTGGAATGTAACAACTGAAATAGCGCTCTGTGTCTTGTTTGTTCTATGTGTTGTCTTGTTACATGTTCAAAACTCGGAGTTATGAAATGTATGTTGAAAAATATTACTATTCTGGTAATTCGTGGCAAATAGCGGAAAACTTAACACTCTGCTTAAGACCAGGAAAAATTGGTTTTTGTTTGTTGTTTGTTTTTTGGCAGTTGTTCATTGAAATGCATACTTTGTGAACTGTTAGTGTTCCTAAAAGTTGTACATAAGTGCACGGTACCGTATAACATACTGCTTGTGTGACTGTGGGCTGCCCGGAGAGTGTGAATGGTGTGACTGAGATGCGCATTTTGATTTTCCGTGTATAGCTTAATTATTTTGACTGAGTGTGAGTGCAAGAGTGCTTGAGACACGCGTTTGAGTGCAAAACGAGTAAGGAGCTCTATCCGTGTTTCCGACCTTGGGTGGCTAAGGCGGCCGGAGAAAAACAAAGTAATTAAAATTGCAAAATGGGAAATGGAAGGAGTAAGCCCTGTGAAAAATCGCCCTTGGGTTGTATATTAAAACATTGGAGGGAACTCGTAGGACAGGGTGGTACCGAAAATAGAAGGAAATTGGTTAAATATTGTAATCAGTGGTGGCCTTTGTATAAATTGGAGAGCGATGCGAAATGGCCTCAGGAGGGAGGAACGTTAGATTATAACACTCTCCTGCAATTAATGTTGTGTCTGAGAAGAGAAGGAAAATGGGACGAAGTATCGTATGCAGACATGTTCTTCGCCCTCCAGGACAAACCTGAGTGGCAAAAGGACTGTGGATTAGTACCCCCTCGGGATCCTATGGTACTAGCACTAGAAAAGAGTGCGGGATTAACATCACCTGATCTTTGATTGTGGCTCTAGAAAAGGATAGGAAAAACTGAGACCTAAACTAGAAAGATGTTCTTGTTGAAATTTCTGTGTTTAAAAGCTCAGGTTGCGGTTCCTTCTGTGGAGCAACCAGAATGAAACACATTGTAAGATATAAAAACTTGTACTAATGTATGTAAAACCTGAGGCGTGTGTGTGTGTGGAGAATCAAAGACCTTGTGAAAGTGTTGGGGTGAGTTTGTACAAACCCCTGTACCCCCTCGAAGGTGCGACTGAATCATGCTGGGATGCATGGCAGGATGTTTTCTGTTTGCCTGCAACGGCATGATACGTAATAACAACAGACTTAAAGCAACAAGTAGCAGATTTGCATTCAGGGTAAGAAAGAGTTAAAACAGAAGTGCTGCTGCAGAGGCAGGCTTGTGTAACCTGCAGAGCAGGAAGAGCATCTCCTGCCCCGAACCCTTCTGCTGGTGAGGAGGAGGGGGTTGCTGTTGCTGACAATTGAGCAGAAGGACCTGACAATGTCACCCCAATTGCTGCAGCATTTGCAGTACAACAGGACCGGTAACGGCCCTTCTAGGGCAGGGAATGGGTATGAGGTGGAATTTTAGTGAATACAAAACCAACTTACTTGTTAAACTTCAGTAAAAAAAAAAAAAAATAAAAATTGTTACAGTTGTGGGAGCTGCTGGCCACCAGGAAAACATCCTGAAACCTTTAAAGTACAAACTAAAAAAACAAATAAGAATGCCAAATTCACTAAAATCTTTGTTGGGATGAGATTTATTAGAACATCTAGACGTTTAAAGAAGGGGAAATGAAATTAAAAGTTAAATATGATCAAGTAATTGAAATATTGATATTATCTTTAATTCAGCAGAAAAGAGGAAAAGAGGACCTCCCTGAAGTAAGAGAAATTTTTAACCAGGTGTATCTGAAAATAAATTCCAGGAAAAGTGAAAAATGCTTTACCTGATACAGTAAAATGATAAGGGGGAGGCTTGCTCAGTTCAGATAAAAACAATATCCCTTGGTCAGCAAGGCTGTGGGGATATTGGCAGAAAAAGTGAAATAAAATACACTCTGTAGTAGTTCTACTAATGTAAATCTGTGTGTTTTGCCATGACAGTGACTTGTTATGGGATGTGCAGATGAAACTGCATTGACAACGAAGTACAAGGAATAAGGTTGGTCAGGTGCCTCCTACCATAGTCAAGGGCAAGACTGGGTTGGCCTCTGTGTTTGCCACCAAGAAGAATCTTGAGCTCCGCTGTTGGCTGCAACCCAGTAGGCGTTGAGCGGTGGGAACATATGCCATGCCAGACCTTGATGTGAGGAATGGCACCCTCTGTTATAAGAGGGTCATCCCGGAAGAAAGAACATAAGATGGCCCATTGAGGCACTGATTTGGAAATTGGAAACCGCCTGGCCGACCATGAGGCCAGACGAGTAACAGAGGAGGTAGGAAAGGAGGAATTATCCTTAATACCAGATGATAAAATCCAAACTGTAAGTACAGATCAAGAGCCAAACTATTCTAAAGAAAACTTAAAGGTAATTCAGGACATGAATTATAAAATAAAATTAAGTAAGTGGATTTATTTAAGGGATGGTCGTATAGTGGTACCATCCAATTTAATGTGGACCACAGCCCTATTATTAATAAGACGCATTGGGGAGCTGATACTTTATATAAAAGTCTAAATCAGAAATTGAAAGGGCGAAACTTGTATACTGTAATAAAACAGGTGACTCAGCAATGTGAAATGTGTTTACGCAATAATCCCAATACAGCAAATAAAATAAAACTAGGGAACATTAGCAGAGGGAATGTTCTAGGGCAACAATGGCAGATCGATTTCTCAGAACTTCCTAGAAAAGGGGGGTATCGATATTTATTGGTACTAACAGATACCTTTTCAGGTTGGCCAGAAGCCTTCCCGTGCAGAACTGCTTAAGCCCGGGAAGTGACCAAAATACTACTCCAAGAGATAATACCTAGGTTTGGAGTCCCAGCGGTAATGTCCTCGGATAGAGGACCACATTTTGTGTCCAGAATAGTGCAACAGATTAGCCACCATCTAGGAATAGATTGGCAATTACATACCTCATACCGACCACAATCGAGTGGCCAGGTGGAAAAGATGAATCATCTAATCAAACAACAGATTGTCAAGTTAGGCCAAGAAACAAATCTAACTTGGCCCCAGTCTTTGCCATTAGCTCTTACACGAATTCGAACTAGACCGAGAGCAAAAGAGGGGCTTAGCCCATTCAAAATTTTATATGGACGACCCTATGGGGTACAAAAGGGGATGTCTTCACAGATTGGTGAAGAAACAATGACTTCCTATATGGTGGCACTCAACAAACAATAAGAATTGAGAAGCATGTGATGGGAACACGCAGTAGGGGTCTGGATGGACCTGTTCACGATATACAACCAGGAGACTATGTATACGTTAAGTGTTTTGCAGATAAAACCCTGGAACCACAGTGGACCGGACCTTTTCAAGTCCTACTCACCACCTACACTGCAATCAAGGTTGAGGGACAGAATTCTTGGATTCACCATACCCGGATTAAGAAAGCCCCTGCAACTTCTTGGAAAGTAACCCCAGATAAAAAAGAACTGAAACTCAAATTTACTCGGACAAATGGGAACAATGTGGGTGGCAAGTAAGTGAACCTGAGCAGTTGCGGATCCACCATATGGGAAGGGCACCACAACAAACAATATAGAACAAGAGTCGGGGACTGAGCCAGTGGCCAGGCTCGCCCAACTTGTTATTAGTAAGCCCCAACTCAAACAAAGATATTTTTGATCAAAACAGATTTTAACGTTTAGATTCTTAAAATGATCAATAGTGGGTTTAAACCATTTGTGTTTTTTTGTACCCTCTCTCTTGCCTACAACCAAGAGCCTGATAATTGGCCTTGGAATCATGCCCAGAAAAAACACACTGGAATAATGGGAAAGGTGGACTCAAAGACGAAACTAGCTATGGTGGTTTTTTCTGAAAATGAGGTGTACCAAAGGAATCAATGGGATCGGGAGGATGTACACAAAGTCGACCGATTATGGGGAAAATTAGGAGATAGGATAAAAGTAGGGTGTCAAACATATAATGAAAAGGATAACACCAAGATTTTGGGAGACACCCTGATTAATGTCAGAAAGGTAGATAAGGAATTTACCCTTCTAAATACAACCATGTGCTTTAATTCACGGGAATGTTGGCACAATTTTACCTTAACCGAGCCCATCTTTATAATATGCCTAGGAAAGGAATCCCCAGGAACAGCTCTGACTTATAAGATCAAAATAACAATCATACTAACCACTGTTCCTACCACCACCACAGTTACAACAACCCCATTAACGCTTGATCTTAAATTAACTAAACCAGATCCAAAGATTTATACAATTGGACCATATGTAATCAGAAATACAGGTCAGCAACAAATGTTGTTTAACCCAGAATGGTCTCTTAAAAGAATAGAGTTACAAATACAAGTCAATGTTTCTGATGTTAAGCCATCCTGTTCCCCCTTCTTACGAACCTCTTATGAGGGATGGACAACTTGGTTAAGAAAAAGGGGAAATATTTATCAAAACAGAATAGTGAGAGATGTAACTGGAATGTTGGGAACAGGACTCGGAGTATTAAATTCCATAGACTCAGAGGTGATAATGAATAAACTAGCCGCCACCACGGCCGATCTATCAAAACTACAACAACCACTAAAATCTTCATTATTGGCATTAGGGGCACACCAATGGTTGATATCGAAGGTACTCCCCAGGTGGGAACAAATAAACATGGAAGATCATCAACTCATCACTAAGGCATTAGGCAGTTTACAGGATGACGTCGCCCCGGCTCTAAGTTGCATCCAAGCCCAAATGTGGATGCAATCAATAGCTGCATCCATAATAAGAGAAGGAGAGGAAGGCATATTTCCTACAGAAATTCGAAAGATGGTTTGGGACAGTGCTACGGAGGTAGAAAGAAAACTCCAGTCATGGTGGAATATGGTGAACTTTACCTATGACCCCAACACACACACCATCACAGCTTTTGTGTTAACCATACGTAATGCAGTAATAATTACCATACACCCCATTGTAGCCCTTGGAATTAACCATAATGGGGTGCTCCTATACCCTTTTGAACATAGAACATGGGCCAGAAAGACAGGCGACAAGTGGCAAACAGTAGATTTGGAATCTTGTATTATGCGAGAGCAGCAGGGCTTCCTCTGTGAAAGCAATACTATAATGGCTCAGGATACTTGTTTAGATACAGATCAGAAAATATGTCATTTCGAGGCCCGACCAAATGCAAACTTGAAAGCAGTAATTATATATGCAGGGAAGGGATGTGCGTGTTTGAGAACTAAGTGTAACACAATAACCGTAGATGGGGAGGTAAAAGAGACTGCACAGTATTCAAATTATTGTATTTGTAATTTTACTACTATCACAGGATGCGATTTTAGTTACTTAGCCCCAGTAGTGTCTCATCAATTCTTAAAATCCAATTTTACCCTATCACAGATAATAATTCCTACCCCCATAGGACTATAATATAAGCAGTATAAAAGAACTATTAAAAACATGCAGATTTCCAACATATACTGGAAGAAACCAAAGAAAAGGGACATGAAACTCTTCTTATGGTCCATCATGATGTAGAGGGGATCAAGAAAGTTTTAAAAAAGGTAGAACAGGATGGAAACCATAATTGGTGGGATACTCTCTTTGGCTGGTCACCCTCTGCAACAGGAATTCTTAACACTATGGTACACCCCATTGTGATCTTATTGATCAGTTTAGGAATTTCCTTAATACTAACCATTATGTTATATTTGTGGGTTTGGAGAATGTTTAAAAGAGTAACACTTATGTATGATGCTTTATATCATTCGGGAAGGCTGCTTAAGTAAAAGAATTTACTTAATTTAATAGAAAAGGGGGGATTGATATGGAGAAATAATGTGAAATGGGGATAATGGACATGGATTGTGATTGTATGTGTCTGCTTAAGGAATGTGGGTATGGTGACTAGTCATGGGTGCGGTAACAACCACAGTTTTGAGGAGACGCCTGCCCCTCTTCCTCTAACAAAGGGGAGACGCCTGCCCCTCTTCCTCTAACAAAGGGGCTATTTAAAAGAGAATAAGAAAAGATGAGAGACATTCAAATGCTATCTAGAGGGAGGGAGTGCTAAGTCTCCTTGCTGGAAAAGATTGGGTGGTCACAATCACCTGAAGAAGATCGGATGGTCACAAGAACATGAATCACCTACAAACCTGCAAGACCACCACATTCCAGGAAACGGACTGATAAGCTAATTAACATACGAAGCGGGGTTTAGGTAACGAATATGTATAGGCGTTAATTGAATATTCATTTGTTCATTGTATAAATGTGAGATGGTTCCTCACTTCGGGTATGCACGCTTGTGGAGGAGCGATCCCCCGTGCATCTGCGCGCAATAAACATACCTACTTTATAACTTTCGAGTTATAGAGTCTAATTCCGCACATTTGTTCATTGTATAAATGTGAGATGGTTCGTCACTTCGGGTATGCACGCTTGTGGAGGAGCGATCCCCCGTGCATCTGCGCGCAATAAACATACCTACTTTATAACTTTCGAGTTATAGAGTCTAATTCCGCACGTCACTCTAATAAGCACACTCTGATCAGGTGCCTGCAGCATGCTCACCAATCAGCGACATGGACACCCATGTGGCCAGAAACCTTTATCCAATCACCTGTGTGTAAAGTCGGGTGAGCAGTCGGTTTAAGTTATAAATATGACCTGTTTGTTTAATAAAGTGAGCACGGCATGTAGCCATATTGGTGTGATTGTCATGACTTGGCCGACTCTCCACGGGGGACCCTCTTCGAAAATGAACTTCAGGTGAATATTTTTGTTATACAAAATACAAGTTTGTGACAGAATAAGGTTCAAAAATTGCCAGTGATAATACACTTGACTGTAAAACAACCTTAAATCAATACACCTAATAACAGCTAGCATGAGTTAGTCATAGAATAAATTTCTTACCCAGTAGGTGTCCCTATGGGGGAGAAGCCTGTCGACTGATCCCAGAAGTTACGTTGGAATCTTCCCTAACTTCTCCCCCAATTTGTTCACGTTTTATACTTCATAGTACATTGCATATTCATTTATCATGCACAGGATTGGTTACAAGTTTATTGCTTCTAATGCAAATTAGTACGCATCCTCAAATAGCACTACTGAAGTTTTTCACTAACTACGCATGCTCCTCAAGCAGGGTTTTGCCCTCTTTTGAGGAGGCTATTTGAGTCGGAGGTCACGATTTCCCACTACCACAATTACTTTTGTCCTATTTTCACCTTATCACTTTGGCCAGAACTTTCTCACTTGTAGGCTTCTTTCTGCATAATTTAGATAACCATGTTCTTTTCCCCATCTGTTCTTTGTTTCTCAAGGCTGACTCCCTTGATTAGAAGTTCTTTCATTCATCAATTTTGATGACTTGAGAGAGTGGGTCTGCTCGACCTGAATTTTGTGCACAGAAATGTTTAACATATAGTTAAACACTAAGAGTTTGGTAATTTGGGAGTGTAGATAATAATCCCCCCCCCCCTTTGGGATTTATTTCAGTCCAAGACCAGTTAATTTCTGTCACATTTAGGTGGAGCTTGAGTGACTCTAATCATACATATTTTTGTTACTGATTGGTATTGTGTGCCCAATGAGCTGTAGTACCTTGGAGGCAGGTAACTGGGATGGAGGTGTGTGTTGGTATTGCAATGAGATCATCTCATCTGAGGAAAGCAATTTCACCACAATGATAGGCTCAGCAGCGGACATCATCTCAGCACTGTGTGGTACTGTCAAGTTCCCTCTCCTGCAGGGAGTACAACAGAGGCTAACCATGGTGTCTCCACTCCACTCCACCCTCCATTTCTTCTATCAGCATGTTCTAAAATGGCAGGGTGTGTCACTTAAGGAGCTGTGGTAAAGTAGATTTCGTGCATGTCATCCATCCTGAAAGTGATAACTGTATTTTACCCTAAAAAGCTTTCTGCAATATTATGTTTCTATTAGGTCCCAGTTTTCTCTAATTCCCCTCAAGTAATTTTCCCACAGCTACTAAGTAAAACACCTGAACTGAATGCAATACATGGTCCAAATATTAAGGACAAACAAAATATTAGAGAAAATATGAGAACATTTGAATCTAACTTCTATAGCATGTGATGACTATACTATAGCTAGATTTTAATGCTTAAGTTCTCAGCAGTCTAGGATGGCACAAACTGTCAGTTTTAGTGATGCAGACTCACAAAGAGAATCATAGCTGTTATTGATTTATTAAATTGTGCTTTCCTTTGCGTCTCACATTTTTAAATTAGACAATTATATGCCTAAATTCTTTGTCAATCCAAGCCAAATTCTTAGTGTTGGTGCCCTGTCAGGATTCCAGGACAGATAGGCATCATGAGTATAGTATGCTCTGTACTATTTCCAGGATATTTTAAGATGCAGGTACTTTTAGAAACAGAAAAGACCATGCTGATGGTGAATCACTGTGGCATTACTCACATAATTGAACTTTATTTCTAACCTCAGTTTGTCCTGTTAATGAAGAGTAGGCATCTTCAGAAAAGACTTCCAGTGACAGTGAATATTCATATCATTGCAAAAACAATTACTGCACCACAATTAAGTCACCACCCAACCTGTTCTTGATAAGCTTGATATGGAGAAATAATGTGAAATGGGGATAATGGACATGGATTGTGATTGTATGTGTCTGCTTAAGGAATGTGGGTATGGTGACTAGTCATGGGTGCGGTGACAACTACAGTTTTGAGGAGACACCTGCCCCTCTTCCTCTAACAAAGGGGAGACGCCTGCCCTTCTTCCTCTAACAAAGGGGCTATTTAAAAGAGAATAAGAAAAGATGAGAGACATTCAAATGCTATCTAGAGGGAGGGAGTGCTAAGTCTCCTTGCTGGAAAAGATTGGGTGGTCACAATCACCTGAAGAAGATCGGATGGTCACAAGAACATGAATCACCTACAAACCTGCAAGACCACCATATTCCAGGAAGCGGACTGATAAGCTAATTAACATACGAAGCGGGGTTTAGGTAACGAATATGTATAGGCATTAATTGAATATTCATTTGTTTTATTGTATAAATGTGAGATGGTTCCTCACTTCGGGTATGCACGCTTGTGGAGGAGCGATCCCCCGTGCATCTGCGCGCAATAAACATACCTACTTTATAACTTTCGAGTTATAGAGTCTAATTCCGCACGTCAGTTTGGCGAGCCAGGCAGGAGGATTTCTGCTCGGCTGAGGGACCAGCTGCGGAGCGGACGCTCCTAGGCGCGCCCCGGGAGATTTCCTCGGAGGAGCCTCCTCTTCTTAGCTGTTCACCCGGGAGCAGAAGAGAAACCCCTGGATCCACGGATAAAACGGTATGTTTAGTAACGGGGCGGCTGGTGAGACGCACGGAGACGTCCGGCGCGCAGCGTAGTCCCCAGGAGGAAAGGTACCTTGGGAGGGGGTTTGCTGACCAAGGGGTGGCCGCTAGCGATCTTGAGGGCAGATCGAGCAAACCCGAGGTTACTGCCATTCCTAAAAGCCCGGAGGCCTCGTGACGGAAAGCGGGGGGCGGGACGCAATAAGGCGGAATCTCACAGGAACCAGAGGGACCTCACAGCAAAAGTAAAAGGGAAACTTTTGCGTAGGAAAAAGAGGAAGCTAAAAACTTCCTTTAGGTTGTTTTAAGAATTGGGGAATTCCTGGAATGTAACAACTGAAATAGCGCTCTGTGTCTTGTTTGTTCTATGTGTTGTCTTGTTATATGTTCAAAACTCGGAGTTATGAAATGTATGTTGAAAAATATTAACATTCTGGTAATTCGTGGCAAATAGCGGAAAACTTAACACTCTGCTTAAGACCAGGAAAAATTGGTTTTTGTTTATTGTTTGCTTTTTTTGGCAATTGTTCATTGAAATGCATACTTTGTGAACTGTTAGTGTTCCTAAGAGTTTGTACATAAGTGCACGGTACCGTATAACATACTGCTTGTGTGACTGCGGGCTGCCCGGAGAGTGTGAATGGTGTGATTGAGATGCGCATTTTGATTTTCCGTGTATAGCTTAATTATTTTGACTGAGTGTGAGTGCAAGAGTGCTTGAGACAGGCGTTTGAGTGCAAAACGAGTAAGAAGCTCTATCCGCGTTTCCGACCTTGGGTGGCTAAGGCGGCCGGAGAAAAACAAAGTAATTAAAATTGCAAAATGGGAAATGGAAGGAGTAAGCCCTGTGAAAAATCGCCCTTGGGTTGTATATTAAAACATTGGAGGGAACTCGTAGGACATGGTGGTACCGAAAATAGAAGGAAATTGGTTAAATATTGTAATCAGTGGTGGCCTTTGTATAAATTGGAGAGCGATGCGAAATGGCCTCAGGAGGGAGGAACGTTAGATTATAACACTCTCCTGCAATTAATGTTGTGTCTGAGAAGAGAAGGAAAATGGGACGAAGTATCGTATGCAGACATGTTCTTCGTCCTCCAGGACAAACCTGAGTGGCAAAAGGACTGTGGATTAGTACCCCCTCGGGATCCTATGGTACTAGCACTAGAAAGAGTGTGGGATTAACATCACCTGATCTTTGATTGTGGCTCTAGAAAAGGATAGGAAAAAACTGAGACCTAAACTAGAAAGATGTTCTTGTTGAAATTTCTGTGTTAAAAAGCTCAGGTTGCGGTTCCTTCTGTGGAGCAACCAGAATGAAACACGTTGTAAGATATAAAAACTTGTACTGATGTATGTAAAACCTGAGGCGTGCGTGTGTGTGTGGAGAATCAAAGACCTTGTGAAAGTGTTGGGGTGAGTTTGTACAAACCCCCGTACCCCCTCGAAGGTGCGACTGAATCATGCTGGGATGCATGGCAGGATGTTTTCTGTTTGCCTACAACGGCATGATACGTAATAACACAGGCTTAAAGCAACAAGTAGCAGATTTGCATTCAGGGTAAGAAAGAGTTAAAACAGAAGTGCTGTTGCAGAGGCAGGCGTGTGTAACCTGCAGAGCAGGAAGAGCATCTCCTGCCCCGAACCCTTCTGCTGAGGAGGAGGAGGGGTTGCTATTGCTGACAATTGAGCAGAAGAACCTGACAATGTCACCCCAATTGCTGCAGCATTTGCAGTACAACAGGACCGGTAACGGCCCTTCTAGGGCAGGGAATGGGTATGAGGTGGAATTTTAGTGAATACAAAACCAACTTATTTGTTAAACTTCAGTAATAAATAAATAAATAAATTTGTTACAGTTGTGGGAGCTGCTGGCCACCAGGAAAACATCCTGAAACCTTTAAAGTACAAACTAAAAAAACAAATAAGAATGCCAAATTCACTAAAATCTTTGTTGGGATGAGATTTATTAGAACATCTAGACGTTTAAAGAAGGGGAAATGAAATTAAAAGTTAAATATGATCAAGTAATTGAAATATTGAGCTTATCTTTAATTCAGCAGAAAAGAGGAAAAGAGGACCTCCCTGAAGTAAGAGAAATTTTTAACCAGGTGTATCTGAAAATAAATTCCAGGAAAGGTGAAAAATGCTTTACCTGTTACAGTAAAATGATAAGGGGGAGGCTTGCTCAGTTCAGATAAAAACAATATCCCTTGGTCAGCAAGGCTGTGGGGATATTGGCAGAAAAAGTGAAATAAAATACACTCTGTAGTAGTTCTACTAATGTAAATCTGTGTGTTTTGCCATGACAGTGACTTGTTATGGGATGTGCAGATGAAACTGCATTGACAATGAAGTACAAGGAATAAGGTTGGTCAGGTGCCTCCTACCATAGTCAAGGGCAAGACTGGGTTGGCCTCTGTGTTTGCCACCAAGAAGAATCTTGAGCTCCGCTGCTGGCTGCAACCTAGTAGGCGTTGAGCGGTGGGAACATATGCCATGCCAGACCTTGATATGAGGCATGGCCCACTCTGAGGCACTGATTTGGAAATTGGAAACCGCCTGGCCGACCATGAGGCCAGACGAGTAACAGAGGAGGTAGGAAAGGAGGAATTATCCTTAATACCAGATGATAAAATCCAAACTGTAAGTACAGATCAAGAGCCAAACTATTCTAAAGAAAACTTAAAGGTAATTCAGGACATGAATGATAAAATAAAATTAAGTAAGTGGACTTATTTAAGGGATGGTCGTATAGTGGTACCATCCAATTTAATATGGACCACAGCCCTATTATTAATAAGACGCATTGGGGAGCTGATACTTTATATAAAAGTCTAAATCAGAAATTGAAAGGGTGAAACTTGTATACTGTAATAAAACAGGTGACTCAGCAATGTGAAATGTGTTTACGCAATAATCCCAATACAGCAAATAAAATAAAACTAGGGAACATTAGTAGAGGAATTGTTCCAGGGCAACATTGGCAGATCGATTTCTTGGAACTTCCTAGAAAAGGGGGGTATCGATATTTATTGGTACTAACAGATATCTTTTCAGGTTGGCCAGAAGCCTTCCCGTGCAGAACTGCTAAAGCCCGGGAAGTGACCAAAATACTACTCCAAGAGATAATACCTAGGTTTGGAGTCCCAGCAGTAATGTCCTCGGATAGAGGACCACATTTTGTGTCCAGAATAGTACAACAGATCAGCCACCATCTAGGAATAGATTGGCAATTACATACCCCATACTGACCACAATCGAGTGGCCAGATGGAAAAGATGAATCATCTAATCAAACAACAGATTGTCAAGTTAGGTCAAGAAACAAATCGAACTTGGCCCCAATCTTTGCCATTAGCTCTTACATGAATTCGAACTAGACCGAGAGCAAAAGAGGGACTTAGCCCATTTGAAATTTTATATGGACGACCCTATGGGGTACAAAAGGGGATGTCTTCACAAATTGGTGAAGAAACAATGACTTCCTATATGGTGGCACTAAACAAACAATTAATAAGAATTGAAAAGCATGTGATGGGAACATGCAGTAGGGGTCTGGATGGACCTGTTCACGATATACGACCAGGAGACTATGTATACGTTAAGTGTTTTGCAGATAAAACCCTGGAACCACAGTGGAACAGACCTTTTCAAGTCCTACTCACCACCTACACTGCAATCAAGGTTGAGGGACAGAATTCTTGGATTCACCATACCCGGATTAAGAAAGCCCCTGCAACTTCGTGGAAAGTAACCCCAGATAAAAAAGAACTGAAACTCAAATTTACTCGGACAAATGGGAACAATGTGGGTGGCAAGTAAGTGAACCTGAGCGGTTGCGGATCCACCATATGGGAAGGGCACCACAACAAACAATATAGAACAAAAGAGTCTGGGACTGAGCCAGTGGCCAGTCTTGCCCAACTTGTTATCAGTAAGCCCCAACTCAAACAAACAAAGATATTTTTGATCAAATATGAGGAACGTTTAGATTCTTAAAATGATCAATAGTGGGTTTAAACCATTTGTGGTTTTTTGTACCCTCTCTCTTGCCTACAACCAAGAGCCTGATAACTGGCCTTGGAATCATGCCCAGAAAAAAACACACTGGAATAATGGGAAGGGTGGACTCAAAGACAAACTAGCTATGGTGTTTTTTTTCTGAAAATGAGGTGTACCAAAGGAATCAATGGGACCGGGAGGATGTACACAAAGTCGACCGATTATGGGGAAAATTAGGAGATAGGATAAAAGTAGGGTGTCAAACATAATGAAAAGGATAACACCAAGATTTCGGGAGACACCCTGATTAGAACAGGATGGAAACCATAATTGGTGGGATACTCTCTTTGGCTGGTCACCTTCTGCAACAGGAATTCTTAACACTATGGTACACCCCATTGTGATCTTATTGATCAGTTTAGGAATTTCCTTAATACTAACCATTATGTTGTATTTGTGGGTTTGGAGAATGTTTAAAAGGGTAACACTTATGTATGATGCTTTATATCATTCGGGAAGACTGCTTAAGTAAAAGAATTTACTTAATTTAATAGAAAAGGGGGGATTGATATGGAGAAATAATGTGAAATGGGGATAATGGACATGGATTGTGATTGTATGTGTCTGCTTAAGGAATGTGGGTATGGTGACTAGTCATGGGTGCGGTGACAACTACAGTTTTGAGGAGAGGCCTGCCCCTCTTCCTCTAACAAAGGGGCTATTTAAAAGAGAATAAGAAAAGATGAGAGACATTCAAATGCTATCTAGAGGGAGGGAGTGCTAAGTCTCCTTGCTGGAAAAGATTGGGTGGTCACAATCACCTGAAGAAGATCGGATGGTCACAAGAACATGAATCACCTACAAACCTGCAAGACCACCACGTTCCAGGAAGCGGACTGATAAGCTAATTAACATACGAAGCGGGGTTTAGGTAACGAATATGTATAGGCGTTAATTGAATATTCATTTGTTCATTGTTAAATGTGAGATGGTTCCTCACTTCGGGTATGCACGCTTGTGGAGGAGCGATCCCCCGTGCATCTGCGCGCAATAAACATACCTACTTTATAACTTTCGAGTTATAGAGTCTAATTCCGCACGTCAAGCTTAACAATCGGGGTTTTTTTCTTACCTGAAATAAGTTTCTAGACTCTGACTAATGTCTAACTCTTTTCAAAACCACTTCTAATCTGCCAGAAAACTTTGGAAATAAACTGAATGCAGTTTTACAATAACAATTTTCTTAGAGCACAGCCTTTTTCTAAAATCACTGTTCAGCATCTATGAGATAATTCCACATCTCACACAAAACCCAACTGTTAGATATGATTGCCACCACATCGCACTGAGAATAGGTTCAGTTGTTTATCTTCCGTATTCCATAAATCATTTTCTTCATATCTGTTAAATATGGTATTGATTTATGATCTCTAACTTTCTGTTATTAAACTGAGATGTTTAAGTGCAAGTTATCAAGTAAAATCATGCTTCTTTGAATGCTATTATGCCAATATTTGTACCATTCATAGAATTTACCAGCAATTAAATTGTTCTCTCTTTGACCTTAGATATTTGTCAGTAGTAAAAAACCTTGTAGTATTGATATGGAGAAATAGTGTGAAATGGGGACAATGGACATCGATTGTGATTGTATATGTCTGCTCAAGGAATGTGGGTATGGTGACTGGTCATGGGTGTGGTGTCTGGTCACATAGGCACACAGCTTTGAGGAGACACCTACCCTTCTTCCTCTAACAAGGGGCTATTTTAAAAAGAATGAGAAAAGGATGAGAGACATTCCAATGTTATCTAGAGGGAGTGCTGTCTCCTTGCTGGACATGAATCACCTACAAACCTGCAAGACCACCACATTCCAGGCAAAGGACTGATAAGCTAATTAACATAGGAAGCAAGAGTAAGCGGGTTTAGGTAAGGGATATGTAAAGGCATTAATTGAATATTCATTTGTTTTATTGTATAAATGTGAGATGGTTCATCACTTCGGGTATGCACGCTTGTGGAGGAGCGATCCCCCGTGCATCTGTGCGCAATAAACATACCTACTTTATAACTTTCGAGTTATAGAGTCTAATTCCGTACGTCAGTATGTTGCTAAAAATCTTCCAGTTCTTTCATCTTTTCACATGTTTTTTATCACTTTTTATTGTTTAATAATAATTTTTGATTTATTGGCAATAAGATTTAAGATGTCAAGTGTCATAATGATGACTTCACTTGGAGTCTCCTTTCTATGATTTGTTTAGTTTTGAACATAAAGTTGATCTTGACAGTACTGTAGGGAAAGTTGTGACATAACTTATTCATTAGCATAAAGTTCATCATTTGTTTTTCAATTATAAGAAAAGTTAAAAAGAAAAATATTTTTTAAAAAAATATGGGTTTTAAATTTTTCATATCTATTTTCTGCTTTTTGCTACCTGGGATGTTAATATTGAACCCTGTAGGTTTAACTTTCTGTTGGATTCGAGACTAGAAGTTGCTAGTAAAAAAAGCTTTCATTTTATAAATTGCATAATAGAATAATGAAATGGAAGGTTTTTAGTGGAAACTAAATAAAAGGTAATATTGAACCTGTATTTAATAAAAGCACAAACTTTGCAGAAGATTTAAAAACCAGGTTTTCCTCATTAATTTGTATAGCTAATGATCTCAGTACTGGCTTATTAAGATTATCAGTATGTTTACAGTTTCAATTACTTATATTTTTCTCCCTTTGTCCCTTTTCCTTGGTCTTTCTATATATTGTAGTATACAATTAATACTGCGAGGAATGAGAGGTACTTATTAGCTTTGATTTTAGAAATAAAATTTTTCTTCTGGTGTCTTTCCTCCTATCTGTTTTGTTGATTTCGAAGAACCTGGGCATGCATTTTGCTTTCTGAAAAAGAATGAGTTGATAATTCTGTGGGTCTGAAGCAAATGTGATAGATATGTATGACTATTTGAAGTTAACATGCAGTTCTGAATGTTCTTTTTTTAGGTGGTAATGGCAGTTACACAGCTTTACTGGCATTTGGCATCAAAATCCAAAGCTGCTGTTGTTTCTAAATCGTTGGTGCATTTACTTTGAAGTAACAGGTAGGTCAAGTCCAGACTTTACATTTCTATCTCTACTTTTTCATACATACTTGTTTACTCATATTTATAAATATTTAACTATTGCACTATTATTAGAGTTTTGTTTTAAAATTGACCTGTAATATTAATTTTTACACAACAAATGAGAATTATTAAAAGTAATTCCATCATTTTCAGTATCATATCCAGTAATTATTCAGTATTATGATTCATTCATAATTATGACTTTCATTCTGAGAAGAATCATGGCTGCCTAGTTAGCATACAAATAGAGATAGTACTAACTAGCTAGGTTAGTTTCTTGAACTTTTTAATTATTGGAAGTTATTGGAACTTTATTTAATTAATTGGAGTTCCTTACTGTCTTGCTAAGTACTAAAGAAGTCTTCAGCTGTGTATTTACTTTTCCTGCAGTTATGTTGATGATTTGTTGACAGAGAAACTAAAAACCATATTTGTTAAATTACCACTTGATGCTGCTGAAACTCTCTGTGCTTCCTTAATCCTTGGACTGTTTTTAAAGAACTAGTTTATATTTCATTCAGCACAACTAATTTTGAATTGACCATCTTCAATGTGACCTTGTCTGCTTTACTATGAAGAGTCTCACTGGCCACCTTTCATAAGATTGATAATATTCTTTTTTTTTGTGTTCCATAGTTTTGGCATATTATGCCAATATTTGCAGCATAAAAGTGGTTTTATCTGCCCCCCCGCCTCAGCTTTTAGATTTTAACTTCCATGTATTTTTAATGAAAAGCCTTGAAGGTGTGATAGGAGTCACAATATTAAGATGTTTTCAAAATAACTTTCTAACTAAGCATGTTATTCTTGGCTAGAACTTACCTGTGAAAATGATTTATTTTTTAAAGTTGGTCACATCAAACTGACAAAAAGCTTTTAAAAGAAAATCACTTTAGTTATGTATGACAAGATTACTTAGTATAGATGGACTTTAATTTTGTAAGCCCAGTCACCATAGAGCTCTTCCTCCATAAACTTCTGCAGCTCACCCATGGCTAATGTCTCTATCATTTAAAATTTAGACTAGTGAAGTAAAATTGGGCTTGGTAGAGTACTCATGCTTTTATTTCAGATAAAAATGAATCACCATTATTTTTTGTTTAGTTTTATCATACAGTATACTTCCCATACCCTTTATGCAAAGATAAGTAAAATAGCTAAAGCATTTTGGCATATTTACAAGTAACATATACAACTAAACTCATACTCACAGGTTGAAAGGCTTATTTTTGCATGTTGTTTATTCCTCATTTTATATTCAAATTGCTTCAAACGAGAAGTCACATCTTTCCTGTACCTCAACTAGTGCCTAAAATGGCACTAGTCTTCTGATTTTCATACGTTGAATGGTTTCTCTGTTCTCCATTACCAGTCTGTGTGAAACACTTGCTATTAGAGCCACATTGAAATAAACTCAATAAGCTCCTCTCTCTTTCCGGCTGCTGTTACACAGCATTGTTTTCCCCTTATTAAATATGTTCTCACAGAGGTGCTACCACCGTTGCCGATTGGCTCAGCTTTGGCCAGTGGCGGGTCTGTCTTGGAGCTGGCTGGCATTGGCTTTATCAGACATAGGGGAAGCTACCAACAGCTTCTCACAGAAGCCACCCTGTAGCCCCCCCCCCCCCCCCCCCCCCCAGCTAGCAAAACCTTGCCATTCACACCCAATACACATACACAGATACACAGGCTATCTGAAATACCTGAAAGTTCTCTTGTTATGCTGTAGATGGCAGATGGACTGTTGTGGGACAAGGCCTGAGGGGCAAGTCTCCAAGTACGGTCCAACTGATGAGCAGGGACTTGTTGGAACACGTGGGCCACAAACCCTGGGAGGATAAGGAGGGTGAATAGATAACAACCAACAGGATGCTGACTGTTGAGATAAGATATTGAAATGAGGAACAGATGGCGCCAAAGGAGAAGTAACAAATTGTGCAAACTGCTGACTGTGGAAACTTACTTAAAGTGTCCTTTGTTTGTTGTTAACCAATCAGGGATTGCCTAGTATGTAACGCTTAGCTTAAAGAACCAATCTGTTTAAAATACGTAGCTACTGAAAACATATATAAACTCGTGATTGTGTACAATAAATTGACATTTGCTTGCATCAAGCTGCGTCCAGTCTCTCAATCGCGGCAGACTGTGTTTTCCTCTACACCTTTTGGTACTTTTCAGTGATACAGCACATTACTATTTTTTTTTGATCAAACCAGCCATTCAAACTTTTAGAGTTTGACTGTTTTCATAGGAGGAAAAATCTTCTCAAATGAAGAAAAATGAATCATAGAAACATTTAGGTTGAAAAAGAACTTTAAGATCATTGAGTCCAACTGTTAGCCTAACACTGCCACCTCCACCACTAAACCATGTCCCTAAGCACTACGGCTAGGTGTCTTAAATAGCTGCAGGGATGGTGACTCAACCACATCCCTGGGCAGCCTGTTCCAATGCTTGATAACCCTTTCAGTGAAGAAATTTTTCCTACCATCCAATATAAACCTCCCCTGATGCAACTTGAGGCTGTTTCCTCTTGTCCTATCGCTTGTTACCTGGGAGAAGAGACCAACACCCACCTGCCTACAAGCTCCTTTCAGTTAGTTGTAGAGAGCAGTAAGGTCTCCCCTGAAACTCCTTTTCTCCAGACTAAACAACCCCAGTTGCCTCAGACTCTCCTCATAAGACTTGTGCTCTAGACCCTCTATCAGCTTCATTGCCCTTCTCTGGACACACTCCAGCACTTCAATGTCTTTCTTGTAGTGAGGGGCCCAAAACTGGACAGAGTATTCAAGGTGCAGCCTCACCAGTGCTGAGTACAGGGGGATGACCACTAGTCATGCTGGCCACACTATTTCTGATACAAGCCAGGATGCTATTTGCCACCTTGGCCACCTGGGCACACTGATGGCTCATATTCGGCTGGCTGTCAACCAACACCCCCAGGTCCTTTTCTGCCAGACAGCTTTCCAGCCACTCTTCCCCGAGCCTGTAGCATTGCATGGGGTTGTTGTGACTCAGGTGCAGGACCCGGCACTTATCCTTGTTGAACCTCATACAACTGGCCTCAGCCCATCGGTCCAGCCTGTCCAGGTCCCTCTGTAGACCCTTCCTACCCTCAAGCAGCTTGCCACTCCTGACCAACTTGGTATCGCCTGAAAACTTCCTGAGGGTGCACTTGATACCCTTGTCGAGGTCATTGATAAAGATATTAAACAGGACTGGGCCCAACACCGAGCCCTGGGGAACTCCACTTGTGATTGGCTGCCAACTGGATTTAACTCCAATCCAGGCAATTATTTGGGCCCAGCCATCCAGCCAGTTTTTTACCCAGTGAATCATATGCCCATCCAAGCTGTGAGCAGCTAGTTTATCCCGGAGAATGCTGTGGGAAACTGTCAAAGGCTTTACTAAAGTCTAAGCGGACAACATCCACAGTCTTTTCCTCATCCACTAAGCGGGTCATCTTGTCATAGAAAGGTATCAAGTCAGTCAAGCAGATCCTGCCTTTCATAAACCCATGCTGACTGGGCCTGACTCTTGTCAGGGTTGTTCTGTATGTGCTGCATGATGGCACTCAAGAAGTTCTGCTCCATAAGCTTCCCTGACACCCAGGTCAGACCAGAATTCCTGTAGTTCCCCAGATCCTCCTTCCTGCCCTTCTTTTAGATGGGTGTCACATTGACTAACCTCCAGTCAACTGGAACCTCCCCAGTTAGCCAGGACTAGTGATAAATGCTTGAAAGTAGCTTGGTGAGCACTTCCACAAGCTCCCTCAGTGCCCTTGGGTGGATCCCATCTGGATCCATAGACTTGTGTGTGTCTAAGTGGTGCAGCAGGTCGCTAAGCACTTCCCCTTGGATTATGAAGGCTTCATTCTGCTCCCTGTCCCTGTCTTCCAGTCCAGTGGGCTGAGTACCTCGAGAAAAACTACTATTAAAGACTGAGGCAAAGAAGGTGTTAAGTACATCAGCCTTTTCCTCATCCTTTTTCTCTGTTTCTACCCACATCTAATAAAGGACAGAGATTATCCTTAGCCCTTCTTTTGTTGCTAATGTATTTATAGAAACATTTTTATTGTCTTTTACAGCAGTAGCCAGATGAAGTTCTAGTTGGGTTTTGGCCCTTCTAATTTTCTCCCTGAATAACCTCATGACATCTTTGTAGTCCTCCTGAGTTGCCTGCCTATCCTTCCAAAGGTCATAAACTCTTCTTTTTTCCCTGAGTTCAAACCAAAGCTCTCTGTTCAGCCAGGCTGGTCTTCTGCGCCAGCTCATCTTTCAGCACATGGGGAAGGTCTGCTCCTGTGCCTTTATTTCCTTCTTGAAGAATGTCCAGCCTTCCTGGACCCCTTTGCCCTTCAGGATTGCCTCCCAAGGGACTCTGTCAACCAGGCCCCTAAACAGGCCAAAGTCTGCCCTCTGGAAGTCCAAGGTTAGGGTTAGGGTGACCTCCCCTTCCTTACTTCTCTGAGAATCGGACACTCATTTCATGATCACTATGCCCAAGATGGCCTCCAACCATCACATCACCCACAAATCCTTCTCTGTTTGCAAATAATAGGTCCAGCGAGGCGCCTTCTCTAGTTGGTTCCCTCACCAACTGTGTCAGGAAGTAATCTTCCACACACTCCAGGAATATCCTAGACTTTTTCTCTCTGCTGTATTGTATTTCCAGCAGACATCTGGTAAATTGAAGTCCCTGTAATGGTTTAACCCCAGCTGGCGACTAAGTACCATGCAGCTGTTTGCTTACTCCCCCCACCCCGCAGAAGAGGGATGGGGAGGAGAATCAAAAAAGGTAAAACTTGAGAGTTGATATAAGAATGATATAATAATTTAATAATAATAATAATAATAAACAGTTGTAGTGAAAAGGAGAGAGAGAGAGAAAGGAATAAAATCCAAAAGGAAAAAAACCCAAGTGATGCACAATACAATTGCTCACCACCTGCTGACCAATGCCCAGCCAGTCCCCAAGCAGTGATCAGCAGGCCCCGGCCATCTCCCCTCAGTTTGTATTCTCAGCATGACATCCTATGGTATGGAATATTTCTTTGGCTAGTTCAGGTCAGCTGTCCTGTGTCCCCTCCTAATTTCTTGTGCCCCTCCAGCCTTCTTGCTGGCAGAGCCTAAACTGAAAAGTCCTTGACTTAGTATAAACATTACTCAGCAACAACTAAAACATCAGTGTGTTATCAACATTATTCTCATGCTAAATCTAAAACACAGCATTGTACCAGCTACTAGGAAAAAAATTAACTCTATCCCAGCCAAAACCAGGACAGTCCCCCATGAGAACAAGGGCTAGCAATTGTGAGACTTCTCCCAGCTGCTTATAAAATATTTCTCTGCCTTTTCATTCCAGTTGGGTGGTTTATAACAGACTTCCACCATGATATCTGACTTGTTGGCCTTCTCCCTGATGCTTACCCATAAACATTCAACCTTGTTTTACCATTCATTAAGCTCTAGACAGTCAAAACACTCCGTAACATACAGGGCTACCCCACCGCCTCTCTTTCCTTGCCTATCCCTTCTGAAGAGTTTATAGCCATCCATTGCAGCACTCCAGTTGTGGAAGTCATCTCACCATGTTTCTGTGATTGCAACTATATAATAGATTTCTGCTGCATAATGGCTTCCAACTTCTCCTGTTTGTTGCCCATGCTGCATGATATTGATGTAGATACACTTCAGTTGGGGTTATTGATCTCACCACCTTTTTGGGGGAGAAGCACAAACTCCTACGTGACTGTTCTCAGGCACTTCCATGGTTTCTAACACATCAATACCCCTTGTATCTTTCCTGCCACATGAATCTCAATCCCCTTCCTCCACTGAGGTGGCAGACTGAAGGACCTCACTAGCACACCATCCCTCAAACACTGGCATGCCACCCCCAGGCTTATCTTTAGTGAGCCTGGTTTTATCCCTTTCCCCCTTCAAATCAAGCTTAAAGCTCTTTTGATGAGCCCTGCTAACTCCTGCACAAAGATCCTTTTCCCTCTTTGAGACAGGTGTACCCCGCCTGTTACCAGCAGGCTTGGTGTTGTGTAAACCAACCGTTGATCAAAAACCCCAAAATTCTGCAGGTGACACCAGGCTCAGAGCCAAGTGTTGATCTGCTGGGTCTTGATGTTTCTTCCCTCGTCATTCCCTGCAGCTGGAAGGATAAAGGAGCAAACTACTTGTGCTCTTGATCCCTTAACCAGTCATCCCAAATCTTTTAATTGCCCTTGGTCTTCTTGTTGCAACTTCATTGCTGCCTACCTGAAAAATCAATTACACCATGCCCTTGCTGATGCACCACACCCTGTTTACTCACCCTGTTAACTGCTGCACAAGCTGCTGCACCATGCCCTTGCTGAAATGACACAGCCTGGTCACTAGCACTCCTGGTCACTAGCACTCCCTAGGAGCTTCTTTTATCAGGGGGTGGTGGAGGAGTGGATCTTGGCTGCGGTTGCTCCTGGCCCTGCCCAGGTCTCATCAGCTGCTGTCATGCAAGCTGCAGGCTCCTGGCTTCTCTCTCAGCTCCCCCTGAGGTTTCCCTGGTTCAGAACCCCCCCCTGTGCACCAAGCTAGAGAGCTTCACTTCAGATAGTGTCAGAACCGGAACTGCTCACCTTGGCAACTGAGTCACACTGTCATTGATACTGTTAGCTTAAAAAGAGTTCAAATCTGTTTCACTGAACAAAATGAGAGTCAAATATGGGACAGTGTCAGAACCCCAAATTCCCTTTTGAAGTCAGCATTTGACATGAGAAGTGTTTTAGGCTTTCCTCAAGGCCACATGTCAATGCACAGTTTAGGCTACCTTGTTTTCTGTATTCTTAAACACATGTGATATCCTTGACAAAACAATAGCTAAAAAATTGTCTACTGTTATGTACTTTTTCTCTTGTTTTTAGATTGCCATAGACATATTTTTTTAGTAGTGGAAGGTACAGGTTTCCTAAAGAAACACTTTTTTCTCCTTATTTTCATTTTACATAATGTTGCACCCTCATTGTGTGTGCAGAGTGATGCAGTCCAAGATAGCTATGCCCAACCTATCATATTTTTATTAGTCCAATATGAAATCTAAGTAATTTTGAGGCAGTAGAAGGCAAAAGGATCTTCCCCACATGTAATGATTATGAAAACTTGGCAATATTAGTAAGGCTTATTGTTATCCAGGAAAAGCCACTAACTAATGAACTCCTGAAATAATTGAAAGTTGATATATTTAACTTCCCTTATTAATTGGTGGTGAAGAGATGGAGAAGTAAGAAATTGTGCTCTTTCATTGTTTCAGCTCTTTATTGATTTCTGAAAAATTTAGGACAACCTACACTATTACATACATAAGAAAATCTTGTCCTTTTCTTGTATCGCCCACCCCTCCCCCCACCCCCCACCCCCCCCCCCCCCCATCCCACATCCACCCCCCACCCTGTTCCATCCTATCTGTTTTAAGATAGGAGGACAAGACCTATGGCAGTATTTAAGAGAGGTAGGACCACCCTGGAATTAATCTGCTGCATTGTTTTGATTTCTGTTTTGCTCTCTGTTTCTTTCTCAACATTAAGTTTTCTTTCTTGATTACTGCTTAGCATCAAGCTTATATTTTCATGGAGTTATCTATTTTAACCACAGATTTTCAGTTATAATTAGTAGTAATCAGCTCTAAACCTATCATTTTCTGTAAAGTTAAGGTTTTTTCCCCTTTATGAACATTACTTACATTTATCAGTTGAGTTTGTTTTGCCATTTTATCAACAATCACCTAATATTTGAAGTTTTTCTGCAGCTTTTCTTAGCATTTGTCTTAATTTCTCTGAAAACCATAGTTTGAGCTGAAAACTTTGTCACCTGTCTTCTCATCAGTCACAGTTCATATATGAATATGTTGAAAAGCAAAAGATCAGCAAAGATGTTTGTGGTATTCTGTTGATAGCCTTCCTGTATTGTAAAACAGTTTCTTTTTCTTTCCTTTTTTTTTCCCCCTGCCTATTCTTGTTTTTCATTTATTCACTTGCTTTCTATGCTATGCCAGATACATTTATTTGAGAGCCTTTGATGAGAAGTCTTATCAAATTGCTTCTGAAATACAGGTAGACTGTAACAATTAAGTGTCCTTGTCCATGTGCATCCAACTCAAAAAATACCAACAGAATTGTGAGGCATGACTTCCCTTTAGAGACAGTTGTCTTTTTTTTCTTCAGTTTACCTCATTCAAATTGTATTGGAATTCTTTCTTCTTCAAAGCTAGAACAGCTGTGAGAGACCATATCTCAAACTGACTGTCTCAAAGCTTGTTAGCTGAGCTCCTGCAAGAATTAACAGTTGTGAACATATAAGGAGCCAACAGCTGCCCAACATCAGTTTTTGGCCAGGGTCAAGGAAAGTCCATACTGCTGTGAGCGATGTGCCTAGACATGGACGATCACCCCTACCTATGCAGTAATTGCATGTGCCCCATGGAGGAATGTGGTATGTGCCGTTGTCTGGGAAACAACCCCCCTGAACACCCTATAAAAGACTGTGCCACCAAACAATAAGTGGTGATCTGGGGACCCTCATCACTGATGTGAACGGAGACTACGGACCAATGGGTTGCTGCTGGATCCATGTTGGTGACTATCTCTTACAACCCTACCCCCGACTGCTTGCTAGATTTCCATCTTTCCTATCTTTCCCTCTCTTTCCTATGGTTATTTTCTTACCACAACACATGAATGTTTTGTTTATATAGTTGCACAATAAATTTCCTTGATTAGCGGCATTTGACATCGTTTGTGTCTTAATCTCACTCTGGGTATAACAAAGAATCTTCCCACCTCATGTCTTCCTGGACCGGAACAACACCCTAGAATAATAGCATTTTAATGGTATATGCCAAGTGTTTTATATCATCCTCTTGTTCACCAGGAACAAGGAAGAGGCCTTTCAGGGTCTGATGTTGATTAAGATCTGAGCAGTTTCATAGATTCAGCTGTTTCTTTCCTGAGTTAAAGGTATTTTATTACAGTTCATCTGAATAGAATGGATGCTTTATTTCTCTCCAGCTGCAGCTGTGCTTTCCATTATTTCTTACAATGTCACATGGTTCTTACATGCTAAGGCCTGTTGTATCACATTGGAAACCATGTTACCAAAAGTATTTCAAGTCAATTTGATATGCAGTGCAACACTGTAAATTAGAGCTCATAGAAAATGCATCATTGAACCTTGAGTCCTGCTTCGAAAGCCTTGCACGTACTTGCAAGGAGAATATTCCTCATGAGTGCGATTCTGCTATCAGTTTATACTGAAACCTGGTGTGGTCTATTGAATTCTAAGTGGTGTTTTTAGTAGTAATATCTTTTATTTATATACAATAAAAGTATATTATATATGTGGTACTATTTATAACATTTTATTTTAACTTCTGATAACATATCTGGGCTTTTTTCTTGTACCTTGAAATTTTGAAAAATTTAGCAAATGAAGCCAACATAGCAACTTTGCTTCAAGAATTTCAGGTTTGTGCAAAAGTGTATTCCTTTTATATGAAACACTTCCTGTTGGCCAATTGCCATTACTGGATGTTTAATCTAGATTCTTAGTCTTAAATGTTTCAAGTTAAAGTCTTTTCTAGGATAAAGTGTTCTCAGAATGGAAACTGTCCCATATCATAATGGGTACCACACAGAGCAGATCACATAAAGTATATGGGAACTTGACACTTATAAGAATTTAACTGACACAACTGGATAAAAGTAGTGATTCTAGTGCCTCTTATTTGAAGCACTTTAAAAGGCTCACATAATAACTGGGTACTTATTTTCTCTTTTGTTAGTGAGATTAATTTCTTGTGGCCTGCAATTATGTGCTTTCCTGGTTTTACTCAAAAATGCTGTAGTTATTAAAATTTGCTGTTGTGATTATCATAGATGACAGTAGAAATTTTACTGATTTAGGGTTTAGTTGCATCAAAACAGTTAGCCTGTGGAGAGTGGTGAAAACTTGGAGTGGGTTGGGTTTTTTTTTAGTGCATCAATGCCTAACTGAAAAAAAACCAACAACTTATTAAATAGTTTTAGGATAAACAGCCCCAAATTTGGCTTTGTTTTGTAATCTACCTTTCTGTAATTTTTATATAGTGAAATGGAGTTGCAAGTCACTAAGGAACACAACAAAGAGAAGATAAAATAGGTTATAGCATCACTGTAAAACAGTACCTGATTGTATATTCTTGCTAGAAACCAATGAATATTGCACAGAAGGAAGTCAATAAGCAAATCGGAAGATTATTATATAATGTACAGTCTACAATATGGTTAAAAATCAGAAATACAGAGTTAAAACAGATGTAGTCAAGGGCAATCAAGAGATACTTCAGGGCCTTGGGACAACTGGTTAAGGGATCAAGAGCACAAGTAGTTTGCTCCTCTGTCCTTCCAGTTGCAGGGAATGACAAGGGAAGAAACATCAAGACCCAGCAGATCAATACCTGGCTCTAAGCCTGATGTCACCAGCAGAATTTTGAGTTTGTTGATCATGGGTCAGTCTACATGACACCAAGCCTGCTGGCAACAGATGGGGTACACCTGTCTCAAAGAGGGGAAAGGATCTTTGTGCAGGAGTTAGCAGGGCTCATCAAAAGAGCTTTAAGCTCTATTTGAAAGGGGAAAGGGATAAAACCAGGCTCACAAGAGATAAGCTTGGGGGTGGCACACCAAAGTTTGAGGGACAGTGTGCTAGTGAGGTCCTTCAGTCTGCTCCACAATGTGCTGAATACACTGGAGCACATTTGAAATTTCTTTATACTAAGGCACACAGCATAAGGAATAAACAAGAGGAGCTAGAAGCTTCAGTCCAGTGCCAGAGCTATAACATCATTGGCATAGTGAAACCTGATAGGATGAGTCCTGTGACTGGGGTGACATGATGGACATTTATAGGTTCTTCAGGAGAAATAGGGAGGGCAGGTGAAGCTGGGGGGTGATGGCACTGTATGTAAGGGAGGGGTTAAATTGCATGGCACTTGCAGCTGGCAACAACATGGTTGAAAGCCTCTGGGTAAGGATGAAGTGGAAAGCAAATAAAGTGGATATTGTTGTGGGAGTCTACTATCAACCACCCAGACAGGATGATAATAAAAATTATTATTCTACAAGGAATAAAGGTATCTCTCTAGATCAACTACCCTTGTCCTTATGGGTGATTTTAACCTTCCAGATATCAACTGGGAATATCATACAGCAGACACAAACAGGTCCAGGAAATTTCTGAAGCACATTGAAGATAGCTATTTGGCACAGATACTAAGGGAGACAACTAGGAAAGGTACCCTTTTTGATTTCTTGTTTGTAAACAGAGAGGGACTTGTGGCTGTCTTGGTCATAGTGACCACAAAGCAGTTGAGTTCCAAATAGAGGACAAAAGGAGAACAAACTGCTAGAAAAACTAGGACCCTGGATATAGGGAGAGTAGAATTCAGGCTGCTGATAAAGCTAGTTAATAAGGTCCCCTGGAAATCTGCTTTTGAAGGTATTGGGGTCTATGAATGCTGGTCACTTTTTAAGACCTATCTCTTAAGAGTGCAAGAGCAGGCAATTCCAAAGTGTCAGAAGTCAAGCGTAGAGGAATGAAGGCAGTGGGTTGATTAGCATAGATAATATGCAGCTGTGGCCTTACCTCAGCGGCAGTGGGTTGATTGACATGGATGATGTGCAGCTGTAGCTTGTTCTTGCTAAGTAGTTAAATACCCCTAAGGATGAGAGGAGATGGGGGTCTGGGTGAGGGAGAAACAGTGTGGGTAGTAGATGCTGACTAACAGTAAAGCCTTGTTGTAGCCTACTAATTTGTTTGTGCTGTAACAATTGGTGCCCTGTGTGAGGCTAACTAAGTTGGACTCAGGCTACAACTGGTACACAATGTAGCTGAAACAAGTGGGAGAACCTGTGACCTATAACAGACACCATGAAAGGTGAGCTGTTGACAACTAATTCATATGGGTGTATTGGAACATTTGTTATCCATCTTAACTCAAATTGCAACTTTTGGTACCCTGTGTGGATGGGGACTAACTTATATGGGTGCAGAAGAAAAAAAATGATGTTAACAATGCTCATAGATATATTTGAAAAAAGAAGCATAAAGTACAATAAGAAGGTAGTAAGAACTTTGCTAGGATGGTGCAAAGTAAATGATGTGGTAGTTATGCTGAAAAATGTCTCCTGTTCAGGCATGGAAAAATGCTGGAAAAATACTTTTTGAGGCTTCCTTGAGGGGGGATAAAATTGCAACAACATTGCTAACAGCATGGAGATTAGTCTTAGACCTACTAGAACAATTAAAAGTGGACAGGGAGACAAATTCTATATTTGCAATGCTTATGGATACACTTGAAAAAAGAGGTGTAAAGTATGATAAAATGGCAATAAGACTTCTGCTACTGTGGTGTAAAAAGTATGATTTGCCAGTTACAGTGAAAAAGGTTTTCAGTGTTCAGACATGGCAGTGTTGGAAAGATACTTTTTGAGGCTGCCTCAAGGGGAGACAAAATTGCTACAGCCTTGTTAAGAACATGAAGATTGATCATAGGTTTGCTAGAACAATCAGAAGTGGATGGAGAGACAAACTATTAACAATGCTAATAGATGTATTTGAAAATAGAGTCATAAAGTATGATGAGACTGCAATAAGAACTCTGCTAGGGTGATGTAAAAGGAATAATTTTCCAGTTATGGTTAAAAAATGTCTCCAGCATTTAGATATGGTGAAATGCTGGAATGTTACTTCTTGGAGCTGCCAAGAGAGGGGACAAAATTGCTGCAGCATCATTGACAACATGGAGATTGGTCTTAGATTTACTAGAACAATCAGAAGCAGACAGGGAGACAAAGGCTGCGGTTGAAATAGCCACATCACCAGTTGCAGAGATGATGCCCAGTAAGGTACTTTTGGTGACATCAGATTCTCTTCCATCACCTGATTCATGCAGTTGGGGCTGGCAGGAGGAGTAGGGCAGTGCTGGCTTGAGCAGGCAGAGTTGGTTCACTTCGGGGTGGCAGGGGAATCTGGTCATTGTCCCGTTGCCTGTCTGTGATCCTGAGCCATCTGCGATAGGCTTATCGGAGACCTTCGGTCATGTTCAACAACCAGTCCAAATTACAGCATCGGGACCAGATCCTGCCAAATTCTGGAAAAAGATACGAGAGCAAGCACTTGCAGAAGAGGATATTGATGCTGCAACCGCCATGGGGGGCAGAGTGTTAGCCTGCCCAGTGCTTCGAAGGGATGGTAATGCCCCCCCCACCCCCCACCCCCCCCGAGTGGGAACATTTCAACTGGGGAGTGATAAAAGAGTTAAGATCAACCTGTAGGCAGTATGGAATAGGCTCACCCTATGCTCAATCATTGTTATGCAGTATTTTCACAGTAGGGCTTACTGCTCGTGATTGCTGTACGATTGCACAAATTATATTGATCCCTATGCAAATGTTACTTTTTGAGTCAAGTTGGAGGTGCTTGGCAAATCATTGATGAACTTAGAATACCCCTGGGATGATCCACGTTTTGGGACAGGGATTCCACAATTGATGGGGGAGGCTCCAGTTAACTCTCCTCAGTTACAAGCTCGCTTACATCCTTTAGTCCTGCAGCAGGGAAAAGTTAGCTCTCCAAGCTTTATTGCAGGTCCTGGATAATGGCACTCCACAACAGTCATGGACCACAATAAAACAAGGCCCAAATGAGGGATGTGTGTCATTCCTGGATAGGTTGAGGAACACCTTGGACAAGCAAATACAGAATGGGGCAGCTAAGGAAGTGTTGTTAGTCCAATTAGCTAAGGACAATGTGAATGAGGATTTTAGAAAGGTGATTGCAGGCATGGTGAATCACAATCCCACTTCAATAGAATTAATGGATGTATGTGGGAAGGTGGGAACCACTGCCTTCCAAATGGAGTGTCTGGCAAAGAACTCTGCTGATGCAGTCAGGGTCATTCTTTGTTGTTACACATGTGGGCAAGAAGGTCACCTAAAGAAGGACTGTCCAAAGAGATTGAGATCGGGAAGGGCTGATGGCTCTGGTTTGGTATGCTGTCAATGTAACAAACCAAGGCATTTTGCAAAATACTGTAGATCTAAATATGATACTCAAGGACAGTTACTTGTAGGTGGCCACTGAAAGCAGGGAAATGGGGGGAGGACCCGTGTGATGATAGAAATGAATCCTCCACAAAAATTTCAGGCTTATGCAGCCAACTCGCAGCCTGAACTTCAGGAAGTGCCGGATTGGATGTTACCACAGCAACTGCCATCACAATAGAGGATGATAAAGGATATAATGTCCTGCTGAGTGCTGTGGGACCCATTGGCAATAAAATGAGTGTGCTGTTGCTTGGACATTCTAGTGTAACTTCACAAGGTTTGTTTGTCTTACCAGGAGTCATTGATGCTGATTATATGGGTCAGATTCAAGCAATGGTGTGGACGCCCCCACCTCCCCCCAGTGTCAATTCCTGAAGGTAGCTGGATTGCACAATTAATTCCTTTCTGGGTGCAAGTTAATTATGCCCATGACAAAGTCTGGGGCAAAGAAGGGTTTGATTCAACAGGAACACCATGAAGTTTCTGGACCCAGAGCATACAAAATGCTCAACCAACTCTAATCTGTAAAATCGCCTTTGCCAAAGGGACCCCTTCTGCAATACAGGTGACTAGAATGATTGACGCAGGAGCAGATGTAACTATTATATTTGTGGGTATCTGGCTTTGCTCTTGGCCTGTCTGTTCAGCAGGTTCCATATTGGTGGGAGTGGGTGGTGTGACACAGAGCGCCCAGAGTTGGTTTATGGTGCAAGTTTGAAACCCTGAGGGCCAGACAGCAATAATCCATCCCTACATGCTTGATGTCCCTCTGAATTTGTGGGGATGGGATGTTTTGGGACAATGGGGAGTTATTATTGGTACCCAGAAGGATTTTTAATAGGGGCCACTGTGATGGAGGGTGTACAAAGACCTACTCTGCCTTTGACTTGGAAGACAGATACCCCCATTTGGGTGGAACAGTGGCCCCTTCCTGAGGAAAAATATGTAGCCCTCCAACAATTAGTCAAAGAACAATTAGCACAAGGACACCTGGAACCTTCCCATAGTCCTTGGAATACCCCTGTGTTTGTGCCAGAAAAGAAATCAGGCAAATGGCGCTTGTTACAAGATTTAAGGAAAGTAAATGGTGTAATGGAGGGGATGGGAGCCCTGCAATCGGGCATGCCTTCCCCGATAATGATCCTGTGAATCTAGGACATTTTGGTAATGGATGTAAAAGATTGTTTTTTTCACTATTCCCTTACATGAAGCTGATAAATGTAAATTTACTTTTTCAATACCTAGCAGAAAAAATATGACTCCTTGTAAGAAATACCAATGGATGGTGTTGCCGCAGGGTATGAAAACCAGTCCTCCTATATGTCAGTGGTATGTAGCAAAGGCATTGTCACCTGTATGGGAACAATTTCCACAAGTATATTGTTATCATTATATGGATGATATTCTTGTATCAGCTGCAAATAAAGCTGAACTTCAGCAAGTGTATCCAGTTTTGCAGCAGTCGTTGGCCACCTTTGGGCTATGTGTAGCACCAGAAAAGATTCAACAACAAGCCCCGTGGAAATACTTGGGAGTTAAGGTGCTAGATCAAACGCTTGAGCCACAGTCTATCCAGCTCAGAGTAAATGTCAGAACCCTAAATGATTTGCAGAAATTATTAGGGACCATAAATTGGGTAAGGCCATACTTGGGCCTTAAACAGACCAATTGAAACTACTCTTTGATCTGTTGAAGGGTGACACTGATTTAATGTCTCCCCAATCACTTAGGAAGCCAGCTTAGCCCTAGAGTGGGTGGCCAATGGTCTGCAACAAAAAAGGGTACGCCATGTAGATTTAGAAACTCCGAGAAATTTATATGTTGTCATTGCTAACTATCATCCTATGGGATTGTTGGGCCAATGGAATGAGTGCTGGCAAGATCCGCTACATGTCTTGGAATGGTTATTTTTATCCGTACAACCACGGAAGACAGTAAGCACTCGGTTTGAACTAGTATCAAAAATCATCACCAAAGGATGTACACAGTGTGTTCAGCTCATGGGCCAAGATTCCAATCACCTGATAATTCCCATTGAATGTGATTATGTAAGCTGGTGTGACGAGCGAGGGAAAGCAAGCAGCCGACTCAATGTGAGTGATAAAGCAAGCTTTGATTTATTACGGCGCGATTATGTCTTATATACAGTTCCAGTTAATTATGCCTACTAATCATCTGCTGATTGGCTAAGCTCTAAAGGGTTACACTTTCATACGTCCTCCTATTTGCGGTTTCTGCGGATAGCTAGCTACATATATTTTTCTTTTTTTCCTCTCTTGTCTACGCGAATTCCTCAAAGTTATTTACAACATTAGGCACAAGGTCAGCATGACCTTATCTCTCTTCCCTTTTTAGCAAGCCTGGTAATTTTCCATTTTTAGCAAGTCTGGTAATTTCTCGCTGCGGCCTAGCTTGGTTCACTCCAGACTTATGTCAAAAGCTGTATCACACAGTCCTTCTATGGAACCGTGGCCGTTCTCTTTCATCCATTCTGCAACAATTCCCCCTTTTTCTTTTTGGACAAGGAAAACTGGTCCAGTTACACGCTCAAATAATTTTCGAATACAAGAGAGAGCACAGCTTAAACATATAAATCCAATGATAACAATTATTACTATAAGCAACACACTTTGCAACAGTCTTTTTAACCAGCCTCCTATCCCAAGCCAATTTGTTAAGCTTTCAAGGCCAAAAAATCCAACATCTTGTTGAATTTTTTGAGAATGTTCCATCAATTGTTTGATTTCTTTATGTATGGAGCTTGAATTATCTTCAAGGTCCATACAACACATGCCTTCAAAATCTTCACAGCCATGTCCATGTGCTAATAGTAAAAAGTCAATGGCCATGCGGTTTTGCATAACAGCATGTTGAACAATAGTTAAACTATCAGCTAGGTCTGATAAAACTCTGCTGCTGAGGTTGGCTTGTTTAACCACCCAACAAGACAGCGTTTCTAAATTTTTGTGGGCCCGAGCAGCGGCGGCACCTGGGATAAATAACGAAGCAAAAAATACCTCCCATTTGTTCCAAAGTTGAACGTTATCATCACAGGTGTTACCAAGGATCTGGGAAGTGTCTCTTCTCCATCTCACTGGATTTGATTTGTTAGGATGAATATGTGGTAAGGCTAAACTCAGACGACCGATGGTACATGGACCACCTACAGGCATTGAGGGTATTCCATTCCATGCTCTATTACCACAAATAAAAAACAAACCAGGGGGTAATTTCCTAGGATATAATACTCCAGGTGCAGGATTAGACAAATTTCGACTGGTATGGTTACACCAAACACTCCAATTAAACTGATTCTTAATTGGATATACGGGAGTGATAGCAGTTGTACTACAAGGCATGTTAGAGGCTTCACCAGCACAAGGGTACCGGGAAGAATTCAAATATACACAGTAAGAGGCATTTAGTGAATCGACTAGTTCGATTTCTTGAGGGCTAGGACCAATAGGGAGTTTGTCATCCCAGTTATCAAATTTTTCAAAAAAGCTGCTCATATTATTACCTCGAGCCAATATGGTAACTTTTGGCATCTGGTTAAGAGACTGGTTAAGGGCGATCCAATCTGAGTCATTTAACGGCACACCTACTAAACAAGTTAAAAAGGGTACGCTAGGGGTTGACAAACTTGCACAAAACGTGGTTGTGTTAACAGCTCTACTTAAAGTTACCCATACATTTTCTCGCAAATCAAACAATGATTTAGGCACAAAAGCTACAACTACGACAACAAAATTAATTAACACAACAATTCTCAACATTATGCTTAAAATATAGCTAAAACAATATTAATAAATCAATCACGAGTTGACATTGGTTACTGGAGCATCAGTCACTGCTGCTTTGGTCCATTTTGCTGGGATCCACTGCGGCCCTGTGGGGGTAAGTACACACATATAACCTCTTCCAGCATACTTTACTTCTGCTGGCCCTTTCCACAAACCAGTTGAAGGATCCCTATACATAACAAACATTGGAACATCATCTTTACATGTTTTAAGATACCCATGTAACCATGCAGGTGATTCTTGCTGTTCTGCAAATATACATAGATGATTCAACACAAAAAGAACTTTAGCAAGTCTCTCTTGTACATCTGTAATCTTCTCAAACTTTTGTAAATATTGCTTTAATGTCTGATGTGTTCTTTCAATGATTGCTTGTCCCGTGGGAGAGTGAGAAATACCTGTAATATGTCGCACTCCCCATGCTTGACAAAAACGTCTCATTTTTTCACCGACATAAGCAGGGCCATTATCAGTCTTTATTGTCTGCGGCACTCCCATGACAGCAAAACAACTTGTTAAATGCCGTATTACATGGAGTGCTCGTTCCCCTGTTTGTGCTGTAGCCCATACAAATTTACTATATGTATCAATTGTAACGTGTACATATTTTAATCTGCCAAATTCAGCAACGTGAGTGACATCCATTTACCACAACTCTCTGGCTTTAAGTCCTCTGGGGTTCACTCCGATACCTAGACCCGGTCCATGATGACTGCACGTAGGACAAGCTCGTACAATTCCTCTAGCTTCTTCCATTTAATGTCAAATTGTCGATGCAGTCCCCGCGCGTTTTGGTGAAATGTGTTGTGTGATTCTCGTGCTTTAACAAACTCGCTTAGTGGAGCTGCTACAGACACGAGCTGGTCAGCGCGCGCATTCCCTTCCCCCAAACCTTCAGACCATTTATGACTTCTAATATGTATAACGCAGTAGGGTTGCGTGCGCTGCTGTATTGCTGACAACAGTTGCCTAAGGAGTTCAAACAGCCGTTGACTTTGCACTTCTTTAAGGCGAGCATCTTCAATTCGGCTTACGATTCCTGCAACATACATCGAGTCCGTTACAATGTTTAACCTCGTATGTATCCATTGGGTACATACCCATACAACAGCAGCTAGCTCTAAAGTTTGTAACGAATCTCCTGCTTTCGCAGGAAGGGTTTGGTGGTGCCATTGATTGTTCTCGTGCCATGTTGCTGCTGCTTTTCTTGAGCATTTCCCTGCATCCGTATAAACTGTGATAGCATCCGCTAAGGGTCGCTCACTTCGTTTCGGACGCTTTAACCAGTCATAATTACTAATCCATTTTAATATAGGTGCTTTTAAAGGCTCAACTTTAATCTCCAGAGCTTCACTTAATAAACTTAATTGTAAAGCTGATGAATTCTGCAACCACCACTCCAAGTCTTCTCTGCGTATTGGTAGATACACAACATTTGGCTCCATTCCGGTAATTTGTAAAATTTGCGTTCTTCCTTTTCGAATGATTTCTGCCAAATTTTGCGTTTTTTCTTGGATGGTAGTCTTTGGTTGCATTTTGGTAAAGATCCACTCTAATACTCTCACAGTCTCCCCCTTATTCTTTTTGCACTGTGTAAGTGCACCAATAAAGTGTGAGGGACCGTTTAACACAGTGAGGTCTACAGGAAGATTAGGGTCAATTCGATCCACTGCACGCTCTACAACCCGCTCACTGAGTTGTTGAATCATAACTTGTTGACCCTTAGAAACAATAACAGGATTAGATGGATCTGTTCCTTTTAATAAAGGTCGTAACACGTCTAGTTCATCATTGGTGATGCCTGCTACTGGGCGTAGCCATTGGAGATCACCTAATAACTTTTGAGCATCATTGAGGGTATGCAGATCTTTACAAATGGTTAATTTTTGTGGACTCACTTGTGACTGAGTAATATTCCAGCCAAGATATTTCCATGCGGGTGAACGCTGGACCTTTTCAGTTGCTATGACGAGATTTTGCGTCTCTAACTGTCGTTGTAAAAAGGTCTCCTGTTGTTCAGTGAAAGGCTGTTTTTGAGCAAATAGAATATCATCCATATAATGGTAAATAATAACATGAGGCCATGCTTTTCGAATAGGTTGGAGAGCAGCATCAACAAATAGCTGACACAGGGTAGGGCTATTTTTCATGCCTTGTGGTAACACAGTCCATTCAAATCGCTGGTCAGGTCCCTCTCTGTTAACCGATGGCAATGTAAATGCAAATCGTTGAGTGTCATTGGGGTGTAGCTGAATTGTAAAAAAGCAGTCTTTTAAGTCAATTATTAATAAATGCCATTCGGTGGGCAACATAGCAGGATTAGGAAGACCCGGTTGTAAGGCTCCCATTGCTTGCATTTGTTGATTCACTGCTCGTAGATCATGTAAAAGCCGATATTTTCCTGATTTTTTCTGGATTACAAATATCGGTGTATTCCAAGGACTGGTTGACGGTTTAAGATGACCTTGTGTTAACTGGTCTTGAACTAGCAAATGTGCTTGTTGCAGACTTTCCTTTTTCAACGGCCACTGTCCGATCCAAACAGGCTCTTCTGTTAGCCATTTCAAAGGAATCGGGAAAGTCCATTTGACAGTGACCGTTCCTAAAAAGGTGAATTTGTGGTAAGTTGTGGATAACTGGCTAGCTGAAAAGGGTCACATAGACATAGTCCAGCTGGCTGGACAAAAATGCACATCGCTCAGCTTATCTGAAGTAAAGCAAAATACACTGTCTTTGGCTGTCCTTGTTACACAGTAACAGGAAGATTTTGGTGGGAAAAGAATGTTGCAGGTGGGAACAGAAAACTACAGAAGAGAAACTAGGGGCGGGCTTGGTATTTAGGCAACTAACCAATAATGAGCTTAACTTTTGTAATATGTATGAGCTAATTATAAGAAGGCATAAAAGGTGACTGTAAGGCACAATAAACGAAGTCTGCTGATCACTCATATTGAGTGACTGTGTCTTCCCTCTGTCGCAACAAATGGCGCCCGAACAGGGACCCTAGAGAGGGCTGAACCTGCGAGCCACGGTTCGACGGAGATTCGGGTACCGGTCCTGAAAGCAGCGCAGGAGGCGGAAGGGCACAGTCCCCGCGCCCGGGAGCACCTACAGAGGGTCCCGCCGGCCACGCGTCGCCGAAGTCTCGCAAAGGCTGCAACAGCGCTGACGAAGGTATGGAGAGACAAGCGACGTATGATTCGCTCATATGCTTTTTAGAAAAGCGGAGCGTTCGGGACATAGATTGTAAAAAGGAATTACTCGGGTTATTAGCGTATGGGATAGCATCCGGGTCCCCCGCGGCAGCGGCGAGCGGCGGCGCGCAGTCCGGCAGGCCCCTTCCCAGCCGCGGTTTCTCTCCAAGGCGGCACCATCCCCCCCCCCCTCCGATCGGCGCCATGGCGATGCAAGCGGCCAAGCGAGCTAACATCTGGCTGCCCCCAGAGGTCAATCGGATCCTTTATATTCGGAACCTGCCGTATAAACTCACAGCGGAGGAAATGTATGATCTTTTTTGGAAATACAGACCTATTCGACAAATCAGAGTTGGAAACACTCCTGAAACAAGAGGAACAGCTTAAGCTTCTCAAGGAAAAATACGGAATTGATTACAAACCCACCAAAAAAAAAAAAAAAAAAAAAAGTGCTTCAGATGTCCCCTACAAGATATGGGTTTCTGCCTTGAACTAGCAAACGTCTCTGTGCTTAAAGAGAAGCCTTTTTGCCTTGACGGAGGTAATTTATTCTGTATTCTGTATTTATGCTGTATTCTGAATGTGGAAATTGGTTGGGACTAGGAGGCTGGCTTAAAGGCGTTTTGCAAACGGGATTATTATTTTTGATCATTATTGTAATAATAGTTTTTTGATCAAGACCAGCCAAAATTATTTGTAAGCATTAGGCATATCTGAAGAGAATGCCTTTATTTGAATCAGCAGTTAAGGTGTAGTTTAGTCTGAGGCTGTGGTTTTATCTGCTTCTGGTGAATTTTTGAAGTGATGAAATCAGAGATACAAGGTATACTAAGAGTTATGAGGTAATCAGGTAATAATCTAAGTAAGGGTGCTGTCTTTTATATCTACAAGTGCAATATGCTTTTATGTAGCAGAGAGAAACTTAAACAATAATGTTGCTTGAGCGAGATGTGCATGTGACAACTTGGGAAAAGGGATATCACAACTGGAGTGCAACAGTGTTTCTATGTCTGGCAGAGTGAAATCTTTCAAGACCTGAGTTTAGACAGTCTAAAATAAATTGTTAGTATTCAGAAAACCCATCTTAAGCCTCTTTTGCTTACATAGTGTTATGGAAGTCAACTGCTATTGTAGAGAATTAATGATTTTTTAATACATATTAACAAATACTACTATTTTAACTTGAGGCAGTTGAGTGAGAAATACTCACGTGTAGCATTTGAGGGAATGTCAGCATAAATCGCACTTACAGTAAGACTGCATTTTTAATTACTGTACTCGTTAAGATTCGATGATGCCATAAGGCTAAGGCCTTTTATCACAGATCGGTTCTGAACTAAAAGGTGTGTGCACATGTAGATATGCACATTTGTGTTATTTTCCTTAATTGGCTACAAAATAATATAATTAGGTTGGGGACTAGATCTTGGGAATTTGTCTATTATACTTCTGTTTGTTAAGGAACGTGCATAACACAGCACCCATGTAGGCTTGGCTTGTGGCATAGTTGTCAAATTTAGCATAGACATTCAGACAGATAAGCAACGTACTCTTCTTGTGTGTATCACCTACAAGCCATTATGGCTTAGTGTGTAAATCTGTATGTAACTATTGAAAAATCCACTTATGAATGTATATAGCTTAGAACTAATTTCTTCCCTTTGTTAATTCCTTGATATCAATGAGGTATTCTTCAGAAAATGTATGGACTGGTTGGTTGCATAAGGGCAGTTGTTATTTGGACGGAAAATTGTTAATGGTCAGGGATTTTCCACTAAAATATTTGCAAATATTCCTAGTCAAACATCAGTTTGGTTTCTTTTTGGGTTTTGAGCTTGCATCAGTCCATGTTCAGAACTTTAAAATTACCTTTGAATTTTTTAAACTTTTTATATCACTGGAACAGAAAGAGCATCTAAATTAAAGCTTCAAGATAACTTTATTTTTCAAGTATTTCTGGAATTATACTTCTGAACTGAGATTTTATAAGTTGGCTGTGTATTTTCCTGTGTTAAAACGCTGTTATTGAAAATGGTCAACCAAGCCTATGTCGCCCAAAATAAAAACGGGGGAATTGTGGATAACTGGCTAGCTGAAAAGGGTCACATAGACATAGTCCAGCTGGCTGGACAAAAATGCACATCGCTCTCAGCTTATCTGAAGTAAAGCAAAATACACTGTCTTTGGCTGTCCTTGTTACACAGTAACAGGAAGATTTTGGTGGGAAAAGAATGTTGCAGGTGGGAACAGATAACTACAGAAGAGAAACAAGGGGCGGGCTTGGTATTTAGGCAACTAACCAATAATGAGCTTAACTTTTGTAATATGTATGAGCTAATTATAAGAAGGCATAAAAGGTGACAGATACCCCCATTTGGGTGGAACAGTGGCCCCTTCCTGAGGAAAAATGTGTAGCCCTTCAGCAATTAGTCAAAGAACAATTAGCACAAGGACACCTGGAACCTTCCCATAGTCCTTGGAATACCCCTGTGTTTGTGCCAGAAAAGAAATCAGGCAAATGGTGCTTGTTACAAGATTTAAGGAAAGTAAATGATGTAATGGAGGGAATGGGAGCCCTGCAATCAGGCATGCCTTCCCCAACGATGATCCTGTGAAACTGGGACATCTTGGTAATTGATTTAAAAGACTGGTTTTTTGCTATTCCTTTACATGAAGCTGATAAATGTAAAATTGCTTTATCCATACCTAGCAAAAACAATATGACTCCTTGTAAGTGATACCAATGGATGGTGTTGCCGCAGGGTATGAAAACCAGTCCTCCTATATGTCAATGGTATGTAGCAAAGGCATTGTCACCTGTATGGGAACAATTTCCGCAAGCGTATTGTTATCATTATATGGATGATATTGTATCAGCTGCAAATAAAGCTGAACTTCAGCAAGTGTATCCAGTTTTGCAGCAGTCGTTGGCCACCTTTGGGCTATGTGTAGCACCAGAAAAGATTCAACAACAAGCCCTGTGGAAATACTTGGGAGTTAAGGTGCTAGATCAAACGCTTGAGCCACAGTCTATCCAGCTCAGAGTAAATGTCAGAACCCTAAATGATTTGCAGAAATTATTAGGGACCATAAATTGGGTAAGGCCATACTTGGGCCTTACAACAGACCAACTGAAACCACCCTTTGATCTGTTGAAGGGTGACACTGATTTGATGTCTCCCCGATCACTAACTGAAGAAGCCAGCTTAGCCCTAGAGAGGGTGGCCAATGGTCTGCAACAAAAAAGGGTACTCCGTGTAGACTTAGAATCTCCAATAAGTTTATATGTTGTCATTGCTAACTATCATCCCATGGGATTGTTGGGCCAATGGAATGAGTGCTGGCAAGATCTGCTACATGTCTTGGAATGTTTTTTATCTGTACAACCATGGAAGACAGTGAGCACTCAGATTGAACTAGCATTGAAAATCATCACCAAAGGATGTACATGGTAAGTTCAGCTCACGGGCCAAGATCCCAATTACTTGATAATTCCCATTGAATGTGATTATGTAAGCTGGTGTTTGACAAACAGTTTACCATTTCAGTTGGCTCTGGAAGGATTTAAGGGACAAATATCCTATCGTCTTCCCAGTCATAAATTGTTACAAACTTATTTGGACATACAAATACTTCAAAAGCTGCTGGCAGCAGATAGCCCAGTGCAAGGCCCTATGGTCTTTACAGATGGTTCTGGGATATCGGGAGAGTCAGTGGTCGCTTGGTATGATGGGAATCAATGGCAAGAATTGATACACTTGACACAGGGATCACCCCAATTAGTTGAACCTAGTGTTGTCATTGTTGCCTTTAAAACATTTTCTTGATGTGCTGTAAACATTGTTACAGACTCTGCTTATGTTGTGGATGTTGCGTGACGCATTGACTGCACGCTGCTTAAGGAGGTAAATTCAGAACGACTATTTCTTTTATCAAAAACATTATGGATGATAGTGAGCCAACATGCACATAGATATTACATTCTGCACGTCCGCAGTCACACTGGATTGCCAGGATTTGTCTGTGAAAGAAATGCCTGTGCTGATGCTCTTGCAGCTCCCACTTAGACTCCTCCAGTGCCAGATCTGATACGACAGGCCCTCATGTCTCATCTTTGTTTTCATTAGGGGGCTCGGGCACTGGTCCGTCAATTTAAAATATCTTTTGCGGATGCAAAATCCATCATCACTGTTTGTCCAGAGTGTCAGCGGTTGGGTCCCGGACTGATGTTTCCAGGAGGGGTCAATCCACGTGGATATCAGTCTTTGGATCTGTGGCAAACTGATGTCACACATGTGCCTTCTTTTGGTCATTTACAGTATGTTCATGTCTCTGTTGATACCTTCTCAAAAGTTGCATGGGCATCGGCCCATACTGGGGAGAAGGCTCTGGATGCCATTTCACATATTTGACAGGCTTGGGCTGCTCTGGGGGTTCTGAAGCATCTCAAGACAGACAATGGACCAGCATATTCATCTGCGTGCATGGCCAAGTTCCTTGCCTCTTGGGGGGTGGAACATGTTACTGGCATCCTGCATTCCCCAACTGGCCAAGCCATTGTGGAATGTGTTCATCATACATTAAAGCTACTTCTTGAAAAACAAAAAGGGGGAATGTGTTCTGAGATTCTGTGTGCTCGTCTATGGAAATCTGTGTATACGTTGAATTATTTGACTGTGCTGGCTGGGAAAGTGTGTTCTGTGATTATCTCTCATTTCTTGCCTTTGCAGGGAGGAGATCCTCCTATTCGAGCAAAGGTCTTAATGTGAGACCTACAGACGGGAAAGTGGGCAGGCCCATGGGATTTAATTACCTGGGGTTGAGGGTATGCTTGTGTCTCCACAGTTGCAGGGCCACGGTGGCTTCCTGCTAGGTGTGTTAAGCCTGTTTCAGATCCTAGAATTGACAAGAGGACATCAGATACCGGCTGTTCCATAGATCCCTTGAGAGGGGAGTCACAGCATCTGGGTGACCCTGATGCAGAGCCTGCATCAGATGCAGCTTTGCGCCTTCTTAATTCAGCCTGGACAGCCTTTCCATATATCCTGCCAAGGGCCCTGCAATAGATGATAGACACAGCCTTTTTGGTTAAAAACAAAAAGGGGGGATTGTAGAGGAATGAAGGCAGTGGGTTGATTAGCATTGATAATATGGAGCTGTGGCCTTGCTTCGAAGGCAGTGGGTTGGTTGACATGGATGATGTGCAGGTGTAGCTCATTCCTGCTAAGTAGTTAAATAGCCCTGAGGATGGTGAGAGAAGGGGTTGGATGGAGGAGTATCATTGTGGTCTGATCTCTGGAGGAAGGAGATACAGCATAGACAGTAGAATCTGACTGACAGTAAAAGCCTTGTTGCAGCCTACTAGCTTGACTGTTGCAGCACAAGCAAACAAGTGGCGCATAAGGCCAGCTTGGATGAGCAGTGATCTGCTAGAACTTAGGTGGAAAAGGAAGGTGTATGGACATTGGAAGCAAGGGCAGGAGACACAGGATGACCACAGAGATGTTGTTTGCCACTGTAGGGAATAAATTAGCATGGCCAAAACTCAATTAGAGTTCAAGCTGGCCAGCACTGTGAAGGACAACAAAAAGGGCTTTTTAAAATATGTTAACAGCAAAAGGAGGATCAGAGATAACAGTGGTCTGTTATTTGATGAGGTCGGTCACCTCACAAATAGGGACATAGACAAAGCAGAACTGTTTAATGATGTTTTTAATGCTGATGATGGGCCCTGGGACCCCAGAGCCCTGTGTTGGAAGACCATGAGTAGGGAGATGATAAAGTCCCAGCTGGCTCTGAACTTCTTTGAGACTTGCTGCTCCAGCTGGATGCGCATAAGTCTATGGCGCCCGATGAGATTCATCCCAGGGTACTGAATTTGCTGGCTGATGTCATTGTGGGAGCTCTCTCCATTATTTTTTCAACTGTCTTGGGAATCTGCAGAGGTCCCAGTTGACTGGAAGCTGGCAAATGTTGCTCCAATTTTCAAGAAGGGTAAGAAGGAAGACCCTGGTAATTACAGGCCTGTCCGTCTCACTTCAGTGCCTGGTAAAATTATGGCGGTTTCTCTGGGAGTTATTGAAAAACCCTTGAGAGACAATGCAGCAGTTGTGAACGCGTGTTGACTGTGACCAAGGGGAAAGTCCTGCTTCACTAACTTAATTTCCTTTTGTGACAAGGTCACCCATCTAGTTGACCAAGGGAAGCCAGTAGATGTTGGTTTTTTTGGATTTTAGCAAAACTTTTGATACTGTCTCTCACAGTATCCTTCTGAACAAAATGTCCAGCATGCAGCTAGACAAGTCCATAATATGTTGGGTGAACACTTGGTTGATGGGTCAGACTCAAAGAGTGATAGTAAATGGGGTTACATCAGGCTGGTAGCCAGTCATGAGTGGGGTGAACCTTTCTTCTCCCCCATAGGGACTCCTATTGGGTAAGAACTTTGACTTATGCATGCTAAATAACTAACTAATTCTAGCTGTCATTGGTAATTACAGTTTTGGTTATATATAGTTTGGTTGTGTATCATTTCAAGCTTGTTTTTGCAGACAGTCCCTATCACCAGCAATCATGATTCTTAACTTGTCATGATTTTATGGTAAAGAGTTTTATTCTGTAAACTGTTAGTATGAGTCCTTTGTGGATGCTAAAAGTTGCCAGCAGCGGGCAAAACACATTTAAACAAAGTGGGAAGACCTGTCGAGGGGTCCCCCTGATGCTATTGGCATGTTTCCCTGAACAAGGCAGTCGAATTGCCCTTGGATCCAGTGGCACTGTTCAATGAAGGATTCCTGTAACGGGATGCTGACAGACTGGTCGGGCACAAGGGTCTCGGCTTTTCTGGGGTGCTAATAGACAGGTCAAACACCTGGGGTTGAGAGGATTTCCCTCCCCCCATTTTTCACATGAGTGACCAAGATGGTGAAAGGTCTCAAGGGCAAGATTTAGGAGGAGCAGCTGAGGTCACTTAGCTTGTTCATCTTGGAGAAGAGAAGGCTGAGGGGTGACCTCATTGCAGTCTGCTACTTCCTCAAGGGAGGCAGTGGAGGGGGAGATGCTGATCTCCTCTCTGGTGACCAGCAATAGAACACAAAGAAATGGAATGAAGCTGTGTCAGAGGAAGTTCAGATTGGACAATAGGAAAAGGTTTTTCACTGTGAGGGTGGTCAGTCCCTGGAACAGGCTCCCCAGGGAAGTGGTCATGGCACCAAGCCTGTCAGAATTCAAGGAGCATCTGGACGATGCTTAGTCATATGGTTTAGTTTGAGGTAGTCCTGTGATGAGTAGGGGTTTGAGATTGGACTCGATGATCCTTATTGGGTTCCTTTCAACTTGAGATCTTCTATGATTCTATAATAATGACAAATGAGAAGCAGCATGTGTTTTGGGGGGCCTGGAGTAATTAGAATTGTACAGACAACACAGGTGTGATCTACTCTAAGCTCTGAAAAGCAGCATTAATTCCTTTCCATATATACTGGACATATTTTTCATGGTAATACGAAGAAGGCTTTTTTTAGGGACATCACTGGTAGGGCATAGTTATCCTGTGATCCACTCATGCACTCAGAGCTTTCTCTTATTTGGTTTATAAACTCCAGATCATCCTCCTCTCCCACTTCCCCTTGTATCAGAAATTCCTGAGAGAAGTCAGTGTATAGTTTTGTAGTTTCAATATATATAGCTTTAATTTCCTAGTGCTCTAGACTTTATGTCCCTTTATGCCAGGGGTCCTCAAACGTTTTAAACAGGGGGCCGGCATGTGGATGAAGCAGCAGGAAGTCATCTGCGGCTGCTTGTTCCCCCCCCCCCCCCCCCCAACCCCCGGCGGGGAGGCGGCAGGGTGGGTCTGTAAATACCGGGGGCTGGATTGAGGACCCTGGGGGGCTGTAGTTTGAGGACCCCTGCTTTATGCTTTTCTGGTTATCCACTGTGTTTACAGTATCTTCCAATGTTGTGTTACAAAGTTTTGTCTGCAGAATGCACCTGGGTAGGGTTTTTTGTATTACATTCAACAATGACCGTATTTCAAATACAAGCTTCATATTTTTTTCTTGATTTTGCTTAATTCTACTAGTAATCTTCCTCTAGGTCAGTAAGCTCCTTTTCAGCATGTATAAATCCCCCCCCCCCTTTTTTTTTTCCTGTCTTAAATAGAATAATTAAGCTATCACTTCAGAATACTGAGTGTGTTACTTAATCCTTTTTGTTTTCTTGCTTTGTTTTTCATTTGCTAATAAGTGGAAAAGGCTTTTTTCTTTTATCATAGCTTCTCAATGTAATATTTTCTTCAAAGTAATTCCATACACACACACACACCTGCATGTATATAAAGGTAAAGGATACATTTAGGATCTCTTAAACCTGGCAGCTAGCAAATTGCTTTACCATAGCTGCAGTGTCTTTATTCCTTTTTTCAAGGAATGAATAAATGGCATAATTTACATGGTACCATTCCTCAGAAGGCAGGAAATTACTGGTAGTCACAACTTACTGAACATATGAAGAGTTTGGGGCATGGGAGCAAGAATAAAAGAGATTTGGCATGTGTAGGACAATAGAGTTCAGTGTCCTGGTTAATCCTGCTTTCCTCCAACTTTCATCCTTAAAGTGCGCGAGCAATCTGTTCGCTGTGCTACTTCTTCCATGGCTGGTCCAATCCTGGAAGCAGTTCTTCTGCCTTTGCATAGCATGAAGCCCAAGCTGGTAATTTCAGCAGGTTCTGAGGGTCCCTGAAAGCAAAGTTTGCTCTGATTTCTCTGCACTGTTTTGTTACTATGGGGGAATTCACTTGAATGTGGAAGAGAGGTAACAAAAATAATTCTACCAAATCAAAACAGAATCCTGAAGAACAAGCTTCTGGCAAAACCACCTTCTCATTCTGTACTCTTATTCTGGAAAGGACTTCACTGTAGATACAACCCAACAGTCAAGATATATGTGCATCTGGCATGGGAGCTATGCCAATTATCATTCTGGAAATTGGGTACTGAGAAGCAGCGTGTTTTTACACAAAACAGTCTCCTTGTGAGTTAGATGCAGCCGGGATAACTCTTCACAGAGCTCATTGAACTTTCTAGTTTCTGTATGTGCTTCTGTGATTCAAATGTTTGGGTTTGGGTTTTTTTTAACCATAGCCCCCATCTTCCCTGAGTAGGGGAAGTTGAATTTTAAAAAAGCACTCATAAATACGCAAAGAAAATTTCTAGAGCAGTTCTCAACTTTCTCAGAGCCTTGTTTTTCAAAGCCATGTTGAGGGCTGAGAATTATTTCCCTTCCTCATCTGCTGAAAGAAGCACAAAAAGAAAAGTTATTTTGGTTCTTTGCTGTGACATTTGGCATTTGACTGAGGCATTTCTTTTAAGCAGTTGCCTTGATAATTTGAACTGACTGCTGGCTCCACTAAGATGACAAAAAAGTCATTTTAGATGTAAGAGATGGGATTATAGGAAGGCTTTTGTCTGTCTGCACTGCATATACTAGAGATCCTGTAGGTTTTTCTCAGATGTGTGACTCATTTTTTGTTGAAAGTTGCAGGTTATTAATAATGGAGAATGTAAGTACAATTTAGGATGTATTAGCTGAAACAATTTTTTTCCTACCCATCTATAAGATTTGAACAGGCAAGTCCTAAAATCACTGGAACTGTTAATATGTCAGATAGCTACCTATCTATTGGAATTACTGTTAGAGCGGCATAAAAGAAAAACAACTGTGTGTAGTGTTTGGTTTATATGTATTAATGTGGTTTCATAGTTCTGTTGTTTATAAGGGCAGAAAAATTATATAAAAGCTTAGGCTTCAGGCAGTTCTGAAAAGCAGAAACTTAAGGTTTGTCTGGATACTTAACTCTAATAATTGCCTTTTAAATTTAGCTTTAACCATTTGCATAACCTTCTAATAACCCAAATAAGTCACTTGTACAGCCTTGCAATGAGATTCAATTGGTATAGTCCTTCCAAAAACAGTTGATGTACTTTTGCTGCCTTTAGAAATAGTGCTTATACAAATTATAGGCTGTGGATAAATTAGTCTTCAGTTCCATGTTTTAATTTCTGCAAGTATTGGTATAATGTAATTAGAAGAAAAATTGATTCAACATAGATTATATAAAATGTAGTATTTCAGTAATGCAGCTTTTGAATGTTCTGTGGTAATACACACCTTTCTAAGGTATTTTTCAGAGTTTCTGTTATTATGTGGCCAAATTCCTTATTATGAAAAGTTCTATAATTCAGTCCCCACAAGTTATTGTCCGATATATTGTTACTTTCTTATATACATCGTTATTTGGTGAAATGGAACATTGTATGACTGAATGTATTTTTGGTTTTTGAGAAGTTGTCATGTTCCAGGGTCTTCAGAGATTATGCTACTCAGAGTAGCCTTTTCCATATTGCTTCAAAATTGTTTGAAGAAAACTAGCAATGAACATTATACTAAGATTTTTATTATGACTTGTGAAAATTGAAGTTGATGATAACGCTTGTAGTGTCCATAATTGTAAAGGCATTCCTGATCAGACTTTCTGTTATATTTAGTCTTTATTTTAATAATTTTTAGTGTTTATGACTCTTTAGTTATAATTTACACTGGTTTGGAATTCTTGTGTTCATTTATCATTGCTTTGTATGCACTTTTTCTTTGATAATTCTAAGTTATATTTTAAATTTTTCTTACTGCTCATTCCGAATGCCAATTTTATCTGCCCCTTTTGTTGTTTTCTTATTTTACTTATATGATGTAAAAGATGTCTGTGTGTCTTTGAATCTAATGCATTTTATTCTCATTTTTGAGATTCTTCATGTGTACAAAGCAAGCTTCAAAGATACTTTCTTGACTATGTCAGCCTTTATTCTAATACAAATTCATATTGCTTTTGTTTGTACTTTCTTTTTTGATATCTAGACTCATGTAAAAAGAACATACTAGTTTACTGATTTACAATTCTGGTTCAGTTCTTTAAATTTGCTCCCACAATAAGTAGTTCCTATGGTCACTCTTCAGTTTATCATGATCAATTCTACATTGTCAACAAGTGTTTTTAATGATGACTTCATATCCATCTCAGTCTTTTGTGTTCAGTTTTATTTTGCTTAACCATTCTCCCTGTTAAGCAGTATCGCAAAATGCTCAGTGATGGGGGTTATCATTCCAATGTTCCCCACTCTAAATATTCAAGCTTGTAATTTTAAAATTTTGAGAATTGTCTTCTTATTTTAATATCTGGCAAAACACAATCTAAATTAAATTAGTCTGTAGTATTATGTAAAACCTTATATGAAGTAGACATATGAAACAGATTTTCTCTAATTATACAATGTTAACCTTGCTTCAAGAAATTAGTCTAGAAAAATGACTGAGATGTCATGTCAACTAAAGGATGACACAGAAAGCTGCAAGTTAAATTTAAGCATATCAGAGGCTTATGGTATAATGATGCATACTCAGATCTTTTTAATAAACTTCCATAAAGAAGTTTGCTTTCTAAAACAAAACATTCCAAAAAACCCACATTTAGAGATTTCTTCCCCATACTGTTCTTTTGAAACTTCAGCTTTCTTGATTGCTGAATGAATGGTCCATGTGTCAGATTAACTCTTTAAATGTAGGAATATCTCTGTGGTCTTTAAGGAATGGTAGTTAGGCTTTTTCTTTGTTTTAAACATTGATATCTTGGGAGAAATATTTACTCCCTTTTTGTAGTATAAATTAAAATTAGAATTATGTTGAACTCACAGTAATCTTTGTTTTGGTTTCAGCTTTGGCCATGTTTGACTTTCCTTTATCTTTCCTTACACCATGAGTTTACTCTTGCATAGAAGCTTACCTCTGCACCAGTGAGGTTTTTTTCAGCTTCAGAAATTGTACATTTCATACAGGTTGATCAGGCTGTGAATGCTACTTGCTACAATAGTTAAGCACTCCAATTACATAAATTTTACAACACCTTGCTATTTAGAAGCATCATTTGAATGTACTAGAGATTAGGTTACAGACACTGTTTAGAAGGTGAAAAAGTGCAAAGGAAATATTTAGCTATTTCTCTTGTTTATGAATGAGCTCTCACTTAATGTATATTTCTTTAAAAATTAAAAAAGTGTTTGTATTTTTAATGCAAATATGCATATTTATATATTATTTGCTAAATTCAATGAAAAACAGATGTTTTTCATGCTGTACCTCAATTTGAAAAGGAAAAATATAAAGTGCAGCTTTACTAAAAGGCAATTTCAAAAAATTATGTAATTGGATTATATTTTTACATTTAGAATGTTTCTCTGTCCTCTTTCTGTTACTTCTAACTTGCTTCTGGAAGCTGAAATTGTATTACATGGTTTACATCTTTGTTACCAAGTAAATAGAATTCATTTCTGCAAAACATATTTTGGAAGCTGATAACATCTTTTACAATCACTTATTTATGGCTTTTTCTTTTGCATAGATGCTTTAAAAAGTAATAATTTGTTTTGTATTAAACAGAAATTGTAGTTGCTGAAAGTGGTATTGTCATTAAGAAACTGCTGCAAACCCAGCCAGCACACCATGGTGAAATTATTAAGCATATAGCAAAACTCTTGGATAACATTACAGTGAGTATTTGTGTACAGTGTCTTATTTTCCTTGTTGACTGATAAAAAACACACCATTTCCTTTGAATTTGGACCATAAATAGAAATAGATATATTAGAAAAGTACAATGTAATTTTTTATTTTTTACTTTTTGTAAAATATATTTTTTCATTATTTTAAGGAAAAGGAAATAGTTATCAGATGGCATCAATTTGTGCCTCAAATCTGGGAAGCTATTTTGCAAGAGATACCTGGAAATACTGAGTATTGCCAGTACCGTTAGGCCAAGATAAAAATGGAGGGTTAGCTTTTAGAACGTGGAGTGGGTAAATTGAAATGAAAATAAGGGCAAAGCAGCAATTAACTTGAGGATTTTCAACCTGATGTCTTACTGATCTGGAGTGGAGTTTAAAAAAACTTAATTCTAAATCTTTTTCGTACCTCCAAATCACCTGACCTTTCCATGTTACCAGGCATGCTGCTCTGTTCGTGTTGCAATGTTTCTTGAAGTCACATTTTTATCTTCTGGATATTTAAGATTCTGTAGCATTTAACAGTAAAATTTGCATTATTGTGCATTACCTAAACTTCAGTTTAAGGATAGTTGTGTTAATATTTACTAGCCAAATTCTCCGCATACTACCAGTTATTGATAAAACATTTAGTGGTCTATCCTAAATTATAGTGTAGGGCTGAAGACCATTAGCTACCTATTATATCATACCCCAAAGGTGACAGAATTTTATCTGTCAATAATTTTTTTTCTGTAGATGCTATGAATAGGACTGCTCAGTTTCATATAATTACACATTTATTGATGATGGAGCAATAAATAGTTTCAAATCATTGAAACTTCTATTTTCCATAGTTGAATTCGGCAAAGTTTGGAATATTAAAAGAAATGTGGTCTTCTCGGTCCATGCTTACTGAACAGATAAACAGGTCTTTGGCCACTAAGAGCTGATGATCAAGCTTCATAACTGATGTAAAGAAAATATCATTCTACTGGATTGTTCATAACCGGAATCTAAAGAAGCTATGAGATACTGCTGTTTATTATAAAATAGGTAATGCTTATTTGATATGTAATTATTACCTGTGTTTTCAGAAAATTTCTGCAATGTTTTGATTGATAATTACAATCTTATGAATTGTGTATAATCTTGTACACATCTTTTCCAAATGAGTTTGTCATCTTATTTCCAGATATTTCTTATAAAAGAGAAAATAGTTGTTTTATAAATACTGTCTAACACTTAGAAGAGTTTTGTAGCTATTTTATACAAGTAATACTTCTGAGTAAATATGTCAAGTTTTAAATAGAGATTTTTTTTAAAAAAGAAAATCCTTTTTTAAGTTGCATAAAGTGAAAAAATAAGATGTAGTACTTGAACTACTGTGACGTACTAACGTTGTACAGAATAACAGAAGATGGTAGATAGTAGAACAGCCTGTGGAACAGAACAGTCATAGGAATAAACTAAAAGTCAATATCTGAATCTGAATGCTGCTTTTTATTCAAGAAGAATCAGTGATAGTGATGCTGTAAGCTCTCCAGGATGGTTGTTGTACATATTTTTTTTACATTTTTCCCTGTAATTTTTGCATAACAACTTCCAGAAATTTTTCTTCCTTAGTAAGTTTAGGACTTTGGATTAAAGAATAAATTTCAAATAAGTTCATGGATACAATTTTTGAGTAGCCTTCCTGATGCCATATCACTATCCTGAAATAACTTGCACCTCGTGTTTAAAAATGGATGTATTTCTTCAGACACTTCTGAAAAGGATAAGCATATTTTCCCACATATTTAGGAAAGTGATATTTGCATTATATAATTACTGAGGATTTTGACACTTAATGAAGCATTACTGGAATTCCTGAGATCTGCATGTGTATTTTAAACATTGATCTCACTATGCAACAATGCTTGTGAGCTGACATAATACAGTTGCCTTGGGTTTTGTCTGCTATAAGATGTAGAGACACGAAGCAAGAATTCCTGATCCTTACTACATAGACATACAATATATATACATACACACTTTTGTACACACACATTTTACGCTGATTTTTCTAACCTCTTATGTTGAGGAAAGTTTTTCTGAGCTCATTTTTAATTTGGGATTGAAATTTAAGGGACCTACCCTATTCCTCTATGCAAAAGCATACCACGGTCTTTAAAGGATTCTTGCATTTGGATGTAGGAGAAGCAGCCAAATGATATGACCTTGAATGGATTTGAAAGAAACTGGAGGGGTGTGGGAGTGTGGGCAGAGAAATTCTTTGGTGCTTCTTGGAGTTGAATTTAATTTAATACTATGTAAAATACAGCAGAAAACATGAACAGAATTAAATACAATTAAATAGAAAAGTACTTAAGGTAAAACTGAACTTTTTGATTGTTCTGCCATGTTTTAGTTTAGGTAAATGGTGAACACTTGGCCACTAAAATAAACATAATTGGTGTAAAATGCATGGAGTGACATTTCGGGTCAGTGCCTGAATTTGTTGCATTCATGTTGTTATAAATTTCACTTGTGTTAGCCTCAGATTGTGATTGTCAGTGACAAGGTGCCTAAAAATCTTTCATAGCAATGTTTCTTTCAGATCATACAATCTGACATTTACTCATTCTTGTCTTCATCTTCTTCATCTTCAGAAGGCATTTAGAAAGTGATAGGATGAATACTAAGCTAAATATATCTAACCAGCTATAAGAAATATTAGAAAGCTCAATTAACTACTGAACTCTTATAGACCACTGACTCTTATTTACAATAAATCTTAGGATTTTTTTAGGATCTGTTTCAGTTTGTCCTCTGATGTTTCTTATGTATCTGAAGAGAATGCTTATTTTTCTTCATTTGTGTTTGTACCTTAAACTTCTCAGGTGTGCCCAGGAAAAGATCTATGACATCTGTTTTATGTCTTGTATTTGTTGAGTACCTAGACCTGTACATATTCCAGCTCCTTTCCTCCACACGCTTCAAAAGCTGTAATTGAAAAATGCAGGTTTGTTGGTGTTCTGAAGATATTCAGTAAGAGAATAACTGGATCTATTTAAACTTCTGTTTTTAAAAAATCATTGAAATGTTCCCATCTGGCTGTTAAAGCCTTAATATGTCATCATGCTTTATAATTTAATGACTTAGATCTCTGGCCCACAATTTACTAAGTGCTAGTTTGTGCTAGGTGTTTACTCTGAGATAGGCATAATTAGTTTTGTCTATATAGTGTTTAGTGTAGCAGGAATTTTAAAAAATATATATGTAGGAAAGGGGCATTTAAAGAAGAATGATACAGGTTGAGTCTAAAAGTCCACCCTCCAGAAGTGGGGTGAGCAGAAGTGCACATAGTAGTCAGCGTATGAAGGAGAAATTTTATGCAGTGACATAATATTTCTTTTGCATTTGTATATCTTGCTTTCCTGAGGTTGTCTGCCTTTTGACTTCTGCAGAACATTGACTTAACGATTCTACAATTCTCTGAAAATATTCATGATTCCAAGATGTTTTCCCCTAGAAATAGTTTGGAGTCTATTAGTATGTTTAGAACTGTTTTTCTGAAGTTCTGTTATTAATGTTTCAAGGCCAGCTGCATCACTTCTGCCAATTTTTAAGTATCACTAATAAGTCATCTTCAACTGTTCAGGCTCTGGTTTAGTTTAGATTACCTTGAATAATTTTGTGTCAACAGACTGTCTCCTCCCTAGATAGTCCTCTTCTAGCTTACTTGAAAATCTGTTGAGCAGCATATTTTCTCCTATAGGTCCCTGTGGGACATCTGATGATTGACATCCATTGTTAACTTTTTCTCTTTTCTATTTTCTAATCCTTTTTTATTCATGAAGATGCCTTTCCATCCTGTAAAGAACGACTTTTTCAAAGATGTTGATGAGGGGCTTTTGAAAAAGTAGACTATATGACACATATTTGATGAGAGAATATTCTAAAAAAATATTCTCTCATCAAATGTGTCACACAGATGTATAGTCTACTCTTTTTTTTTTTTTTTTTTTTTTTTTTAGAAAATATCTTTCCTTCAAAACACCTATGTTCCAGAATTTTTCTAAGTACAAATACTTGCCGATTTAATCTGAATTAAGTTTTAAAGTGGATTGGTTAGACTACATTGATTAAACTGAATTAACACAAGACACTTTCTTACATTCAAAGTATGTGTAATTGATTTATATTAATTCTTGTTATGTTGTTTTAGCTTTATTTATTCTTAAAATGAATTATCTCTGAGTCTCAATTATGTTCTCCATTTGTGTATTTCCTCATATAAACAAGCTGCCGTAATTTCCAATTCAGTTTCTCCCTTTTTCTTTTCAGAAAAATAATTTATGATGGTACTTTGTACCCTGTAGTGATGGTTTTTTGGTGGTGGTAATCTTTTGTAGTTCTGGTGTGACTTTTCTCCAGACTTTTTATTTATAGCATTACTAAGCCAGTCTTTTTCTTTTGATAGCTAGTGAATTCTGACATCCTTGATTTTGGTTACAGACATATTCTTAGTTCCTTCTAGAACATGAGAGAAGTCTGAAGTGTTTTCTAATCTAGAGATGGGGAGGAACATTTCCTGATGTGATAAAAACAGGATAAGGAGTTGTAAAATTAGAGGAAAAATAAGATACATGCATGTAGCTTTGGAGAGCTTAATATTTGGGGGGAAACATGTCACTTATGGAAGCAATTAAGAATTATTAATTACTGGGAAGATGATGGTTGGATTGGGATTCTTATTACTAGAGTAGGTGACTGGGAGTATGTGGCACTTTTTGCTCTATCTGTTCATCCAACAATAACAAACTTAAGAATACTGCAGAGGAACTTATGTAAATACCACTTATTGCTGTGTTTCTGATAAGGCTTCACAGCAGAGGTGGCTTGCTTGCTTTAAGTTCTTTCCCTCAGTGTTGGGAAGGTGTCACAAGGTATGACATTCACATACCTATTTCAGTTCTGTAAGCTTTAGTTTCTAACCATATTTTTGTTCCTAGGATGCATTTTAATAATGTATTTTTAAACTTTTATATAAGTAATGCCTTAATGAACAATTCTTTTAATTTGATTATTTATTTACTTGCTCTAATATCTAGGTAATGTTTTATCATTTGGGAGGAATATGTGGCCTTTGGGACATTGTTTTCAGGATCACTGTACATTGAACTTGAAACAAATACTCAGCTTGAATAAAACACAATTTAAAAATCCCTGTACACTATATAGGAAGTGGCAGTCATCAGTGGAGATACTTTTAAAAGGAATTTTATGGGTAGAGGTTCAAATAATGGAGGAGTCCTTGAAGGTCTGCCATTTAAAAACAAAAAAACCCCAACACTTGTCTTTTACTCCTATTCTTTCACGTGTAGCTTTTCTTCTTGTTGCTGTCTGACATTTCACATCAACATCATCCCTCTTTCCATTTCTGATTCAAAGTAAAATTTTAAAAATTGCTGGGCATTAAATCTTTTTTCTGGATGCAGAGAATTAAACCTAATTTGTAATTTGAATTTCTTCTTGTTTTGTGACAAATGTGGATAACCAGAATTGTTGATTTTAAGTTGTACTTTAACCTGGTATATTGTGTAATAAGGTTAGAGCTGAAGTATTATAGCTTTTGAATTATGCTGCTTAGAGTGATCTGTAAAATCTTTACAGATGTCTAACTGCTGTAAGGAACTAGAATATTGCTTTGAGGGGAGAGGGACTGGCTGGTATTATTTTTTATTTTATTTTTTAACTGTTTATTTTCCTCCAGACAGGTAATGTAGAACATTACAGTAGAAACTGCCTTCTGGTACTAAGGCTTGAAAAGTGCACTTAACCACTTGCTCAAGGCATATAGAATAAAATATCAGGCAAGGTAATTTACAATCTTGTTTGCCTTTGAGGATAATGCAGTGCAGGGCTGAATAATGAAAGTATTTTTTCTTAAATTTTTGTCAATTCAAGGTCCCTACTTAAGCTATACTGGAAAAGGCAATGAAGGTCTAGAATTGACTTAATTTCTTGTTTGCTGTTTTGAATGCCCTGGAAACAATGGCTGCAGGAACATGCACTTGATATTATGTGCTTGAGGACTGGAAGACTTAAACAGGGGAAAAAAGTCTGAAAATATTATGTGATTTTTGACCCCAAATTAATCCAGTGACACAGAAACATTGGGTTCATCAGTTCCACATATAATTTTCATTAAAATGGCTTCTATTCAGGGTTTGATTTTAAAAGCCTCTAATTGATATTGATTCTTTTTGCACAAAATTGTTTAACATACAGTATTTACATAGTAAGCTAACCACCTGGTTAAAAGGCAAAATTTCATGAGATATTTCATCTGTCTTGCATTGTCACTGTTTTTCAAATTAAGATTTGTTTCATTTACTCATTTTGCATTCTAAAATTAGGTTTTTACTCTAAGAATTATGTTTTACAAATTGGTTTAATATAAGATAAAAAACTTTAAAGAATAAACCAATGTACATTTAAATATTTCATTGTGGTTTTAAAATGTAGTCCTGGATTGTGATTTGAAGAATCATTTTACCAATATACAAGCAAGGATATCTTTATTCAGCAGCACTGGGTGCATTGGGGGATTGCTCCACCAAAGTCATGCACCCTGAGGGGACTTTTCAGTCTCTCCTTTATACAGGCTACTCATACCTATTCATTAATTTTCCAGGAAATCGTTTACATATTCATTACAATTCCAGGAAATCATTTACATATCTCGCGCCTGCACAATATCCTTGAGGAGTGGTTGTCTGGGGGTCTTCAGGATGAAGATCGTGAGTCTTCCTCCAGTGAACTTTTTACGTCTTTGTCTCTGCAGACTGTTCCTCGCTAAACTAGTGACCATGATTTAAAGTCCTTGTCTTTGCAACGTTGCATAGATAACAAGAATTTAGGACCAAATGGCCTTCTTAAAGATAACAAAAATCCAAGGGATTAGCAATTAGTACATCCTTTATACCAACAATAAGGGTCTTTGGATGTTTCCCAACTTTCAGATAAACATAAGTATATTATTCTTTAGATAAGTGGCACATCTTTCATCATTCAATTGGACTAGGAAAAGTACAATACTGATGTTTGTCTTTCATAATTAATACTGTCTTTGAAATTGGTATGCTCTGTGAGCTACTTGTTTATTATTAAAAGACACTAATATGAAAAGGAATGTTTCTAATAGGCTGCTGCCCAAACTGGGGTAGTTGGTGATCTCTTGTACAATTCTAATTTTTTAACAAGTCTGTAATGAAGTATTTAAGAAAAATATATCTAGCATAAGAATATATTGGGCAACTTCAGATTTCAGTTATTTAGAGGTATCTATCTGTACAGCAGGCAACCTGAACTGCTCCAAAATTCCAAAATTTAATGTACCACTCTATTAATATTCCTTAGCTCAATTTAAATAATAGTTTGGGATAATAGTTGGTTCCCATTGTAATTCTGACACAAAGATATTCAGATAGGAATTACTAACATATGCCAGAAAAGTAATTGAAACATATATGTAAGAATTAGTGCTTTGAGAACCGCAATGCTGAATTTATCAAGCTTGTCTTTTCCTCTGAACCTTACCAAAAAGCAGAACTCTCACTGACTTAAGTATAAGCTTATTTAAAAATGTCACTGTATAGTGTAATGCAAAGTGTTAGTACAAATGTTTTTTACTTATAAAAAAAAAAAGGCAGCAAAATTACCTGAAATGGCAATTACAGTTGGAAGCTTTCCTTGGATATTTTTTTTCTTTCTAAATTAAATTCAGTCATTTGACAGAACAGTCATGTTTTTTCCCTAATAGTTCAATATCTGTTGAGCAAGAGTCTACATACAACTTGAGAGAACCATAGTCTGAAGATGTTATGCCAGACATGCTTCTGCCTAGAAGACTTTTCTCAGTGCATTCTTTATTCCTTCCTCTCAAGGAAAGAAAACAATATTATCAGGGTGTTCTGGTTTAACCCCAGCCAATAACCAAGCACCACACAGCCAGTTGCTCACTCCCCCTCACCCAGAGGGATGGGGGAGGAGAATCAGAAAGGAATGTAAAACTCCAGGGTTGAGATAAGAACAATTTATTAGGTAAAGCAAAAGATGGGCATGCAAGCAAAGCAAGGTATTCATTCACTACTACCCATGGGCAGGCAGGTGTTCAGCCGTCCCCAGGAAAGTGGAGCACCATCACGCATAACGGTTACTCGGGAAGACAAATGCCATAATGCCAAATGTCTCCCCTCCTTCCTTCTTCCCCCAGTTTATATACTCAGCATGACATCATATGGTATGGAATACTGCTTTGCCTAGTTTAGGATGCCTGCCCTGACTGTGTCTCCTCCCAATTTCCTGTGCCCCTCCAGCCCTCTGGCTGGCAGGGCCCAAGGAACTGAAAAGTCCTTGATTCAGTACCTGTTCTGCACCTGGCTTCTTGTTTGTGCAGAGCTTGTTTTCTTTCTCAAACTGCTTGTTTCAAGGACAATATAAAGTTGCTCTGCAGCTTCAACTAACAGGCCTGGGTTGTCCAACCTGGACAATGGTAACATATGTCCTCGGTCCTTTAAAAATCCCTCTACATATCCCCCTTTTTCTTTTTGGACAACCCATGTCTGTTTCACAATAGATGGTAAACGTTTCTTCACACAAGAAAATAAACAGCTAAAAACTAAAAACATTACAACAATGATTATAACAAAGTATATGCCTTCCGTCAATAATGTCTTTAACCAACCTGTTATCCCCAATCCTCTCAACCATTCATCGAAGGGTTTATCATCAACAAGAATATGCTTCATGTTTCCCTGCAGTTGCGACAACTTCTTGTGCATTGATATGGAATGATCGGAAAGGTTCACACAACACATCCCTTCAAAATCCTCACAACCGTGCCCATGTGCTAATAACAAAAAATCTATTGCAGCTCTATTTTGTAACGTAGCATGCCTAGTACTATCTACATCAAGCAATAACAAACTTAAAATCTGTGATGTAAGATTAAATTGTTTCCCTCCCCAGCACGCTAACCTTCGGATATTCTTAGCATTTAATGCTGCCATTGCCCCCGGCATAAATATGGAGGCCAGGACATTTGCTGTTACTGAATGTAGATCGACTTGGTCATTACATGTTTCATCAAAGGTGCGCTGTGCCCTCTGTGATCTGTGAGATTGTGGAGCCATTTTCACTAAGTCTTTCATGTGTGGAGCAAAGAAAGTCAAATGCCCTAAATAACATGGTCCACCAACAGGATACAAAGGAATCCCTGGCCATGCTCTGTCCCCACATATAAAAAAGACTCCCAGTGGCAACTGATAACCCCCTGATACATTTACATGGAAACCCCCAGTTTTTAATTCACCCCAAACAGGTGAACCGGTTAGATTTTGAAACCCTGTATAAAACCCCCGTTCACCTTGATGTGTTAGCCATAACTGCCATGGGTCACCAAACCAAATTACTCCAGTGCCATTCACGGGTTGAAGTGGTGATGACATGTGGGTACAGTCTGCCATACCAGTTGCAGTAACATTAACATATTCAACAGGTACAACGCTAGCCAATAGGTCTAACTCCTGCAAAGCTAAATGATGTGGCTGATTTAAATTCTCAATAACTGTCTTCTGCCACGCTGCATTACACATAGAAGGCCAAACATATTGCCCATTTGGACTCATACATGTACCATTCTGATTGGAAGTCAGATTCCATGCTTTAACATTCCAAAACCTATCAAAATTTGTTTCATTCTCTTGCAGGAGAATACCAATTAAACAAGTTCTAAAGGGGTTGTCTGCCTGTTGTAGACTTAAACAAAAGTCTGTTACTCCCGTGATATTTGCCCATGTCACCCATATGTTTGTCCTAGGCAAGATGTCAAAAATACTTTGGCCTATAGGTAAAAAATTCACCAAGACCGTAAACCAAGTCCACCACTCAATCATGTTTACTCCTGCAATTTCCACTTTTTTTTTCTTTTCTTTTTTTTTTTTTTTTTTTTTACATTCCACCCCACAAATCTGTGCCTTCATAGATTCTGTTGATGTATACTGTCTCCAATCAGCATGGTATTACACTAGTCGTATGTTTTCTCTTGCTTCATGCCTGGTTACTAATCAAACACATACACTTTTTACACCATTTACATTTTAGCTTTTGCTTACAGTACAGTTTTACCCCACGTAGCATACATTGGCATAATACCCATGGTTTACATCCCTTACAACATAGACAGTTTATTCTGTCTGCTCGCTTTGAGTCTTCTCTTCCGTCTTCTGATCTTGACATACAGGTCGCACAAACTTAGTAGGGACCCATATAGGTCCTTTATCTGTGGAGATACAAAAAGAGCCTCTACCGATAAATAACACCAGATTAGGTCCTTCCCATATACCTGAAGCCGTATTTTTATACAAAACATTAAAACCAGGAACTGTAGTTGTTTGGTTCCCTCGTGCTGTTGGGCAATGTATAACAACAGGTGGTCCCGCTCTATCCTCCGTTAGGGGAGAGATAGTTTAAGGTAAACCACATCTTAGTCAACCGTTTAGTTACATCTATGCCCTGCGAAACTTTCTGTCTCTGAAGATAATCCTTCAGGGTACGGTTTGCCCTTTCAACAACTGCTTGCCCCGTTGGGGAGTGACGAATCCCTTTAACGTGTTTAATTCCCCAAGTTGTCATAAACCTAGCAACTCGTTGGCTACTATACGCTGTGCCATTGCCTGTCTTTATTTCTACAGGAACTCCCATGACAGCAAAACAGGACATTAAGTTTCTCTCCACATGTAATGCCTTTTCACCGGTTTGTGCAGTGGCCCATATAAAATGAGAATAGGTGTCAATTGTGACATGCACATACTTAAGCTTCCCAAAGTCAGGTACATGTGTTACATCCATTTGCCAAACCTGAAGTGCCTTCAGACCTTTTGGGTTAGTGCCCACCCCTAAACCAGGTCCATGATGACTACATGGAGGACAGGAGCGGACAATACCCTTTGCATCTGCTATGGATATATGATACTGTCAATGTAAAGACTTTGCATTCTGATGAAACATCTCGTGGCTGTTACGAGCTTCTTCAAACTTCTTTGTTGGAGGAGTTATTGCCAGACAGCTGACTGCTTCATCAGCTCTAGCATTACCTTCACCCAACCCAGTGGTCCACTGATGACTTCTAATATGCATAATACAAATTTCATGTTTTCTCTGTCGAAGAGTGCTACGCAGTTGTATAAACATGTCACCAAGATGCTGGTTCTTTGTCTCTCTCAACAAGGCATCTTCAATGCGCTGTACTATGTAGGACAAGGCCTCAAGGACAAGAGTCCAAGTACTGATAGCCTGATGAATAGAGACTTGTTAGAACTTGTAGGGCACAAGCCCTGGGAGCAAAGGAACAAGCTAACTGCAGACCCCTGAGCCGTCACAGCTGAGGAGGCAACCAGACGGACAGAGAAACAAGTAGCCAGATAAGGGAACGGATGGCGCCAATATGTAATCAAGAAAGCCGCGTAGAAAGAAACTCCCTAACCTTGGAATAGAAATTATTGCTATGTCAAGATAAACTAGTAAGTTCCTATTGTTCTAACGGTGTGCCTTAAATATCAACCAATCAGTGTTTTTTACGCTTAAGATTTAACCAATCAGTGTGTAATATGTAGAAGGTAGAAACGTATATATTTGTAAGAAAATCACTAATAAATGGACACTTGCTTGCATCAAGCTGCGTCCCGTCTCTTCATTCGCCGCAGTACTACACCAACTACATACAATGAGTCTGATACTATGTTTACAGGTGTATTGTTCCAGCTTCCCAATGCCCAACACACTGCTTTCAGTTCTAAGGTTTGAAGGTTGTCCCCTGGTTCACCAGTGATCACTTGTTTCTGCCACTGGTTATCGGATTGCCATCACACGCAGCCTTCTTCATCTTTCGTCCTGCATCTGTTAACACTGTTGGCCCTTCAACTGGTCTTTTTGAGCATAACGGTCTCGCAATCCACTGATAATGTTCTAACATCTTCCAGAGGGGTCCTTTTAGCCGGTTGTTGTGTACAACACCTGTATAGCCCATCAAGGCTTCCTGTATGGCTGTTGAATGTCTCAGGAGCCACTCATAATCATCACCACGGACTGGAATACTGATATCTGCCAGTTCAGTCCCATCAATTTCAACAGTCCTGTCTCTTCCTTTACTCACCAAGGCAGCTACTGCTTCAGGATGACTTAAAATACGATGTCTGGGTTGAAATGGCAAAACCAACCACTCTAAAATGATTGCTGTATTTTCCCACTTTTTCTTTTGCCATTGTAAAATAAGGTCAAAAGTTGAAGTGACAACATTACAAACCAAAAAAGATAACAGATGACTCGCCATTTGGCGACCACACCAGCCAATCTGAATCTTGCGGGACAGAACTTCTAGGGCAGCCCACTGTTCTGGTGAACAAGTTCGAGGACTGTTGGTTTCGGTGCCATGCAGCCGGGATCGGAACGGTTGCAAATCATCATTAGTGAGGCTCTTTGCAGGTCATCAGGGTATAAGGGAATCTTAAGGAAACAGTCTTTCAAATCTATCACAACAATTTTGCCAATTCTGAGGGATCATTGTAGGAGTTGGAAGACCAGGTTGCAACACTCCCATCGCTAAAATCTGATCACTAACCATCCATAAATCATATCCCAGTTATGTGCATCCAGATTATTAACCACTATTGGACAAGCTAATGATCTAGTCATCTGCCAGTCACCCTCCAAAATAGCATCACAAACGACACCGGACCAACACTGTAGTAATGGATCTTTTCTTGAGTTCAGCATCGGAGGGGTAGTTGGGCTAACTGGAGGAACTACAGGTACTGAAGTAGTAGGCAGGTTCATTTCAACTCACTTTTCCAGGTTTCTTAATTTATCTATTACCTCCTGTAAAGATTTCTCTGTATTGTTATCACAAAGCTTCTCCCCGCCTTCCTTTTCAAATTCGTCCGATGATGTTTCAGGAAGAGGAAGATACAATATTGGACGGCGCTTTTGCTCCCCTTGATGTGACCTACGATCTGTCGCCACCCTCTGTTTTGGTCTTGCTACACCCACAGCTCCGATTGGTGCAGAATGACTCGCTGCTCCTCCTTCCTGGGGAGGCTCAACAGCCTCTTCAGTTTCGGCTCAGTTACAACAGACCCCCGAGGAGTAACTTCCGGTTTGTCTGCTGTCTTATCTAAAAGCTCCGGCACTGTTGAACACGCAGAGGCTGACATACCCTTCCTAGGACAAGTATGCCCAACTCCGAAAAATGTAGCCAAGAGAGAAGGCTTAGGTGAATCACCCTTCTGCTCTATTGGCTTTTCTACCACATCTCCTCCCAATGCTTCTATAGCTGCGGCCGCTACTTTTTTTTTTGCCTTCATAGTTTCCAGAGTGTTAACTATCGACCGCCACGTAGCTCCTAACGCTTTAGCATCTTTTCCTTCTTTACCTCCCTCGATCGTAGTATCCCAGAGGCAATTCCCACTTCTCTCCATTCCGTAATACTAAACATTAACGTGGGCTCGGGGATCTTATTCTTTTTTTATGCTCAGGGAACTAAGGTCTCCACTTCCGTTTCTTTAACGCCCTCCCCTCTCTTAAAGAGGATGCTAGTTAACAATTTAATTGCCGCGTCTAATTCCATTGCGGTCTTCCTCAGAGCTCCCCCCTCTCACAGAACGAATATCAGCAGGGAGCCCCGCCGCACTCGTCACGGTCTTCCGTAGTTCCCCCCCCTCTCACAGAGAGGAACTCTGTGGGGAGCTCCGCCTCACTTCTCGCGGTCTTCCTTAGTGCTCTCCACGATCTCAGAGAGGAAAACAGCGGGGAGCCCTGCCGCGATTTACTCAACGCAGTCTTACCACCGGCGGGGGTGCAATCTGCAGCTCTACACCGAACTCTGGACTCTGCTTTTTGCCTTCCAGGTTCCGCCCGCCTCCGACCTCCAGCTCCCTAATCAGACAACTTCTTTTCGGGTCCGATGCATGGAGACTTCTGCATTTAAGCGAACAGCATTTAAGCTAAACCGCATTTAAGTGAACCACATTTAAGCAAATAAATGGATCACTGTTCGGGCGCCAGACGAAGAGGGTCCCCCGTGGAGAGTCGGCCAAGTCACGACAACCACACCAATATGGCTAAATGCTGTGCTCACTTTATTAAACAAACAGGTCATATTTATAACTTAAACCAACCGCTCACCTAACTTTACACACAGGTGATTGGATAAGAGTTTCTGGTCACGCGGGCTTCCGTGTCGCTGATTGGTGAGCATGCTGCAGGCGCCTGATCAGAGTGTGCTGATGAGAGTGTGTTGATTCCGTGGTTCCCAGGACTTGCTCTGCACCTGGCTTCTTGTTTGTGCAGAGCTTGTTTTCTTTCTCACCCTGCTTGTTCCAAGGACAATTTAAAGTTGCTCTGCAGCTTCAACTAACAGGCCTGGGTTGTCTAACCCGGACAATGGTAACATATGTCCTCGGTCCTTTAAAAATCCTTCTACAACTGATCATTGCTTGGGGACTGGCTGAGCATCAGTCAGCGGGTGGTGAGCAGTTGTATTGTGCGTCATTTGCTTTTCTTTATCCCTTTCCTTTTGGATTTTATCCTTTCCCCCACCCTTTCATTATAACTGTTATTGTCATCATTGTTGTTCTTCCTTCATTTTTATTCTGTTTCAATTATTAATTTGTTCTTATCTCAACCCTCAAATTTTACATTTATTTCCGTTTCTCCTCTCGATTCATCTGGGTGGGGGGGGGAGGGAGTGAGCAGCTGTGTGGTGCTTGTTTGCTTTCTGGGGTTGAACCATGACAGCTTGTCATTGCCCAGGGCCCCATTTGAAATCATTCTTCTTCCAGGTCAAGTGATAGAGAGGGCTTACAATCATACTGTAGTTTGGAATGTGTATTCTCCAGAACTCCACAGTGCTTAAGAAAGCCTGTGTTTCTTTCCTACGAGTTGGTGGAGACATAGCTGTTATTTTGTTGATCACATCCATTGGGATATGACGACATCCATCTTGCCATTTTATTCCCAAAAACTGGATCTCTTGTGCGGGTCCCTTGACTTTACTTTGTTTCATGGCAAAACTAGTTTTCAAAAGGATTTGGACTATTTTCTCCCCTTTCTCAAAAACTTCTTCTGCTGTATTGCCCCACACAATGAAATCATCAATGTACTGCAGGTGTTCCGGAGCTTAACCCTGTTCCAGTGCAGCCTGGATCAGTCCATGGCAGATGGTAGGGCTGTGTTTCCACCCCTGGGTCAGTCGATTCCAGGTGTATTGGACGCCTCTCCAAGTGAAGGAAAACTGTGGCCTGCACTCTGCAGCCAAAGGGATTGAAAAAAATTAATTTGCAGTATCAGTGGTGGCATACTACTTGGCTGCCTTTGACTCCAGTTCATATTGAAGTTCTAGCATGTCCAGCACAGCAGCATTCTAAGCTGTGTAACAGCGGTGTTACTTCATTCAGGCCATGATAGTATACTGTTAGTCTCCATTCTCCATTAGACTTTCACACTGGCCATATGGGGCTATTAAAGGGTGAGCGGGTCCTGCTGATCACTCCTTGGCTCTCCAGTCAACAAATCAGCTTATGGATGGGAATCAAGAATTCTCGGTTTGTGCAATATTGCCACCGGTGCACCATTGTGGTAGTAATCAGCACCTGCTGTTCTTCGACCTTCAATAACCTCACAACAGAAGGGTCCTCTGTGAGACCAGGCAAGGTAGACAGCTGCTTAATTTCCTCCATCTCCAAGGCAGCTATACTGAAAGCTCAGTGGTAGCCTTTTGGGTCCTTGAAATACCCTCTCCTGAGACAGTCTATGTTAAGGATGCACGGAGCCTCTGGGCCAGTCACAGTGGGGTGCTTTTGCCACTCATTCCCAGTCAGGCTTATTTCAGCCTCTAATACAATTAGCTGTTGGGATCTCCCCATCACTCCAGAAATACAAATGCTTTCTGCTCCTGTATAACTTGATGGCATTAGGGTACACGGTGCACCGGTGTCCACTAGAGTCTTATACTCCTGTGTGTCAGGTGTGCCAGGCCATTGGATCCACACAGTCCAGTAAACCTGGTTATCCCTCTCCTCCACCTTGCTGGAGGCAGGGCCCCTCTAATCTTGGTCATAAGATTCTCCACCAGTGAAGCGAGTGGTATGGAGCTGCTGTATTGTGGAGCAGTCTTGCCCACTTACTACTTGTAAAAATGGATTAGAACTCCCTTGCCTAGGATCAGGACTAAGATCAGCCCTTCCGCTCTTTCTGGGAAACTGCCCACTGGAGACTGGAGCAGCAGCCTTTCTGGAAGAACCCCCATTTGTGATTGTTTTTCCTTGCAATTCACATAGCCATGCCTCCAGGTGTAGGGAACAGAGACAGTGGGTTGTTTTGATGTTGATAATGTGCAGCTGTGGCCTTGCTTTGACTATGTGCAGCTGTGATCCTGCAGCAAAGAGGTAAATAACTTTGAGGGAGTATGAGAAGAAATCCACGAGACAGAAACAAAGGAGGAATATGATCTGACCTCTAGAAGGTAAGGAAACAACACGAGGAAGCGTGAGAGTTGCTTTTAAAGCAACTAGCATATGATAATGCCATTGAAGATTGCAAGCAGGCATTACAACCCCTTCGCAATTGCAACCCTGCACTGTCTGACATGGTAAGAGCATGTCAAAATATAGGGACCACAGGACATCATGCGGCAGCCCTTGCGTCTGTGCTGGCTGCTCAAATAAAACTAGGATCCAGAGCTGGCCAGGCCACCTGTTTTTGTTACAGCGCTGTAGATCACTTAAAAAAGGAATGCCCGAAAGCAGGGCTCAGGGGGGATAAGCCAGCTTGTAACTGTCCTTGGTGCGGGTAAAAGGAAACACTGGGCCAGGGAGTGTGGCTCCAATTGTCATGCTAGTGGGCAATTGATTGCCGTGCCGTTGGGAAACAGGAATTGGGGGGCGAAGCCACGCACCCAACCAACAAAAGAAATGCGAGCGCTTGGCCAGTGAGCTCTGACCTGCCACTGCCGGCAGTGCAGGATTGGACCTGGCCGTCCGACATGAAGTAATTATTAGAGATACTAAAGTAACAGTATTGCCGACTGGGGTATATGGCCCTATTGGCAAAGGAATGCATGCATTATTGATTGGACAGTCATCTACCACCAAATTAGGTCTTTTTGTCTTACTGGGTATTATTGATGCTGATTATACAGGAGAAATATAAATCATGGCCTGGATACCGGTGCCACCTTGCCACATTCCAGCAAAGCAGCAGATAGCTCAGTGCTGTTTTACGGTGGTGCGGCAAAGGGACAGGGAAAAAGGAGGAGGAGAGCAGGCTTTGGTAGCACAGGAGCCCCTCAGGTATACTGGTCCACAACGATAAAACAAAGACAGCCTTTTTTGACATGCTACTTTCAAGGCAAAAAATTCAAGGTTTAGTAGACACTGGAGCTGATGTATCTATTATCAAGAGCTCTGAATGGCCCCCGGAATGGCCAACAAATGAGCCTGCATCCACTATTCTCGGGGTGGGTGGAATACAAAGACCTTCGACAGAGCACCTATTTGTTAACTATTCAAGGGCCTCAGGGGCAGCTGGCTCAAGCTGCCCCATTTGTTATGCCGGTGCCATGCACCTTGTGGGGTTGTGATGTACTCAGTCAGTTTGGAACTATTATTCATGTAAATTAACTGGACAAGGCATCTTTTTCATAGGGGTCATTGAACAGCTGTCCAACCCAGATTTATCACTGTCAGTTATTAAGCTTTCCTGGCTCTCTGACAAGCCGGTATGGGTTGACCAGTGGCCCCTGCATAAAGAACAGCTTGAACATCTTTAGCATTTGGTAGATGAGCAGCTAAAAGCAGGACGTATCCAGCCCACAAATAGCCCTTGGAATACCCCAGTGTTTTGCATCCACAAGAAAAGTGGATAATGGAGGATGTTGCATGATTTGAGAGCTGTTAATGCTGTAATTGAACCTATGGGAGCTCTTCAGCCAGGGTTGCCATCGCCAGAAATGCTAACTGCTGATTGGCCTCTCGTGGTAATTGACTTAAAAGACTGTTTTTTTACTATTCCCCTGCATCCGGATGATGCACCTCGGTTTGCCTTTTCTATACCGGCAATCAGCAAGAACCCATGCGGAGGTATCACTGGACTGTGCTTCCTCAGGGCATGCGCAACAGTCCCATGATGTGCCAGCTTACAGTTGCTGCTGCCTTTCACAGGGTTCATCATGACAATCCTTCTGTGATTATATACCACTATATCAGGGGTCCTCAAACTTTTTAAACAGGGGGCTGGCATGCGGATTAAGTGGCAGGAAATCATCTGCAGCTGCTTGGTTCCCCCCCCCCCCCCCAACCCCGGCGGGGGGGTTCTGTGAATACCGGGGGGCTGGATTGAGGACCCTGGGGGGGCCGTATCCGGCCCGCGGGCCGTTGTTTGAGGACCCCTGTTAAAAGGTTGCAACTGTTCTTCAAATATGTCCCAAATTAATGCTGTCTATATGACATTTATTCCGTTGAAGGATAAAGTCATGCTATACACCTTCTCTAAAATAATAAGCAAGTAAATCCTAAATATACTCAACTTTTTCCCTGTTCCATCCAGGAAAGTGAAATAACAGCAAGTGAATGTCCACTATTCTAAATTTTACAAAGAGCTCAAAATAATAACTGTTAATCACAAGGAACAATTTAGATGAAAAGGAACAAGTTGAAGGAATTATGAACTGAACGTACAATACTGAATTACTATTTTTTCATTAGCTACTTATCTTTACCATACCCTTTTCTCTATTAAATGAAATTCCTATATTTTCCCTAAAATGCACCTAACTTGTGAACTTAGAGCATGTTAATTTTGAAATAAGGAGACCTGATGACCAGCATAATGATAGGATCTTGCACATACCTAAATATGAGCAGATCTCATATTTAAATGTAGGTTCATTTCACAGCCAATTCTATTTGTGTTATCCCTATTTCTTTAAAAAAGCTCTATTGACACTAACTTGACATATTCCCCCCCCCATTTTTTAATGACCAGATTAATTTAGCAACTTTTCACATCCAAGTAAAGTGAACAAACCAATTTTTGAAAGGTTTTTCTGCAAGTTTTGCCCACAATGTACAAACTACCATGTTTCTTAAAAGTATGTGTAGCTACTACAGAGGCTTACTTTAGGAAACTGGCCCAACATATGTGTTTTTTCTCTACAAAGACAAACCTGATGAAGGAATTGCATGTAGAAAAGCCTGTCAGTGTCTTCCCAGCTATATTAACTGATCTAATTAATAGAATAATCTCTCTGTCCACCTCCCCCCCCAAAAAAGATTACACAAATCTATACCACTTTTTAGATCTGTTTGCTAGAACCACTAGAAGCTTAGATAGTCAGATACACTAAACACTATGGGATATGACTCACAGTTCAAAGATCATCTGAGTTTTGTGACATGATCTCCAAAAAGAACTGTTGTCAAGGTTGATACAGTAGACTCAGCTTTTGCAGTTCTTTACCTTTATTACCAATCAGCCTTAGAGAGAAAAAAATTGTATCACCTATGACCAAAATAAGATTCAACTACAATAATTTTCAAGAAAGACTAAAACCAGCTTTCTGATTAGCAGAAAGTTCCATCCATGTTTAAACCAGGCTGGAATGCCCCAGCAAAGATCTAGTATCCTAGAGAAGGCTAAATGCAAAAAGTTTGAGTGAAATCTACCTGTTTCTCACCTGTGACTCTTCTCTGTTTTTCCCTTCATGGACAAAATTGGGCAGCACAGATTTCTCCTATCTGTTGCATGGTTCTGTCATCTGAAACTGCCAAAAAAACCCTGCCAAATAAATTAATGGCATGAAAGGCTGTGAATAGTGTCAAGTGCAAATGAAATATTTTCTCAGACTTGTCTTCCTGGAGCTATGTTATGCTATTTTCCAGATCCCTCTGAACAAATTTCGGAGGCTTTCTATTATTCATTCAGAATTGGGAATTTAGAGGTATGGTTCCTTCTGACTGGACACCTGCCCAACATAAGTGATACTTATACACTTATATAGTGACATTTTTGTATGTTGCTATTAAAAACTCCTGGTATTTGTAAATAAGTGGAAAAGAATTAAGAATTTCAAATCTCTGAAATACAAACGTCAGTCTATGAAGATGATGCAATAGCTTCAAATCACTATTGTCTTGTTTTGTTTTTCACTTCTGCCAGATATCCTGCCTTAGACTTTGGCTGAGGTTTTAAACTTTTCTGAGCCTTAGTTTCCACATCTGCAGAATATAAATCCCTGTTTCTTTGTAAACTCTTTGGAAGATAATGATGATACTTTTTATAAACTCGCTAATTATTATAAATTGGATCAAAAGAAATAGGCAAAACACCCTCAAAACACAAGTAAAAGTACACGTTACTAAGTAAAAGCAAGTGTCCTGCAAATATTTTTCAAATTATGATGGCTATTGTGTATGTTTCAAATATTCTAAGAGACACTGAAAAATGCAATGTTTTTTCCTCCATACAATGTGGACACATCTGCTAATGCTATAAAACAAAAATTAGCAAAGTCTAATACTACAATTAGGAGAAATTATTTCTCATCATGCTCTGATGGTGGGATAGCTCGCATGACTGGAATGCTGTCACAGATGGCTATGTACTTTTTAGGAAAGACAGGCCAGCAAGGTGAGGTGGTAGAGTTGCTCTTTATGTGAGGGAGCAACTGGAATGTATCAAGCTCTCCCTAGGGGTAGATGCAGAACAAGATGAGAGCTTATGGGTAAGGATTAAGGGGCAGACCAAAATGGGTGACACAGCTGTGGGTCTTTGCTACAGGCTAGCTGATGAGGAAGATGAAGTCAATGAGGCCTTCTACAGACAATTGGAGGTAGCCTCACGGTCACAGGCCCTGGTTCTCATGGGGGACTTCAACCACCCTGATATCTGCTGGAAAGACAACACAGCTAGGCACATGCAGTCTGAAAGGCTCCTGCAAAGCACTGATGATAACTTTTTGACACAGGTTGTGGAGGAGCCAACAAGGCAAGGTGTGCTGCTGGTACTTGTCTTCACAAACAAATAAGGACTGGTTGGGGATGTGAAGGTTGTGGGCAGCCTTGGCTGCAGTGACCATGAGATGGTGGAGTTCAGGATCCTGTGTGGAGGAAGCAGGACAATAAGTAAGATTGCAACCCTGGACATCAGGAGAACTAACTTTGGCCTCTTCAAGGACCTACTTGGAGGAATCCCATGGGCTAGGGCTCGGGAAGGTAGGGGGAGTCCAAGAGACCTGGCTACTATTCAAGCATCACTTCCTCCAAGCTCAAGATAGATACATCCCTATGAGTAGGAAATCAAGCAAAGAGGGAAGGAGGCCTGCATGGATGAGCAAGGAGCTCCTGGAAAAACTCAAACAGAAGAAGGACATTTATTGGATGTGGAAAAAGGGACAGGCCACTTGGGAGGAATATAGGAATGTTGTCAGAACATGCAGGGAGACAATGAGGAAGGCTAAGGTCTGTTTGGAATTACATCTTGTGAGGACAACAAGGAGGACTTCTTTTAGGACATCAGTAGCAAAGGGAAGACTAGGGAAAATGTAGGCCTTCTGCTGGATGAGGTGGGTTCCCTGGTGATGAAGGACACAGAGAAGGCAGAGTTACTGAATGCTGCCTTTGCTTCAGTCTTTACTGCTGTCCTGGTTTCAGCTGGGATGGAGTTAATTATCTTCTTAGGAGCTAGTATGGTGCTCTGTTTTGGCTTTGGTGGGAGACTTTTCAGTTTCTCAGGCCTTGTTAGCAAGAAGGCTGGAGGGGCACAAGAAATTGGGAGGGGACACAGCCAGGTCAGCTGACCTGAACTAGCCAAAGAGGTATTCCATACCATGGGATGTCGTGCTTGGTATATTTACCTGGGGGGGTTGGCTGGGGCAGGGGGGTTTGTTGCTCGGGGACTAGCTGGGCATCAATTAGCAGATGGTGAGCAGTTACATTGTGCACCATGTGTTTCTTTCTTCCTTTCCCTCTGGATTTTATTCTTTCCTACCCCTTTTTCATTATAACAGTTATTGTCATAATTGTTATTATTGTGCTCTTGTTTTTATTCTATTTCAATTATTAAATTGTTCTTATCTCAACCCTCGAGTTTTACATTCCTTTCCAACTCTCCTCCCCATCCCTCTAGGTGAGGGGGGAGTGAGCAAGCGGCTGCATGGTAATTACCAGCTAGGGTTAAACCTCAACAACTGCCAGGGCTAGACCTCTGGTTTCCCAGACCCTGGAGGCAAGAGAGGAAGTCTGGAGAAAGGAAAACTTCCCTTGGTTGAGGAGGATCATGTGAGAGATCACTTATGCAAACCTGACACCCATAAATCCATGGGCCCCAAAGGGATGCACCCTCAAGTGCTGAGGGAGCTGGCAGATATTATTACTAAGCCTCTCTCCATCATCTTTGAAAGGTCATGGAGGACAGGAGAGGTGCCTGAGGGAAGCCAATGTCACTCCAGTCTTCAAAAAGAGCAAGAAGGAGGACCCAGGAAAGTACAGACCAGTCAGCCTCACCTCCATCCCCGGAAAGGTGATAGAACAGCTCATCCTGCAGGTTACCTCAAAGCATGTGGAGGAAGAGAAGGTTAACAGGAGTACTCAACATGGATTCACCAAGGGGAAATGATGCCTTACCTACCTGATAGCCTTCTATGATGGAATGACTGGATGGGTAGATGAGGGGAGAGCAGTGGATGTTGTCAATCGTGACTTCAGTGAGGCTTTTGATACTGTCTCCAATAACATCCTCATAGTTAAGCTCAGGAGGCGTGGGTTAGGTGAGTGGACAGTGAGGTGGACTGATAACTGGCTGAATAGCAGAGCTCAGAGAGTTGTGATCAGCAACACAGAGTCTAGCTGGAGGCCTGTAGCTAGTGGTGTTCCCCCAGGTCAGTACTGGGTCCAGTCCTGTTCAACTTATTCATTATTGTCCTGGATGAAAGGACAGAGTGTGCCCTCAGCAAGTTTGCTGATGATACAAAACTGGGAGGAGTGGCTGATACATCAGAAGGCTGCGCTGCCATTCAGCGAGACCTGGACAGACTAGAGAGTTGGGCAGAGAGGAACCTAATGAAGTTCAACAAAGGCAAGTGTAGAGTCCTGCACCTAGGGAGCAACATCCCCATGCACCAGTACAGGCTAGGGGTTAACCTGCTGGAAGGCAGCTCTGTGGAGAAGGACCTGGGAGTTCTGGTGGACAGCAAGTTGCCCATGAGCCGGCAGTGTGCCCCTGTGGACAAGAAGGCCAATGATATCCTGGGGTGCGTTAGGAGGAGCGTGACCAGCAGGTGGAGGGAGGTTATCCTCTCCCTCTACTCTGCCCTGGTGAGGCCACATCTGGAGTGCCGTGTCCAGTTCTGGGCTCCCCGGTTCAAGCAAGACAGGGAACTACTGCAGAGGGTCCAGTGGAGGGCTGCGAAGATGATTGGGGACTGGAGCATCTCCCTTATGAGGACAGGCTGAGAGAGCTGGGCCTGTTTAGCCTGGGGAAGAGAAGACCAAAAGGGCATATTATCAATGCATACAAATATCTTAAGGGCAAGCATCGATCAGATGAGGCCAGGCTCTTTTCAGTAGTGCCAAGCAACAAGCACGAACTGAAACACAGGAAGTTCCATCTGAATGTGAGGAAGAACTTCTTTACTTTGAGGGTGACAGAGCACTGGAACAGGCTGCCCAGAGAGGTTGTGGAGTCTCCTTCTCTGGAGACATTCAAAACCTGCCTGGACACAATTGTGTGTAACCTGCTCTAGGAGAACCTGCTTTAGCAGGGGTTGGACTAGATGATCTCCAGAGGTCACTTCCAACCCTGACCATTCTGTGGTTCTTAATTTTTTACAATTTAATCACACACATACCCTTTCATTTAAAAACTCCTATACTCCTCCTTGCCCAATAGTAAGGCATACAGAGGAGGTACTGGGTCATCTTTTTTTCTATATGTAGCTGGCTAACTTGTTTTCAGTTATATTGCAAGTAAAGCCACATTTCAGTGTGCAGACCATGACAGTCAGAAAGCTGCTTTCTCTAAGCAAGAAACCTTTCCTGGGGAAAGCTGGGCCCTCAAGGGAGCACGGGGCTCACCCCCTTCACACCAGTATTATCCCACCCCTCCAGTGGTAAAACCAGGAGGGCTGTAGAGTACAGCCCGAGGTGGGTCCCTGATAAGAAGCCTTCCTTAGACTGTCTCTGTAAAATGCCCAAGGGAGCTCCTGTGGGCAGGAGCTTCATGGGGGTGAATCCCTGCTAAGGAACAGGCAGGAAAGTGCCATCTGGACAAGTGAGAAGACACATTACAGAAAAGATGGGGAAGACTCTGGAGTCTAGATAGAGGGAGAAACTCAATACTGGGGCTGTGCAAGCAACACATAAAAGAGGCTGAAGGGCAAACTGACCAAGATACCGGCTAGCTAGAAACCCCTTGGCACTTCAAACCAAATGACAAATAAAAGTAAACAAAACCAGTGATTCAAATAAGGATGATTCAGAAGGAAGTGTTAACTAAAAATCTCTTCCTCCTGGTAGAGGGGAACTGAGGGAATGAATTGTCCAGGAGAGTCAGGCTGCCTAAGTTCCTACTACAATAACTACCTTTTTGTTTACAACTATTTATGATTCTATACAAACGAAATTGTTTAAATTCATAAAAGAAACTCTACAAATTCCCCTAAATTAAAATATATGCTATGCACACATTATACTATTTCTTATGTAATTACCAGTGATGTTATTACATGCATATGCTGTATCTGTCTGAAAGTCTTGGTAAAACATCCCCTTTCTGTAAGTCTGCTGGCTGTTGGTAAGCTTCAGAAATAATAAGCTGCTTTGCCTATTACTAAAACTAAATTATTATTATTACTATGAAAAATAAATCAGTTAAAACTTTCTATGTTCTTTAGGGCAAAATTAAACTTTATTTAAAAATAAAAATAGCAGAATACTAAAAGTCTTGGGAAGGAGGTAAGGGAAACTATTCCCTTTGAAAATTTGGCATGAAAGGTAACCAAGCAAGACTATTTAAATAAGTCTAAATTTCTTACATTATACAGAAGTCCAGTTGGTACTGCAGAAAGCTGTGTTACTTGGAATCATGAAAATTAAAGCACAGGGAGATAAATAAAACTAGGGGATTAAAAAACTTACATTGCATGTCTATTCTTTACTGCAAATACAATCCTCAAAACCATGGTATATCTGAATAAGCAATGTGATTAGCAGTAGTAAGTGATGTCAGCTATACACAGATGGGATTCCTTCCTTCTTACCTCGAAGCTCAAAGAGTATAGATTTGCAGTAGATAGTGACTTGTATTTTTACAACATACTCTCTGCTTTTCCAATAAATTAAATCGTGCTGGCACATGGCCATCCATAACATCAAACTGTTAGGATGGTCCCTGTAGAGGAATTTTTAAAGGACCGAGGACATATGTTACCATTGTCCGGGTTGGACAACCCAGGCCTGTTAGTTGAAGCTGCAGAGCAACTTTAAATTGTCCTTGGAACAAGCAGGGTGAGAAAGAAAACAAGCTATGCACAAACAAGAAGCCAGGTGCAGAGCAAGTCCTGGGAACCGCGGAATCAACACACTCTCATCAGCACACTCTGATCAGGCGCCTGCAGCATGCTCACCAATCAGCGACACGGACGCCCACGTGGCCAGAGACTCTTATCCAATCACCTGTGTGTAAAGTCGGGTGAGCGGTTGGTTTAAGTTATAAATATGACCTGTTTGTTTAATAAAGTGAGCACGGCATGTAGCCATATTGGTGTGGTTGTCGTAACTTGGCCGACTCTACAAGGGGGACCCTCTTCGTCTGGCGCCCAAACAGTGACCCATTTATTTGCTTAAATGTGGTTCGCTTAAATGCGGTTTAGCTTAAATGCTGTTCGCTTAAATGCAGAAGTCTCCATGCATCGGACCCGAAAAGAAGTTGTCTGATTAGGGAGCTGGAGGTCGGAGGCGGGCAGAACCTGGAAGGTGAAAAACAGAGTCCAGAGTTCGGTGTAGAGCTGCAGATCGCACCCCTTCTGAGGTAAGACCGCGACGAAAAAAACACGGCAGTTAGGCTTTCAACTAATATCCTCTCTAAGAGAGGGGAGAGCACTAAGGAAGACCGCAATGGAATTAGACGTGGCAATTAAGCTCTTAACTAGTATCCTCTCTAAGAGAGGTGAGAGCACTAAGGAAACAGAAGTAGAGGCTTTAGTTCGCTGGGCACGAAAAAAGAATAAAATTCCCAAGCCCACATTATTATTTAGTACTACGGAATGGAGAGAAGTGGGGAATTGCCTCTGGGATACTACGATCGAGGGAGGTAAAGAAGGAAAAGAAGCTAAAGCATTAGGAGCTATGTGGCGGTCGATAGTTAACACTCTGGAAACTATGAAGGCGGAAAAGAAAGTAGCGGCCGCAGCTATAGTAGCGTTGGGAGGAGATGTGGTAGAAAAGCCAATAGAGCAGAAGGGTGATTCACCTAAGCCTTCTCTCTTGGCTACATTTTTCAGAGTTGGGCACACTCATCCTATGAAGGATATGTCAGCCTCTGCGTGTTCAACAGTGCAGGAGCTTTTAGATAAGACAGCGGACAAACCGGAAGTTACTCCTTGGGGGTCTGTTGTAACTGAGCCTGTTGGGGTCTGCAGCAGGTCTGCAGATAAGTTAGTTGACCTCAAAGACTTAGCCGTGTACCTTTAAGACAGCCACAAATTGTCAGGTATGTAAACAGGATGTGAAGAATCGGAACTTAGAACCGCAGCATACGGGCACCTACAGCAACAGCAAATAGCAAGCAAGAAGAAGGACACAAAAACCTATCAGGGTCTAATACCTGCACTGTCTAAGACATATAAATAGTTTGTATAAACAATAAAGGCCATTTTGTCTGAACCCAGCCACGCAGACATAGTGTTTCTTTTAAGTCCACCTCGACTTGCGTCACCACATTTGGTGACCCCGATGTGCCTATATGATCCCAGTAAAGGGTATCAAAAAGAGATTCTGAGACTGTACCGATGTAGACCCCGGTAAGGGGTGTCAGGAGTGATCCTGAAACTGTCACCAGTGGGTTGCTGGGGAGGCGGAGCCTGGTGAAGCGGAGTAGTGCAGGGAGCGGCTGCAAGATCCCGGGAGAACGTGACACCGGTAAGGTGAGCCACCAGGGACAACATGGGGCGTAAGTTATCTAAAGAAGATACCATGGTGCTATCAATGTGGAAATTAGTATTAGAGAAGCGTGGAATTACTTTAGATGGGCTTCGGTTAAAAGATATATTATTGTGGGCCAAAACACATGGAGTGGAAATGTCCCCCGCAACTGCTCTTAGTGTGTGGACCTGGGACAATATAGGATCAATACTGTCAGAAGCTCTGGAAAAAGAGGACAAAGAGGCGTCCGGGTTTTTGCCTACATGGGGACTGCTTAGACATGTTGTAGGGGGCTTCAAGAATCTGCAAGACGCAAATGGGGGCTTGCAAAATCAGCAAAATGTGAATGAGGGCTTGAAAAATCCGCAAACTGCGATTGGGGGCTTGCCAAATCACCAAAATGCGAGTGGAGACTTGCAGAGTCCGCAAGACGCAAGTGGGGGCTTAAAAACTCAGCAAAATGTGAATGAAGGTACATCTTTCAAACCTCCCCTGTATCCCCCTCCAGAATACAGACAAGAGGATGAGGGGGTGGGGGAGGGGGAGAGTCTGTGTCCCTTACCAGACGCCACTCCCCAATGCCCCGAATCCCCTAAATCTCTCCAACTGCATCGACTTATACTTGATACCGATTCCGAGGATGAGGACGACAAGCAGAAGCCTCGGTGGACCGATCCCAGCCCCCCTGACTCCCCCCAGCCAGCACGCCTTCCCCCCTCGGCTCTGGGCCCCCCGCTCGCATCATCGGCGCCGCCCATCCCACCCGCCCCCTCGGCTCCGGCCCTGACTGCACAGGGTGGAAATGCCAAAAACCCAGATTCGGGTCCAGCTACGACAACGTTATCAGTCACAGGCAATGAAAAAGTTGGTGGTGGTCAAAATCCAGTTTCCAGTTGTACAGTAATGACGCGCGACCCTCGGCGATTTTGGCAGGCTATAAGAGATGGGGCATTAAAAGACAGGAACTGGGATTTAGTAGAACTGATAGGCGGACCGCTCCTTGATCTTTCTACTCCTTCCACCGATGCACCGCACGCATATCCTATTGTATTGAGAGATGCGGCTGCTGGTAATCCTCACGTTCATACACCCTTTGCTTGGAAAGTAGTACAGGACTTGAAAAAAACTGTTTCGCAGTACAGGGTGACTGTGTTCAGTCATGCGGAAAAGCTGTCTATAATCTACTGTATTACAGTGCTTGAAATGTATTTTGCTGTTAAAAAAAAAAAAAAAAAGGAATTGTAGAATTGTACGGAACAGAGAGAGTGGATTGTTTTGACATTGATAATGTGCAGTTTTGGCCTTGCTTTGAATGCTGTGCAGCTGAGATCCTGCAGTAAAGAGTTAAATAACTTTAAGGGAGTATGAGTAGAAACTAGGATGAGATGGAAGCGTGTGAACAAGTAGTTTTAACCTATCACCTTTTAAATAACAAAGTCTGCGTAGTGTGTGTATTTTTAGCTGGGGGTACACATTGGTGTGAGTCTATTAATAAAGTGGCACTAACTAAAAAAAAAAATAATAAAAAAAATAATGGGGAATGAAGGGAATGACCCCAGAGGCACGATTACAGAAAGCATGAAGGTGTCGTACCGGGTATTGGTCAGGACCGCATGAATTGTTAACTTGGGGGAGAGGTTATGCTTGTGTTTCTACAGATGAAGGTCCGTGATGGATGCCTGCTCACTGTGTACAGCCTAAGCTTAGTGTGCCGGATCCTCGGAGTGCTGCTGCCGCCAGTCAACCCAACAACTAATGTGTGGCCTCCTTACTGAACCAGTCCTTGTTTGGTGTGCCCTTCCTTGAAACTGACTTGCAGACATTGTTGCAAAAAAGTGAATGTATGCAGGGAATGAAGAATCTTACTGAAATTCTTGATATTTTCGGTAATTGATTACCTCTGTATAATGTTAACCCAAAAGAAGTCAATATTGTTTGCACTTTGAATGTTGATACCTTATTTGTTAGGCAGTTAAGAATGTGAGTCAAATTTGCCACCATTATATACAAAACAGAGCAACTATTGGCTTTTTGTTGTTGGCTCAAGAACATGGCTGTGAGGATTTTGATGGTATGTGCTGCATGGATTTTAGGCGCCCCATTGTAGCAACGTTACCAAAATCTGAGAAAATGTCAGCCATTTTGGCATCCATTCACTCAGTTGGCAGTATTGTTTGTTTGCTATTACCTTGGTTGCCGTCATGTTTGCAAGGGCCCTGCAGAACATGACAAACCTGGTACTAGCTGTTCAAAAAACAAAAAGGGGGAATTGGGGTCTGCAGCGGGTCTGCAGATAAGTTAGTTGACCTCAAAGACTTAGCCGTGTACCTTTAAGACAGCCACAAATTGTCAGGTATGTAAACAGGATGTGAAGAATCGGAACTTAGAACCGCAGCATACGGGCACCTACAGCAACAGCAAATAGCAAGCAAGAAGAAGGACACAAAAACCTATCAGGGTCTGACACCTGCACTGTCTAAGACATATAAATAGTTTGTATAGACAATAAAGGCCATTTTGTCCGAACCCAGCCACGCAGACATAGTGTTTCTTTTAAGTCCGTCTCGACTTGCGTCACCACATGAGCCGAAACTGGAAGAGTCTGTTGAGCCTCCACAGGAAGGAGGAGCAACAAGTTATGCTGCACCAATTGGAGTTGTGGGTGGAGCAAGACCAAAACGGAGGGTGGCTACAGCTCGTAGGTCAAATTAGGGAGGGCAAAAGCACTGTCTGGTGTCGTATCCTCCTCTTCCTGAAACATCATCGGACGAATTTGAGGAGGAAGGCAGGTAGAAGCTTTGTGATAAAAATACAGAGAAATCTTTACAGGAGGTAATAGACAAATTAAGAAACCTGGAAAAGTGAGTTGAAATGAACCTGCCTACTACTTCAATACCTGTAGTTCCTCCAGTTAGCCCAACTGCCTCTCCGATGCTGAACTCGAGAAAAGATCCAATTCTACAGTGTTGGTCCGGTGTTGTTCGTGATGCTATTTTGGAAGGTGACTGGCAGGTGACTAGCTCATTAGCTTGTCCAGTATTGATTAATAATCTTGGTGCACAATGGGAACCAAATGATTAGAAAATATTGCAACAGGCAAAGCCAACAGTCACTACTCATGGCCTGCGTTCAGAGGCTACGCGACAGATCATACAGTTTATTTTCACAGCAGACGTTCTCTCACCTACTGATTGTGCTGGACTTGCTTCCCTGCTATTAACTCCTTCACAATATCTAATGTTTGAGAGGGAGTGGAAGAGACTAGCCGTAGAGGAAGCAAATAGACATCAGGATCCAAATATAGGAGATCTACTTTATGGTGTACAGGCAGATATGTTAACTGGGCAAGGACCTTATTCTACTACGCAGGTTCAGTTGCAGTATCCTGTACAAATGCATCAACTTGCTCAAACTTTAGTGCATCAAGCTCTTTTGTCTGTGCCAGACAAGAAGAAACCTGCTTCCTATACCACTGTTCATCAGGGGACAACCGAGCCCAATGGACAATTTGTAGACCGTTTGTCTGCAACATTAAAGGACAATTCTGATTTACCTTCGGATCTGCAGGAACATTTGTTCTGCACCCTCGCCTGTGAAGGGGCTAATCCAAGAACAAGGGCAATCTTAGCAACACTACCCCAAGGAAGTCCCATAGATGAAATGTTGGTTAGAGCTACTCGAGCTGAACAAAATAACCAAGCGGCTTCCTTTGCTGCTGCGATGAAGGAGCAAGGGCATATAATTGCAGCAGCCTTAACAAGTCATAAAGGTGGACATCAAAAAGGGAAAGATGGTAAACCAGGATTTGGTAATTGCTATCGATGTGGTGAACCTGGACACATGAAGCGTACTTGTTCAAAGACTGTTTGGTGTCACACATGTAATTAAGGTTCACATGCTACTGCTGCTTGTAGATATAAAAGGTCGGGGAACATGCAGCACAGCACGACGGGTCTATACGCAGACACAAATACAGGCTCCAGCAACGCAGATGAGTAATGTGGTTTCTTATACCAGCACATCCCACCCACCCAGGGGAGCCTCTGGGTGGACGTGGCAACCATAGTAGAAGTAACTTTGAATAATAAAGAAGTGACTTTAATTCCAACTGAAGTGAAAGGACCTTTGTCTAACGCGAATTCTCCAGTTGGAGGACTTTTATTGGGAAGATCTTCGACAGGAAGGCAAGGAGTAATTGTTTTAATGGAGTAATTGATGCGGATTTTATGGGACATGTACAAGTTATGGCCTATGCGTTACAACCACCTGTTACTATTCCAAAAGGAAGTATAATTGCTCAAATACTTCCCTATGAAAGCCTTATTGCGCATCGACAATCTTATGAGCAACTCAAACAACAAGGCCAGACATCTAAGATAAGAGGACAAGACGGTTTTGGATCTACAGGACATGAGGTGTTTTTCACATTAGATCTTAATCAAAGACCATATCAGAAGATTCAATTGAAGAAAGGCAGTCAACAAATTAGTCTGGAACCTCTATTAGACTCTGGGGCAGATGTCACCATCATTAATCAACATCTATGGCCCCAGAATTGGGAACTGCAAGCTCCAGTCACCCAAGCGGTAGGAGTAGGAGGTGCAAAAGCCCCAAAACAGAGTAAAGACTTGATTACATTGCAGTTTGAAGACGGCCAGGCTATTGTAGTTCGGCCATATGTAATGCAACTCCCACATACATTATCAGGGTTGATAGGACGGGATGTTTTGTCACAATTGGGACTAGTTATGACAACTGATCAGCATTTTGTGCCACAGCCACTGATCAGCAGCCACCCATACTGAAGATTACATGGTTAACAGAAAAGCCAATTTGGGTAGACCAGTGGCTGATAACAGAAGAATGGCTGCACATTGCTGAGGAATTAGTGCAGGAACAACTGAAAATAGGTCATATTTGACCTTCTACAAGTCCTTGGAATACTCCTATTTTTGTGATACAAAAGAAAACTGGGAAATGGCAACTTTTACATGATTTACAGAAGGTTAATGATCAGATGTTGGCAATGGGAGCGTTGCAGCCTGGTCTTCCAACTCCTATGATGATCCCTCAGAATTGGCAAATTGTTGTGTTAGACTTGAAAAACTGTTTCTTTATGATTCCCTTACATCCTGATGACACGCAAAGATTTGCATTCACTCTGTCACCAATAAATCATACCGCTCCAGTCAAACGGTATGAATGGGTTGTCTTACCACAGGGAATGAAGAACTCCCCTACAATGTGTCAGACTTTTGTAGATTGGGCACTTGTTCCGGTACGGCAGTGTTGGCCTCATGTCCTGATCTACCATTATATGGACAATATTTTATTAGCTGCTGAACAAGGGATTTCATATGGTCAAATGAAATGGCTTGTTGACCACCTTCTATCATGTGGTTTGGTTGTGGCACCTGAGAAGGTTTAACGTTTGGCCCCATGGAAATATCTGGGCTGGCTCATCTAGGATGCTCAAATCTGACCTCAGAAGGTAACTCTTACTACACAAATAATTACTCTGCATGATGCTCAAAGGCTTTTAGAAGACCTACAGTGGGTTTGTAATATAGTTGGCCTCACTAATGCTGATTTGCAACTGTTGGGGCTCTTGCTGTATTGAATGATTATACTGAACTCTGAAGCAAGTGGAAAAATACTGAAGAAATAAGACGAGGTTACGGCCAGAACAGTGGGATGAAGAAAAAGGAGCAAATTGCAGATGTTTGCTCAAAAGCAAGGCCAACGGGACGTGATAAGAGGAGCTGGGAAACCGCAGAAAGGAGCCTACGTGCCAGAGAAAGCAGAAACAGAAATCTTCCCAGTAAACAATTGTTAACCAATCATATTATTATACGCTTGTAAAATAGCCAACCACATTATTGCACGCTTATAGAATGCCTTATAAAAGTCTACCTGGTTTGTACAATAAACGGATCAGATCTTGAACTCTGTGAGTATTTGAATCTGACTCCCGCTCGCCCGAAATGCCCGCAGCATCTGGTGACCCCCGACGTGATCCGATGAGGGTCGACAGGATCGGTTAAAAGTCAGGAAGATTCATTAAGGATCGTGTTACAAGCTGCGGAGCCGGCGAGGATCCTGCTGCCAGCGGAGAGAGAGCTGGGCGCCCGAAGAAAGGCGGAACGTGCACGGCTGACCGGTGAGTCAGGAAATTTAAGCAGGATGGGAATCACTGCATCAGTGGTGGAAAAAGCAACTGTAGACAGTTTGATGAAACTGGCAGAAAAAACTGAAACGCCAGTCTCACGGCAGGCAGTAGTTGATCTGCTATGTTGGAGTCGCCGCCGTGGTTACCTTGCTTCTACGCAAGATATATATAATAATGAAACATGGAAGAAAGTAGGAGAGGACTTATGGGAATCTGTGCAAGTTGGGACTAAGGGGGTAAAGACTTTGGCTCGCACGTATCGAGCTGTACGGGGTATGGTCGCGCAATTACCACCCTGGTGTCCTGAAAAGGAACAAGCGGCGAGCGGCGGCGTGCGGCCCGGCAGGCCCCGTCCCGGCCGCGGTTTCTCTCCAAGGCGGCACCCCCCCTCCACCCCCCCCCCCCCGCTCCGATCGGCGCCATGGCAGTGCAAGCGGCCAAGCGAGCTAACATCTGGCTGCCCCCAGAGGTCAATCGGATCCTTTATATTCGGAACCTGCCGTATAAAATCACAGCGGAGGAAATGTATGATTTATTTGGGAAATACGGACCTATTCGACAAATCAGAGTTGGAAACTCTCCTGAAACAAGAGGAACAGCTTAAGCTTCTCAAGGAAAAATACGGACTTGATTACAAACCCCTCCCCCCCCCCCCAAAAAAAAAAAAAAAAAAAAAAAAAAAGAAAGGAAAAAAAAAAAGGAAAAAAAAAAAAAAGAAAAAAGAAAAAAAAAAAAAGAAAGAAAAAAAAAAGAGAAAAAAAAAAAAAGAAAAAAGAAAAAAAAAAAGAAAGAAAAAAGAAAAAAAGAAAGAAAAAAAAAAAGAAAAAAAAAAAGAAAAAAGAAAAAAAAAAGAAAGAAAAAAAAAAGAGAAAAAAAAGAAAGAAAAAAGAAAAAAAAGAAAGAAAAAAGAAAAAAAAAAAAGAAAGAAAAAAGAAAAGAAAAAAAAGAAAAAAAAAGAAAAAAAAAAAAAGAAAAAAAAAAAAGGAAAAAAAGTGCTTCAGATGTCACCTACAAGAAATGCGTTTCTGCTTTGAACTAGCTTTTGAGCCTTTGGGAGTAAACTATACGGCTATAAATCAATCATATTGGGGTTGGTTAGATAAGAAGTATAATGACACGAATTTTGGCTTTAGTGATAACTGTACCTGGTGGAATACTACACTTGTTAAAAATATGTACAGTTGATTTACCGTTTAAATGTATCAATTTATTTACCTCAACAAGAATTGAGGGTGGTTGAGGGATTTATTGAAACAAGGTCTGTCTATATTGTTGTTTGTTATTCTTTTGTTACTTTTAGTGCCTTGCCTTTTACAATGTTTTCAGAGCTGTGTGGAACGCAGTATTAATGCTGTATTTAAAAAGAAAGGGGGAGGTGTTGGGGCTCTTGCTGTATTGAATGATTATACTGAACTCTGAAGCAAGTGGAAAAATACTGAAGAAATAAGACGAGGTTACGGCCAGAACAGTGGGATGAAGAAAAAGGAGCAAATTGCAGATGTTTGCTCAAAAGCAAGGCCAACGGGACGTGATAAGAGGAGCTGGGAAACCGCAGAAAGGAGCCTACGTGCCAGAGAAAGCAGAAACAGAAATCTTCCCAGTAAACAATTGTTAACCAATCATATTATTATACGCTTGTAAAATAGCCAACCACATTATTGCACGCTTATAGAATGCCTTATAAAAGTCTACCTGGTTTGTACAATAAACGGATCAGATCTTGAACTCTGTGAGTATTTGAATCTGACTCCCGCTCGCCCGAAATGCCCGCAGCATGCAACCGTTCCGATCCTGGTTGCATGGCACCAAAGCCAACAGCCCTCGAACTTGTTCACCAGAACAGCAGGCTGCCCTAGAAGTTGTGTCCCGCAAGATTCAGACTGGCTGGTGTGGTCACTGAATGGCGAATCTTCCGTTATCTCTTTTGGTTTGTAACGTTGCCAATTCACCTTTTGCCTTTATTTTACAATGGCAAAAGAAAAAGTGGGAAAATACAGCGATCGTTTTAGAATGGTTGTTTTTGCCATTGCAACCCAGACATCTTATTTTAAGTCGCCCTGAAGCAGTAGCGGCCTTGGTGAGAAAAGGAAGAGACAGGATTGTTGAAATTGATGGGACTGAACTGGCAGATATCAGTATTCCAGTCCGTGGTGATGATTATGAGTGGCTCCTGAGACATTCAACAGCCATACAGGAAGCCTTGATGGGTTATACAGGTGTTGTACACAACAACCGGCCAAAAGGACCTCTCTGGAAGATATTAGAGCATTACCAGGGGATTGCGAGACCGTTATGCTCAAAAAGACCAGTTGAAGGGCCAACGGTGTTAACAGATGTAGGACGAAAGATGAAGAAGGCTGCGTTGGTTTGGCAATCCGATAATCAGTGGCAGAAACACGTGATCACCGGTGAACCACGGGACATCCTTCAAACCTTAGAACTGAAAGCAGTGTGTTGGGCATTGGGAAGCTGGAACAATACACCTGTAAACATAGTATCAGACTCATTGTATGTAGTTGGTGTAGTACAGCGCATTGAAGATGCCTTGTTGAGAGAGACAAAGAACCAACATCTTGGTGACATGTTTATACAACTGCATAGCACTCTTCGACAGAGAAAACATGAAATTGGTATTATGCATATTAGAAGTCATCAGTGGACCACTGGGTTGGGTGAAGGTAATGCTAGAGCTGATGAAGCAGTCAGCTGTCTGGCAATAACTCCTCCAACAAATAACTTTGAAGAAGCTCGTAACAGCCACGAGATGTTCCATCAAAATGCAAAGTCTTTACATCGACAGTATCAAATGCCCATAGCAGATGCAAAGGGTATTGTCTGCTCCTGTCCTCCATGTAGTCATCATGGACCTGGTTTAGGGGTGGGCACTAACCCAAAAGGTCTGAAGGCACTTCAGGTTTGGCAAATGGATGTAACACATGTACCTGACTTTGGGAAGCTTAAGTATGTGCATGTCACAATTGACACCTATTCTCATTTTATATGGGCCACTGCACAAAACGGTGAAAAGGCATTACATGTGGAGAGACACTTAATGTCTTGTTTGGCTGTCATGGGAGTACCTGTAGAAATAAAGACAGGCAATGGCACAGCGTATAGTAGCCAACGAGTTGCTAGGTTTATGACAACTTGGGGAATTAAACACGTTAAAGGGATTCGTCACTCCCCAACGGGGCAAGCAGTTGTTGAAAGGGCAAACCGTACCCTGAAGGATTATCTTCAGAGACAGAAAGTATCGCAGGACATAGATGTAACTAAACAGTTGACTAAGGTGTGGTTTACCTTAAACTATCTCTCCCCTAACGGAGGATAGAGAGGGACCACCTGTTGTTATACATCACCAAACAGCGCGAGGGAACCAAACAACTACAGTTCCTGGTTTGAATGTTCTGTATAAAAATATGGCTTCAGGCGTATAGGAAGGACCTAATTCAGTGTTATTTATCGGTAGAGGTTATTTTTGTATCTCCACGGATAAAGGGCCTATATGGGTCCCTAGCAAGTTTGTGCGACCTGTATGTCAAGATCAGAAGACTGAAGAAAAGACTCAGAGCAAGCAGACAGTATAAACTGTCTCTGTTGTAAGGATGTAGACCGCAGGTATTCTTCCAATGTATGCTATGTGGGGTAAAACTGTACTGTAAACCAATTTAAATTTAAATGGTTTGAAGAGTGTATGGACAGTAAATTGAGTACTGTGCGTTTGATTAGTAACCGGGCATGAAGCAAGAGAAAACATATGACTAGTGTAATACCATGCTGATTGGAGACAGTATACATCATCAGAATCTGTGAAAGCATAGATTTGTGGGGTGGAATGTAAAAATAAAAAAATTAAAAAATTGTGGAAATTGCAAGAGTAAACATGATTGAGTGGTGGACTTGGTTTACGGTCTTGGTGAATTTTTTACCTATAGGCCAAAGTATTTTTGACATCTTGCCTAGGACAAACATATGGGTGACATGGGCAAATATCACGGGAGTAACAGACTTTTGTTTAAGTCTACAACAGGCAGACAACCCCTTTAGAACTTGTTTAATTGGTATTCCCCTGCAAGAGAATGAAACAAGTTTTGATAGGTTTTGGAATGTTAAAGCATGGAATCTGACTTCCAATCAGAATGGTACATGTATGAGTCCAAATGGGCAATATGTTTGGCCTTCTATGTGTAATGCAGCGTGGCAGAAGACAGTTATTGAGAATTTAAATCAGCCACATCATTTACCTTTACAGGAGTTAGACCTATTGGCTAGCGTTGTACCTGTTGAATATGCTAATATTACTGCAACTGATATGGCAGACTGTACCCACATGTCATCACCACTTCAACCCGTGAATGGCACTGGAGTAATTTGGTTTGGTGACCCATGGCAGTTATGGCTAACACATCAAGGTGAACGGGGGTTTTATACAGGGTTTCAAAATCTAACCGGTTCACCTGTTTGGGGTGAATTAAAAACTGGGGGTTTCCATGTAAATGTATCAGGGGGTTATCAGTTGCCACTGGGAGTCTTTTTTATATGTGGGGACAGAGCATGGCCAGGGATTCCTTTGTATCCTGTTGGTGGACCATGTTATTTAGGGCGTTTGACTTTCTTTGCTCCACACATGAAAGACTTAGTGAAAATGGCTCCACAATCTCACAGATCACAGAGGACACGGCGCACCTTTGATGAAACATGTAATGACCAAGTCGATCTACATTCAGTAACAGCAAATGTCCTAGCCTCCATATTTATGCCGGGGGCAATGGCAGCATTAAATGCTAAGAATATCCGAAGGTTAGCGTGCTGGGGAGGGAAACAATTTAATCTTACATCACAGATTTTAAGTTTGTTATTGCTTGATGTAGATAGTACTAGGCATGCTACGTTACAAAATAGAGCTGCAATAGATTTTTTGTTATTAGCACATGGGCACGGTTGTGAGGATTTTGAAGGGATGTGTTGTGTGAACCTTTCCGATCATTCCATATCGATGCACAAGAAGTTGTCGCAACTGCAGGGAAACATGAAGCATATTCTTGTTGATGATAAACCCTTCGATGAATGGTTGAGAGGATTGGGGATAACAGGTTGGTTAAAGACATTATTGACGGAAGGCATATACTTTGTTATAATCATTGTTGTAATGTTTTTAGTTTTTAGCTGTTTATTTTCTTGTGTGAAGAAACGTTTACCATCTATTGTGAAACAGACATGGGTTGTCCAAAAAGAAAAAGGGGGATATGTAGAGGGATTTTTAAAGGACCGAGGACATATGTTACCATTGTCCGGGTTGGACAACCCAGGCCTGTTAGTTGAAGCTGCAGAGCAACTTTATATTGTCCTTGAAACAAGCAGTTTGAGAAAGAAAACAAGCTCTGCACAAACAAGAAGCCAGGTGCAGAGCAAGTCCTGGGAACTGCGAAATCAACATACTCTCATCGGCACACTCTGATCAGGCGCCTGCAGCATGCTCACCAATCAGCGACACGGACGCCCACGTGGCCAGAGACTTTTATCCAATCACCTGTGTGTAAAGTCGGGTGACCTGTTTGTTTAATAAAGTGAGCACGGCATGTAGCCATATTGGTGTGATTGTCGTGACTTGGCTGACTCTCCACGGGGGACCCTCTTCCGGTCCCCATATGCTTTGTGCCTTGCTTCCACCAGTCTGCTTCTTCAGTACCCTTTAGGAGTTATTGTGTTCAATGGTCCATCTGCAACAGGCGGTCTCTGAAGGAAGCAGAGGTTTTGCTAGCAGAAGTGTGTGCAGTTCTGTGCTTTTTTGTGGGTTTAATGTCTAGGAATTATCCCTGAGCATATTTAATTTACTATTAGAGATACAGCCTAAGGGTCTAAGACCAGCTCTATTTCCTGAACAAACAAGGTTTACTTTTTCTTGTTATGCCTACAGAAAAAGGCTATTTGAGGATGTTAATCTAGGGCTTTGGGCAACATATTTGCTGGAGGAGTGTGGACTGAAGTGAAAAAATATCACATCATTTATACCACCCAGATACAAGACCAAGATTTCAAACATGGTTATGGTATTCTCTGAACATCATACATCTGTTGAATATATCCATGGTAGCATATACCTAAGAGAGCAGAATGTAAAAGACTTGATACTTAGTTTTATCATTCTTTAAGGGTAAAGGAGAATAAATACTACAGATCTCAAGAAATTTTCTTCTAGAGCTTCTGAACTCTTTATCTTACAACTCATCTATAACTGTTCAGCTTAATTGCATTATTGGTTTTGTTGGGTTTTTTTAAGACTAGATTCTTCTCAATTAATTTTAGTTCTTTCCTTTTTTTGATTGTTTCAAAAATTTTTTAACTTTTTTTAATCTGAGATTAACTTGGATGATAAAATATATTCAAAATATGGAAAAAAATGTATCTTCCTCCATTACTTCAGAAGGAACAGTTTAGGCAGATTTTTGTCCCATCTTCTTGATTCTAATTCAAGAGAAAAGACACCTTGAAATATAGAACTCTGTACATTCTTGTATGCCCAGCAGCTATGGAAAACTGCATTTGCATTGATGTAGCTATTTGACTCACTGTATATATGCATACACTTATTTTGTTCAGCCATCTCTAATTCAGAGTCCTTGTAAAATGGAAAGAGCAATCTCACGTTGTCCTTCTGCTCAAGGAAGTGAGGTAGAGAGCAGAAGCACACCTGTGAAAGCACTGGCCTCCAGTGGAAGCTCCTGATGATGCAGCACCATACCATATTCCAGAAAAGCACAAGGTGGTTTGGCTTCCAAGCTACACTTTAAGAGCACATCATGCTCTCATCCCTGTTTCTGGAGAAAAATGCTAATTGAGAAAGAGGTGGGACAAACACATACTTGTTCCTTTCCATCCCCTTCAAACAAGCTTACCACAGTAACTTCACCAGTCCTTACTCTTTATTTTGATCTGTACACAGTGAAAAGCACCAGGAGGTAAAATGTATTGTTACAGCATAGAACATAATTGCACTGTAGATATTGCTATCAAAATCCAGCCCCAACTCAGATACAGGATCATAGCAGTCCTTTTCAAATCTTCAGGATCCAGTTTTTCACCAACCTTTTTGTAGATATTGGAGTCTGCAAATATTTGTAAGTTTTTCTGTATAGCTTCAATTTCCAAGTGCAAAACCGAATCTCAGGAAAAGACAAGAAAAGAAAATGCTCGTTTTTATCACTGATATGATTTAGAACCAGGTAAGTTTTATTTTTTCTCCTGTCTTGCAGCCCCCTGTCCACTACAGCTCTGAGCACTGTAGTTTTTCCAGAATCCTTGCTGCAACTTATATGACAGCTCTGGAACACATCTAATGATCTGCTGTGGTAGAGCTATGAGTTCATATTATTAAGTGGTCTGAATTATAATTTAAAACCTTCCCTTTAATATATATAAGTTTTTAAGTGGCAAATTAACAGCAGAAGATTTCTCTGTAAAATTGCACACAACTGAAAAACTTAATTACATTAAACAGTTGAAAGACTGTGAAGTAAACTACATCATAAATTAGGAAATAGCTAATTGCATCCAAATCGGGGAGAATTCCTATTGAGAAAATGTGTATAGTAGCAAATATGTACTTCCCTGAATTGGAGATTCTTCCTGCTGCACTTTCTGTGCTATTATGTCGATTAGATACACAGACCTGTTCATGTGTTACACATTCTGTGTTCATGGGAAGCTATTTTGCCTTACCAGAGCCGAGGCTTCAAGGGAACTGGGACAGGAACTGGGTTTGCTCTATCTGGAGGGAACAAACCTGAAAAATGCATTAGTGAGTTATAATGGCATTCTAGATCAAAGGTGGAAAGTATAAAATCTTCCTTAATTTTTGAGTACATGCAGTGTGCTCTGACATAGCCTGTCTGTTGCTGATCATTTTTACCTGATAACTCCCTAATCTGTGTATACAACTTTGGAAAAAGGCAAAGATGGATCAGAGGATCCCTGCTGGAGCTGCTTGTGACTGTGACAACTTTCCTAAAAAATGCATTTCTGCCAAGTCTTGGGATTTTTATGTTGTGAACATCTTACCCCTAGGTACATCTTAGGCTGCTGTGTAATTTGGAGATATGTGAACAGTTTATATATTGGAAGTAGACTAGACTCAGCAGTGCAGCACATGACACAAGTTCATTTACTCTGCTTCTCAGAATAATAGCAGAATAAATTAAACAGTATAGAGCTCCATTACTTAAGTACCTAAAATAGCTTGGGATCTCTGCACTGTCTGCAAATCCAATTTAGGACGCATCCAAAGAAACTGTTCACTTCAGGATACAGCCTTTAGCCTCCTGAATTCTCAGGATGGGACAGTCTGGGGCACTGTTGCAACCGAGTGTTACTGTGATGCACACCCTCCAGCAGATGAATATTCGATATAGCAAGTATAGCAAACGCTATTTTGGCCAGAAGCAGAAACATGTCATTCCAGAGTTTAAAGCATGAGTCTTTATAGTCTGGTATCAAGCTGAAAATGGCCAGATTCCCACTTCCTGTGTACCAGGGCAAAAAATACCACTAAAACAAAGGAGTAGATATTACTTTGTACATAAACCGCCTCAACTTTTAGATGCAGTATCCACTGCATAGTAAATTTCACTTTCTCTGTTTAACCCACACCAGACAATCAACAACAGCGAGGTTTGAAGGCTTTGACATGTTGTTTCCTGCTTCAGACGCTAGCCCTCCTCCACACCAGCACCTAGGAAGGGGCTCAATACGGAGTGAAGAGCAGATCACACAACCGGTACCACTCGACCGTGGGGTAACGTTCCCGCACAGTATTCCCGGCCCCGGAACGGGACTGCAAGTCGTGGCAGTCACAGACAAGCCGATCCAGACGGGCGCGACGTGGCGCCGAAACCGGGAGGTGTCCGAGTCACTTGGGACTCCACCCAGCCTCAGGGCCCCTGAAGCAGCATAGCGAGGGCACCAGCGACCCCCACTCGCCCCGCACCGAGACGGACAGCCTGTGCTGACAGAGGCTTCTCCGGGCGGGCGGCGGGGCGGGGAGAGGGCGGGGACTGGGGCCGAACACCCTCTTCGGGCGGAGTAGGGCCAGAGTGGAAGGCTGCGGCGCCCCTATATTGCCTCCTCCGCCCCAGTCCAGTCCCATCGACCCCTCCGCTCCTTCCTTCCTTCCCTCCCTCTCTCTCTGGCCGGCTCCGGCTGGAGCTCGGCGGCTGCCATTGGCTTAGCAGCTCCATCCGGGCACTCGACGCAGCGCTGTTGCTCAGTCTGGTCGTCCCAATATGGCGGAGGTGAGTGGGAAAAGCGGGATGGGGCGTCGAGATTCGACTGGCTCCCTGCGGGGCCCTGCCGCCGGCAAGCCCCCCACGTCCGCATTGCCATCCCCATAAGGCGCTTCCGGGAAGGTGAGGCGGCGCGGGGTGGCTAGTGAGGCGGCCAGCAGCGTAGGGGAAGTAGAAGTCTGCACGGCTAGGCCGCACGGCGGGTGCTGTACAGCACGAGTGCTGGGTTCGCAGCCCGTGAGCGGCCGACAAGCCGCGGAGGGGAGGCGCGTCCGCCGCACCAGGCCCCGGGAGGCGCGGGCTGGGCCGGTGGTGGTGCTGCCGCAGCAGCGCGGGCGATGGAGAAGCGCCCAGTGAGAGGGAGGAGGAGCGAGCCCTGGGCTGGGAGCGGGGAAGAGGCGGCTGGTCCGGCTCCCTCTGCCGCTGCCTGCCCCTTTCATGTCCTGTCGGGGCCAGAGGGAGTGGGAGCGCCGGGCTGGGCGCGGCTCCTGGGGGTCTTCTGCCGGGGGAGGAGGAAAGGAGAACGGCAGGTGGGGAGCGAGCGAGGGAAGGAGGGATGGGAGAGGGTGAACGGGATGGAGGGGCGAGCAGGGTGGGAGCCGGAGGCGAGGCTGGTGGGGTACGCGGGGCGGCTCCAGGGTGGAGGGGAGGGGGCGTGAAATGGAGAACCCCTACCTGGCTCCTGAGCTGGAGGGAGCCCGCGTCTCACCTCGCTCTCTCCTCTCCCCGCAGGCTTCCTTTGGGAGTTCGAGCCCAGGTTCGTCCTCGCTCATCTCCTGCCCTGGCGCCTAGCCTGCTGCCCGTATGCCGCGTTCTCCTTTCTGCTCCTTCCCAAAGTTATCCCCTGTTGCCTCATAGCTTTCCTAATGCTTCATGTTCATGTAACTAACTGCCTGATTGATTATTTATTATTTTTTTTTTAAGAGGAGATATGCGCTGTGGAGTTCTTACCTTAATTCTGGTTGCAGTTAGTAATCTGCTGCTCAGAACCCAAAATGAAAACAAAGTTCTGTAGCACTTTTAAGACAATGTCTCGGTAAAGCCATACAGCCTGGAAAGAAACTGCTTCTCTTGTTGCTGATAACTGCAGGCTTGTGTAAATTTTTGACTTCTTGATAATATCAGAAAACGTTTAAAATCATAACTACATAATTTTTGAGGCTTTAACTGCTGTTAAGGTTCTTTGGAATACTTTACACAAGCAAGCATATTTAACATCAGTAGCTACTCATGAAGAAGTATTTGGGGAATGCATTTGCTTCTGTGTAACTGCTTTCAGTATTGGCTGTTAAAAAAAGACTAATTGAGCTCATATTATTTGAATATGGCTTTAAATATTTCAAATGAGATATTGAGTGTTCAGAGCTACTAAAAAGTGGTACTTTTTTATCTAAAGTCTGTGAGTAAAATAGAACTTCCGCTTGAGTTACTCAAAATTAATTAGAACAGTGATTAGAAGCAGTAATCTTTACTATACATATATATAAATACATATGAAGGCAGTTGACGGTTCTTTAAGAGCTATAGGATCAGGATGTGATGACCAACAGTAGAAAAATTCAACATGTAATGTCATAATTGGAGTAGTATTATCAGCTATACTGAGAGTTTTATAAGACCATAATATGAATGGCATGTGACTAAAAAGCATTTTTGGCCTGAATGTTTCCCTACAGTATGGCGTTATGAATTTTAACAGTATTGTCTTAAGCAAGCTAAACAGACAAAGTGTACTTTAATTACCTGCATATAAGGAATGAACATTTAGCATAATTGCTAAAAATTAATTAGGTTCCTTAAGACTCAGAAGTGTTAGTATATGCAACTGTCCCCTTAAAGACTAGAAGCAATGCAGAGATGCTGCTTTATTTTTTTTTTTTTTTTTTTTGAAGAAAAGCATTGAAAATCTGTAGCTATTTCCTTCAAAATTTCTACAGAAGTTTTTATGTGGAAATAATTCTTGAAAAACCTTTTCTTTGCTGCTTGTAAGGCAAGAATTGCAACAGAGCACTAGTATGTAAGAATTAGAGGGGGAAACCAGAAGTGAAAGAAATATCCTAATCTTTTTCTCTTCTCCATCCTAAAAGCATTAAGAAAGCGAACCTTGAAGAACAAAACCACCCTGTATTTCAGTAATTTTCATTGTAGAACACTGACTTTACAGTGAAGAATATTTGCATCTTTGAAACTTGTTGAATCTAATGATAACCTTTCTAACAGTTGAGAAAATACACTTAAGATAATAACAGTACTTTTTTGATGACTTAAGAGTATACTCTGGAGTAATGAAAAAGAGTCTGTTGGACCACAGCTGTCACAATGACTTGTTAATTAACATGTGATTCATTAGAAGCATTTTAATATTTCTGGTATATTTTCCTCTATTTCTTGAAACTGCTATGTTCTTCCTTTTTTAGATCAAGTGCTAAGAATTAAATTAGTTCTAATAAAAGATCTTATCTGTGAGGCTAAACTAACCTGAAGCGAGTCTCACTGCTTATTTTGCTGTTAGTAGGAATCTGATTCACAACCCAAGTTAGCTGTTTATCAGTGAAAAAACTATGTTAGTTACCATATAAATTATATAAATAGAATCAGAATCTATAAATCAGTGTCTTGCAGCATCTGAAATCTTGTGATGTGGACTTTAACGATGACTTCAAGGGTGTTTTGAATAATCTTTTATTCAGTAAAATATTAATTTGGGATTGTATTTTCTGAAACCTTGTTTCAGTAGTTTAGATACTTCTCCCAAGTACTCTATACTGCAAGATAGAAAACTGCACCTATTACAAGTATGAAAAGGGAAGGCCAGCTAAAATAGCTGAATTTGTCAGGTAGTTAGGAATTTGTTCCAGTTATTCCACTGAGTGTTCTGACCTATGCAAAAATCCATGCAACCTTATTTTTTTTTTCTATGATGTAATTTCATATGTTGGTACAGGGGAAAAAAATATTACTCAAATTAGGATTTTTTTGTTAGTTGGCTCTTTATCGTCTGAGGATCATGACTTTGACCCTTCTGCTGAAATGCTGGTACATGATTATGATGATGAGCGAACTCTTGAAGAGGAGGAGGAAATGATGGAAGAAAACAAAAATTTCAGCTCTGAAATTGAAGATTTAGAAAAGGTAAGTGTGACTTACTCTCTCCTAAATGTCCGTATATGTTATACCTTTTTTTTTTTTTAGTGAGAAGAACACTCAACCCATTCTTTAGTTTGTATTGTATAATATAGTTTCCTGCAAACTGCCTTTGCAGTTTTTTTAAATAAAAAAAAATAATAATCAGGTTTGGTTAAGATATAGCAGTGCATCCTCACAAAAAGGCTGAAGTTAACATAACACTAATATCTTTGAAAAGCTAAGTTCAGATTCTTTTTCACTTAAATTTATTTCCAACTTATAAAACTTAGTAGTGATACTTGATGACAGGGGTCTAAAACCTGCTTCAGTAATTTCTCTTCCAAAGTGAAAGTATTGTATGTTTTACATATTACTAAGTGACAGCTAGCTGTGTTTTATTCTGTTATTTCCAATCTGGAAACACAGTCCTGTTTTAGTGTCGTGGTTTAACCCCAGCTGGCAACCAAGCACCATGCAGCCACTTGTTCACTCCCCCCTCACCCAGAGGGATGGGGAGGAGGATCAGAAAGGAATGTAAAATTCAAGGGTTGAGATAAGAACAATTTAATAATTGAAATTTATTATTAAATTATTAAAATTGAGTTGTTACTCCACAAAATGATCTTATTGCCCCTATAATAAAAGGAAAAAGAACTGAGAGCCAGTTATCTTAAACGCTGTTACTTTATGTCCCAATTCTGGAAAGACTGGGACATGAGTTTACTTGTTTTCTTTAGTCAGCTAAGGTCTTAGCCCTACAAAGACTTCACAATGGGTAAATGTAATTTAATCAGTGTACGAGTTTAACAAATTTTTAAAGGTAATATAACTTTAAAGGTATAAATACTGGAAAATATTTCTAATTTTTTGATGACTTGAATCTGGTAACTAAAAAAAATAAATCTCCACAGTCTGTTTTATTAATTGTGTTAGGATGTGAGTATGATACTTAGTAAAATAATTTGATCAAAAGCCGTTAGAAAAAACAAGTTATAAACCAAGCCGTTCTCTTGATTTTGCTCCTTCTGTATCATTAGCTATCTTTCTCCTATTGCGTTCTGTACTGGTTTTGGCTGGGATGGAGTTAAATTTCTTCTTAGTAGTTTGGGGCTATGTTTAGGATTTGTGCTGAAAATAGTGTTGATAACACACTGTTTTAGTTACTGCCGAGCAGTGCTTATACAGAATCAAGGCCTTTTATGCTCCTCATAGTGCCCTGCTGCTTGGGGTCTGGCTGGGTGTTGGTTGGTGGTGAGCAATTTTTTTCATTTGCATTGGTTGTCTTTCCTGGGTTTTACTACTTCTTTCTTTTGTTTTTTCCTTACAACTTTTTAATAATTAAGAATAATAATTTTTAACTGTTTTTATCTCAACCCACAAGTTTGGTTTTTTTCACTTTTACCCTTCTACCATTCTGATTCTCTCCCCAGACACCCCCCCCCCCACCCCCCCATCCCCTGGGGGGGTGAGCAAGCAGCTGTGTGGTGTTTAGTTGCCAGCCAAGGCCCAATACAGGGCACAGAGGGTTAGAAATAATAACCGATTTGACCAGAGCATATTAGAAGGAATTTATATCTGTTAACAGTTGCTGGTCACAATACTGATTTATCTGTTCTCAATATTAGTTTATCTGATCTGTGCCATGCTCCTTTTTTTTGCTGTACATGTTAAAGACTGGTGTTGCCTTTTGCAGTTTGCTGTGCTCTGTAGTACTTAGTGATGTTTTGTCTGGGAGATTTATTAAACTGCTGGCCTTGAGCTTAATTTGGTATTTGGGCTTTGTACTGAAGCCATTACTGTACTTTGGGTACCATCGCATGGAGACAATTAACAATTATACTTCTTTCTCTTTGTGGAGGAAATACAGAATAGCACCTTCACCACCACCTCTTGTGATGTTTTCTCCCTTGTTAGAATAACTCTTCAGCATCTTGAACATTCTTGGGTAGTCAAAATACTTGTATTGGTATTTCTTAGGAATATTGTTTTGGCTTTTTCTAAGGTTAAGCTATTTAGGAATATGACCCAGGCCCTGTGGCAGTGTGGTTATGGGTGGCAAGGCATATGGGAGAAAATGGGAAGGTATCTAGAAAGCTTCTCACCTCTGGTCTGGAACTTCACTCCCAAGCAAGTGTGGAATCCTGATGAAGTGATAGAATGTTTGTGCGGGGGAAGATGCTTTGGCTATTCCAAAGAGGCACAACTTATCACATTGTGCTGGGCCCTGGCCTGCACCTACCAAACACTGCTTGATACTATTCAGCCCCCTCAAGGAAAAGAGAGGGTCTCTGGACCTGAAAACGTACCAAAAGACACTGTGGCTAAACCAGAGACTCAGCCCTCAACTATATCAGTTGCCCCTATAACTAAAAAAAAACAACAATGGAAGTGGAACTCAACTTGTTTAGTAAGGGATGAAGCAGCTTCTCCTAAGAGGGAGCAGGATAGAGAATCAAAGAGGCAGCCTCTTCTGCAGTAGAGCAGTCACAAGAACAAGAGGAGGAAGAGACTGAAATCATAAATGAGACAAACCACCCAATCCCTATCATTAAGTGAGCTGTGAGATTTCAGCTGTCAACCAGGCAAGCAAATTCTCAGCTGGTTACTCCAGTGCTGATATTGGGGCCAATAGTCAGGAATTAGAGGGTAAGGAAACCTGGCAGCTGAGATCCCTTCCTAGGGATAAGGTCAATGACAAAGGGATTGGAAAAAGAGCAGGAGTCCTCAGTCTTTGGTGGTGACTCCTGTCAAGTGTGAAGGACAGGTATCTCTTCAAGGAAGAACTTGCAAATTCCTGAGGCAAATGGACCACCAATTGGTGGTCCATTGGTGGTGGAGATGATCTATAACAACCTGTGTGACAACCAGGTATCTAAAGACCTGGATGAAATTCAGTGCATGTGGTCCACATGGTGAAAGTTTGTATGAAGTACACCATCATATGCCAACACTCTGGCGATAATGAGCTGGACAGACATGGAGGCACCAACTATGGATGGATTGGCTAGCCAACTCCAAGAATACAAAGATAATCTCACTTCTTCCCTAGGGGCCTCTCTTTTGGCTGTGGAGAAACTTTCCAACGAATTGTCTCAGCAATCCAAGAAGGAAGGATAGGTCTTCCTCATCCACACCAACCAAGGTCTCTGCTATTAAGACTCAGCCTTTTTCTGTTCAAGGGGGAGGGTACTGGTGGCACATGCCATGTGCAACCCTGTGGTTCTTCCTGCATGATAGGGGGAGGACATGAGGAAGTGGGATGGTGAACCTACCTGGAGACTAGAAGCTCAGGTACAGGAACTGCAAGAAAAAAACAACAGCCAAAAGTTATCCATTCAGGAAAATTACTGCTCCAGTGTAGGGTTGATTGTACTTCTGACCCTGATGAAGGGACTTCTGGTTTGCAGTTACAAAAATCAAGTAATGAAGACTCTGACCAAGAATAGAGGAAAGGTACAACTGGCTTTACTGGACTGCATGGGTTTGGCCTGGCACATCAGCCCCACAGGAGTATAAAGCTGTGGTGGACACCAGGGCATGATGTATTCTAATAATGTCAAATTACAAAGGGGCAGGATCCATCTGTATTTCTGGAGTGACAGAAGGATCCCAAGAACTGTCTGTGTTGGAGGTTGAAATAAGCCTGACTGGGAATGAGTGGCAAAAGCACCCCATTGTGACTGGCCCAGAGACTCCATGCATCCTTGGCATAGACTACATCAAGAGAGGGAACTTCAAGGACCCAAAAGGGTACCGGTGGACCTTTGGTATAGCTGCCTTGAGTACAGAGAAGATTAAGCAGCTGTCTACCTTGCCTGGTCTCTCAGAGGATCCTTCTGTGGTGTGGTTTCTGCAGGTTAAAGAACAGCAGATGCCAATTGCTACAGTGACAGTGCACTGGCAACAATATTGCACCAATTGAGACTCCCTGGTTCCCATCCATAAGCTGATATGGAGACTGGAGAACCAAGGAGTGGTCAGTGATCAGGACCTGCTCACCTTTTAATAGTCCCATATGGCCAGTGCAAAAATCTAATGGAGAGTGGAGGCTAACAGTCAGGGTCTGAATGAAGTCACACCGCCACAGTGCTGCTGTACCAGATGTGCCAGAACTCCAATATGAACTGGAATCAAAGGCAGCCAAATGATAAGCAACAATTGATATTGCTAATGTGTGTTCCCAATGCATTTGGTAGTGGAGTGCAGGCCAGTTTGCTTTCATGTGGAGGGGTATCCAGTACACCCAGAGGAATCAACTGCCCCAGGGGTGGAAATGCAGTCCTACCATTTGTCGTGGATTAATACAGATGAAGCTCTGGAGCAGCTGCAATACAGTGATATCATTGTGTGGGGCAACACAGCAGAGGAAGTTTTTGAGAAAGGGAGAAGAATAATCCAGACTATTTTGAAGGCTGGTTTTGCCATAAAACAAAGTAAGGTCAAAGGACCTGTGCAGGAGATCCAGATTTTGGGAATAAAATGGCAGGATGGGTGTTGTCATATCCTAATGGATGTGATCAAGAAAATAACAGCTGTGTCTCCACCAGCTAACAAAAGAGAAACACAGTCTTTCTTAAGTGTCATGGGGTTTTGGAGAATGCATATTCCTGGTTATAGTCTGATCATAAGCCCTCTCTATTGAGTAACCTGGAAGAACGATGGCTTTGAATGGGGCCCTGAGCAGCAGCAAGCCTTTGAACAAATTAAAGGGGAGATGGCCCAAGTGCTACTGCATGAACTAGTCTGGACAGGACAAGATGTGAAAAATGTGCTTTGCACTTTGGCCAGGGATAACAGTTGCTTCTCGATGGCAATCGTTTTCACTTGCATCAATTGTCTGTCTTAGGTTTTGTTTTTCCCCCCTCTCTGTTTTGTGGTGTTTGTTGTTTTTGGTTTTTTTCTCCTTTTCCTTATGTTTATTAAAAAGAAATATTTAAAAATTAAACTCTCTTTATCTTGACCCACAAGCTTCTTTCTCACTTTTACCCTTCTGTTTCTCTCCTCTTTCCCACCAAGGGGGCAGCAAGTGAGTGGCTGCGTGGTGTTTAGTTGCTAGCTGAGGTTAAACCACAAAACCTTCTCAACAGTCATCATGAAATATATTTTGCAGAAGGTGGAAAGGAGGGGTAAAAAGTTGCTGTATTGGTTTACTTCTGTGGTGTTCTGTACACTTGCAGGTGTAACTATATATGACTAAAGTCTTCAAGATTTTCTTTGTTTCTTGCTCGTAGGGGGATTGTTAGTGTTTCTAGTATATCTTCTCTCTTGAAGAAATATAGGCAAATCCTGTTCTACAATATGAATTGGATAAGGAGGAAACTTTTAATAATTACTCCTTAATTACATGCAGTAAATTATTTTCTTCAATAGCTTGATGGGACTTCATTATATGCCAAGAGACATGGTTATGAATTATTTCAGTCCTGTACCTGAAAATATTTTAGATTTTTAATCAGGATTCCTCCCTTCAATTAAGTTTGTCTTTTGTTTTTCAAAATATGTCTTATTCTTTTAGGCCTGAACTGTTTACAAATATTTAGCTGTTAAAATGTCTGTATATCTCCTTGTATTAGGAAGGAAACATGCCATTGGAAGACTTACTGGCATTCTATGGCTATGAACCCGCAATTCCAGTTATGGCCACTTCCAGTGTGGATAGCTCTCCAAGTGAACTTGCAGATGAACTTCCAGATATGACTCTAGATAAAGTAAGTCAGAACTATTTTCCCCTCTGTTGTGGCTTAAAAGCAGAAATCCAGGTGACCTTAAATTCCATTTCACTATTTCCTGATGTTACAAAATACATGTCTTTGTCATTTTCAATATACAATTAAGAGTTACTGTATTAGTGATGGACTTGGCAGCATTAGGTTTATGGTTGGACTCTTATCTTAAAGGTCTTTTCCAACCTAAATGATTCTGTGATTCTACTCTGAATTCATTCTTTTTCAAAGATATTGAGGATCTGAATCTAATTATAATTATAATTATCACACACATGCGTAGTAACTTTAGTGGCAATATATTACTACAAATGAGAAATTAATAAGGTGATGGTTCTTCTAAAAACACATCTAGTGAACTTTAAATAGATTTCTTTTTTTATAGAAGTGGGATTTTTCTGAAAGGATTTGTATTTTTGTTTTAATGTATGCAACATCCAGAAATAATTTTGACTTCCAACATACATATAATATATCAAACCTTTGTGGATAACTTGAAAATGCACTCCTGAATGCTTTGGAATGTTCCTTCCAAATGCATATAATTGGGAGGTGAGGGAGAGATTGTTTTATGTGCAATGACTGTGTTGCGTTGTTGAATATAAAAAAAAAAATTAAACTTCAGCTTTTTTGGTTTGCAGGCTAGCTTTGAATTCTGAGAATTTAATCTGATTTTTTGCTATAAGGCATATGCTGTTAGTAATTTGAATTATAAAATCTGTAGGTAGTAAGTATGTGGTTTTTGTTTGGTTTTTTTTTTTACTTTCTCTAAATATGATGAAATGAAACTCCACAGAAAGTAGATGACTGCACATCTGACTCTCATTAGGAGTCATGATTGAGTTGAGGCTACAGAAATGTAGTTGGCTTGTCTAATACAGTTCTCTCCCTCCCTAATCTATACAGAGGGATTCAAATGTCTGCTAGTGGAGGAAATGTGCCCCCCCCCCCCCCCCCCCCCCCCCCCCCCCCGCCCAAGGGGTAACAGCCTGGTAGAACTTTAGTATATCTGTGATGCAAAGAATGACAGAATTTCAGAATTTTAAAGATTTCCACTGGCATTTTCCATTGGAAGCAGTTGGAGGAACATCTGAGATTTGATGCTTGCAGAGGTTACTACTTGTGCATTTATTTTAATAGAAGACAAGGGGGAAATGACCCCCTGTGTTCAACTCTGAAATTAATGGTTATATTTATTCTGAGATTTAGGAATGAACTAGCTTTTTACTTAAGAGAAGATGATCTGCTAGATTTGCTTATGATAAAAATTAATTTAAATGGAACTTAGAATTTGCTGAATCTAAATGCTCACCAGTCTATTCTTAATAGTCTGAGGTTTTATTTTAATGATACAGGAGGAAATAGCTAAAGACCTCTTGTCGGGTGATGATGAAGAAACACAGTCCTCTGCTGACGACTTGACGCCATCAGTTACTTCACATGAGGCTACCAACTTCTTTCCTCGGCCATTAAGATGTAGGAAACCTAATTCTATAATAGTACTCAAAGTCTTAGCATTATATATACCTTCCTAGTTTAAAATATCAAAATTGCAGAGTTATGCTGACTTTACTGGGAATTGAGACACAGTGCTTTGCAGGATGTTGTACATTAATGTTGTCTTTGGTTGGTATTATTGATTACCTGAAAGACCTATATTTAGTACTGTCTCAAAGCACAAGTACAATTAATTTTTCTACAAATACAGTAACTTTTCATAATTAATAGTTAATGTATTGAGGAATACTCTTTGTGATTTTCAATATGTTAGTGAATGACACTAATATGTAGCCCATTCTTTTAAATTAGTGTTTCTCAACTGAAATTTTTGCTGCTGCTTTTAAACCAGTGACTCCTTCATTCAGCCTGTGGATGTGAACTAGGACATGGTTTCTTTGTGGTAATTTTCCTTCACACATTCAACAGTTTTCCATGGGACTTCATAAGCCAAAGTGGTTTTATATGGGATGGGGCCTATGAACCCATGACCACCAAAATTTTACTACCCGTGGAGCTATTATGGGAAAGATCCAAGAACCAGTTGTTCGTTTATCCAATCTGGACAAAGATATTTCTTATTGTTCCAACTCTAATACCCCAATGAACAAATGAACCGCAATAGGCGACGTGGAGGGTTTTTATTATAGTTTTAATTTGGCAAGTATCTTGAGCTGTTTCTGGGGGATTTCATCCCACTAGAGAAGGGGGATGATAAAGGGGATGTGCTGTCTCAGTCATCACCAATTGTAGCCCTTTGCATGCTGCTGATTGTGTTATGCAAGACATTTTTATTGAGAGAGAGATACAAAAACCTTTAAAGTTTATAATGCCCTTTTTTAGTTAAGCAAACCCCAACCTTGCTGGCACTTTTCACAAGCAATATTTAAGCGTTAATGAATATGACACTGAATGCCTGGCAGCTTTATGGAAAAAAATGAGTCCACTCATCTTACTCAGGATTAAGAAACAGTCATCCTTGCTTTCAGCTCTCATGGTTTTCTATCAGAATGTTACTCTTTCTCTGTTAGAACTTTTGGGCATTTTAAAATTGAATATCCACCGTTTCAGGGAAGGATATGTCAGATTTCTGTGCTGTTGAAAGTTTCATATATTATTTTTTTTTTCTGATCCCTGTCCATTTCTCTAACATCTAACACGTAGACTATTTTATTAAATCTGGATTAACTGGAAAAAATAATTGCATGTTATTATCCAGGCATATTGTTGTTTCATGCATTCATGTTAGCTTCTTGCCTGCTACTTCCAACAGCAAAAAGAGATAGACTGGTGATTGTAGTAATGACTCTAGAAGAGGAGCCTCAGCCTAACATCAGAGGCAATAGTCAAGACTGTACAATGATTCTATTTAGTTGTGATGAAGCTAAAATTGCAACCCTACTTATGAGCGTGTTGTTACTGAAAATTGAGAATACAAAATAGCTTTAATCTTATCAGAACTGTAGATTTCATTCTGCCAGGAATAAAATAAAAAATAGAATTACTTCAGAACCCAGTACCACAGCATTCCAGATTCTAAAACATGAGTTATTCTGTGGAGTACTGTATTTGAATTACTTGGAGTGCTCTACTGTATTTCTTCCTAAGGAAAAAAATATTAAAAAGGAATAAGATTATCTCACTTCCTTTTGACTGTTAGAAATATAGTAATTGTCTCAGTTGCAGTAATAATAAATGTTTCAGTTCTGCAATATACAAGTACCAGTGCTTTCTGACTTTGTGCTAGTTTGATAAAAATGTAGATCAACAGACTCATGATGGATGTCTTCCAGAATAAAAGCAGGGGTTCCTTTCAAAAGTAAAGAATATCTGGCAGTTCTATGTTTGAACTGAAAATTCTTCCTAGCTAAAACCAAACTTCTTTGTGTCTGAAGCAAACACTACGTGTGATGGAGATAAGGAATCGGATGGTGAAGACGTAGAGGCAGACAGTGGTAATTCATCTGAAGAGTTGAGAAAGGTAATAACTATATCATTTAAAAAGTTAAGGAAAAACTTTACTATTAAGAAAAATGCATTAAGATTTATAGTACGTATCTAAAATAGTACCTTAATTCTCTTGTGATTTTTTTTTTTTTTTTTTTTGTTACATCTTCAGGAAATCATGATTGGTTTGCAGTATCAGGCTGAAATTCCACCTTACCTTGGCAGATACAGTGATAATGAAAAGGGTAAGTTGTTCTGACTGTTTTACTTATCTTATGTTTCTACATAGCAGTTGATGGAAAAACGTTATTTAAATTTGTCTTATAAATTCAATGTCTTAAAGTCTCAGAGACCTTACAAACAAACAAACAAACAAAAAAAACCCTTGTCAACTGAAGTAACACAACCACATAATTATATCTTGGAAGTGTGATTCTACAACTTTCAGAGGAGACTCTCAAGAAGACATAGGAGGATGGATTACAGCGTTAGTTCTGAAGTATCTAGTAATATTAGGAGGTAACAAACTGTGGATCAAGGAAACATTTTAATCAGTCATAACTGGGCTATGAGCATGTAACTTAATGTTTTGAAGATCTTCAATGTAAGCTATTTTTCTTTGCTTGTTTTTTGGCAAGCACAACAGTGTGGGTTACAAAATGAATATGAAAAAGCAATAAACTTTTAAATTTCTATAGCATGATTAGATGTCCTGATACATCGTATTTTTTAAAATACAAGGTGTTTTAAGTATGATGATATTTCTATGTAGATTTTGGTTAAAAACTGCAATTGTGCTAGAGTAGAAAAAATAACTTAATGGAGTTTTATTTGGTATCTTTAGAGACTTTCACTAAGAGAAAAGTATAGCACATAGCTGTGGAATTCAAAAAGCAAATATTGAAAGAAATTTGCTCATGGGTGGAACAGTTGTGAAATTAAGGAACAGTTTGGAGGATATGTTAATAAATGAAAGGCATTCTGTTTTTTCTTCTGTAAGTTGTTTGAACTGTAACACTTCATGGGAATATCATTCTACTGAAGTATATCAAGTCTTTTCACCATTGTCAACTGCTTTTTGAAGAATGATCCTTTGCAATAGAGAAGAACATTTCGTATGGATGGAGCTGGAAGCGTTAGCAAGTGAACATTTCTGGTGTTGCTTAAGAGACCTAGGGAAGTTTCCTCTTTTCTAAGATTCAGGCGTGATGCTTACCAGTTGTAAGAAATGGAGGAATAAGAACCAGATTTATCTTGTATAGTCCTTTTACTATTTACACATCTTGACTTCTCCTTGGCCGAGAACTAGGGAAGGGCCAATAACCGGAGGACGATCAGGAAGGCATTAATCTGACAACTTTGTCTGGAATGAAGTGGTGCTAGAGAGAACCACTGAGAGTATTGTTCACTGGCATGGCCAAGAGCAGAGGTAGTTCCCAGATGGGAAAGCCTGAGGAGCTTCTCCTGAGAATATCAGGCATGGACTCCAGCAAGAAGTGCTGGGTTGTCTTAGTTGATAATGGAGGTTGAAGCTGAGGATCAGCAGTGCTCAGAGAGGTTGGACCTGGCTGTATGGGTAGAGGATTCTGTGAAAGCCTCTTCTGTACTCACTGAAGAGCTTGTGATGGCAGACAGGGACTTATATTTCTGCTATGTAGTCCCAGATACCAGTACTTTGTTAGAAGACAGTTTTGCTCTTCTATAAACCTTACACTTGTAAAATGTCGAAAAGCTTTTCATGTTCTTAAGCTATAACAGAACTTTCAAAGGAGTTGTAATTTTATTCCTCGCCTCAGCTTAAAATTCTTTCCTGCAGTTTTACAGGAGATTTTAAAATTTTCATCTCTTCTACTGTAATTGCCATTATGCTTGTGTGTGTTTGAATTTAATAACTCATTTTGCATTGCCAAGAGTACATGAAGCATTATGTGTAATGTTATTAACATCTATTGATCAGAATAAAGGATTTCTAGTTTAATCTAGAATTTAAATGTGTGCACAGACAAAGGTTCAGGCCAACTCTTGAATATTTACAGTATATTGTCTTTCAAATAAGCTACTTGAAGTGTATACATGATTTCAGTATACTATGAAGGAGGACTATGCATCCTGATTGCTTGTAAGGTATGGAACGTACAAGTTAACAGCATTTGATTGTTAGTGAACAGAAAAAGAAATTACCACGTTGAGACCTAGATTTCCATTCTGTTAAAGTTTTGGCAAATTTTAGTTGAAAATGATAAGTAGCCACAGTCTCTTTTATATGTAATATTTGAAATATTAAATTAATATCCTGCACTAATTTACTGTAAACTGTAGCTTATTTGTTGAAAACGTCTGAGTAAAACTGAGTGGTTTTGCTAGTTTGTTTATATGAAGATGATTAATACATATGCATAATTTGACTTGAATCATCTAGCTGTCAACAAGCTGCTCCTCTGTAAAGACTCTGTCTCAAGAGTTCAATCCCTTATCTCATCCTCATGGAACCTGAATTTCTTTGCCATACCACACTGCAGAGTCTGTCTCTTAACTGAGACTTTTGGGGAAAAATTGAGTTGCAATTTAAAAGTAGCATGATGGTGCTTGATTTGATTACTTCTGTATTCCTGTTCTTTGTCTTTGTGAAATAGCTTTTTATGCTATAGCCTTACAAATGTCACACCTGGCATTAATGGATTTCTGGTTTTTAACAGCCTATGAAAATGAAGACCATTTACTCTGGAAACCTGATGTGATCTCAGAAAGTAAAGTTAAAGAATACCTTTTTGAAACCTCCTTAAGAACAGGAAATGAAAACATGATTGGTAGAATTCCTGAAGGACTACATACACGGGACAATGAACAAGTATGTTTTATATCCTGTTACAAAGCAGTGTCGCAAATGGAATTACTATGCGTTCTCTTTCTCTGCCTTGTATTATAAAGGCAGCAATATTAAATTTCTTTTTTCTGTATAGATGTTATTGGGGTCAGGATCTTATTTGTAACTTTAAGAACATGCTTAAAATTGCCAACATGCTAATACTTGTAGTGTTGTGATCTGTGACGTTTCTGATTGCCATGCTGTTGACAAATCCAGATTTTCTTATAATTGCATAAAATGTTTTTACACTTGCTTAATTAAACCTTGACTCAACTTTTTGGATGGTTTTGCTTTTGATGGTTGTTTTAAAACTTTCATCCTGTATAAAGATAAATCCTCTTTTTTTTTTTTATATTAGATATGCTTGCTGAAAGGCTAGTTTCCGAAGTTTAGATTGGATATTTGCAAACTTTTACTCTAAAGACTTCTTATATTTTATAGGCACTATATGAACTTCTCAAAAGTAGCCATAATGTTAAAGAAGCAATTGAGAGATACTGCTCAAATGGAAAGGCATCTCAGGGTAAGAGAATACCTGCGTTTTAAGAAATGTACATTTGGAAGAAAATAAGTTGTGTAGAAAAACCTTGAGTGAGATTCAGATTGACAAGCACATCCCTTTCCATGGATTATGTATAATCTGACCAGTGGCCAGATGGAAATTTCTGCTGGAGAAGTCTGCAACTTGTATAAACATTGCAGGATCAGCTTTTACACCTTTTCTTCCATTGCTGTTTTAAAAACAGCACAGACTGAGGAGAAGGATGGGGGGAGTCATGATTTTGCTCCTGTGAGGCAGTTCTCACCCATATTTACAGTATCTTTTTGAGATCATAGAATGGTTTGGGTTGGAAGGGACCTTAAAGACCATGTAGTTCCAACCCCCCTGCCATGGGCAGGGACACCTTCCACTAGACTAGGCTGCTCAAAGCCCCATCCAGCCTGGCCTTGAACACTCCCAGGGATGAGGCATCCACAGGCTTCTCTGGGCAACCTGTTCCAGTGCCTCACCAGCCTCACAGTAAAGAAGTTCTTCCTAATGTCTAATCTAAACCCTACTCTCTTTCGGCTTAAAGCCATTACCCTCTGTCCTATGGCTACATGCCCTTGTAAAAAAGTCCCTCTCCAGCTTTCTTGTAGGCCCCCTTTAGGTACTGGAAGGCTGCTATAAGGTCTCCTCAGAGCCTTCTCTTCTCGAGGCTGAGCAACCCCACCTCTCTCAGCCTTTCTTCATAGGAGAGGTGATCCAGCCCTCTGATCATCTTCATGGCCCTCCTCTGGACTCGGTCCAACAGGTCCATGTCCTCCTCATGCTGGGGGCCCCAGAGCTGAATGCAGTACTCCAGGTGGGGGGGGTCTCGTGAGAGTGGAGTAGAGGGGGAGCATTACCTCCCTCGACCTGCTGGCCATGCTTCTTCTGATGCAGCCCAGGATTTGGTTGGCTTCCTGGGCTGCAAGCGCATTTTGCTGGCTTGTGTTGAGCTTCTCGTCCACCAGCACCCTCAAGGCCTTCTCAGAGCTGCTCTCAATCCATTCTCTGCCCAGCCTGTATTTGTGTTTGGGATTGCCCTGACCCACGTGCAGGACCTTGCGCTTGGCCTTGTTGAACTTCATGAGGTTCATATGGGTCCACTTCTCAAACCTGTTAAGGTCCTTCTGGGTGGCATCCCTTCTATCCAGTGTGTCAAGTGCACCGCTCAGCTCGGTGTCATTGGTAAACTTGATGAGGGTGCACTTAATACCTGTGTCTATGTCGCCAACAAAGATTTTGAACAGCATCGGTCCTAATACCATCCCCTGAGGAATGCTACTTGTCGCTAGTCTCCACTTCGGCATCGAGCTGTTGACTGCAACTCTTTTTGAGTGTGACCATCCAGCCAATTCTTTATTCACAGAGTGGTCTGCCTGTCAAATCCATGTCTCTCCAATTTCGAGACAAGGATGCTGTGCCGGGACAGTGTCAAAAACTTTGCACAATTCCAGGTAGATGATATCAGTTGCTCTTCCCTGATTCGTTAATGCTGTAACCCAGTCGTAGAAGGCCACCAGACTTGTTAGGCACGATTTGCCCTTAGTGAAGTCATATTAGCTGTCTCTAATCATCTCCTTATTTTTCATGTGCCTTAGTGTAGTTTCCAGGAGGATCGGCTCGGTGATCTTGCCAGGCATCAAGGTGAGACTGACAGACCTGGGAAACTACAGGCCATTCTTATTTCCCTTTTTAAAAATTGGCCTATTTTTCACCTTTCCAGTCTGTGGGTACTTCACCAGACTGCCACGACTTCTCAAATATGATGGATAGTGGCTTAGCCACTTCATCCACCAGTTCCCTTGTGACCTGCGGATGCATCTCATCAGGTCCCATGGACTTGTGCACCTTCAGGTTCCTTAGATGGTCTCAGGCTTGATCTTTTCCCATAACAGGCAGTTCTTCATTTTCCCAGTTGCTGCCTTTGCCTTCTGTCTCTTGAGCAGTGTGGCTGGAGTACTTGCTAGTGAAGACCAAGGCAAAAAAGTAGTACCTCAGCTTTCTCCATATCCTGGGTAACCAGGTCTCCCATTTCCCTCTGGAGAGGGCTCACATTTTCCCTATTATTCTTTTTATCACTGACATACCTATAGAATTACATCTGGCCAGGGATGTCAAGGGCAACAAGAAAAGCTTCTATCAGGGCTTTAGCTTGCCTAACCTGATCCCTGGCTGCTCAGACAACTTCTCTGTATTCCTCCCAGGCTACCTGTCCTTGCTTCCACCCTCTGTAGGCTTCCTTTTTGTGTTTGATCAATTATAATATGATGACATCTATATCAGAATCAGGAGAACATAGCTGGCCATGTGAGTCATACTCTTCGTTGCTGTACTAGCATTGTGCTATGTCAATCCTAAGTTGGTTGTACCATATAGTTCTATAGGTCTTTAGAGTGTGGAGAGAGTTGCTCGAGTTTACAACAGAAAATGAGCTTCCATCTTTTTCTGTCCCTAACTTTATTACTCCCTTTAATTAAAATCAGAGTTTATAATTTAGTAAAGGCTGTTCTTTGTTCTGTGTTTTAATGTGTGTTGCATAAAGCAGAAATGAACCCTGGTATAACTTGGTATTCGGGCAGATATTTTCTACTTGGAACTGGATCCAAAGGGAATTTGACTGTTTACAATTTAGGTGCTGTGAAAGTTAAGTATCTAAAGTAAAGCTGAAGGGAACAATAAGGAATATCAGAGTAGTGCTTTAGAAAGCTCTCATACAAGAAGAGTGTAGAGCTAAACAATAAGGAAGTAACAGTTGTAGGGTTGTATCCTAAACCATGCGCCTCTCTAGGATTCAGATTCTTGTTTTGGGATTGAAAAATACACAAATGGGCAGAGGTATCGGAGCCCCAAATTTTGTACCAAGGGCTAGTACCTCCCCCAAGTCAGATTGGATTTATAACCCCATTAAAAATGGTAAAGGATAGTACTGTTAGTGCCTGTCTCTTAGAGTAACCATTGTGCTATGATCTACTCTACCCACTGAAGTTCACTGCTATTCTCAAGATGGGAGTTAAAATCCACATCTCCCAAGATAATTTCTTAACAGCGAGACTTTATGTGGGGATCTTCTCTTCTTATTGAATCTTGAGAACTCCATAGTAAGGAATGCAAAATTTGTGTGTGTGGGGGGGGGGGGGGGGGGAATGGCCTTGTAGTGGAATGATTATCACCTTCATCTGGGAGCTGAAAGGTCTTGGTTCCAGTGTCTCAGTGTCTGATTCCAGAAATGTTTTGAAATGTGTCTGTTGGCTGTTTTCTGTTTTTGTCCCGCCCCCCCCAGCTTTAAATGACAGCTGAACAAATCACCATTATGAATGTAAGATGCCTGAATCCCTCCATGATTATGGCTTTGTGTCCATATATAATAAAGATAGGGAAGCAACAATACTTGAGACAAAACTGACCTACTCAAATAGTTTGAGCTACTTTGTTTTAAAACTCTTGCTCTGTTTTAGTAACTCTTTTTGTTTTAATTTGTAAAACTAAAGTTCACTTTTATCTTAAAGAGAGGTTGTTCCTTCACTCTTTTTTTTCAACAGCCACTGTTCTTTATCTAATGCAAGAAGAAATATTCAGAAAAATAACACCCTAAGATATCAATGAGATTATCAAATCCTGGATTTTTGATGACAAACTAAAGAAATAATAAATAAAGTCTTTTGAATGTCCTTTGCCCTCCAGGATAAAAAAACTTCAGAAATCAGACTCTTATGAGTCTTTATAAACAAGAATATTAGATTTCAAGTAGGATATCTGTACAGTAAAGGACATGGGTCTGACTGACTGAACTATTGGGGCTTTTAGAGTGAGTATGGATATTCATGCATTAGCAACACAAATACTTTATTCTCTGTAAAAGGTTAGTGAATTGAAATATTTATCATGCTACTTTTGCAATTGTCCAGAAGAGATGACAGCATGGACAGAAGAAGAATGCAGAAGCTTTGAACATGCACTTCTGATTTATGGAAAAGACTTTCATCTCATACAGAAAAACAAGGTTAGTATTTTACAGTTAAATGGAAGAGTTAGTAGATGATATGATGCTGAAAATTTGTAAAAGCAATGCATTTTTTGGAAGCCATGCAGAAGAGTGAAATAAGAACCAACATATTAAAATGGGCTTGGCATTTTTGTGCTAATTTTACCTCCAATGTCATTGGAAATGCTAGGTATTGCAAGATGAGTCCATGTATGATCTCTGAAATTTACTTATGTTGATATTACTTCCATTTATATTATACTTTAGTTTACATGTCTGCCTCTCCTAGAAGTATAGTATTTCCATACCATGGCTGTGGGAGGGGAAAATGCATCTTTACACCCTCCAGGTGATAAAAATATTTAATTCACCAGGAACAGGCTTAGTTCTTTGTGTTTTCAGAAAGTGTAGTCATCCATCAGTATGCTGGTTTCTGGCCAACGAAGGAATTCTAATCTTGATCTGGATTGCTTCTGATTGACTCCTCTGTGCCTGAAGAATGGGAATTGGATATTTTTATATTTTTTTAATGAAATATATGTATTATTTAGTACAGTTGACAATATGTATGTTCCCAAACTTTCTGTACCATCTCCTCCTGTATGGAGGATACCACCTTGAGATTTTGTACTGGTTTTGGCTGGGATAGAGTTAATTTTCTTCATAGTAGTTTGTATGGGGCTATGTTTAGGATTTGTGCTGAAAATAGTGTTGATAACACACTGATGTTTTAGTTACTGCTGAGCAGTGCTTATACAGAATCAAGGCCTTTTATGCTCCTCACACTTGCCCCACCAGCAAGTAGGCTGGAGGTGCACAAGAGGTCAGGAAGGGGACACAACTGGAACTGCTGACCCTAACTGACCAAAGGGATATTCTATACTATATGATGATGTGCCGAGCAATAAAACTGTGGGAGTGAAGGTTGGTAGGGGCTGCTGTTGCTTGGGGACTGGCTGGGCATTGGTTGGTTGGTGGTGAGCAACTCTGTTTTCATTTGCATCACTTGTTTTTCTTGGGCTGTAATGCCCTGCCCACCCCTCTGTCGCCCTGGTTTTCGTATTTCTACCCTTCCATTTCTTCCCCCACCTCTGTCCACTGGTGGGGGAGGGAGCAAGCAGCTGTGTGGTGTTTAGTTGCTGGCTGGGGTTAAACCATGACAATTTTTTTTTCTTTAGGAGAATGGTGTTTTTGTTGTATACTGGATAGGGCTGTGGTTGCTGTTCAAGAACAGTCAGATAATCCTGCTTAACACTTGGCTTAACTTGTTTTATGGTAAATATTTGGGTGTTTCAAATTTTAGATGGACCTTACCAATAAACAGTAATTCACCAGAGATACAAAGAAATAATTTAGAAATATTTTTCCCAATATGCAATAAAGCATGTGAGTTGATCTATCTGTCAGTACGGACCAGAATTTGTCTAAATAACAAAGTCTTTTCTGCTTCACTTCTTTTTGGTCATTGATTTGCTTAGTTTTTTCAATCTTAAGAGAGTCTGTCTTATAACCTATATAACAATTTTTTAAACCATGAACTGAAATGCTTCAGATGTAGATACAGTTTTAATCTAGTTAAATAAACAATAATTCATACAATAGAACAGATGTAATACTTATTGAGAATAAACTATTTTAGCTGGAAGGGACCTACAATGATCATCTAGTCAACTGCCTGACCACTTCAGGGCTGACCAAAATTAAAGCACGTTACTAAGGTCATTGGCCAAATGCCTCTTAAACACTGACTAGCTTGGGGCATTGACCACCTCTCTAGGAAGACTGCTGCAGTGTTTGACCATCCTCTTGGTAAAGAAATTTGAAACTAGATCTCTTTTCAAGTCTCCTGATTTTAATTGGTTTGTTCCAGATACTAGAACAGTAAAACCATAATATTGCAGGAATATGGGGATTGGGGAGATTACAAAGCTTAGTTCTTTGCATAATCTTGCTAATTCTTCTTGCTGCCTTTTAGGTAAGAACCAGAACAGTTGCCGAGTGTGTGGCTTTCTATTACATGTGGAAGAAGTCAGAACGTTATGATTACTTTGCTCAGCAAACAAGATTTGGAAAGAAGAGATATAACCATCATCCAGGAGTTACGTAAGTTAAATGTTATTGGAATATATTTTCTGTTGCAAATTATAAATGTAGATTATCTTTTTTTTTTCTTCCCATCACTGCAGTGTAATGCTGCAGTGGTTATGGTAACTGAAATTAAATCCATCATCATTTTTAGGCCTTGTTTTCCTGTTAAATAACCCATTATGAATGCTGTATTCTTTAAGGGACTACATGGATCGTTTGGTAGATGAAACAGAAGCTCTTGGTGGAGCAGTACATTCTTCAGCCTTAACATCTAATACTCGAACAGAAACCATTCCTGATCAACAGCTAAACATTCTGAACTCTATCACTGCCAATGAGTTCACAGGTAAACTGAGGAGAAAAAAACAACCCCCCCAAAAAAAACCAAACCACTTTTTCTTGTAACTATATAAACAGGTTTTTGTGTTCATCTTTTTTCCAGCATTGACAAACAGTGTAGTTACAGCCTGCCACACTTCAGATGTGAACTGCCTAGATGATGCCTTTCCTCCTATGGACAGCTTACCCCGAGCACCAGTTAATCATGTGCCTGTTGGAACAGAAGAATTGCTTAACTTGCCTAGTAATGGTGAAAGTGATTGTTTTAATTTATTTGAGACTGGCTTTTATCATTCAGAGCTAAACACAATGAACATGTGCAGTGAGGAGACAGAAAGACCTGCAAAACGATTGAAAATGGGAATTGCTGTCCCAGAATCTTACATGAATGATGTCTCTGTAAATAACCTTGGTTTGGACTTTGAGAACCACACACGCCATATTACCAGTGCCAAAATGGCTGTTTCGGTGGCTGAATTCAGCAGTCTATCTGCAAATGAAACAAATGGTTTTATCAATACCCACACTCTTCACCAACATACTGCCCTTCACTCAGAATGACTGTGGAAAGCTAAACAAACAGTGGGTACTTTATGCAGTAGTAGTAAACTTGATGAGAGCTATCAAGTTTTCTTAGTCTTTCACTGGAAGTTTGAAGTTTGACATCAGTGATGTCTTTTTATGTATAGAACTATATCTTGATTTATCAAGAGTAATTTCTTTTCTCAGTCCATAAATGTGGAAATGTTCGGCAGAGTTTGGGACTAAGAGAACCCTGTGGTGCAGCTTTAAGCTCTGCTTCAATTTTTACTTTTAAAGTCTGTAGACAGAAGCCACCATTTCAAAACCAGCACAGAAGTTTTGAACTGATTGGAGTGGCTTTTTAGTCTGTTTCTTTTGCTGTAATGGATGCAGTGTAATAACAACATTTACAGGTACCAATCCTGATCTCTGCTCAACGTAGCTTATTTTATTTTTTCTTCTAAAGGCAGGGATGGGTTTCTTGAACTTAAACTGCACAAACATACAAGGATGTTCTTTAAAATGGAACCTTCTCTCATGTGATATTAAACTAGAGCACTTCAGTTTAAAAAAAACCAGCAAGTTCATCTTGGTGGAAGCTAGCACAAGGGATTTAACATGAGTAAAGAAAGTATGAAGACCTACACTTGGATGTTGTTGCAAGATTATAGGCTATGGCTACCTTACACAGAAGTAATTATGCTGCCAGAGATATCTGTGTACTTTAAACTTACTTTCTTAAACAGATGCTTTTTAGGCTATGGTATTCAGATGGGTTTTGTCCACAAATTTGAAGATTAATGCACCTGTGTAACAACTTTCCTAAGGCAGCTGATGTATAAAGCTACAGTCTGCACAGCTTAGGATTTGCTGTTAAACAGTCTACATTTTGGAAGGCATCTTAAATTGTTTGGAGCACTGCAGTTCAAAGCGTTACAGTTTTGAGGGACTACCTAGTTTATATAGCAGTAGTAGAACCTTGAAGTATACATTTGAAAGTCTTTGTGGATTGCATTTACTTGTTTTGGCAAGTCATTGGCTCAAAAATGGCACCTCGCTACCTTAGTCACATAGGGAAGGTGGAGTAAAAATGTTTCCCATAAAAGCAACTATTTAACTTCAATAAATTTTTATTTTGAACATTGAGTGCAATTTAGCCATCCATGATGTTTGTCTTGCAAATGTTTGTTCTAATTCTTGTGGGAGAACATTACTTTGATAGGATTACCCCTTTCCCTCCATATTTTCTTTGCACTGTTTGTATTACAAATTTAATTGCCACTAACTTGTTTTCATTATTGAAGTGATTAAGCTTGCATTGTTGATATTTGTAATAGTTGCTTCAAGGTTATGTTGAGTAATTAGTGACTTTAATATTAGAAAGGGAAGAGGGTATTTATTATGCATACTGTGAACTGCATTGACATCCTGAGTTTTGGATGCAGTGCATGGAGTTTTCTTTACAGCATTGTAATGAAGATGGCTTTGAAGTGTTTATGCAATAGCACATTTACCATATTGAAACAAACTAGTGTAGTACAGTGGACAAAAGTAAAGATAACTTTGTAATCAGTTCTTAACTTATACATCTGAAATATGTAATTCTAGTAAGTACACAGTAAATAATGGGTAGCCTTGGCCCTGTGTTGTACTCTGAGATTTTTAGCCAAGTTGTCAGCTTCTTGTTGCTGTGTTTTGTGCTGATCTGTGTACCTTGTTTCTTTTATTTATGAATCAGCACATTTTATGTAGTTTTATAAAATACTGGCCATAATCCATAATTGTTATACGTTCAAGTTTATGGGTTTACAGTGAGTGGCTGGTCTGTATAAAAAAAAAAAAAAAATCATATAAAGATGACCGAATGCTTATACCAGTTGCACTTAAATGAACATGCCCATTCATATTAGCTGATGCAGTAACATATTCAATTTATCTATGCATTGCTGGGCTCTTAATGTAGACAGACTTGTCTAAGGTTTGGGTTGTCAGCAAGTTGAATGGACACTTTAGTTATTTAATAAGACTTTTGACCAAAATTCAAAAAATGATGAGAGAAAAATGAATTCCAGTTATTGTAATAGATTTTTAAATGATGATCTTATTTAGCCTGTTGGCTAGCTAGCTGGTATAGTTTACTTTTAATTCCTTGTTAAAATGAGGCAATAATTTGCAAGATTTTGTAAATATGTAAATTCTTCATATCTTTTTAGATAGCTATTTCAATATTTTCTGACTACTTTTGTGTATAGTAACATTTTTGTGCATGCTTGATGTGACATTCATAAATTTGTACCACTATGACTTTATCCATGTAAAATAGCTATTTATTGAATTTTCCTTTTAGAAGCTGGACTTAATTATTTTTCTCTCAGTTTAAACATTTCAAATGGAGAACTTGTTACTGTTTATTAAAATAATTGCGTTTTGAAAGTCACATGAAGATAACTGAATTGCAACCGTATAAAGAAATTACATTGCCTTGGTTCTTTAGTGAAACACAATTCTTACAACAAACTGTGGTGAATTCTGTGTCCTCTGCCATACTTTTCCTTCGTACGAACAAACCAAAAATCCTTAATGGGCAATTGCAGTGTTGGTAAATGTATCCTTTTTATGTACAGGGAATACAAAGAGGATAGCAAATTCATTTAGAAGTGTAACTTGGTGCTGTGATTATAGCAATACTTTGACTTTAGTTACTTGTATGTCATCTTCTCAAGCTAGGTTTTTAAATGTTTAGTTTTCCTCTTGTCATAGTCAAACTGCTGAATTTACTTGAAGGATACTAAATTGTATACTATTAGGTCAATGAATTGTGCAATTATTTCCTGTTTGATTTTTAAAACTGAGGATCAAAAATGTATGAAAACTTCATATAAAGTAGAACACAGTGATACTACTTAATTTAACCAAAGTATTTAGGTGAATATTTCAACTTTTGAATGTAAGCTAATGGATAAACTGACCAACAGGACACTATTTGCCCAGCACTACAAGCACATTGTCTACAGATGGGGAAACTAAATACAATAATTTATAAGATGACAAGGTTACTATTTTTTTATCCCTATTTTTCATTGGAAGAAGGAAAATGCTATCAATTGTAAAATACAGTAGGTATGGTTATAGTCCTCTTAATAAAATAGAGATTCCAGTTATTCAAAATACCCTGTGCATAACAAATTTAGTGACAATCGGAACATGTTTTTAATATCAGATGTTCAACAGAAAGTCGCTATTGTTGCATTGGTTTTAATATTTGTACATAAACACTGATTTTTATTTTTTTTAGCATTATTTTGTATTTGTTGTACTTTAATACCTGGTGTACAATTCCAGAAATAAATGTCTGGAAACCTTTCTTTAATTGTAAAGCTTCTCATGAATCTGCATTGTTTGCTAATTCCTCTTCAGAACTATTTGGCAATAACTGAACACATTTTAAGGTACTACAGGTACTGCTGAAATGCATGCTAATTCTCTACCTAATGTTACAGACAAAATATCCTATAAGCAGCTGGGAGAAGTCTCATGATCACTATCCCTTGTTCTCATGGGGGACTTCAACTTACCAGATGTCCGCTGGAAATACAATACAGCGGAGAGGACAGAGTCTAGGAGGTCCCTGGAGTGTGTGGAAGATAATCTGATGCAATTGGTGAGTGAGCCAACTAGGGAAGGTGCCCTGCTGGACCTGTTTGTGCACAGAGAAGGACTTGTGGGTGATGTGGTGGTTGGAGGCAGTCTTGGGCATATCAGTTGTGAAATGATAAAGTTTTTGATTCTCAGAAGTAAGGAGGGAGGTCAGCAGAACCACTACCTTGGTCTTCCAGAGGGCAGACTTTGGCCTGTTTAGGAGCCTGGTTGACAGAATCCCTTAGGAGGCAGTCCTGAAGGGCAAAGGCCTTCTTTAAGAAGGAAATCTTAAGGATGCAGGCTCCCTGTGTGCTGAAAGATGAGCCAGTGCAGAAAATGACCAGTTTTGGCTGGAACTTGGGGGGGGGAAGAAATGTTATGACCTTTGGAAGAGGTGAGATGTCATGAGGTTATGCAGGGAGAAAATTAGAAGGGCCAAAGCCCAACTAGAACTTCATCTGGCTATTGTTGCAAAAGACAAGAGGTGGGCTAAAGGAGAATATTCATCTTTTATTGGATGTGAGGAGAAACAGTGACAAAGGCTGAGGTACTTAAAGACTGCGGCAAAAAAGGCATTAATAGTAAAACCAATTGTTCTCAGCATATGCAGCCACCTGAGCTGGAAGACAGAGATGGGGAGCAGAATGAAGCATAATCCAAAGGGAAGTGGTCAATGATCTGCTACACCACTTAAACATAGACAAGTCTATGGGACTGGATGGGATCCACACAAGGGTACTGAGGGGAGTTGGCAAAATGTGTTCACCAAGCCACTTTCAATCATTTATCAGCAGTCCTGGCTAACCGGGGAGGTCCCAGTTGACTGGAAGTTAGCCAATGTGATGCCCATCTCCAAGAAGGGCTGAAAGGAGGACCTGGGAAACTACAGGCCTGTCAAGCCTGACCTTGATGCTGGGGAAGGCTATGGAGCAAATAATCTTGAGTGCCATCATGTGGCATGTGCAGGACAACCAGGGGATCAGGCCTAGCTAGCTTGAGTTTTATGAAAGGTAGGTCCTGTTGGGCTAACCTGATCTATGACAAGGTAACCTGCTTAGCTGAGGGAAAGGCTGTGGATGTTGTTTACCTGGACTTTAGTAAAGCCTTTGACATGATCTCCCACAGCATTCTGGTGAAACTGGCTGTTCAGGGCATGAACAGGTGTATGCTTCACTTGGTATAAAAAAAAAAAAAAAAAAAACAACAAAAACCAAAAAAAAACCCCAACAAAAACAACAAACACCAAACAAACAACTGGCTGGAGGGCTGGGCTCAAAGAGTTGTGGTGAATGGAGTTAAATCCACTTGGTGGCCTGTCACAAGTAGTGTCCCCCAGGGCTCAGTATTGGGGCCAGTCCTGTTGAATATCTTTATCAATGAGCTGGATGAGGGGATTGAATGCACCCTCAGGAAGTTTGCAGATGGCACTAAGTTGGGGGGTGGGGAATGCTGATCTACTTGAGGGCAGGAAGGCGCTGCAGAATGATCTGGACAGGCTGGACCAATAGGCTGAGGCCAATTGTATGAGGTTTAATAAGAAGTGCCATAGTCCAACAACCCTTTGCAATGCTATAGGCTTGGGGCAGAGTGGCTGGAAAGCTGCCTAGTGGAAAAGGACTTGGAGTTGCTGGTCGACAGCCAGCTGAACATGAGCCAGCAGTGCGCCCAGGTGGCCAAGGCAGCCAATAGCATCCTGGCTTGTATCAGGAAATAGCATGGCCAGCAGGACTCGGGAAATGATTGTCCCCTTATATTTGGCACTGTGAATACTGTGTTCAGTTTTGGGCCCCTCACTACAAGAAAGACATTGAAGTGCTGGAGTGTGTTCAAAGAAGGGCAATGAAGCCGGTGAAGGGTCTAGAGCACAAGTCTTAGGAGTGGCTGAAGGAACTGGGGTGGTTTAATCTAGGTAAAAGGAGCCACAGGGGACACCTTATTGCCTTCTACAACTACCTGAAAGGAGGTTGTAGCAAAGCAGGTGTCAGTCTGTTTTCCCAAGTACCAAGTGCTAGGACAAGAGGAATGGCCTCAAGTTGTGCAAGGGGAGGTTTAGATTGGATATTAGGAAATATTTCTTCACCGAAAGGGCTGTCATGCATTGGAACAGGCTGCCCAGGAAAGCAGTTGAGTCGCCATCCCTGGAGGTATTTAAAAGATGTGGAGATGTGGTGCTTAGGGACATGGTTTAGTGGTGGACTTAGTAGTGTTAGGTTAACAGTTGGAGTCAGTGATCTTTTGAGGGTCTTTTCCAACCTAAATGATTTTATTAACAGGAAGAGTGGAAAAAGTAATATGTGGAGATGCAGGTACAGTAGTAATAATTTCCCTCAAACACTAAAACATTATGGCTTTAGCATAGTAAAATCTTTGATGGGACTTAAATAGATCTAGAGTAACATATCACAGCAGTATAACCCAGTATTCAAACTAGATAGTAAGCTGTGGGGAATAAGTTCCTATTCTCTTACGTAAGAAAACCTGCCCAAATTCTTAAATCTGTCAGGTTAAATTATACTATTTGAAACGTTTTTTGTGTCATCTTTTTTTTTTTTTCTCTTTAAGAAAAAGAATGCTAATCTTTGACCCTGAAAAACACTATGTTATTTGTAAAATCTTACAATCCACTTCTGTCAAATACCAGAATTTAGTGCTGTGGTTTCCTAGGCTGAGCATGCATGTTCTTGCAATGGTTGACACAATAACACTTCAGGGAAAGAAAGGATTTATGTTTCTTTTTAAATAGATAGGAGTGCAAGCTGATATAAATCTGAACAACAGGAGCAGTAATTTGCCAAGTAATTTAAATGAGCATTGCTTAGCTCCTGAAGAAAGGGAAGACAAAGGTATGCAAGATGTCTTCAGTGATGGTTGATACTAGGTACAAAACAAAATACCTATCCAAAATACCTACACCTCCCTTTTTCCAGTTGTTTAGCATAAAGATCAATGCTGTTAGACAAAACAATTCATAATGACCAGCCCCATCTAGTCTTTTCTTGTTTTGACACAATTGTTAACCATGCAATGCTGGAGTCATAAAAATAGTATTAGTATATTGAGTATATGTATATACAATATAAACCTCTGCAAAGTTTTTTAGCTCATCTCCTGATCTTTCAAGCACCTCTGTTTTCCTGCCATCCTGAATCACAGGGATTCTACTTAACAGCTGTTTGTAATTCTCCAGAAGGTTCTTATCACTAGCTTCACCTTTTGAACTAAGTGGTTAAAAGCCAGAGCCTTGCACACCCATTTTCTTCAGAAGAGCTTGGTAAGAGCAGCTGCATGTCTCTTGCTGCAATCTCATTTCACCATCTGAACAGCAGCAGCAGCCCCTCACAGTTTCCAAATCAATACTGTAGTGTCAAAGCCTCCATCCTCCTTCTGAGGAGGCACATGGATTCAGCCCAACTTGCTAAGCTTCTCAGCCTCTCACACCCCTAAGTTGGCAAGCTGCATTTGAGCCCTGGACCCTGCAATCAGGGGACTCCCTCCCTGGCAGCATCAGGACTGCCAGAACATTTACCACAGGGGTGAGGAGTGAGTTCAGACAAATCCAGGAAAAATAAGCCTAAAAATCTCCATGTAATAGTGAGTCTTTCCTTTTTCTTAACACATTCCTGGTTTTGCTCTTATGTTGGATCCAAGCCAGAGCATCACAGCTGGCAACAGATTTAAACACACAAATTATCTCCTGAATTAGTACAATATTTTAATATGTGCGGGCTATAGGTCTGCATCTGGGAGAAGGACTTTGCAGACAAGGCCTATAACTAGGCCTTTAAGTTGAGACTACCTTACATTTTAGTTTGCTCTTCCTTTCCTTCTACCACTAAGGGTACAGAAGGGATAAATGTCATGGTTGAACCTTAGCTGGTAAAGTACCACGCAGCTGCTCACTCACTACCTCCTCACCCAGAGGGATAGGGTGGAGGATTGGAAAGGAATGTGAAACTTGAGAGTTGAGATAAGAACAAAATAATTGAAATAGAATAAAAAGGAAAGAACAATAACGACAATAAGTTATAATGGAAGGGGAGTGAGAATAAAATCCAGAGGGGAAAGGAAGAAAGCAAGCAAGTGATATACAACTGCTCACCACCTGCTGACCGATGCCCAGCCAGTCCCTGAGCAATGATCGTTAGGCTCCAGCAAACACACATATACACACATACAGTTTATATACTGAGCACGCTGTCCCATAGTATGGAATACCTATTTGGCTAGTTCAGGTCAGCTGACTTGGCTGTGTTCCTTCCCTGTTTCTTGTGCCCTTCCAGCATTCTGGCTGGCAGGGCCTGAGAAACTGAAAAGTCCTTGACTTAGGGTAAGCACTACTTAGCAACAACTAAAACCATCAGTGTGTTATCAGCGTTGTTCTCATATTAAATCCAAAATACAGCTCTGTACCAGGAAGAAAATAAACTCTAACCAGGCGACACTTACATTTTCATATTTCCTGCTGAGTCACTATGTTGCCCTGCTTCTTGCTCAGTACTACCTGACTGCACCTCCTCCTCCTGCTGGTTTTTGGCTTTCTATAGCCACTGTCAGACAAAAAAATAAAAAATAATAAATTGCTGCTGTTGATTGCAGGCCAGGTCTTGCTTTCCATCATGTATGAGTAGTCCCTGAAGCAGACTGTCAAGTTTCAGTATTTCAGCAAGGAGAAACCAGTCCCACGAGTCCTGTTGATAATATGCAGTCTGTACTTCAGCACTGCAATCCTCCACTACTGTGCAACTTTCACATCCAGGAGGCAGCAAGTGCAGTAAAGTAAACCATTCTCAATAAAAAAGTTGTAAACCTAATTTCCACAGTTGTTAGACAGGCATATACTTTCAAATCTGGTCATTTAATAATTACTAACAAGTGTATAATGAGACAACTGAAGATATGCCTTTGCATGACAGCATCTCAGCCTGGAGAAACACAAAACAGCACCTGCCTTTTCTGGCATGCTGAGACTAGTATTCCCCACCTACCCATAAACCCTGACCTGTTGAGCTAAAGAACACTACAGCCCCCCTGACAACCAGCCTCCTCTTCAGAGATCCCCAATAACCTCCTCCCAGAGAGAGCTGGGGAAAAGGCCCAGCTCAGGAGAGGAGAGATCTTCAGGGTGATGATGGAGGAGGAGCATCCTCTTCAGTAGACTGGAGATCACTGCCTGCTCTGATCTGCACTGACCACAGTGAAGACACAACAAGGACTGCCACTAGAAGCTGTCCCCAATATCTTCATAAAGCATGTACAACCCATGCTGAGCCATATGCCACTGTCTCATAGCTCTGCTGTTTAAATCAAACCTGAGAAGAACTTTCAGATGAATATGAAAGACAAGGTTCAGGCTTGGAAGGAGACCAAGTAACACAGATACCAAAAAGCTCTGAGTTCTGAAAAGGAGACTAGATGCTTTTGCAGCTGAGCAGGGCACCTTTGTTTTACTTCACATTCATGATAGCTCAGCAAGGAACACTAAGCAATGAGAGAAAAGTTAGTAAGGGAAATAGCGTCCCAGGAGGTGGGCACAGTCGGTGCAGAACAGCCATGCATGAGTTTACCCACTCAGATGATGAAGAGGAAATACATGATGCTCATGACATTCCAACATGCTCTGAAAGCAATCATTACCTTTCAACAAGAACTTGCAAAGATGAAACACTGTCAAACTTCAACCTATGACGGTCATGTAGAATACAACATAATCTTATTCCCACCAGAGAAACCAAAATGGGCGTAACTTATTATTTGCCTGTGGAAGAACTGAATACGCCCCTTGCAAATGAAGACATTCAGTTCCATAAGTAGGTGTCTTTGACATTTACTGCCAACTGCTGGAGACAGGTGATCTCTGCCATCCCTTGTTCCTAAAAAGGAGACTGCAACATTATAACTATCACACAGTACTGAAAAACTCAGGAGATTTATAGTAAATCAAATGAAGGAAAAATACCTTACATTCAATTTATCTTTTATTTAACCCTCACCATATGTTCTCCTTGACGTTTCAGTTAATATATTTTTCTGATTTTAAAAGTTAGATATTAGAATTTAACTTAAGATTGCTGCTGCCAAGTTTTGCTGGTGAATTGATATGTTCACACCTATTTGCAAAAAAAATCATATAAGTAATGGAGAATATAAAGACCGATACTTAAAAAAGTAGAATTTAGTAGTCACAAAAGAGGCTACAGAAGACTTGAACTTAATTTTCAACTACCCAAAAATCAATTAATTTTAAAATTATCCAGAAAAATCAGGAGAAAGAGAAACAACTGAAACAAGCCCTAGTTTTGCAATGCATATTCAGATTGCCTATATAAGGAAACATTTGTTTCCTACTTAAATCAGAAACAACAGAATCATTTCACAAAAAAACACATAAAATAGCAGATTAACTTCCAAGGTGTCATGGTTTAACCCCAGCCGGCAACCAAGCACCACGCAGCCGCTTGCTCACTCCCCCTCACCCAGAGGGATGGGGGAATCGAAAAGGAATGTAAAACTCGAGGGTTGAAATAAGAACAATTAAAGTAGTAAAGCAAAAGCCGCACACACAAGCAAAGCAAAGCAAGGAAATTCATTCACTACTTCCCATCAGCAGGCAGGTGTTCAGCCATCCCCAGAAAAGCAGGGCTCCATCACGCATAACGGTTACTCAGGAAGACAAGCATCATAATGTCAGATGTCCCCCTCCCCTTCCTTCTTCTTCCCCCAGCTTATATATCCAGCATGACGTCATATGGTATGGAATATCCCTATGGCTAGTTTGGGTCACCTGTCCTGGCTGTGTCCCCTCCCAATTTTCTGTGCCCCTCCAGCCCTCTCGATGGCAGGGCCCAAGAAACTGAAAAGTCCTTGATTTAAGTATAAACATCACTCAGTAACAACTGAAAACATCAGTGTCCTATCAACATTGTTGTCACACCAAATCCAAAATACAGCACTGCACCAGCTACTAAGAAGAAAATTAACTCTATCCCAGCTGAAACCAGGACACAAGGTACAGCTCAATAGCTCCAGAACTTATCTAACCAGATCAACTTGCTTGACTTGGCAATTAATAGTTACATTTCTGTAGTAATATAAAATTTAGACAATTCATGTTAGATCTAAGGGCATAAGCAAAATGAGGTTCACAGATACAGAGCAGTTCCTAGCTTTATTATCAATTAAAAAAATATTTAGTGTTTGTTACTGCCCTTTATCTAAGCATTTCTCATTGATATACCTAAGATATATTTATATCAGCTGATATTCGTATGTCATTTAATATTAGAAACAAAGTCTTACTATATTGTGTTGCATATGAAATTGTGTATAAATAGTGAAGTATACCAGAAGTCTTTTATTCACATCATTAAATTGAAAATACTGTCATTAAAATAAGCAAAGGACAAAATTTTTTCAAAACCTTTTATTTACTATTAAGAAAAAACATCAACTTTGGTACAAATTATACTATATAAAATTGGTTCAGTGGGATAAAAACTTAATTAAAATTTCTTAACCCAGAGATTTCTGTAAAATTTGCTTGCACAATAAGGTGCTAATAGAAGTTAGCCCTTAAGCCTGTAAGTCTTGGGAATCTGTCACATAGCAAATATAATTTCATTGTGAAAGTGAACTTTGGTAGAAGAAACTCCATAGGACACCTGAGGTAGTAGAAACTGGAACAAACAGCAGTAGACATTATTTACAACTTAAGTACTAAATAACATTAAGAACATACAAAAAATAATTACACAATAAAATTTTCATTCCAGCTTTGATCCAAAGAAAATAAAAATATTGCATCACATCTGTATTTTAAAAACACCACAATTACCAGCAAGCTGAGGGAAACACAAACTCAAATACATCTAGAGGCAGTTTGAGTTTGAAATGTGGTAGGCATGGTGATCTACAAAGTAATACTGATTAGCTGAAATTCATCAGTTTATACAGTTTACATTTCTGCTAGAAACAGTATTAATCTGAAAACTGATCTTCCAGTACACGAATTGGCAAGAGGGCATCCTTTAAAGCTTGCACATAAAGACTTGGAAACAATCTTATTAGAATGAGAAATTCTAAGGTGGTCAAAAAAAGCCAAGTACAAACCAGTTCAAACTACCAAACTTCACATTTCTGTATTATCTTTAACTCTTCAAAGTCTGCCAATCTTTCAAAACAAAGGAATGTAAAGATTCCAAAAGAAACACATTCACAACTAATGACGCTGCTTTATATTAGCACGAGCACTATCATCCCTGTAAACTTATCTTTAAGATGTTTTACTTCCAATTTGTATTGTACATTTTTAATGTACTATAGCTTATTTAGTTTGCCCCGAGTCCTTGAAAATAACCAATTTATTTCAGTCCAACAATTCAACTGGCTTCTGAAGAGTTAAAAAATGAACAGTAATATTTTTTTTCCCCAAAATTGATTAAACACAATGAGTAGTTGATTTAAAAAGACCCCCCCTCTCTTAAAAAGGCAAAAGAAAAGCTGCCATTTTCCTTCGGCATTACATGCATCAGAAATTAAAAACCTGCCTTTAAAATAATTTTTAAAACACACCTGCTAAAAGCACAAGTTTTGCACTACAGGTGAAGCTTTACATTTTACTTAACCTTGTTTTTCAAGTCCAAGTTTGTTTCTTCTTAAAATAAATACCTTTCTTGTGGTAATATTTTTAACATTTTCAAATTAAATTATCACTAATGGCTACAGTATATAGATATGTACAGCAGAACAAAAACAGCAGGTAAAACTTGTTATCAGTGGAGAATGTGACCTCAGTTTTGTTACACAAAGAATGAGATTTGCTTGTAGGTGGCACCTGCTCCCAGTGAAGTACAGGACAATGTCTCCCATAAACTTTAATGGGAGCTGGTTTTGGGGCCTTCAACATGAAATTTCTCTACATGATTTGCCAGAAAAAACTGCTATATGAAAAGAAGGCTCAACTTTCAGCACAATTCAGACCGAGTTGCCTTATGCAAGACATACATATTTTTTTAAATAGCCTATACTGTCAGAAGCTGAAACACTGACTTGAAGATGGCATTTTATTTTATTCTGGATTTCCAGCAAATCTGTTTTTAAAACTCGTGTCAGCAAGGTGTTCCATGACACAGTTTACAGCTTTTTCTAAAGACTATTTTAAAATAAGATCACCTTTCCCTGAAAGTTAAAAATACAATGAAAACAAACTTAAATTTCAAAAGAAATTACATGACCAAGCAGTAAATGCATAGTGAACCACAACTGCCTGCTCTTACTTTAAGGCATGCAAAATGTTATTTTAAAGTATCCATCAATGTTTGGATTTCTTACTCAAAAAACTTTGTATAATTAAGAGAGATAGATACAGAACATCCTTTTAAACAGTGCTGAAAAATAATTGCAGAATCCTCTGCTTACGTCTACATGATGTGAAATGGAACAGCAATTGCTATATTAAAAGAGATCCTGAACTCTTCAGCTGCTAATATTGCTGAAAAAGTGCTCCAAATAAAATAAAAATCACTTATCTGCTAAATAATCATGCAGATTTAAGGAAAAATGCTTTTGTGTTCACATAGAGCCAGATGTTTGAAAAGGCACAGTTTACAAATCTCTGCGCAAATTGTGAAATGTTGCATACTGAGCTTAGGTAAAGATCTCAATTTGTCAATCACATACTTAGGCAGGGTCCTCCACTGGCCTTATGTCCTTGATGTATCTATCATTAAGGCCAGTAGAATAATACAAGCTGCTGTGCTTAACTGCACTGCAAGACAGTTATTGTATATTCAGTAACATCTTCAGTAAATCAGCCTTACACATAAGTAGCTACCACGTAGTACGGAAGACTGGGTGTTTCAGCAGCTCCCTTGATGGGGGTCTGTCCTGAGGTTGAAGTTCTAAACACCGAAGAGTCACATCTCTCAAACCAGGAGACAGATGTGAAGGGATTGATGGAGCAGTAGTTGCACTAGCAATCTGAACAAAGGGAAAAAACCTTGTTTAGAAGTCAGTGATTCTTAAGCCCCCTCTCCTACCCAAAAACCTTCAACAAGCAAATAATTTTCAGCTGACTAGTTTTATATATATATATAGTTATATATATGAGCTTTTATCCACTTAGCATATTTCCTACTGCAGTTTGAGGATTACATTGCTGCTTCCATTTATAGAATGGGTCTTAAGTTCCCTTTATGCTTCTTTCCCCAATAACACATGCTTTATTACTTTTCACAGTCTACCTCTCTCCTTACACTTCTCTCCAAGTTTTCCTCTGACAGAAAGATTCTGCAATAACCATCTGCTAAGCAGACCATAAGAAAAACTCTCATGTCACACTTACAGGTATCTTTTAGTCTAATACTTGCCATCACTCTTAACAGGCATAGTGTAAGCAAACACTGAGATATATTAGGATGAGCAATTTTACATTATTATATGTTAAACTGGGTATGCTCTTGCATTGTCTTACTGTATTTCTGCTACCACCACCAAAGGGCAATCTTTCTCACAATGAAGCAGGTCAGTCCCAATCAAATTAATGTTGATCTTCTCTAGATCAAATTAAGCAAGACTGAGAACACTAGGGTGGCACCACCAGATTCACACAAAGAACCAAAACAATTGCATCCCTTATAAGTGATTTGTATTTAATTAGAACATACTTGAATACTGCTGTGCTAGTACTGTTTTATGGAAACACTTTCTTCACTCATACTAGTGAAGATGCTAATCACTTTCTTCACTTGTGGCAGTATTTTCATTATTCATGCCTGTAGTCCAACTATACTTGTTAGAATTAAATATACTAAATTGATTTTAGCAAGAAACATGAATGCCAAAATAGATGACCTAGAAGGGGGAGGAATAATATTAATATAGAACATAGCAGAAGTAAATAGCATTCAGCAAAATCTAAACATGGAACATCATGTTTTTACCAAAGGACATTCCCCACTATGAAATATAGAATGGTTTGGGTTGGAAGGGACCTTAAAGACCATGTAGTTCCAACCCCCCTGCCATGGGCAGGGACACCTTCCACTAGACTAGGCTGCTCAAAGCCCCATCCAGCCTGGCCTTGAACACTCCCAGGGATGAGGCATCCACAGGCTTCTCTGGGCAACCTGTTCCAGTGCCTCACCAGCCTCACAGTAAAGAAGTTCTTCCTAATGTCTAATCTAAACCCTACTCTCTTTCGGCTTAAAGCCATTACCCTCTGTCCTATGGCTACATGCCCTTGTAAAAAAGTCCCTCTCCAGCTTTCTTGTAGGCCCCCTTTAGGTACTGGAAGGCTGCTATAAGGTCTCCTCAGAGCCTTCTCTTCTCGAGGCTGAGCAACCCCACCTCTCTCAGCCTTTCTTCATAGGAGAGGTGATCCAGCCCTCTGATCATCTTCATGGCCCTCCTCTGGACTCGGTCCAACAGGTCCATGTCCTCCTCATGCTGGGGGCCCCAGAGCTGAATGCAGTACTCCAGGTGGGGGGGGTCTCGTGAGAGTGGAGTAGAGGGGGAGCATTACCTCCCTCGACCTGCTGGCCATGCTTCTTCTGATGCAGCCCAGGATTTGGTTGGCTTCCTGGGCTGCAAGCGCATTTTGCTGGCTTGTGTTGAGCTTCTCGTCCACCAGCACCCTCAAGGCCTTCTCAGAGCTGCTCTCAATCCATTCTCTGCCCAGCCTGTATTTGTGTTTGGGATTGCCCTGACCCACGTGCAGGACCTTGCGCTTGGCCTTGTTGAACTTCATGAGGTTCATATGGGTCCACTTCTCAAACCTGTTAAGGTTCCTTATATGAATACACACATAAATGCTTTATGGTAGAAAAAAAACTTCTTTTGCTTCTGTATTTTACAGGATTGTAAAGAAAGAGTTCAAATACCAATCTTCTGCCTAGAGTCAAGATCAACTGTATTCCGAAAAAAACTTTTTAGCCTGTTACATTATGTATTTATATCTTAGAACAGAGCTTTCTCTGCATATTATTGTGTTGGTAGCCTTTTAAATTTTTTTAAACTAGCAAGTATGATTATTATGTTGGTATCAATATTGATTTTGTACTAACACCTGCAAAATAAAGAAAAGCCACTGCAACAAACCCTACTACTCATATACTTTTCTAAAATTCACATTGCTGTGTATGAAATTAGTCAGTGACTTTTGTAGTATAGTTATAGTAACAAAGTACCTCACCTTAAATATCAGAGCAAGATGATTGGAGTGTTTCTCTGCATTCCAGGGAGGTTTAGCACAAGCCATTTCTATAACAACACAGCCAACACTCCACACATCACAACTCCTACCATATTGCTGACCTCTCAGAACCTGAATAGATAGATCAAAGCTCAGATTATCCACTTCAAAGTCTCTTAATTCTAAGTAATTTAGATTTTAAAAAACAAACCAACAACTAATAAAACATCAGTCAAGCGCATTCTGATCATCATTTCAGTTTGAGAGCGTGATCAGTGATGTAAGTGACATAAGATTTATACATTGTAGAAAGCTAGTAAATAAAATGCCTGATCAAGGGGCAAAGTATCTTGAAATAGCTTTTGACCAAATGGTCATTTGAGCTTTAATAACAATACTTATTATGTGTCTTGCAACAAACTACTCAGAACAACTTTGACAGCAAGAAACAAATGTCATTATTGCCATTTTGGAATCATTCCTATTTTCTAGAACAAGTACATTTAAAACACATTTGAAGAATTTACAGCAATTTTCTGTTATTTGGCTGCATGAATTAGCTTAAAGAGTACAAACAAACTTTTTGAAGTAACTCCCAAAACTGGTTTCTTACCTCTGGTGCCATAAACGCAATAGTTCCCAACAACTGTCCCTGAAACTCCCCAGCACCAGTTCCTTTTGATGCCAACCTGGCTGCAGCTCCAAAATCAGCAATTCGTAATCTATGACCTGTGCTGTCAATTAGCAAATTGGCACCTGTCAACAGCATAATAAAAATATTGCTAGTTGGCTTTTTATTAAAGGCAAAAGGATGAACACTTTTCCTCCCTCTGTTTCAAAGCTATAAATAGGTTGATAATCCCCACCCACAATGTCAAGGAAATGTAAAAAATCAAGGATAAAGTCTATATAACGTCACTTTTCCCTTATGCCTGAATGATACTGCACACAGCTTGAGGCTGTCAGAGAGATTTAGAGAAGCAATCACACTTTCAAAGTAGGGCAAACACAGGATTCTGGAACAATACCTGGAGATGGAATAATGAAAGAAAGTGGTGACCTAAAATCCTGGAGTTTTTCATTGCCTGCAGGCTCCCCGTGAAATTTAAACTTATTTCATCCTTAAGCAACTTTGAGTTGTCTTGAAGAGAATTACAGAGCAACTGAAAGTTTTTCCTATTTTAAGAAGAAATATTAAAAGACATTTGCCATTGCTATGTTGCTACTTATCTTGATATCTCTCCAGTTTATGGACAGCTATAGTGACATTACAGGGAGAAGTTTAGTAAGACTGGTATTTTCAAAGAAAGTCCACATTTTGTTTGTCAAACAGTACAACTGTGTTTATATTCAATTAGGATGAAGGAAGAAAACCCATCATAATATTCCTATACATTAGAAACCTGACCTCTTTATTTTGGCTTATTCACAGATTTTACTGTCATTTCAGGGTATTTACATTAAATTAACTAACAATCTTCAAAGCTATATGGCAAATTCGTATTTTATTTGAACAAATTCAGAAAACTAATTTTTCTAAGCCATCGGCACAGGTAGTAAGTATCCCCAAGCATAGTATGAATGTTCTGATTCTTTTCAGTAATTAAAGATTCTTAAGTATAATCAAGACAAACCCAACAGAAATAACACTCTTGAGATGGTATCCAAGAGAAGCAATGGGTCTCAAGCCAAAATAGGTGCTGCTTTCTGAATAGTCCTTTTCCAAAGACATTCTAAATAATTCTCACCTTTAACATCTCTATGGATTATCTGATTCTCATGGAGGTAAGAAAGGCCACGTAACAGTTGATCTGTGTAATTAATAATAACAGATTCTTTGAAGGCTCCATATTTACTTAACAAATGAGCAACTGAACCCCCTAGAAGATAAAAAAAAAATACAATTTATGACCACTTATATTTCATATTAGTAGAATGAAGCACTGCCTCCTAAAATTGGAACTTGATATTGATATTCCTAATTCCCTTCCTTTCCTTTCCTCCCCACCCCCCCCCCCCAATAAAGTTAAAGTTCTATAGGCAAAAAGTAATATACTTGGTTACTTAATTACTTTTTACTTGGAACTGTACACATTACAAAGACATAAGTCTTTATGCTTCCTAATATTTTCATCTGTCCTTAAAAGAATGTACAAATCCCTTAGCGTACAAAGTACTGTTGTTGATAAAGAACTACATATATTTATATCTACATTTTGCACTAAGGTTTTCAAGTAGTAGAACACTAGCTTTCTTTGGGGCAATAAGTATGTGCAGCCTCCAGTAAGTGTTCCCTCTGAGGATCTTAATTTACTTTTGTTATCATCTAAGTACAAATATATAGAAGCAAGTATACAAGCAAGGAAAAGCAGTATCTTCCTCTGTTTTCCAAAAGCGATATCTAGATCCTCAAATTTTGGATTTCCATTGTGCCTCAAAGTATTCTAATATAATTTGGGCTTGAATGAGGTAAAGAAAATTCCTGACATTTCATTATCTAAATTAGTAGTATTTCAGAAAAATTATACTTAAGAGTTAAACACCCTTAGTTCTGAGAAAATATTTTCTGTACTATTGTTTGTAATAACACATACTTGGGCTTTGCTTGTTAGCACTTTGGTATTGCTAAGTAATTTCTGCCAAAGAATGTAAGTTACGTTGCAATATTTTCTTTATAAGAAATAAGGATGTATAAAACACCAAATCTAGTCTTGGTAACTGGACTGCAACAACATATAATCCCATTCATAAAATTAATGAAGTTCCTTTTTAAAAAAAACAAAAAACTCACTTAAGCTGTTCTGGAAGTAACTTTTCTACCGGTTACCAACAGCAATAAAAATCTAAGTTTGCAAACTGAAGTGATGAATGGAATAATTTGCAGTACGAAACTACATAGTTCAAGACTAATTTGATACTTTCATTTTCTTTGGCATACAGTTGTTTACCTGCCATCCATTCAATAAAGAGGTTATAGTTACTCTTCTCACAGGTAGCACCCAACATTCGAATAATGTTAGGATGGTTCAGATGACTCATCATCCTTATTTCTTCTCTCAGTGCTTCAACTACCTCTTCTTGCTCAGATGATGTGTTCCTAACATATGTTACCTGTTTTGAAATATGGTATTCAGATTTATCTTACATAATTACCAGTCCTGTAACCATCCCCCTTCAGTACAGTAAAAAGAATGAATGGGTTTCTGTCCCTTTTCACCATCTGGAAACAGCAAGTATTCTTTTATCTCAAGTCCCTTCAGCTGAGACCCTATATCTTCATTTGAGAAAGTCATAGAAAATTAAGAGTGTTTTTTCTGGAGAAATGCCAACAAAAATCTCTCCAAGGGTGGGGTGGGGAAACTTCCCTCTTCACTCTCCTCTGCTTAAACTAGGAATTATTTTTTTTTTTTAATAATTTTCTCCAGGTGTTGAAGAAAAGGAAGATAGATAAGGCTTAAAACAGGATTCTGACAATGATGTTATATGTAAGACTTTTTACCAGATTAACCATACTATCTGTTTCATAACTAAACTGCTTATCCCAGAAAGTCAATGGGCAAAAAAAATTAATAAAATAGCCAATCAGAAGTCCAGAAATGGAACTGGAGCCAACCCCAGCTCTGACTCATAGTAAATCTGAAATAATAGTATGTTGCAGAGAATTTCCCCAGGCCTCAGAATTGTCATCATCTCTTCAGGAGGAGCCTCAAGGACCACATGGACAGTCCTACTCTTTCACAAGCAAGAGAGCTTCAAAGGAGAAATACCTGATGACAGATATTCTTTCCCTAATTAAATGTTTGGAAATTGCCCAATTCCATAGACATAAGTTCATTTTAGAATTAATAAGAAAATGTTAGGTCCAAGATTCCCTCTGTGTTGATATCACTGATTCATACCTAAGGCACCTTAAATGTGGAAGATTTACTCACATCTAGAACCTTACCAAATCTTAAGCAAATCATGTGCATTTGGGCCTCTCAGTCATATTTTTGTATTGAATAATTTAAATATTAAAAATACTTGCTTCAAAGTCAGCTGTTGGATCAGAGGAAAGAAGCATTAAACTACATTTCCTGTGCTTAAACTCTTTTAGGAAAAAAATCTTGACAAGGGAAAATTACTTTTAATAGCTATCTTTCAAATAGAGCATCAATTTGGAATCAAGGGACCTGGACTCTATTCCTGTCACTGTCACTGATTTTTGAACTTGATAAAAACAAAAATGCATTTGAAGAACTATGAAAGAAAAGGGGTGTATAAAAAAGTATGTCGTCCCCCCCTTTTAAGGAGAAGTAAAAGAAACTGAAAACATGTTAATCCCATACACATAAAGACTGTATTATGTATCATGTGAGCACACGCAACAGGGAGAAGAGGAATTAGGGAACAGAAGTCAGAAAGCTTTTATATTTAATATTTCAAATAAATATTGAAAAACAAACAATATATTCAAAAAAGTGAAGTATTTACCTGTTTTATAGCCATTAATGTCCCTGTTCCTACATCTTGAGCTTGGTAACAGGAAGAGAAAGCTCCAAGACCAATTTGCTGACCTTTAAGCCATTCTGCATCTTCTCTGTAATGGTGTTTTGCTTTGGTATGTCCAGGCAGGGTTTCTGGTGTCTGTGAATTAAATTCCAAATCAATCCCATGTTTACTAACATGCACCTAAAATGTAGATATTCTGGAAGGTTATGAAATATCCAAGTTTATATGCCTCTCTTCTCCCTTACAGTTATTTGTACTGTATGTTATACATGTTTCAGTTGAGACCAGAACACCAGTGTATTCCTTAATCCACATATTCCTACTGTATGTAAAGAACAGAGGGCCTTCTCTGTGTTACTACCTGAAGGTGAAAGGCAAGATGTAAGGACACAAATAGGAGCAAGACTTTTTTTCTATTCTTGATTTCATGTCTAGTCAAGGTTTTAGTCAGCACCTATAGTAAACACAAACAAAATCATGTTTTCTACTTAATTTATTTCTGTCATTTTATGCTTCACATGTTGTTACCTCATGCAAAGGGATCACAAAACCCAACATTTCATTCCTCTTTCCAGTAACTCTACCAAGTCTCTTACCTGCAACCTCACAAACTTCCAGCACCTGTCTTACTCTAAAGTCAATACACTCAACCATTTTGTGAACTTTTGTAAAATACTCCTTTCTTTCTCTATTCTTATTTCTTATACTTTTGTCTATTTGCAAACAAACATTTTTCCTGATTTCTAAAGTATCTCACACCTTCTCTCTCAGGATGTGCTGATGGTAAGATCTCTTCCTACTCTATCTGCCTCTTCTTTCAGAAACTGATTTGGTTTTGCATAATTGCCTTCAAAGTAAATCAGCATTAAGACTCAGTACAGTTCTACTCCTGCTTAAAACCTTTGTTCTCATTTCTTGTTTCCCCACTTTTACACTTTCTTCTTTCCCATTTTAAAAGGTATACAACATGATGTCTCTCTTCCAAATACTGTCTCTAAACTTAATAAACACGGAAAGATCCTGTTAGCACTCTCAACTGGAAAACTGTTTATACTCCAACTTCTATGAAAGAGTATTGAGTCCCTTTGTGCTTTATATAACTTTGGGAATAAAACAGCACTGCTTTATAAATTCAGTGAGCCTCAGTTGAGACATGCTAAATTACCATATGCATACTTACATCCTGCTGAATGATTATGATATCTTCACCATTTTCAACATGTAGTTGGGGAATTATTGGCAGGGCATCTTGAGATGCTGACATTGCCATAGCAATAGCTAAAGCTTCCTCTTCTTCAGCTTCCATCTTTTCCTCGCATTTTTGATTATGATTTACATCATCTTTGTAAGTATCATAATTTTCTGCCTGCTCAAGAGAAAGAACTGCAACTTCAGACTTGAATGTAACTGTGCCATCACTTCTTGGCACAGAGGCCTTGAGCAGGTCCTCAATACTGGAATTGAGCTCTGCATTAACATCCAATTGACATTTCTCATCTACTGGTGTGAACACTGTCTCTTCACTTGGTATAACCGCACTGCTACTACTATTGCCATCACACTGCAAAATATCATTCAGGTCAAGTGTCATACTGTTGTTTGAGGTTTCTCCCTGCTTGTTCACATTACTTGGGGTGGGTCGTGATGGCTTTGGCCTGTGTATGTGACTGGATGGCAATGGCCTGGCTTGGGTAAGGACTTGAGAAAGTTTATCCAGTTCTTTATTTTCAGAACAGTTTCTCTGAAACCAGAGAGAAAGTTTCTGCTGTGTTTGAGGAGAAGGTGAGGGGATTTGGCAGGGAACAAATCCCTGAGGTCTGAGTTTAGAGACATCTGTTACAGTGCCAGCTAGTACAGATGGGTTTGAAGGAGACAGAAGCATTGGGAATAGTGACTGAGAATGACTGGATGAGGGAGAAGAGTTCAAACACTGATTGGGGGTTTTTCCTTTTGCTTGAATGGCTGGCTTTGGTTGCTCAGTGGTTACAGATGAAAGTCCCACAGCAAGGCTAGCCAGCATCTCAGAAGTGTCCTCTGGACTGGCACTCAGTTTTTTATCACTTAAACTTTTCTCATCTTTCCTTGATAACTGGACAGTATTGTTAGGAGTATTACTTTCTGTAGCTTCTGAAGAGTTATCTGGTACAGGTAGCTGCAAAATTTTTTCATGTTGACATTCCCCAGAGTGCATTTCTTCCATGCCTAGCTGGATGGCATCTGCAATTTCCATTTCATCTGCTATTGCCATCAGACGTCGACGCATCCTTGCATAATGAGTTGAGCTTGTCATACTCAACATTTCTAACAGCTTTAAAAAAACATGGGGCACTCTTGCCACCATTCTTGCTGCACTCAAAAATACTCTGCGCGATAGTTTTCCAACCATTGAGTGGGAACTGTCAATTGACTGCAAGGCAAAATTTAAGAGGGAGAGAAGTTTCTTATACCTGAAAGTTAAAAAAGAAAAAAAAAGAAGTGTCTTATAAACTGATATGCTCTAGTTAAATAGTGCCAAGAAAGCCATTACAAGATAACCTATTTAGCTGTCAGTTCTGCAGTAGAAAGCAGACTTACTGCTGCGCTGGTGCTTTAAAATTGTTTCACAGGTCAGAAGTTAAGAAATGCAACCATTTACTCTGTAAAGTAGGTGCACTTTTGCATATAAATATACACTATTTGTTTACAGGATTCAAAACAACCAATTTTTGAAGAAATCACCAACACCACATTCAACTACAAAGAGTAATAGTCACATAGTGTAAGTACCTGTCTACTACAGTATCAGCCTGTAAAACACCTCCACAGACAATGTGGGGATAAAATTCACCAGGAATTTCCAACAGAAGTCTATCTATTAGACAAAGTCGCCCCAGTAGCGCTTGCCAGTTGCTAGACTCAGTTTGGGTTCCAAGAATACAGTTTAAGACATAATCAACACCACCAATACCAACAGAGCCTATAAAAAAAGTTGATAAAATAGGTATTAGACATGTTCACAATCTAAATAAAGATCAGAACTATATCATACAGAAATATACAGTGTGCGCCCAAATTAACACCACCCTCCTCCCCAAACTGCTGAGAGCAACACTGTTCTCTTTGCCATGCTGGCAAATATTGGATAAAACCTGTATTAGATTTTAAACAATTCAGTATATTTGCTTGCAATAATAATTCAATTATATATGAAGAGATATTATTACCAGATTTAAGTATTTCTCTCCCAACTGCCAGCTCTCCTGCTTGGTCTTTACACATCTCCAATAGCGTTGAGACTGAAAGTTGACTTGTTCGACTATAAGAAATTAAACCAAAAAAAACAACCAACTTTGAGCAGATGCTTTGAAGAAAAAACATTTTAACCATTACATTTCAATAATCATTACCTTAGAATTGTGTTTGGAAAATTATTTAACATCATTTTATTCCAATACACTTCTGTAATCCTCTATCTGTAAGCTACCAATATTGTGACATTTTTTATAAGAAAACTTCCAGAAATGTAATGTCTATCACTAATAAATAAAAAACCCAAATAGAAATCAGCTTCCCCATTTCTCAAATTCTTTGAGACTTTCAGGCAATAATCTCTTTACTAAAAGAAATTAATTCAACTGCACATTACGATCTCATCCTCTTGCACAAACAGGCCAAATACAGGAATCCAGCACCATAAGGAACAGTTCTATTTCACTTATACCTTTAATTTTAGATTTTCCATTGCTAAACTATTGCCAGTGAACCTCTAGTTGCAGTTTCAGAAACAACGCTGCTTAGGAACTAAACCAAAAGAGACAAAAACCAACCGAACAAAAAAAATAGCAGTCTGGTGGACTTCTGCATCTACAGCTGAAGAAATGGTTGGTCTGGCAGAGCAGACAGAGTAGCTTGGGAGAGGAAGAAAAGGCTTATTCAAGCCAGAACTGCCAAATGCATTCACTCAGAATAGCCATATACTAACATTACACTATGAAGTAAAAAGTAGCAGTGTTATGTTAACACTTCATGACATAGATGTACAACAGCTTTTGTTGAAGTAGGAAACATATATATATATATTAAAGATACAAAATTTGATGATTGGTACTTGCTGACTGCTTAAAGGGGAGTCATGAGAATTAAACCAAAGCAATATTAACTGAGATGGAGGCGATGGTTGATGACTGCACCCAACATATCTTCCTTTATTTTAAGGGGAAAAAAGACCTTATGCAAGCAAAACATCATTTAAGAACCATAAGTGCTGGAAAAATATAAACAGGTGCCTCCAAAACCTACATCTTTCAAGACAGAAGTTGGTTGGTAGCAACTAGACTTTAACAAAAACATTTATACATATGATCCATACATTTTATTTCACTGCCACCTATAAATGATCTCCTAGTTCCATATAAAATAGCAACAAATGAAACTTCAAGACATTTCAGTAACAATCCAAAATGAATTTGAAGTTCATGAGACACCATACCTGTTGGCATCTGCACATTTAACTAATACCATCTCTACAACTGGTTTGAGAAGTTGCTGTAGTTTAGTCCTCTCTGCTAAAGTATGACAAGGAGTATATAATAGCATGGCTCTTAAGGTTTTCTAAGAGAAAAAAAAATAATACATATGAAATCAAATTAGCCACACAAATTTATTTTAAGAATTGTAAATAATTCTATATAAATTGCATTCAAAATATCAGCAAAATTTTCAAAGAATAAACAGCTTACTATATATTCACCATTAGAATTAGTCATGTATTCTTTGAGATTGGAAAGAATCTCATCATACAAGTACTGTTAACACTTAGTGCTGTAGCAAGCATTTCCTTATATTTGACCAGTAGACTCATGCCATTTCACTCTTGCTATTTTGTTCAACCCGCTTTCAGATGATGGTTAAAAGTTATCAGTAGTGCTCAATTATTAGGATTCCTGACTCATATATCTCTTCCCATTCAAAAATTAAGTAATTTGGAAATTACTAGAATATGAGTAAACAGCTACTTACTAAAGCAGCAACATATACTTTGTAGACAGGGTCGGCACAGACCATGGACAGCACACTGCAGCAGGATTCTACCACCACATCTCCTGAGATACTGGTCTGGGATGACCCACTAACTGCTCCCAAAGCTCCAGCACTTGTGTTGTTTCCATTGCTACTTCCAGAATTTCCAGTGCTTTCACCATTAGCCAATAATAGAGCACCACTAACATCATGGGAAAGACGTCTAAGTGCCATCTCACGTATATTCCAGTTGTGAGAAAACAAGCAGCCAACTAACTCCATTCCAAACACCTGCCAAAGAAAAAAGCAGCATTACAGGAGTCAGATTGAATAAAACTGCAACTTAAGTACTTAAGAAGAGCACTCAAAAAGATCAAATAAATGTTTCTGGTGAAAGATCACCTTAAGAAGCTTGACAGCAAAAATGTGCCAGAAGGCAGCGTGTTAAAAAAGATTCTGTGATATCATTTATGATGTTTCATTTCTAAGTGTTCAGTTCTCCAAAAACTCTGCTAAGAGAAGTGGGGGAATGGCTTTATGGATGGTTTCATTCACTCTGATTTTTAATTATTCAGTATGGAGTTCGTTTCTATACACTGATATAAACAACCCTGAAAGCAAGGTCTGGCTATACCAGACAAAAATTACAGCAGACATACAGGTAATACAAGTTCTCCCATTTCTTTTAAGTATGTGATCCCTTCTCAGTTGAACCCACCTCTAGAGTAGAGGTTATTTTGATCATTCGGCTCCTGCAACCCAACTTGGGTAACAGCAAATGCCAAATTTGTATTTATGTGACACTTGCATAACCAAAATTAGAATTAAGAATACTACATTTTATTACACGGACCTTTAATATGAAGCCTGAGATGAAGTCTAAAACTGAATACCCCAGTGAAAACAAGACTGAAAAACCTTTTCTTCTGATGCAAGTTAAATATAATTCTTTCCAATAATAATCAACCATAAAGCTGATGGGATTCAGAATAAATTTTTGAATTGTTGATTTGAAAAATCTAGCAAAACAGTTTAAAAAAAAATATCAGTTTTTACATTTGAAGCTTCTTTTACAAAGTAAAAATACCTGAATCCATGGCTCAGCTAAATTTTTATAGGCAGAAGGGATCTGCTGGACCCCATGATGAGTAAGGTTAAAATTGCTATCTTGGGTTCTTCTCTGTGATCCAGCTGTAGATTGCTGCTGAATTTGTTGATGAACCACATGGAGAACAGAAGAATCCACAGGGCTTGGCAATTCATGACTACAGATTAACAACAAATAGCATGCATTAGCAAATAAAACATTTACCAAAGTAAATACTTTAGCATATTTATGAACATCAACTTAGGATCCAGAAGCAGATAGTTTGTTATACTCAGACTGAATCCCTACCTATAGAAATCATGAGATCTCCATTTAGATCTACAAAGAGGACATATAAGTTGCTCTCTGTTTCTTCTGCATTCTTCTGCCCCTGGAACACAGCAACAGGATAATATGTATTTCAGTTTTACATTGCATAAAACCAGAGGATGGCATTATTATTTTTAATTTTTACTGAGAAATGCCAGTTTCAGGATAAACACTTCTGAACTGAACCATGTGCAGAAGCCTGTGCATTTAAATGTTTTTACATGCAGAAACACTTCAGCTTAGCACTACAATTTAATATTAAAAGTTATGAATTGAAATGCAGGGGTTTGGTTTTATGCCTCAAACATAAGTAATACTTTTTCAAAAGTATTAAAACATGGGAGATAGAATTTTATTTGTTAAAGCAATCTAATTAAAATACTTTATTTAATGCAATATATAAAAACATACTCCATAATTCACTATATAATCCTAGTAGAATACTTTCATGCATTCTAATGACAAGTCACAGAGGGGTAAAATCTGTTCCTAGCCTTGCTCTAATTGGACATGATCTTCTCACTCAGGTAAAAGGCTCAAACCTCTAGCCCTGCAGTTAACTTCTTTCTCAAAGCATTCACAAAGCAAGCTGTAATTTGATAACTGATAATAAGGTATATATTGATACCAATGAATGATACCAAACTCTCAAAGAGCTATAGTCATCACTTAAGAGCATGTTTCTGTAACTTTTAAAACAAACAAAAAACCCTACCAACACACAAAATTATAATACTTCTGCATATTTAGTCACCAGAACTTAATGAGACAAAGATGACAATGTACATATTGACATGCAGTGGTGGTGTAACTTGTTCCTGCAGCCATCTTCACACACAGTTAGGCTCTCTTCATCCAGCATGCCTAACAAACAAATGGGGCACATCTGTTCTTCTTCATCCTTCATACTATAAAAAGAAATACTTTTGATTGCAAAATGGCATATCAGAATTCAGAACAGGTTTAACAGTGAAAAAGATTAACTTTATTTTGAACAGTCACTTCTGAATATGCTATTCATTACTCATTTTATGATGATGATGATTCTCCTAAACCTTGGTCTGAATAACTGAGCAACCAAATTTTCAGAAGCACTTACAGACAACACTTTGTTGAAATGAAAGAGAACATCACAAAATGCATGACATCTTTTCAAACTAGGTCAGACACCAATTGGAGATTGAAAGGACTAGCCTCGGGCACTTATTCCCCCCCCTCCCCTCCCCTCCCTCTCCCCCCCAGCTTCTTGAAACAAACCAATCTTTGCTTTTTTTACTTTTCCTTTGCTTTTGAAAAACTAAGACATTTTTAGATTTTGAAAGTTATTGTCCTGGTTTCAGCTGGGATAGTTAATTTTCTTCTTTGTAGCTGGTGCAGTGCCGTGTTTTGGCTCTGATGTGAGAACAATGTTGATAGAACGCTGATGTTTTTAGTTGTTGCTGGGTAATGTTTATACTGAATCAAGGACTTATCAGTTCCTTGGGCCCTGCCAGCCAGAGGGCTGGAGGGGCATGGGAAATTGGGAGGGGACACAGACAGGACAGGTGACCCAAATTAGCCAAAGAGGTATTCCATACCATATGACGTCATGCTGGGTATATAAGAAGGAAGGGGAGGATGTTCAGAATGATGGTGTTTGTCTTCCCAAGTAGCTGTTACACACGATGGAGCCCTGCTTTCCTGGAGATGGCTGAACACCTGCCTGCCCATGGGAAGTGGTGAATGAATTCCTTGTTTTGCTTTGCTTGCATGTCCGGCTTTTGCTTTACCTATTAAACTGTCTTTATTTCAACCCATGATTTCTCTCACTTTTTTCTCTTCTGATTCTCTCCTCCGTCCCACTGTGGAGGGAGTGAGCAAGTGGCTGCATGGGGCTTAGTTGCCAGCCAGGGTTAAACCATGACAGCTACATGCAGGTTTTTTTCCACACTCTTTCAGAATAGAGTCACAAGATAGTCTTCAGCCCAGTACAGAAAACTGTAAATACTATTTGATGAATGTATGTAAAACTCAAAAATTCAACAGAAGAGAACAGCCACTCAATAATTTTCTGCCACTGAGAAACAGATGTAATCGATTCACATAAACACTAATATATCTACATATCACATGTAGATTTTTTTAAAAAAAAACAAACCACCACATTTCTGTTTTACATGTTGGTTCCATTTTATTTACCTTACCTTAATTTTTAAATGGCTATAACCAGAGATTTCACCAGAAAAATTATTCTAAGCTTAAACAACATGTAATAAAAAACACAATTTAAACTTCTGCATTATTGTTTAAATGTGTAAAACTTAGTACTCCTACTAAAAATGTAAGTTATAGCTGGTTCATGTTTAAAAGTTTGCAGGAACCCTGTATTTGCTCATCAACCGTATATTCTAAAAATAATTTGTGTATACATTGTCTCTATACATATATATTAGCTTCTAGCTTTTTGCAAGTGATTGACGCTAATTTTCTTTATCTTTTAAAAATCCACAAAAATAAGCTTACAGTGTAAAAATTCAGTTCCACGGCATGTATAGAAACACGAGTTTTAAATTAAAATTTATTTTTTAAGAATTAATAGTAAAACAAAAATAACTGCAAGTCACAGTAATTATCAGAACTGAGTAAGCTTTTATCTCAAATTAATCTGATGCTCAGTGTTCTCCAATACTTATATCATGCAAGATTAGACTCACACAGAATGATAACTTATCTCATTGAACCAGTAACGCAGGGAACTAATCATCAGGTGTACTGGCAAACAACTGAAAGAATCTTTCATCCTGTCAAAAATGAGAACTAATGCAGCAAAGTTCACAGTCCAATAAAGTCATTCCTATTAAAAAAAAATAATCTTCCTATGCAAGGTATATAATTAAAGGAACTGACTTGCCAAATAAACCAATTAGTTAAATACATAATATACTCTAGAACTACTTATGTAATTTATTTACAATGATGCAATTTGACAATTTGGAAAAGTAATTAAAAGACTATGGGAAATTAAGGTTACAATATGTATATCAGAATTATAAACCTGTCTGAATATATTAATCTAACTATATGCTTATTATCACAAAGTAACATATCAAGGTCCTCCTTAAGTTTTGCTTTACACAAAAGCAAGCCTCGGTTTTGGTTGCCTTCTGTGGTTTGATCTCTCTATAGGATGTCTAGTTCACTCAGTCTGCTAATTAATGCATGCACAAATCACTTGTTTAAAAAGTTAACCAATATCTTTTCAATATAAAAGAAAAAGCACTCAAGTGCTATCAAAGAATCAAACCACTTAAGACTGATAAATAAGGCATCTTTTAATATGGTATAAACTATGAAAAACCATAATCGTTTAACAACTCCCTTATAGTTTACCCACTCATTTTGCATTAAGTGGTTTTTAAAATATATTCTTAATTAGATATAGATATATAAACCCCATGGTTTTTATATATGTTTACACAAACAGTACATTTACCCAGAAATTTTCAGTATATTGTCATAGGCCCAAGCATTTCTCCAAAGTAGTACAAATTTATTAGGACAAGAGGAAAAAAATGAAATTCTGTTTCTTCATTTGTCAGCATTTGCACAAGTACTATATTTGAACAAATGCTCACAAACAAACAAGTTTCCAAAGTTAATGTATACGTTTCAGTCTTGAAGATGATAATTTTCATTTCTAGAGTTTGTTTCCCAAATTCATAAGAGTCAAAAAAATTCTTTTCACAGCTCTACTTAACTTTTTACAAACAGAAAGTATAATGCCCACTTGGTATGACTGTGAATAATGTATGCTTGACTCTTGATTTGTTTGCAAATACAGAGACTTAACATGGCTTGAAACGAAAGCAGCTTTGAAAAAAAAGAATGTAGGTGATTCTAAGCCTCAAAAATTAGAAAAAAATACACAATAAAGTTTTTAATTCCTTTAAAGAAATACTGACCTGTTTTCTGAACTAGATGTAGAAGTACTAGATGATGACAATGTATGAGAATTTGACATGCGTGAGACAAACTTCTGGATGGTGTTACGAGATGGAGCTTTGATCCTCGAGCTACGCCTACTGTGATATTTCTGGAACAAACTCTCAACCTAACATCAGAAAAAGATGGCAACAGTCATATTTGTGCTATGAATAGCTTGTATTTAGAAGGTAATATTACTGAAGCTTAACTACTGCTAAGAAAGACCTGTTTACCTTCACAATAATGCATTAGCAGTATAGCAGGAATTTCAGAAGTCTTACTAATAAATAGATCACAAGAAACTTTACAACAAAAACCTATTTACTTATTAAAAATAGCTTTAAGTATACACACAGTTACTTCTGAAGATCCTTGTTCTGTTTACCTTTCAGCTAATCAGTGAGACACATAAACAAATTTGAGTAGAAAATCCAAGATTTGAATCACTTGCTAAACTACAGCTCTCTACTAATTCTTTTAGCTATGCCTTTTATTTGCAGATTTTTTTCCTACTTGCAGGGCTCTTGAACCCAAATTAAAGATATAATTAAAAACATATATTCTTGCTGCTTTGAAATGCAGTAGTTCTCAGCATTTTTAAGATAATGTTCTAAAGACTTTTACATGGAGTCTATTTTAGGTCTGCCATTAGATCTATTAGAAATCTATCACCTCAAAGTTCTTCAGCATCTTTCTCCAGAGCATTGGGTCTGAGGGTTCAAGCTGGAAGACTCGCAACATAACAAACAGCAGATGAATACAGAACATCCCACGACCACAGCTACAAGTCTGCAAAGAAAAGTATATGCTAGGGCTCTACTGAATTGATAATTACATAGATCATTAAGTTCATCATGAAGACATATACTAGCCCCCTCCCCCCCTTTTTTATTAGAAACCCAAAGCTAGTTAATGCAAAATATTTCATATATAGATAGTCATATCTTCTTGCATGGCCTTACATAAAATGTGAATCCCAAAAATATTATTCAGGAATATGTATGGAAAAGTAGACAATTATAACACCAGTTCTCTTGATACACACACACCCCCTTTTTTTATTTTTTAAAATCAGCTGAAGTTATTGCTATGCTTCATACTAGAAGGAATTTATGCATACAATCATCATATACCCATAACATGACAACAATCAAACTTAAATGTTTCTGTTTATTCAGAAACCTAAATGTTCCCCAATACACCATCACAGCAGTACTATGGAAGTCTCTGAAAACAACTTCACTATGGGTATTAATGAAATTATCACAGCATTAAAAAGAATTGTGTCATGTGCTCGTCATTTATATATCCCATGAATAGAGAAAACATAGCATTTCAGAGTGAGAAACTAGGAAAATGAAGTGGCCAAAAATACTTAAGATATACAATTAGAAGCCACTGCTAGGAATGAGAAATATACAGAATATTAGTAATTACTTCCAAGAGTATTTTTCTTTTTAAAGATAAACTAGACAAAAGTAATACTTGCTACATATTTGAAAAAATACAAGCTGATCATTATATTAAACAATCACAGATTATATCTTTTAAACATTACTTTATAGAACTATTTGCAAGGGTTGCGACTAACTTGGTCTAATTTGGTTTTGTACAGTTTTCCAAGATTAACTATAAATTAATAAAAGCTACAAACAACACAAAAATGTTCTCTACCTGAGGCCCAATAAACACTCTGTATTTATTATCAGGGCTGTCTCCTCCAATTAAGAAAGAGTTGGGTCCTATCTGCTGCAGCAGGTACAGCCTGGCTCGCATAACTTTGTTGACACGACGATTTGTTTCCTCAGGGCTGTATGGAGAGGAGCCATCTGGAGATGGGGCTCCTCGAGGTGGTGTTATTCGTCCACTCTGAAACTACATAAGCAGTTCCATCATGAGCATTTCCAGGACAACAGTAAGTTTAACTATGGGTTGTCTGTCTGTCCATCATCCCCCCCCCCATGACATAGAATGAGAGAGTCCCCAAAATCTGAAGAAACTATAACCTGCTTAGACTATATGAATGTAAAATTATTAATTTTCTTTCATGCCCAGAATTCAAGGGCAATTCAAGGGCAGAAGAGAGGTGGGGTGAGTTGGGGTGTGTCCATCCAGTCAACAATCCTATCCCCAAGGGAATATACCTGCCTGGAGAACTGACATGCAAAAAACTACAGGGGGACACGGGCACCACAACCCAAAAAAACCAAAAAACAATCAAAAAAGCACAAATCAAACTCCTGGCACCTCTTCATGCAAAAATCAAGCTAAGAGAACATACATCTTCACAACTGAGTACCTATATTTCTTCATTTATTTCCTACAAATAAAAATTGAAAGCAGGACTAAATTAAGAAGAAAAGTCATACCTAAGAGGAAAGAACAAAATTCCATACAAGAAGTATAACATGAGATATGCAGAGCATATCAAGTGATACCCTGTCATAACCCCTTTATATCAGCATTTTGCCTACCCAGAAAGGATTAGATACCAATTGTTCTCTAAGCAAATATTGCGGTATATAGCCAAATTAAAAATTACATCACAGCTTACAACTTACAGGCACTGGAGATACCCTTTTTCTTCTAACACCTGGTGATTCAGATTTAAGTGTCCTAGAGGATGATGAAAAGCTACTAGGAGAAGGACTACGTCTTCCTTTCTGTGTAGGTGAAAAAGCAGTGCTTTGTCCTTCAGCCCGAGGCTCCAGAGAGAGTTTGTTCATTTCCAATCCATCTCCTTTCCTAGGGATAGGTTTCACCACCTTGCAGCAATTAAACCATATGTTAAAACTACAATTTGATAATTTTACATTAAAGCAAAACAAATTCATCAAAACTTGTTTAGCTAGCATTATAATTAAGCCATTATTTAGACATTCAAAGTTTGCATATTCCCCAGGTTCTAACATTAACATCTAATAGGGGCTATCTTGTTAATCTATACACAACACAAGCAAGAACCTTTTTCTTGTCCATTTGTGCCACCTATTAGACTTGTGGCAGCGACTGATTTGATTGTCAAAGTGCTTCTGTAATTGTCATTCATGGTATCTCAGAGGACAGCAATTCTCCCATTTGGATAGTAGGAGCCAAAAGAATATTTTTTTTCTACAGGTGTTGTCTGCTTATTTAAGAGCTATAACCTTGGATCCATCTGTTACATACAGTAAGTATCAGTTGATATATAGCAGGATTGCCATTTCTACAGCACAATATGAACACTTGCTGCAAAGTAAAATTACTTTAAACCTGGAGGCAATACAGCAAAATTAAGGTGTGCTGTGCCCTATAAGAACCATGGGCAGCTTTTCTGCCTGCAATACAAGTAAAACAGCTACACTGCATCTGGTATCTGAGCTAATCATTTAACACATTGCTGCACTACGTGAACAGACACATGTGCTCAAGAAGAGTGAGCACATACACTTCTAATACAGTGCTTTGTTGCATAAACACTGAATTTTGACACTAAGATATGGAATATTTCAAGACAACTTTCAGCTGCTTGCCCCTCAGACCTACATAATACATGAGAAGAGTAAGGCCCCATGGAATCAAATTAAAAGCAGTCACAGCAGGCAGGCAGTTTTAGTTCTACATTTCCCCATGTCTTAGAGGCTTGACTCTAAGTTGGAGGGAAGCTCCAAGTAACACTTCAGATTAACAGAGCAGATCTCTCCTAGAAAGCTGCAGAGGTCTCAAATTTAGGAAATAAATAAATAAATGAATGAATAGATAGATAGATCGATTAATTAATTAATTAATTAATGGAAGGAGCTTTCCCTGCTCAGGGTATGCAGAAGAGACATCCAGCCTCAATGCCTTTCTACCTGATGATTTGAACTGCATCCACAAGGTCAAAATACTATTTTAAACTGAAGCATTTAACTCATCCAGCTGAAGCTGTTCCACTATCCAAAAATGCATTTAAATTTCAGCAGGCTACAGGAAGAAGAGGACAATGAGGAGGCTGTAGCCTAGCAGTTAGGCATTGCCTAAGAGAGGAAAGGCCTGTTTTTACAGCCTTGAGCCAAGCACTGCTTGTTTTACCTTAAAAAGTCACCATACTGAATGTATTCTTCTTACAAACCTGAACTTTTCAGAAACCTTTGTTGTTGTTGTTTTAAAATATATTGCTATCTGATTATGAAGACAAACAGGATAAAGGAAAAGTATGAAAAGCAATGCAGGCTGTTGTGGTTTTTTTCTTCCTACTGATTACTGTAATGCTTTTTTTCTTTCCTGGACAGCCCATAGGCACATGAATTTGCATTTTGACAAGTTACAGTTATCAGTTGCTAGTGCTTGAAAAAGTTTAAATGTGAAATGGTAGTAATTGAGAAACTGGAGCATCAAAATTTGTATTTAAATACCCAGAAACCTCAAGGGAAGTGGGCTGAACAAGGAACCATAATTTCAAGCTATGCAGTAACCAAGATGCATTTAAATTTTTTTTCAATTAAGAACTGGTTTGTGTTATTCAAGGTATTTCTTTTTTGGTGTACTTGAAGCATTTTCAATGTTCCTATGACAGAAAGTTACCAACATAACCCTTATTTCTGTTCTAGAAAAGCTGCCCCCAAACACTCGTTTACTGCATCAGATGATCTCACCTTTAAATTAGCACTCCCATCAAATGTTACACAGGAGTCATACTGACCAATGCAACTACACTTAAACATAATTGCTATTAATTAACCAGCATTATACTGAATATGCTAGTGTTAGAATCTTAACTGTGTTTAATAAGTTTTTGGTTTGATCTGTCTGAAATTTCTTATTACTACTTCTGAGCCATTTATACAAAAGCATTACCCAAAAAGGCTAATAGGAATATTCTGGCATCCAAGTTTTAGTAGAGTTGAGACTTATGTGAAGGAGTTACTCAGATTTGATTTCTCTGGTTCTAATAAGCTTGCAGTTTGTATATTAATCTAGCAAAAAAAAAAATCCACACACATTAAACATATAGAAAATGTTAACATTTTCAAACAAAGGAAATACGAAGTCATGAAACCCTAGAGAATGGAGTACAAAGCACTACAGTGCAGTTTTACACTCAAATAGTCTTTATCTAATGAACAAGAGCTACTTTTGCTGTTGACATTAGAGGGCAGTGTTGCCACAGCACAATCAGCAGCACAGCAATATACTTTTTTAAAAATAAAGCTTAATAAATGCATACATTTCAGAAAGTCAGCCACAATTTCTTGTTAAACAGCTCATAAAAAATGAACAAAAAGTATCACAATTAAGAGTCTGCACACTGTTAATGATTAAAAAGGTTTCTAAAAGAAAGAAGTTTAAGGGATTTTTATTTGTAATAGTTGTCACAGATATTGCCCTTATTTCCGTGCCACTTACCATAGGACCTCTCCTGCTTCTTCTTTCCAGCCATTCATGCTTCCAGGCTGGCATACACATTGCCTTGAGTTTCTCCCTGATCATACGCTCTTCTGGGCGGTCATCCATCTTCTGCAACCCCCTGAGGGTTTCTCTATTCTCCATGTCACAACTACAGCAAAGAAAAATATATTGTAGTCATAGATGCAGTTATTTTTAGTTAAGGTATAATAATATAGCGTTCTTAAGCTTTGTGCCATCCTGTTCTTCCTCTCCTTAAAATGCAGCTACTAAAACATTTTCAACTGACTGCAGCAAGCCTTTCAAGTTATGACTAATTTGCTAGTCTGCAGTTTGCACTATACCTGTTTTGAGGGGTATTTCTTTAAAATGTGTGTATTGCTTGTAATGTTGGACACCCAGTAAAGAGGAATGTCTTGGCAAATATTAAACCAATACAATAATTACCCTGTATGTCATGTCATTCACCAAAAGTTTCAGAAGTGTTGTGATCGTTCATGCATGCATTGGCAATTCAAAGCTTGCAATCTATTTAAAGAAAAAATTATAAAATTAATATAAATGGTGAAAAGTTTCCATCTTCAAGGGATTCACAATCATGAAGCTATGTATGTAGTGCCTCTTCCTATACATGAACACTTCCGCAAAAAAAGAGGACTTGTAAACTAATACACAGTATGTTTAAACCAGACACAGAAATAATGAAAGTAAGGCTAGTGTCCTTGAGAATTGCTTTCTGAGTGACTGATGACTCAAGAGCACTTCAAGTCAGCTACAATTGTAGCAAAACTCACAGCAAGTTCATATCTGTAAAGTGAAAGTATAATTCATCTAGGATTGTGCTTTTTTGACCTACAGCAAAGTAATTGCCTGTGATTGCTGGCAACAACAAAGCAGCAAAAAATACTGTCAGACACTGAAAAACAAATATGAATGGTCTGGAAGATTTCCTGATTCTGTTGAATTATCAGCTAAATCACCAAGAAAACCACATTCTTAAGCAGCAGTACATGATCCCCTTCCATCTTCTTGAAGTTAGCCATCTTTAAAAATAAGCAAGCTTAAGCTAACTTTCAGAATAAAATTTTGTTTCAAAAATAAAATCACAATTTAAGGCTATATAATAGTTACAATGAGAAACAGTTGCATATTTACATTACTGCTTTCATGTATGCAGTCTTCAACTTCTAAAACTTCTAGCTATTCAGTTAAAACTACATTTATGCACCATATGATGATTACAACATATTCCCTACAACATTCACTGCAATAAGATGTTAAAATTACAATGCTTATCAGCAATGTATTACTAAAGTTAATTTATCACAAATCCCTACTTTGAAAAATGAGAAGTTTTCACTGGTCAGAAGGAGTAGTCATTTTTTTTTTAATAGACACAAAGGAAACAAAGTATTCTGAGACAGGAAATAACTCTTCCTGTTCAGTGCTGAAGTGATAAACAGATGGATACTGTAAACAAACTTCATTTTCTTTCAAGCAATATCTAAACCTACTGTTAATAACCAAATTTAGACACTCAGAACTGTCTAGCCATTAAAGACTTAAATGTTTATAAATAGAAAAACAATCAGTCGAAAAATTAATATTTTTTCAGAGGTTAAGCGTTAATGTTTGCTTAACTTCAAATCTAATGCAAGTGAAAAGTTATTTTTGTCCCAGCACTGAATTTCATACTATTGCTTTCTAGAAAGAGACAAAACCTAGCAATTCTTCATGAAAAACAAAGACATTACAGAAGCAGGTAGAGTACAAATGAAGAATGTGCCTAAAAGCTTAAAGTAGGAGAAAAAAACCTGTATTGTCTAAAAAGGGCTGATTTTACATTTTTTCCTCAGTCAAAAAAAATCAGTTCAAAGACAAAAATCTTTGTCTGCATAAGAACGGTACAGCTTCAAAATAATATAGGTGCAGGTTAAAAATAGAGTTACTATGGTTTTTATATTAGTTATTCCATGGCATGAACCATCTCAGTTGCATAAATACTTTGTATACAAGACAGAAAACACTATCCCAGCAGTGAAAGAATGATACAGTATTTCATTTGTTCATATAACCATGATTAACTTCTCAACTGATATAAAAAAAGTCTTTTAGAGGCCCCTGGACTTGAATTCATGAACAATGCAATATGACAGTGGAGGCTTCACAATCTGTACTTGTTTTCTAAAAAGCAGAGGCAACTATCTTCCGCTCACGTGACAGCTAAACTGATCTATTCTTGCCTGCACAAAGAACTCTTGTGCTTTTCCTCCATGCAGGTGGGAAAGACCAACTGAGTCTGAAAGCTTTTGCTCAGTAAATCAGTTATCTTTTTGCAGAATTTAATTATTGTGTGTATTTTTACAGAACACAGTTTCTGAAGTATTCAAAATCCCAAAACCTTCCTATTTTAACTCAAGCTTGGCTAAGACTATAGTTTACTAAATAGTCTTATACTGTTGGATCTGTGGAAAAAATATTTTTCCTGTGAATGCTCAAATTTTCCTGCATACTGCAGGACATCCTAATTTTGTAGCCTAAACCTACAGGTTTTGTTTATTTTTTAGTCTAAAGCAAAACTCATCTGTTCTAGTCAAGCTGAAGTTTGTCATCTACATGACAACAGGTGGGTTGCCAGTCCCCATATCACTGTACCACAGCACAAAAAAACCCCCCAAAACAAAAACAACCCCTCAAAAAACCCAGAGTGTACTCCACTGAGGACTTGATCCTGATCTTCATACAGCAAAAGCTATTCCTGAGTCAAGGTAACAATGTGCTTAAGTGACTGCTATGTAGTACTTTATTTGAACAGCAATGACACAGCTAAGGAGCAGGCCAAAAAAAGAAAAAGGAGGATACAAGGATTTTTTCCAGATAAAATTTAACTTTTAATCTACAAATACTCAATCGCAGGGAGGAAAAAAAATATTAGCTGCTGAGTAATTTTATTATTTTTTTAAAAACATTTGTCTGAAGCAAGTTAGCAAAGGTAACAGTGGTCAAACCATGGGTGACCACAGAAGATACTCATGAACAAGTGGTCACACAGAAGCTCTGTCAGAACAATGTGCTTAACAGATTGTGAGAAGGAGCAGCCATGGGTTTAATGAAGCAGCACTGAATGAGAAGAAAAGAATATGGGAGAAGTTATATATTTTGCTCAGTGCAAGTGCCATATATGGTGACAATCAATACTGGGGGCAAGCTTAGACAGGATGTAGAGAGCTCATTTTGGAGACAGTAAGCAAGAATTAAGAATATTGACAGCCAGCTACCTACAACCCAACCCTCAACAGGTCCCAAGAACTTTGGGCTAGTCCATCTGGCCTGGAGGAATGCTAGGAGCAGAGCTCAGCATGGGGAGCAGTGACAAAAAACAAAATTCAAACAAACAAAGTTAGCCATTCCCTGAAAAGGTCAGCTACTAGTGTTTCAGATAACTTCTGACCACTAACAGTTCCAGCAGTGTTCACAGTTTTTTCTTTTGCCATTAAGTATTTTTAATGATATCAAGATCAGTTTAAAAAAAAATCGGATCAAGATGAGCAAGACATGGTCTGTCCTCCTGCCAGTCTCCCATTTCTCCTCTTCCTGACCCACTACTGCTGTTATCTAATCATTTGTGTCCATCCTAACAAAGGAAAAGATAAAGTATGACACATTTCATTAAAATTAAAAAATTAACAGGGAACTTTCTCAACCTGGTACTAATGGCAGCAACTGTCACTTAAAGACAGCACTGAACACACTACTTCACAGAGACTAATGAATCTAGCTTCCTAAAACAGTTATAGGAATTTTAGCCAAATGTTGTAAGTGTGAAATTAAGTTCTATTCTTCTGTTAGAGTAGCTGACAAATACAAAAGCGAAAACAGTCCTATTTTTTTTCTAGCTGCCTCAGCTTCTCCAATAGCTCATCATCTTTCCTTGAGAATAACTAGACTGCCTTCATTTGACCAATACGCTTCCCACTAAAGCTCACAAGGAGTATATATTGAGTGGAACTCTGCACCCACTGTTTGCCTTTCACTCACATTAAAAAACTGCTACTTAATGTCATTTAGATGAATCACTAACAAGCATTTTGCATTAGAAACACCTTTCAATTTACCTCAAATAAACTTTTATTTTCTACATATATTTTAAAACTTACTTATAAAGTATAAAACATGTTACAAAACTACAGGAAAAGCATAAGTGATGCCCAGGTGTGTGGGAAAATTGCTTGGAGGGGGGAAATTACAGACCTAATAGAAGTTGTAGTATTATAACAACTTTTTAAGAGAAAAATACAGTTGCCACTTTCTGACAGTTGGCATGCATGGAATCTACTCCACCATGGTTCCCTAGGCAACACAACCTGCTATCCTAGAGGAGCAGTGGAGGGTGGAGTGGAGACACACGCAGCCAGGCTCTGCTGTACTCCCTGCAGGATTGGGAACTTGATGGTACCATACAGCCGATAAACTGCATAGCAGCTGCCAAATGGAAAATATATGAGATGTCTGTTGCTGGACCAACAACTGTGGTGAAACTATTCTCCTTAGATGAACCTTGCTCATTATAATACTAACACACACCTCCATCCCAAAGTTACCCATCTGTAAGGCACGACCACCCCTCACCGAGCATGCACTTTGTATTTCTTATAAACTATGTCTTTAAATGAAAGTGAGAGAAGTTTACACCAATCAATAATGAAAGAATGTATGACTAGAGTCACTCAAGCTCCACCTGAGAGTAAAGAAAAGTATAAAATTGAATGAATGAAGGTGGAAGTTAAGGAAGACTCTATTGTAACTTCTGGGATCAGTTGATGGGCTGAACCTGTCTTCTCCCCCATAGGGATGCCTATTGGGTAAGAACTTTGACTTATGCATGCTAAATAACTAACTAATTCTAGCTGTCATTAGTAATTATGGTTTTGGTTGTATATAGTTTGGTTGTGTATCATTTCAAGCTTGTTTTTTGCAGACAGTCCCTATCACTGGCAATCACGAAACTTAACTTGTCATGATTTTATAATAGTGTTATTCTGTAAACTGTTAGTGTTAGTCCTTTGTGGGCGCTAACAGTTGCTGGCAGTGGGTAACACATTTAAATAAAGTGGGAAGACCTGCTGAGGGGTCCCCCTTATGCTGTTGGCATGTTTCCCTGAACAAGGCAGTTGCATTGCCCTCCAATCCAGTGGGACTGTTCAGTGAAGGGTCCCTATAATGGGACACTGACAGACTGGTCGGGCACAAGGGTCTTGGCTTTCCTGGGGTACTGATAGACAGATCAAACACCTGGGGTTGAGAGGATTTCCCCCCACCCTTTTCACGTGACAAGGTGTAATTAAACAGAGAAACGTAACACCCAGCAGGTTTCTGTGGAACCTCCACTGCCCTGGGGATCCCAGGCTGCAGTGCAAGCATCCCTGCTGGAAACCACCATCAGGTGACAGCCACATCTTTACAAAGTAGTTTTAAAAGTTAAAGCTTATCCTATTTCTTCCAGCATTTTTCTATAAAAGGCTAACAAATCCATTTAGAATGTGAAAACATTGAAGAAAACCCTTTCTGTTATTTGGCTCTAAACCCGAACCTACTGAGCCTACACCTTTACTAGTTTAGTAGTAATTGTTATTTACTCAGTTTGATACATCCCTTGTCTTCTCTCCCTATAAAGTCATTTGGTCTCAAAGACCATGATAATCAAGTGTATCTCTGGAAGACTGACAGGTCAAAAAGATGCATTTGTCAAAGAACATTTCACTGCTAATAGGACAACATTCATAACTGAAGCACAAGACTGAGCCATCACCTTCAGTGGAACCTCACAGGCCCTGGTCAAGAAGGATCACCCCTTCAGTGATGAAGACACAGATCTTCAAAGATAGATGTCTAAAGTTAGAGGTAAATTACCTGCCTGGATTTTCTAGCTCCTATTTAGTCAAATCCACCTACTTGAAATATGTAAAAAAATTGGTTGAATTGTTTGCTGTGAAGCCACCTAGTCATACTTTGAGATTGTGGCAATATTCAGTAGCCACTGAAAAGGAGTCCTCCTACAGAACAAGACAAGAAATATCAGTCTCTATTTACAACAGATGTTTGCCACAAAGCTAATGAAATGGGCTTCTCTTCTGCATGCTTCCTAAGGAAGCTATCAGACATCTGAAGCAAATATTACAAAAGCTCCTAGGTCTCTCTAATCATTCCTGCTGTTATTTAGTCTCTGTCCTGGTTTCAGCTGGGATAGAGTTAATTTTCTTCTTGATAGCTAGTACAGTGCTGTGTTTTGGACGTGATGTGAGAACAATGTTGATAGGACACTGATGGTTTTAGTTGTTGCTGGGTAATGTTTATACTGAATCAAGGACTTTTCAGTTCCTTGGGCCCTGCCAGCCAGAGGGCTGGAGGGGCATGGGAAATTGGGAGGGGACACAGCCAGGACAGGTGACCCAAATTAGCCAAAGAGGTATTCCATACCATATTATGTCATGCTGAGTATATAAACTGGGGGAAGAAGAAGGAAGGGGACATCTGACATTATGGTGCTTGTCTTCCTGAGTGACCGTTATGCATGATGGAGCCCTGCTTTCCTGGAGATGGCTGAACATCTGCCTGCCCATGGGAAGTGGTGAATGAATTCTTTGCTTTGCTTTGCTTGCGTGCACGGCTTTTGCTTTACCTATTAAATTGTTCTTATCTCAACCCTTGAGTTTTACATTCCTTTCTGGTTCTCCTCCCCGTCCCTCTGGGTGAGGGGGAGTGAGCAAGTGGCTTCGTGGTGCTTGGTTGCAGGCCGGAGTTAAACCACAACAGTCTCCCAGTACCAACTCTGATGCATCAAGATATACATATACTGTGATATTTTCAAGATTTTAAAATAGCAGTTCATTACATGATCTCTCAAACTCTTTACTTTCATACTAAAAGGTTTGCAGAGGGAGTCTGGTATCTTATCTCTATAAAACCAAGTTTATTCCATTATTGAGCAAAATTTCTCAAAGTTACAGGAAGTAGATAATTTACATTGATACATGGAGACCCAAAGCCACTAATAATTGTGCAGCCTAATTATTTTCATAATTTTATGTATTTGGACTAATATCTGAAATGTGACAATACAGCTTACACAAGATTCAGTCAGTTTCTTCAGTATCCCAACAGAGAACGGAATCCAGTATGCCCAGCTCACATTGGGGCAACTGAGGAGAAAAAGCACGTCCTGCCCCCATCCCAGTGTGACATACTAATGGGCATTACTCCAAGAACTGCAGTGATGTCATTAAAAAGAAAAAGATAGCAATACAAGTGCTCACTTACAGTCAACTATGATTATTTCATCTGCACCAGGTTATAGGATCACAAGCATAGCTATTAGAGAAAGGGGATTAGCATGTAAACAAGTAACTTGGACAGGAATTAGCTACATAGATTTTCCAAAGCTACAACCTATTAAATAATTTTGTGAGGAGTTATAAACAAGAAAGGGAATTTAGACCATTCTGGCACTGTTCAAGACTGCAGAATTATCAGCAGATATCAAATGTTCCGAGATTGCTGGTGTAAAGGGAATTTTAAAGTTCTCTCGGCAAAAAGACAATCATAAATCACAAAGCAAATAACATTTATAAGCCTTTATTTTCTTCTTTCTAGCAAAGAAGCATAACAATCTAAATTTAAGTCTTAATGACTGGTTAGGCAGTAAATGGTATGTAATGCAAACGGAGAACCAGACTTACTCTTTTCAAAACAAATAAGTCTTTAAAATATTTAAAGATAAATTTTAAAAAAGTTATAAACCTCAACAAGCTCTGGCCTTACAGAAGGAGACTAGAGACCCAGAAAGACATTTAACAGATTTGCTCTTGTTCTTTTCTGAAGAATGATTTTAATACCATGTTTCCATGGTAAAAAAAAAAAAAAAATTCTATTTCTCATCAGGATTATATTTGTTTCTTAGTGTACACTGCTGACAATTATAAATTATTATCGTCATCTACTAAATGCTACTTCAGTAAAACTAGAAGTCATGAAGCAGAACCCCAGTATGCTAATGATCCCAATTTTTCTTATTTACATATCTTGTCTGTATCTGGTTTTGTTATTTGGTATTCATCTTTAAGCTTATGCTCTAATTTGATAAATATATGGACAAACTTACATGAAAAGAGAAGAAAAAACAGAACAGTCTGAGTTACACTGGCAATTATTAATTTGATTTCCTAAGATTTAGGAATTCAATAATAAACTGTATTAAAGAAGCACTAAAACTTGCTAAAGAGATGTCTGTTTTGCTCACTGACACTCAGAGACCCATTCAAAATGTCTCCTTATCCTGCAAAGATTTATGCACACACTGAGCTTAGCTCCAAAAGCCAAAGGGGAGTAAACATTTCCACATACGTTTCTAGCTCTGGCATAAAAAGCTTTCCTGAGGTGCAGAAATAAATTAAAAAATTCCTCGCAAGCCTATTTTGAGTAACTTCTAGGTGAAAAAACACCACCCTATAGCAACGTATTAGAACCCTTCACCCACCTATGGTAGATTTATAGTGGACAGCATATTTTCTATCAGCAGAAAATCACAGGTGAACCATGCTCTTACAATGAAAACCCAAGACTTAGGATTTTCAGTAAAACACCCTCGCATGCAATACAGAGTGCACTGTGCTGTACAGGGAGAGTATGTCTCCCTGTGCAACAAGGAGGGACCTTTTGGTGATGTCTGTCAACTAGTCTAGCCACAGGCCAGGCATACAGCAACTATACCCATTCTAACAGTGGCAGCTACTGTTACAAATATTTTTGTAGAGATAAAAACAAGCTACCATGAAAAAAAACCAACTAACTTCCAAGAAAAGGCATTCAAAACTTCTGCAAGCATATAGCTAAAAATGGTTATGGTTTCAATAACTCCTATTTCAGCTTCTTTAAAATCCAGAATATAAAGAGTAATTAAGTGCAGCAATCTTATCTAATAAGGAGGGGAGTATTTAGTGAGGTAACTTTAAAAAAAATAATCAGTGTAGTTAGAAAGCCATTTAAAAAAATCCATAATAACCAAATAGGTCTGTGATAAAGTAAGGAAGCTGATTACAGGACAGCAAGTATACAGACTACTCCTTAACAAAAATATACCATTTTTTCTTATTCTCAGCATATTCCTGACTGAGATTGTAAAGACTTTGCTGCATTCATATCCTACTTGTAACAATGTACTTAAGCTTTTAACTTGTAGTAACATATACTACTTTAGAAATATAAGTCTTGATATTAATTTTTTAAAAAATAACAACAACATACTGTCAGTAAAAATGCAGTGAGCTCACATCCCTTTTGTATCGGCCTGGATAAAGGAAGAGAGATATAATCAGTATTTGCTTAAAAATCGACATAAAAATTGCAGACACATTCACATAGTAGTGTGAAAGCATAACACTAGAGAAGCATTACTTTACAAGAGCTCCAGCTTGTCACCAGTGATTTGAGGAAGGACACAACGTTCCATGTAAATGGAATTTGATCAGAAATGCTTTACATTCAAGTTTCAGTACAGTCATTCCCTCCCAGGCTCCTAGGTACAATATATTCTCCTGTAAGCAAGCACCTGGGAGAAAGTTTCACAAATGACGGGCACCTCACCATAAAAGATAGTGTTATATGTATCTAGAAAGATGCATGAGCATAAAACTTAGATAGACGCTAAAATTATGCAAAATATGCTTTTTGGAAAAGGAATAGTCTAAATCCATACTGTGCAAGAGCAACTAGAAGCAGTATTAAACACTGATACAGTATTTGAAGAAGAATGGAAGAAGTAAAATCTATTGAGTCAGTCACTATATTTTTTTCCTAGCTGTGAAACAATCTTAATAAATGAAGTAAGCAAAAAATGTATTTATTTTTATCTAGTGAAATATATGTGGTCCTACTAACTCCAGATTCATGAAAGAGTAGCAGTATCTGACATCACCTTCAGATTTTTGGTTAGGACACTGACTTCCAGTGGACTACTGCCAACCTTCAGCAGGTTTTGCGGGCCATTAAATTTAGTGAAATCACTGCTCAGTACATATAGCTCTACATGCTAGCTCCTGCATCCCACTTTGACCACACTCTTGAGTTCTCTAGGCCAATGGCTTCAGTAACCATTACAGGGAAAATAATATGTGAAAAATAAAATTAAAAAATAGCAAACCTAGATGTGCTGCAAAAAGTCAGATAACATTCTTAATTTGAATCAAGTAAATGCTATGGGGGAGCAGGGGGTGATGTCTGTCTGTCTTTCTTCTGTCTTTCAGCAGTCTACCAGGAAAAGCTTTAGCTACTTCTCATTTCTTGCATGTCTTTTTGAAATTAACAATTTTTTTACTCAAAGACAGAATTTTTTAGGATTCTCATGCTTTTCAGCTACAAAAAAATCTTTTACTTCCATCAAGACTGTGTGTAAGCAATTGTTTTGTACAAACATGTAAAATATCATCACTGTACTGATTACACCACCAGAATGCAGAATTGCTTTCAGTGTTCAAAGTATCTAAGGAAGTACAGAAAGATTAAAAGATATAAAATAAACCACATTGGGGAACAACCCCAAACCTACACTAATATTCACCCACTATTGCATTATCCAAACATTCTGGTATATGTACTTATAGGGTAGTTAGAAAAAATCTGTTTCTAACCTCACATGGGACTTTGAGACCACAAAATATATTGAAAATAATTAGTAAGATTTTAAAATAAGCACTGAACTCTAAATCATCCCAACTGCATCTATGTTTAGCAGAAATGTAATGAATTTTCTTATTGCTGCTAAAAAACCTCTTTGAACAGAAACTGAGAGTTTTCCAGAACTGGAGAGTTAATCTTTCATTGTGCTTTCTAATCAGCAACAACCAAATAATGGAGTAATTCTAGTTCATAAATCCATTACAAGATCTCCTCCCCAAAGTAACTGTATAGGTTTTGGCTAGGATTAAGTTACAACAGTTATTCGAGCTTTCATATACTATTGTTAAACAAAATTGGAGTAGCCTAATTTGCCAATAACATCTTTTTATTGATCAAAAAAATATCAGGGAAGGAGAAAAATGTTGTTAAAACATGGAATATATAAACATGAATAAGCATTGACAACAATGGAAGATAAGTTTTGCGGACATAACAAGGCAGTTCAAAAGACTATAAAATTGGAAAAAAAGTCAAACAATAAACCGACAGAAACCTCAGAAACTTCAAAAATATCAACAGAAACACTTAAGTAGTTTTATTTATTGCCATGGATTGGTACCACATGAAAGTAAATTCTAAGAAAGCTTTTTCATTTATCCTAACCCACAAGCACACAAAAGAAACGACCACTCTGCCCTAGAAGAGGAAATTGTTTTATACTGTTGAAGCTACAAATAAGTATGATTATTAAAAAAAAAAAGGCTTATTAGCAGATGTCGATTCTGTCTGTCATGCGTCGCTACAGAACCGATCTGCTATTGATTTTTTATTGTTAGCAGAGGGACATGGGTGTGAAGACTTTGATGGGTTGTGTTGCATGAATCTGAGTGACCACTCTGAATCAAATGACAAAAGAATACAAAACTTAAAAGCCTTAAACAAAGATCTGCAGCAGAGCCAGGGGTGGGATGCCTTTGGTCTCTTCTCACGGCTAGGAAACTTTGGGCTGTGGATCAAAAGTATTACAGGATTTATTATAATTACTTTAACCACCTTATTGATGTTTGCCTTATGTCTCCCATGCCTTTTTTCCTGTATTCAGTGCTTAGTTGATCGTAACATAAATCAGGTCATGGTCACCCAGCTACACACAGCCTTTGCCTCGTTGCAACTAACAAGCAAAAAAGAAGAGTAGGACAGAGAATGTCTGAAGAGAGATGTGTGAGAGGAGTATTGAGATCATCTGACCATTACTGATGGGAAATAAGAGAGAGGGGGATAGAGAGCAGGGGTCCTCAAACTACGGCCCACAGGCCGGATACGGCCCCCCAGGGTCCTCAGTCTGGCCCCTGATATTTACAGAACACCCCCACCCCACCGGGGGTTGGGGGGGGAAACCAAGCAGCCGCAGATGACCTCCTGCCACTTCATCCGCGCGCCGGCCCCCTGTTTAAAAAGTTTGAGGACCCCTGGTCTAAAGAGAGATATAGGAGAGGAGGATGGAGAATGTCTGACCTGGCAGGAGATGAGAGAACAGCTGGGTATTGTGAAGGAAAGTAAGAAAGATAAATATGGTTATCTAGTAGCAAAAAGGTGTCTGCATGCTTGTAGTGATATATAGCTATGTAACCGCATGAATGGTTTCTGCCCTGAGCCTGGTGGTACATACAGCTGGAATTTGAATCCAGGCTCAGAGATATAAATATGAGCTTCTCTGTACAATAAAGTGCCTCTGGTTGCATTAAAAATAAAAAAGTAAAAAAAAAGTTACTTTAATAAGACTTAGAAAAACAATTGTGAACATAAGATTTTTTTTTCAATTACTCTTCTGTTTCTAGAAATACGCTTTTTCATCATGTGTGTTTTTCAGTTAAGGGGTAAAATGTGGAAACTAGTTGTTAGGATGACAACTGCAACCTAATCTAATTCCAAGCAATTTGAGATAAAATGAAATTCTGAATTTTTTTCATAAATTATAATTGAGTGCTACATATATATAAATGCTAGAACATAACCCTATTTCAGTGTGACCAGAATTTAACATAAAACTGCATCAGCATATTGACAGAATACCTTTTGAATTATTTCCTTTTTTTTTAGCCTCTAAATTGGGAACAGCTCAAGGTGAAAAGACTGTTCAAATCCTCAGCTGTTGCTTCAGAAGGAATAAGTGTTCTTTGTGTACAGGTGGATTTAACACAGCTAAAAATATGTATTGGGTTAAAAGTCAAATATCTGTCACACCGTCACCACCACCACCACAAACTTTAAGGTCAGTGGGAAAAGTATTCTGTACTCTGTTATAGCAGTGAAATTTCAGCTGAGCTGCATTAGTTTGTGAACTTAACTGCAACTCCTTTGGTGAAAATGAAGTTGTCATAGAAGTTAGACTTTAACCCAAGTAACATACCATTTGATACCTTGTAAGTGAGAAAGATTGTGTCCCAACAGCGTGCCGTTTCCCACACTTGTACCTAGAGTTATACTTGAAATCAGTTTGCATGTTAAGTTTAAATGTAATCACAAAGATATCTCGCAGTCCACAAAGATGCATTACTGCTTAGGGTATTCTTGCAATATAGCAGGTGCAAAAACAGTTCTAAAGTAATGATCTAAAGAAGTATTGTCTTTCAAGAACACCATTTTTTCACTTCTAATAGATCATACACAATGCAGCATAATATCTCTCCATAAAGTGTCTTGTGGATAGAATACATTCTGCAAATTTGTATGAGAAATAAATGTTTGTATTTTCACCTGATGAAGTTGCCTAAGCTAAAGGATCGTGACCTAGGCATTGTTACAAAGCTCAAAGATAGTGATAACAGTGATGGAGAAGAGTGATTTAACGTATAGTCGTACTAGACTATTACACTGCGAAAAAGGTATTCATTCAGAGTTGTGGATGTACTGCGTGTTCATCTAACAGTTTATTTGCAATTTAAAAAAAAATAAAAAAATCCACAAAGCAACCAGAACATTTTGAGAAACTTTTGTAGTTAACTTCTGCATTTAATTCCAGTAACGATCTAAAGTGTCTGTTCAGCTGTTTGTTTAGTTCTAAGTTTTCATTGTATGCTTTCAGGTTCTTTGAAAAGCAGCAATAACAACTGAACAATTATTTAAAGTAAAACTTTGTTCTACACAATTTCCACTTCCATGCTTTAGAATGGAGGCACAGTGGAACACTTGGCAGTTCTGGGCTCCCCAGTTCAAGAGAGACAGGGAACTATTGGAGAGGGTCCAGTGGAGGGCTATGAAGATGATTAGGGGACTGAAGCATCTCCCTTGTGAGGAAAGGCTGAGAGAGCTGGACCCATTTAGCCTGGGGAGGAGAAGACTGAGAGGGGATCTTTATCAATACATATAAATATCTTAAGGGTGAGAATGTCAAGAGGGTGGGGCCAGGCAATTTTCAGTAGTGCCAAACAACAGGACAAGGGGCAAAGGGCACAAACTGAAACACAGGAAGTTCCTTCCGAATATGAGGAAGCACTTCTTTACCTTGAGGGTGACAGAGCACTGGAACAGTCTGCCCAGAAAGGTTGTGGAGTCTCCTCCTCTGGAGACATTCAAAACCCACCTGGATGCAATCCTGTGCAACCTGCTCTAGGAGAACCTGCTTTAGCAGGGGGTTGGACTAGATGATCTCCAGGGGTCCCTTCCAACCCTAACCATTCTGTGATTAGTGCTGGAAAAGATGCTCAGGGCAAGCAGTTAGTATATATATACTGTCCCTAGCATTATTGGTTTCCATTTTGCTGCTGTCTAGTTAGTTTTCTCTAGCTTTCATTTCCAATGCAGCAATAGTCCCTTAAAATTGTCTTTTTCAGCTTTTCGTTACAACTATCTTCTCACAGCATTTGATATTTTATATGATACTGTCATGTTACTTCAAAAGAACAGTTATTTTATTTTGGACAAGTAATGATACGAAATGAATTTTAACTGGCAGGTAAAGGTAGTATATTTAAACTGGGATAAACTGGGACAAACTGAGCAAGCATGTTTTCCTTTGCATCTGCTCTGCCACAGTTGATAACAGCTCTTGGCACTGGAATACACATATGCAAACAGTGACTTTTTAAGCTGCTGCAACCTAACTCTACAAGATTTTGCCTACCAGAGTCCATAGGCAAAGAATATAAACTTCCACAAAACCAGAAAAGGATGAAACCCCAGACTTCTGGTATGGCATCAAAACAAAGTCTCAAATTATTGCTTACATATTTACAGTACAAGTCTTCTTTCCAGAATCTTTTTCTCATTTTAAAGTATTGCCAATATTGTCAGCTATTCAGTGGTCCCAGGCTTTATGCATGCAGTTCAACAGTTTAGTTCTGTGAACACACCCTCCAAGCTTCACACTGAATTGAGAAATTTTTTGATGCTGAAAAAATATATTGCAAAATTAAGACTTTGTCAGAAATTGACTGTCAGCATTCAAGCTAATAGGTTCTGATTTCCTATACATTGTTGGCTAATTAAGATATCAGTTACTATTTAAGACCAGCGATATTAATTTGTCTTCAATGACATACAGTCTACAACTACTCAGGCCATTTTTCAGGTAGCTGATAGAATAAGGCTGGGGCCACTCAGTCTTTCAATTAAGATAGTCAAAGCAGAACTGCGAGACTCCAAGCTATGAACCAGCAATCATCAGGGAAAATTTGGTTTTAAGAACTGTCATGTAGTCCAGCCATGGTAAAAGACTCAGAAAGGTCTAGATAGGAAGTAGTTATTAACCATTTGTACAATATCCTCAAACATTGCTTCAGCTGAAATAGCAGCACTCAGTGAAGTCCGCAGCTTCAAAGAAGCTTTTGGATTTTTAAATTCCTCTCCCACATAGCCCAAAAGACAAGACTGTGTTTGTTCTGCAATACTATACACTAGGCTTTTGTAGACTACTCGTGTAAGCTCATCAATGCAGTTCTCAAACAACAATCTTCTGTCTACAATTGTGTTCCCCATCTATAGATTGTCTGAAATTTAATGGAGCAGTTCTCTAAAATTATGACACTATCAGTAACTTTGCATTAAGAAATTTTAGCAATGTCTTTAGACAAGTATTCCTAATTTAAGGAAAAATGCTGAGATGCTCCTACATTTAGTTCACAATGCTTAAGTATTCACATAGAGCAATGACAAGGTTTCCTTGACTTATCCCTGTCCCCTCCAAAAGGAAACAAATAAAAAAACCTGGTATCAAACATGTGGTCAGGTTAAAATGAAATATTAATGCTTACCTGAGCATTACAGTGAGGTGAAAGCAATGTATTGCTTCCCTGAGACCAGAAAAAACAGAATGTACTAATACTTTTAACAGTAACTTTACTAACAAAAATTAAGGTATACATAAAGCTAAACTTTAGCCGAAGTTTTGTTTTCCTGGAGAGTCAGCCTATGGGTGAGGTCCACACCTCCTTCTTCTCCCCAGGGATAATTACTGAAGCATTTAGGATTTTTGGAAATTCTGATTATCTTTGGTCCACTGGAAGCACCATAGCACAGGTCCTGACCCTAGGGCTAGGAATACCAAATGTGGTTTTCACCTCCTGGACCTGGTGGAGAACTAAGTGACTAATTGTAACTGCTTTAGCCTCTGTGGCAGAAACAACAGCTGCTCCAGCCCCAGTGGCTGCCCCAGCCCCCGCAGCAGGCCCTGCAGCTGCTCCAGCCCCTGTGGCAAGTACTGTAGCTACCTTGGCCCCCATGCCGAGTGATGCAGAAGACCAATCTGTGTCAGTGGCCCCTGTACAGAAGAAGAAACGGAAACAGAAAGAACTTGTTTGGTAAAGGAGGAGGATGAAGCAGGGCCACCACAGGATCAGGATGAAGGCAGCAAACAAGAGGTAACCTCTTGATCCCTATCTCTGAATGAACTGTGGGATATGTGGAAAGATTATGCCTGTCAATCAGGTGAACCTGGTTGCTTCTGTGCTGGGATAATGGGGCTAGTGGCCTAAAATTAGAGGGTAGGGAAGCCAAGCAGCTGGGATCACTTTCTAAAGGGGGCATTAACAAGGCAATTGGAAAAGAACACAAGATCTCAGCCTCTGGAGGTGACTCCTGTCAAGCATTAAAGAAAGGTATCACTTCAAGGAGGATATTACACGTCACCCAGGCAAGTGGACTGCAATAGAGAAAGGTATCCAGTACTCAAGGGAATTAGCTGTTAAAGAAAAAATTTATTATGACCAGGACGATCCACGGTCACCCACAGATCCTGATGAAGTTCTATGCATGACCCATGTGGTGGAAATTGGTACAGAGTGCACCATCAGCATATGCCAACTCACTGGCAATAATGGGTTGGAGAGACAACACACCACCAATGGCAGACAAAGTGGTTTGCCATCTCTGGGACTATGAAGACAGTGTCTCTACCTCCATCTCAGCTGTGGAGAGGCTGGTCCAGGGACTTTATGAGGATCTATAACAATCTCCACCTGTACGGACCCAGATCTCAGCTATCAACTCTAGACACCCTTCTGTTTGGGAGGGAGAATATAGCAAATACACACCACGGGGTACCTTGTGGTTTTACCTGCAAGACCACAGAGAAGGCATGAGGAGGTGGGATGGAAAACCTACCTCAGTCCTGGAGGCACGAGTGCATGAATTACGAGGAAAAACAATCACAAATAAGGAGTCTTCCAGGAAGGTTGCTGCTCCAGTCTCCAGAGGACAGTTTCCCAAGACAGACTGATAGGGCTGACTTTACTCTTGATCCTGTGAAAAGGAATTCTAATCCATTCTGGCAAGACACAAGTGAGCAGAACTACTCCATGCTACATCCGCCTCACACCACTTGTCATCCTAGTGGGGAATCCTACGACCAGGGTTAGGGGGACCCTGCCTCCAGACAGGAGCAGGATGGGGATGACTGGGTTTACTGTACTGTGTGGACCCGATGTCCTGGCACATCAGACCCACAGGAATATAAAGCTCTAATAGATACAGGTGCACAGTACACCCTAATGCCATCAAGCTATGAAGGGGCAATTCCCATAAGTATTTCTGGAGTAACAGGAGGATCGCAACAGCTGTCTCGGAGGCTGAAATAAGCCTGACTGAGAATGAGTGGCAAAAAAATCCCATTGTGACTGGCCCAGAAGCTCCATGTATCCTTGACATAGACCATCTAAGGAGAGGGAATTTCAAGAATCTGAAAGGGTATTGGTGGGCTTTTGATATAGCTGCCTTGGAAACAAAGGAAATTAAGCAGCTGTCTACTTTGCCTGGTCTTTTAGAAGGCCCATTTGTGGTGGTGTTACTGAAAGTTGAGGAACAGCAGGTACCTATTGCTACTACTATGGTGCACTGGTGGAAATACCGTACCAATCGAGACTCCCTGATTCCCATATATAAGCTGATTTGCCAACTAGAGAGCCAAGGAGTGATCAGCAAGACCCATTCACCCTTCAATAGCCCCATATGACCAGTGCAAAAGTCTAATGGAAAACACAAAATAACAGTAGACTATCATGGCCTGAATGAAGTCACGCTGTCATTGAGCGCTGCCATACCAGACATGCTAGAACTTCAATATGAACTGGAACCAAAGGCAGCCAAGTAGTATGACAATATTGATATCGCAAATGCATTTTTCTCAGTCCCTTTGGCTGCAGAATGCAGGCCACAGTTTGCCTTCACTTGGAAGAGTGTCCAATACACCTGGAATTGACTCTCCCAGGGATGGAAACGCAGCCCTACCATATGCCATGGACTGATCCAGGCTGCACTAGAAAAGGGTGGAGCTCCAGAACATCTGCAATACATTGATGACTACATCGTATGGGGCAATACACCAGAAGTTGTTTTTGAGAAAGGGGAGGAAAATTATACAAATCCTCCTGAAAACCAGTTTTGCCATAAAACAAAAGTAAAGTCAAGGGACCCGCACAGGAGACCCAAGTTTTGGGAATAAAATGGCAAGATGGACATAGTGAGATCCCAGTGGATGTGATCAACAAAATAACAGCTATGTCTCCACCAACTCATAAGAAAGAAACTCAGGCTTTCTTAGGTGTTGTCAGCTTTTGGAGAATGCACATTCCAAACTACAGTGTGACTGTAAGCCCTCTTGATCACGTGACCTAAAAGAACAATAAATATAAATGGGGCCCTGAGCAAAGACAAGCTTTTGAACAAATAAAACAGGAGATAGTTCAAGCAGTAGCCCTTGGACCACTCTGAATTGGGCAAAATGTAAAAAACGTGCTTTAAACCACAGCCAGGGAGAATGGTGCTAATGAAGCCCCTGGTAGAAAGCACCAGGGGAAACTCGGGGTCAACTCTTCAGATTTTGGAGTCAGGGATATAGAGGCTATATGCCAACTGAAAAAGATATTGGCAGCTTATGAAGGGGTTTGTGCAGCTTTGGAAGTGATTGGCATTGAAGCATAGCTCCTCCTGGTGCCCTGGTTACCAGTGCTGAGATGGATGTTTAAAGGGAGGGTTTCCTCTACACATCACATAACTGATGCTACACGGAGAAAGTGGGTCGTACTGTTTACACAATGAGCTCAAAAAGGAAATCCCAATCATCTAGGAGTCTTGGAAATTATTAAGGATTGGCCAGAGGGTAAAGATTTTGGGATGTCACCAGAGGAAGAGGAGACACATGCTGAAGAAGCCCCATTGTATAACAAACTGCCAGAACATGAGAAGTAATATGCCTTGTTTACTGATAGGTCCTGCCTTATTGTAGGAAAGCATCGGAGGTGGAAGGCAGCTGTATGGAATCCCCTATGACAAGTTGCAGAAAATGCTGAAGGAGAAGGTGAATCAAGTCAGTTTGCAGAGGTGAAAGCTATCCAGCTGGCTTTAGACATTGCTGATTGAGAAAAATGGCAGATATTTTACTTCTATACTGACTCATGGATGGTGCCCAATGCCCTGTGGGGGTGGCTGCAGCAATGGAAGCAGAGAAACTGGCAGTGCAGAGGTAGAGCCATCTGGGCTGCCGCATTATGGCAAGATATCACTGCCAAGGTGGAGAACCTGGTTGTGAAGGTGCATCACGTAGATGCTCATGTACCCAAGAGTCGGGCCACTGAGGAACATTTAAACAACCATCAGGCAAGACCGAAGTGGCTCAGGTAGTTTTTGGACTGGCAACATAAGGGTGAATTATTTATTGCATGACATCTCAGGCCATCAAGGAAGAGATGCAACATATAGATGGGCCCGAGATCAAGGGGTGAACATAACCGTGGACCCTATTGCACAGGTAATCCATGAACGTGAAATGTACTGCAATTAAGCAAGCCAAGCCGTTACAAGCTTCTCTGGTAATGAGGACGATGGCTGAAATATAAATATGTGGAGGCTTGGCAGATTGACTACATCACACTCCCACAGACCTGCCAAGGCAAGTGCCATGTGCTTACAATGGTGGAAGCAACCACCAGATGTCTGAAAACATGCCCTATGCCACAGCCCAGAACACTATCCCAGGCCTTGAAAAGGAAGTCTTGTGGCAACATGCACCCCAGAAAGAATTGAATCAAACAATGGGATGTCATTTCTGACACATGTCTATGAGATTGTTTCAAGAAACATGGTACTGAGTGGGTATATCACATTCCCTATCACACACCAGCCTCTGGGAAAATTGAATGCTACAATGGACTGTTACAAGACTACACTGAAACTAAGGGGTGGTAGGACCTTCAAACATTGGGATACACACCTAGCCAAAGCCACCTGGTTAGTCAACACAAGAGGATCTGAAAAGCAAGCTGGCCCTGCCCAAGCAAAGATTTTATGTACTGTAGAAGGGGATAAAGTTCCTGTAGTGCACCTTAAAAACATGCTGAGGAAAATCTGGGCTGTTCCTGCCTCAGGCAAAGGATAACCCATTTGTGGGATTGGTTTTCCTCAAATGCCTGGGTGCACTAGATAGGTAACATGAAAGGATGGGGAGTTTGATGGGTGCCTCAAGGGAATTCGATTTTGGGTGAAAAGAGCCAATAAAACAAATAGATTTTAATTGCTTTACCACACTGTATGTTGTAACTTTTATATGCTTGTGGCACACATCTCTGCCATTCCAGATTTGGAAATCTGAACTCAAGTTCCTTCCGACTGCCACATTATTGAGGAATTGAACTCCGATGACACCAAGACCAGTGCAGATAGAATCAGAACTGGCTTCAACATGCAAGAATCCAACGCTTCACACCATCTTTCCTGTCTTGGAAGACTTATGATAGACTGAGCCAAACATAATGGACTAAATGAACTCAACAGACTTTAGAGTGATGATCTGTAGACCAAGGGCACCAATTGTCACAGCACTATCCAAACTAGCTGGCTACAACAAGGCTTTTACCATCACATGCCAGGTTAAATTCATTAAGTAGTTCCCGCATCTTGCCCCAGCACAGCCACCAATCCCCCACAAGGTTTCAAAAGTTCATCTACTGTCTGTGCTGTTTCTTCAGCCTCTTCAGGCCAGTCCACCCTGCTTCTTGCCTCTGCTATGTCCAGATTCTTCCTTCTCCAGGCTCCTCTTCCAGCCAGCCTCACCTCATCCAGGTCCCCTTCTTCTCCCAAAGCCTCTTCTACATCTGGGGCATACTCTCTCTCTCCTCCCTCTACTTTTTCCATCTCTCTCTTCATCCAGTGCTCCTCTTCCATCCCTATTAGAGCTATTTAACTACTTAGCAGGAACCAGCCACAGCTGCACACCCACCACCCCTGAAGCAAGCCCACAGCTGTATATTATCAGTGTTAATTAACCCAGCTTCATTCCTCTACAATCAATATCTGCATGTTTATATCAAAAGACAGAGGAAATGATAGCACATTGGAAAGCATGGCATGACAAACAGTATGGATTAAGGGGTGGATACTGTCCTGGTTTCAGCTGGGATAGAGTTAATTTTCAGTAGCTAGTACAATGTGGTGTTTTGGATTTAGTATGAGAATAATGTTGATAGCAACAACTAAAAACATTGGTGTGTTATGTAATGTTTGTACTAAGCCAAGGACTTTTCAGTTTTTGGGCCCTGCCAACAAGAAGGCTGGAGGGGCACAAGAAATTGGGAGAGGACACTGCCAGGACAACTGACTGGATATTCGATACCATAGACTATCATCCTGAGTATATTAACTGGGGAGATGAGGGGGCCAGGGCTGGGCAACCACTGCTCAGGGAGTGGCTGGGCATCAATCAGTGGGTGGTGAGCAACTGTATTGTGCATCACTAGGTTTTGGAGTTTTTTTCCCCTTTTTATTACAATATTATTATATTTCAATTAAATTGTTCTTAACTCTTGAGTTCTACCTTTTTTCCTGATTCTCCTTCCCATCCCACTTGGGGAGGAGAGGCAGGGAAGTGAACAAGGAGCTGCACAGTACTTAATTGCTGGCTGGGGTTAAACCACAACACAGAATTAATCATTAAAAACTTACCCTTTTTAGATATTTCACAAATCAGCATATACCAATATACTATTAGCATGGCCTAGGCAGAAGCCACCTAAGAATGCTAAATATATGTAAATTTAAACACAAATATGTGGAAATTTTTAGACCCAGTAGGTTTTGCCATTTGTAACGCATGCTACACTACCAGATATTGCATCATTCTTTTCACCAAACTCCATGGGCACCTCCTGCCTAAAGCATCAGAGATTGCCTGCCTCACTAATCTTATGAGCTCCATACCAAGTTTTTATGTAGCAGAGGGTCAGAAGATTGACAACACTTACCTAGTCATTGCGAGTATAACAGGCTTCATGCTAGCATCACCCTGCTGCCAGTAGCTTGATAGAGTTGATGAGCAGAGAAGCTTCAGTCAGAACCTTGCAACGGTTACATGTAACACCAAGGTGGTCATAGTGGTAATTTGGGTCCTGATTTTCCTCTGTATTGGGATTCAGGTTTTAAATGAAACCCAGATCAGAGAAGTTTCACCTCAGCCTAAGTCACCAATAGCACAAATCTGATAGATACACAAGAAGTGAACACTTGCTCTAAAAAACACCAATAAAGCCTATAAGGCTCCACCATTGCATAAGGGTTTTACTAGAGGTTCATTCACAAGGTTAAAACCTGTGTGTTTGTGTCCCAGCTATTTATGGTTATTTAGGTCTCAAATATTTATTGCATATGTGAGTACTGTTAAAGACAATGGAACTTCTTAGGTGTACAGGTCAACTGCTGCCTGGAAAAATGTATGCTTTTTTTAATTATTTGTCAATTCAGAAAAAGTCAGACACCCATTTTGATGAAGCTCCTATGGAACTCTGTCTAGACAGTAGAAGCTGGCAGATTTCTTATGAGTTCCCCTTTCTAGCTCTTCAGCAGTCCACCCTGTGGGATGAAAGGAAGACAAAAAGCATAGAAGTTCTGGCTGCACTCGCCCTTGCAATCTTGATTCCTAAGGTCTATAAGCAGTCTGCCCTGGCAGGCCTCTATTCCCATTTGCCATCAATTTTTAAAATATAATAATGCAATTCATACATAACTGATTTCAAAATACCGAAGCCACTGTCCTTCCCCACTTGGCTTTGCTTAGCATTCTCACTAGTGGCAGGACTGTAAAATATTGCCGCAAACATGCAGCTCAGAACAAACAAACAGTAGAGCATACTAATTTTCTGCTGAAAGGAATTATATGCTTCGGCATGTTTTTCAGGACAAGATGGCTTACCATTGTACCTGAACATGCTGGAACTTAACCACACGCTTAAGAGATAGAACTGAAGATATAGTAGCACTGTTCCTCTTTACCATACACACGTATAATTGTCTGAAGAGCTAATCTATCAAAGTTTTCAATATAAACAACAATTTCAAGACCATGTATACTCTAAATGAGCTTAAAAAGATGAACATTAAACAGTTTCATTAGTTTAACCAAATCTTTCCCCTATTTTCTCTAGTATTATTAAAGACAGTACTTTTCTGAGGAAGGCCGGAGTTTTCATAAAGGTTTGTGATGTTATTAGTAAACTTAACTTACATAGAATATTCCAAGAGCAACAGCCAAGAAAAGTTACTGATGTTAATCTCTTTAGTACAGACAATAAACATTTGAATGAGACATCAAAATCTACCTCACAGACATCTCACAGGACAGCTTTCAGCTCAAAGCCTTCCAGCAATTATTTTTTTTTTCCTATTCAGAAAGGCAGGTCCAGCTTCTGTTGTAGAAAAGTTTTAGAATGCAGTCTGCAAACCCTGACTTCTCTCATCTTGGATAGATAAAAGCACGGCCTGAGAAATTCTTTTGGGATGAAATGTACATCCCAGATACAACAGTTCATATTCTGTCACAGCACTCTCCAAACTAGCTGACTGCAACAAGGTTTTTTTTTACCATTTATACCAACATACTCTTCACACTAGTCCCTCTGCTACCTTCTGCTAATTTCTCCTCATTCAGGAAATGCATTCTCTTCTTTTCTCTTCCTCGGCTGCTCTCTCTTCATTGGCTCTCAACCACTTAACAGAACCAGCCACAGCTGCACCTTATCTACATCGGCCAACCCACCGCCCCTGAAGCCAACCCACAGTTGTATATTATCAATGCTAATTAACCCAGCTTCATTCTTCTACAGTATTCTACTGATCTGTTGCTTTCTAACCCTTTCCTCCATGTTTTCCCAAGAGAGTCACTTGGGCCCATCTGCCTCTGAAGTACCTACAAGAAAAAAAGCTTTCTTTTAAGAACTGAATCCTTCACTACCAACAATAAGGCCAACATGAGCGACAACAGTAACAATTTTGAATAAAGGCATGCTGACCTACAGCAGAAGCCAAAAGCAATAGCCAGGCATTGCACCACTGTAACCCACTGCAACAATTCTAGATTGCCCCATATCATCATCTAAACCAAATACTTTGCCCGTTATTAATATTTCTCCTCACTCAACTTGCTGAGGGTATCAGTGTATGTCAGTTTACAATACTTCACACATCTTTACATGAAAGCACCTTCCTACTATGCACAGATTAAGACAACTTAGTTTAATCCAAAATATTTTATTACTCAGTTCCATGTTGGGGATTATCTGCCTTCTTCCCACAAGAGAAAAAAAAGGTAATTTGAGCATCGGTCTGCATGTCAATCTTCAGTGAGAAAAGCCAAATAGATCAGTCATCCAATCTTTTCTATATTAGTTTGGCACAATGCGCTCCTAAAATGAAAACCCCAAAGACTATCTGCAATGCACTCTGCCAGAGATCTGCATAGCTTAAGGAGTTTCATTTCATGCCTTCTTGTACACAAAGCAGGGGGTGAAGCTCCTTCTCCTCTCTCCTCCCGTAACACTGGCTTAAAACAAATAGAGAGAACAATCTGCATGTCTTCAAGACCTCTTCTGGACGTACCCCTGCTCTTCCTCCCAAGAGCCTCCAGGAAAGATAAGAAACATGCAGTTGCAACTCAGAGCAAGTTCTTGTCAGGGGAAGAAACTGAAACTCTCAGGTATTTTTAGGAAGATGTTTGAAGAAGGCATGAACAAGCCTGTGTGGAGCAGAAGGTACCAGTGCAGGAGATCCTGGCCCTAACCTTGGAGGTTCAAAGAGAAAGCTAATTCTGTTTGTTACAGTGACCTTGCCAGAAGCCAGCAGTCACAACTGAAGGGCAGGCAGTAAAGAGCGTGGCTGTGTTTGCTTGGCAGTATGGAAGAACTAGTTTCCACACTTATGACTGAAAACCTAACAGAAACTCAAGTGCCCCTGTGCTTCCTACTGGCTGGGGCATCTGATGCATCTGCACAGGACAGGAAACCTATTGTATTGAACTGTTCATTACAAATAAAAGGAGAACTTATAGTTAAAAGACAAATTCATATTTGTTCTATATTTACATAAGAGCTTGTTTTCCAGAACTATATGCAGATGTTATCGAAATAACTTTTTTAAGATAAACTTATGCATATTAATATAGTTTTAAGAGAAACTCCATCCAGCCCCACTGTTTTAAAAAAACAGCTGTTCACATTTCCATTTCAAGTTTGAACTTCCTGACAACACATTTTACACAACCTCAGGAACCATCACCTATGTTTTATTTATATAAATAGTCCAACAAAATAGGCAATATGGATCCTTAATAAAGGAGAACTTTTCCAAGTTTTTAAGAACACATTAACACTGTTTCAGTGAGCTTCCATGCTAATCACAACTGCAATATTCTCTTACAAGTCTTTAGTCATAGGATAGGCATCCATAAAGATATTTGCTTCAGTGAAAAAAAACAAATTTCAGACGTATTTTATGGGAACATTTAAGATACTGATTACATATGTGGTGGTAAAGTTAAAGCTTGCAACAAGAGAAAAAAATGAAAGTAATATTAGTATCATACCTGGCAACTCTGCAGTCTAAAAACATGGAAAAAGTTTAAAAGGTGTAAAATATTGATAAACTGAGAAAACTGTCACTGACTACACATGAATTTTCCAAGTACATATTCAGCAGCCAGAAATTAGAGTCATAAATCAAAACAATTCAAATATTGTCTTAACGTGGTGGTGCATCTCACCTCCTCCCCTGTGCCACTCTACAACCTCAGGAATCTCCATTAGGCCTTAGCGTTAGTGTAATGAGTTGGGCAGTTAAGCACCCCTTGACCATACCAAAAACTCTTGCATGGCTAAGATGGGGAACAACACTGTCCATAACAGGAACTCCTGTTGCCTGGTCAAGGTAGGGAACAAGAGCAGGGACAATTAGTTATTCCCTGATAGCCCTGATACATTCCTGACCCAGATAGTAGCCTGAGTGGAATGGTACCATTGTTACTGGAATTCTGAAATATTACCAGCTCAGATTACAGCCAGGATGGGAATTTACAGATGACTAAAGCCAATCATCTCGTGACCTTATAAACAGCAGTCCCAAAGTGAGACCCTTTTGAGTTCTCCTGGACTGCAGCTAGCTGCAACCAGCATCTTCCTCTGAGCGGAATGCTGCTCAGAGCTCACAAACTCCCAAGTCTGTGAAGCTAGGAGGACCATCACCGAAAGCTAATGACTGAGCCTGGGCTGATACTCCTGTTCCACGAAGCTCAACCCCTTCACCTGCTGAGAAATGCAAAAGATATTCTACATATTTCATTGAACAAGGGGAACTTTTAATAGGTATATACCTTTGTACATTTATACATATATCTCTATACATCTATTCCTTCACATTTGTGTATGAATAGATTTAGGTACCTCATAGCAAGTATAGTATAAGTGTTACCATCTCAGATCCGTAGTTAAGTCACTGTTGTAGTTTAAATATATCCTATTAATTTAACACTTAAAGTGAATCAATCGGTGATTAAGTGCTGCTAAAACTCTTGTGATCAACCTTAAACTGTGAGCAAACCTTAGACATCCTTTAGATATAAAACCATTGTCCAAGTCTGAAACTAAGATTGGACCTAGCCATATCCAAGCTCTGTCAAGAGTTTAGACAACAAGGGTGTCTACTCTGAACCTCATGACTCAACAAGGAAGGCCTCCTATATCCTTTTATGTCTTTGGTCTGTGTAAATAATTTCAACTCTATTTTAATTCAATTTTCCTTTGTATATTTCATCCATGTAATAGAGTAAACCTTGCCATCAAGCTTCACAAAGTTGCACTCACAAATTCATATTAGAACTATTTCACTAATATCTTTGATGGTGATGCTTTAGGCAACCTAAACCACTCACATCCACGACACTTAACCATAGCGGTAGACAAACACTTGCCTGCTAGAGTACATTAATCTGACAAGGTCAATAAACTCTACATTAACTGCAAACTGGAGGTCACTGCAAGTTTCACCACACATTTCAGATATTTGAATTTTGAATGCCTCTTCAGATAGAAAAGAAGTAAATATTATCTGAAGGTAATGGGGAGACCCTATTATCCACTAAGCTTTGAAGCTTCCCTTTTGAAGAATACAAAGGATTACCAAAATAAAGCTCTGAAAGCATTTATTAGTAGCAGAATGGGAGATAACACTGATTTGTTTAAAAAACAAAACTCGTAAATTAGCATTATCACAAATTAGATTTCCTTCAACACCAAGCCCTTTCAGTATCTGAAAAGAACAATTCTGAAGATACAAGCATGATGGTCAAAAAAATCCTCAGAGTGTATTTGGTAGAAATAACTAGTGAAATGAAATGCATATCCATGGGTCAAAACAATGACAATTAATTGCATACCTTTGAGAGTTAACTAGCAGCTCACAAAAGGACCTGATCACCATTGCTGACAGCTAAGCAAAGACTCATTTCAGTTTGCCCAAAAGCAAGATGACAGGATACTCAAGAAGAGCATGGAAAAGAGCTCAGAACACAAGATGTCAGGTGTAGTCAGATGTCAGCATGTTCTAGCAGACAGAACCCATTTCTCCAGCACTCCCACAGTAACCCTAAGTTACAAGGAGTTACAGTATCAACAGCAGTGTGTCAGCAATAAATACTGTGAAATCTATTGATGAGAAATACTAGGGAAGAATCAAAATCACCTGGTGTAATAAGGTACATTAGCAGCCATTCCACTACAAATTAGATTAGGACAAGAGAGATGAAAACAAACAGTATTATGTAATATTTCCATAAATTATGAGAACAGTTTACACTTTAGGGATACAGAAGAAATATACTGAGACAGTGTGAAACAAGGGTAGATTGACTGAATTCCAGTTTCATCCCATAGCAGAGAAACCAGAATACTCAATGACAAAGTTTGAAAAGTGGTGGAGCTGTCTCTGGGTCATCAGATGCTGAGCACTATCAAGAAGCTGGACATTTCTGAGCAAAATTAAGAGGGAATGATGGCTGTATAAGCTTTTAAGACAATTTGATAAGTATTTTATCAGTTCCCAGACAGAAAGTAAACAATTAACAATTTCAAATAATTCTTAAGTATCAAGTAAATAGAGCTGCTATTTTGGGGTTTTGGTTGGGGATTTTTTTGTTTGGGTAGGGTTGTTTCTGTTTTGTTTTTTTTCAGGACATTTTTCAGTCAAAATCCAACAAAACTGATCTTCCAAAAAAACAAGAAAAAACCCCCACCAAAACACACATACACCCCAAACCCACCTTACAGGAAAAAATAATCAAGACTATTCACCAAACATGATTCTCCAGTTCTGCAGGGTGGTAAGACAGAAAATCTTAAGTGTCCTACAGGCAACATGCTCAGCCTTCAGGTAAAGTGTCCTGGTTTCAGCTGGGATGGAGTTAATTTTCTTCTTTAGTGGCTAGTACAGTGATGCATTTTTGCTTTGGTGTGAGAACAATGTTAATAACACACTGATGGTTTTAGTTGTTACTAGGTAAGGTGATGTTTATACTAAGTCAAGGACTTTTCAGTTTCTCAGGCCTTGCCAGCCAGAAGGCTGGAAGGCTGCAATAAATTGGGAGGAGACAGCCAGGACAGCTGACCCAAACCAGCCAAAGAGGTATTCCACACCATGGGACGTCACACTCTGTATATAAACTGGGGTGTATGTGTCTCTGTCTGCACCACTGTCTGAGGCTGGGGCTGCCGATCATTACTCGGGGACTGGCTGGGCATCAGTCAGTAAGTGGTGAGCAATTATATTGTGTATCACTTGTTTTTCTTCCTCCCTTCCCTCTGGATTTCATTTCTCCCCCCCTCCCTCTTTTCTATTCTAACCTATTGTTGTTATTATAATTGAAAATAAAATAAAAATGAAAGAACAATAATTGTTCTTATCTCATGACGAGCGAGGGGAAGCAAGCAGCCGACTCAATATGAGTGATAGAGCAAGCTTCGATTTATTACGGCGCAATTATGTCTTATATACAGTTCCAGTTAATTATGCCTACAAGTCATCTGCTGATTGGCTAAGCTCTAAAGGGTTACATTTTCATACGTCCTCCTACTTGCGGTTTCTGCGGATAGCTAGCTACATTTTTTTTTTTCCTCTCTTGTCTACGCGAGTTCCTCAAAGTTATTTACAACATTAGGCACAAGGTCAGTGTGTTTTTCTCAGCTTCCTTATCAGCATGCCTCAGCATAGCTGCAAGGCCTGCTTCAGCTAACTTACGCTAACTTTGTTTCACAAAGATCTTTAAGGGAGTCATGGCCATGATCACACAGCCATTCTGCAACATTTCCCCCTTTTTCTCTTTGTGCAAGCAAAACTTGTGCAGTTACACGCTCGAGTAATTTTTGAATACAAGAGAGAGCACAGCTTAAACATACGAGTGCAATGATAACAATTATTACTATAAGCAACACACTTTACAACAGCCCTTTCAAAATACCAGAAGACCGCCCTAATAATAGAGCACCATAACTTTGTCCATTAATTATCAGAGGTCCTCGGACACGAGTTGCGATTTTTTGTGGTCGGTTGTCAATTAATGTTGTATCTACTGCTGTTGCCAGGTCCAGGCCGAGGCTCCTTCGGGTGGTGGGTTGTAACACGGTGTCTGCCGATAAGAGTTGGTCATGTCTCCTGGAGGTGGTGTCGTGAAGGTGACAGGAGTCGCGATTGGGGTCGACGCGCTGCGGCTCCTCGCGCTCGGTTTCTCGTTTCCCATCTGCCGACAGACATTGGTGCTGTGGGTCCCTCGCTGACAATTTTGGCACCACACTTGACGTTGTCGACATCGGTCACGGGTATGTCCTGGCTTCCCGCATCGATAGCAGAGGAAGTCTAGGTGCTTGGTGGTCGCTGGCTTTGGGGGCGCAGTAGCCCCAGGGGGGCACAGAGGCGCAAGCGCTGCAAAAGCCTGACTTTGGGCTTGCACTAAATCTCTCCCTACTGCTTGGATTGCTTCCACTAGCAAGGCTTGCTGACCTACTGGCACCCGACTCATTCGCTCTAGCATTGTTTCTACAGAAGAATCTAAGGGCAGGGTTACTAAAATGCCTTTGGTGTAACTGTTACTATTCTCCAGAATACACTGGCACAATAACGGCCCTTTCATAAAGTTAGGTATATCTGGTGGGCTCACTGTGGAGGCCTGACTCATTCACTGTACTACGTAACTGACTTAATATTTTCCAATCAAAGCCTCCCAGGTTCCCTGTCTTTGGTTAGCGGCATTCATCTGATACGTTACAGGGAAAGCTTGTGGGGGGTTGACTTGCTCAGCAATATTAAATATTCCCTGAGCAGCTGCTTCTTGTGCTATTTTTTGCCAATTAATGCACGTAGAACGCACCAGTTTGTTTACTGTATTTTTTTGTTCCTTTTTTTTTTTTTTTTTTTTTTAAAAATTTTGTATTGACTGCCCACTGCTATTTTCTTCCTTAGCAGCACTTTCGTCCGATGTGTCCCTGCCCTCTGGCCCCCCCGAGGCTACTTCGCCGGAGGGGGGGACGGAGGACACGAAGGGTCTATAGGTGGTACAGTGGGCTCTATAGGTGGTACAGAGAGCACTGTTTGTGATAAAGGGGGTATTGGAATGTAATTTTCACATGGCATAATTTTTCCTGCATTAGGATCTGCGCTTGCAAGTCGGCTTGTTACTGCTGCAGCAAGGCGCTTTTCTGCTTGATATCTTTTTATACAATTAGTTACTTCATGCCATGATTTCATCAATTTTTTTGCTGCCTTATCATCATCTATTACTAAATCCCATAAACAATCCCCATAATTACGCCATTCTTCTACTTCAAACATATGCTCAGGATCTGCAAAATATCCTTTTGCTTTACCCATAGTAATTAACCCAGCCAGATCTTTTAAAGGGCCTACTCCCCGCTTTTCTAAAAAGCATTGTAAAAGTGCTAGCGCTACCTCTTTTTCCATTGTGCACTCATTAAAGTCCTCTTTGTTGCAGCCTTTTCCCTTGGGTAGCAGCTCATGGACGGCGAACCCCTTCTTGAATTATCCTGGGCTCAAGCACGGATCGGGTACGATGCCAGCATCAGCCGATCTTCTGCTCTCTGGTCGCTGCTACCAGTGCTTCTCCATCCTCGCTGTCCGGTGAAGAACAAGGTTAGGGGTCCCTTGTTCGGGCGCCACTTTGACGAGCGAGGGGAAGCAAGCAGCCGACTCAATATGAGTGATAGAGCAAGCTTCGATTTATTATGGCGCGATTATGTCTTATATACAGTTCCTGTTAATTATGCCTACAAGTCATCTGCTGATTGGCTAAGATCTAAAGGGTTACATTTTCATATGTCCTCCTACTTGCAGTTTCTGCGGATAGCTAGCTACATATTTTTTTTTCCTCTCTTGTCTACGCGAATTCCTCAAAGTTATTTACAACATTAGGCACAAGATCAGTGTGTTTTTCTCAGCTTCCTTATCAGCATGCCTCAGCATAGCTGCAAGGCCTGCTTCAGCTAACTTACGCTAACTTTGTTTCACAAAGATCTTTAAGGGAGTCATGGCCATGATCACACAGCCATTCTGCAACAATCTCAACCCTCAAGTTTTACATTCCTTTCCAATTCTCCTCCCCATCCCTCTGGGTGAGGGGTGAATGAGCAAGGGCTTCATGGTACTTAGTTACCAGCAGGGGTTAAACTGTGACAAAAGGGAGGGAAGCAACAGAAAGCAGCTTTCCACTTAACCACATTCTCCTAGTCACCTAAAGGCAAGTAATGAAGCTCTCAAAGGCTTTCTGTCCTCTTTGCCTCGAGCAAAAGAATGAACTGTAATTCTAGAGTTTTAAGTGAGAGCAGATAAAAAGTAAAATAAGACAACCCTTGGGTCTTCACAGAGAATCTGACAAGAACACAGAAATGAGCATTAGAAACTCCAGAACTCAAACCACATCCATTCTCTTATCACCACTGCTGCTAAAAACTAGCTTTACAAGTTTTTTTAAAGAACAGCTATACAGCAACATATAATTTCTATTTTATACAAGCTTAAGCCAAATTTCACTAATACTGGCAGCCAGCAAAAGCCACAGGAGCATTCCCACAGTCATCCCACCCCCAGCTGCTTGTTTCCACTCCCACCTCATCCTTTCCTGCACTGGAATAAGCTTTTGCACAGCTGCACCATTACTTTTACTCCAACTTCAAACAATAACAAATGCATTAGCACAGTAAAAGATCTCATGAAGTTCAAATCCATCATACAGAAGGAAAAACTGATCTTTAAAAGTATCTTGTACTCTACGTGTTTGAGCTTTGGGTAAGGCAAAATTGCACACGTCTACGCATGGGTATCACACTGAGCAGTACCAAGACTCCACTGAGTGACAGTGAAGACTGACCCTTTAGTATCACTAAATCCAACAAGACAGAAAGTTCCAGATTAGTTATAATCTATTTACTTTGCATAGGAACAAAGAAAACTGCCATACCAGATCAAACCATTTAAGCAGAACCCTACCACTTACAATAACTAATAGTGATAAAAATCAGACATGGTAGAGGGCTCTTCCAAAAAAATAAAAAAATCCAAAAAGCCCGCTCTCAAGCCACAGAGCACAGAAGAGGTAGGAGGTGAATACTACTCTCACAGTAGTATTCAGCATAAACTGGAAGCAGAAAATTTGGTGGTTTATTTAAGCAGACAGTGAAAAATATTAAGTATTATGGACTTGGTTAAAACGCAAAATTATATTTTACCTTAGCTATTCTTAGCCAAGGTAAATATAAGCTATAGTTTTTACCTTAGCTACATTATGACAACATGAACAGTAGAAGAGCACATCAAACCTTGGTCACACTGTGCTTTCACTGTACTTGTGCTCTCTCTGTTCCAACTCCCCTGCCCAGTCCAGTGCTCTGTTAATACATTCATGCTCTCCTTTGAAAGTCACCAAAGATGCTACAAATCGATAGGCAGAACTAAAACTGACAAGTTTTTAATAGTACACCTGTACATACAGTCAAAACTTGTTTCACAGTGTGTCTCTGGTACCTCCAGCAGGCATCAATACAAGCAGTGATTGCAGAAAATATAGCATAAATATCTACAAAGGTTGTCTTGCAACTGAACTGACAAGTCTGCCATAGCTAGTATATGCATTTTCAAATTCAAACACTTCATTTTCACCCAATTCACACATTACATGGTTACTGAGGAGACTAATTGCAGCGTTTCTTGTTTTTCATTTTTATAAAGACAGGGTTATGGAAGTATAACTAATTCTGTACTTGGTGATGTAATAAGTCAGCTACACCAATTTCAGACACAAATAAACATCACTTAAATGGTTTGAACATTTTAAGAGAACATTGTAAAGATCAGAGAAAAGGAAGTACATTTTGCCTACAGGGATTTGCCCCAAATCGGAAGTTATATCTCAAATTGTAGTCTACCAGCTTGCAGATACATGATTAATAGAAGACCAGTCTGTTATTTAACTTGAAATTTAGACAAAATATGTAAATATCTATAGTGAAGAACAGAAGAGAGTCTGAAAGACAGAAGATGTTACAGATAGTTGGCAGAACATGGCCTTGGGAGAAGGGATAGACACCATAGACATCAAGCTGGGGCATAACAAGATAAACTCAAGGAGAACCAAATAGTTAATGAGAACAAACAGAAAATTACCTGAACTATGAGTGAACTAATTAGCATACTAAAAGGTCACAAGAAAGTGAGCTTTGAAACCATTTTTAAAACCAATGGAATGCAAAATTGGTAGTAAAACTAGCTCACTAATTCCTCTATATGCTAGAATGTCCCTTACCCCTCTTAGGGCAAGATCTGTCGTGTAAATTAAAAGCACAGATAACATTCTCTGATAAGACAGTACAAATACACCTGCCAAAGGAAACAGCTTGAAAGGGTCAAATCTGTTTATTAATGGAGAAACAATGGAGAGATGCAAACACCCCAGAGGAAATTTTGGGCACCACCATACAGGCAACCAACAGACCTGGAAGAGCAAAGAACGCAGTACTGGTAAAGGCTGAATTCAAACCCAGAGTGCAACTGTATTGAATTTGAAAGATGCCTTCTTTTGCATAACCCTGGAGGATGTGAGCCAAAAGTTTTTTGCATTTGAATGAAGAGGGTCCCTGTGGAGGGTCGGCCGAGTAACGACAATCACACTAATATGGCTACATGTTGTCCTCCCTTTATTTAACATTCAGGCTATATTTATAAGTAAAACTAACTGTCCACGCGATTCTACATACAGGTGATTGGATAAAAGCCTCTGATCACACGAACGTCTGTATCACTGATTGGTGAGCATGCTGCAGGAACCTGATCAGGGTGTGCTGACTGTGGTTTCCAAGTCCTGTTCAGCACCTGGCTTCTTTGTGCATAGCTAGTTTTCTTCCTCAAACTGCTTGGTTCAAGGACAATTTAAAGTTGCTCTGCAGTTACAATTAACAGGCCTGGGTTGTCCAACCCAGACAATGGTAACACATGTCCTTGGTCTTTTAAAAATTCCTCTACATTTGAATGGGAAAACTCAACAACTGGATGAAAAGTTAAACTCCACTGAACTGTTACCCCAGAGATTCAAGAATAGTCCTACTTTGTTTGGTAATGTATGGCCAAAGAACTGGAAGACTGGCAAGAACAAGTATACTTCCAGCCAACCAGATCTCAAAAAAATACCCTTAAGAGAATCTGGACTGGGAGTTATTCACTGATGGAAGCAGCTTTATGGACAACAGACAGTGAAAAGGAGGATATGCTGTGGTAACTTTGAAAGATGAAATAGAAATTAAGCTGTTATTGCATTGACTCGAGCCCGAGAACTGCCTGAAGATAAACAACTAAATATTTGTACAGATTCAAAACATGCATTTGGGGTAGTACATACTCATGGGGTCATTTGGAAAGAATGAGGACTTTCATCCTCACAAGGAACTACAATCAAACATGGGAAAGAAATTTTAAGACTCTTACTTCTTTTGGTTTTTGAACTGCATGTATCTGTGATTCACTGCAAGGCTCACCAGAAGGGAAAAATGGATGTAATTAAGGGTAATCGAAAAGCAGATGAAGCTGCAAAACAAATAGCTCTATCAAATTCTATAATGAGAGCTTTAATACTAACTTCTCAATAGGAATCAAGAGAGATTCCAAATTACTCTGAAAGGGATGATCAATTGGCAAAACTTCTGAATTGTACCAAAACTGAAAATGTATGGTGGACAATGGACACTGGACAGATTATAGTTACAGCTCCATTAATGAGGGAATTAATAAAGAGAACTCACCAGGAAACCCATATGGGAGCTGAAGCAATAGTGGCAAGCATAAGAGTTGTTACGCTGTAGGGTTGAAAATGCAACAACACGCTAATATTATTGTGAAACAATGCCTGATTTGTTGCAGAAATAATCCAAAAATAAAGAAAAGACCCCCTCCAGGACAAGATAAGAGGGGACGTGCTCCAGGGAAACACTGCCAAATAGATTTCTCCAAGTTACCAAGATGTAAGAGGTATAAATATCTGCTAATACTTCTAGACACATTTTCTAGATAGGTAGAAGCTTTCCCATGTGGAACCAACAAGGCAAGAGAAGTAATCAGTGTGTTATTGAAAGAAATCATCCCTAGGTTTGAAATACCTGAGGGGATAGCATCAGATAATGGGCCTCATTTTATTACCAAGGTAGTGTAGGAAATTGCCAAGTTTTTACAGTTTGATTGAGACTTACATACACCCTGAAGACCACAGTCTAATGGGAAAGTAGAATGAATCAGACTCTGAAAAGACAAATCTCAAAATTATGCCAGGAAACAAATGAAACTGATAGATGTCTTACCCATAGATTTATTATGAAACTGAATTACCCCCAGGGTTTGAGAAGGAATTAGTCCTTTTGAAAATTTATATGGCAAACCATACCCAGTAAATAGCTTAACAGGGAAAGGTGATCAGATGCATATAAGTGGAAATCAGATACCTAATGAATACATGTTATCATTTGAGTGTACTCTATCTTCACCTCATAGGTACCCAAACAAAAGAACACTCATACCTCTGGACACCCCAGTACATACCTTCCAACCAGGAGATCTAGTCTATATCAGAACCCAGAAAGATGAACCTCTGAAAGAAAGCTGGAAGGTACCATATTTGGTATTATTAACCACACCCTGTAAGAGACTGCGCCTGTGAGACCCACCATTGCCACAGCAGATGTGTTGTCTCAACATTGCTATGGCAGGAAACTCATGCCATCACCACAGTGAAGGATCTATACATTGTTAAGGCAGGAAGATAACACCACTGCCACAGAAAAGATTTATGTATACATTGTTAAAGGAGGAAACCGACTGACGCCACAGAGCAACGGGGGAGGCTGATCCTGCAAAACTTAACCAAACCCCTGTGCACGTGCCCAGACTTGGGGTCAGGGGGGTCAAGGTACCTGGAGGCCCCTGAAGAATGTTGGGCATGTACACCATTGTCAGGTGGAAGGTGTGGTTAAAGCAGAACAGCTTGTAACAACTCTATAAAAAACAGAACCAACTAACATTGGACAGAACATTCCCCCACCGGAGTTGGAAATGAATCTGACTGTCGGGACACCGCAGCTCCAGGGTGGTAGCTATTGCTGTGAACCCTTTCCTTCTTTCCTTCCTTCCTTCCTCCCTTGATCTCTTGCGCTCTCTCTCCCTTTGCATTCACAGATTTATTGTTGGGCAAATAAAGTTCCTTAGCTCTTGACTCAGTTTTGAGTCTTAATTCTGTTCCTGAGAATACAAACAGAACCACGCTCCGGTCTCAGACCAGTATGCGACATACCCACAGCAATCAAGGTAAAGGGATGTCGTGGTTTAACCCCAGCCAGCTGCTCACTCACTCCCCCACCACCACCCAAAGGGATGGGGAGGAGAATCAGGAATGTAAAACTCAAGGGTTGAAATAAGAGCCATTTAATAATTTAAACAGAATAAAACAGAAAAAAATTAAACAGAATAAAAAGGAAACAATAATAAAAACAATAATAACAGTTATAATGGAAAGGTGGGGGAAAGGATAAAATCCAAAGGGAGAAAGGAAAACAAGTGATGCACAGTACAACTGTTACTTCCAAAGCAGCTTGAACCCCTTCATAAGCTGCCAATATCTTTCTTTCATTTGGAATGTATGGGCCTCAGATCTTCTATAGTCCCGACTCCAAGATCTGAAGGGTTGACCTCGAGTATCCCCTGGTGCCTTCTACCAGAGGCTCCAGGTAAGGCCATTCTCCCTGGCTGCAGCATAGAGCACATCCCTTACATCTTGCCCAATCTGGACAGGTCCAAAGGCTACTGCTTGAACTATCTCCCGTTTTATTTGTTCAAAGGCTTGTTGCTCAGGGCCCCATTTATATTCATTGTTCTTTTAGGTCACGTGATCAAGAGGGCTTACAGTCACACTGTAGTTTGGAATGTGCATTCTCCAAAAGCTGACAACACCTAAGAAAGCCTGAGTTTCTTTCTTATGAGTTGGTGGAGACATAGCTGTTATTTTGTTGATCACATCCACTGGGATCTCACTATGTCCATCTTGCCATTTTATTCCCAAAACTTGGGTCTCCTGTGCGGGTCCCTTGACTTTACTTTTGTTTTATGGCAAAACTGGTTTTCAGGAGGATTTGTATAATTTTCCTCCCCTTTCTCAAAAACAACTTCTGGTGTATTGCCCCATACGATGTAGTCATCAATGTATTGCAGATGTTCTGGAGCTCCACCCTTTTCTAGTGCAGCCTGGATCAGTCCATGGCATATGGTAGGGCTGCGTTTCCATCCCTGGGAGAGTCAATTCCAGGTATATTGGACACTCTTCCAAGTGAAGGCAAACTGTGGCCTGCACTCCACAGCCAAAGCAATCGAGAAAAACACATTCACAATATCAATAATGGCATACCGCTTGCTTGAGCGACATGTAATATCCTCGTAGAGATACCTTTCCTTCACACTTGACAGAAGTCACTTCCAGAGGCTGATGATTTGTGCTCCTTTTCCAGTTTCCCTGTCAATGCCCCTTTGCCTTGAAAGTGATCCCAGCTGCTTGGCTTCCCTACCCTCCAAATCTATACTATGAGCCCCATTTATCCCAGCATTGAAGCAACCAGGTGATAATGTGTTCACCTGGTTGACAGGCATAATCTTTCCGCATATCCCGCAGTTCACTCAGAGATAGGGATCAGGAGGTTACCTCTTGTTCGCTTTCTTCATCTTGTTCCCATGATGGCCCTGGTTCTTCATCCTTTACCAAACTAGCTGCTTTCTGTTTCTTCTTATCTACAGGTGCCACTAACACTGACACCAGTTTGTCTTCTGCATCACTTGTTTCAGGGGTCAAAGTAGCTGGAACAACCACTGCAGGGGATGGAGCAGTAGCTACAGTTTGTCGCTTAGAATTCCACCAGTTCCAGGACATGAAAACCACATTCAGGATTCCCATCACCAGGTTCAAGACCTGCACTACGGGGCTTCCAGCCGACCAAAGATACTCAGTCTCTCCTAAAATCCTAAATGTTTCATTAATTAGCCCTGAGGCTACTGGGGGAGGCGTGGACCCCACCCATAGGCTGACTCTCTGGGAAAACAAAGCCAAAGGTACAGTTGTTGGCGTTCCCCAGCAGGGGCCACCAGACACACAGAAGCGACAACACCAAGCACTCAGACCAGATTAGTTTCATAGCCAATGAGTCCATCATATTATAAGCCAGTATTATATAGTACAACACTATAACAACTTTATCCCAGGTCCCAATGATAACAAACAACACAACAGGGAACACATACTGTAAATAATCAAGACAATTCAACCTTGGGACCATGGGCAGCAAATTCAAAAGCAGAAAAGCCAGCACTGTAGCCAACGATTGTTAATCTAGAACAATGAATACTTAAAACAATTAACACAGTCTGATTAGACCTGTCGTCATCTCAGCCCTTCCAGCCCCACATTGGGTGCCAAAAAGGACTGTCATGGCTTAACCCCAGCCAGCAACCAATCACCATGCAGCCGCTCACTCCCCCACCCAGAGGGGTGGAGAGGAAAATTGGAATGTAAAGCTCAAGGGTTAAGATAAGAACAATTTAATAATTTAAATAGAATAAAAAAGGAAAGCACAATAATAACTACAAGTTATAATGGAAAGGTGGGGGAAAGGATAAAATCCAAAGGAAAAGGGAGAAAGGAAAACAAGTGATTCACAGTACAACTGCTCATCATCCGCTGACCGACGCCCAGCCAGTCTCCGAGCAATGATCCCCAGGTCCCAGCTAACCCCTTAAGTATATAAACCACCCATGACGTCCTATGGTATGGGATACCTCTTTGGCTAGTTCCAGTCAGCTGTCCTGGCTGTGTCCCCTCCCAATTTCTTGTGCCCCTCAAGCATGGCAAGGCCTGAGAAACTGAAGAGTCCTTGATTTAATATAAACATTACCCAGCAACAACTAAAACCATCAGTGTCCTAGCAACATTGTTCTCACATCATAGCCAAAACACAGTCCTGTACTAGCTACTAAGAAGAAAGTTAACTCCATCCTAGCTGGAACCACAAGGGAATAGACTCTAGGATTCACTATACTGAGTGAAGAGTGCGCCCCTCTGGAAGAAGGGGAGTGAAAAGAGACCCGACCTTTGAAACTGAAATTAACACAGAATCAGTGAACTGCACCTGGATGAATTGGGAATCAGTAGTTCATTTAGATTGTATACAGGGAGCAATTTTATTATACTCTGTGTTATTAGGAGTAGTAACATTGTATACTTTTAAAGATACAATAACATATATTTTTTTGATTATGCCCTTCAGTTCACCTCTTAAATGTCTGGGCAACAGCTGCATGCACAAGTTCAGTATGTAATAAACTGCTACTCGCATACAAATTAGTCTTCCTTCAGCTAGAGCAAGTTAATATTATAATAAGTACATAGAGATCTTTTAAATTCTTTATATGGCCTGACAAAGTAGTACTTTGTCTAACATCTATTTACTGGTAACACAACATACAGAATTACCGAGATACTCTACATGAGCATTTATAGGCTATTTCTGAAGAAAAATCACTATTAATGCTGCTATGCATTTAAATTTATCATGAAGACAGTTGAGAAGTAGATTATCTCACTAAAACACTAAAGAGAAAAGCACTTGGCATTTAGCATTTTCTATGATTTGTTAACACTCCTAGTTGAATGCCAAAGCATTCAGGGAGAAGGGTTTTAAATCACACACACACTCAAAACACTGACTTGTCCAAAAACAAGTACTTATTATAAGCAAAATTGTCCATGTGAAAGGAAAAAATACACAGCTGCTCTGTTATTGCTGCTGTGGGACTGACTAGCAAGGATGGACTCAATGTTTCAGCAATGTGACTTGTAGTGACCTTCCCGAACCTCTATCAAGCCAACTCCCTCTTACTATCACCAGGAGACAGAGGCATTTTAAACATGTTCCAACCCAGATTTTTATTTTCCTTGAAAGCCATAAAACTGGATACAGCCATATTATGAGATACAGTACATTATAAATTCATGACTCAAAGATAGCGCCAGGAGTTATAAAAAAAGCTCAAGATACCTGCTAAAATTCATACGTGATTTTTCCCCCGCCTCCTGAAACACTTGATTTCCTATGAATCCTTCTTTAAATACAGAGACATTTCTTATATGTTAGGACCACACCACAAGTATTTTTACATTGTCCTAGAAATAGGCCAAAATCCATCAGAATTGCTGAAAATTCACGTAAACAGGACACTGGTCTATAAACCATTTTTTTTGTACTGTAGTTCCAAGTCAAGTCAAACTTTAAAAAAAATATCCTTGTGGTTTAACTGCAATAAGACAACTAAAAAGAACACATAAGCCATCTGTTCAAACTGGAACTAGATTTTTCATGAGGTTTAAATAATTAGCCAGAAAAACTGTAAGGCAGCACTAAAATAGATCTTTTGATGTTAATACTAACTCCTTAAACTACACAGTCCATATCATATAAAACCCTACAAGAAATCCATGTGAAATTATCAGTTTCACATCAAAATTACACCGTTACTTCAGTGCCTTACCATACACATACCAGTTAGACCTAGCAAGTACATATTAAAGTTGAAACATGCTCTGAAATACTTAAACTGCTTCACCATGGACATGTTCACTTTCACCCTGAATACTTCCACATATATCAAATAGGCATAGTATGGGCAGTTTTATAAAACCTCAAGAAACTGGGCTTATCAAATAAAACATGGAAGGCAAACATGGACTACAAACAGAAGGGCACTAAATTAAACCACTCAAATGTATCACCTGGACTGAACCACCATAAAATTACTTTCTCTCTGAAAAAGAGGGGACACATGTTTGAAAGCTTTCCTTCCCCCACGGCCTTTACTAAGGATAAAAAAAAAAAAAAACACACCCAAAAAACCAAAAGTTCCACAATATCACGATGCTACAAGTCAGAATTAGACTTCATTTAAGTTGTCGTCGTCCCCCAAGAAAAAAAAAAATAAAATTACTCAATTTTGTGCAGCAAATTGCTAGGAAAGCGCAGAAAGCGGTCAGGTACCAGGTGAGCACCCGAAGCAGAAGCACAGTTGACGCTTGAACCACGCCGCGCCCTGCTCTGGCACCGAGGCGACAGAGCTGTAGAAAGAGTTAACAGGCTCTACTCACGCCGAGATCCAAAGGTTGACACATCCGACCCCGGTCCCCGCCACCACCATCACAAACTCAAACTCCAAAACCTTTTGGGACTCCGGCAAAAGTTAAACATAGAAGCACACACACACGGCCCGGCTACTTAACAGCTAATCGCCCACAGTGCAGGGACGCGCCGCCCCGACCCGCTTCTCCAGCGCCGGCTGCTGGGCTCCGCGCAGCCCCGCGCCGCTGACAGCTGCGGGCGACCCGCGAAACAGCCCAGCATCCAGCACTCCCTCAAGTACGCACCAGGTGGCTCCACGCCCCCAGGGGAATGCGACGGACGAGCTGCACACTGCGCCCCAGCACTCCGCGGGCAGCTCCCGTTACCCTCACATCCACTCCCAGCCAGACGCCCGCGGAAGAGTGGGAACAGCCCCACCGCTTCCCCTCACCTCGCGGGGGGACACGGCTCTATCCTTCGCTCCGCGGAGGGGTAGGTCCCCGGCGGCGGCTCCAGGAACTCGACGCAGCGGCTGGGGGAGGCAGTTGGGCTGACGAGGCTGGAGCGTGGCCCAGGCAGGTAGTGGAGCAGCAGCGTCTCGGGAGGTTCCGGTGAAGAGGACGACAAGAAGGCGGCGAGGAAGAGAGGCGCCTCAGGCAGCCGGTCCAGCTCCACACTCCGCACTTTGCGCGGCTGCTTTCGTCTCCAGTCAGAGCACTGCTCGCGGCAGCCACTGCCGCCCGCCTCCCGCAGAAGCCCCCCACCGCTCCCGACGACACTTTCCGTGCCTATGCTGCCCTTCAGGCTCCCGGCGGCGGCGACAGCCACCGCAGTGCTGCCTAAGGCTAACCCCGACGACGAAGTACAATTCGCCGCCGCCATTTTCTCTAGCAAGTCACATAAGGCTCCCGAGGCTCAGAGAAAGCTACTGCACCAACCCACTACGGAAACAGCGTAGGGAGAGGGTGGGAGGCGAGCGCGGATTGGTGGCAGCAGGCAGCGCGGGGCGGGGCGGCCGCCTGTAGGTGCGGCGACCCGCAGCAGCATCTCGTCCGCCCCCATGCAGGTGTTGGTGTCGCGCTTGCTCGCCAGGGGCCGTGCCGCGGCGGGTCGCGTCGCAGGCGGACTCGCTCGGGCCGCGATCGGGAGCTGGCGGTGTTGGATGGGGAGGGTGTCCCCGTCCCCACGTGACCCTTCCTATGTGCAGGACAGCGGCGGGTACTCTGGCAGCCTCGAGGCCTAAAACCGGGGCGTGTGGGTCAGCCGCCTCCCTGTGAGGAACCGGCGCTGTAGGGAAGCCCATCTCAAAATGTGGGCCGGCTCCTGGTGGCCCCTCGCTCCAGCTCGCAACACCACGTCTATGTGCTCCCTCTCCCTAGCACTCCCAAAACCTCCTCAGGCCATGTCCTCCCTAGGAGCCAGGTGAGAAAGGAGCAAAATCCCTGTAGTGCCTTCCAGTACTGCGGTGAGCCACCTTGAAATTGCTGCTATGCCCAGACTTACCTGCTCATTTGTCTCTGGGAATTAGTATGAAATTCAATACATGTTCTTTCTTGGCAGCCTTCACGTGTTCTTCTCTGAGTCACCCTCACTTGGCAGATGCTGTTTCACCTGTCCTCTGATACTTTTCTATGTCCGTAACTACTTAGAAGTGTTAATGTCTCAGAGTACACCTGTGTGCATATGCATGCACATTTAGTTTAGATTATAGCCTGCCACATACCTATCACTGCAACTGTTTCCCAAGAGACTGGGAGAGAGAAGAAAAGCAGGAGACATCACGTGACCAGAACATTGGGGACATCCAAGTAAAATTTACTTTTGGTCTAGATTTCTACTTGACCACAATTGGGTGGTTTTGCTTTCAGCCTCCAAGCTGTGGAGAAGGGACTTAATTTTGCAAGAACAGAAGGATATACATTGTTATCAGAAAAGTGCTGTTCTGCTGCCATTAAACAAATTACTTATTTGAATGCTGATTTAATCTGAAACTAGGAAAGAAAAACTGACTGTCACTATGCATACCAGGTTGTTTTCAGATTGGTGTGACATTGGATACAGTAGAAAACAGTTCAAAGCACTTTAGCTGAATATCTTAAGCTTATTTCTCAGAATTTGATATGTATCCCCCAAGTCTAATGTTAGCTAAGCATCTTGAAAATTATTTTTAGTATGGTCACTTGCTTTGATCTGAAGCACTAGGAGGTACTTCTCATCCAACTAACAAAAGCATATTCTTTCTAGTCTTACATACGTGATGCTAACCTAGATGTAGCGTCTTTGCTGAAGGATGTGATGAGCAGATTAGAAGACGATCTTTCCTCTAGACTTGCAAGAGCAAAAGCTTGAGGAGACTGTTTCAAATGGTACTCGATATAAACGCAAAATAGTATCAGTATTTATGTTGTGGTTTAACCCCGGCCAGCAACTAAGCACCACCAGCCATTTGCTCGCTCACCCCACAGTAGGATGGGGGAGAGAATCAGAAGAGTAAAAGTGAGAAAAATCGTGGGTTGAGATAAAGACAGTTTGTTAGGTAAAGCAAAAGCCACACATACAAGCAAAGCAAAATAAAGAATTCATTCACAACTTCCTCTCGGCAGGCAGGTGTTCAGCCATCTCCAGAAAGCAGGGCTCCATCATGCTTTCAGGAAGACAAATGCCGTAATGCCAAATGTCCCCCTCTTCCCTCTTCTTCCCCCAGTTTATATACTCAGCATGATGTCGTATGGAATACCTCTTTGGCTAGTTCCAGTCAGCTGTCCTGGCTGTGTCCCCTCCCAATTTCCTGTGCCCCTCCAGCCTTCTTGCTGGCATGGCCTGAGAAACTGAAAAGTCCTTGACTTAGGACAAACATTACCTAGCAACAAATTAAAACATCGGTGTGTTATTAACATTATTCTCACACTAAATCTAAAACACAGCACTGCACCAGCTACTAAGAAGAAAGTTAACTCCATCCCAACTGAAACCGGGACAATGCACATTGCCTTAAGGTCACACTAAATGAATCACTTAAATGGTCTCTTAAGATGCCATGTTCTAACTACTCTTATGAAGGTTTTTCAGTGAAGGACACTGAGAAAGTCAGTTGTGTTCATTGTCATCTTTGGGATAAGCAGGTCATCTAAATATCCTCTAGTAATGTAGAACTCAGGAATGTACATTTAAAGATAAGTTCTGAATTTCTTAGATCCAGTATTTGAGACTTCTTATTTGAAATCTCAACTGTACAGTAAATTAGGGACAGTTTTCTGGAAGATTCCTAAACCAAGCCTTCTTGTCAAAGTTACTAAATGCAGGGAAGAACAGACAAAAGTATGGGCTTTGTAGAAGCAGGATGAGATTAGCTGTGTGCAAATTCTGAAGCAGATGGCTAAAGTGAACTCAAATTATTACCAGTTGTTGGCAGTGTAACTGCATGTACACAGCATCCTCTAGTCTTCAATAAACAAAAACACAAAACCCAAACTGCACAATTATACCTTTTCAAATATTCCTCTCTGCCATAACATCCCATTCACAGAAAGAAACCTACACTTTTAAAGCACTCTAAACAGAAAAACCCCAACTTTAGGAATTTACTAAACACTTATGTGGAAAAGGAATACAGCTTTGAATGACAATTGATTATAAAGGGATACAGAGAAGAAAAAGAGCAAATCTAATAAAACTAAATCTAAGAAATAAGAGCGCATAAATGTCCTTTTAGTATGGCAGAGTCCTAGGGGACACCTCTCCCATTGTGCCAAGGCTCCAACAAGGCTTAAAGGACAAGGAAACAGGAAACTAGAGGCAAAATGTCAGAGTGGCAATGGGGTACTGAGGAATGTGCATGTGTGTCGAGGTGAAATCGTTTCTGGAAAGTAGCTAAGAACAGAGCAAAACATGAAATCCACAGACAGCAGGAGACACCAGTGTAAGAAATAATTAAGTGTAGACAAGTGCTGTCAGCATCCCTGTTAAGCCATGATTTTGCCATTTGAGTAAGGCCAGCACTATTAAGGTTGAGTTACTTTTCGCATAAGATGGGAAGTGGAAAGGACTCACCATTTAGTCATTTAAAAATACATAGCAAGCCTTATAAGAGCTATTTATCGCCTGATTATTGGTTGAAACCCATCTAATAAATTACATTCTGTCTTTGAGCCTTATATTCAACCTATTGTTTTGAATGGATGTTTCTCCACTTTGCCTTGACCGGGGGAGCACAGTGGCAGATGAGAAAATACCTGCCATGCCTCATTCCAGAATACTAGGTAATGTAATACCTGTATGCAACATAGATTTCTGAATAGAACAGAAGCACTGTATAGTAGAGGCTCTACTAGAAGTACTAACTTCTAAAACCATTAATTGAACATGCTGATCGATGTCTGTGTTTTCTTGTGATCTGCTCTTAAAAATTATTTTGTGCTTAATCAATGAGTTGACCTAATTGCAAAAAGCATAAAACTTACTGAAAGACTTAAAAAGATACCGAGTTATCTCTTACACATATTCTTTCTCAGTCTATCAAACTGTTGAGTTCCAATGGGCCAATTTAAAATACAGCTCTGGAGGGTAATATGAGACTCTTAGCAGTTTTCAGTAACCCCATTTCCCATAAGTCATAACCAGTAGCACCCAGGGTTTGTTATGAAACAGAAGCCTTTGGCCTCAAGTTACCAACATACAACATTTGGAACATCAACTGTTTTACACAAAGTTCTGTTTGGGAACACACTAAGTTTTTGCAAGCCAAGGAATTTCCTTGTTGCACAAAACCTGTAACAGTATCATGAATAGCCAACAATTTTCAACACACTAGAGATAGGAATCTGTTGTGCCTCTGAATATATAACATAGACACCATCATCCACAAACACAATATATACGAAAGATAACAGTGTTGTGATTTAACCCCAGCTGGCAACTAAGCACCACACAGCTACTCACTCACTCCCCCTACAATGGGATAGAAGAAGAGAATCAGAAGGGTAAAAGTGAGAAAAATCATGAGTTGAAATAAAGACAGTTTAAAAGGTAAAGCAAAAGCCACACACAAGCAAAGCAAAACAAGGAATTCATTCACTGTCACAGCACTCTCCAAACTATCAAGGTGCAACAAGGTCTTTTACCATCTCATACCAACATATTCTTCATGCCAATCCCTCTACTGCTTTCTCCTCATCTCACCTCATCCAGGGCATGTGTTCTCTCTCTCTACTTCTTCCTCTCTCACCTTCTCTTCCTCAGCTGCTCTCTCTTCATTGGCTCTCAACCACTTAACCAGTCACACCTGCACCTTATCTACATTGGTCAACCCACCACCCCTGAAGCCAACCCACAGTTGTATATTATCAGTGCTAATTAACCCAGCTTCATTACTCTACAATTCACCACTTCCCATAGGCAGGCAGGTGTTTAGAGCCATCTCTAGGAAAGCAGGGCTTCATCATGTGTAATGATTGCTTGGGAAGACAAATGCCATAACTCTGAACATACCCCCTTCCTTCTTCTTCCATCAGTTTTTTATTACTGAGCATAACATCATATGATATGAAACATTCCTTTGGTCAGTTGGGATCAGCTGTCCTGGCTGTGTCTCCTCCCAACTTCTTGAGCACCCTCAGCCTACTTGCTAGTGGGGTGGTATGAGAAGCAGAAAAGGCCTTGACTCTGTGTAAGCACTGCTCAGCAATAACTAAAACATCCCTGTATTATCAACACTGTCTCCAGCACAAATCCCAAATAGCCCCATACTAGGTACTATGAAGGAAAATTAACTCTATCCCAGCCAAAACCAGCACATGCAGTCCATAGCTTCTGATTTTGACCAAACATGCAAAAAGTGTTTAAATACTGTATACAAACCGGATTTTCCTTGCCTTGTTCATCTCTGTAGAAAGACTTACCCCCACCTTGATCTTCCATTCATTCTTTCCATTGTGAGAAAAGGAAAGCAAACCTGCTCCTAAGCAATAATTCTTTCCTGTCTATTACTCTGTGTAATGGAGAAGTGAAGCAACTAAATGAGGTGTTAGAGTCTGAGGTCCTTTTCATTCTTGTTTCTTAGGACTTGCTGAGAATCTGCTGACGTCTCTGTTGCCTATAGAAATGCTTTGCCATCTTGCTGATGCTCAGTTATTACTTTGTAGCATAAGAGGTGCGCTTATTAGAAGCAATTCCAGCTCATATTCAAGATTCTGTATCACTTTTCAGGAGAAAGAAAGCCAGGTAAAAATATAATCTGTTACAGGGAAGTCGCTGCATTTAGTTCAGACATGTGGAATGTCTAGTCTTACTGTTATTTAAGTATTTTTCTTACTGGTTTGCCTATTAATTTCAGCGTGGATTTCCATGGAAAATGTGTTTAAAGATTTCTTCCCTTGCATTTCAGTTCACACAGAACTGAACTCCTGTTAAAAAAATGTGTTTTGGATCCACAAAACTTAAGATTACGTCTTGATCTAGGTGTCAGACACATTATATAAGAAAAGAGCAGTACATAAAGCCTGCTTTTTCTGCCAAAGCACATAATCACAGTTCTCCGTTTTTTTTAAGAACTAATACTGATGTTTCTTCTAACAGCCCTGTACTGTCTAATCACATTCATCACAGTTATCTATTTTCTTCCTGTAACATCTGTTCATGAACTGGGGAACCTTTTGGTCTATCCACCATATGGTCTAAAGTAAAAAGGTGATTTGTTCCTAAAGAATTTGCAATTTAAGTATGAAAGACAGGCAAGGATTGGAGAAATCAGCAAGCTAGACTACAGTCCTGCCTTGACTTTTTTGTCAATAATTTGTACATCTTGCATTAGCTACTAAAATCAGTTAAATTCGTGACCTCAGATAGTTTTTAAAATATCAATAATTTGGATATTCTTCCTGGCTGTGCTACAGAGGATTTTTTTTGACCTTGAATAAGTCACTATCCTTTTGGGACTCAATTTTCCCCAGCCATAACAGGGTAACAAATATATTTACCTACCTCAGGCCTGACAAAAGCCTGAGAGATTTAATATTATTGAGTTTCTAGGTGATCCATTGCTCAAAAGAGGAACAATAATGAAGTGAGGAAGACCTGTTAAGCCTTTTCTCGTATATCACTTGGGAACTGCTACCAAAATTATAGCAGCCGTCAGCTCTTTTTCTTACATTCTTCCAGACTACTAAATTGACAACATAGCTCTCATCCAGATCAGCAGTTACATCTGTTGTAAGCACCACTATCAGTTCACTCTCCAGGAGAAAGCAACTGTACCATTTCAGACCCAGGAGACTAGCAATAGCTTAATACTGCTCTACCACTGATTGTTGTTTCTTTCAGCATAGGCACTTATTATTCCTTCTGCTCTGTGAGACAAAGACACAAGGAATAAGTGCAGCTGTTAATAAACTGTGGAAGCTTTTCTCCACTGGAAGCTATAGATTTCCAAATTACAAGGGAACAGATGCAAGAGTCTCGCTCTTATTTTTGTCTCTAAGGACAATATGACAACTTACTGAAAGGAAGCGTGAAGGGTCAGGATGGAAGAAGGACCATTTCCTCACTGAACAGGACCTCGCAGTTATTCTTTTCCTCTGCCTGCTGCTCTGTCATCCTTCTTCTGCCAGCAGCATAATTATGCAGTGCCAACAATAAACTGCAGTTACCAGAGGACAGTAACATGACAACAGCATAAACATCCAACCATCACCAAACACAAAAACAAGGCAAAGCCTTGGTGTGTCTCAGTATGGCTGTGGGCTGTGAACCAAGTCTCATGTGATGGGTATACTCAGCACATACCACACAAGCTGTATGAGGATCCTGTAGAAGAGGAGCAGACAAGTAATACGGTTTGACAGTTACCTCTGGATAACTGCCTCCCTAAATAATTACCAGATGAGAAAGGAACTGGCAAGAACACCCTCCAAAGAGCACCCTTCTTACTTTCTCCAGAGCCAGTGCATATGTGATTAATCATTCTTTCCCTCCTTTTTATTTCTGTTAATCCCACCCTGCCCCTCTAGTAATACTGTCTGTATGGTTTCATTCATGATAGCTAGCAGTGGTGGCAGTGCTGTTCCTCTTCTTAAATTCAGCAGGCACACTCTGCCAAGGCCCTCACAGCTGTCAGAGAATAAGAAAACTCAGCAGTAACATTAGTGCCTAGTTCATCATGTGATCCCTTTATGCCAAGACTGTCAGTTTTCTGGCACCATGGCAGAAGCAAATAAAATAGCTTTTTGCTGTAATGATGACAAGGAGTTCACAGATCTCAAAAATAGTTATGGGATCTTTTATGTCCAAACAGAAAGATCTTTATTATACCCACCTTTTTAGAAAAGTCCACTGTGGTGACGCAGGTCAAGGTGGACTGAAAAAACACTATGTCTTTATGGCTGGGTTCGGACAAAATGGCCTTTATTGTTTATACAAACTATTTATATATCTTAGACAGTACATGTGTCAGACCCTGATAGGTTTTTGTGTTCTTCTTCTTGCTTGCTATTTGCTGTTGCTGTAGGTGCCCATATGCTGCGGTTCTAAGTTCCAGTTCTTCACATCCTGTTTACATACCTGACAATTTGTGGCTGTCTTAAAGATACATGACTAAGTCTTTGAAGTCAACTAACTTGTCTGCAGACCTGTTGCACACCCCAACAATTCCCTCTTTTTGTTTTTGAACAGCTAGTACCAGGTTTGTCATGTTCTGCAGGGCCCTTGCAAACACTACGGCAACCAAGGCAATAGCAAACAAACAATACTGCCAACTGAGTGAATGGATGCCCAAATGGCTGATATTTTCTCAGATTATGATAACCTAAAATCCATGCAGCACATATCATCAAAATCCTCACAGCCATGTCCTTGAGCCAACAACAAAAAGCCAATAGTTGCTCTGTTTTCTATGTAATAGTGGCAATTTTGACTCACATTCTTAACTGCCTACCAAACAAGGTGATTTAACTCTTTAATGCTTTCCCTGCTGTTACTCCGGATAAGAGAAGAACCACTGCAATATGTTCCCATCAGTTCCATGAATCAACTACATCATTACATGCTTCATCCAAAGTTATATTGTGTTTAAATGCATTATGCTTATTAGCATGTTCACGTGTTGATTTATGTGGGTGTCATGGTCCCATCATAGCCTCCTACTACATTAGCATCTACTTAAAGACAACTAGCGACATTCAAAGTGCAAACAGTATCAACTTCTGTTGCGTTAACATTATACAGAGCTAATCAATTATCCCAAATATCAAGACTTTCAGTAAGATTCTTCATTCCCCGCATACATTCACTTTTTTGCAACAATGTCTGAAAGTCAGTTTCAAGGAAGGGCACACCAAACAAGGACTGGTTCAGTAAGGAGACCACACATTAGTTGTTGGGTTGACTGGCGGCAGCAGCGCTCCCACGATCCGGCACGCTAAGCTCAGGCTGCACACAGCCAGCAGGTATCCATCGCAGACCTTCATCTGTAGAAACACAAGCATAACCTCTCCCCCAAGTTAACAATTCATGTGGTCCCGGCCAATGCCCAGTACGAGGGTCTTTCATGTGTACTAAGACACCTTTGTGCTTTTGCTGCTTGTCACCAATTGACACAAAATGTCATACAATGGGAGGCACCACATGGTCGGCAGAGCTTTTCAGAAAGTTCATAACATAACATGCTTTCTCTAATCATGCCTCTGGGGTCATTCCCTTCATTCCCCCCCCCCCCCCCCCCTTTTTTTTTTTAATAGCAAAATACATTTCAACTGCTGTAATACAGTAGATTATAAACAGCTTTTCTGCGTGACAGAACACAGTCACCCCACACTGTGAAACAGCTTTTGCAAGTCCTGTACTACTTTCCAAGCAAATGGTGTGTGAACATGAGGATTACCAGCAGCCGCATCTCCCAATACAATAGGATATGCAAGCGGTTCATCGGTGGAAGGAGTAGGAAGATCAAGGAGTGGTCCGCCTATCAGTTCTACTAAATCCCAGTTTCCCTCTCTTAATGCCCCATCTCTTACAGCCTGCCAAAATCGCAGAGGGTCGTGCGGCATTACTGTACCACTGGAAACAGAATTTTTACCACCTCCAACTTCTTCATTGCCTGTGACTGATAACGTTGTCGTAGTTGGACCCGAATCCAGGTTTTCGGCATTTCCATCCTGCTCAGGCAGGGCCGGAGCCAACAGGGTGGGGGGGAGGGCCGGAGCCGGAGCCGAGGGAGGAAGGAGTGTGGGTTGGCACAAATGTTGGGGGGGTCAGGGTGGCTGGGGTCGGTCCACCGAGGTTTCTGCTTGTTGTCCTTGGAATCGGTATCAAGTATAAGTCGATGCAGTTGGAGAGATTTAGGGGATTCGGGGCATTGGGGAGTGCCGTCTGGTAAGGGACACAGACTCTCCCCCTCCCCCACCCCCTCATCCTCTTGTCTGTATTCTGGAGGGGGATACAGGGGAGGTTTGAACAATGTACCCTCATTCGCATTTTGCTGACTTTTTATGCCCCTACTCCCATTTTGATGATTTTGCAAGCTCCCACTTGCGTCTTGCAGACTTCGCAAGCCCCCACTCACATTTTGCTGATTTTGCAAGCCCCCACTAGCGTCTTGCGGACTTTGCAAGCCTCCATTCACATATTGCTGATTTTGCAAGCCCCCATTTGCGTCTTGATGATTTTGCAGGCTCCCATTTGCGTCTTGCGGATTTTGCAAGCCCCCACTCACACCTGGATGATTTTTGAAGCCCCCTACAGCATGTGTAAGCAGACCCCATGTAAGCATAAGCCCCAAAGCTTCTTTGTCCCCTTTCTTCAGAGCTTCTGACAGTGTTGATCCTAAATTGTCCCAGATCCACACACTAAGAGCAGTTGCTGGGGATGATTCCACTCCATGTGTTTTCGCCCACAATAACATATTTTTTAACCGAAGCCCATCTAAAGTAATTCCACGCTTCTCTAATACTAATTTCCACATTGATAGCACCATGGTATTTTGATAAATGATTTAGTCCCCAAATAGGATTACAATCAAAGTTTGCAATTTATTAAGTGAATAGAGGCAAGCAAACAGCGCTGGGTGCACTGGGAGTCTCTGCTCCACCAAGACGCGCACCGTACAAGATTTATTTTTGGTTTATAATACCTAAACTAATACATATTCATAGCTATTTCTAAGAAAGGGTTGGTTTATGTAAATGGATCCTTGGAATAGGCGTGTACTTCGTGGTGCATGCTCTTTCTATCTCCGAGGGTCTTCTTAACTCCTATCTGGTGGTCGGTGGATGAAGTCAGCAGTCTTCCTCGGCTCACCCTTAGGATGACCCTAGATTTTACGCATGCGCCCTGTAAACTTCTCTTACTTAACACTATGCGGTTAGCAGCCAAGCCAGTTTTAGCCAGCATATCAGGGTGTGTAACCAGATATTCTTTGTGAGATACAGGAACTATATACATTGATCACTCTGCTTTTCTTAAGCGTGTGGTTATACAAGGGTATGTAAGACAGAAGGTTACATTTCATCATGCAGTCCTAGCATTGTTCTATATTGACACAAATCAAATGAACACATTTCACAATATCTTCTTTAGACAACTAAGTCCCCATGTTGTCCCTGGTGGCTCACCTTACCAGCGTCACGTTCTCCCGGGATCTTGCAGCTGCTCGCTGCGCTATTCCACTTCATCAGGCTCCGCCTCCCCAGAAACCCGCTGGTCACAGTCTCAGGATCTGCTCCTGACACCCCTTACTGGGGTCACGTCGGCACAGTCTCAGGGTCTCTTTTTGATATCCTTTACTGGGATCACATCGGCACGTCGGGGTCACCAATTGTGGTGATGCAGGTCAAGGTGGACTGAAAAAACACTATGTCTTTATGGCTGGGTTCGGACAAAATGGCCTTTATTGTTTATACAAACTATTTATATATCTTAGACAGTGCAGGTGTCAGACCCTGATAGGTTTTTGTGTTCTTCTTCTTGCTTGCTATTTGCTGTTGCTGTAGGTGCCTGTATGCTGCGGTTCTAAGTTCCAGTTCTTCACATCCTGTTTACATACCTGACAATTTGTGGCTGTCTTAAAGGTACATGACTAAGTCTTTGAAGTCAACTAACTTGTCTGCAGACCCGCTGCAGACCTCAAAAGTCCAAATCATATTTTTCCCAAGCTCTTAAATATAAGTTATTCCCTCCAGCAATTATAGCAGGTCCAACAGTACTTTATTGCTTGTGTGCTAGTGACAGTCCATGAGAATGGTGTTTCCAAAGCCATTTAATCACAGTGTCCCAAACTGCCATCTAAACTAAACATCCTCCAAAGCCAGATGATCTGGACATGAGTAGAAGGCATTTGCCTATCCTGAAACAAAATGTTTCCAACATTATATTGCTTCAACAGTTTTATCTTCTATGCATGTATAAGTACATTTAATAAGAACCCAGGAGTCATAAAAACGTTTCCCAGGCAGTTTCTGGAAGAAGAAAGATTGCACCAGAGAATTCTGAGGAAAGTAACTTTTCAGTCTTAGTGTTTAGTTGGCATTAAAACCAAACATCTTACCTTTATATTGCATGAGCAGCTGGCTCCAAAAGAAACATAATTAAATAAAATATATCTTTGCAAAATAAATTTCTTGTCTTTCTTGAGATCTGATTTACTGATAAAAAGATATTTAAAAAAATATTCTATCTATTCCACAGTATAAATCTACTTCTTGAACTTGGTTGCTACTCCTGGGGTTTATTTATCATTCATAGGGCTCTTGCTGCTCTATATCATAGCTTCCTTTGCTACACCCAGTTAATTTACTTTTTTTTATGAAGTTTGTAGAGATTAATGAATCTCACCTATCAATAAATCATCAGTAAATAAATCCTCTGCTTCCTGCATACTTACATTTCTTCTCTTGGATACTGAAATCACAGAAAATAGATGTATTAGTTGGTCATCTTTGACATCTACAAAGTTAATTTACATGTAATATGAATACATGTATATACTATAAATATATGTATAACATATATATGCTGCTTCTCTAATAGATTTGGTTTATATATTGCAATTTTAATTTAAGTTTTCATTTCATACTGCTGATGTAACCTAAAAACATTGCCAGGGTACAAAAGTGAGCTGACTTCACATGCTCTATGTGTTTTCTCTATGAAAGGCCTTGAGAAGCAAAAAATGACCTTGACAGATAATGTTTGTGTGGATTTGGGGGAGGGAATTAATGTAATGCTTGCCAAGGTAGGATACATTATTTTGACAGATTGCCTATCTTCCTCATTCTTTGTGGTTTAAACCAAAACTTTTCAGATTTTGAACAAAGGCTTGCAAGTCTTAAGAGCATAAATGACCACTTACTGTTGAAGGTATTGACCATGCAAACCACTTCCTGTGAGTTGTGTAACTGCTTTTCAAGGACGGTGCCTTAATTGAGTTTATTGTGCACGGTACTAACAGTCAGATCACTTCAAAAATACATGTCATTTTTTCTTGAATTTCATTAACAGATGAACACCACTGAACTGCTGCTGTTAGTTTCCTGTCCTCTAGACACAAGATCTGGAGGTGATTTTAATTACAGATGTCAACACCAATTTCATCATATTAACTACATTAGATAGTCTCCAACATCTTAATCATAAAACTGCATGAACTGTCTGCTTTATGTTGAAAAGAACAATCTTCCTTTTAATTTCTATCCAAGATAAGAATGTGTATTGACATATTTACATACTAGGCACACAAGTCTTGAGATTATAGCTATTTGTTTGTTCTGTATAATCAGAACAAAGGATCCTTCTTAGGGCAGTAACATACCTTTCAGTCTACAGTAAGAACTACTGTAGACCCCTTTCTAATAACTTCTTGCACCTTGTGGATCATACCCATGTATATTTTAAGTATGGAGAGATACCAAATGTAAAAATAAAATGTGTGATGAAGAAGCTAAATAAAGAAAATAGCACCTCCTCTTATTTTTAAATTTCTAAACGCAAAAGTTTCTGAGTTATTCCCAAATTCCTTTGCATATTCTAACTCCCCATGTTTACTATGAATTGTGACAATATATATTCCTTCTCCTTTTTCACAGAGAACAGATTTCTTTGATTTTAGTTCAGTGAAAGCACTTACACATAATTGCAGCAACATTTTTAAGTATGAGGAAAGCCCAACTATCCATGTCAGCTAAGTCACGGGCAGACATTAGACTCCTTAAACCCTAAGAAAAGGTATCTTTCATATATTAAAACAGCTTCATAGTTCAGATTAATCCTTTATTATTTTATCTCGCCAATTAGATTTTAATAGAGCAGATTGCCATTCACTGCATCATTAATCAGTAGATAATCATTTTCTCTCCCAGACTAATAGGGTCCCTGTTCTTTTCCATATTTCCAAAAATCCTCACAAATTTGTAAAACTCAACTTTCCTTTTGGGAATCTTCAGTCTCAACGCAATGGTCAGATATATACTTCTATAGAGCACTATACATGTCCACCAGAAGATTATCTTTAAGATTTTGAAAGATTTGGGGTAGTGCATGCATTACTACATGAGAATCTAGATATAAAAGAACATCACAGATCACCTTTTCACTATTCTAAATTCTCAAAAGTTTGAAGGAAGCTGAAAAGCATCAGAAAAGTATCACTTCAGAAAATTATGAAGGAAGAATGTAACCAACTGGGAATGCCAGCAGGAAAACAAAAATCCTATTTTTATAAACCCAACATTTCCCCTAATATGAGTGGTATAAAACAACTTATTTATGTCTGAAATAAATCAGGAGTATTTCCCTAATTCATGTGAACATGTGTGTTAATCAGTCAATAAATGCAAAGTTCATTGTACATAATTATGTTCCCCTTAAAACTATATTTTGTTCAATTTTTTTCATTCTAAAACTATTACTAATGGCAGCATATTAAAAAGATATATAACATAAACTCCTGTCTCCTTCCCTCTTTTTTTTAATTACTGAAAGAAGAGAAGCTAAATTCCAATGCATTTTGATGATGTCATGAAAGCCAAAGTTGTAGTTATAAAAAGAAAACATTTCTATTTCCCCTGCCCCCAAAAAAGCATGAGATAAATACCTACTATTTGGAAAAATACTCATATATGAGACCTAGTGTCCTGGTTTCGGCTGGAATAGAGTTAATTTTCTTCCTACTAGCTGGTGCAGTGCTGCGTTTTGGATTTAGTATGAGAATAATGTTGATAACACACTGATGTTTTTAGTTGTTGTCGACAGTGTTTATACTAAGTCAAGTATTTTTCAGTTTCTTAGGCCTTGCCAGTGAGAAGGGTGGAGGGTGTCCTGGTTTCAGCTGGGATAGAATTAATTTTCTTCTTAGTAGCTGGTACAGTGCTGTGTTTTGGCTCTGATGTGAGAACAATGTTGATAGGACACTGATGTTTTTAGTTGTTGCTAGGTAATGTTTATACTAAGTCAAGTATTTTTTGGTTTCTTGGGCCCTGCCAGCCAGAGGGCTGGAGGGGCACAGGAAATTGGGAGGGGACACAGCCAGGACAGGTGACCCAAACTACCCCAAGGGATATTCCATACCATAGGCTGTCATGCTGAGTGTATAAGCTGGGGGAAGGAGGAGGAAGGGAGGGACATTTGGCATTATGGCATTTGTCTTCCCAAGTAACTGTTATGCATGATGGAGCCCTGCTTTTCTGGAGATGGCTGAGCACCTGCCTGCTGAGAGGAAGTTGTGAATGAATTCCTTGTTCTGCTTTGCTTGCATGCATGGCTTTTGCTTTACTTCTTAAATTGTTCTTGTCTCAACTCTTGAGTTTTACATTCTTTTCTGATTCCCCTCCCCCATCCCTCTGGGTGAGGGGGGAGTGAATGAGCATCTGCGTGGTACTTTAGTTACCAGCTGGAGTTAAACTGTGATAGAGGGGCACAAGAAGTTGGTAGGGAACACAGCCAGGGCAGCTGACCCAAACTGGCCTACGGGATATTCCATAGTATATGACATCATGTTCAGTATATAAACTGGGGCGAGTTGGACAGGGGGATGGGGTAGAACACTGCTCAGGGACTGGCTGGGCAATCGCATTGTGCTCCACTTGTTTTGGTTTTTTTTCCTTGAGTTTTATTTATCTTTCTCTTTTTGTTATCTCTCTTTTCATTACAATTATTATTAGTTGTAGTAGTATATTTTACTTTATTTCAATTATTAAACTCTTCTTATCTCAACCTATGGCTTTTAGCTTTTTCTGATTATCCTCCCCATCCCATGGGGGGGGGGGGGGGGAGGAGTGAGTCAGTGGCTGCATGGTACTTAGTTGCAGCTGGGGTGAAACCATGACAACTAGCTTTATAACCCTGCAAATTAATTTGTTTAAAACCATAACCAAAAGTGGATTTGATGTCAGATGCATGTTACAGAACTGCGTGAGGGTGTTTGTAGTCTATGTTGGTACATGGAAAGGCATTCCAACCATTTTATTTTTGTAATTGTACCACACCAAAGACAATAAAAGCTGTCTTGAGATTGAAGTGTATGATGCTTTCAAAGTTAATTTATTGTGAACATTCAGAAGGTCATAGGTCTGAATTCCACTGATTTCTTGCATTCTAGTCTTTCTGCAGAAGATGGGAAAGTATGAATGAAAATTTTACTAGTAAGCCCAAGCTTACCATATGATTTACTGAGTATTTTGGCATTCATTGGTCTAGAAGAGGATATATGGAGGCTCTGAAATTACAGAGAAGACAAAATCTGTCTACTTCTCTTTAGCACTTCAATCTCAACTAAGCTTTTGTAGGGCACCAGTCATGGTCCAGGTGGTTCAACTCTAGTAACCAGGGAAGTATCTTGTTACCTTTCCTGCTAAGGTCTCTTGGTCCAGTGAAGGCAACATCTGCCAAAAGTCCTCTTTTGCCCAGAACCCAACTTTAAGGGTTCTGGATCTTGTCCCTATTAAGAAGTTCAAGCTTAGAAGAATATTTTTTAAAATGGAAGGTATTTTTCCAAATGAAGTAAAGATAAATCAAATTATTATGTGTCATCCCATGGGTCTAATGAAAGGTGTGAGCCATATTGTAATAATACTGATATGAAGATCTACTTAAGCAAAGCATTAATTGCAAGGGAAAGTATTAAGGTTGCCCCACACCTTTAACACTGTCATTCTCTGAATATCCAGGCTTTATTTCTACAATAGCAATTCCTAAAGCATAGACAAGTGAAACAACTTACCATCACACAGAAAAATCATGACCTAAGCTGGAACTTAAATTGGATGAGACCATCTACTCTGGTCACCAGGCACAGGCTAATCTCCTTGTGGGCAGAGAAAAGAGTTATGGGGCTTCCATGTCATGGCTTGGGCTGCCTCTCTGCCTCAGCAATGAGTGTTTTGAAGAGAGAGATCTAGTGCTGTTCAATGCTTCTTAGTCAAAATGCTATTGACTGCAGTTAAAATAGCAGGTTGGCTAGATACTGTTTCTCTTGGATTCAAGCATCAACATACTCATACTGGAATCCTTACAGACTCATGTAAAGCAGAATATGTTTAACTCTCTTTGCTGTAAACACATGTACTTCCCCAAAAAATTAAAAAAAATCATCCAGGATTAAATTAATTCATCTAGACCATTGCATTCTATTTCATTTACTCAATGTTCTTGTTACAGTCAGAAAAAAACACATTAATATTTTTAAGCTCTAAAAATCTTTTGATAACATGAGTCAGATCAGGGGGTTTGTGACAGTGTCATAAAGAATCACATAGCTTTTTTGCACTTCAAGAACACGCACAAAAATTACAACTCCTGTCACAATACATATTGGACAATGGTCACAATTCAATTTTCACTAGGTCCAGGTAGCAGAAACCATGACAAAGGGGCTAGGAAGTCTGCAGAATAAAGAGACTGCAGTGGTCATGCCCTCCTCTTTGCCTGTGCTGGGCTCAGCAAAAAGCAAACTGAGCTGGCCAAGAATAAGTTGATTCAGCATGCTCTGATGAAAAGGCTCTTAAGCTCTTCCAGACAAAACTATGAGGAAGGACAACACCACCATCTATCCTTCAGGCTAAGTCCTCCCACAGGCTTTGGACTGCTGTCAAAATTAATCATCTCTATTTTTAAATATACTAGGAAATCCATGCCTGACACAGATTGTTCCTTAGTTCTTTTTAATTGTCCTCCATGGCTATATGATCTTGAAACTTGAAAGTTGCAAGTATGGTTAATATTGCAGCACAGAATAACATGTGGTTGAACTTTAGGTAAAAAGGCTGAATCTCATTTGCTATTACATGCATTTGTATAGCATGATCCCAAGTTAAAACAGAAGGAGGTGAAAGCCAGTGGGAACTGGTTGTGACTGAAGTGCTCACTTCAGAGAAATTTGCTCTGAACTGCTTGACCTGCAAATACATTCCCTTTCCACATGCTTATTGCTTCAGGCTTTTTCTTTGGTCTTGTATGTATGACAGAAGTTGCAATGATTTAACTGAATCAGTTTCTAAAGGTACATATTTAAATCAGAGCAATTCTCTTGTATGAACACTCGGAGCACCCCAAATAATTCCCAGAGATAAGACCTTTTATTTAATATCAGCAAAGTATCTTGTTTAATTTTTTCCATTAATAGACCTCAAAGTACTTTATAAAGTAGGTCACTGCCATTTACTGTTTTGCAGATGGGGAACAGATTAAATGATTTGCCTACTGTGGGCAAGTAGTGTTACCGAAAGATTGGTCGAAGAAACTTTCTAAGACTTGTTTTGAAGTTTAGAAACCAGGCATTCTTTATTATGGTGTCGGGAGCACAGGGGATATCTCCTCGTACTCACCTTATCCTTGAATACATGTCCCTTACATTCTGCATAATCATACATATGCATTGTTTCTCCAAATTCCCATACATATTTGATTATTTTCCATAATTCATTTACATTACTCCCTCCTTCTTTTGCATATGAATAGTTTTCTTCTGAATTGAGTCAAAAGGCTGCTTTTGCAACCACTGACCCAAATCCATTTCTAGATACTTCATGACCCGACCCAATCATCTTAGTCCTCTCTTACGATGTTTTCTTGGCAAAACCTGCTAGGTCTCCATGAGATTCAATTAGTTATTCTCTTTCATCCCAGCTGTTCCTTTCAAGTTGGATCATAAATCTCGTCCATACAATACCAGCTCTTCTTGATCACAATCTAATAATTATACTGATACAAGGACTTCTTGGTTACAATCTAATAATTATACTAAGGCTTTATATATACTAAGGTTAGATATTAAACTTCTGGCTTCACTGGTATCAGTAGAAGGCTGGGAATAAAAACCTGCATCTACCCAATTCAGTGTTTCAGCCACAAACCCACATAGGTTTTCCAAGTTTTCCTGCCATGAATGTGCTTTGAGGATCACATTTCTGTTAACTTTGTGTCCTGGTTTCAGCTGGAATAGAGTTAATTTTCTTCTTGGTGGCTAGTGCAGTGCTGTGTTTTGGATTTGGTGTGGGAACAGTGTGGTCTGGGACTTCTTGGTTTCTGAGGCCTTGCCAGCAGGAGGACTAGAGGGCCACAGGAAATTGAGAGGGAACACATCCAGGTCAGATGACCTGAACCAGACAAAAATGGGACTTCATGCTTGCTAGATAAACTGGGAGAGGTTGGCCGGAGCTGCCAATCATTGCTTGGGGACTGGCTGGGCATTGGTCAGTGGGTGCTGAGCAGTTGTATTGTGCATTATTTGTTTTCCTTCCTCCCTTCCCTTTGGATTTCATACCTCTCCCTTCTCCCTCCTTTTCATTATAACTGTTATTGTTATCATTACTATTGTTCTTTTGTTTTTATTTTATCTCAGTTAGTAAATTGTTCTTATCTCAAGCCTTGAGTTTTACATTCCTTTCCAATTCTTCTCCCCATTCCCCTGGATGAGGGGGTAGTGAGCTGTGTGGTTAAACTGGAGTTAAACCACAACACCTTGTAATGATGTATCAGTGATTTCATAATAATCACAATCAACTTGAAAAAAATACAAAATAATTATTTGGTCTAATTTAAAGTGGGTTTTATATAATGCTAGCTCCTAACAGAGCCTTCATCTCTTAGAACTTACTTTTTGCCAATGCAAAAAATGTTGGAAGCACCTGTAAAATGTCTAGAGTCTCTCTTCTCCCATCAGTCAGGCCACAGAAAATTCTCTCCAAAGTTATGTTCTGATGATAAATAAATGATCTAACATCCAAAATACAGTGCTATAGCAGAATATAAATCAGCCAAAGTATGAGCATACAACAAACTTAACAAGGAGCAAGGAGCAATAAAAATTATTGTATTGAAACATCACCTCATTTTCCATCCAGCCTTCAGAATGCATAGATAAGCTTAGCTTACGCTTCCAGTGAAGCTGTTCTAACACTGAGCTGTCAGGTCGTGGGCTGCTACTGGAACAGATAACTAAAGGGATGTAGTGACATCTCCATCCTTGGAGGTTTCCAAGGCTCAGTTAGACACCACCACAACTGACCTAAATTAATGCTGGCAATAGTCCTGCTTTGATCAGGAGACTGGACTAGATAACCTCAAGAGAGCCCTCCCAAACAGCATTTCACCAGTCCTGTGATTTTAAACATGATGTGAATGCAATGGATCTTACATTTGGATTGGCTTGTAGTATCTGAAAAAGCATGAGAATGGATGAGCTCTTGTAGAATTATCAAGTTAGTAAAATTCTTGATGTTGGGAGAGGGGTTCCGCCGGAGTCAAGAAATTACTCAATATGAGTTATGCATCTTGCTCAATTTTATTGGCTTCTAACATTTCTTATATAGCCTCGATACACAAGCATGCTCCCAAAGCAAACATATGATTGGTTATTAGCCCCTAAGCACACGCTGCTCACACACCACTATTTATCATGATTGGAACAAGCATTCTATCCATGCAGCTGTTTGCGTTAGCTATGTTTTAGCCTTGCAGCTTGCTACTCCCTTTATTCCCATTCCGCTCCCTATCTCCCTTGGCCTTGCGCCTGTCTTCCCTAACAGCTGCAGCTTGTTACAGCCACGGCCTGTTAGCACAACAAAGTTACTTGGTCTCAGGATTCAAGAATAGATCAAGGCCACTTTCTTGTTAACTTCAGCACAACAACTTCAGCACAATTCTAATTCCAGGTCTATTCTAATTCCAGGCCTGGATTGTGCACTCCAGGCCTGGATTGTGCAGAGCCTCAGGGGTTCCGTGGCCATGCTTCTGCAGCCATTCTTCTACAGGTTAGGGTTTCCCTGGAATATCCAAATTATATATGCATTGTTGAGCTATTGGCATTGAGAGTTAGAGTCCCACCGGGATATTTGAAGTGAACAACTGTAAACCCATATGCCATTAAGGGGATGTCTGGAGTCTGGATTTTAGGTATTGGCAATGTTACTGAAAGATCAGCTAAAGAAACTTTCTAAGACTTGTTTTGAAGTTTAGAAAGCAGGTGTTCTTTATTTCAGAGCCAGGAGCACAGGGGATTTCTCCTCCTAACGTGCTCACCTTATCCTTGAATACATGTCCCTTATATTCTGTATAATCCTATATATGCATTGTTTCCCCAAAGTTCCATATATATTCAATTATTTCTTGAAAAGGTCCCTTCCACTTTTCAGTCAGAGATCCTGCATTCCATTATTTTATATAAATCCAGTCTTCTGTTTGTGTCACTGAAATCAGGAATCAAACCTCTTAACACCAATGTAGTATTAAGAAGCAGGCACTCCTTTATTGCAGTGCTGGTTGCTCGGTGGCATCTCCACAAATCAAGCACACCTGTGTAGATTTTACTGTTACATTTATACACTAAATTACAAGGTCGTACACTCCCAATTACAATGATTGGTTAGAAATTTGCATATAATTGTAATATTTGCTGTGTCGTCCTTTTCTGTTACTACGCTTGCGCAGGGGAAGGGTCTTCATCCGGGCAAGGGTCTTCTTGACCTGTGGGCGTGATTTTTAGTATTATAAAGAAGATAGTTCACTTCAGGACACCTTAAAAGTAAGTTTTGTTGCCAAGTTGGATGGCTGGATATCAGCCTTGCCAAGTTGTCCAATAACTCATCCTATACACAATAGAACCTAGGTGTTCTGGTTATGGTCTAGAGAGTAAAGACTAAGGGTATTATGGTCTATAGCATAGGGACTTCAAGTAACAGTCTCAGATAACAAGCAGTACAGCGATTCATGCATCATTAGTTAATAAGTGCTAACATAATTCCATCATGAAGGTTAATTCCTTAGAATTAAAATGTTCTTATAACTAACTGTTACATAAACACAAAATATAGAAAGATTCAGTAAAATCTTCATTCTTCAGTTCTTGTAAAGGTTTCTCTAAAGAAATAAGATTAGCTTTAAGATCCAAATCTCCAATTATATGTGTGGAACATGGAATGTGTGGAACCTGATAAGGTCACCCATACACTAATTCCTATGAGATTAATTTACCTTTTCCTCTGGGTTGAATGCTGTTTCTTAATAATGCCACAGTCAACACCCATATCCAGGTCATTGACATCTCCTGACAAATTTTGTCAAGTTGCTGTTTGAGTGTATAATTAATCTGTTCCACCTTACCACTGGATTGTGGTCTGTACAAGGTATGACAATCCCAGGTTATGGATAGAGTTTTACTCAATTGCTTTATAATTCTAGCAATAAAATGTGGTCCGTTGTCAGATGACATACCTAAAGGAATTCCATACTGGGGAATTATCTCTTTCAATAAAATTTTAGGCACTGCTCTCGCTTTGTTGGTGTTGGTGTGGCTTCAGGCCACCCAGAAAAGGTATTGACCAGTACCAGAATATATCTAAATCCTTCTTTTCTGGGTAACTCAGTAAAATCTATTTGCCAATAGTCCCCAGGTGAATTTCCTCTTTTAGTCACTCCAAGAACCAATCTATTGTTAGTATTTGGATTGTTTCTGAGACAAATTTCACACCTTCCTGTGACAGACAACAACTTCAGTCATTGCTCTTCTCATAACGGCTTTACTAAATTCTCTGTTCCCCATTGTGACTTATTATGCTCCTTTTGGGCTATTTCCTTCATCAATACCAGTGCGATTATTATTTGGCCTGTGGGCATGACTGCCCATCCTCAGTTTCCTTCTTTGGCTTGTAATTTTTTAATTAGCTTAATATCCTTTTCATCATATTTTGGTGATCTGTCAGGCAAGATTATTTCTCTTTCAGGAACTAGGGTCAAGAGACCTTTTTCTGCTGTCTCTTTTGTGACTTTTTCTGCTAGCTTATTTCCCAATTCTGGAACAGTTTTACCTGTTTGATGTGCTTTGCAGTGCATTACTGCAACTTCCACTGGTTTCTGGATACTCTCCAATAGTTCTTGTATCTGTGTGGCACATTTGATCATAGTCCCCTGTGATGACAACAGTCCTCTTTCTTTCCGAATGGCTCCATGGACACGGACTATTCCAAAGGCGTATTTTGAATCAGTCCATATATTAACCTGTTTTCCTTTGCTCAAGTCCAAGGCTTGTGTAAGAGCTATCAATTCAGCTTTCTACGCAGATACCTTTGAAGATAATGCCTGAGATTCAAATACCTTGTCAATGGTAGTTACGGCATATCCAGACATCCGCTTCCCGTCCTGGACAAAACTGCTGCCATCTGTGTATAATTCCCAGTCTGAGTTCTCCAAGGGAGTGTCCTTGAGGTCAGGCCTGCTAAAATAGACTTCTTCAATCATCTGTAAGCAGTCGTGTTCAGGCGTCCCTTCTACTTGTTCAGTGGAAAGAAACATAGCAGGACTGACAACTGTTGTGGTTTTAAGTTGTATATCATCATGTTCCAACAATGCTACTTGATACTTCAGCATACGACTAGGAGATAACCAGTGGTTTCCTTTTTGCTCCAAAACAGTAGCTACCATATGTGGAACATATACAGTAATTTTATTTCCCATAGTGAATTTACAGGCTTCTTCAATCAATAGTACTGTTGCTGCTACTGCTCTTAAACAGCCTGGCCATCCTTGGCTTACATTATCTAATTGTTAAGAGAAATAAGCAACTGCTCTCCGCTGAAGTCTGAAATATTGTGCCAATACCCCAAGAGCTACTCCTCTCCTCTCATGTGTAAAAAGTTCAAAGGTTTTATAAGATTGGGCAGTCCCAGGGCAGGAGCTTTCATAAAAGCTTGTTTCAGTTGCTTGAATGCAGTCCTGTTTTCCTCAGTCCAATTTAGATATCCATTCTGAGAGGTCTTGAGTAACTCATATAGAGGCTTTACCAATAATCCATAATCCATAAATGACACCATCCTGTTATTCCCAGAAAGGCTTGCAGCTCCCTTATGATCTTTGGTTCAGGGAGACGGCAAATAGCTTCTTTTCTTTTGGACCCTAATTGTCTCTGACCTTTTAAAATTTCGAATCCCAAATAAATAACTGATTCTTGAATTATTTGAGCCTTTTTTTTTTCCTGTTGATATCCAATAATTCCCCCAAAATTCAGAAGGCTTATGGTCTAATCAGTACATTGCTTCTTAGTCTCTGCTGCAATTAAAATATCTACATATTGCAACACAATTCTTTGATTGTTTTCTTTTCTCCAAATTTCTAATTCTTCTGCTAATTAGTTTCCAAAAATAGTGGGGATAGTGGGGCTATTGGCTATTTTTAAAGCCCTGAGGTAGAACTTTCCAGGTATATTGTGTTTTCCTTCCTGTTTCAGGATTTTCCCATTCAAATGCAAAAAGCTCTTGACTTTCAGTATTAAGAGGAATGCAGAAAAAGGCATCTTTTAAATCTAACACTGTAAACCAACCCTGTTCTCCAGTAAGTGACTTTAGATGTGTATATGGGTTTGCCACCATAGGGTGAATATTTTGGTCTATCTGATTTATTGCCCTTAAGTCCTGAACTAGCCGGAAGCTCTTGCCATCAGCCTTTCTAACTGGCAAAGTGGGGGTATTATATTTTGACTCACATTCCTTCAGTAACTTGTATTTTATGAACTTTTGTATTATAGGTGCTAGTCCTTGCTTTCCTTCTATTTTCAGGGGATAGTGTTTAATTCTGACCGGAGTCGATCCTGGTTTCAATTAAATTCTCACCAGTTTTGCTCTCTTGGATCTTCCAGGAATTTATACTGCCCACACAATGGGAATTACAGCATCCTCTACTTTGGAAGGTATTGGTATTTCCTTGGAGGTTATATTCTGTAATAAAAAGCCTGCCACTTCAACACTTTTAGTTTCAGGAATTAGGATTTTGACTTCTCCTTTTTAAAATTTAATTTCTGCTCCCAGCCTTTCTAGTATCTCTCTTCCTAATAGAGGTTTGAGTGAATTTGGCAAGTATAGAAATTGATGAGTGATTGTTATAAATTGAGACCACAACGGATCATAATCCAATTAAAATTTTATTAATTATAGCAAGTAGAATATGAGCAAAACCAGCGCTGGACGACAGGGGAGTCTGCGCTCCGCCAACTGCCGTCCTGAGCAGTTCAAACAGTCCCTTTTTATACATCTTTACTCCCGTGTTCATGAGGTAGTGGAGATACTCTGCGCATGCTTCAGTTGTTGTTAGGGGGTCGTTTTCTGCCTTCTGGTGGTCGTTGAGGCCGAAGTAAGAAGTCTTCCTCCTTTGTCCCATAGTTGACCCCTCACTCATATGTCCTTATATGGGGTAGTTTGTCCTGTTTCTGTCGGTTCCTGGACATCTGGTGGTTATCTTATCTTGCACAAGCGGTATCTTGTGGCTGTTTATATCTTTTGCTGTCTGACCTTTACATTGGGCCTAACATAAATCTTTATAAACAATACCCTAGTCCATAGTTTCTCACACTGTCTGACCTTTACATTGGGCTTAACATAAATCTTAATAAACAATACTCTAGTCCATAGTTTCTCACAATCCCCCCTTTTTCTTTTTATCCTATTATTGTTTATTAAACACTACTTTCATTCTCGGCACTGCGAACAAACCTTTTTCCACAATCCCAACATTTATCATAACACTCACAAGGTAATACCTCACAATTACAATAGGCGTAGTTCTCACGTGGCATAACGCATTCGCAACAATCTTCATCCTCATTAATAGATACACTCTTATACTTTGCCCCAGACCTCGTAGTTAAAATAAGCAATTTAGCTATGTCAAACCGTTCTTTAATAAAATGTAAAATATAGCGTAATATACAAGGCCCAAATATAAGTCCTAGAATCAACATAATAAGTGGTCCTGCTAAAGCAGACAACAAAGTGGTTAGCCAAGGTGAAATATTAAACCAGTTTTCATACCATGACCTGCCCGCCTCAAGATTCTTTTTATGTTGTTCCAACCTTTTCCGGAGTTCAGACATGGCATCCAGGACTACTCCCGTATGATCAGCAAAAGAGCAACATTCCTCTTTGAGAGCTACACATAACCCTCCTTCTTTTAAGAACAATAGATCTAATCCTCTTCTATTTTGCAGCACTACTTCTGATAGAGACTTTACTGAAGTGGCTAAATTTTGGATAGATTGTTCTATTCTTGTTAAATCCTCATTTACAGCCATCTGCAAACTTTGTAATTCCTGACCTTTTACTAGGGAGGCTATGCCTGTACCTGCTCCAACTCCGCCCGCTATCAGCAGTGTAGCTAGGGTTACCACTGTAATTGGCTCTCGTTTTTGCCTATTCAGGTCTCCTTCAAAGTGGCGTAACACCTCCTCAGAGGTGTGATAGATCAGACGAGGAACAATAATCACCTGTACACAAAACTGAGATTGATTAAACACGTTTAGGGATAGGCAAGGCGTTACTCCGAAGTCTGAACAAACCCATTTAGCTCCTGGTGTCGGGATAGCCCATTTGTCATTTTGATTCTTGTGTTTCTTTATGTTAGCTTTAGTGATTGTTTGATTACACAAGGGCTGATATTGTTCGGGCACTGTACCTATACATTTTCCTTGACCTGTTACCAATTGAATAGTAATTCCTTGCGTATGGTTCCTCTGGTCATCCCATGGGCATTCTTGTGGGTTTGAACCACTAGACCATTGAATCCTATCTGGTATTCCGATTGCCTCAAAATATGGTGGTCTAACATTGTAACATAACCAGCATTCCTTAGTTAAATTTGGTTTGCTTTCATTAAGGGTACGATAAGAGGCTTGCATTAAATCCCATAAGGGGTCTTTAGACTCTGACACTCCTGAATCCTTAACTAAAGAGAACTCAGTCACCGTGTCATTAGTTGTTTTATCTGTTACTGATAGGGAGTTTGGACGAGTGGTTGTAACACTTGTGGGGACAATCTTTTTCTTAGGGAAAGTGGGTGAATTCAATACTTTATTCGGCCCAACAGGGAGTGAATCATATGGTATTTTAATTTTTCTTATGAGAAAGTGCCCTCCCCAATCTTTAGGAATTCCTGCATAGACACGTATTCCCCATGTTCGTCCTACTAACCACTCGTCTTCTAGGGGATGCAATACTTGAAATTTGATGTGGGTACAGACTTTTTTGTTACGTGGAGCTACATAATCCACGTCAAGCAGACCTGTAAGATCTACACCCGTTTGTTCAGGTACACATCCGTTAGGAGTCCAGGTTGCTTTTATATATTTATCAGGAGCCTTTACTGTCCAGCCCGAGGCTATTGTCTCACATCCCCAATAACCACAATAATAGTGTCCGGGATAATTACAGTAAGGCTGTCCAGAGGCCGGGCATAAATAAAATGGAGGTCCTTTTTCACAAGGTATTGGTACTAAATTACAAAGTTTCACTACAAATTCAGGTGGCCCTGGGTTGCTAAAAGTGGCTATTGTTTTCGTTCCTTCCCAAGATATTAGTTCCCACTTAAATGGTTCATGTGGGTTTCCCCCTTTTGCTTGGGTTATTATCAATAGCACAATTAATGGTATACCAGGAAAAAGGGTGTTTGTTAATTTTGTTAATTTAAGTATATTCTTACCAGTCCTGGGGAAGTTCGGCCATGGCTGCTTTTGCATCCCATTTTTCTGGCTCTTTTCTCCACGGTTTGTTTCTCCTCTGCCTCGCCCGTCGACTCGGTTGCTTCGAGCCACGGGGTGTACCATCTTCTCGGCAGCAAGGGAATTCTTCAGGAGAATAGCTGTTCCGGGCTTTTTGCCTGTTTACATAGGCTTCCTACTTCGCAGCTTTAATTAATGGGGCCAAGCAAGACACGGTTAGTACTTCCCTCCTGCACTTTATAGCCAAGATTTCAGCTACAAAGGGGACTGGTTCGGTGGAGTGGTAACAATAATATTGAGGGTTTATTCCTTTGGCAAAAATTTCCCACCACTCATGGGATTCTCGAATAATTTCTTGTTTAGACTCTAATTGTTTTAATTTCCACTCAGTAAGAGTTCTTTGGATTTTCCAACACTGTGTGCAAACTCCTATTGGAGGGTATCCACATTCACAGTGTGTCCACCATTTATTCTGGCATACCTTACACCTGAAACAAGCAAATGGATAACAATTGCAGTTCAAATTATTACATCTAATTCATATATCTAGAGTGCATATATTATTTGCATCAGCATATCTTCTTATACTTGATATTGTGTGGTTGCATAAGTTTAGCAATTTCCTTCAACACACTTTGTACGCTTCCATATATAATAGATAAAAAAAGAAATAATTATAGCAAATATAAACAACAATACACACTTTATACCAAAAGGTAATGCGGCAAAATAATCAAATAAAGTCTCTATCATTATGTTATCTTTTCAGGGTTATCTTGGTGTCACCTGGAGTACTGATTACTTTCCAGTGGGGTCTCGTCACTGGGCCTTTAATGCGACTAGCATGAGTCCATCCACGCTCAGCAGTCCGGACAGCCGTTTCTGTTGTAAGCAGAACAAGATAAGGTCCCTCCCAATTGGGTTTTAGGGTTTCTTCTTTCCACGTTTTAACCAATACCCAGTCCCCAGGTTTAAGATTATGAATTTTTAAGTCCAACGGTGGTCGTTGTACAATCAGTCCATGTTCCCAAAGCTTGTTACGATGTTCTGCTAATTGTGAAACATATTCATTAATCACACGGTCTCGAATTAAAACATTTGTTTGTGGACTTTCAATTCTATAGGACATTCCATACACCATTTCAAACGCTGATATTCCTACATCTGCTCGGGGTCTGGTTCTGAGAATTAATAGCGCCATGGGTAGGCACTTAATCCATGATAATTTGGTTTCTATCATTAATTTAGTCAAAATAGTTTTGATTTCTCCATTCATCCTTTCAACTTTTCCCGAACTTTGTGGATGCCATGGCGTATGGTATTCCCACTTAATACCCAAGCTTTCTGTTAGATCTCTAACAATTTTTGACACAAAGTGTGTTCCTCTGTCCGAGTCGATTACTTCAGGTACTCCATATCGAGGTATAATGTGTTCAAGTAACACTTTAGTAACTTGGTTAGCAGTTGCCTTGGAGGTAGGAAAAGCCTCAACATAATGTGTTAAATGATCCACCATTACTAATAAATATTTGTAACGCCCTACCCTGGGTAGTTCAGTAAAATCCACTTGTATGTGTGAGAAAGGTCTGTATGCTGGGGAACGTCCTCCAAGAGGCTTTTGTCTCATGTTGTTTCGATTAACCTTTTTACAGGTCTCGCAGGCTGCCGTGACTGTCTTTGCTATGTTATATACGCCTATACAGGCAAACTGTTGATTGAAATGATCAACTAACGCCTGGGTTCCCCAGTGTGTTTTACTATGTATTTTTGAAAATATTTCAAGTGCTATGCCCTTCGGCAAAACTTCTCTCCCATCTGGCAATATGTACTTACCATCCTGTTCCTTAGCTCCCATTTGTTCTAGTTTTTCCTTTTCTGCAGACTCAAAACTCAAATTTTTACTAACAGGTATTTGTTGTATAGTTAAAATCATACTATAATTGCCTGCCACTCGTTTTGCTTCTGTATCAGCTGCATTATTTCCCCTAACTTGGTAACTTGTACCTCGCTGGTGTCCCTTTATATGTACAACTGCTATTTTATTCGGCATTTTTAATGCCTCCAGAACTCGCCAAATTAATTCCAGGTGTATCAGTTCTTTTCCCTGTGAGTTAACGAATCCTCTTTCTTCCCATATTTTCCCAAAAGTGTGCACTACTCCGAACGCATAGCGTGAGTCTGTATATATAGTTCCATCCTTTCCCTTCAGTGACACTAATGCTTTCCACAATGCATACAGCTCACAGGCTTGAGCCGACCAGCTGGCACTCAGGGGGCCTGATTCTATTGTCTTAAATTCTCTTTTTTCCAACTTAACGATGGCATATCCGGACAATCGTTTACCTTCCACTATTCGTGATGACCCATCTATAAATAATACTTCTCCACATTGTAGTTCTTCTTCTTCTAAGTCTGGCCTAATGCGTGTCTGCTGTTCAATTGTTTGAAAACAATTGTGCAATAGTTCATTACCTTCTCCTGGGTACAAAAATTCAGCGGGGTTAACTGCTCCAATAGTTTTCAAAGATAGTTTAGGGGATTCTATAAGCATTCCCTCATACTTTAATAATCGGCTATCTGTAAGCCATTTTTCTGCCTTTTGTTGTAACACTCCCCTGATATTATGAGGCGCATATAAGACAACTTCTCCATTAAAGGTAATGCGATTCGTTTTCTCAAGTAATAAGGCAGCAGCAACAATGATTTGTAAACAACTCGGCCAACCCCTGCTCACAGGGTCCAACAGCTTTGATAAGTATGCCACCGGTTTCTTTTGTCCGGCCCATTCCTGAGTTAATACTCCGAATGCCGTTCCTTCATATATGTTAACAAATAAATGGAATGGCCGCTTTAAATCTGGTAGGCTTAAAACCGGTGCTTGGCTTAGCTCCCTTTTGAGACTGGCAAACTGCTCTTGATCCTGAGGGGTCCACTTGGGCATTTTGTCTTTAGACAGTTGTTCATATAAGAATTTAACTTTAAAGCTGTAGTTCTCTATCCATTGCCTACAATACCCAAATAGCCCTAATGCCTGCCAAATTTGCCTCTTAGTGACAGGCATAGGTAATTCCAGAATTCCTTTAATGCGCTCTGGATCCAATATCTTCTTGCCGTTAAACAAATAATGCCCCAAATATTTCACTTTTTCCTCCACAAATTGTAACTTTTCTTGTGATACCCGTAGTCCCTTTTGTGCAAGAAAGTTTAGGAGTCGAATGCTTTCTTTTCTTACATCCTCCTTATTATTCCCTGCTATGAGCAGATCATCTACATACTGTAACAGTACGTTTCCTGTTTGTACTTGGTATTCTTTTAAGAGCTCTTCCAGGGCCTGTCCAAACAGATTAGGGGACTCAGTGAACCCTTGAGGAAGCACGGTCCATCTCAATTGCTGTCTACGGCCTGTCTCTATGTCTTCCCATTCAAAGGCAAAATAATCATGGCATTCTTCTGCCAGTGGACAGGCCCAAAAGGCATCCTTTAAATCAGCCACACTATACCAGGAGTTATGGGGTCCTAGCTTGCTTAGCAGTGTGTATGGATTTGCTACTACAGGGAACCGGGTGATAGTTCTTTTGTTTATTTCCCTTAGATCATGTACGAGCCGATATTTCCCATTTGGTTTCTTTACAGGCAGAATGGGGGTGTTAAAGGGTGACATACAAGGCTCTAAGATTCCTTGTGCTAACAATCGATCGATTTCTGGTTTTAATCCCCTCCGTCCTTCTAGGGATATGGGATATTGCCTTACCCTCACAGGTATGTGGGGTTCGGAAATTTGGATTTTAATCGGTGGGATTTCCAGTCTACTAATTGTGTTCGGAGAGTACCAGACATCGGGGTTAATTTGTTTTTGATCATCCACGGTCAAAGGATAAGCAGACACTGTTAGCTCTTGATTTTTTACTTTAATTTCTAATTGCAATTCAACAATTAAATCTCGTCCTAACAGATTAAATTCTGCTTCAGGGACGAGCAAGAGTTCACCCATTCCAAATTTATTTTCAGTTTCGAATACCACATTTTTGATTTTGCTTACTTTAAAGGGTTCTCCTTTTGCCCCAATTACTCGTACTTTTTCAGGGGAAACTTTACATCCCTCAAGTATTTGCTTAATAGTTGATTTTTCAGCCCCAGTGTCTACTAAAAAGGTGAACTCTTGTTTATGGGGACCTATTTTTAATTTTATCAAGGGCTCATGATGACTCCGGTCCCCTAAGATATAGAGCCCCTGACTCTCCTATTCCGTTTTCAATATTTCCTCATCCCTGATCCTTTCTCTGCAATTCTGTTTTATATGTCCCCTTTTTCCACAGTAAAAACAACATCTCTGTTCCTTCTTTACTACTACGTTCCCTTGTTTCATTCCAGCAGATCTGTGTTCACCAGTTCGCCCTTTGCGATCCTCTCTGACCGCTGCTACCATCATTTTTACTTGCTTGCTGCTCTCTTCTTCCCGCCTTACGTAGACTTTCTGAGCTTCCCTCAATAATTCATCCAACCCTCTATTCTGCCAGTCTTCTAACTTTTCAATCTTCTTTCTGATATCTTCCCATGATTTTGCCACAAACTGAGTTTTGAGGAGCGCTTGCCCTAAAGGGTCGTCTGGATTTACCCCAGAGTACAGCTGAAGGGCTTTCCTCAGTCGTTCCAGCCACTCAGTAGGGCTTTCATCTTTCTTTTGCATTTCATTAAATGCTTTATTGATATTCTGGCCACGGGGTACTGCTTCCCTAATCCCCTGAATTACTATAGTTCTCAGGTCCTGCATATGAGTTCTATGCACTGGATCCTGATTATCCCAATTAGGTCTTTGGAGTGGCCATTTAATATCTGCTTGGGGTCCCTGGGCATGCTGAGCATCCCACAGTCTCATTCCTGCTCGTCTAATCATATCTCTTTCCTCGGTAGTAAATAATTGACCAAGGATAGATTGCATCTCATCCCAAGTATAAAGGTTTGGTCCCAAAAATTGATTTAATCTTTCTGCCACTCCGAGTGGGTCTTCAATTAAGTTTCCCATCTCGGTTCTTTTAAAATCTCATAGGTCAGCCGAGTTTAGGGGTACGGAAATATATCCGATCACAGGTTGAGGTCCCCCCATGGGTATTTCCCTTAGGGGGTACATTTGAGCTGCCCCTTTCTGACTTCTAGTTATGCGTCTAGGAAGAGGGGGAGACCCTTGTTCCGACTCTGGTGGGGGAGTGGGCGCTCTGGGGACCTCTGCGGGAGCAGGAGGAGGAATGTAAGGAGGGGGGGTTAGAAGGGTTTCGTCTAACTCTTCCTGCTTTTTCTTTTGTTTAGTTTTCATTTCATTCAGCGGGTAAAGTCTAGCTCCCGGTCTTTCTAGCCACACTTCCGCATATCGACTCTCCTCCGGGTTAAGGGGTTTTTTATTATTAACCCAGAGGTTTAATTGCTGTCTTACCCAATCTTCTTCTGACCCATAGACTGGCCAAAAGACATTTTTAGAAATCTTCTTCCCTCCCCATATCTTAGTACAATATTCTATCATCTTCTGCTTATCTTTCCCTAGGGTTCCAGGGAAATATCTCCAATTGTCTAAGATATATGCCAGAGGGGTATTCTTAGGTACAGTGGGTACCCTTACCATGGGAGTCGAAGGCTTGCTGCCCTTCACCCCCATCTTCTGGAATATCCACAAACATACACTCACTCGCTCCCCTTGTTCCTGGCCCAGTCCCTCGCGGGAGATGGGAAACGCAGTACTTAAGAGTCCACACTCGCTTGGTTCAGTATATCGAACCTCTCACTCGTTATATCCCAGGAAACCCAATCCCGCCCGAACGGCAAACCCGCGAACAAATTCGCAATATACTTACGCGTCCTGCGTCTTCGTCCAGACTCCCGTGCACAGAATTTTTATGGGATTTTACCGGTTTCTCCTTTGCTCATTATTCTAGAATTTAGGTTCGTCGGTAAGGTTGGAGTAAGCTGTTGGTCGCGGGGCCACGAAATGTCGCGGGGCGCCTCCCCGGAGGACCAAAGCCCACCGTTCCTTATCCGAGTCACGGCACCAGAAATTGTTATAAATTGAGACCACAACGGATCATAATCCAATTAAAATTTTATTAATTATAGCAAGTAGAATATGAGCAAAAACAGCGCTGGACGACAGGGGAGTCTGCGCTCCGCCAACTGCCGTCCTGAGCAGTTCAAACAGTCCCTTTTTATACATCTTTACTCCCGTGTTCATGAGGTAGTGGAGGTACTCTGCGCATGCTTCAGTTGTTGTTAGGGGGTCGTTTTCTGCCTTCTGGTGACAGGTGAGCAGCCAAGAAACCTGAGACTTTGAAAGACCGCGGAGGGGAACTCCGTGTCGGGAATGCATTTAGCACCTTGGTGGCAAATTCTGACTACTCTTTGCCAAGTGTGGACTAATTCTACTAACGGTGCTAAACCAGAGGAAGTTGTAAATTCCACCGACAGCGCGACTCTTCTCAAGACACCGTCAGCGATGGTGATTCCTTCCACACCTCCTCTGCCCCCAAAGCTTCTGTCACTGACTGCAGCGACCCTCACAACACAGGACCAAGCACGGGAACAGGACAACTCGGACAATGATTCCATTGACACTGATAAACCTTTTGATCCAGGTCCTATAGATCTGGAAAAGAAGCTAGACCTTTCCCCCACCCCACCCCCTCGTCTCTCCCGATCCATTGATTGTATTTTTGGGGAGGGTGAAAGGGGGTCTGAGGGATTGGTGGCAGGAATGCAAGTGGGAAGCACTTAAGTGATGGGTTTGGGGAGTCGCTATGGCATGTTCAGTATTTTGTCAGACAGATCAACCTGCAGAGTGGCAGCCTGTGCAATACGAGGCTGTTAAAGAGTTAAGCAAAGCAGTGCGGGAAGGGAGGATTCATAATGAGAGAACAACTAGGTATTGTGAAGGAGAATAGGAAAGATAAACATGGTTATCTAGTGTTTAATAGGTGTCTGCATGCTCGTAGAGATATATAGCTATGTAACTACAGGAGTGATTTTTGCCCTGAGCCTGGTGGTGTGTACAGCTGCTGTTTGTGTCCGGGCTCAGAGATGTAAATAGGGGCTTCTCTGTTATGGTAAAATGTGCCTGGTTGCATAAAAAAAGAGGGAATGAAGGGAATGACCCCAGAGGTATGTTCAGAGAAAGCATGCTATGTTTCGAACTTTTTGACTGAACCAGTTCTTGTTTGGTGTGACCTTCCACCTATGTATAATGTTAATCCAAAAGAAGTTGATATTGTTTACACTTTGAATGTCGATAATTGTCTTTCTGTAGATGCTAATGTAGTAGGAGGCTATGATGGGAACGTATTGCAGCAGTTCTTCTCTTATCTGGAGCAACAGCAGGAAAGCATTAAAGAGTTAAATCACCTTGTTTGGTAGGCAGTTAAGAATGTGAGTCAAAATTGCCACTGCTTTTGTTGTTGGTTCAAGGACATGGCTGTGAGGATTTTGATGGTATGTGCTGCGTGGATTTTAGGCGCCCCATTGCAGCAACATGTTATCAAAATCTGAGAAAATGTCAGCCATTTGGGCATCCATTCACTCAATTGGCAGTATTGTTTGTTTGCTATTGCCTTGGTTGCTGTCATGTTTGCAAGGGCCCTGCAGAACATGGCAAACCTGGTACTAGGTGTTCAAAAACAAAAAGGGGAAATTGTAAAATTGTACGGAACAGAGACAGTGGGTTATTTTGACATTGATAATATATATCAGTGATTGCCTAGTATGCAAAGCTTAGCTTAAAGAACCAATCTGTTTAAAACGCGCAGCTTCTGAAAGTATATATAAACTCGTGTTTCTGTACAATAAATGGACATTTGCTTGCATCAAGCTGCGTCCCGTCTCTTCATTCGCCGCAGAGATTCACTTGACCCTTTCGCACCAACAGTATTTACACTTTTAGTAGTTAATTCCCCTTCCGATGTATTTAACACAGAATATGTAGCCCCAATATCTACTAGAAATTTAATTTCCTTGTTTCCCAGCTCTGCCTTGACCAGAGGTTCTGCTGGGAAGGATTACTCCGGTTCCTTTCAATCCTCAATTTCAACCGATAGTATAGCATCAGGAGTCCCTCTGACGTGCGGTATTAGACTCTATAACTTGAAAGTTATAAAGTAGGTATGTTTATTGCGCGCAGATGCACGGGGGATCGCTCCTCCACAAGCGTGCATGCCCGAAGTGACCAACCATCTCACATTTATACAATGAACAAATGAATATTCAATTAACGCCTATACATATTCGTTACCTAAACCCCGCTTCGTATGTTAATTAGCTTATCAGTCCTTTGCCTGGAATGTGGTGGTCTTGCAGGTTTGTAGGTGATTCATGTCCTTGTGACCATCCGATCTTCTTCAGGTGATTCATGTCCTTGTGACCATCCAATCTTCTCCAGCAAGGAGACTTAGCACTCCCTCCCTCTAGATAGCATTTGACTGTCTCTCATCTTTTCTTATTCTCTTTTAAATAGCCCCTTTGTTAGAGGAAGAAGGGCAGGCGTCTCCCCTTTGTTAGAGGAAGAGGGGCAGGCCTCTCCTCAAAACTGTAGTTGTCACCGCACCCATGACTAGTCACCATACCCACATTCCTTAAGCAGACACATACAATCACAATCCATGTCCATTTTCCCCATTTCACATTATTTCTCCATATCAAAACCAGCATTAATTGCAACAAAGTATTATACTTTAAAGATCCATTCATGGGCCATTTCTCCCCATCATCCAGTTTATATAGAGGCCACCACTGATTACAATACTTAATTAACATTCCTCGATCTACTGACCCTCCTGGGGGCCCACCAATTTCTTTCCAAAGGTGACTTCATAATACTCCCTTGAGATGAGCCCACCCCCATGTTACCAAATTATTTAGCACAGTCTTTAGTCAAAATAACAGAGCCAAAAGTTTAATATGAGAACACAATCTTAATCTTAGACAAAATAACAGAGCTAAAGGTTTAAAACCAGAACAATAATCTGAAAATCCTCAAACCAAATAAAGAACATCAGGCTTTTGCCACGTGATTCAGCCAGGAGGGATCTAACCCCTTGGGTACTCTTTAGCCCAACCTTGCAGGGCTTTCACCACAGTCTTACAGGCAGGCAGAACCAGAATAAATCCAAAATAAATATGGAAAAGAATGCCTTACATTTTACCAATATGCTTGGCTCTGAGATGGTTGGGTTGGGAAACAGGGAGTCTCCTTGAGAAAGCATCTTGATGCCGGCTGGAGGGTCCATGATTCCCTGAATCACCAATTGTTAGGAGTGAGGTCCCATCTGGGGTGACAAAATGTTACTGGAAGATCAGCCAAAGAAACTTTCTAAGACTTGTTTTGAAGATTAGAAAGCAGGCATTCTTTATTACGGTGCCAGGAGTATGGGAGATATCTCCTAACATGCTCACCTTCTCGAATACATGTTCCTTATATTCTGTGTAAATGATGATTTGCAACTGTTACAATCCTGGTTGCATGGCACCGAAGCCAGCAGTCCTCGAACTTGTTCACCAGAAGAGCAGGCTGCCCTGGAAGTTGCGTCCCACAAGATTCAGACTGGCTGGTGTGGTCGCGAAATGGCGAATCATCCGTTATCCTTTTTGGTTTGTAATGTTGCCACTTCACCTTTTGCCCTTATTTTGCAATGGCAAAAGAAAAAGGGGGAAAATACAGCGATCGTTTTAGAGTGGTTGTTTTTGCCATTGCAACCCAGACATTGTATTTTAAGTCATCCTGAACAGTAGCGGCCTTGGTGAGAAAAGGAAGAGACAGGTTTGTTGGAATTGATGGGACTGAACCAGCAGATATCAGTATTCCAGTCCGTGGGGATGATTATGAGTGGTTCCTGAGACATTCAACAGCCATAAAGGAAGCCTTGATGGGGTATACAGGTGTTGTACACAACAACCGGCCAAAAGAACCTCTCTGGAAGATGTTAGAACATTACCAGTGGATTGCAAGACGGCTGTGCTCAAAAAGACCAGCTGAAGGGCCAGCGGTGTTCACAGATGCAGGACGAAAGATGAAGAAGGCTGCGTGTGTATGGCAATCCAATAATCAGTGGCAGAAACACGTGATTGTAGGAGCGGGCTGGAAACTAGGACCATGCGCGGCAATCAGTTAGCTGAGGGGAATGTGCTCCAGCTTGTCTAGACAACAATTAACACCAGACGTGTTTACAGAGCACAGGGGAGTGGGAGACGGATGGCGCCAAGGATGACGCCAAGGAAAGGTAACACCTTGCGGTTAATTACTGGTAGTTAACCACCAATCAGGGATTGCCTAGTATGCAATGCTTAGCTTCAAGAACCAATCTGTTTAAAACGCGCAGCTTCTGAAAGTGTATAAAAACTCGTGCTTCTGTACAATAAATTGACATTTGCTTGCATCAAGCTGCGTCCCGTCTCTTCATTCGCCGCACGTGATCACCGGTCAACCACGGGACAACCTTCAGACCTTAGAACTGAAAGCAGCGTGTTGGGCATTGGGAAGCTGGAACAACACACCTGTAAACATAGTATCAGACTTATTGTACGTAATTGGTGTAGTACAGCGCATAGAAGATGCCTTGTTGAGAGAGACAAAGAACCAACATCTTGGTGAAATGTTTATACAACTGCGTAGTACTCTTTGACAGAGAAAACATGAATTTTGTATTATGCATATTAGAAGTCATCAGTGGACCACTCGGTTGGGAGAAGGTTATGCTAGAGCTGATGAAGCAGTCAGCTGTCTGGCAATAACTCCTCCAACAAAGAAGTTTGAAGAAGCTCGTAACAGCCACGAGATGTTTCATCAGAATGCAAAGTCTTTACATCGACAGTATCAAATACTAATAGCAGATGCAAAGGGTATTGTCTGCTCCTGTCCTCCATGTAGTCATCATGGACCTGGTTTAGGGGTGGGCACTAACCCAAAAGGTCTGAAGGCACTTCAGGTTTGGCAAATGGATGTAACACATGTACCTGACTTTGGGAAGCTTAAGTATGTGCATGTCACAATTGACACCTATTCTCATTTTATATGGGCCACGGCACAAACCGGTGAAAAGGCATTACATGTGGAGAGACACTTAATGTCTTGTTTTGCTGTCATGGGAGTACCTGTAGAAATAAAGACAGACAATGGTCCAGCGTATAGTAGCCAACGAGTCGCTAGGTTTAGGACAACATGGGGAATTAAACACGTCAAAGGGATTCCTCACTCCCCAACGGGGCAAGCAGTTGTTGAAAGGGCAAACCATACCCTGAAGGATTATCTTCAGAGACAGAAAGTATCGCACGACATCGATGTAACTAAACATTTGACTAAGGTGTTGTTTACCTTAAACTATCTCTCCCTTATGGAGGATAGAGAGGGACCACCTGTTGTTATACATCACCAAACAGCACGAGGGAACCAAACAACTACAGTTCCTGGTTTGAATGTTTTGTATAAAAATATGGCTTCAGGCGTATGGGAAGGACCTAATCCGGTGTTATTTATCGGTAGAGGTTATTTTTGTATCTCCACGGATAAAGGACCTATATGGGTCCCTAGCAAGTTTGTGCGACCTGTATGTCAAGATCAGAAGACAGAAGAGAAGACTCAGAGCAAGCAGACGGAATGAACTGTCTATGTTGTAAGGGATGTAACCCGCGGGTATTGTGCCAATGTATGCTATGTGGGGTAAAATGGTTCTGTAAGCCAAAGCTAAAATGTAAATGGTGTAAAAAGTGTATGTGTTTGATTAGTAACTGGGCATGAAGCAAGAGAAAGCATACGGCTAGTGCAATACCATGCTGATTGGAGACAGTATACATCATCAGAATCTGTGAAAGCACAGATATGTGGTGTGGAGTATAGCCAAAAAAAAAAAAATATGTGGAAATTGCAGGAGTAAACATGTTTGAGTGGTGGACTTGGTTTATGGTCTTGATGAATAAGAATATACGAAGGTTAGCGTGCTGGGGAGAGAAACAATTTAATCTTACATCGCAGATTTTAAGTTCGTTATTGCTTGATGTAGGTAGTGTTAGGCATGCTACGTTACAAAATAGAGCTGCAATAGATTTTTTGTTATTAGCACATGGACACAGGCGTGAGGATTTTGAAGGGATGTGTTGTATGAACCTTTCCGATCATTCCATATCGATGCACAAGATGTTGTCACAACTGCAGGGAAACACGAAGCATATTCTTGCTGATGATAATCCCTTCGATGAATGGTTGAGAGGATTGGGGATAACAGGTTGGTTAAAGACGTTATTGATGGAAGGAATACGCTTTGTTATAAACATTGCTGTAATGTTTTTAATTTTTGGCTGTTTATTTTCTTGTTTGAAGAAAGGTTTAACATCTATTGTGAAACAGATATGGGTTGTCCAAAAAGAAAAAGGGGGATATGTAGAGGGATTTTTAAAGGACCGAGGACATATGTTACCATTGTCCGGGTTGGACAACCCAGGCCTGTTAGTTGAAGCTGCAGAGCAACTTTAACTTGTCCAGGGAACAAGCAGGGTGAGAAAGAAAACAAGCTATGCACAAACAAGAAGCCAGGTGCAGAGCAAGTCCTGGGAACCACGGAATCAACACACTCTGATAAGCACACTCTGATCAGGCGCCTGCAGCATGCCCACCAATCGGCGACACGGAAGCCCGCGTGCCCAGAAACTTTTATCCAATCACCTGTGTGTAGAGTCGGGTGAGCAGTCGGTTTAAGTTATAAATATGACCTGTTTGTTTAATAAAGTGAGCACGGCATGTAGCCGTATTGGTGTGTTTGTCGTGACTTGGCCAACTCTCCCCGGGGGACCCTCTTCGTTACATTTCTTGGAAGAGTTATATATATTAATTAATTTCCCAAGAATAGGTTGTACTATGTGAATTAAGCATCACCCATGCTCCTTAGAGGTATTTAAGACAACTTCTGGGGGTCTCAAACAATAGTTGTCCCTCTAGTTACAGCTGTCCAAGAATTGAACCTCAGTTTGCTTTCCCTATATGAACTTCTCTTGACCACAGTTCAACTTCTTTTGGAAAGTTTGGTTTCAGATCCGGCTTTGCAAGAAGATCTTTTGTTTTAGTTCCTTCTTGGAATTATTGATTAACCTTCCCTTAACAATATAATGTTGCACAACTACTGTTTGATGGTAATTTTCCATAGTGATTATACTGAAACAAACAATACATCGTGTTGCAGATTGTCTTAAAGTTTTACTGAATCTTTCTGTATTTTGTGTTTGTTTGTGAAACAGTTAACTATAGGAACATCTTGATTTTAAGAAGCCAGCCTCTGCGTTAGCATTATATTAACACTTATTAACCAATGATGTATGGGTTGTTGTGCTACTTGTCATTTGAAGCTGTGTTACTTGAAGCCCTTATTCTCTAGACCATAACCAGAGCACCTAGGTTCTATTGTATATAGGATGAGTTATTGGACAGCTTGGCAAGGCAGATATCCAGCCATCCAACTTGGCAACAAATTTTACCTTTAAGGTGTCCCAAAGTGAACTACCTTCATTATAATACTAAAAATCACACCCACAGGTCAAGAAGACCCTTGACCAGGTGAAGACCCTTCCTCTGCACAAGCGTAGTAACAGAAGAGGATGACACAGCAGATATTATAATTATATGCAAATTACCAAACAATCATTGTAACTGGGAGTGTACACCTTGTAATTTTTCTGTATAAATGTGATGGTGAAATCAGCATAGGTGTGCTTGATTTGTGGAGATTCCACCGAGCACCCAGCACTGCAATAAAGGAGTGCCTGCTTCTTAATACTACATTGGTGTTAAGAGGTTTTATTCCCAATTTCGGTGACAATGGCAAAAAGACTAATACAAGGGGAAAATATAAATTCTTCTGTCATGGCCGGCAGCCAAGCACCATGCAGCTGCTCACTCACTCCCCCACCCAGAGGGATGGGGAAGAGGATCAGAAAGGAATGTAAAACTCAAGGGTTGAGATAAGAACAATTTAATAGGTAATGCAAAAGCTGCGCATGCAAGCAAAGCAAACAAGAAATTCATTCACTACTTTCCATGGGCAGGCAGGTGTTCAGCCATCCCCAGGAAAGCAGGGCTCCATCACACATAATGATTACTCGGGAAGACAAACGCCATAATGCCAAATGTCCCCACCTTCCTTCTTCCCCCAGTTTATATACTCAGCATGATGTCATATGGTATGGAACACCTCTTTGGCTAGCTTGGGTCACCTGTCCTGGCTGTGTCCCCTCCCAATTTCCTGTGCCCCTCCAGCCCTCTGGCTGGCAGGGCCCAAGAAACTGAAAAGTTCTTTTCTTAGTATAAACATTACCCAGCAACAACTAAAAACATCAGTGTGGTTATCAACATTTTTCTCACATCAGAGCCAAAACACAGCACCATACTAGCTACTGAAAAGAAAACTATCCCAGCTGAAACCAGGACATCTTCCCTTATACAGTCTCAAAGGGGCAATTTGATACAAGAATTATCTACTTTAAAGTTATCAAGAAAGAATTTGTAAAAGAGAGGATGTTAATCAATCCTTACAAACAGTTAACAAGACATGGCCTTGGGAGAAGGAATAGATACCATAAATACCTCAAGCTAAGAAATAACAAGATAAGCTCAAGGAAAACCAAATGGTTTATGAGACCAAACAGAAAATTACTGGAACTATGGGTAAACTATCCTAATTAGCATACTAAAAGATCCACCCTCAAAGCCCCCTACTAACAAAGTGAAAAAAGAGAACACTGTACCTTTAAATGGAGACAAGGCTTGTAAGACCAAATGAGAATTAAGTGTGACTAAACGTAATTGTGAACATTTTACCATGTGTTAAGAGGTGTGCTAGCTTTGTGGATTTACCACCTAGCACCCATCTCTGTGCAGACATGCAATAAACAAATATCTGGGCTCTATGTGTGGATCAGCTCTTGCACACTGGGTGAAGAACCCAGATTTGGGATAATATGCCTCTTAAAAATGCTTACGGCTGCTGTGCCTTAAAATGATAGGAGATGGTGAAAAGCGATGGAAAAATGGTGGAAATGTTGTCTGGGTCAGAAGGACAGTTTATAAAACAAGTTCCTGCCTTATCTGCAGAGATTATGTCTCTTCTCAAGTGTCAAAATTATTTTCTCCCTCCTGGTTTTACAGAGAGAACGTTGGTTGGATCTGCAGAGATGCAGTTCTCAGGCTTGGTACTTTCCCACCAGAGGCAGGTATGTCCCATAATTAGTGCCTCCTCTGGGCCTCTTCTGGAGGAGGATTGCAGTTTGCCAGCATATTTGAAACAGCTCTCCATGTCATTGGGAGTGCTCCTGTTGTCTAAACTCCTGAATTATAGAACTCTGATTTAGTGTCTAACTATGTTAAACAAATATGTGCACATAGTTTAGTGAAGCTGACCCACTCTCTAACGTCATCAAAACTGATGAATGAAAGGACTTCTAATGAAGGGAGTCAACCTTGGGAAAAAAAGAAGAGATGGGGAAAAGAACATCATTACTTAAATCAGGGGTCCTCAAACTATGGCCCACGGGCCGGATATGGCCCCCCAGGGTCCTCAATCCGGCCCCCTGTATTTACAGACACCACCCCCCCCGCCGGGGGTTGGGGGGGGAAACCAAGCAGCCTCAGATGACCTCCTGCCACTTCATCCGCACACCGGCCCCCTGTTTAAAAAGTTTGAGGACCCCTAGTCTAAATTATGCAGACAGAAGCCTCCAAGTATGAAACTTCTGACTGCAAGAGGAGACAGGCTGATAAGGTGTTGCAATCAACAGAAAATTAGTTGAAAGTAGGACAAAGGTAATTGTGGTAATGGGAGATGGCAACCTGCAATGCAAATAGCCACACACACACCCAAGAGGGCAAAACCCAGCTTGGGGAGCATGCATAGTTAGTAAAAAACTTCAGTAGTGCTATATGAGATTGCACACACTAATTTGCATTAGAATCGAGAAACCTGTAACCAATCTTGTGTGTGAATGAAAATGAATATTCAATGTACTATGAATATGCAAGTACTCTATTGTATATAATGTGTACCCTTGAGTAACTTGGTGAGCGTGTTAGGAGGAAAAATCCCCCATGCACCCAGCACTGCAATAAATCAATGTCAGCTTTCTAAACTATAATTTGGTTTGGAGAGTTTTTGAGGTTATGATTTTTGGTAACACTCCCATAAAAGTATTCTAGCTTGTTAAAACATCCAAAATTAAATATGTGTCTGCCAGACAGAGGATCATCCCAGATAAAGATGAAAAATGCCTTAAATCAGAGAGTCTGTCTCCATGCTAAGGTAGGATATAGCTCTCAACAGATACACATCTCTGTTATGCTTTTTGATTTCTCTTCAGGATGCATGCCAAAGGCTTTTTTCATAAACCCAGAGAAGGATCTATGCAAGAGAAATTCCAAAACAGCATCAGGGAAGAGTACGCTTTTTTTCTTCCCTCTCATTATTTCCTCACATCAAACAATTCATTGACTTTAATTGTGCTCACCTTGGACAAATAAGCCTGGCAAATTTGAAGACCATTTTATTATTAGTTAGGTGAGTTTACTTGCCAAGCATACTTTCCCAAGATCTCTGAACATGCTACTCATCAGTCACTAACAAAGGGCCCATTCACACAAGAGCTACCAAATGGGTTTGCAACACAGTTCAGAACTGACCCTGGGTGAGAGCTTTCAGAACTCCCCTCTGTCTGCTGCTGTGGCATCCATGGTCATCTACCATTAAGGAGGGTGCTTAAGTCTCAGTAAGGGGAGGACTCACCTAAAGGAAGGCTTAAATGGAATTGCAATGTCTTGGAACAAAATTGCAATCCAAAAAGTTCCTATTCTCCCAAGGTATTTCAAACTCTGCTCCTTCAGGTGTCCAGATCTGATACACATCAAGCAGTCCCTCTTACTTCTGTGTGCAGGTGGTAGATGTTCCCTCTCTAATTTAAAAACTCCTGAAATAGGAGACACATTTTCAGCTCCATCTTCAGCCCAGGGATGTTTACTGGCTGTTTCCTGTTTTCCTAAGTAGTGCCCCAAACACCAGAGCGTTGGAGGGCAGGAAGACATTGTCCTGCTTTCTGGCTGAAGCTGGATCCAAGAGCTGAAAATACAATTAAGTCCAAGAATTTACGGAAGAGAGGGTGAGTCTGTAGTGGTTAGGAGATAAGGCTTAAATAAGGCTTTTCAGGGTGAAGAAGGAATTCAACCCGAGTGCTGCTCTCTCAGATATGGAGGTGGGTCCTTGTTGCAGTTTATCCCCAGCCAGCAACTCATTCCCTTTACGGTGGGATGGGGAAGGGAATCAGAAAAGTAAAAGTGAGAAAAATCATGGGTTGAGATAAAGACAGTTTTATAGGTAAAGCAAAAGCCACGCACTCAAGCAAAGCAAAACAAGGAATTAATTCACCACTTTCCACAGGCAGGCAGATGTTCATCTATCTCCAGGAAAGCAGGGCTCCATCACGTGTAACAGTTACTTGGGAAGACAAATGCCGTTACTCTGAACGTCCTCCCCTTCCTTCTTCCCCCAGCTTTATATGCACTGAGCATGACATCATATGGTACGGAATATCCCTTTGGCTAGTTTGGGTCACCTGTCCTAGCTGTGTCCCCTCCCAACTTCTTGTGCACCCCCAGCCTACTCACTGGGGGTGTAGTATGAGAAGCAGAAAAGGCCTTGACTTTGTGCAAGCACTGCTCAGCAATAATGAAAACATCCCTGTGTTATCAACACTGTTTTCAGCACAAATACAAAACATAGCCCCATACCAGCTACTGTGAAGAAAATTAACTCTATCCCAGCCAAAATCAGCACATCCCTTTACCAGGAAAACCCCTCAGTTTGTCCTCTAAGGTTTTGAGCCTATGCTGCCCCCCCCCCCAGTGCTGCAGGAGGCAGAGTGCCTGCCAAGCAGCCACAAGGCTCTTGCCTGAAAATACTCCCAAGGCAGTTAGTGGTAGTGTGGGGGAGTGCCACTGAGGCACATCTACACTTCTGCTCTTCCCCAGCGACTGATGGACACACTCAGAGAAACTATTTGAAACTGAGTGCAAGTTAACTTGTTGGTAAAAAGCAAAACCTCTCATCACTCAGTGTGATGAGATGAACCACGTTGTGCCTTTTGACCAAGCCAGCCAGAGTCATACAGCTGCAGACTGGACTGTGAATGCGTACACAGACCTGAGTGATGTGGCCACATTGTTTGGTCTCTTCCAGCGAAGAATTAAGGGCTTGCTCTTGCCTCGTGCTGCTGATGGTGCAGGGCCCTTGTCACATGCCAGTCCAAGACCAGAGTGAGGTTCTGCTTGTATTCTTGGGAACAGAATTAAGACTCAAAATGGAGTCAAGAGCCAAGGAACTTTATTTGCTCAACAACAGGTTTGCAAATGCAAAGGAGAGAGCGAGAGAGAAAGTCAGAAAGGAAGGAAAGAAAGAAGGAAAGAATGAAAGAGCTCACAGCAATAGCTACCAGCCCGGAGCTGCAGCATCCCGACAGTCCAATTCATTTCTAAGTCCAGTTGGGGAACATTCCATCCGATTATGGTTGGTTCTGTTCTTTTATAGGGTTTTCACGAGCTGTTCTGCTTAACCACACCTTCCACCTGGCGGTGGTGTGCATGCCCAATACCATCAGGTGGTCCTCAGAGGTCTCCAGGCCCCTCGATCCCCCCAAGCCTGGGTTTGGGTGCATGCACAGGGCTTTAGTTAAGTTTCTCAGGATTAGCTCCCTCTGTTGCTCCATGGTGTCAGTCAGTGGGTTTCCTGCCATAACAATGTTGAGACAAACATCTGCTGTGGCAATGGTGGTTCTCACCGACGCAGTCACTTACAGACCTGCAACTCTGCACCTGCCTGCTGGCTCTCCCATTCCCCTGCCTGTGGCTGCTCCCAGCACCCGCCTCCTCCCGCAGCCTCCATGGCCACCTTGCATGCAAGGACAAGTGCAAGTTTTGCTCCCACCTGTGTCAGTATGCAGTTCATGACCTGCCAAGGTTTCACACACATCAATTGCGTGCTACACCAAAACTGAGCCAAGAAAATTGAGACAAGAAGCTTCCATCCCTTCTTCAGATCACTGTACCTCCACTGGAAAAGGGAAAGCAGTTTTATTCCCCTAGCCAATACACCAGGCCCGTCCTTCCCAGGCATGTTCTTTGCTGCTCTGGGCACACTATGAAAGAAATTCAGAGGTGGTGTGGGAAAATCACTTGGGGGGGGGGGGGGATTAGAGAAAACTGGGGCCTAATAGAAGCATAGTATTACAAAAAGCTTTTTAGGGTAAAATACAGCTATCGCTTTCAGGATGGTTGGCATGCACGGAATCTACATCACCACAGTTCCCTAAGCAACACATCCTGCCAGCCCAGCACAATGTGATAGGAGTAACGGAGGATGGAGCAGAGTGGAGACACCCCACTCCACAGCCATGCTCTGTTGTGCTCCCTGCAGGAATGGGAACTTGATGGCACCACACAGCTGATAAACTGCATACCACTTGTCACATGAGGAATCCATGAGATGTCCGTGGCTGAGCCAACCATTGTGGCGAAATGACTTTCCTCAGATGAAATAAACTCATTGTAATACTAACACACACCTCCATCTCAAAGTTACCTGCCTCCAAGGTACTACTACACCTCAACTGGGCACACGATACCAGTTAGTAACAACAATAGGTATGACTAGAATCACTCAAGCTCCACCTAAATGTGATGGAAATGGACTAGTCCTGGACTGAAATAAGTCCAGACAGGGGGGAATTGTTGTCTAAACTCGCGGATTACCCAACTCTGCTTTAATGTTCACAAAGCTAGGTCAAACTGACCCACTCTCTAAGTTATTCTGAATGAAGGGACTTCTAATCAAGGTAGCCAGCCTTGGGAAGGATGAGAAACAAAGAACAGATGGTGAAAAGAACACCATTATCTAAGTTACACAGAAAGAAGCCTTCAAGTGAGGGAAGTTCTGGCTATGAGAGGAAGCAGGATGATAAGGTATTGCAGTCCATTGACAGCAACAGAAAATTAGTGGAAAATAGGACAAAGATAATTGTGGTAGTGGGAGATCACAACCTCCGACTCAAATAGCCCCCCAAAAGAGGGCAAAACCCCGCTTGAGGAGCATGTGTAGTCAGTAGAGAACTTCAGTAGTGCTATCTGAGGATGCGTACTAATTTGCATTAGAATTGAGAAACTTGTAACCAATCCTGTGTATGACAAATGAATGTGCAATGTAATACAAAGTATAAAAAGTGGACAGATGAGGGGAGAAGTCAGGGAAGACTCTATCATAACTTCTGTGATCAGTCAACGGGCTGAACCTGTCTTCTCCCCCATAGGGACGCCTATTGGGTAAGAAATGTATCTTATAAGCACTAAATAACTAACTCATGCTAGCTGTTATTAGTGATTATAGTTTGGTCGTATATCACTTCAAGCTTGTTTTTTCAGACAATCCCTATCACCGGCATTCACAAACCTTAATTTGTCACGATTTTATATTGATAAAGAGTGTTATTCTATAAGTTGTTAGTTTTAGTCCTTTGTGGGCGTTAGCAGTCGCCTGCAGCGGGTAACATATTTGAATAAAGTGGGCAAACCCGCTGAGGGGTCCCCCTTATGCTGTTGGTGCGTTTCCCTGAACAAGGCAGTTGAATTGTCCTCCGATCCAGCAGGGACTGTTCAGTGAAGGGTCCCTATAATGGGACACTCACAGACTGGTTGACCACAAGGGTCTTGGCTTTCCTGGGGTGCTGATAGACAGATCAAACACTAGGGGTCGAGAAATTCTCCCCCCACCCCCTTTCATGTGACAGGTGGATATCATCTTTGCTCAGCCAAACTCAGATAGTTTAGTTGCTGTGTAATTTCTCTGACTTGGGTTACTCTTTCATCAAAACAGAACAAAATGAGCAATGTAGGCTTATAATCTCAAGATTATTCAGCAAAAGCTTAATGTTTGCTTATTTGGGGACATACTTTGAGGTCTTGTCTTCTCCCAAATATTTTTCCATTTTTGAACCAGGGACTAGGCAGTGTGGGATGGCTATACAGATCCTCAGATCAGCCCTATCCTGCCCTGGTAGTATTCTCCCCATCTTATTATGGTCTTGTGTATCAGCAGAGAGACCTAACTCGTTTCTGTTCATTTTTATCTATATGCCATGAGACAGACAAGTTGGGTGGGAGTTTGAGACTAATAATTATTAAAACATCAATATGATAAAATTATCTTATACCTGTTCTCCTTAGTGAATTTCATTTTGAGTATTTCAAACCAGCAATCTAGATGTGATCTCTCAGACTACTGGCAGTCTTTGCTCATTAATCTTGCTGAATGAGAAGTGAAGATCTGTTAGTCATTGAGTAAAGCCTAACACTGAGCCTTGCGAAGATGAACTCTTCACCTTGAAAAGACTGTGTTAGTTGAGGGAAGCAATGACAAAAATATTTGTTAGGTGAGTAGATGGGAATTAAATATCCTTGCCTGAGCATTGGGTTGTACAACATTGTGTTTGGCCATCACTTTTGGTACTTTTACTGCCTGCCTCCTTGTTTTCAATCATGAACATGTTACATGCTCCACCTCCTTCTCCAAAATGTAACTGGTGCCAGAAGTAAGCCAGATCAGCTCTGGTGATCCTCACGCACTTAAGCAGCAGGCTAAGTTTTGCATGTAGTAGTTTTCCTTTTTGATTCAAGTTTCAACATCATTACAGGGTTCTCAATACCTGTCAATACCAGAACCATCATACTGAAAACAGAATAAGTAAGTACTGCCCTGAAAATCAGCACAGCATAATCAGGCTTTTAGGTTTAAATTCTTCAGCTCTATCACCTTGTCTTGCACATCATACTATTTGTACAATGGAAATGATAACCAGGCAAGGAATCCTATAACCAAAATAATTTGCACTCTCAGTGAGAAGAGGCAATGCAAGTCGTCAGCAGTGCTGTACTGCCCATATTTTTGTCATCATAAAACTCTGAGATAAATAAATTTTGCTATAAAACCTCCCTGTCCCAGCAGCCACAAGCCAGCCATAGCTTCTAACCTCTGTGCTACTGGAGTGTCTGTCCTGGTTTCAGCTGGGATGGAGTTAATTTTCTTCTCAGTAGCTAGTACAGTGCTGTGTTTTGGCTCTGATGTGAGAACAATGTTGATAACTACACTGATGTTTTTAGTTGTTGCTGGGTAATGTTTATACTAAGTCAAGGACTTTTTGGTTTCTTGGGCCCTGCCAGTGAGAAGGCTGGAGGGGCACAGGAAATTGGGAGGGGACACAGCCAGGTCAGCTGACCCAAACTAGACAAAGAAGTATTCCATACCGTGGGACATCATGCTTGGTATATTTACCTGGGGGGGTTGGCTGGGATGAGTAGATCATTGCTCCGGGACATCGGTCAGCGGGTAGTGAGCAGTTGCATTGTGTACCACATGTTTATTCGTTTCCCTTTGGATTTTATTCTTTCCCTCCCCCTTTTCATTATAACTGTTATTGTCATCATTGTTATTATTGTTCTTTCATTTATATTCTATTTCAATAATTAAATTGTTTTTATCTTAACCCTAGAATTTTACATTCCTTTCCGATCTTCCTCCCCATCCCTCTGGGTGAGGGGGGAAAGATCTAGCAGCTGTGTGGTACTTAATTACCAGCTAGTGTTACACCAAGACAGTGTCTGAAGGCAACTGAGAAGCAGTGTCACCTGCACACATTGCAGGGGACAGGCACCTCCCCAGCTTTGCCCCTCTGATGGGGGTGCTGCAGTGGGGACAGAGGAGCCTGTGGGGCATCTCTGCTGCCTCCTGGCTCAAACGCCTGCTCAAGCTGCAGCCTCTCCATGGAAGAGTTTCCTATCCAAGATGTGGGTTTATTTCAGAAGCACAAGGGCCTTTCATGCTATTACTCAGAGCACAGTAAATAAAATATAAAGCACTGGGACTTCATGTCTGAATTGCTTACCAGTCATTCTTGGTCAGCAGTTAAGAGATGACATCTCTCACTTTGAATGAGCCTCTGGTTTTACTCTCAGACCTCTTCTGCCATTTCAAATATCCCTGTTCCCTGTGGTTGTGCTTGTTTCCCACCTGACCTTTCATTTTAAGTACAGTCAGCTAAAATGTATGTTCATGCGGGTTGCAATTATTAGTGGTTGCTGGTCTTCAAACATTGAGAAATTTAAGTTATTGTAGATTTGATCACTGCCACATGTTTACACACATGAAATTTTTTGAAATGTGAGTTGTTGCATTTGTCATTAGAGATGTGCAATATCCACATGTATTTAGACTTGTTCTGTGAATATTTACATGGCTATAAACAACGAGCGCAATTGGGGGTGGCAGGATCATATCATTCATTATTCATGACCATTTCACATTTTTAAAAACTGTGAATATAACTCTGTGTCTTGGCTTATAGCAAAATCAGTTATACTGAAAATGGATATAAACACCCACCATATTTGCTATATGTCATTCTCTATAAAAGTTTCAGTCAAGCAGAAACACAGAGCACACTGGAAACTGCATGGCTTATAGTACTGATAGCAAATTGTTAATAATAACAGCTTTTGAATCAGCCATACATCAACATTGCTTCCATATGCTATCAGGCAACTACTTAAAAATAATTTTACCTGTCAAAATCAGATCACTAACAAATAGGGAAAAGCACTCAAAATGACATTGTAAAATATTCACAAAAATAATTTTACTAATTCCATGCTAACGTGATAACTGAGACAAAGATGAAACAATCTACTTTTCCAATGTAATGTGCTTTTTATATAATTGGTCATTTTTCTTTTCTGATGGAAAGTTTAATATAATTGGAATAAAAGACAGTGGGGAAAACAACTAAATGTCTGCAGAGATGGATATGCTACTCTCTATCCCTCCATCTTATGTGAAAACAGGGTCAGGGAAATAAATGTGAAAAAAGCAAGATCAATATTTTGTTGGGGTTTATGTCCCTTTTATTAGACATATAATTCTATTAGATAAATTGCTAGCGAGTCTTGCTCAGCCTTTGCTGAGGGGAGTAGCCCGTTGCTGAGGCCCCTGCCCCGCCACCCAACAGCCCCACTTTGCTGGAGAGTGGTGTGGGTCCGGCAGAGAACCACTGAATCCTGAAATCACTTCTGATGTTTAAGTCACCTCTTGCTTAGACTAAAAATTTCCCCCCATAGTCTTCAAAAATGTGGAGAGCAGCTTCCCCCACCATCTCCAGCTCTCTTTGTGCTGCAGGAGCCCATCCTTCCTGGGTGCTGAATCTCCCAACCGAGACTGTTAACTACCCAGGCTGCATTTTATTCTTGTGCATCACCCCAAGGCCAGGCTTCAGGCAAGTTAGACTCAGCTGGCTGGTAGACTAGTGGCTCTGCAGCTTTGATAGCTAGACTGAAAGGCCTTAGGAGATAAACTGTAGAGTGACAGACCTTGACAAAATTCCCTTGTCTTCTTGGATTCATCATCCCCTCTTTCACCTTTGCTGATGGCGCTCCCACATGGGTGGGATCTGGGAGCCAAGGGCTGTGTCCTGCCCTGCCAGCATGGGAAGGTTTATCTGAGTGCAGCAGGGATGGGGCTTGGTGCCATATCTCTCCTGTGGGATTCATCCTTCCCTTTCATGCCTCCCCAGAAATTCAAATGGCAAAGTATGCTCAGGGGTGTTGGCCTGGCTGGAGCCCCATAGCTTTCCCTCTGTCGCGCCACACCTGCATCATGCTGTTCAGGCATAAACACAACATCACAGTGGGGGCACCCAAAATTGCATTCAGTACATTCAGTCCTCCTCCCTGCTTCAGTTTCCCCCCTGTTTAAAATGATGCTATTGCCTACCACAATGGGCCATTATGATTAATGAGTGGACATCTCTAACATGCTTTGCAAAGGAAAGGTGCTGCATACTCTCAACACTAAGTATATTGATTTCTTAGAACAAAGCTTCTGTAAGAACACAGAACTTGTGCCATGTACGGTAGACATTTCTGGCATAGCTTTTATTGAGGTTAATATAATATTCATAACAGCTAAAGGACTTTTTGTTGGACAAAAGGATTTTGCTACAGGCATTTAGCTTTAGAAAAGTTTTTCTGGTTTATGCCCAAATACTAGCATATATTTATAGTAATAAAGTCTAGTCCCTTGTTTGAAAGGACTACTGCCAGTATTATGAAATCATGGCAATTGTTGTAAAAATAAAAGAGGTCATAACCCCTATACACACATACTCTGTAGGCTGATATCAAATAGCTTTGGTGGGAAAATGCAGACCTTTAAACTTTCTCTACCAAACTCAATGCATTCTGTATTAAACTTCTATAAAATGGTTTGTGATACAGAAAATGTGAAAACTGCATATAACCATTGAAAAAGTCTGTACTTTATTAGTTACTGAGTCCAGTCCAATTTAAGCAAAAGAACAACCATTTCTTTGTGCTAACTATTTCTAATGATGTGCATTACATTGTCCTGGTTTCAGCTGGGATAGAGTTAATTTTCTTCTTAGTAGTTAGTATAGTGCTGTGTTTTGGCTATGATGTGAGAACAATGTTGATAGGACACTGATGGTTTTAGTTGTTGCTGGGTGATGTTTATACTAAATCAAGGACTTTTCAGTTTCTTGGGCCCTGCCAGCCAGAGGGCTGGAGGGGCACGGGAAATTGGGAGAGGACACAGCCAGGACAGGTGACCCAAACTAGCCAAAGAGGTATTCCATACCATATGACATCATACTGAGTATATAAACTAGGGGAAGAAGAAGGAAGGGGGGGACATCTGGCATTATGACATTTGTCTTCCCGAGTAGCCATTATGTGTGATGGAGCCCTGTTTTCCTGGGGATGGCTGAACACCTGCCTGCCCATGGGAAGTAGTGAATGAATTCCTTGCTTTACTTTGCTTGCGTGCGTGGATTTTGCTTTACCTATTAAATTGTTCTTATCTCAACCCTTGAGGTTTACATTCCTTTCCAATCCTCCTCCCCATCCCGCTGGGTCAGGGGGAGTGAGCAAGCGGCTGCATGGTACTTGGTTGCTGGCTGGGGTTAAACCATGGCAGTCTTTTTGGCGCCCAACGTGGGGCTTGAAGGGTTCGAGGTAACAAGAGATTTGATTGGAATGTGCTAGTTTGAATTTAGTTTATAGTTGTTATTGCTGTTTAGCTATGAAGGGCAGATTTCTGTGCTTACCATGGGGCTTGCTTGCCTTATTGTATATTAGAGTCTAGTGCTTGTTAGTGGCTGCTTCTTGCTTCCACTGCTTGCTATATTGCTTATCATCTCACTGTGCTGTGCCCAGGAACATTCTGATAACAGCAATGGCAATGTGCCAGGGCTGGCAGGTGGCCAGGACATTGCTGCTGTTTCTGTGATGCTGTACTGGACAGGCTGGAACTCCAGTGTGAACTCGAGTCAAAGGGACTGTGTGACCTGCGGATGAGTCCATGTGGGAGCAGGACACCCCAAAGTGTCTGTGGCCATGAATATGTCCAAGCCCGAGCAGGTATATCTCGGAGCCTTTGTGGCCATGGTTGTGTCTGTGCTGCAGCAGGTGTGCCTCTAAAGGAATTGTGGCCCAAGGACAAGTCCATGTTGGAGAAGGTACACCTCAAAGCATCTGTGGCTGTGGATAAGTCTGTGCTGCAGTAGGTACACCTTGAAGCATCAGTGGCTGTGCGTGAGGTCATGCTGGAGCACCTCAAAGCATGTGGCCATGGATAGGCCCACGACAGAGCAGGTACAGGCCTGGAGGCAGCCAGGGATAAGGCCATGTTGGAGCTGATTTACTTCTGAAGGGACTGTGGCTGTGGGTAAGGCCACGTTGGAGCAGGTCTATGGTGATGGCCCATGGATAAGGCCATGTTGGAGCAGGTGCACCTCAAAGTGACTGTGGCTGTGGATGAGTCTATGCCGCAGCAGGTATAGCCCTGGAGAGACTGTGGCTCGTAGCTGAGGCTCCACCTGGAGCAGGTTGCAGTCTGTGGATAAGTCCAAGCCGGAGCAGGGGCAAGGGGAGGAGTTCATTGCAATGTTAAACCCTAAGGGGTGGTCCAAAGGGCCCAGGGGTGGAGATTGTAATGAATATACCTTTAAATGGTTGTAACCCTTGATAAGAGTTTCACGTTATAGGAATAACTATAGCAGCAACCACCTGAACCATTGGAGGAGAAGCCTTACAAGAAGCAGTGCAAGTGCAGCAGTGACCTGATCTGAGCTGGCTTTGATGCCTGATAACCCCGTACAACACGCAATTTCTCCTGAGTGACCACCATAAGAGATCGTGTTCATGGACTAAATGAACTCAATGGACATTTTGTGGACATTTTATAGACATTTTTACAGGGGTGGTACATAGACTAAGGGAATGATGTCTTTGTATTATGTCAAAGGATGAGAAGGGTGATGGTGGTTAATGAGGTTGTATTGGAGACTGTGGCATGAAGTAAATGGTATGGAATAAGGGGTGGATACTGTCCTGGTTTCAGCTGGGATAGAGTTAATTTTCTTCTCAGTAGTTAGTACACTGCTGTGTTTTGGCTCTGATGTGAGAACAATGTTGATAGGACACTGATGGTTTTAGTTGTTGCTGGGTGATGTTTATACTAGGAAAAGGACTTTTCAGTTCCTTGGGCCCTGCCAGCCAGAGGGCTGGAGGGGCACGGGAAAAACTGGGAGAGGACACAGCCAGGACAGGTGACCCAAGCTAGCCAAATAGGTATTCCATACCATATGACGTCATGCTGAGTATATAAACTAGGGGAAGAAGAAGGAAGGGGGGGACATCTGGCATTATGGTGTTTGTCTTCCTGAGTAATCATTATGTGTGATGGAGCCCTGCTTTCCTGGGGATGGCTGAACACCTGCCTGCCCATGGGAAGTAGTAAATGAATTCCTTGCTTTGCTTTGCTTGCATGCGCAGCTTTTGCTTTACCTATTAAATTGTTCTTATCTCAACCCTTGAGTTTTACATTCCTTTCCGATTCTCCTTCCCATCCCTCTGGGTGGGGGGGAGTGAGCAAGCGGCTGCGTGGTGCTTGGTTGCTGGCCAGGGTTAAACCATGACAACATGCATCATCCTGTCCTTATGCCAAGGCTATTTGAGAATCAACTTCTGCTTCACTGTTCTAGTTTTGGCAAAGAGAAGTAACAGGAAACATGTGCATGGAGATGCTTTTTCATGTCTACCAGGGCAGGAACATTTCATTCTCAGGAACAAAATCATGCAAAGAGGAAAAGCAGAGTGAGGCATGACCTGAGCCTCTGTGTGTCACAGCTAAACATAGAAGGTGGCACCCATGTGCAGTGTCTGGGACAGAGCAAGGCCAGCTTTGCTTGCCAAGCATCTCCAGACACAAAGCTGCACATAGGGCTTTTAGGTGCATTCCTTTTGGGATGCTTATACTGAGGCCCTGGTTCTGCAAAGTGTTTGAGCTGCCCTGCTGAAGGAGTGTCGCGGTTTAACCCCGGCCAGCAACCAAGCACCACGCAGCCACTTGCTCACTCCCCTCAACCAGAGGGATGGGGAGAAGAATCAGAAAGGAATGTAAAACTCAAGGGTTAAGATAAGAACAATTTAATAATTTAAACAGAATAAAGAGGTAAAACCAACAATAATAACAATAAAAATAATAATAATAACAAAATGGAAAGGTGGGGGGAAAAGGGTAAAGCAAAAGCCATGCACACAAGCAAAGCAAAGCAAAGCAAGGAATTCATTTACTACTTCCCATGGGCAGGCAGGTGTTCAGCCATCCCCAGGAAAGCAGGGCTCCATCACACATAATGATTACTCAGGAAGACAAACACCATAATGCCAGATGTCCCCCCCTTCCTTCTTCTTCCCCTAGTTTATATACTCAGCATGACGTCATATGGTATGGAATACCTATTTGGCTAGTTTGGGTCACCTGTCCTGGCTGTGTCCTCTCCCAGTTTTTCCCGTGCCCCTCCAGCCCTCTGGCTGGCAGGGCCCAAGGAACTGAAAAGTCCTTTTCCTAGTATAAACATCACCCAGCAACAACTAAAACCATCAGTGTCCTATCAACATTGTTCTCACATCAGAGCCAAAACACAGCAGTGTACTAACTACTGAGAAGAAAATTAACTCTATCCCAGCTGAAACCAGGACAAGGAGCTTGAATTTTTGTCAGGTGTTCCGACCAAATCTCCAAAAATCACACCCTGCATGTAATTCTCACGTGTTAGTCTCAGAAGTCGTAGCTTCAGATTTGGGTCTGGCCAAACAAGACAGAATTGAAGGCATAGTCAGGTAGTAAGAGGAGGAATTAGAGATAAATCAAACAAGCACAAGACCGCTGCATTTGACAGCTTCTTCCTGTTCCCTAAACTCTTCATAGTCTAAAGAATGTCATAGGCATACAGTGGAGACAGTTGAAAAGTACAATTCCCAGTGATATGGAGAAATAGTGTGAAATGGGGATAATGGACATCGATTGTGATTGTATGTGTCTGCTCAAGGAATGTGGGTATGGTGACTAGTCATGGGTGCGGTGTCTGGTCACATAGGCACACAGCTCTGAGGAGACAACTACAGTTTTGAGGAGATGCCTGCCCCTCTTCCTCTAACAAAGGGGAGACGCCTGCCCTTCTTTCTCTAACAAAGGGGTTATTTAAAAGAGAATGAGAAAAAGATGAGAGACATTCAAATAGAGGGAGGGAGTGCTAAGTCTCCTTGCTGGAGAAGATTGGATGGTCACAAGGACATGAATCACCTGAAGAAGATCAGATGGTCACAAGAACATGAATCACCTACAAACCTGCAAGACCACCACATTCCAGGCAAAGGACTGATAAGCTAATTAACATACGAAGCGGGGTTTAGGTAACGAATATGTATAGGTGTTAATTGAATATTCATTTGTTCATTGTATAAATGTGAGATGGTTGGTCACTTCGGGCATGCACGCTTGTGGAGGAGCGATCCCCCGTGCATCTGTGTGCAATAAACATACCTACTTTATAACTTTCGAGTTATAGAGTCTAATTCCGCACGTCACCAGCATGGCCCTGAGTGAGCTGCATTGTTTTGTTTTCTTAGCTGAGGCCTCTGGAGCCAGTGGGAAAAGAAAAACAGCAACAAAGTTCTCAGTTGTTCACTCTACTGGAAGTGAAATGTAAAGAATAAGCAGTGTGTGTGTGTGGAAAGATAGCAGGAGTAATTTACAGGTTTCCAAAGGGAGAAAAGATGCTCAGAAAGAGTGATAAAGGAAGGGGGTTTTGGAGAATGCTAAGAACAATGAAAAACTTGCTTTAATTAAAAACTGGAGATAGATTTTTCCCTATTGCTCCTGTGTCTCATTCAGGAAGAGGAAAATTCAGAAAATGAGTGCAAGCTGGACACAAACAGGTTAAGCTTAGAGAATAAAGCAGTAAAGCCAAAAATATGGTGACAGATCCTGCTTTTGTTTATCCTGAGGTAAATCTTAAATTATCCCATTGGGATAACTCTGGGTTTGCCTCAACACAAATGAAAGCAGAATGTGGCCCTTGCACGATATGTCCAGATGTTCCTTTTTTCTACGATGAAAATGTGAGAGATTCAAAGAGCTCTCTCAGACTGATGACATTCACAGCCTCCATCCTCTCCCCATGTAGTTCTACTGAATTCAGCTGAGTTATACCAGAGACAACTAGACTTTTGTCTCACGGAATATTTTTTTCATTATTTTACAGCAATTTTTTTTTTTTTTTTGCTTCTTACCTTATCTGCAGTCTGCAGGGGCAACCAACAACTTGCAGAAAGAAATATTCCCCTTGTCTCTCTTGGGCATCATGCCAGTGACAGATAATCAGCAGGCAGAGGTAATCCATTATTTGCCACTGAACCACCTGGTGTGGGTATATATCCTTTACTTCAGCTGTCCTTCCCACTCTCTGGCTGAATGATCTCATTTTGTACAGATCCCCTGCACTTTGTAAAGAAACCCAGAGATATAGAATAGATGCATCATTTTACACTCCCATGCGAAATTCTGGCAGTGTATAAGCAGGTGCTCAGACATGCTGGAGATCCATAAAATCAAGGTCATTACAAAATAAGATGGATAATGGGTTTAACTCACTACACTTCCATGGATATGTTCATGCTTATTGCAGGAGCTAAAGATTGCCCCAATGATACAGTGCACAGGATTTGGGGACAGCAAAGGGGGAGGTTGGTGGGGGGTTAAATGTATAGGACCCTGCCATTTCCCTTCCCTGGAAAACCCTCCATGTTGTGAGGCTGAGGAGGTCATGGGTAGGGAACAAATATCCTGTCCTGCCTGGCAGTGCAGCAGCTGCCCATATGTGCCTCTGCCTTCTCCACCTTGCAGCCCAATGCTGTGGCCAGTTGGACCCGCATGTGACTCAGAACTTGTCCACTGCAGTGGGGCTGGCTGGGGAGACTGTGCAGCTGGGATGGCTGTATGATGTGCTGCAATCAGCCCTTACATCCTTCCTCTGACATTTTCCCATTGACTGTCCCCAACAGGTAGAGTCAGATCTGACACATGGTTTGCAATCTTGTCTGGGCAGCAGGGGCTGCTTCACTGCCGTCTTCAAAAGAAGATGAGCTATGGGGCGCCTCATCCGCTGCATGTCCAGCTGCAGAGAGAAGAGTTACTGAGTCATCATGGCCAGGGAGACACCTTCTCTCTGTCTCTACTTTCACTCAAACTACACAACCGCTGGCATCATGCTGGTAGTTCTCTTTGCTCTCTCATCCTTTTTAGCCATGCAAACTTCTCTACTTGGTCACCTGCTATTGCAGCTGTAGGGTCTGATCCTGTCATATCAGGGGTCCTTTATGACCCTCAAAATGCTTTTGCATTCAATAGGCAGCCCCAGGACTGGTCTTACTACCCTGGGTTTGGGCAAGTGAAGACAAAATGCATGGACAGGCTGCGGCCATAATAAGGTTCATCCCTGTTCCCATGGAAGACCATGACAAACTCCCATTGTTTCACTGGATGGTGCAGGTGCAGACTGCTTCCAGTTCTTGCAACAATTTGGTTTCTGTGGCAAGGTTTTGGTAGTGGGTGCCTGCAGGGGTGACTTCTGTGAGAAGATACCAGAAGCTTCCCTTATCTCTAATAGAGCCAGTGCCAGCCGGCTCCAATGATGGACCCACCCAAGCTGAGCCAATCAGCAAGTGGTAGCACCTCTGTGATAACACATTTAAGAAGGGGGGGGAAACTGCTGTGCAACAGCAACTGCAGGTGAAGAGAGGAGTGAAAATATGTGAGAAAAGCAACTTTTCAGACACCACAGTCAGTGAAGAAGGAGGGGGAGGAGGTGCTTAAGGCACCAGAGCAGAGATTCCCCTGCAGCCCATAGTAAAGACCATGGTAAGGCAGGCTGTTCCCCTGCAACCCATGGAGGTCCACAGTGGAGCAGATATCCACCTGCAGCCCATGGAGGACCCCACACTGGAGCAAGTGGATGCACCCGAAGGAGGCTGTGACCCTATGGGAAGCCTGTGCTGGAGTAGGCTCCTGACAGGACCTGTGACACTGTGGAGAGGAACCTACTCTGGAGCAGGTTTTCTGGCAGGACTTGTGACTCTGTGGGGGACCCACACTGAAGAAGTCTTTTCCTGAAGAATTGGACCCTATGGAAAGGACCCATTCTGAAGCAGTTTGTGAATAACTGCAGCCCGTAGGAAGGACCCATATTGAAGACGCTTGTGGAGGACTGTCTCCTGAGGGAGGGACCCCACACTGGAACAGGGGAAGAGTGTGAGGAGGAAGGAGCAGCAGAGACAACATGTGATGAACTGACCACAACCATCATTCCCCATCCCCTTGTGCTGCTCAGGGGGAGGAGGTGGAGAATTTGTGAGTAAAATTTAGGCTGGGAAGAAGGGAGGTGAGAGGGGAAGGTGTTTTAAGATTTGGTTTTATTTTTCATTATCATACTCTGACTTTTGATTAGTAGTAAATTAAACTAATTTCCAAGTCAAGTCTGTTTTGCCCATGATGGTAATTGCTCAGCAATCTCCCTGTCCTTAACCCATGAGCCTTTCATCATATTTTCTCTCCCCTGTCCAGTTGAGTAGGAGGATAGTGACGTACGGAATTAAACTCTATAACTCGAAAGTTATAAAGTAGGTATGTTTATTGCACACAGATGCACGGGGGATCGCTCCTCCACAAGCGTGCATGCCCGAAGTGACCAACCATCTCACATTTATACAATAAAACAAATGAATATTCAATTAACACCTATACATATTTGTTACCTAAACCTGCTTACTCTCGCTTCGTATGTTAATTAGCTTATCAGTCCTTTGCCTGGAATGTGGTGGTCTTGCAGGTTTGTAGGTGATTCATGTTCTTGTGACCATCTGATCTTCTCCAGCAAGAAGACTTAGCACTCCCTCCCTCTAGATAACATTGGAATGTCTCTCATCCTTTTTATAAATAGCCCCTTTGTTAGAGGAAGAAGAGTAGGCCTAGTCTCCTCAAAGCTGTGTGGCTATGTGACCAGACACCACACCCATGACCAGTCACCATACCCACATTCCTTGAGCAGACATATACAATCAGGATGGATGTCCATTGTCCCTATTTCACACTCTTTCTCCATATCAATAGAGTGGTTTGGTGGGCACCTGGCGTCTAGCCAAGGTCAACTCACCAGATTTAAATGTCTTCCTAGTAGTTTGAATGGGCTATGTTTTGAATTTGTGATGAAAACGGTGCTGATAACAAAACAGATGGTTTAGTTATTGCTGAGCAGTGCTTACACAGTTTAACCTCGGCAAGCCAAGGCATTTCTTTAACCAATAACAACTGGGGAAAATGAAAGCATGGTGGTGCATCAGTGAAATAATTTACCCTTTTTCCGCTGCTGGAACAAAAGTCCTCACAGGTTCTCTTGTGGAGCCTTTCCTGGAGCACCACAACATCCCCTCCTGCAGCTACAACAGTATCCCTTTGGTTTGTCATGCTAGACCTGGGCTGCAGCATGTTGCTTTGCTATCTGCAAGCTGGGCTGCCAGGAGGAGGGGGGCCAGCAGTGGGGCTCCTCCCAAGCTTTCCCCCTCGTGGTTTAGACCTGGCCGGCAACCAAGCACCACGCAGCCACTTGCTCCCTCCCCCCCCATCCGGAGGGGTGGGGAGGAGAATCAGAAAGGAATGTAAAACTTGAGGGTTGAGATAAGAACAATTTAATAATTTAAACAGAATAAAAAGACAACAGTAATAATAATTAGGATGGAAAGGTGGGGAAAAAGGGCAAAATCCAAAGGAAAAGGGAAAAAAACCCAAGTGATGCACAGTACAACTGCTCACCACCCACTGACCAATGCCCAGCCAGTCCCTGAGCAACGATTCCCCACCAGCTAACCCTCCAAGTTTATATACCAAGCATGATGTCCCATGGTATGGAATACCTCTTTGGCTAGTTCAGGTCAGCTGACCTGGCTGTGTCCCCTCCCAGTTCCTTGTGCCCCTCCAGCCCTCTGGCTGGCAAGGCCCAAGAAACCAAAAAGTCCTTGACTTAGTATAAGCATTGCCCAGCAACAACTAAAAACATCAGTGTCATTATCAACATTGTTCTCACATCATAGAGAAAACACAGCACTGTACTAGCTACTGAGAAGAAAATTAACTCCATCCCAGCTGAAACCAGGACACATACCAAGCCCTGCCAGGAAGGAGAGGCATCAGCAGGCTGGCAGAACCTGTGGGCTAGGGAGAGCATGAAGAAGGGCAGAACTTGTGGGCTTGAGATATTGTCACAACTTACCTCTCACATCTGTCCCCTGCTCATGGAGAACCTCCTCTCAGCTGATGAGCTCCCGCACAGTAAGCTGGACATCGAACTGGGTGCCCTACTGGAAGCAGTGTCTCTGTATTTGGGGTCTCTGTTTTAACCTCTCACCCCATGCTCCCATGGCAGTGGCCTTACAGCAGCCCAGCGTGGCCTGGCAAACCTAACACTGTGCAGGACTACCATTTTGAGACTCACTCTTTGGGGTAAATTCACTTAAACCAGCACCTATGTTGTTATAGATTTGCTAATAAGTTAAGATTGATTGACTTTATTTGATTATTTGATTTTATAAAATTATTTTATAAAATTGAAATATAGAAGGATAAGAAATATTTTAATGAAATTTATAGTTGCACAGTAAAAGCTGTTATGAGATCTTCTGTACATCCTGTACCAAGGCTAGAAGAATGGGCTAGAACCATTGCTAAAACTTAGGTAATAACTTTAGGGTTTGAAAGGTTTCTTTGTATTTGACCAGTCTTCTGTATGTAGAAGGTGTATTGAAATGTCAGAATATGAGATTAATGGAAACCGGGGAGAGTCGACTGGAACAGCTTGTAGTTACCTGCCAAGAAATCGTGAACTTTAGTAAAAGGTAATTCCGGCAGGGGGAGATCGCGACCACCGACTCATATACCACCTACCCAAATCATACCCCAGACCCATTTCTAGACCTTTCTAAGCTCTACTGCGCAGAATCGGATATAGGAGGAGAATATGTTAATGATTTACGGGAAATATTATGATTATGCATGAATACTAAATATGTATGAATAAGTTCTATATATGGTGTCTGATTTTGAGACTTGGTGTGCGTTGATCGTGAGAGGACTCGCTCACGCACTCGGCCGTCAATAAAGAAGTGTCTGCTTATCTACATCACATTGGTGTCGATAAGTTCTTCATTCCGAGATTTCGGTAACAATGTGAGCATGCTTCACCTCCTGTCTGTTTTTCTTCTGCAGAACTGAAGATCCTCAGAACAAGAACCCTTTCTGGTTGTGTGCTTGCATTATGCCCCACCACAATGGGTTTGAGTCTACAGAGGTTTCCCTAACACTTGAGCAGACTGACCAAGAGAGCTCCCTGGCAAGCATGCAGGCAGCTGAAGTAAAATCCTCTATGCCATTGCTACCCCCCCTTTTTAGCTGCCTAATCAGGGCACAGCAGTAGCAAAGTCAGAATTGTTTAGTATCTTTTGCCCAGCATGAAAGAGGCAGGAATACCCAGGGAGAAAAAAGTTGCCCTTGGGCACAGCTTTAGATAAGCAGCAATGAGACACAAGAGGGAGGACACACATGACATTGCCTCTGGCCAAAATTTATTTCTCAGGGAAGTGTTCAGCAAAACAACAGCCATCACCACCACAGAGCTCTCTGGATCATCCCAGGAGATGATTACACTGATTAGTTTTAAAGTTAAAATGAGGGAAAAAATGTTTGGAACGATTCTTGCTATCAACTGAAAAGAGAGACTAATACTGCCCTATATGATAAAAGTGTAGCTCACATTCAGTGGGAAAATGTGGATTTTATTTTCTTCAGTTATAGTGGTTAATCTTGTCAGCTAATTTTAATAATGCTTTTTATAAACACACTCTGATACAGATACGGTATGTTATTTTGTTCTTTTTGGGGATGCTGGGCATTTAGTCCACATTTACAACACATTAATGATACATAAAAAGAAGGGATACAAAAGCTATGGTCCAATAATTATTTCTAACATCTTCCAGCATCTTTTTCAAAATGTTTAAATTTGCTTTATCTCTACAGGACAAGGCTTGTCTGCATACCAGGTTTGAAAAAAGATAAAAGATCCTAGTTTGACCTGAGGTTGACCTTTCTGTACATAAGCTTCGCTATTGTAGAGGAATGGAAAGCAGCAGTGCTTAGGAAAACCAAATCAAACAACCCCCTGAGAAACGGGGGGGGGGGGGGCTGGAGCTGTCTCCCTGGAGAGAGGTGCAGCATGTAGTGCAGACCTTGAAGAGCATTTGTATGCAGTGAACCCAAACACACCAGGTTCCTTGCCAACTTTGGAAAGCCTTGTGTCTAAAAGCAGATCCAAACAACTGTTCTAAAGAAAAATACTTTTTTTTTTTTTGCAAGTCAAATTTGCTGTAACCCTCCTTGGTTTGACCATCCTGAGCAAGGCACGTTCAAAGCAGGCTGCAACTGCTCAGAGACTGATGGGGTATTTGGGCTTGCAGTTACTTGCAGGAATTTGGATTATTACTCATCCTTTAAATCTGAGACATTCTATACCCATGCCACTCCTAATTACAGAAGCCACATAAATTTGTGATTCCTTGTAGATGGTTTTTAATGGATCCTGTTATGTGAGATAAAGATTTTTCACACAGACATGTAATATACTTTTGGCTTCCTGGCCTAGTTCCCACACTTGAACTGTTGGTGCTTTGACTTAGCTGCAGGAAGCTGCTGACCACACTCCTGCTCTGCAGATATCTGTTGTGCTCTGCACATCTCTGTTGTTTAACAGAGCAAATCAGGAAATGATTTTTCCCTTAAGAGAAAATTTCCTCCAAATGAAAAACAAACCACTTTATAAAGAACTGTTTTGTCAAAATTGGCCAGGTTTTTGTTGGAAAAATCTGAAAAGCAAGTCTGCATAATGATATGAAGAAATAGTGTGAAATAGGGACAATGGACATAGATTGTGATGGTATAGGTCTGCTCAAGGAATGTGGGTATGGTGACTGGTCATATAGCCATACAGCTTTGAGGAGACTCCTACTCTTCTTCCTCTAACAAAGGGGCTATTTATAAAAAGGATGAGACATTCCAATGTTATCTAGAGGGAGTGCTAAGTCTCCTTGCTGGAAAAGATCAGATGGTCACAAGAACATGAATCACCTACAAACCTGCAAGACCACCATATTCCAGGCAAAGGACTGATAAGCTAATTAACATACAAAGCGAGAGTAAGCGGGGTTTAGGTAACGAATATGTATAGGCGTTAATTGAATATTCATTTGTTTTATTGTATAAATGTGAGATGGTTGGTCACTTCGGGCACGCACGCTTGTGGAGGAGCGATCCCCCGTGCATCTGTGTGCAATAAACATACCTACTTTATAACTTTCAAGTTATAGAGTTTAATTCCGTATGTCAATAAGAGCTTAGATGAGGGAGTCACAGCTTAGGTGGGTACTCTGCTGTAAGGACAGCTTCAGGACTGACTTCAAGATGAGATTCATCTCCCTTCTTAGGTGCTGTGAGCCTGCCAGTAAGGCTGGAAGATGCCCTCTAGGACACATGGGTCTAGCAGTGTTTTGCAACCACCCAAGCTACAACCCCACAGGGCCAGTTTGCCCAGAGGGGCTAAGACACCCCCTGCACCACAGCAGGGAGACTAGGAGGGTATTTTGCTCTGGGGCACCCTGGGGCCACCCTTTCCCAGGGACGTGCAAGTAGCTGGACAGTCTCACTGATTTTAATGCAATTGCTCACAAGTGACATCAGAATCAGGCTAGATAAGTCCCATTCCTACTGCTGGCTGTATAAAGATTCCCATATCAAAAACAGTTTTCCTTATGATATTCAGTGCTGCTTTTCCCAGTTCTGGCCAGCCCCCAGCCTCCCAAAATGCCTACAAATTATAGATGAAGAGTCTGAGAGGAAGAGAGGAAAAACCCAACCCTCTCAGGGCTCACAAGAGCTGCAGCTCAGTTTGTGCTCCAGAGGAAAGAGATCGTCTTGCTGTATCAGAAATAGTGCAGCTGCCCAAGCCACTGAAATATTAACATGCTGCATCAATTTATGTGCTTCCTGAATGCATTATATTTTACTTCTATCAGCCATTTGTTTTTCCAGACTTGACATTGGCAGTTTCAGTTCTACTGCTAAAACGCACCTTGCACTCAAAATATTTCCTGTTCTTGTTCCTTCCCAGTAGCTTACAGAAACTGTGAGAGATCAGACAGCAATGGAAACTGTGGACACATCCTCCCACAGTTGCTTAGCAGCAGAAAAAACAGACAGCTGCTGTTGCTGAGAAGCAGCATACATGCTGAAACCACCACTTGCCCGGTCCCTCTGCCGAAAGGGACCCTATAGGAGAGCCCAGCCAACAGAGGAGGGAGTGAGACCCATCTCTGTGCGATATTGATAAAACCATTTCACTTACCCTCAGGGTCACCTCCCTGCACCCTCTCTTCTAGCAGACTCACCCTCCCACATCCAGTAGCAGGACCAGTGGGAACACTTCTTTGAGAACTTGTGTGCCCAGGTGCTGCTGGACCTAGGATCCCCAGCACCTTGGCCTCTGCACATACCATCACTGTGCCCTGAGCTAAGGGCACCCTCCATGGGACCACCCTACCCCATGCCTTCCTCTGCCTCTGTGTCCCCTGAGCAAACCCAGCTTCACCCAAGGCCTGGACTGCAGTGCTTAAAAAGCAACATGGTGTCTTGCAGGAGGAAGACATCTGGATAAATACAGACAGAAACCTATTGAAAGCACAGGAACATTTCCCTTCACCTAAATAAATCCAAACAGATTTCAGCTGTGTGGCCTCCAATTAGACTGTTGTTGTGATCAGGCTCTATGTAAGCTACAGGTGACTCCACACTTGTATCAAATTTAGCTCCTGCTAATCTTTAGATCATGTAAAATTTTTTATAAGTGTTTACAAAAAAATAACTATGCTGCTCATAAGGCACTAAATACAAACCATGGAAGGGGAAGTCTAGGAAGTGCACTTGGTGAGAAGACCATTAACGGTTATGTCATGAATCAAATACTGTCAGAAAGGTACATCAAAACAGATCGAGGTAAGTATAGTACACCGCTATAATACTAGTGGGAGCAAAGTTAGTCAGACCAACATTTCAGGTGCTTTAAGGCCAAGTGAATAACAGAAATAACCATCAATTTAACCAGCAGCTCCCCAAAACACAGAGGGATTTAAATTATTAAACAAATGCTCTTTGACTACTTTATAAAGCTGGATCTATAACATGAAAAATCACTCAGTTTGAGTGACAAATAATATCTGTTATTTGATCACAGTTAACAGTACACAAATTTATCACTTGTTTCTTAGATTTTTTTTGTGTTGCTGAAGCTCTTGCTCTGTGGGCATGTTCACAGTTGTCAGATGCACATGCCTGGCCTGCACATCCCAGTACACATACATGCCATCACTGCATGGCATAGTCTCCTGCTACTAGAGGCATTGAAAGTTGTCAAATCAGTCTAAGCAGTGACTATTCTTATGCTTCTCTTCCCCTCCATATTATATGGATTCATCTTATGCTAATCCTGCTATTACCTGGTTGACACCAATAAGAGGTGTGAACACAGCTGTGCAGCAATTCCACAGTCTGTTTATCCTGAATAAGGCATTCAGGTTTAGCTGTTGATGTCTGCTCTGACACTTCTGGGAATACAGGGTCCTGAGTGCAAACAGTCTGCCTAGAGTGAAGGGATTTTTAATCAGGTTGCTCACTAGCATACTGGATTACCATCCTCCCTTACAGACATTTTTCCTGAAGTGTTGTACATTTAATTGTAACTAAAAGACTAAAGAAGATCATCTTTGAAGCCTCTGCAATTACTTTGTCTAGACTGTAGTGTATTGTCACAGCACTATCCAAACTAGCTGGCTACAACAAGGCTTTTACCATCACATGCCAGGTTAAATTCATTAAGTAGTTCCTGCATCTTGCCCCAGCACAGCCACCAATCCCCCACAAGGTTTCAAAAGTTCATCTACTGTCTGTGCTGTTTCTTCAGCCCAGTCCACCCTGCTTCTTGCCTCTGCTACGTCCAGATTCTTCCTTCTCCAGGCTCCTCTTCCAGCCAGCCTCACCTCATCCAGGCCCCCTCCTACATCCAGGGTGCTCTCTCACCTCCCTCTACTTCCTCCAGGTCTCTCTTCATGCAGCATTCCTCTTCCATACCCCTTAGAGCTATTTAACTACTTAGCAGGAACCAGCCACAGCTGCACATTATCCACATCAGCCAACCCACTGCCTCTGAAGCAAGCCCACAGCTGTATATTATCAATATTAACCTGCCTTCATTCCTCTATAATTCCTCTACAATTCCCCCCCCTTTTTTTTTCCTTAACATTTCACACTTTATGTATTTAACAATTATCACAACCTTTTCACAATCAAACTTCTCATACAGTCCAGACAACTTGTCCCTGAACTCATACACATATTCCTCCACTGCATTCTTTGCATCATTTCTTTCTTTCTCCAGTTGATCTTGCATAATCCTCTTTCCCTCTATTTCAACATAGATATTGAGGAGATCCTTTCCTAACTGCCAAACCAAGTTAGCTTCAGTAGGTCGTTCCACATTCTTCACTTTTATCTTGGGCTTTTCAGCTTCTGGGGGCTGATCACCTTTCTTCTCATCTGCTTTCTTGACATCTGGGATTTTGTTTTCCTCAGAGAGAAGTTCTGATGAGCTTATAGTACCTCATCCTTTCACCTCCTGGGTCACGCCAGACAGTAACCTGAGGGAGCTTTCAGCAGCAGCAGCTCTAGAATACAGCACTAGCACATCATTCCGTGTCCTGAAAAGATTCTCAACATCCTTGTGGTCACCCATTTCTTCTACGTGTGGGGACACCTTCAATGAGCACATAAACATCGGCAAGAATACTGCCAGGCCGAGCAGTAGCAGGAGCCACCCACAGCACTGCACTGCTCCTACGCCTTGCCACAGCACAGCCATCACTGCTGTCTAGCCGGACCCACTCTGGCCCTGCCACAGGCCACTGCCACGTCTGATCATATATTCTGCCATTGCTGCCCATCACCCTCAGTCTCTTAGCTCCACAGCAGTCAGGCTTCCTTCTCTTTGATCCCAACGTCTCACCTCTACCAGTGTCTGATCCAGATCCCCATGCTCTCCCCTCCTATTTCAACATAATCCGGATCACAGGCTATCCCCCCCTGTCTCTGCTATATTAGGCACCAAAGTCACCACTTCAAAACTTCAAATAACCCCTGGCACAGCCATCACCACTGTTGCTGCTCATTACACTCAGTCTCTACAGTGTATGGCATTTTTTAATTTTGCCATGCACAGGCTGTTTGCAATTGATACAGAAAGAAGGGAAGAAGGAAAAAAAATGGAAGGAAGGAAATATGGCATAGTAATATCACTGGAGCATTAACTAAGCTTTTGGATATGTGAAGAATATTCAGCATGATGAAGCACTCATCTCTTTGTATGATTTTCAGATGTTTTTCCAATACAAACACTGATAGTCATAACAACACAACACTAATTAATCAAGATAGCCAAGCTATTTCTTCCTTACTCATTTGTAAAGTGTGACATAGCTGTTTACACAGCACTCTAAAAAACACAGGTAGCAAGAACCCATTGAAAAGGCAGTACTTTCATAGCATTCACTTGGTTTGCTCTTGAATACACTGCATTCTTTATAAAACAGCAAACTGAGCAAGACAGGAATCTACAAATTCTAAGAGACTCTTGCAAAAAAACCTGACACTTAATGTACATCTGCAATTATAAAGGTTGTGTGAAAGCTGTAAAATAAACTGCAACCCTGGAGGATCTGGTTCTGCACATCTACTCACTTACAAACCAAGAGGAGCTGACAAAAAACTCTTTATATGAAGCTAAGAAAGCACTGAAAACTGAAAAACAGACTCCTATGTTCTTTGTGTATCCAAGCAATTTCCCAGAAAGGTTTTAAATTTTACAGTTGGCTTTTGTACTGAAAAGAAGAGAAAGATAGTAACCTTTACAGTGAGCGACAGCTCTGTGAAAACATAATACTGTGTGAAAACTTATTATATTACATACTACATCATGAGGTGGTTTAATTAATTAGACAATATTAGTTTCTGTTGACATCAAGAGTATTCTTACTTTTCCAAAACAAAATATAGACAGTTTTGCAATCAGAACATGTTTTTCACCAAAGGAAAAAATAGGTAATTATGTTTTAACATCATGGCCCTGATTCTTAGGTTGTATTAACTTGCATTCTGCAAGAGATTAGTGGAATGGATTTTACCTTGGATCTCGACCAGCCAGAACTTCCTCTGTATTCAGAGAATTATGGTTTCTTTATATTACAAGAAAAAACAAGATGTGTCAGAGCTGTGAATTGGGTACTCCATCAGCATAATTTGTTGGATAAATAAAGTTGTCTGGCAGCTAGAGAAAGGCCTGGGAGATACATCTCCTGGGTTATGTGCCCATTTTTGCTACCAGCATACTTTACAAACACTCCGCAATCTCATAACTTTCATGTGCCTCTGTCTCCTGCTTTATGAATAAGGCCAATGACAACTTCAGCTTTATAAGGAGTTTAGGGAGAAATGGGTAAAAGGTATTATCTTAATCCTATAGCTTAGCATTGTTATCATTACTGAAAAAAACGGTTGCAATTTTGCAGGAAGGAAACTAAATAAAAATTTTAGTAGATTATGTGTTCTGGATCACATGGCAGAGGAGGTTTTTCACAGTGACAGTTCAATTGACATAAAATCACAGAAAAGTAGAACTGGAAAGGATTTCAATTGCATTCCCATGCTATAAGGCCATATCAAGCATAACCACACCATCCCAGACAGTATCTGCACAGGGGCAGGGACATAGGGATAGGGAAGACAGGATTGCCACAGTGTTCCTAAGTAATCTATTCAGACACTAACTACCTCTGTAGTTAAAAAAGTTTTCCTCCTATCTAACTTTGCTGACATTAAGTTAGTTAAATCTTATCCCACTCTTACTGAATTTAGCAAGCAATTGATTTTTGTCCTTTGTTCCAGGTATAGGTAATATGTCCCTTTTCAGTCCTCTTTTTTCTATTCAGAATAAATCCAGCTCCTCACAAGCTGTGTTTTCTCATTGTTACCTCTGAGCTTCTTTGGACTTTCTCTTATTTGTTTATAACTTTAAGTTCTGAGTCCAAGTGTAGAAACTTCACTCATCTGAGAGGCCTCACCCAAGCAAATGCAGCAGTTACCTCCCATGACTTTCACATGATGCTCCTGCTAATATCTAATGGTATAACATTTGCCATTTTTGCAACAGCCTCACACTGTTGGCACCACTACAACCCTGATGTCCTGTAGCAGGACCACCACCTACCCAGTTTGCATTTCACACTGATCTCTGCTTCCTAGCTATTGTATGTCACATCCGTCTTTCTTAAATGTCATTTGCACATTTTTAATCCTTTTTCCAGTCCAGAAAGGCCGCCTTTTTTTCTTATCCTGTCCTCCAAAGTCCTGGCAATCTTTTTCAGCTAATATTGTAGATGTGCCCTTTATTCCCTCATCAAAATTATAACTGAAAATACTGAACATAGAGAGTACTCAAATACAGACCACTGTAGACATCAACAGAACATTCAATTATTGCTGGCACCTTTCTGAATACAACTTTTTCAGCTAATTATGAATCAAACATAATGCACATCATATGTCCTTAATTTACTCACCATGAGGAAGAAAGTTATATTGTCATGAGACAGAGAACACAGAATAATAGTTCTTTAAATGAAAGCCTATTGCAATGTTGAAAATAAGGACTATTTTAGTTATATTTTCATCATATTTTAACCTTAAAAAAAGACAGAAATGAACTGAGTTGAAGTTATCCATTACTGTTTATATACTTAATTGCAAAGCTCTTGTACTGGGGCAGCCAGTACTTCCACAGCCACTGAATTTTTAATTTCATTTTCATGAATGTGGGTGTATCCTAGTGAATTTTAAATATAATGTGTCACTGAATTCGAACTGGCCCCGGTTCAGGGCTGGCTGTGTCTTTAATCTCTTTCACTCTCTCCTGGAGCATTTAGGTGGCTGGGCTCCTGTCTCCACCCCCTTATAGCAAAACCTTGTAGCTCATCCCTCATTCTCGGGGCAGCAGCCTCTCCCCTGCTGAATGCATTTGCCTCATGGACTCAGCCTGACGCAGCTGCCTTGCAAGACATCCTTTTGGGAGCATTGATTCCCAAAACAGGCTTTTCAGAATAGCATCATTAGTTTCTAGAGATTACCACAGCAAACAGCCCACAATCCCAGAGGGAGAAAAGGCTCCTCTAGTTCTGCGTCCTGGGGGGGGGGGGGGGGGGGGGGGGAAGGAGGTTTGGTGCCCCATTTACCCAGCCTCAGAGACTTGCAGCGGGGAGCTGTGCCAGCTCTTACAGACTGGCTCCAGCCCACTCTGCATCCCTGTTCATGCCTCAGTTTTGCTGCCAAACGATCTGCCCGCCTCAGCGTCAGGCACCAGGGCTGGGCAGGGAGCAAAATGCTTTCCACATCTGCACTCCAATTCAGTGCAGGGACTCAGGCTTATCTGACCCTGCATCAGCACAAACAGCACAATTACCCTGGCAACTTCAGCAGCAGCAGGTGAAACTTCACATTTGACACACATCAAAGAATTGGAGCCCAAGTTAAACTTCCCAATCCAGTCCCATTTCAAAAAGCTTTGGGTGCTATTGCTCCCAATGTGGTACACTTGTGGCGTATGAAGGCATGGACTCAGGTTGTGGTGCAACCAGAGACACTATTGTACAGAGAAGCTCATATTTATATCTCTGAGCCTGGATACAAATTCCAGCTGTATGTACCACCAGGCTCAGGGCAGAAACCATTCATGCAGTTACATAGCTATATATCACTACAAGCATGCAGACACCTTTTTGCTACTAGATAACCATATTTATCTTTCTTACTTTCCTTCACAATACCCAGCTGTTCTCTCATCTCCTGCCAGGTCAGACATTCTCCATCCTCCTCTCATATATCTCTCTTCAGACATTCTCTATCCTCCTCCCACATACACTTTGCATTACAGAATCATGGTTATACAGCATGGCAGCATTGGAGCTGGAGACAACTGCTGGCACTGGGGCACATGCTCTACCATCTAACCTGGTTCATCCTCAGAAGTGCAGGAATTACGAATTACGTGGTTGTACAGAGAAACTTCCACTGGTAACAGAGACACATGCAGAGAAAATCAGTTTGTCAATACAGTCCTTTCCCCCTTGTAGTGCTGATGTGGTTTGTGCCTGCATCCAGCTTCCCTAAAACCAAACTAAAACCATCTCCTTGCCTTTCTCCTTTTGAAATTGAAATTGAAAGTGTGTAAAACATCTAAATGGCATAATCTGACTCCTGTTTTGTACTGATTTAACAACTTACTGTTGGTGGAGGCTCCTCCTCCTCCTCCTCCTCCTCCTCCTCCTGCTTTTCCGGAACCCATTTTCTGTTGACATTGAAACTGTTGATCCGATTTACCAAATGGAATTGGCCGAACTACAGACTTGTGACTCGCTGAAAGATGCATTCAAATCAAGCAGCCTTACTAATTTTTATGCATCTCTCCCCTCAGAGACATATCATAATCTCAGGAACCACGCACTCAAAATTGCAACCATCTTTGGCAGCACCTATGTCTGTGAGCAGACTTTTTCCTGAATTAAATATCTGAAATCTCCAATCAGATCCAGACTAACTGATGAACACTTGCATCACTTGCTATGACTAGCAGTGACAAATATGGAACCTAACATTGACCATCTCATTAGCCAAAAGCAGGCCCATGGTTCACATTGAAATATTATTTGTGTTTGTTGATTACAATTGTTCTTAATTTTAAATATTGCATTCTTTTTCCTGTTTTTTGTGCACTACTACAAATAAAATATGTGCAGTGTGCATAGGAATTCGTTCATTTTTTTCCAAACCATAGTCCGGCCCCCGACAGTGTCTGAGGGACAGTGAACCGGCCCCTTGTTTAAAATGTTTGAGGACCCCTGCAGTATGTTAATGTTAAGTCTGCTCTCAAACACCCCATCTGCTCTGCAGATGTTTCCTCTCAGATGCTGCTGCAGATTAAAGACATCACAGGGACCAGGGGAACGGCAAAACAGTGTTTTCAAGTTGCTTGCTAGTTGTGGATGTGCATAATTTGCCTTAAGTACAAGAAAATCCCACATGCAAGCCATCCAGCCAACCGGGGAAGTGCCAGTTGGTAGGTGCAAGCATGTTACCATATGCAAAGCCAACCATTAGGTTGCTCAAAAAAACTCTCTAACATGTTTTCTCCTCTAGCCCTATTGCTGTATAGAGCACCTTGTGCATTTTCTTAGCCTTCAGTTGACCTCCACATGACAGTTAAGCCTGTAGTGCACAATTCATTTCACTCACTAAGAGGCACATACAAGAGCTGACAGCTCAATATGCCCTGGAAATAGTTTATTATAAGGATAACAAGTTTTTGGTTTGCTACTTGTGCTTCTTGCCCTCATTTTCTGGCATTTTAGTTATTATAGCTATTTAATCAGGGTAGAGGAAGATAAAAACATTTTGCCATCAGTCACAGCTGGTAAAAGTAAAAAAGTAATTTTAAGTCATTTTTTTTGCCATTGGTGGAGAGGGGTCAGAAATTTGACCCTTTGAAAATGTTGAGATGTCTTTGGCAGACAGGGAGAGCAGATGATCTCCCAGGCTTCTTCCAGCCACACAGTTCTCTGATTCTGTGTATAATGAAGTAACTTCCTAAAGCCATTTGTGCTGCCTGCACTTATAGATATGGTTAATTAATGAGATTGTCCATTAATAATAAAGCAGAACATTGCTATGGAGAGAATATTGTACTTATTTCCAACAACCCTCCAGAGTTTTGTGGTATGCAGGATTCTGCTGCTCTTAATAAATAATATATAACTCTGATATTCTATAATATTATGCCACTAAAGAAGATCTCTAATCAATTCTGCTCATCATCTTTCACCTGCTATATAATTGTTGTGGTTTGTTTAGAGAGGATTACTTATCTCCCCTTGCCTCCTTCATAAAACAATCTCTTTTGACTGTTATATCACTCCTTTTTCCAAGGGGACAACATTTATATTGCACCTGATATATTATCCAATATCCAAATGAAAGGATGAACTTGGCCAGCACATCTTCACATCTCCACATTCATCATGTTCCTAAATGTTTGAACATGTCCATACTGAAATGCATAGTTTAAGTTACTTTGTAGTAACACACTGTATTGTTTCCTCTCACCTATAAGAGAACCTGAGGAACCTGAATGTGCACAAGTCCATGGGACCTGATGACATGCATCTATGGGTCCTGAGGGAACTGGCCCTTTTGACATGCCTGAGGAAAAGGATGTCATCCAGAGGGACCTTGACAGGGTAGAGAGATGGGCCCATGTGAACGTCATGAAGTTCAACAAGGACAAGTGCCAGGTCCTGCACCTGGGTCAGGGCAATCCCAAACATGGATACAAGCTGGGCAATGAGTGAATTGAGAGCAGCCCTGTGGAGAAGGACTTGGGGGTACTGGTGGATGAAAAACTGAATATGAGCTGCCAATGTGTGCTTGCAGCCCAGAAAGCCAATTGTATCCTGGGCTGCATCAAAAGAAGCATGGCTAGCAGGTCAAGGGAGGTGATTTTCCCCCTCCACTCCCATGAGACCCCACCTGGAATACTGTGTTCAGCTCTAGGGCCCCCAACATAGGGACATGGACCTGCTCAAGCAGGTCCAAAGGAGAGCCACAAAGATGATCAGAGGGCTGGAGCACCTCTTCTATGAAGAAAGGCTGAGAGAGGTGGGGTTGCTCAGCCTGGAGAAGAGGAGGCTCTGGGGAGACCTTATAGTGGCCTTCCAGTAGTTAAAGGGGGCCTACAGAAAAGATTGGGAGAGACTCTTTATCAGGAAGTATAGTGATAGGATGAGGGGTAAAGGTTTTAAACTGAAAGAGGGTAGATTTAGATTAGGTATTTTAGGAAGAACTTCTTTACTGTGAGGGTGGTGAGGCACTGGAACAGGTTGCCCAGAGAAGTTATGGATACCCCATCCCTGGAAGTGTTCAAGACCAAGTTGTATGGGGCTTTGAGCAACCTGGTCTGGTGGAAGATGTCCCTGCCCATGGCAGGGAGAGTGGAACTATATGATCTTTAAGGTCCCTTCCAACCCAAACCATTCTATGATTCTATGAATTAGCAATGTTTAAGAAGGTAAACCAGAGCCAATGCCCTTTTTAGCAGCTCACACTTGAAAATGTGGTAGCATACAAAGATGATGTAATGTAAAAAAAGGAAATTTCAGAAAACTAATTTTTTTTCTGCTTTACCCTGCAAAACCTTTTTTTATTTGAGGTGAGGAAGGCAGAGGTATATGAGATGTGTTCAGAGAATAATTTGGCCCATGCCATACAGTGCAATCTCATTTGGATTTGGATATCTGGGAATGCAAGACCACTATATTTCCATGCAAAAAACAGTGGCAACTCTTGTCTTATGACACTTATCTGACACGAGTAGGATCTAAACGTCTGGAGTAGGAGCTCAATAATTTGCTTTCCTGAAAAAGGAGTATTTTTTTAAACCATTGATATGTTCTGACATGATGTCAGATTGTATCAGGGCATTTTCCATAAACCAGTTTTGCATATGTGCGAGATGCTGTCCACAACAGGCTCACAACTGAACTAGATAAATATTTAAATTATTTAAGTATTTAATTTATGGGCTGTTCACAAATATCAATTTCTATTCTCTCGGATATCCCAGGATAATCCAGTGTGTCTCCTCCTCTTCCCCATGACTAATTGTCTGCAACCTAAATATATAGATGAGGTCTGTATTCTGTGTGCTTACCCGCAAGGGCATTATCAATGAAGAAAGGTCTCCTGTTTGGTTTTCACCAGTCTTGCTCAACATGAAGATAGAGTACACTTTTAAATCATAGCTATGCTGTTGTTTGAAAAGAGCTGTTAGAAAAACTAAACATAAAAAATGTATTCTCTGTCATCTAGGAGCTGATCTCAATCCTACCTCAGGCAATGGAAAAACTTCTGTTAGTATAGGTGGGGCAGAATCAACACTTCTGGGAGAAATCTGGGCTTTTCTCCATCTCCATTTTCTGTCTGTATGGTGGGGCTCCCCTTTTCTCCTGACTTCTGATTAAGATAACAAGGGGTTCCTCTGAGTTTCACCCAATTAAATTTTAAACACCCCTTGTAACTGAGACATGAATATTCATGTCAAATTCTCCCAAGAAAGATGGGGGGAAAATTATCTGAACAAAATTCTCCAAGACATACAATAGTGTCTTTAAAACACCATGTGTCATGAAGTTCGAACAAGATATTGACAATGCTCAAACTGATGAGACATTTTACAATGGGCACCAGGAATCATAAAAACTGTATAGGTCAAGAATCAACTGTGGTGAAAAAGGCTGCATATACATAAAGTAGCATGTTGTCCTAACAGTTCACAAGATTTCTGAGACTTATTTAGCTCTGCCCTTGTGAAAAGTGATGAGCCCAATCCAGTCACAGCTGGCAACTGGACAAAGTGATGTAAACCATAACAGCAGCAACTGCTTTATGAATCTGCAGGTGGGGATGCCCAGTGTGCTCTGTCCTTCTGCAGACATGGCCACACAAGGGTAGAGAGGGGCAGGATCAGACCCAGAGAGGCTCAGTGCTACTGCAAAATTTGTCATGGACAGTGGGAAATCCCACTTATTGCCCAGTTCTGTAGCATGCAGACCCACTCTACCAATTCCCTCATGCCTTGCAAGGGACAAAAGAGGTGCTAGTTTAATGCCATGATGGGAAACAAACTGCCAACATCCCAGGTTGGCACTGCACGGGAAACACACTGCAAGGAGAATTTCAAGCTAATTCTAAACATCAACTGATCAATCTGTTAAACAAAGATGCCTAAACCAGACTCAAAATAGCACTGAGGAGCTTCAGTGCTGTATACATGGGTTTCAGGTACCTACCTGCTAGAAAACAATATTTTAAAAAACCTGTCTAACCTGCTGAGGTGTCGCGACGGAGGGAAGACACAGTCACTCAATATGAGTGATCAGCAGACTTTGTTTATTGTCTCTTACAGTCACCTTTTATGCCTTCTTATAATTAGCTCATACATATTACAAAAGTTAAGCTCATTATTGGTTAGTTGCCTAAATACCAAGCCCGCCCCTAGTTTCTCTTCTGTAGTTATCTGTTCCCACCTGCAACATTCTTTTCCCACCAAAATCTTCCTGTTATTGTGTAACAAGGACAGCCAAAGACAGTGCATTTTTGCTTTACTTCAGATAAGCTGAGAGCAATGTGCATTTTTGTCCAGCCAGCTGGACTATGTCTATGTGACCCTTTTCAGCTAGCCAGTTTTCCACAATTCCCCCGTTTTTATTTTGGGCGACATAGGCTTGGTTGACCATTTTCAATAACAGCGTTTTAACACAGGAAAATACACAGCCAACTTATAAAATCTCAGTTCAGAAGTGTAATTCCAGAAATACTTTAAAAATAAAGTTAGCTTGAAGCTTTAATTTAGATGCTCTTTCTGTTCCAGTGATATAAAAAGTTTAAAAAATTCAAAGGTAATTTTAAAGTTCTGAACATGGACTGATGCAAGCTCAAAACCCAAAAAGAAACCAAACTGATGTTTGACTAGGAATATTTGCAAATATTTTAGTGGAAAATCCCTGACCATTAACAATTTTCCGTCCAAATAACAACTGTCCTTATGCAACCAACCAGTCCATACATTTTCTGAAGAATACCTCATTGATATCAAGGAATTAACAAAGGGAAGAAATTAGTTCTAAGCTATATACATTCATAAGTGGATTTTTCAATAGTTACATACAGATTTACACACTAAGCCATAATGGCTTGTAGGTGATACACACAAGAAGAGTACGTTGCTTATCTGTCTGAATGTCTATGCTAAATTTGACAACTATGCCACAAGCCAAGCCTACATGGGTGCTGTATGTTATGCACGTTCCTTAACAAACAGAAGTATAATAGGTAAATTCCCAAGATCTAATCCCCAACCTAATTATATTATTTTGTAGCCAATTAAGGAAAATAACACAAATGTGCATATCTACATGTGCACACACCTTTTAGTTCAGAACCAATCTGTGATAAAAGGCCTTAGCCTTATGGCATCATCGAATCTTAACGAGTACAGTAATTAAAAATGCAGTCTTACTGTAAGTGCAATTTATGCTGACATTCCCTCAAATGCTACACGTGAGTATTTCTCACTCAACTGCCTCAAGTTAAAATAGTAGTATTTGTTAATATGTATTAAAAAAACATTAATTCTCTACAATAGCAGTTGACTTCTATAACACTGTGTAAGCAAAAGAGGCTTAAGATGGGTTTTCTGAATACTAACAATTTATTTTAGACTGTCTAAACTCAGGTCTTGAAAGATTTCACTCTGCCAGACATAGAAACACTGTTGCACTCCAGTTGTGATATCCCTTTTCCCAAGTTGTCACATGCACATCTCGCTCAAGCAACATTATTGTTTAAGTTTCTCTCTGCTACATAAAAGCATATTGCACTTGTAGATATAAAAGACAGCACCCTTACTTAGATTATTACCTTATTACCTCATAACTCTTAGTATACCTTGTATCTCTGATTTCATCACTTCAAAAATTCACCAGAAGCAGATAAAACCACAGCCTCAGACTAAACTACACCTTAACTGCTGATTCAAATAAAGGCATTTTCTTCAGATATGCCTAATGCTTACAAATAATTTTGGCTGGTTTTGATCAAAAAACTATTATTACAATATTGATCAAAAATAATAATCCCGTTTGCAAAATGCCTTTAAGCCAGCCTCCTAGTCCCAACCAATTTCCACATTCAGAATACAGCATAAATACAGAATACAGAATAAATTATCTCCATCAAGGCAAAAAACCTTCTCTTTAAGCACAGAGATGTTTGCTAGGTCAAGGCAGAAACCCATTTCTTGTAGGGGACATCTGAAGCACATTTTTTTTTTTTTTTTCGTGGGTTTGTAATCAATTCCGTATTTTTCCTTGAGAAGCTTAAGCTGTTCCTCTTGTTTCAGGAGTGTTTCCAACTCTGAGTTGTCGAATAGGTCTGTATTTCCCAAAAATATCATACATTTCCTCCGCTGTGAGTTTATACGGCAGGTTCCGAATATAAAGGATCCGACTGACCTCTGGGGGCAGCCAGATGTTAGCTCGCTTGGCCGCTTGCATCGCCATGGCGCCGATCGGAGGCGGGGGGGGTGCCGCCTTGGAGAGAAACCTCAGATATCCACACTGAGGCACTTGAAATACCAAAATCACTTGCAGTTTCTGGCAAAAACAACCTTAGCAACAGTAGCTATGCTATCTTGCATGCCAAATAGCACCACTCTCTTGGGTGGCATGACTATCTAGGTACCTATCTCCTTGACTATTGGATCTTCAGGATTCAGAAATTAAGTGCCCCTGTGCCTAAATCCCCTGAAGAGTATTATTTTTTTATGCATACCAGAACACACCTAAGACAAACCAAGAGTCTACATCTATTCTAGTGAAGAAAATGGTTTCTTTAGCCCTCAGGGCAGCTAGCACAGCACAGCATGCACTCAGTTTCACCCCCCTTGCCTCCAAAGCTGAGGGCCAAAACCCTACCAGGGCTCTACTAATGGCTCAATATTATGGACAGTCACATGCTGCTGCCCAGGTCTGCATCTGGCCATGTTTAGTTTGTTAGTACATATCCCCTGTCCTGAACAGCTCTGGCCAGTACATTAGGATGCTCCTGGCTTTGCTCCAGACTGTTGGTTAGGGCGTTTGCCTGGGAGCATCCTATAGGGGTGTGAAGAAATACAATTTCATTTCAGATCATGTTTCCCTGATCTCAAATATAAACAGCAAAAAAAAAAAATTAGATAAAAACTGGAGATTCACGTTTTTATTTTTGCAGCACAGTTGATTCACATTTTGAGGTTTTGCAGTGCAGTTGGAAGTGCATGGAGGATGGCACTTATGACAGGTAAACTGTCCCTGTAGTTCCTTGCCCAGCTTCCCATTGCCTTCTGCCAAGGCTACCACTGCTGCTCAGTGGCAACTTCTTCTGTTAAACTTTGTTTAGTTTTGTTGGGTTTTTTTTCCCATTCACAGACAGATTAGAGCTACAGGAATATATTGACATGAGCTGTGCTCATTCCCCACAAGACAGAACAAGAGCTCTTCTCAAAGCTATTGCAAGCTGTAAGCTTCCATAGCCTTCAGAAGGCACCTCTGTCTCCTAAGCGTAGGAAGGAGAAGTATGAAATGGGATCCTGTCTAGAAAGGATTTTGATTTCCTGATCTGCTCCAACGACACAGGGCCTGCACTGGAAGTACTTGCCCTTCACACCATGCTTGGGAAGGCCCACAAGCACTGTGAACCCTGCAGAGATCAGTTGCTTGAATGAAAAACTGCTCTGGGGTCCCGCCTGAGGGATGAGGAGGGGTTCATAATAATGTCTTTCAGTGCTGCTGTGTTTCACGCTGTACTGTGTAGCGGTTATGGAAGATAAAACTTCCCAGAGCTCCTTCAACAACAGCATGAATTAATGAATAACCTCAGTCTGGGCAGAGATATGGAAATGCACCCTTATGAGCTCTGCTCTCAGCCATTTGAGCTGAGGAGCAACAATAGCGATATGTCGGCTGGGGAGGATTAAGGAGGGAGTGCAAGGATAAAAAACCAAGAGAATGGGACAAGAAGGAGGAAAAGAAACTTTCTCATGATTAGGAATGATTGATGATCACATGAGAAGTGGGTTTGAATATGACTTCCTTTATGGGAGCAGGGTATGCAAGAGTGAGAGAAAGAAGACAGAGACAAGTGGGTTTTCACATTTGTGAAGAAAAAAACTTCTCAGAAAGAAATAGGCTTGGAGATAGTGAAGAGAGAAGACAGATGAAGAAGGATATGGGTAGGACCTGATGAGTTTCTGCCAAGTCCTCTTACTTTTATGTGCTCTATCACCATCTCTGTTGCAGGGGAGTCAAAGGCCGATATCAGTTACAGGACCCTACTGCACAAAATGTTATACTAGAAAACACAGAACTGTCACTTAAGGGGAACATGCCAGGCTGACAAATCCCAAGTATGTGGGCCAGGTCCATCTTCTGCCACCCTACCTACCAGTGAGCAGCTTCCCCTTTTTGCATCTGTCCATGAGCATGAGTTTCTTCTTGCTTCTCTGAGTAGATCAGCCCCAAAACCCAGTCTTCAGGGAGGAGGACAGACTCTAGGACAGCCAATATGGCCAAAGATGATTTTTTAAAATTAATTTTTTTTTGGGGGGGGAGGAAGAAGGAGGGAGAGAAGAAGGAAGGAAAAAAGGAGAAAAGGTGGCAGCAGGAATGACAGAGAAGGTTGTAAAGGGAAAAGAAAAGAAGATATGGTAAGACTAAGAAGAGCAAAATCTTCTAAAAGTCAGTATAAGTGTGAGCAAAGGGATAGCCCCAGTAGCAATACACAGAAGGTGAATTAATGGAGAGTGGAGGTTGCTGGAAGGGCAAACAGAACTCTCTTGGGGTTTTTATGCAAATATTATTTTACTATTTAATTACATGTTCTGCAGCTGTATAAAAGATGGGTCTGTTGTGTGAAACCCCATTACTCCTGTGAAGTGTGCTCAATATCATGATATTTAGCATACCTTATTCCTTGGCAGCCCTCCTGTACATTGCTGTGCCAATAATGTTATTGAAAACAAAGAGAAGGCAACTTGGCCATTTATTTGATATCTGTCGTGGTTTAACCCCGGCCAGCAACCAAGTACCACACAGCCACTTGCTCACTCCCCCTCACCCAGAGGGATGGGGAGGAGGATCAGAAAGGAATGTAAAACTCAAGGGCTGAGATAAGAACAATTTAATAGGTAAAGCAAAAGCCATGCATGCAAGCAAAGCAGAACAAGGAATTCATTCACTACTTACCATGGGCAGGCAGGTGTTCAGCCATCCCCAGGAAAGCAGGGCTCCATCACACATAATGATTACTCGGGAAGACAAACGCCATAATGCCAGGTGTGTCCCCCTTCCTTCTACTTCCCCCAGCTTATATACTGAGCATGACGTCATATGGTATGGAATACTTATTTGGCTAGCTTGGGTCACCTGTCCTGGCTGTGTCCTCTCCCAATTTCCTGTGCCCCTCCAGCCCTCTGGCTGGCAGGGCCCAAGGAACTGAAAAGCCCTTTTCCTAGTATAAACATCACCCAGCAACAACTAAAAACATCAGTGTCCTATCAATATTGTTCTCACATCATAGCCAAAACAGCACTGTAATAACTACTAAGAAGAAAGTTAACTCCATCCCAGCTGAAACCAGGTCAATATCCAAAACTAATTGCTAAGATTTAAGCCCAATAGTGGGGTATGGGAAAGCATCACATAACACTAATGCTTAAAAGAATATTTATCTTGTTCATTTTTTTAACAAACTCTAGTTGAAATATAGCTTAATTTCATAAGATCTCGAGAATATATGCAATGTTTAACAATCTTTCAACAGGTCATTCCTCACATGTCATATTAAAAACATACTGAAAATCCTATTCTTCATCCTTTTACACTCTTATGTAAATAAGGGTGGTGAAACACTGGAACAGGTTGCCCAGAGAGGTGGTAGATGCCCCATCCCTGGAAACATTCATGGTCAGGTCGGACAGGGCTCTGAGCAATCTGATCTAGTTGAAGATGTCCCTGCTCATTGTAGGGGGGTTGGACTAGATGACCTTTAAGGGTGCCTTCCACTCCAAACTATCCTATGATTCTATGATTAATTTAGATACAGAATCAAATAAGCTGGTAGGATCAAAGTCACTCCTAATATTCAGAATTCCAACAGAGCAATTCTTCTCATGTGCATATCAAAATGCTGAGAGATATAACGTGCTAGCTAAAACCTGGTACTTAATGTAGCTACATGGTTCTACCAGAACATGTTCAGGGATCGTATTATGCTTTCTGTTCCTCAAAAGCTGAATACCTAAAGTGAGCTCCAGTGCTGTCATGAACAGAGCCATGCATGTGTTTGTTTCTGAATGTGTTTTCCAGGGAAAGATGGTAATAACAGGAACCTTTGAGATTGTCCATATTGGACTTGAAGTGACATGAAGACATTCACTGGGACTTGGAGGAGTCATCTGTACATTTCAGTTATTTACAGGAGACACCTGTAACAAAGCTGCAAGCTCTGATTTATCCAAACTCAGTGAGTCAGCATTGTATAGCTGGTTACTGAGTCCTTTCTACACAGACAGAGCTACATGCTTATTTAGAATCATGTAATCATTTAGGTTGGAAAAGAACTTTAAGATCAACAAGTCCAACTGTTAACTCAGGACTACCAAGTCCACTACTAAACCATGTCCCTAAGCACCACATCTACACATCTTTTCAACACTTCCAGGGGTGGTAACTCAACCACTTCCCTGGGCAGCCTGTTCCAATGCTTGACAACCCATTCAGTAAAGAAATTTTTCCTAATATCTAATCTAAACCTTCCCTCGTGCAACTTGAGGCCATTTCCTCTTGTCCTATCACTTGTTACTTGGGAGAAGAGACTGACACCCACCCACCTACAACCTCCTTTCAGATAGTTCTAGAGGGCAATAAGTTCTCCCATCAGCCTCCTTTTCTCCAAGCTAAACAACCCCAGTTCCCTCAGCTGCTCCTCATAAGACTTGTTCTCTAGACCCTTTGCCAGCTTTGTTTCCCTTCTTTGGATGCACTCCAGCACCTCAATGTCTTTCTTGTAGTGAGGGGCTCAAAACCTAACACAGTATTCAAGGTGTGGCCTCACTAGTGCCGAGTACAGGGGGATGATCACTTACTTCCTTTGTCCAGCTGGCCACACCATTTTGGATACAAGCTAGGATGCTATTGGCCTTCTTGGCCACCTGGGCACACTGATGGCTCACATTCAGCTGGCTGTCAACCAGCACCCCCAGGTCCTTTCCCACCAGGCAGCTTTCCAGCCACTCTGCCCCAAGCCTGTAGTATTGCATGGGGTTGTTGTGACCCAAGTGCAGGACCCAGCACTTCTCCTTGTTGAACCTCATACAATTGGCCTCAGCCCATTGATCCAGCCTATCCAAATCACCCTGTAGAGGCTTTCTACCCTCAAGCAGAGCAATACTCCTGCCCAACTTGGTGTCATCTGCAGACTTCCTGAGGGTGCACTCGATCCCCTCATCCAGATCATCAATAAAGATATTAAACAGAACTGGCCACAATACTGAGCCCTGGGTAACACCACTTGTGACTGGCTGCCAGCTGGATGTAACTCCATTCACCACCACTCTTTCGATATGGCCAGCCAGCCAGCTTTTTACCCAGCTTAGAGTACACCCATCCAAGCCATGAACAGCCAGTTTCTCTGGGAGAATGCTGTTGGAAATGGTGTCAAAGGTTTTACTAAACTCCAGGTAAACAACATCCACAGCCTTTCCCTCATCCACCTTGTCATAGAAGGAGATCAGGTTAGTCAAGCAGGACCTGCCTTTCATAAACCCATGCTGGCTGGGCCTGATCACCTGCTTGTCCTGCACATGCCATGTGATGGCGCTCAAGATGATCTGTTCCATAACCTTCTCCGGCACCAAGGGCAGGCTTGACAGGCCTGTAATTTCCCAGATCCTCCTTCCAGCCCTTCTTGTAGATGGGCTTCACATTAGCTAACCTCCAGTCTTCTGGGACCTCTCCAGTTAGCCAGGACTGCTGATAAATGATTGAAAGTGGCTTGGTGAGTATTTCTTCCAGCTCCCTTAGCACCCTTGGATGGATCCCATCTGGCCCCATAGACTTGTGTATGTCTAAGAGGTGTAACAGATCACTGACCATTTCCCCTTGGGTTACGGGGGCTTCATTCTGCTCCCCATCCCTATTTTCCAGCTCAGAGGGCTGAGTACCCTGAGGGTAACTGGTCTTAATATTAAAGACTGAGGCAAAGAAAGCATTAAGAACCTCATCTTTTTCTTCATCCTTTGTGACTATGTTACCCCCATACATCCAATAAAGGGTGGAGATTCTCCTTTAGCCTTCCTTTTGTTGTTAATGTACCTATAGAAATATTTTTTTATTGTCTTTTATGGCAGTAGCCAGATGAAGTTCTAGTTAGGTGTCCTGGTTTCAGTTGGGATAGAGTTAATTTTCTTCTTAGTAGTTAGTACAGTGCTGTGTTTTGGCTCTGATGTGAGAACAATGCTGATAGGACAATGATATTTTTAGTTGTTGCTAGGTAATACTTATACTAAGTCAAGTATTTTTCAGTTTCTCAGGCCCTACCAGCAAGAGGACTGGAAGGGCATAGGAAATTGGGAGGGGACACAGCCAGGACAGCTGACCTGAACCAGCCAAAGAGATATTCCATACCATAGGCTGTCATGCTGAGTATATAAACTGGGGGAAGAAGAAGGGAAGGGGGTGTAGAGGAATGAAGGCAAGTTAATTAACATTGATAATATCCAGCTGTGGGCTTGCTTCAGGGGCGGTGGGTTGGCTGATGTGGCTAATGTGCAGCTGTGGCTGGTTCCTACTAAGTAGTTAAATAGCTCTAAGGGGGCTGAATAGAGGAAGAGTAGGGTATATTGGTCTGAAGAAATAACATATAAAGTAGATGAACTTTTGGAACCTTGGGGGGGGGGGTTAGTGGTTGTGCTGGGGCAAGGTGTGGGAGCTACTTATTGAAGTTAACTTGGTATGTGATGATAAAAGCCTTGTTGCAGCTGGTGAGTTTGGATAGTGCTGTGACAGGGGGACATCTGGCATTATGGCATTTGTCTTCCTAAGTAACCATTTGTCATGGTTTAACCCTAGCTGGTAATTAAGTACCATGTAGCCACTCACTCACTCACCCAGAGAGATGGGGAGGGGAATCAGAAAGGAATGTAAAAATTGAGGGCTGAGATAAGAACAACTTCATTAAAATAAAATAAAAATGAAAGAATAATAATAACAATGATGACAATAACAGTTATAAGGGGGGGGGGGGGAGAGAATAAAATTCAAATGGAAAGGAAGAGAGAAAACAAGTGATTCACAATACAACTGCTCACCACCTGCCAACCAGTGCCCAGCCAGTCCATGATCAATGATTGGTAAGCCCTGGTGAATCCCCCAGGTGTATATATACTGAGCATGAAGTCCTATTTTATGGAATACCTCTTTGGCTAGTTCAGGTCAGCTGATCTGGCTGTGTCCCCTCCCAATTTCTTGTGCCCCTCCAGCATTCTTAATGGTAAGACCTGAGAAACTGAAAAGTCCTTGACTTTGTATAAACATTGCCCAGCAACAACTAAAAACATCAGTGTCCTATCAACATTGTTCTCACATCAGAGCCGAAACATAGAACTGTACTAGCTCCTAAGAAAAAAATTAACTCCATCCCAGCTGAAACCAGGGTGCCATTACACATGATGGAGCCCTGCTTTCCTGGAGATGGAAGAACACCTGCCTGCTGATGGGAAGTGGTGAATTAATTCCTTGTTTTGCTTTGCTTGCATGCATGGCTTTTGCTTTACCCATTAAACTGTCTTTATCTCAACCCACGAGTTTTCTCACTTTTCCAATCCTCTTCCTTATTTCCCTGTGGGTGGAGTGAGCGAGCAGCTGCGTGGTGCTTGGTTGCCAGCTGGGCTTAAACCATGACATTGGGCTTTGGCCCTTCTAATTTTCTCTCTGCATAAACTCACAACATCCTTTTAGTCCTCCTGAGTTGCCTGAATATACTTTGGCTTTTCTTGTTAGCTAATTGTAAAAAATGTCCCTAGTGAGATGATATATAATCAGTAACTTTGTTTTACCAAAAAAAGACAAATGACTGCTGTGTCTTAGCATAACAAGTGCTGTTGTTGTGGGATAATTATTGATTTGCTACTCCACCTTGGGACACTTTCTGACTTGCAGAAACTAATGTTTTATTTCATCCAATTTCCAAACATTAATCAATATGATAATTTGATGATGCTGAAGGATGTTTGATGGTTATTGATCTAAAAAAACCCACCACATAAGAGCTATCATTGCCTTGATCCTCATAGTTTCTCATTCTCATTAGTAGTTGATGCTATCTCCACTTGAAAACAAAACAACAGTTTTTCTTGTCTGAACTTAATTTATTACCTAGCTACACTCATTTTAAGCTTACTCGACTTCCTTCTTGGCAGTCACTTACCATTACTGTCACACATAGATGCTTCTTTCCTAAGTGAGTTCACTTGCAAGATTTTATGGAGAACTTTTTCCTACATAATTTAAAACTCTTCAAAAATGAAGAAGGTATAGGCTAAAAAAAAGAATATGGAAAGCTCAGAGAGTATTCCAGTACACAAAAAGCACTGAGGGAAGTTCCGAAACACTGCAGGAGCGCTATGGTTAATGTAGAAACTTAATAAGGGCCTGAGCTGCATAGGAGTGGAGGGGAGCCTCAGTCAGCATGGCAGCAGCCTGTGGAAACAAGGCTGCCATGCAGAAAGCACTAGAAAAACAAGAAAATGTTCTGAAGTAGCGCTTAAGGAGAACAGGGCTTCCAAAGGAGGATGGAGAAGGATAGATTGGAGACGTGATCTCCTCTTCAGTGACCTGGATGGAAGGAATACCTTGGGTCTCTCCCCACAGAGCATCATCTCTGGTCTTTAATCACTCTCAGTGCTCTTCTCTGAGTCACCTTCACTGCTTCACCATCACTCGAGATGTACAGCTATCCGAACACTCCAAGAAGAGATGCATGTGTACCAAATATGGACAGAGGCATAGTCTGCCTGGTGACAGCAGATGACAGTTTGGCACCTCCTCCCATGACCTCCTCCAGCCATCACAAGTGTCCTGTAAATGGTGTCTTCTCCTCTACACAGCTGAGAGGGAAACTTGGTGTTCCCTCTGGAAGAGGATGGGGAGACTTCGCTCAGCAGGGAGGTTGCCAATTTTGCTGTGCCCCCGCAGTCTTTGGCCTTGACTACAGAACTTGTGGATCCTCTTGCTCTAATTGGAGAGGCCCCATGTAGCTGATTATCTACCACACTTTCCATCTCCTTTTCCTAGTGATTGCTTTCCTGTCCTGTAAGCCTGGTTCACATTTGTGCACAGGAGCATGATCTTACAGTTGGCTTTTCTGAAATGCATGTTATGGAGCCCTCCAGAGCACTGTGTATCAGCAGCCCATCCCTCTTCCACTTCTCAATCTCTATGTCAATTTTAAATTCTGTTTGCAATGGTATTACATTTTTTTCAAGCCATTGATCAAATTATAAAATGGCACAGACTGCAGTGGAAGTACATTTAACTGGAAAATACTCACATGGAATTACATTTCTGACATATTAAGTAGAGCATTTAATACATTGATGTGCTATTGATGCCTAAATAAAAATATCATATAGAACCAAATAAAATGTCTTTTTATGTCAACACTTCTATTAAGAGGACTCAACATACAATCTCAAAAAACACAGCAGCCTACCTTTGGAAGATAGATTTACCACAACTCTGTATATCTTGGATTAAATTATATTGCCATCTCTATTTTTTTGTTAATTGAAACCTATATCAACATTATTTTTCCTAAAATCAAGATCAGGATGAGTTCTAGACTTATTTAATTGTTTTATCCTTTTAAGTATTAGCTCCAAAATAGCTGCCTCCCAGTTCTCTGGAACTTCTCCAGGGCTCCAGAAGGTATTAAAAATAAGCAGTATTGATCCACAAGCTTTTTTAAAATGTTCAGATATGTTATCTTGATTTACTGATTTTACTTTTTCATAGCTTCAGTTTTGTATTATTCTTTAATATCTTTGCAATGAAGAGTATTTCATTGTTATGAATATTTAAAAAAAATATGTACTGATAACTTGTGATATTCAATCATAATTATTGACAGTTCCTTTATTTCAATCCACAATTTTATGTGTTACTTCTGTTCCTTAATATCTGCTATTGCCTGCATTAGATTCCTTCTTGTGTTCTTTTTCTTCCCCTATTAGTTTTTTACAGTGTCTGGCTTCTTCTTTATATTAATTGTTATCAACTTTCCCTGTTTCTTTTTATTTTGTATTTTTGCTTTTTCTTTTGCTCTTGCACTTCTGTAAAGTTCTTTTTAAATAAGTGTAAATTTATGATCTGATTATGGGTTGCAGTTTTAAGCTACATATATTTGTAAATTACTCAAGTTTAGTCACAATTTCCTATTTATATTCTTTCCTCTGATTGATTTGACTTATAATTATTTTCAAGTTTGAGAAATAGCCCCTTGAAAAGGACATCCGTCTATACATTTATTTATATATGCAAAACATACCACACACATATCTATTTACACATAAAATGACAGAATTGTGTGTCCTGATCACTTTTTTCTAAACAAACATTAACTTGTAATTTTATAAGCAATTTTTATTTATCTGATAATACAAAAGATCTGATACAGAATTCCCTGGATTGGATATAACCTGTTCTGAGGCATTCTTAAAATTCCAAGGACACTGAAACACTGACAGCATGAGACCACCAAAGAGTCAACAAGAGTTCACTGATCTCTATGACATGAGCTGAATGAAAAATTTATCATTGTAATTTTCCATCTTTAGTGGAATTCGATCAATTCTGGAAATTATCCTGCTTGAAAAAGCTATTAGGCATATATTTAAAGCTTAGCACATACTGAAGAACTTTACAGAATGAGACTGAATTTAAGCACATTTTTAAATGATTCCCTGGTACCTCTAGCACCCATCTGAAAAAAAGTCATAAAAATACAGAAACAACAACTGCTGTTAGCAGATATTATTCAAATGTTTAAAACTGAGCATATGCTTAACATCACTGCTACACTGCAGTAGGTATGTTCAGACTATAACTTGTTATACACTACAGTTTAACATCCGTGGGTAATTAAGAGGTCAAATATATCTGTATCTCACAGGGTTCACATCTGTGAGCTTGCAGATTAAATGCTCATGATCTCTCCACAGCCTTCATCCAGCAAAGTACTTGACAGTCTTCAGAAATGAGAGCAAGTGAATCATAGGGATATTGCTATGTTTAAAGGCCTTACTGATTTAGGACTGATTTAGCAGAGTAACGCTATGAGTACTAATCAACCAAATTTCCATCATTAAAACCTGCCATCATTCTTTTTGAAATAGTGCCTGTCAGAGCTCATCAGTGTCATGGCTAGCATATCTATAACTGCTTAGCAGTCTTGTATTGAAACAATTATTTGCTGAAAATGTGCCTTTGCTAAAATAAAAAACAGCAGCAAATCAAAACATCAGCTGCATCAATAAATGCTCCTTGGCTCCTGGAATGAGTTTCTGGACAAGGAGAATGACAGAGAGAGTGCATGTACAAGCCCTGTCGCAGAAACACAAATACACTGATGTTCAGAGCTTCACGTCACCTGGAGAGGGAAAAGCCTCCTGCTGTGAGTGATTTAGTGTCCAGGGCAACTCTTCTTTCTAGCCCGATGAATATCTAATTACTTACACAGTGTGAATATATGGCAGCAGGAGAAAGTGTCTCCTATACAAATTCCCAGTATGAATTAGATGGAGCAAGGATTTGAACTTGTCTCCAATGCCCTAAAAGGGTGCCTTGACAAGCAAGTGAGTTAGTATACTGGACTTGATAGGAATCAGAGATAGGTTTTGCCTTCCTTTTCTGAATAAGGAAGGAAAAATAGTAAAAGGAGCATTAAGATTAACACATCAGAGTTAAAAATGTATATGCTGCAGCGCCTCTGTTGCAATATTATAGGGCAGGACTGAAAAAAAAATAATGTATCTCTATGTGTATCTGACCTCATGAAGAATGTAGAAGTAAAGAGCAGAATGGAGAAGGATTCATTACAAAGCAGAAGTAGCCCTGACTGAAGTAATGAAACCATGAGTTTGCAACCACACCGTGAGAAGTGAGAGCATGTGCAATACTACCTATGCTTTGAGGGAAGGAGCTGAAACCGCAAAGCTCTCCTCTTCCCCAGAGGAATTGTATCCTTGCTCAACACAAGAGGAGGGGAAAAAAGAGCTAGAAGTATTTTTCCTTTTCTCTTCTGTTCCTTGGCTTGTTTTAGATTGGAGAAAACAAATCAAAACCTGTGGCAGGAGTGGTGAGACGCTTGTGTTCCTGCTGGACTTGCTTGGCCTTAGAAAGCAAAATGAAAGCAAGGATCATCTAATCCATGAAGCATGAAGTTTAATGGAACAAGGGGCCAGGCCCAGCCTCCCAGCCAGCCACCTTGCAGAGTTGGTGTCTCACAGCTAGATCTGCTATAATAAGCCCTACAAGCCCTGCCTCTTTGAAGGATGCTCTATATTTTTAAATCACTCAAGACTTCAGTCTAATTAAGGAATGTTCAGTGAAGACAATTAATTAGCTCCAAAAACATGTGAGGTGCAAACATATGATGAGCCAAGCTGCTTATGCAGAAAATAGAATAACCCTAAATAATGTTTAAAAGCAAGCATGAGTAAAACTGTTTTGGGGTTTCTCACTTTACAAAATGCAGACAGTAAAGACTAGTTAATGCAAGAATTAACCAATATATACTGTTGATTAAGGAAGGACAAAAGTAAAAAAACTGATTTGTACTGGCCTGTTGAAAATACCTGGCAGTATTGGTAGATGCCCCAAGTTAGCACTCCTTTGTTTGTAAGCCAGCTGGCCCTCTTTGAGCAGGGTCACTCTCCCAAACAGTGCACCAGGGAGCATCCGATGAGCAAGGTGCTACCAGCTCTGGAATGCCACACTCCCACCACTCTGTTTTCCCAGCTGTCAACTCTGTTTCTAAATTGTCCATTTATAGCAAATACAGCACCTGCTATGGACATTTCAAGCTGCCAAGTGCTCGAATATATCTCAGAGAGCCACTCCATGCTTTAGCCTGTTATGCTCAACCTTTTCTCAACTGTTTGGTTAAAGCAGCTTTCCAGGATTTCTGAGGGCAAGTTTAGGCTGTTATGAACAAGATGGAAAAGCCTTTAGAATTGTTTTTGGGTAGACCTAAGATGTACGGTATTGCCTCTCAGAATAAAATAGCATATCCACTGAGCCTTGAACATACCACCCTCTGTAACCATACTACTTTTATGCTTTACATAGCACTTAAAGATTAATTCAGACTGATAATTCAAAAAACTTGAAATTAAAAAAAAAATCCTACTGAAGCTTTTACTGTTTAGTTCAACTGATTTGCAATTTTGATATTACCAAAATATGATGATTATTCATGAATAACTCCCAGGTGGAAAATATCAGATGCCTGGCTTTGTTCAAATTCATTCACCTCTTCCTTTAACCAACCTCCTTCACCCTAAAGGTGCTCAAGCACAAGAGAAAACACAAAAGGGTTCTGTCAGCCCCATTGCTTGGCTGCCCAAGAATAGTCCAAAACACAGGCTGGCTGTGCAGGAGCAAGCACAACCCAGTTCCTGCTATAAAATCAAAGCAACCCTGAGGAAAACTCCAGCTGCAGCTGCCAGTCTACAAAGACAGAGATCCCAGAGTTGCTAATAACCAGATGAGGAAGGAGTTGGGGTTGGTGCATCTTCAGCCAAAGGAGGGCTTTTGGGAGGCTGCGCAATGCAAGGGCTCCTCAGTTTTTGAATTCACTCCTCCTCCTCTGTGGCCAGAAAGAGCTCCAAATTCTTGACCTTCAGGCATAGTATAATCAGCCCATTTATTAGTCTGGGCTTTTGGGGAGGCTTCAGATGTACAAGGGGTGACTGGGCTCAGAGATTAATGATTTTTTTGGGGGTAGTTGCTTTTCACTGGGGTTAGTGATTTGCTTCTGCATTTCTTGCATTTTATGGGATGTGATTGGATTAACATAAGGCTGTCAGAGTATGAAATGGGCTTTCTTCATGTAGCCAAGTCAGAATTCATACAGAAGTGAATGAATGTGTCCTCGAATGCCTTGAATGTTATAAATTTCTGATTTTCTCTGGACTGTTCATCTCATTTGCTCCAGTGCAAAGTTGGCACAAAATACTACTGAATAAAAATTCTCCAACAATAGTAGCCTTTACAACAGGTCAGGCTGATTGCACAACTCACCAGTGACCCTACAAGCACTGTGGTGCTGCCTTGCAGCTGGACTATGCTCACCTAAGAAGGGTCTTCCCATCATGAACAAGGTGGTCCTGGTGGTCTGTCTTCAGGGAAGCTGGCACCCAGTGATGCTGAAGAGCAACAGTCTAGAAACACTTCAATAATCTGTGAAGCTCACTGCCCCAAGATTAAAGGAGGTCAAGTGCTCAAAGACTCCAAATGGATTAGCTTTTGTACTGCTCCTGCAAACTTCTAATTGTACTTGACATTCACAGATGAGAGCAGAGAAATCTTCACATTACAAGGCATTATCTAACCTTTCCTGGAGTTAAGGAAAAAAAAAAAAGACAAAAAAACATTGTCCAAACAATGTCTCAGGAGCATCTGACAAGGCATAGTAAAATAGAAACAGTCCACCAGAGAGACACCGCTGCCATATGACCGTTCATAAATGCCTCCCAGGTGCCTCCTAACTTGCCCAGGGGTAAGCGCAGGGGCAGCAAACACCACTGAAGCTAAACAGCGAGTCCTTACCAATGTTTGGTTGGCCCAGGAGATGCTGACCGTGCAAATTATCAGCAAAATGTGAAGGTGGAGGTTTGGTGGGATGAGGCTCAGCACAGCATGGATGCAGTAGGCTGGCACAACCAGCTGCAGCAACCCTGACCACTTACACCTTGTGGGAGTGGTGGTGGCTTCCTGGGCCCTTTGCATTGGTGCCAAGGGAAGGCAGTGAGCTGGGAGCTGCCTCCTGACTTGGTGCATGTCCACCATCAAATCCCTGCTCACAGCCCCAGGCTCAGGGATATACCTCAGAGGAGGCTTTGATTTTCCTCCAAAACACTGGTAGAATGATTTGAAAGCCATTGGTATGGACTATGTTATTACTGACTTGTTTCTCCTCTCTAATATCAAATTAACTTGTATGGGGACAATATGCAAAGAAAACAATATTTTTCAGGTTTCCCAGATATTACTTAAAACACTGAAATAATATTGGTTTAAGCATATGACCCATACCGTAACACACAGTTTTGAAATATGCTTCTTTCCTCTATATTTATTATTCAGAAGAGATCTAAAAAAAAATTCAGAGGCTCAAGCTATACTTTTAGACCTTTGACGCTCTAAATTGACCAATGTCTACTAATTTTGTTCCAGTTAATCTGAAAAAGCTTTAAATTGAACACTTTGTCTCCAATTTTAATGTTACTCACTTTTGTGGTTATGTTTTCAAACCAAGACATTGTAAGAATTATAACAAGTTCACTGGCAGACCAGTCTTTTACACCACAAATCTGTTTTTTAGACTTCAAAAATAATTTCTAATCACTTAGGTCTAAAAATGCATTACTCTTTCTGAGTATGGATTAGTAGTCCATAGAGATTATGCAGATCTAAATTCACACTCTGCTACCAAATATAAGGGAACCTTTGAAGCCCAAGAACAGCTAAGAAAATTGTCAGTAAAGAGATGGAGTCACATGGACAGGAAGCAATACTCCTGTTGCAGCTTTAGATGACTATCAAACTGAAATAAGAAGCCAGAAAGGTTTCATTTCATCAGCAACACTTAGGTTTACTACCCTACTTACAGTACTCCCATGCCTGTGGGTCATTTCAGATAAACTGCTTTCTTTTCTTTTTTTTTAGCACTGGGGATTAAAATTCCTTTCTCAATGAAATCCTGAAATAATACTACATATAGACATACAATGGTATTAAATCCTAGTTATCAGTGAAGTAGTTCAGAAAATGCCCACTGAGGCATACTGATACAGGTAAAGATGTTTACAAGAACTTGGAAGCCACAACTAAACATATTTTTTAATTAGTTCTCAAATGCACATTAGCATTTGCGTCCAAATCTTCAGGAGAGGTCAAAAAATTGTGTCGAGAGTTTTTGGGATGTGGCCTTCAGCTCCACTATGAGAGTGGTTAGGTGTCAAGTGAGTGCTTCTTGAAGTGCTTTCCAGTTGTGTTTGAGGGCTGAGTATCGGAGAGCATGACTTACTTTAAAGATTTGGCCCACTGCATAGGGAGAACAGAAAATATGGTGACTGTCAAAGAGTGCATGTAAGCATCAAGCAATACATCTTTACATAGAGTACTGTAAACATTGACTATTCTGGAAGTCATTTTATTAGAATGGATTCATAATGGAAATACATGGAGGAAATCATTATATCTACCTGGACACTGGTGAATTGTGTCCAACAGGTATCCAGTGAGAGGGAACAAATAACAAATAACTGTTGCAGAGTTAAGCACATTCACATTTTCAAGGTTAAGCTCCTCCAGTGTGTTTAGATATTGGAGAGGACACAATTTTACTTGTCACGTTGTACTGACATGACAGATACCTATACTCACAGCACACAGCTTGTGCAGGCATGTAATCTGTAAAAGAAGCTGCAGCTTTTGGCTCCAATCAATAGTATGTGCATCTTGACATGTTACTTTTGTTTAGGATCTTGGCTGAGAGCCTAACCTTTGGGTCATTGAGTCGATAATGCACAGAAGATATTTTCCTGTATTTGGTAACACCAGTTTTTCTCACAAACATGTCAGTAGTGCTAAGTGCACATTTCATGCTCATATTCCATATTTTCATACATACGTCTCAGTGAAAGACATTATATATATCACCTATGTATGCTGACTTGCAATGGCTCCCACTGACCTCTAATATTTCTTCACTGACAATTACAAGGAATTTGCTGATGAATATCTACAACTGGCCCCTGATATGCACCTTCACTCAGTAAAGATGCTTCTGTGCGATTGGCCACACACTGTTGTCAAGCATGTTTCAGACCATGCTTTGGAATAGGTAGCCCTGCTCCTCAAATTCCCCTGGATTTTACCTGACACATTTTTATCTGCAATAATTAATATCCTCATTGCTGTAGCTTTGGTATCCTTTTCTCTTACTACAACTCAGTTCCATTCTCTGTGATATCTCCTCCTTCATTCTATATGGGAATACTGCTTCTAATGATATAAAACTTTCTTAACTTCAGCATTCCTTGAAAGCAATGGGAAAAGAATCAGGCCTGAGCTGCCCATACAGAGCAGATAGCCAAACTGTGAGCAGTGTACTATGAATGATACACAACACACCTCAAAATGCTATACAAATGGTTCCCATGCAGCTAAATTCCTCTTTTTGAGAAACAGGAAAATTAACATTGCAGCACATGTACAAGACAGAAATCTTCAGCAGCTTCTCTTCAGTTCAGTGCTTGGCTCAAAGACTGAAAGAAACATCACAAGAATCAGCTCTGATCTCACTGTCTGAGATCAGGGGATAACTTGTGAGATCAAGTCCTTTGTAACAGACTGTCCTGGTTTCAGCTGGGATAGAATTAATTTTCTTCTTAGTAGCTGGTGCAGTGCTGTGTTTTGGCTATGATGTGAAAACAATGCTGATAGGACACTGATATTTTTAGTTGTTGCTGGGTAATGTTTATACTAAATAAAGGACTTTTCAGTTTCTTGGGCCCTGCCAGCAAGAGGGCTGGAGTGGCACAGGAAATTGGGAGGGGACACAGCCAGGACAGGTGACCTAAACTACCCAAAGGGATATTCCATACCATTGAATGCCATGCTGAGTATATAAGCTGGGGGAAGAAGAAGGAAGGGAGGGACATTTGGCATTATGGCGTTTGTCTTCCTGAGTAACCATTACACGTGATGGAGCCCTGCTTTCCTGGAGATGGACGAATACCTGCCTGCCCATGGGAAGCGATGAATGAATTCCTTGTTCTGCTTTGCTTGCATGCATGGCTTTTGTTTTACCTATTAAATTGTTCTTATTTCAGACCTTGATTTTTACACTGCTTTCTGTTGGGGTCTGCAGACAAGTTAGTTGACTTCAAAGACTGAGCTGTGTACCTTTAAGACAGCCACAAATTATCAGGTGTGTAAACAGGATGTGAAGAATCGGAACTTAGAACCGCAGCATACGGGCACCTACAGCAACAGCAAATAGCAAGCAAGAAGAAGGACACAAAAACCTATCAGGGTCTAACACCTGCACTGTCTAAGATATATAAATAGTTTGTATAAACAATAAAGGCCATTTTGTCCGAACCCAGCCACGCAGACATAGTGTTTTTTTTCAGTCCACCTCAACTTGCATCACCACATTCGGTGACCCCGACGTGCCGATGTGATCCCAGTAAAGGATATCAAAAAGAGACCCTAAGACTTTGCTGACATGACCCCGGAAAGGGGTGTCAGGAGCAGATCCTGAGTCTGTGACCAGCAGGTTGCTGGGGAGGCGGAGCCTGATGAAGCGGAGTAGCGCAGGGAGCGGCTGCAAGATCCCGGGAGAACATGACACTGGTAAGGTGAGCCACCAGGGACAATATGGAGACTGTTATCTAAAGAAGATACCATAGTGCTATCAATGTGGAAATTAGTATTAAAGAAGCGTGGAATTACTTTACATGTGCTTCGGTTAAAAAAATATGTTATTGTGGGCCAGAACACGTGGAGTGGAAGTATCCCCCGCGACTGCTCTTAGTGTGTCGACTTGGGACAATTTAGGATCAACACTGTCAGGAGCTCTGGAGAAAGGGGACAAAGAGGCATCAGGGCTTTTGCCTACATGGGGACTATTTAGACATGTTGTAGGGTGCTTCAAAAATCCGCAAGACGCAAATGGGGGCTTGCAAAATCAGCAAAATGCAACTGGGGGCTTGCAAAATCAGCAAAATGCGAGTGGATACTTGCAGAGTCCACAAGATGCGAGTGGGAGCTTAAAAAGTCAGCGACATGTGAGTGGGGGCTTGCAAAGTCCGCAAGACGCAAGTGGGGGCTTAAAAAGTCAGCAAAATGCGAATTAGGGTACATTGTTCAAACCTCCCCTGTATCCCCCTCCAGAATACAGACAAGAGGATGAGGGGGTGGGGGAGGGGGAGAGTCTGTGTCCCTTACCAAACGGCACTCCCCAAAGCCCTGAATCCCCTAAATGTCTCCAACTGCATCGACCTATACTTGATACCGATTCCAAGGACAACAAGCAGAAACCTCGGTGGACCGACCCCAGCCACCCTGACCCCCCCAACATTTGTGCCAACCCACACTCCTTCCTCCCTCGGCTCCGGCTCCGGCCCTCCCGCCCACCCCGTTGGCTCCGGCCCTGCCTGAGCTGGATGGAAATGCCGAAAACCTGGATTCGGGTCCAACTACGACAACGTTATCAGTCACAGGCAATGAAGAAGTTGGAGGTGGTAAAAATCCAGTTTCCAGTGGTACAGTAATGACGCGCAACCCTCGGCGATTTTGGCAGGCTATAAGAGATGGGGCATTTGAAGACGGGAACTGGGATTTAGTAGAACAGATAGGCGGACCACTCCTTGATCTTCCTACTCCTTCCACCGATGCACCGCTTGCATATCCTATTGTATTGGGAGATGCGGCTGCTGGTAATCCTCACATTCACACACCATTTTCTTGGAAAGTAGTACAGGACTTGCAAAAAACTGTTTCGCAGTACGGGGTGACTGTATTCTGTCACGCAGAAAAGCTATCTATAATCAGCAGTTGAAATGTATTTTGCTGTTAAAAAAAAAAAAAAGGGAATTGTAGAATTTTACGGAACAATGGAACAGAGACAGTGGGTTGTTTTGACATTGATAATGTGCAGTTTTGGCCTTGCTTTGAATGTTGTGCAGCTGAGATCCTGCAGCAAAGAGTTAAATAACTTTGGGGGAGTATGAGAAGAAATTAGGATGAGACAGAAACAATGTAGGAATGTGATCTCACCTCTAGAAGATAAGGAAACAGCATGAACGGTAGAGAGTAGCCTATAGTGAACAGCGCTAAGGAAAGCATATGAATTTGACTGATCACTCAAACTGTATTCATAAGCAGCTTGCTGAGTTAAGAAAAAATGTACAGGCTATAAAGACTGAGAACAGGTTAACGGACTGGCTACAGAGTTTCAGAATTACTGGTTGGTTAAAATATTTGTTTCTGCATGGGATAACGGTATTATTTGCCATTGTAATCTTTTTTATGATATTGGGCTGTGTGTGGAATTGCTTTATGAGAATTATGAACAGAATAATAAAAGGGGTCTGGATCGCAAAAAAACAAAAAGGAGGGATCAGCATGTGGGCACTGGGACCAATCATAGGGGAAATGGAAGCGTGTGAACGAGCAGTTTTAACCTATCATCTTTTACATAACAAAGCCTGTGTAGCATGTGTATTTTTAGCTGGGGGTATAAATTGGTGTGAGTCTATTAATAAAGTGGCACTAACTTAAAAAAAAAAAAAAAAAGGGGGGGGGGGGGGAATGAAGGGAATGACCCCAGAGGCATGATTAGAGAAAGCATGTTATGTTATGAACTTTCTGAAAAGCTCTGCCGATCATGTGGTGCCTCCCATTGTACGACATTTTGTGTCAATTGGTGACAAGCAGCAAAAGCACAAAGGTGTCTTAGTACGCATGAAAGACCCTCGTACCGGGCATTGGTTGGGACCGCATGAATTGTTAACCTGGGGGAGAGGTTATGCTTGTGTTTCTACAGATGAAAGTCTGCGATGGATACCTGCTGGCTGTGTGCGGCCTGAGCTTAGCGTGCCGGATCGTGGGAGCGCTGCTGCCGCCAGTCAACCCAACAACAAATGTGTGGTCTCCTTACTGAACCAGTCCTTGTTTGGTGTGCCCTTCCTTGAAACTGACTTTCAGACATTGTTGCAAAAAAGTGAATGTATGTGGGGAATGAAGAATCTTACTGAAAGTCTTGATATTTGGGATAATTGATTAGCTCTGTATAATGTTAACCCAAAAGAAGTTGATATTGTTTGCACTTTGAATGTTGATAGTTGTCTTTAAGTAGATGCTAATGTAGTAGGAGGCTATGATGGGACCATGACACCCACATAAATCAACACGTGAACATGCTAATAAGCATAATGCATTTAAACACAATATAACTTTGGATGAAGCATGTAATGATGTAGTTGATTCATGGAACTGATGGGAACATATTGCAGTGGTTCTTCTCTTATCCGGAGTAACAGCAGGGAAAGCATTAAAGAGTTAAATCACCTTGTTTGGTAGGCAGTTAAGAATGTGAGTCAAAATTGCCACTATTACATAGAAAACAGAGCAACTATTGGCTTTTTGTTGTTGGCTCAAGGACATGGCTGTGAGGATTTTGATGATATGTGCTGCATGGATTTTAGGCCCCCCATTGCAGCAACATGTTATCAAAATCTGAGAAAATGTCAGCCTTTTTGGCATCCATTCACTCAGTTGGCAGTATTGTTTGTTTGCTATTGCCTTGGTTGCCGTAGTGTTTGCAAGGGCCCTGCAGAACATGACAAACCTGGTACTAGCTGTTCAAAAAACAAAAAGGGGGAATTGTTGGGGTCTGCAGCGGGTCTGCAGACAAGTTAGTTGACTTCAAAGACTGAGCTGTGTACCTTTAAGACAGCCACAAATTATCAGGTATGTAAACAGGATGTGAAGAACTGGAACTTAGAACTGCAGCATATGGGAACCTACAGCAACAGCAAATAGCAAGCAAGAAGAATGACACAAAAACCTATCAGGGTCTAACACCTGCACTGTCTAAGATATATAAATAGTTTGTATAAACAATAAAGGCCATTTTGTCCGAACCCAGCCACGCAGACATAGTGGTTTTTTTCAGTCCACCTCGACTTGCGTCACCACAGGAGCCCGTTCCAAAAATAACATTTTGTTCACTACACAAAGTGGTGCAGTTTAGAAAGATCCACCAGCCATGTTCAGCATGCCAAACTAGGACATGGAATACAGGAGGTCAGGTTATCCATCTGAATCAGCCAGTGAGGGGATTTGAACCAAAGTCTGTCATGTAAGCAGTCTACAACTGGCTGTCATTTCTTGGCAGTGGGGTGGACTGACTCTTGAAAAACAGAAAAAGAAAGAAAAGGTGAAGCAAAGTGGTTGTTTTATATGCCTTCAGATAAGTTGTTTCAGATGGAAGACAATATTTCCCAGCAGATAACTGATGCTAGAAGCAATGATTCTTAGCTCTTCCCCCTAAGGACTCACAAATACAGCATGCTGATCTTCACAGGTTTCATTTTGGGTGACTGCTTCTCCCTTGGGAAGAGCCTGGGTTGACTCTAGAGCAGTGAGTGCACTAACATTATTCATACACTGAAACTTACTACAATACCTGAGAGATGCTTGCGAATCTAGTCTCCAGTTAGCTTGGATAGATTTTCCCATTACCTTGCATAGTACTTGGATTTCCTGGTGCACCTAAGCAACATATTCAGGGGAAGGCTATGAAAATGGAAAAGATACAGAGAAGAACTTTTTTTGGTTTTAATTCTTCAGCTTTCTGGCTATTCACAAATGGTCAGAAGGCCCTCTTAGAGTGAAGTATTACAGTGAAGTCCTTCACACAGCTCTAAAAATGCTATAGCTATAAAATGGCTCTTACTGAGTCCTAGTTACTTACTTGTGGGAAAACAATGCTATGTCCCACAGCACTGTAAGCAAAGCATATTTCATTTTAAAGTAGACCACTATAAAAGCAAATGCTAAAAAATGCTATATGAAAATGTCAAGGTATTCACCAAAACATTTTCTGACCTTTTTTTAATAAAAATGGTTATGTTTTTCTTCCCTTCGTAGAGGACACTTGTTTCCCAGGATGCCTTCCTGGGGGTGAGTCTTTGGGATGGGAGTAGAGTTTAAAATTAGGCTTATTTATTTATTTGTTCGGGCCAGATACATGACTGGCACTTCATTACATTGTTTCCTCTGATAGTAAGTAAACATTTTTCTTTATTCTATAGTATTTCAATCTTTGTTTGGCAGTAGTTTGAACATAACAGTATTAGCAATTTTAAGTATACCCTGAAATAAACACACCAAAGTGCAGCATACTTCTTGGTCTACTTAGTTCCAATTAGAGGTTTAGTAGAAATTCTCCTAGAAGGAAACATAACCTCAATCAAACTATTTTAATGCTGTAAGGACAAACAAACTCTCAGGCAAAGTTAAACACAGCTCACTAAATTACAGGGCTGTCTTTCCCAGAGTATGAAAAGATATAAGTAGACTAAACTGAATCTCTCCACTCTCACAAATGAGGAAAAATATGTGACAGAGAAGTCATTTGTCCTGAAACAAAGACCCAAGGTAATGTTGTTATGGCTACAGTTCTGGATATGCTTGATAGTACTTCTCTGTTCTATGCATCAGCCTATGCCCATCCTTGCAGACAGATCTCAGATGTGCAAGCAAAGGGGATAGCAAGCTCCCTTATAAAAAGATCTGCCATAAAAACTAGAAAATATGAAAAAATTGGGAGTGAGAAAAAGTCCACTTGTAGCTTGTCTAACAGTAGGCATGTATGTGATAGACCTGTAGCTTGACCAAGGCTAAACCTAGCAAAGAAAGCAGACCCTGTAGGGACATTGCTCTATGTTTGATATAAACAGCTATTCCTGTGTCCTGACCTCCAGGACCAAGAAGATATTTTTGTTTAAGGTCACAAAGAAAATTGAAGTTAATAGGGCCTGGCAGGTTTTGAACAAGAAACTCCTTAATTACATGGAGACAGACAGATTGCCTGCCTACCTGTGGAAAGCTAATTCTGCTAGCTAGACTTGATGTAAACTGACCACCATCTGAAGAGCTTTCCCATTTAGTGTTCATGTACAAGATGGCTAGCCAAAGTGAAATCACTTGTATTTCATTAATAGAAGTCATTACTAAAATGAAACTGGTTTCCTGGATTTTTTAAAAAATAAAGCAACCAAAAATAGTCATAGGCCACTTCCAAAAAGTTAATGCAGTCCAAATTCCCATGGAAAGCATGAGCATGTAGTATTTTCATCATCTGGTGTATAATTACTGCTCAAATGAAATGCTACATATCTCACCTGGAGTCCAGGAGCTACTGCCATGAGCCATAAAAAGGAGGCTGTGTAGCACGCTATTCCTTTCTTCATATAGGTGTTGAAAGGAGAATGCTTATAATGAGGCTTTTGATACAATGTTGTACTAATAGGGTCATATATAGATCAAATAGAAAATACACTCTGTTCTAAAAAAATCTGGCAATGGCTCTGTATCAAAACTAATAAGGGTAGCAGGAGTATATAAAGAAATCTGAAGACTGAGGGCCAAATCTTATGAGATGCTGAATGGTCTCATCTTGTTCAGAGTATTAAGCATTGTTTAGACTCTGTAACTAGCCCCAGTGACTCAATGTAATAACTCACCAGGTCAGAAATACCAATATTGATTTGTCTTAGCCCTTCACTAGAAAAAAGAAAAAAAATATCATGGTTTCTCACATATTTTTAACTTATCCAGGCCCTTAGTTTAGTTATGGGACACTACTCTCTTAACTGTGAATATCCCTTCCCATTTGATTTTCAGTATAAGTCATCTTGGGTGCTCTATATGAACCCAGATGTCTTTTGAGAGCTGTTTTAATAATCAGTACTTGTGGTTAAACTTGTACATTCTGACATCTCTGGGAACTGTAGCAGTTTGTTAGTGTAATGGGCTATGCTATTAGCTTTTAATTTCAGTATATTTTATGAGCTTTGTGTGAAGCTCTGATCTGTGTTTTTCTTTGAAATAGGACAGGATCAATATTGTTTCAATTGTGATTTGATTCTTTTTGTGCACAAAATATAAAAGAAGCTCTCATCCTTAGAAGTATTTCCCTGCAACACACCATTCATTGTGACAGGAAGCAGGAAGCACTATGGAAACTGGGGATGGTTAAAATCAGAAGAATGTTAATTATGTAGTGGGAAATTAGCTGGAGCAATTCTTTTCGACCTGTTTCTGTTTGGAAGCCCCTAAAAATCTGCAAGTGGGTGCAAAGCACTTTTCAGGGGAAAAAAAGTTACCTACTAATGTACTTATGTTTGGGTTGTCTTTCACAAATCCTTTAGAAGAGTAACTGCTAAGCTGCAACACTGATATAGAGGTTCCTTCTTAAGAAACTGGGAAATGCCACAGATTCTTTATGATGTCTTGTGGTGAGAACCCCGGTTAGTAGGATTTTAACCACTGAAAAGACATTTCTTTCAGCAATAACATGCTCAAGCACCCTCCCTGTTTGAGCTGTTACAAAGAAAAGCCATATTGGTATCTTCTGGCAGTTATTTGGATTTTTCTTGGGTAATTGCTATACAGCTTTATTAATACTTAATTTGATACTTCCTGTGTTCATGGACTAAGATGTATTTCAGATGAAGTCATTCTTAATTCTCAGAATTAGCTAGCATTACTTCTAATGCTCAATGGTTACATAGCTACAACCTTGCTGAATGGTGTATAATATGACTGTACTTATTGAAGAATTTATAATTTAGAATATATATTTGTTCATTTTTAAAATATAAAGGGGAAATAATGTCAACTTCTATCTCCTTTTTTCCTCCAACTTCATCTAGTAAAGGTCCTATCTACATTTCATACCTTTGCATATCTGAAAACAAAGATATAAGTTCTCTCTGAGATCTGACATAGATGATAATCAAATTATCTCCTATGTATGTATTCCCTACTCAAGGAATAGCCTTGATGAGTTTGCATCTCTTCTCCTTTGTACTTAGAGGACTAGACTTCCAGGACCATTATCTCATATTTTTGAGGGATTTTAGACTACAATAATATTTCTTATTCAAGCACAAGATGCTACATCATAGGTATTCTTTCTTTCATAAATATTCAGTAAAAACTTATTTCTTGTATATGCATGCCCTGCCTCTATGAGCTGTAGGACAAGGCCTCAAGGACAAGAGTCCAAGTACTGATAGCCTGATGAATAGAGACTTGTTAGAACTTGTAGGGCACAAGCCCTGGGAGCAAAGGAACAAGCTAACTGCAGACCCCTGAGCCGTTACAGTTGAGGAGGCAACCAGACGGACAGAGAAACAAGTAGCCAGATAAGGGAACGGATGGCGCCAATATGTAATCAAGAAAGCCGTGTAGAAAGAAACTCCCTAACCTTGGAATAGAAATTATTGCTATGTCAAGATAAACTAGTAAGTTCCTATTGTTCTAACGGTGTGCCTTAAATATCAACCATTCAGTGTTTTTTACGCTTAAGATTTAACCAATCAGTGTGTAATATGTAGAAGGTAGAAACGTATATATTTGTAAGAAAATCACTAATAAATGGACAACTTGCTTGCATCAAGCTGCATCCCGTCTCTTCATTCGCCGCAAATTGGTGACCCTGACGTGATCCGTTTAAGGATCTAACGTGAAGGGCTCTCGAATCACCTAACTGAGTGACATGCAGCGAATCCCAAAGAACTTTGAATGATCTGCTGAAAGGAAGCAGGAGCCGACCGGCCATAAATCCCTCCGGAGTTGAGAGGTGAGCTGTGGGAAATCCGTAACGGGGAACCAGGCTTCGTCCCCAGAAAGAGACGTATATGGACTCATAAAGGGTCTTCTAGTCAGATCCGGGAGTCCGTGCCTCAGTCTCCTCAAATGGTGACCCCTATGGTGGTGTTCCGAAGCCTTGGAAGAATAAGGATGGAAAAAAGACAGCTCGTGGAAGAGGGCTGCGTTCCGGAGGAGACGGTTTGGCTGAATGATCGTCTTGCTGTCTGGACCAGGCGGACAACCTAAACCCCGAGGATAACGCCTGTATGCATCCAGACAGGTGAGCAGCCAAGAAACCTTAGAGATTTTAAATATTTGAAGAAATTTTAAGAAGCTTTAGAAACCTGTACTCATTGAGACAGGCGAGCAGTCAAGAAACTTTAGAGACTTTGAAAGAAATTAAAGCGGTCAGCAGACAATTGTATGATGCTGCCGCAGAGGGGAACTCTGCGTCGGGAATGCATTTAGCACCTTGGTGGCAAATTCTGACTACTCTTTGCCAAGTGTGGACTAATTCTACTAATGGTGCTAAACCAGAGGAAGCTGTAAATTCCACCGACAGCGCGACTCTTCTCAAGACACCGTCAGCGATGGCGATTCTGTCCACACCTCCTCTGCCCCCAAAGCTTCTGTCACTGACTGCAGCGACCCTCACAACACAGGACCATGCACGGGAACAGGACAACTCGGACAATGATTTTATTGACACTGATAAACCTTTTGATCCAGGTCCTATAGATCTGGAAAAGAAGCTAGACCTTTCCCCCACCCCCTTGTCTCTCCTGATGCATTGATTGTATTTTTGGGGAGGGTGAAAGGGGGTCTGAGGGACTGGTGGCAGGAATGCAAGTGGGAAACACTTAAGTGAGGGGTTTTGGGAGTCGCTAGGGCATGTTCAGTATTTTGTCAGACAAATCAACCTGCAGAGTGGCAGCCTGTGCAATACGAGGCTGTTAAAGAGTTAAGCAAAGCAGTGCGGGAAGGGAGGAATTATAATACATTTGCTATGTCCCTTCTTGAAGTGATGGCAGAGCCTTATAGGCTCACACTGCATGATTGGAAGTTATTGCTTTGTATGGTACTAACTGATACAGTATATGATGTGGTTATCTGATTTTTGTGAGCTATGTGTAGTGGCCTTGACTGAAAACCTTAATCGGGGAATTGCTGTTAACTATGAGCAGTTGGCTGGAGCAAATAACTGTGCCGATTCTGTGACTCAGGCAAGGTATGCCAGGGACAACTGTTTGCAAACGAATGAGATGGCTATTAAGGCAGTCAGGATATGGGAGTCTTGCCACAGTCTTGCAGGGTCCTAGAGAGTCACTAACTTTAATACTAACTTTATTGATTGGCTTCAGAATATTTTGCAACAAGTCGAACATCAGGAAGCTCAAGGGTTGCTTTTAAAACAACTGGCTGTGATAATGCCAATGAAAATTGTAAACGGGCAACTTTCACAATCGCAACCCCAACATTTGTCAAATGATTGTAATGCAGAACTCACAGCAGACTGTAATTCTCAGGCTGAGTTCTGGAATGCAGCATAACACATTTTTGCTTCTCTAATCTCTTCTGTAAGAATAGTACACGCTCTTAACTTGCTTAGTGAATTAGGCTGCTAGCTTGCTAAACAAAGTAATACTACAAATACTATTATTTTTTTTTCTGGCTTATTAACAGATGTTGATTCTGTCCATCATATGTTGCTACAGAACCGAGTTGCTATTGATTTTTATTATTAGCACAGGGACACAAGTGTGAAGACTTTGATAGGATGTGTTACGTGAATCTGAGTGACCACTGTGAATTAATTTACAAAAGTATACAAAACTCAAAAGCCTTAAAACAAAGATCTGCAACAGAGCCAGGGGTGGGATGCCTTTGGTCTCTTCTCACGGCTGGGAAACTTTGGGCCATGACTCAAAAGTATTACAGGATTTATTATAATTATCCTTAACCACCTTATTGATGTTTGCCTTATGTCTCCCATACCTTTTTTTCCTGTATTCAGTGTTTAGTTGATTGTAACTTAAAGCAGGTCATGGTCACCCAGCTACATACACCCTTTGCCTCCTCACAATTAACAAGCAAAAAAGGGGAGGATAGAGAATGTCTGAAGAGAGAGATAGGAGAGGAAACTGGAGAATTATTTGACCTAACAAGAGATGAGAGAACAGCTGGGTATTGTGAAGGAGAATAGGAAAGATAAACATGGTTATCTAGTGTTTAGTAGGTGTCTGCACACTTGTAGAGATATATAGCTATGTAACTACATGAATGATTTCTGCCCTGAGCCTGGTGGCGCATACAGCTGCGGTTTGTGTCCCGGGGAGATGTAAATAGGGGCTTCTCTGTTATGGTAAAAGTGTTTCTCTTTGCATAAAAAAGAGAAGGAATGAAGGGAATGACCCCAGAGGTATGTTCAGAGAAGGCATGCTATGTTTCGAACTTTTTGACTGAACCAGTTCTTGTTTGGTGTGCCCTTCCACCTATGTATAATGTTAATCCAAAAGAAGCTGATATTGTTTACACTTTGAATGTCGATAACTGTCTTTCTGTAGATGCTAATGTAGTAGGAGGCTATGATGGGAACGTATTGCAGCGGTTCTTCTCTTATCCAGAGTAACATCAGGGAAATCATTAAAGAGTTAAATCACCTTGTTTGGTAGGCAGTTAAGAATGTGAGTCAAAATTGCCACTGCTTTTTGTTGTTGGTTCAAGGACACGGCTGTGAGGATTTGGATGGTATGTGCTGCGTGGATTTTAGGCGCCCCATTGCAGCAACATGTTATCAAAATCTGAGAAAATTTCAGCCTTTTTTGGCATCCATTCACTCAATTGGCAGTATTGTTTGTTTGCTATTACCTTGGTTGCTGTCATGTTTGCAAGGGCCCTGCAGAACATGGCAAACCTGGTACTAGCTGTTCAAAAACAAAAAGGGGAAATTGTAAAATTGTACGGAACAAAGACAGTGGGTTATTTTGACATTGATAATATGTCTTAGTTGGGTTTTTATTTGTTCTATTACTTGTGCCTTGTTTTTGCTCGATTTCAGGGGTACTTTTTGTGCAACAGGAAGGGGGAGATGTAGGACAAGGCCTCAAGGACAAGAGTCCAAGTACTGATAGCCTGATGAATAGAGACTTGTTAGAACTTGTAGGGCACAAGCCCTGGGAGCAAAGGAGCAAGCTAACTGCAGACCCCTGAGCCGTTACAGTTGAGGAGGCAACCAGACGGACAGAGAAACAAGTAGCCAGATAAGGGAACGGATGGCGCCAATATGTAATCAAGAAAGCCGCGTAGAAAGAAACTCCCTAACCTTGGAATAGAAATTATTGCTATGTCAAGATAAACTAGTAAGTTCCTATTGTTCTAACGGTGTGCCTTAAATATCAACCATTCAGTGTTTTTTACGCTTAAGATTTAACCAATCAGTGTGTAATATGTAGAAGGTAGAAACGTATATATTTGTAAGAAAATCACTAATAAATGGACAACTTGCTTGCATCAAGCTGCGTCCCGTCTCTTCATTCGCCGCAATGAGCTTTGAGAAATTGTGATTCTTTCCCAGAGTGAATCATTTAAAAAATATTGCTAGACTGAATTTACACAGAAGATCCTCTGGACTTCAGCATTAGTAATCAAGATTGGAAACTAAAATATTGGGTTATTTTTGGTTAATGAGAACTTTTGAAGTTACACTTGAATGTAATTATTTCCTTTACCTGTATCTTCATGTTCATAGCATTTTTCTTTAGCAATCATGTCAACATTGCTTAGAGAAATTGAAAGGAAACAAGTTGGAAGGCTTTTAGCATATAGTCAATATGTTGTATTAAAATACTTCTACAGAATATTAAAAAAAATGTAAACACCTGGTGTGGATAAAAGACACATGAATAATTTCTGATGGTCCAAAATCTGCATCTACTAAGCAGTCATTGGGCTCTGTTTGGAAATAGAAATGGATTATTTGCTGTCATTTTCTGTTGCAGAATGGATGAGAGAAAACGGCCACGGATCCATGGAAGGACTGTGTGACACAGCATTTGACATGAGTTTGGAGTGAACCAGACTAGGCCGCAGAGAAAAAATTACTGAGTTAATGGACAATGGACAAGGAAGATAAGGAAAAGGTCATGCTGAGCTTGCAGAAAATATAGCAAATAACTTTGAGGAAGTCACGTAGAGCACGGAGCTGAGCTACGTGACAAGTTAAACGCAGAAACCGCAAGTAGGAGGTCGTATGAAAATGTAACCTTTAGGGCTTAGCCAATCAACATATGACTAGTAGGCATAATTTACTGGAATTGTATAAAAGACATAATCGCGCCGTAATAAATCGGAGCTTGCTTTATCACTCACATTGAGTCGGCTGCTTGCTTCCCCTCGCTCGTCGCAATTTTCAATAGAAAACAGAAATTTAGTATTTCTTATTTAGCTCCTTATGGTGGAGGTAGCCTCACGATCACAGGCCCTGGTTCTCATGGGGGACTTCAACCACCCTGATATCTGCTGGAAAGACAACACAGCTAGGCACATGCAGTCTGAAAGGCTCCTGCAGGGCACTGATGATAACTTTTTGACACAGGTTGTGGAGGAGCCAACGAGGCAAGGTGTGCTGCTGGATTTTGTCTTCACAAACAAAGAAGGAACGGTTGGGGATATGAAGGTTGGGGGCAGCCTTGGCTGCAGTGACCATGAGATGGTGAAGTTCAAGATCCTGCATGGAGGTAGCAAGGCAACAATAGGATTGCAACCCTGGACTTCAGGAGAGCTAACTTTGGCCTCTTCAAGGACCTACTTGGAGGAAACCCATGGGTTAGGGCTCTGGAAGGTAGGGGGGGTCCAAGAGACCTGGCTACTGAATGATGAATGATGTACTACTTATCTATAGGATAATGTAATTATGTTTATCTAAAAGTTGGGAAACGTCCAAGGACCCTTATTGCTAACATGATGGATGTACTAATTGTTAAGTCCTTGGATTTGTCATCTTTAAAAAGGCTATCTGTTCCTAAGTTCCTGTTGTTTATACAACGTGGCAAAGACAAGGACTTAAATCATGGTCACTAGTTTAGTGAGATATGTAAATGAGTTCCTGGAATTGTAACTAATATGTAAATGATTTCCTGGAAAACTAATGAATAGGTATGAGTTGCTTGTATAAAGAGGGGACTGAAAAATCCCCTCAGTGTGCATGACTTTGGTGGAGTGATCCCCCATGCACCCAGCGCTGCCGAATAAAGATAACCTCCGCTCACTCGAATATTGGTAATAGATTCTTTATATCACTACTATTCAAGCATCACTTCCTCCAAGCTCAAGATAGGTACATCCCTATGAGTAGGAAATCAAGCAAAGAGGGAAGGAGGCCTGCATGGATGAGCAAGGAGCTCCTGGAAAAACTCAAACAGAAGAAGGACATTTATTGGATGTGGAAAAAGGGACAGGCCACTTGGGAGGAATATAGGAATATTGTCAGAACATGCAGGGAGGCAACGAGGAAGGCTAAGGTCTGTTTGGAATTACAACTGGTGAGGGATGTCAAGGACAACAAGGAGGACTTCTTTGAGGACATCAGTAGCAAAGGGAAGACTAGGGAAAATGTGGGCCTGCTGCTGAATAAGGTGGGTGCCCTGGTGATGAAGGACACAGAGAAGGCAGAGTTAATGAATGCCACCTTTGCTTCAGTCCTTACTGCTAAGGCCAATCCTCAGGAATCCCAGACCATGGAGGTAAGAGAGGAAGTCTAGAGAAAGGAAGACTTCCCTTGGTTGAGGAGGATCACGTTAGAGATCATTTAAGCAAACCTGACACCCACAAATCCATGGACCCTTATGTGATGCACCCCGAGTGCTGAGGGAGCTGGCAGATGCTATTGCTAAGTCTCTCTCCATCATCTTTGAAAGGTCATGGAGGACAGGAGAGGTGCCTGAGGACTGGAGGGAAGCCAATGTCACTCCAGTCTTCAAAAAGGGCAAGAAGGAGGACCCAGGAAACTACAGACCAGTCAGCCCTACCTTCATCCCCGGAAAGGGGGTGGAACAGCTCATCCTGGAGGTCACCTCAAAGCATGTGGAGGAAGAGAAGGTTAACAGGAGTAGTCAACATGGATTCACCAAGGGGCAATCATGTCTGACCTACCTGATAGCCTTCTATGATGGAATGACTGGATGGGTAGATGAGGGGAGAGCGGTGGATGTTGTCTACCATGACTTCAGTGAGGCTTTTAACACCATCTCCCATAACATCCTCATAGGTAAGCTCAGGTTAGATGAGTGGACAGTGAGGTGGATTGACAACAGGCTGAACAGCAGAGCTCAGCGGGTTGTGTTCAGCAGCAGAGTCTAGCTGGAGGCCTGTAGCTAGCGATGTTCCCTCGGGTCAGTACTGGGTGCAGTCCTGTTCAACTTAATCATTACTGTCCTGGATGAAAGGACAGAGTGTGCTCTCAGCAAGTTTGCTGATGATACAAAACTGGGAGGAGTGGCTGATACATCAGAAGGCTGTGCTGCCATTCAGTGAGACCTGGACAGACTAGAGAGTTGGGCAGAGAGGAACCTAATGAAGTTCAACAAAGGCAAGTGTAGGGTCCTGCACCTAGGGAGGAACATCCCCATGCACCAGTACAGGCTAGGGGTTAACCTGCTGGAAGGCAGCTCTGTGGAGAAGGACCTGGGAGTTCTGGTGGACAGCAAGTTGCCCATGAGCTGGCAGTGTGCCCCTGTGGACATGAAGGCCAATGATGTCCTGGGATGCATTAGGAAGAGTGTGGCCAGCAGGTGAAGGGAGGTTATCCTCCCCCTCTACTCTGCCCTGGTGAGGCCGCATCTGGAGTGCTGTGTCCAGTTCTGGGCTCCCCAGTTCAAACAAGACAGAGAACTACTGCAGAGGGTCCAGTGGAGGGCTGCGAAGATGATTAGGGGACTGGAGCATCTCCCTTATGAAGACAGGCTGAGAAATCTGGGCCTGTTTAGCCTGGAGAAGAGAAGACTGAGAGGGGATCTTATCAATGCATACAAATATCTTAAGGGTGAATGTCAAGAGGAGGGGGCCAGGCTCTTTTCAGTAGTGCCCAGCGACAGGACAAGGGGCAAAGGGCACAAACTGAAACACAGGAAGTTCCATCTGAATGTGAGGAAGAACTTCTTTACTTTGAGGTTGATAGAGCACTAGAACAGGCTGCCCAGAGAGGTTGTGGAGTCTCCTTCTCTGGAGATACTCAAACCCCACCTGGATGTGATCCTGTGCAACCTGCTCTAGGTGAACCTGTTTTAGCAGGGATTTGGGCTAGACAATCTCCAGATGTCCCTTCCAACCCAAACTATTATGTGATTCTGTGATTCTTTAGACAGCCTTATAATTGTGATTTGATTCATTTTGTGTACAAGATTTACAAGATGCTTTCACCATTAAAAAGCTTCTCCTGAAACACAACACTATTCATGGAAATTGGGCATTTATGTGAAGTAATGAGAAGAGAGGAAACAAATTGGCTTCACAAACTGGCAATTTTGAAAGAAATGTTACAACGTTAAAACATTTTTATGCTCAATAACATAGCCCCAGGTTTAAATGGGACTATACAGACCATCCAGATTTTTACTGGAATCAGGCTGTCAAAACTCGCAGAATTTCTCCCTACAGCCCGAGCACTCAATAGGGCTGTAGGAAGTTATCACCAAGTGTTTTTCTGCTTTTGAGCACACACATAAGCATGTAGCTTGATAACTAAATTTATTATAGAAAGATGCATTTTCACTTGCAGTCACTGTGGAGTTTCTGTTTTCAGCATAATTTATGCTGAATGATAATGTGCAATAGAGAGCTCCAAGGTAAAAGGGCAATGGGTTAGATTATTTATCATAAAATGTGTCCTCATGTGAGCCCAGGTTGTGAGATGTTCTCACAGATTTTGTTCTGACAAGGAACTGCTAGAAGGCTTCTCTTTATTCATGATGTAGAGGCATCAGCATCCCATGGAGATGATCTAGGATATGAACTGAGTGGATATGTATAAAGTGAGTAATTCAGAGATCTTTCTTCACATGAAAATAGATTCATTTAATGAGATGGCTCCAGACAGAAGTATCTGAACTTCTATGGTGAAGTAACTAATCAACAAAACAGCTGATGAACTTAATGAGTCATCTGAAGATTTAAGATAATGAAAGTAAGTTTATTTCTTAAAGGAAGAAAATATTAGAGAGATATCACACATTTTAGGAGATAAATTTATTTCAGAAAGTCAGTGAGAGAGAAGGGATCCCAAACTCTTTAGTCAGTAGAGATCCTGATCTCAGAGTGCTGAACCCAAATTTGTAAAAATGTGAAAGAAGTTGTTGTTTTACATTTCTTGAGCTGTTTAATGTGCTATGTGAGTCAGCTATTGTTTGTCTGGAGAGAGAAAGCAGTGAACTGAAGCAGTTGCTTGGTCAGACTTCTAAAAATCCTGGACTGCAGACATGAAGCATTAGCATGGGAACCCAGACCACACAATCCTGTTAAATCAGCTGGACAACAAAGGACACCCAGGGAAACTCAGCTCAACCACCCAGTGATGCAGGGAGCCAAGGATTTAGCACGGGGAGTACAGTCTGTCACAGTCCCTGTACCTTTGCAATTTGAAATTGAAAATGCTTTGGGGCAGGGATTGCCTCACTGATTCTGGTAGCACAGTGGGACTCGTGTCTCAGTTGGAGCCCTCTAGAACCACAATAAAGCAAATAATGACAGTCATCTTCCATAAACCTACTGAACCCCTGACTATTTCAAGGAAGGCACCATGATTATTAGTTCCTGACAGGGTAACAAGTATAAACCCTCATCATTTACTTTGATCTCTAGTTTTTTTAAGCTTATGTTTTCAGTTAGCTAAAATAAACTGCATTTTAATTGATAGCTTTTATGCAGGTAAATATGGACAGTGGACTTTTTATTAGGAGTGATTTAGTTAATTCTGCCCTTACCTCTGTTTTAAATGTACTTGGTCAGTAGGGGAAGCTATAAATAATGTAACCTTGCACTTTCTGTCTGTGGAACAAAGAAATGCAAATGACAGTCTAGTTGTACATGCCTGAGCGAGGACTGGAACTGAGCAGACTAGCCCCTATTAACATTTTAAGATATTTGAATCAAAATGATATTATAGGCTTAAATCTAACCAAAGGTTGTAATGGATTTTCATGTTATGGATAATTCCATCTAGCTCTTTAATAATGAGCAAAATATTTTAAAAATAAGCTACAGAGACTTTTGTAACAGAGTTATTTTAAAAAACAGGCTCTTCTATAAGATATGCAGCTTAAGGGCTACTGACTGTGAGCACTATACAATCAAATGAATTAATTTCTGAAAAACAGGCTACTTATTTAATTGCTGCATATGGATTTAGGTGCATGAATGTAAACACATATTTGAAAATCCTAAATTATATGGCCTTTTCTGATATAGATCAAATTGTGGTTTGGTAGTCATGTGCCTCAATTACCTTCAGGAAAGCTGCAGAAGTACATTTGACACTGAAGAAGGGTTCAATGGTCCAATACGTGCACAGGGAGGGAGGACAGATACTGCATAGGCCTTCATGCCTTGCATTGTAATCTCATTTCCTGGGTCTGATCTAGTTGTAAAGTCCCTGGATGTGCTGGAAACCATCTGTGGAGTCACTGGTTTGACAGGCAAAAACATTGTTATGGCTGATAATGGCTAAAAAATATGGCTGAATGTCTTCCAATGAGCACCAGAGAGTCAATAACAGGCTCTCACCTGGGATTTACTTATATTTCCATAGGGTACAAAGTCCTTCAATCCTATTTTGTGTGCATTGCAATTATTCTGTGTATGTATAAAACTGGGTTTCCCCAAAACTACTTTTAAGGGGACTACAGGCTATTATTTTTACCCACTTACAATAATGATTCCTAAATAATTATCAGGACTTGTTCACTTCCTAGCAGTTCATCAGTTCAGCTGTACAGATGCCAGATAAACTTCTCAATTTCTTTTTCAAGGTGTGGCCCTGCATTAATGATCCAATCATTGCCATAAGGTCATGGGTCCCTGTCAATCCCAGGGGTGGATTCCTAAAAGGTCCAGGTTAATCTTTAATATCAGGTAAAATAAGAGACATTTGGGGTTTGAGGAAATTACAGATTTGCTGTTTTGGTGTGATTTAAAGAATCACTTCACCAATATTCCAGCGAGCGGAGGTTATCTTTATTCGGCAGCGCTGGGTGCATGGGGGATCGCTCCACCAAAGTCATGCACCCCAAGGGGACTTTTCAGTCCCTCCTTTATACAAGCTACTCATACCTATTCATTAGTTTTCCAAGAAATCGTTTACATATTCATTACAATTCTGAGAATACATTTACATATCTTGTGCCTGCGCAATGCCCTTGAGGAGTTGTCTCTGCGCAGACTCTATTCCTTAGCGGCCATGTTTAAAGTCTTCATCTTCGCCACGTTGCATGTACAACAGGAATCTAAGACCAAATGTCCCTTCTAAAGATAACCAACCCAAGGACTTAGCAGTCTGTACATTCGTCATGTGGCAATAAGGGTCCTTGGACAGTTCCCAACTTTTAACTAAACATAGGTACGCCATCCTTTAGATAAGTGGTACAGCATTCACTATTCAGTAGGAATATAGAGTTATAAGAAATATCTTAGTGGAGTTTGTGTTTGCATAGCAACCGACAGCTACTATGAAATCCTCTGTACAGCCCCGTACCAAGGGTCAGAATCACCTAGTAGGAATGATTAGAAATTAGATAACAGTTTCATGATTGAATGCATGATTGGATACAGTGTTTACATGTAGCCTAGGAGAATGTATTGAGATGTCAGAATGTAGAATTAATGGGAACTGGGGAGAGTCGAATGAAGCAACTCGTAGTTACCTGCCAAGAAACAGTGAATGTAGGTAAAAGGTAATTCTGGCAGGGGGTATCATGACCACCGACTCATGTACCACCTACCCGAATAATACCCCAGACCCATTTCTGGACCTTTCTAACCTTTACTGCGCAGAATGGATATGGGAAGAGAGTAAATTAATGATTTTTTGGAAATACTATATTTATGCATGAATACTTAATGAATATGCATGAGTAAGTCCTATATAAGGTGTATGATTTTGAAACTTGGTGTATGTCGATCATGAGAGGACTCACTCACACACCCGGCCTTTAATAAAGAAGTGTCTGTTTATCTGCATCACATTGGTGTTGATAAGTTCTTTATTCCGAGATTTCGGTAACAATTCCTTGGCCCAAGACTGTCATCTATATAGCAGTAGAGATGTCGATATGTAGCCCTTAAAAAATGGAAGAAGATGAACATTTAGAAATCAGATAGCAAGCACTTTTATTACAACTATGATCTACCCCAGAGATGAACTAGAAATTATTCTAAACAATCTAATAAGTCTAACCTGATCTAATTGTCTGTAAAATGATCAATAACTTTTACTTTGCATTTTCAGACTGATAGAAAGCTTAGAAATAACTAGATTAATAGGATATGTAAAACTTAGAATAATTAAAAGTCTCATTGCATGTACGAAGAGGAGCTTCACAGTATGACTTCGCAAATTAGGCCCGGTCCTGGGGCCCTTTGTACTGATAAGATGGACCTGGGATGCTCTATGTGCTGATAAGAAGACAAGGGTGTGTGGTCTGTCCTGGCGGTTTTGGTTTTGAAGAAACTCGAGACAACGACCCCCACCAGGAGACAGTGCACAAGAGCAAATGGGAGGAAACTTATGTTAATGACTTCTTGGTAGACTAATTATCCTAACCCAACCTATTCTCGGACATCCTATTGAATATGTACAAATGTATACTTTAAATCACACGTGCACAAAGAAATTGGGGCAGCAGGTGCTTTTGGAATTATCCACCCTGATGCCCGCCGGTGAATTAAACATACCTGCTTTATAACCTATCCTTAGTTATGGAGTTTAATTCTGCACGTCAAGACATGGTCAGCCGTCACTGACTTTTGTCTAAAGGTTTACTTAATTGACTACCTCTATATGAAACTTTAAAAGAAGAAAACTAATAATTCAAATCCATGCATGGAATGTTTTTAAATATTTTTTCCAGTTTTTATAATGACTGTTAGACAGCATGTCTCCATGTATTTTAGGAATTTGTCATAAGAAACTACAAAGCTTTAAATGATAAAAATAAGTGAAATCAAAAGAAAACGTTCCTCTAGTATCAATACTTAGCTCTAGTGTCAATGATATTTAATTTTCTTTTAGAGAATATCGTGCTAGACCACATGCTTTGGACTTGATTATTCTAAGTAGGTAGTCTTGAGTGATTTATGTGAATCAAGGATACATCAAACCTCTTGGTCATTTCTTACACACTGAAGTAAGTATCATATGTAGACACAGTCTTCATTCTTGTGTGTTTTTAAATGTATGTTTTGCTTTCATTTTACACTTCGGGGGGAGAGACAACACAAGAGACAAGTGTTTGTACAGATCATATAGATTTTAGTAGACTTTAAAATTGGCCTAATTTTAAGTAGTGTAGACCCAGAGTGTGCATACCTTTAAACCAATTTAATCCTTGTTGAAATCAGTTCAGCTTGTCTAAACACAAGATGCTTCCTTCACACATTACTTACAAGATGCTAATTGCTCTAACGCTCTAATACATATTCCCTTTCAAATCTTTGAATTTTGATCTCCAAAATGGTTTTGGTAGAACTGTTCTTATGCTACAGGTTGTTAAAACATGTGAATGCATTGTAATTGAAAGAATGTTGAAATTTTGCATGGCTAATCCACATTTGCAAAATGTGCAACTTTCAGTGCTAACTACATGTAGCACTGTATACATCATGATTCATCTTCTCTGTCTTTCTCAGCTGCTAATTCCATGCCATGTTTCACTGATGGCAGTTTTGTGTAGTATAAAGATTTGAAATCAGTGTGTGGTTGGTGATAATTAGAGAAATAAGTTAAAAGGTCCCAGGGCTTTATTTATTTTTAAGGTCTCTGGACAGTTTCTTAAGTCAGTAGCACAAATGACTCCTTTTGTGTTTTTGGCTAGGCTTCTTTCAGTTGCTGTTTCACAACAGCTGAGGCAACAGACAAATTAGGCTGCCTTGGTGACAGGCATTGCCATCAGTTTACATTTCCTTTTAAATATTGCTGGAAAACAAGGGGGGAGGGTGTTGCTGCAAAAATACATTTTAATATTGTTACCACTGAGTTAGATATGTGCGCTGGTTTTGGCTGGGATGGAGTTGATTCACTTCACAATAGCTGGTACAGGGCTACCTTTTGCATTTGTGCTGAAAACAGTGTTGATAACACAGGGATGTTTTATTATTGCTGAGCAGTGCTTGCACAAAGTCAAGGCCTTTTCTGCTTCTCATACCACCCCACCAGTGAGTAGTCTGGGGTTGCACAAGAAGTTGGGAGGGGACACAGCTGGGACAGCTGATCCCAACTAACCAAAGGGATATTCCATACCGTATGGCATCATGCTCAGCATATAAAGTTGGGGGAATAAGGAAGGGGGGGGCATTTGGAGTGATGGCATTTGTCTTCCCAAGTAACTTATGTCTGATAGAGCCATGCTTTCCTGGAGATGGCTCTAAACACCTGCCTGTCCATGGGAAGCAGTGAATTAATTCCTTGTTTTGCTTTGCTTGTGTGTGTGGCTTTTTCTTTACCTTTTAAATTGTGTTTATCTCAACCCATCAATTTTCTCACTTTTACTTTTCTGATCCTCTCCTCCATCCTACTGTGGGGGGAGTGAGCAAGCAGCTGTGTGTGTCTTAGTTGCTGGCTAGGGTTAAACCATAACAATATGAGACTAAAACTTCTCTCTGACTATAATTGCAAGAACTCTTTATGAGGCACAATTGATAAATCTTGATGGTACTTCAAATGTCTCTAGTTTTTTCACAGGAAGTACACGAGATCACTTGGGTTTTGCCACCTTGCAGAAGGCAGACTGGATAGCTGAGGTGATGAACACAGTCTTAGGTGACTAGGGCCATATCATTAAGTTAAAACCCCAAAGAAAGGGAGGTGCTAATGGAAAACATATTCTCTGGCTGTTGTAACTGGTGAAAGGGTTAAGCCCCCGAAACCAAGGAAGATGTTGTGAGTACCTTAGATATTTAGTTCAACAAAAGAGGCTCAGGATGGTTGTAAGATAAGGGATGGGTGTAAAATAAGGGGGGACCAGGATAATCTCATGGTAGACAACTCAATCTTGAGAACAGATACACAGGACCATAGAGGTAAGAAAGTTACAAGAGAATTGGTAACAATCACCTTGAAGGATATGGTCTACTGATCCCAGAACTGAGTTTGCACAGAAGTAAAGGTCAGTCAGTGGGCACAGTGAAGAAAACTACAAGCCTTCATCTGAAGACCCCAAAGACCACCAAGGAAGGCAATTGCACATGTGGACCAGGCATTTGCATATGTTAATGAGTTCCAGGACATCTCATTTATATGTAAATGAGCTATTGGAAATCTTACGCATATGTATAACTTTGTGGTATATAGTCTCTAAAAGTTTGTCAGATTGTTGGAGCAGTTACGGAGGAGCTATCCCCAGTGCTACCCCAGCGCTGCAATAAAGGATATCTTACTTAATAACAGTCTGCTGTTACTGAGTTTTATTATACTGGACTCCTTACCCAGCCGCACCTAGCTTCTCACTTTGGCGAGGTTAGAAAGCAAGGGGGTTTGGATGCTGCTGATTATTATCCAATTTCTCAGCTATAGCCACATTGGGAAAAAACACTCTCAATGTACAAGTGCCTGACCATCTTGGTGGTAAAGCTTTTCGTGCTACACTGCCACATATCCAATACCACCCATTCCCCAATGGAACTTTCCAGTACTTATAGTTAATTCTGACAGGTTCATCAGTTGCATTGACCAATCACAATGTGGGTGGTGCCCCACAAATACCTGAGTGTTGCAGAATGGCTGTGTGATCACGGCCATGACTCCCTTGAAGATCTTTGTGAAACAAAGTTAGCGTAAGTTAGCTGAAGCAGGCCTTGCAGCTATGCTGAGGCATGCTGATAAGGAAGCTGAGAAAAACACACTGACCTTGTGCCTAATGTTGTAAATAACTTTGAGGAATTCACGTAGACAAGAGAGAAAAAAAAATATGTAGCTAGCTAACTGCAGAAACCGCAAGTAGGAGGACGTATGAAAATGTAACCCTTTAGAGCTTAGCCAATCAGCAGATGACTAGTATGCATAATTAACTGGAACTGTATATAAGACATAATCGCGTTGTAATAAATCAAAGCTTGCTTTATCACTCACATTGAGTTTGCCTGCTTGACTTCCCTCCCCGTCAGCACCTGAGCTCCATTTGCATGTGTCTTGGTTTTATTTGTAGTAACAAACTCCACATCAGACAAGTGTGGATTCAATATTGCCCAAGTTTGGAGGTCAATCTCATTCCAATTAGTGTACTTTGGTCTTACCCACAAGTTATTCCAATTAGTCCTGAATGGAATGGGGATACCAACTAGAGGAATTCCTTTATGAGTATATTCAGGGAAATGGGTACATACCCAACACTCGGTCTTATTAACAACCTTCATCAGTCTTTCCAGCATTTCAAATAAGTATTTTGTGTCCATGTGACATGCGGAATTAGACTCTATAACTCGAAAGTTATAAAGTAGGTATGTTTATTGCACGCAGATGCACGGGGGATCGCTCCTCCACAAGCGTGCATACCCGAAGTGACCAACCATCTCACATTTATACAATGAACAAATGAATATTCAATTAACGCCTATACATATTCGTTACCTAAACCCCGCTTCGTATGTTAATTAGCTTATCAGTCCGTTTCCTGGAATGTGGTGGTCTTGCAGGTTTGTAGGTGATTGTAGGTCCTTGTGACCACCCGATCTTCTTCAGGTGATTCATGTCCTTGTGACCACCCGATCTTCTTCAGGTGATTGTGACCACCCAATCTTTTCCAGCAAGGAGACTTAGCACTCCCTCCCTCTAGATAGCATTTGAATGTCTCTCATCTTTTCTCATTCTCTTTTAAATAGCCCCTTTGTTAGAGGAGGAGGGACAGGCGTCTCCTCAAAACTGTAGTTGTCACCGCACCCATGACTAGTCACCATACCCACATTCCTTAAGCAGACACATACAATCACAATCCATGTCCATTATCCCCATTTCACATTATTTCTCCATATCACATGAGTCCTCCTGATCCCACCGAATTTGAGAATTTATCATACCACATAACAGACAAAATTCTATACATTTGTAAAACATGTTTAAACAAGTGTCTTCAAAGAAGAGACAGCTAGCAAACTCAAACCTCCCTGTATAAAATCCATATCTATATAGGGTCTTATTCCAGTCATTAACTTTCATGCTTCCTAGCAATATTGCAGGAGACCTAACCTCAAACTTTATGATTCTTGAGTTAGTTTTCAGTGAAAAGGTCCTTGCTTGACAGTCCATTCTGGCGATGCAGCTGTCTTAACCCTGCTATGATGTATCCATGGAGTGATTCCTTCAAGCTTGACAGCAGCGTAGGTGGTGAGTAAAATCTGGGAAGGTTCTTTCCACTTCTCTTTCAATGGTTCATCTGACTACTTTCTCAGATAAACCCAATCTCCAGGTTGGTATTGATGTACACACATCTAGGGATAGAGGTACGCTCACAGTGACATACCTGTTGAGAGAGGACAGGACCTTTCCTAGAGAAATAACTTACTCTTTTAGGTAGTGTCTCCCTACGACTTTGGGGTTCACTCCTGTTTCTGTCACCTGATAAGGTTTACCATACATTTCAAAAGAAAAACCTTTCTCTTTAGTTTTAGGCTGGATGCACATTCGTAGCAATGCTAAGGGTAAAGCATCTGGCCACCTTATCTGAACTTCTTGGCAAATTTTACTCATCTGTCTCTTTAGGCTTTGATTCATTCTTTCTACTTTCCCACTTGACTGAGGTCTCCACGGGCTATGGAGATCCCATTTTACCCCTAATATTTTAGCTAAAATTTGAACTGCTTTTGCTATGAAGTGTGGGCCCCTATCCAATGAGTTTCTTGGTGTTTTCTATTAACCAATTAATGCATAATTTCCTGTGTAACTATTACTTGATGCAAAGGAATCACCCACCATCCTTCTTGTTTTTTGGTTGCCTTTCATAAATTAGCCAATTGATTGTCTTCTGATGTATACTGTGGGCTCTTGGGTCCTAACCTCTGGACTTTTTCTGGCAGGACTAGCAATACTTGACTTTCAGCTGCTTCTTTCGCTGCTTTATCTGCCATTTGGTTTCCTATATGCACCAGACTATCTCCAAATTGATGCGCTTTACAATGCATAATTGGCACCAGTCTAGATAAATTTATTGCCTGTAATAATTGTTGGATCATTGACCTGTATTTGACTGGGGATCCTTGAGAGGTTAAAAGTCCTCTTTCTTTCCAAATGGCCCCATCAGCATGGACCACTCCAAAGGCAAATTTCAAATCTGCCCATATATTAACAGCCTTATCTTTTGACAGCTCCAACGCTCTTACCAAGGCTATGAGCTCCGCCTTTTGGTCTGATATGTTAGATGATAGAACTTTGGCTTCTATAATCTCTTTGATAGTTGCCACCACGTAACTTGCTCTTCGGGTCCCATTTCTCACAAAGCTACTACCATCTACAAACAAGTTCCAGTCTATGTTTTCTAATGGCATGTCTTTCAAGTCCACTTGGCTAGAGTATATCTGTTCCATCATCTGTAAACAATTATGAGTCAGTTCTTCTTTTCCACTAGGATCAGTAGTGAGGAAGGCTGCAGGATTCAGGATGATGGTTGCTTTCAGTTCCACATCATCTTGTTCTAAAAAGATGGCTTGATACTTTAGCATTTGGCTTGGTGACATCCAGTGTCCTCCTTTCTGTTCCAGAACCATTGTAACTGCATGGGGTATGAGTACAGTTAATTTTTGCCCAAGTGTCAGTTTCTGGGCCTATTGGATCAGTAGTACTGTAGCTGCCACTGCTCGGAGACAGGTTGGCCATCCTTTGCTGACATTGTCTAGCTCAGGGGTCCTCAAACTTTTTAAACAGGGGGCTGGCACGCAGATTGTCAGGAAGTCATCTGTGGCTGCTTGGTTTCCCCCCCCAACCCCCGGCGGGGGGGGGCGGGGGGGGCGGGGGGGTGTCTGTAAATACCGGGGGCCGGATTGAGGACCCAGGGGGGCCGTATCTGGCCCGCAGGCTGTAGTTTGAGGACCCCTGCTCTAGCTGTTTTGAAAAGTACCCCACGAGTCTTTTCCATGATCCCAGTCTCTGGGCCAACACTCCTAAGGCAATGTGTAATCTTTCATGCACTAATAGTTCAAATGGTTTTTCTAAATTCAGGAGGCTTAGAGCTGGAGCACTCATTAAAGTCCGTTTCAATTTAGTAAATGCATCTCTGCACTCCTAAGTCCAGATAAGGAGTTTTCCATTTCCTCGTACAGCTTCATATGAAGGTTTGGCAATGAGTCTGAAATTCATTATCCATAGGTGACTATCCAGCCATTCCAAGGAATGCTCTAAACTCTTGTTTTGATTTGGGTTCTGGGATTTTAATTTCTTTTTTTCTTTGACTTCTTTTTTTTCAGTTCTGAGACTACACTGGCCCTGGGAAATTGTAAATCTCAAATATGTTACTATGTCTTGAGTGATCTGTGGCTTTTTTCTGGATACTTTGTACCTCGCTAGCCCCAGAAAGTTTAGGAGGTCTACTGTCATTTCTATAGAATCTTCTTTATTACTGGTTGCTAGCAGTATGTCATCTACATATTGTAGCAAGGTGACATTTTCATACATCCTTTGACAGCTTTCCAACTCTTTGTCTAATTCATTTCTAAAGATTGCAGGACTATTTTCAAATCCTTGTGGTAACACGGTCCAGCATAATTGGGGTTTTCTACAAGTCTTAGGGCTTTCCCATTCAAAAGCAAACAATTCTTGACTCACAGCCGCTAGAGGTAGGCAAAAGAACACATCTTCTAAATCTAATACAGTAAACCATTTATCTGTTTCCTTCAGGGTGGTCAAGAGGGTATACAGGTTTGCTACCACTGGGTGGACATCTTGCACAATTTGATTTATAGCTCTTAAATCTTGGACCCGTCTATATTCTTCTGAATTTGGTTTCCTGACTGGTAATATTGGAGTGTTATACTTTGATTGGCATTCTCTTAGTAATCCAAAATTTATGAATTGTTCCATTAATGGCTCTAATCCTTTCCTGACTTCTAATTTAATTGGATACTGGTTTTGTCTTACTGGTTTGGCATTTGATTTCAACTGGATGATTACTGGTTCCACCACTCAGGATCGCCTTGGTGTTCCTGAAGCTCATACAAGATGTGTTGCAGCATTTTCAATTTCTTCTGGTATCTTCTCTAATTCGGCTTCCTTTTATAACAAAAACTTGGGCATCCAAAGCTTTATTTTCAGGAATATGGATCTGTATTCTCCCTTTTTCAAACAGATTTGTGCCTTCAATTTACATAGTATGTCCTGTCCTAATAGTGGTATAGGGCAATCTGGTATGTAGAGAAATTGATGGGTTAACACCCTTTTCCCAATTCCAAACTTCAAAGGCTGGAAAAACAGCCGATTTTCTTTCTGCCCTGTGGCACCAATAATTGACATGCTTTGTTTGCTCAAATTTCCCTTGCATGCATTCAATACTAAATAGGTAGCTCATGTGTCTACTAAAAACTGTATTACCTCATTCCCCAACTTTGCTATAACCAGGGGGTCTGTTTGGATAAGTTCCAATTCTTCCCCCAGTCCTCCTCAGTCTGAGTCTAACATCATGTTAACAGACTGCCTCAGCATTTCCTCAAGGCCCTGCCAACTTGTGGACATTCCCTTTTCCAGTGCCCTTTCTGCTTGCAGAAAGCACACTGATCCTTTTGTAATGGTATCCTGGCCCTTAGTGCTCCACCAGGAAACCTTCTTCGCCTCAGGCCCTGATGGCTCAGCCCTCTAACCCTACTAGTTTCCTGGGCTATAGCTGCTGCCAGTATCTTACTGTCTTTCAGCTTTTCATTTCTCTGTTTTCTCTCTTCCACCTTTTCCCTATTATTATATACTTTCCAGGCGTTTTCTAACATTTTATCCAATGAACGGGCATCTGACCCCTCTAGCTTCTGTAACTTTCATTTTATGTCTGCACTAGGTTGTCCCATAAATATGTGAACTAGCGAGACAGCATCTGTCTCATTTTCTGAATTCAAATCAGTATATTTTCTCCATTAGTCTTTCAAAGAAAGACTCAGTTAATAACAATCTTTGAGCATGGATGTTGGGATCCCAATTAGGGTTGTTGGAGGGAAAATGATCCTCTATCCATCATGCTTGTGAGACTTAAACATGCACTTGCTCTGGCTCCTCTTAAGCTATAGTCATAATAATTCTTCTTTCTTCATAAGACACCAAGTTATTTTAAATAACTTGCAGATCTTTCCAATCCGGATCCTGATTTTCAATTACAGTCTCCATAACCTTTGCTACCCATTCGGGGTCCTCTCTATATACACCAGCCATCTCCTTCCAGGCCTTTAAATCTGATACTGAAAATGGCACTTTTACCCAAACTGGTCCTGCTGGTCCTACTGCCTGCCTGAAGGATGCTTGGTATGTTCCCAGCATTTCCCCACCTAGTGCTACCTGCCACCGGACTGATACCTTCCTCCTTGCCGGAATCCTCTTGCTCATTTCTCCTTGCCTCATTGCTCCTTCCTGGTCTGACCAACATGACAACATCCTCCTCTTCTTTCTCTGCCCATCTCTCTTTATATTTGTTGCATTGCTTACCGATGCTACATGCCGAACAACAACACTTAGGTGGTTTCTTATTTTCTGCCTCTAGTGCTAATACACCAAATTGAGCAACCAAGCCACACTCCTTACGTGTATCATAATTATCCCAGAATGCAAAGATCAAATTCACATATGGCATCTCATCCCATTTTCCTTTGTATCTACAAAACAGCATTAATTGCAATACTGCATTATAGTTTATACTTTGATTCTTAGGCCATTTCTCCTGATCATCTAGGGTATACAAGGGCCACCAGTGATTACAATATTATACCAATTTTTTACGAGTGAGGGGGTCACCCCCAAACTTGCTCCAATATCTTAATATACAACACAATGGAGCACTCTTAAGAACCCCCCCCCCAGTAAAATGTTCAGTCCCCATGTTACAAAGTTTTCAAAATCAGATAGCCAAATCTTAAACAAAATCCTAATGAGACAAAGAATGGCAAAAAAAATCCAATAGAAACAAAGTCCAGCAAAGAAAATCCAAAAAAGTTTCAAATTACTGATACCAGTGATACCAGAAGTTGAATGTATAACCTTAGTTTATATATAACTTTAGTCCAACCATTAGACTGTAATCAAGAAGTCCTTGTATTAGTATAATTATTAAGATCGTGATCAAGGAGGCCTAGTATTGTACAGAGATTTATGATCCAATTTGAAAAGAACATCTGGAATAAGAAAGAACAACTAAATGAATCTTGAAGGAACATCTAGGATGAAAGAACTAATTAAATCTCATGAAAACTTGGAAGGTTTTGCCAAGAAAACATCGAAAAAGAGGACTAAGACAACCAGGCCACAAAGTATCTAGAAATGGATTTGGGTCAGTGGTTGCAAAAGCAACCCTTTGACTCAATTCAGAAGACAACGCACATGCAAAGGAAGAAAGGAATAATGTAAAGGAATTCCGGGAAATAATCAAATATGAACAGGATGTCATAGAAATATAATGCATATGTATGTGTCACATGAAAGGGGGAAAGATTCTCTGAACCCCTAGTGTTTGATCTGTCTATCAGCACCCCAGGAAAGCCAAGACCCTTGTGGTCAACCAGTCTGTGAGTGTCCCATTATAGGGACCCTTCACTGAACAGTCCCTGCTGGATCGGAGGACAATTCAACTGCCTTGTTCAGGGAAACGCACCAACAGCATAAGGGGGACCCCTCAGCGGGTTTGCCCACTTTATTCAAATATGTTACCCGCTGCAGGCGACTGCTAACGCCCACAAAGGACTAAAACTAACAACTTATAGAATAACACTCTTTATCAATATAAAATCGTGACAAATTAAGGTTTGTGAATGCCGGTGATAGGGATTGTCTGAAAAAACAAGCTTGAAGTGATATACGACCAAACTATAATCACTAATAACAGCTAGCATGAGTTAGTTATTTAGTGCTTATAAGATACATTTCTTACCCAATAGGCGTCCCTATGGGGGAGAAGACAGGTTCAGCCCGTTGACTGATCACAGAAGTTATGATAGAGTCTTCCCTGACTTCTCCCCTCATCTGTCCACTTTTTATACTTTGTATTACATTGCACATTCATTTGTCATACACAGGATTGGTTACAAGTTTCTCAATTCTAATGCAAATTAGTACGCATCCTCAGATAGCACTACTGAAGTTCTCTACTGACTACACATGCTCCTCAAGCGGGGTTTTGCCCTCTTTTGGGGGGCTATTTGAGTCGGAGGTTGTGATCTCCCACTACCACAATTATCTTTGTCCTATTTTCCACTAATTTTCTGTTGCTGTCAATGGACTGCAATACCTTATCATCCTGCTTCCTCTCATAGCCAGAACTTCCCTCACTTGAAGGCTTCTTTCTGTGTAACTTAGATAATGGTGTTCTTTTCACCATCTGTTCTTTGTTTCTCATCCTTCCCAAGGCTGGCTACCTTGATTAGAAGTCCCTTCATTCAGAATAACTTAGAGAGTGGGTCAGTTTGACCTAGCTTTGTGAACATTAAAGCAGAGTTGGGTAATCCGCGAGTTTAGACAACAATTCCCCCCTGTCTGGACTTATTTCAGTCCAGGACTAGTCCATTTCCATCACATTTAGGTGGAGCTTGAGTGATTCTAGTCATACCTATTGTTGTTACTAACTGGTATCGTGTGCCCAGTTGAGGTGTAGTAGTACCTTGGAGGCAGGTAACTTTGAGATGGAGGTGTGTGTTAGTATTACAATGAGTTTATTTCATCTGAGGAAAGTCATTTCGCCACAATGGTTGGCTCAGCCACGGACATCTCATGGATTCCTCATGTGACAAGTGGTATGCAGTTTATCAGCTGTGTGGTGCCATCAAGTTCCCATTCCTGCAGGGAGCACAACAGAGCATGGCTGTGGAGTGGGGTGTCTCCACTCTGCTCCATCCTCCGTTACTCCTATCACATTGTGCTGGGCTGGCAGGATGTGTTGCTTAGGGAACTGTGGTGATGTAGATTCCGTGCATGCCAACCATCCTGAAAGCGATAGCTGTATTTTACCCTAAAAAGCTTTTTGTAATACTATGCTTCTATTAGGCCCCAGTTTTCTCTAATCCCCCCCCCCCCCCAAGTGATTTTCCCACACCACCTCTGAATTTCTTTCATAGTGTGCCCAGAGCAGCAAAGAACATGCCTGGGAAGGACGGGCCTGGTGTATTGGCTAGGGGAATAAAACTGCTTTCCCTTTTCCAGTGGAGGTACAGTGATCTGAAGAAGGGATGGAAGCTTCTTGTCTCAATTTTCTTGGCTCAGTTTTGGTGTAGCACGCAATTGATGTGTGTGAAACCTTGGCAGGTCATGAACTGCATACTGACACAGGTGGGAGCAAAACTTGCACTTGTCCTTGCATGCAAGGTGGCCATGGAGGCTGCGGGAGGAGGCGGGTGCTGGGAGCAGCCACAGGCAGGGGAATGGGAGAGCCAGCAGGCAGGTGCAGAGTTGCAGGTCTGTAAGTGACTGCGTCGGTGAGAACCACCATTGCCACAGCAGATGTTTGTCTCAACATTGTTATGGCAGGAAACCCACTGACTGACACCATGGAGCAACAGAGGGAGCTAATCCTGAGAAACTTAACTAAAGCCCTGTGCATGCACCCAAACCCAGGCTTGGGGGGATCGAGGGGCCTGGAGACCTCTGAGGACCACCTGATGGTATTGGGCATGCACACCACCGCCAGGTGGAAGGTGTGGTTAAGCAGAACAGCTCGTGAAAACCCTATAAAAGAACAGAACCAACCATAATCGGATGGAATGTTCCCCAACTGGACTTAGAAATGAATTGGACTGTCGGGATGCTGCAGCTCCGGGCTGGTAGCTATTGCTGTGAGCTCTTTCATTCTTTCCTTCTTTCTTTCCTTCCTTTCTGACTTTCTCTCTCGCTCTCTCCTTTGCATTTGCAAACCTGTTGTTGAGCAAATAAAGTTCCTTGGCTCTTGACTCCATTTTGAGTCTTAATTCTGTTCCCAAGAATACAAGCAGAACCTCACTCTGGTCTTGGACTGGCATGTGACAAGGGCCCTGCACCATCAGCAGCACGAGGCAAGAGCAAGCCCTTAATTCTTCGCTGGAAGAGACCAAACAATGTGGCCACATCACTCAGGTCTGTGTACGCATTCACAGTCCAGTCTGCAGCTGTATGACTCTGGCTGGCTTGGTCAAAAGGCACAACGTGGTTCATCTCATCACACTGAGTGATGAGAGGTTTTGCTTTTTACCAACAAGTTAACTTGCACTCAGTTTCAAATAGTTTCTCTGAGTGTGTCCATCAGTCGCTGGGGAAGAGCAGAAGTGTAGATGTGCCTCAGTGGCACTCCCCCACACTACCACTAACTGCCTTGGGAGTATTTTCAGGCAAGAGCCTTGTGGCTGCTTGGCAGGCACTCTGCCTCCTGCAGCACTGGGGGGGGGGGGCAGCATAGGCTCAAAACCTTAGAGGACAAACTGAGGGGTTTTCCTGGTAAAGGGATGTGCTGATTTTGGCTGGGATAGAGTTAATTTTCTTCACAGTAGCTGGTATGGGGCTATGTTTTGTATTTGTGCTGAAAACAGTGTTGATAACACAGGGATGTTTTCATTATTGCTGAGCAGTGCTTGCACAAAGTCAAGGCCTTTTCTGCTTCTCATACTACACCCCCAGTGAGTAGGCTGGGGGTGCACAAGAAGTTGGGAGGGGACACAGCTAGGACAGGTGACCCAAACTAGCCAAAGGGATATTCCGTACCATATGATGTCATGCTCAGTGCATATAAAGCTGGGGGAAGAAGGAAGGGGAGGACGTTCAGAGTAACGGCATTTGTCTTCCCAAGTAACTGTTACACGTGATGGAGCCCTGCTTTCCTGGAGATAGATGAACATCTGCCTGCCTGTGGAAAGTGGTGAATTAATTCCTTGTTTTGCTTTGCTTGAGTGCGTGGCTTTTGCTTTACCTATAAAACTGTCTTTATCTCAACCCATGATTTTTCTCACTTTTACTTTTCTGATTCCCTTCCCCATCCCACCGTAAAGGGAATGAGTTGCTGGCTGGGGATAAACTGCAACAAGGACCCACCTCCATATCTGAGAGAGCAGCACTCGGGTTGAATTCCTTCTTCACCCTGAAAAGCCTTATTTAAGCCTTATCTCCTAACCACTACAGACTCACCCTCTCTTCCGTAAATTCTTGGACTTAATTGTATTTTCAGCTCTTGGATCCAGCTTCAGCCAGAAAGCAGGACAATGTCTTCCTGCCCTCCAACGCTCTGGTGTTTGGGGCACTACATAGGAAAACAGGAAACAGCCAGTAAACATCCCTGGGCTGAAGATGGAGCTGAAAATGTGTCTCCTATTTCAGGAGTTTTTAAATTAGAGAGGGAACATCTACCACCTGCACACAGAAGTAAGAGGGACTGCTTGATGTGTATCAGATCTGGACACCTGAAGGAGCAGAGTTTGAAATACCTTGGGAGAATAGGAACTTTTTGGATTGCAATTTTGTTCCAAGACATTGCAATTCCATTTAAGCCTTCCTTTAGGTGAGTCCTCCCCTTACTGAGACTTAAGCACCCTCCTTAATGGTAGATGACCATGGATGCCACAGCAGCAGACAGAGGGGAGTTCTGAAAGCTCTCACCCAGGGTCAGTTCTGAACTGTGTTGCAAACCCATTTGGTAGCTCTTGTGTGAATGGGCCCTTTGTTAGTGACTGATGAGTAGCATGTTCAGAGATCTTGGGAAAGTATGCTTGGCAAGTAAACTCACCTAACTAATAATAAAATGGTCTTCAAATTTGCCAGGCTTATTTGTCCAAGGTGAGCACAATTAAAGTCAATGAATTGTTTGATGTGAGGAAATAATGAGAGGGAAGAAAAAAAGCGTACTCTTCCCTGATGCTGTTTTGGAATTTCTCTTGCATAGATCCTTCTCTGGGTTTATGAAAAAAGCCTTTGGCATGCATCCTGAAGAGAAATCAAAAAGCATAACAGAGATGTGTATCTGTTGAGAGCTATATCCTACCTTAGCATGGAGACAGACTCTCTGATTTAAGGCATTTTTCATCTTTATCTGGGATGATCCTCTGTCTGGCAGACACATATTTAATTTTGGATGTTTTAACAAGCTAGAATACTTTTATGGGAGTGTTACCAAAAATCATAACCTCAAAAACTCTCCAAACCAAATTATAGTTTAGAAAGCTGACATTGATTTATTGCAGTGCTGGGTGCATGGGGGATTTTTCCTCCTAACACGCTCACCAAGTTACTCAAGGGTACACATTATATACAATAGAGTACTTGCATATTCATAGTACATTGAATATTCATTTTCATTCACACACAAGATTGGTTACAGGTTTCTCGATTCTAATGCAAATTAGTGTGTGCAATCTCATATAGCACTACTGAAGTTTTTTACTAACTATGCATGCTCCCCAAGCTGGGTTTTGCCCTCTTGGGTGTGTGTGTGGCTATTTGCATTGCAGGTTGCCATCTCCCATTACCACAATTACCTTTGTCCTACTTTCAACTAATTTTCTGTTGATTGCAACACCTTATCAGCCTGTCTCCTCTTGCAGTCAGAAGTTTCATACTTGGAGGCTTCTGTCTGCATAATTTAGACTAGGGGTCCTCAAACTTTTTAAACAGGGGGCCGGTGTGCGGATGAAGTGGCAGGAGGTCATCTGAGGCTGCTTGGTTTCCCCCCCCAACCCCCGGCGGGGGGGGTGGTGTCTGTAAATACAGGGGGCCGGATTGAGGACCCTGGGGGGCCATATCCGGCCCGTGGGCCATAGTTTGAGGACCCCTGATTTAAGTAATGATGTTCTTTTCCCCATCTCTTCTTTTTTTCCCAAGGTTGACTCCCTTCATTAGAAGTCCTTTCATTCATCAGTTTTGATGACGTTAGAGAGTGGGTCAGCTTCACTAAACTATGTGCACATATTTGTTTAACATAGTTAGACACTAAATCAGAGTTCTATAATTCAGGAGTTTAGACAACAGGAGCACTCCCAATGACATGGAGAGCTGTTTCAAATATGCTGGCAAACTGCAATCCTCCTCCAGAAGAGGCCCAGAGGAGGCACTAATTATGGGACATACCTGCCTCTGGTGGGAAAGTACCAAGCCTGAGAACTGCATCTCTGCAGATCCAACCAACGTTCTCTCTGTAAAACCAGGAGGGAGAAAATAATTTTGACACTTGAGAAGAGACATAATCTCTGCAGATAAGGCAGGAACTTGTTTTATAAACTGTCCTTCTGACCCAGACAACATTTCCACCATTTTTCCATCGCTTTTCACCATCTCCTATCATTTTAAGGCACAGCAGCCGTAAGCATTTTTAAGAGGCATATTATCCCAAATCTGGGTTCTTCACCCAGTGTGCAAGAGCTGATCCACACATAGAGCCCAGATATTTGTTTATTGCATGTCTGCACAGAGATGGGTGCTAGGTGGTAAATCCACAAAGCTAGCACACCTCTTAACACATGGTAAAATGTTCACAATTACGTTTAGTCACACTTAATTCTCATTTGGTCTTACAAGCCTTGTCTCCATTTAAAGGTACAGTGTTCTCTTTTTTCACTTTGTTAGTAGGGGGCTTTGAGGGTGGATCTTTTAGTATGCTAATTAGGATAGTTTACCCATAGTTCCAGTAATTTTCTGTTTGGTCTCATAAACCATTTGGTTTTCCTTGAGCTTATCTTGTTATTTCTTAGCTTGAGGTATTTATGGTATCTATTCCTTCTCCCAAGGCCATGTCTTGTTAACTGTTTGTAAGGATTGATTAACATCCTCTCTTTTACAAATTCTTTCTTGATAACTTTAAAGTAGATAATTCTTGTATCAAATTGCCCCTTTGAGACTGTATAAGGGAAGATGTCCTGGTTTCAGCTGGGATAGTTTTCTTTTCAGTAGCTAGTATGGTGCTGTGTTTTGGCTCTGATGTGAGAAAAATGTTGATAACCACACTGATGTTTTTAGTTGTTGCTGGGTAATGTTTATACTAAGAAAAGAACTTTTCAGTTTCTTGGGCCCTGCCAGCCAGAGGGCTGGAGGGGCACAGGAAATTGGGAGGGGACACAGCCAGGACAGGTGACCCAAGCTAGCCAAAGAGGTGTTCCATACCATATGACATCATGCTGAGTATATAAACTGGGGGAAGAAGGAAGGTGGGGACATTTGGCATTATGGCGTTTGTCTTCCCGAGTAATCATTATGTGTGATGGAGCCCTGCTTTCCTGGGGATGGCTGAACACCTGCCTGCCCATGGAAAGTAGTGAATGAATTTCTTGTTTGCTTTGCTTGCATGCGCAGCTTTTGCATTACCTATTAAATTGTTCTTATCTCAACCCTTGAGTTTTACATTCCTTTCTGATCCTCTTCCCCATCCCTCTGGGTGGGGGAGTGAGTGAGCAGCTGCATGGTGCTTGGCTGCCGGCCATGACAGAAGAATTTATATTTTCCCCTTGTATTAGTCTTTTTGCCATTGTCACCGAAATTGGGAATAAAACCTCTTAACACCAATGTAGTATTAAGAAGCAGGCACTCCTTTATTGCAGTGCTGGGTGCTCGGTGGAATCTCCACAAATCAAGCACACCTATGCTGATTTCACCATCACATTTATACAGAAAAATTACAAGGTGTACACTCCCAGTTACAATGATTGTTTGGTAATTTGCATATAATTATAATATCTGCTGTGTCATCCTCTTCTGTTACTACGCTTGTGCAGAGGAAGGGTCTTCACCTGGTCAAGGGTCTTCTTGACCTGTGGGTGTGATTTTTAGTATTATAATGAAGGTAGTTCACTTTGGGACACCTTAAAGGTAAAATTTGTTGCCAAGTTGGATGGCTGGATATCTGCCTTGCCAAGCTGTCCAATAACTCATCCTATATACAATAGAACCTAGGTGCTCTGGTTATGGTCTAGAGAATAAGGGCTTCAAGTAACACAGCTTCAAATGACAAGTAGCACAACAACCCATACATCATTGGTTAATAAGTGTTAATATAATGCTAACGCAGAGGCTGGCTTCTTAAAATCAAGATGTTCCTATAGTTAACTGTTTCACAAACAAACACAAAATACAGAAAGATTCAGTAAAACTTTAAGACAATCTGCAACACGATGTATTGTTTGTTTCAGTATAATCACTATGGAAAATTACCATCAAACAGTAGTTGTGCAACATTATATTGTTAAGGGAAGGTTAATCAATAATTCCAAGAAGGAACTAAAACAAAAGATCTTCTTGCAAAGCCGGATCTGAAACCAAACTTTCCAAAAGAAGTTGAACTGTGGTCAAGAGAAGTTCATATAGGGAAAGCAAACTGAGGTTCAATTCTTGGACAGCTGTAACTAGAGGGACAACTATTGTTTGAGACCCCCAGAAGTTGTCTTAAATACCTCTAAGGAGCATGGGTGATGCTTAATTCACATAGTACAACCTATTCTTGGGAAATTAATTAATATATATAACTCTTCCAAGAAATGTAACGAAGAGGGTCCCCCGGGGAGAGTTGGCCAAGTCACGACAAACACACCAATACGGCTACATGCCGTGCTCACTTTATTAAACAAACAGGTCATATTTATAACTTAAACCGACTGCTCACCCGACTCTACACACAGGTGATTGGATAAAAGTTTCTGGGCACGCGGGCTTCCGTGTCGCCGATTGGTGGGCATGCTGCAGGCGCCTGATCAGAGTGTGCTTATCAGAGTGTGTTGATTCCGTGGTTCCCAGGACTTGCTCTGCACCTGGCTTCTTGTTTGTGCATAGCTTGTTTTCTTTCTCACCCTGCTTGTTCCCTGGACAAGTTAAAGTTGCTCTGCAGCTTCAACTAACAGGCCTGGGTTGTCCAACCCGGACAATGGTAACATATGTCCTCGGTCCTTTAAAAATCCCTCTACATATCCCCCTTTTTCTTTTTGGACAACCCATATCTGTTTCACAATAGATGTTAAACCTTTCTTCAAACAAGAAAATAAACAGCCAAAAATTAAAAACATTACAGCAATGTTTATAACAAAGCGTATTCCTTCCATCAATAACGTCTTTAACCAACCTGTTATCCCCAATCCTCTCAACCATTCATCGAAGGGATTATCATCAGCAAGAATATGCTTCGTGTTTCCCTGCAGTTGTGACAACATCTTGTGCATCGATATGGAATGATCGGAAAGGTTCATACAACACATCCCTTCAAAATCCTCACGCCTGTGTCCATGTGCTAATAACAAAAAATCTATTGCAGCTCTATTTTGTAACGTAGCATGCCTAACACTACCTACATCAAGCAATAACGAACTTAAAATCTGCGATGTAAGATTAAATTGTTTCTCTCCCCAGCACGCTAACCTTCGTATATTCTTATTCATCAAGACCATAAACCAAGTCCACCACTCAAACATGTTTACTCCTGCAATTTCCACATATTTTTTTTTTTTTGGCTATACTCCACACCACATATCTGTGCTTTCACAGATTCTGATGATGTATACTGTCTCCAATCAGCATGGTATTGCACTAGCCGTATGCTTTCTCTTGCTTCATGCCCAGTTACTAATCAAACACATACACTTTTTACACCATTTACATTTTAGCTTTGGCTTACAGAACCATTTTACCCCACATAGCATACATTGGCACAATACCCGCGGGTTACATCCCTTACAACATAGACAGTTCATTCCGTCTGCTTGCTCTGAGTCTTCTCTTCTGTCTTCTGATCTTGACATACAGGTCGCACAAACTTGCTAGGGACCCATATAGGTCCTTTATCCGTGGAGATACAAAAATAACCTCTACCGATAAATAACACCGGATTAGGTCCTTCCCATACGCCTGAAGCCATATTTTTATACAAAACATTCAAACCAGGAACTGTAGTTGTTTGGTTCCCTCGTGCTGTTTGGTGATGTATAACAACAGGTGGTCCCTCTCTATCCTCCATAAGGGAGAGATAGTTTAAGGTAAACAACACCTTAGTCAAATGTTTAGTTACATCGATGTCGTGCGATACTTTCTGTCTCTGAAGATAATCCTTCAGGGTATGGTTTGCCCTTTCAACAACTGCTTGCCCCGTTGGGGAGTGAGGAATCCCTTTGACGTGTTTAATTCCCCATGTTGTCCTAAACCTAGCGACTCGTTGGCTACTATACGCTGGACCATTGTCTGTCTTTATTTCTACAGGTACTCCCATGACAGCAAAACAAGACATTAAGTGTCTCTCCACATGTAATGCCTTTTCACCGGTTTGTGCCGTGGCCCATATAAAATGAGAATAGGTGTCAATTGTGACATGCACATACTTAAGCTTCCCAAAGTCAGGTACATGTGTTACATCCATTTGCCAAACCTGAAGTGCCTTCAGACCTTTTGGGTTAGTGCCCACCCCTAAACCAGGTCCATGATGACTACATGGAGGACAGGAGCAGACAATACCCTTTGCATCTGCTATTAGTATTTGATACTGTCGATGTAAAGACTTTGCATTCTGATGAAACATCTCGTGGCTGTTACGAGCTTCTTCAAACTTCTTTGTTGGAGGAGTTATTGCCAGACAGCTGACTGCTTCATCAGCTCTAGCATAACCTTCTCCCAACCGAGTGGTCCACTGATGACTTCTAATATGCATAATACAAAATTCATGTTTTCTCTGTCAAAGAGTACTACGCAGTTGTATAAACATTTCACCAAGATGTTGGTTCTTTGTCTCTCTCAACAAGGCATCTTCTATGCGCTGTACTACACCAATTACGTACAATAAGTCTGATACTATGTTTACAGGTGTGTTGTTCCAGCTTCCCAATGCCCAACACGCTGCTTTCAGTTCTAAGGTCTGAAGGTTGTCCCGTGGTTGACCGGTGATCACGTGCGGCGAATGAAGAGACGGGACGCAGCTTGATGCAAGCAAATGTCAATTTATTGTACAGAAGCACGAGTTTTTATACACTTTCAGAAGCTGCGCGTTTTAAACAGATTGGTTCTTGAAGCTAAGCATTGCATACTAGGCAATCCCTGATTGGTGGTTAACTACCAGTAATTAACCGCAAGGTGTTACCTTTCCTTGGCGTCATCCTTGGCGCCATCCGTCTCCCACTCCCCTGTGCTCTGTAAACACGTCTGGTGTTAATTGTTGTCTAGACAAGCTGGAGCACATTCCCCTCAGCTAACTGATTGCCGCGCATGGTCCTAGTTTCCAGCCCGCTCCTACAATCACGTGTTTCTGCCACTGATTATTGGATTGCCATACACACGCAGCCTTCTTCATCTTTCGTCCTGCATCTGTGAACACCGCTGGCCCTTCAGCTGGTCTTTTTGAGCACAGCCGTCTTGCAATCCACTGGTAATGTTCTAACATCTTCCAGAGAGGTTCTTTTGGCCGGTTGTTGTGTACAACACCTGTATACCCCATCAAGGCTTCCTTTATGGCTGTTGAATGTCTCAGGAACCACTCATAATCATCCCCACGGACTGGAATACTGATATCTGCTGGTTCAGTCCCATCAATTCCAACAAACCTGTCTCTTCCTTTTCTCACCAAGGCCGCTACTGTTCAGGATGACTTAAAATACAATGTCTGGGTTGCAATGGCAAAAACAACCACTCTAAAACGATCGCTGTATTTTCCCCCTTTTTCTTTTGCCATTGCAAAATAAGGGCAAAAGGTGAAGTGGCAACATTACAAACCAAAAAGGATAACGGATGATTCGCCATTTCGCGACCACACCAGCCAGTCTGAATCTTGTGGGACGCAACTTCCAGGGCAGCCTGCTCTTCTGGTGAACAAGTTCGAGGACTGCTGGCTTCGGTGCCATGCAACCAGGATCGTAACGGTTGCAAATCATCGTTAGTGAGGCCAACTATATTACAAACCCACTGTAGATCTCCTAAAAGCCTTTGAGCATCATGCAGATTAGTTATTTGTGTAGTAAGAGTTACTTTCTGAGGTCGGATTTAAAAGAAACAGTCTTTCAAGTCTATCACAACAATTTGCCAGTTCTGAGGGATCATCATAGGAGGTTGAAGACCAGGTTGCAACACTCCCATCGCTAAAATCTGATCATTAACCGTCCATAAATCATGTCCCAGTTATGTGCATCAAGATTATTAACCACTACTGGACAAGCTAACGAGCTAGTCACCTGCCAGTCACCCTCCAAAATAGCATCACAAACAACACCGGACCAACGCTGTAGTATTGGATCTTTTCCCGAATTTAGCTATGGAGGCGTAGTTGGGCTAACTGGAGGAACTACAGGTATTGAAGTAGTAGGCAGGTTTATTTCAACTCACTTTTCCAGGTTTCTTAATTTATCTATTACCTCCTGTAAAGATTTCTCTGTATAGTTATCACAAAGCTTCTCCCCGCCTTCCTCCTCAAATTCGTCCGACGATGTTTCAGGAAGAGGAGGATACAACATCGGACGGCGCTTTTGCTCCCCTTGATTTGACCTACGAGCTGTAGCTACCCTCCTTTTTGGTCTTGCTCCACCCACAGCTCCAATTGGTGCAGCATGACTCGCTGCTTCTCCTTCCTGGGGAGGCTCAACAGCCTCTTCTGGTTTCAGCTCAGTTACAACAGACCCCTGAGAAGTAACTTTTGGGTTGTCTGCTGTCTTATCTAAAAACTCCTGTACTGTTGAACACGCAGAGGCTGACATACCCTTCATAGGACGAGTGTGCCCAACTCCGAAAAATGTAGCCAAGAGAGAAGGCTTAGGTGAATCACCCTTCTGCTCTATTGGCTTTTCTACCACTTCTCCTCCCAATGCTTCTATAGCTGCTGCCGCTACTTTTTTTTTCCGCCTTCATAGTTTTCAGAGTGTTAACTATCGACTGCCATGTAGCTTCTAACGCTTTAGCTTCTTTTCCTTCTTTACCTCCCTCGATCGTAGTATCCCAGAGGCAATTTCCCAATTCTCTCCATTCCATAATGCTAAACAATAATGTGGGCTTGGGAACCTTATCCTTTTTTCATGCCCAGCGAACTAAAGCCTCCACTTCTGTTTCTTTAGTGCTCTCACCTCTCTTAAAGAGGATACTAGTTAACAGTTTAATTGCCGCGTCTAATTCCATTGCGGTCTTCCTTAGTGCTCACCCCTCTCTCAGATAGGGTATCGGCAGAGAGCTCTGCCGTGTTTTATTCGTTGTGGTCTTCGTTAGTGCCCTCCCCTCTCTCAGAGACGATATCAGTGGAGAGCCCTGCCGCGTTTTATTTGTCGTGGTCTTACCTCCAGTGGGGGTGCGATCTGCAGCTCTACGCCGAACTCTGGACTCCGCTTTTCGCCTTCCAGGTTCCGCCCGCCTCCGACCTCCAGCTTCGTAATCGGACAACTTCCCTTCGGGTCCGATGCACGGAGACTTCTGCATTTAAGCGAACAGCATTTAAGCTAATCCGCATTTAAGCGTACCGCATTGAAGAATCTTAAAGGGTCCCTGTTCGGGCGCCAGACGAAGAGGGTCCCCCGTGGAGAGCTGGCCAAGTCACGACAATCACACCAATATGGCTACATGCCGTGCTCACTTTATTAAACAAACAGGTCATATTTATAACTTAAACCGACTGCTCACCCGACTCTACACACAGGTGATTGGATAAAAGTTTCTGGTCACGCGGGCTTCTGTGTCGCTGATTGGTGGGCATGCTGCAGGCGCCTGATCAGAGTGTGCTGATGAGAGTGTGTTGATTCCGTGGTTCCCAGGACTTGCTCTGCACCTGGCTTCTTGTTTGTGCATAGCTTGTTTTCTTTCTCACCCTGCTTGTTCCCTGGACAAGTTAAAGTTGCTCTGCAGCTTCAACTAACAGGCCTGGGTTGTCCAACCCGGACAATGGTAACATATGTCCTTGGTCCTTTAAAAATTCTTCTACAATGTAATGCATAAACATATATATGGTCCGTATAATCTTGCCTAAATATAACATATAGCATACATGTTAGGTGGAATGATCCCGTGTGCATCCAGCGCTGCAATAAAGGAATACCTGCTTCTTAATGCTACATTGGTGTTAAGGAGTTTTCTTATTCCGGATACCCGTGACAGTTTTGGCGACCCAGATAGGACACTGCTGCTGAATCTCAATGGATCCATGGGATTGCAGAACCACCAGCTGGCAGAGAAGAATTCTTGGGGAGAACCTGGACTGAAGAGCTCTGAGCAAGTCCCCTGGGAAGGTCAAGGCATTCATTTCTTGAAACAGGATCCTTGAAAAGGGTGGTTGCCTGTCTGTAAGGCATGGTGAAAGCCTCACAGGGTTGAGTTGTAAAGGTACCTAAAGGGAAGACTGTAGTTCTGCTAGATGAAAGTCTGTGGAACACACGGGTTTTGGTATTGTACGTAATTGTGGGTTAAAGTCCTACTTCATACAATTGTGGTTTTGATCACGGAATGGTATTGGATATTGAGACCTGGATTATGTTTTAAGATGAAAATTTTTGTAAGAATGTGTGTGAATGAATTGTCTTGGATTTTTGTATTGTCATGTCTAAGGTGTTTTGTCATTTATTGTAATTTGTGTTTATTATCATGGGAACAGCTCAATCTATTGAAGGAGGTATTTTAAAGAAATCCCCCTTGGGATGTTCATTGAAGCATTGGGGAAAGGTGAGGGGGAGTTCTCTCACTCGGAAACAACTCGTAGAATATTGTAAACATTGGTGGCCAATAATTACCCTTGATGACCAAGAAAAATGGCCAAAGAATGGAACTTTAATATGCAATACTATATTGCAATTGATGCTATTTTGCAGGCAAGAGATAAAATGGGATGAACTCTCATCGATATGCTATGCCAAAGGCAATCAATTGGTCCAATTTGTATGAAGTGAAACATGAGCTGAATGAATCACCATTGGCTTTTATGGAAAGGTTAAAAATAACTGCTAGAAAATATACTAATCTGTATCCAGAGAACCCAGAAGAAGCTATTCAAATGTCCTCTGTTTTTATGGGGCAATCATCCCCAGATATGAGAAAAAAACTTCAAAAGTTAGAAGGAGCAGATTCAAGGGATCTGGGAAAAATGCTGGAGGTAGCATGGACTGTTTTTTATAATCAAGAAAAAGAAAAGGAGACACGACAGATTAGAAGAGAAAATTTGAGAGAAGGAAGGTTAATTGCTGCCCTGACAGGGGCTCCAGGGGGAGTCCCTAGAGGAAGAAGGTACCGGGGAATGGGAAGGAGCAGGGGAGGGGGCAGGTTGTCTCCTTTCATACAACCTATACAACACCATCTGGCAGAGGACCAATGTGCAATCTGTAAGGAAAAGGGACACTGGAAGAAGGAATGCCCTCAGGCTGGGAACTTGGATCCTGCTTTGCAGGCCATTAAGTTAATGACATTGGATGATGAGTCCTGGAGAGGATGGAGGGAGTCATCCCCAGCTGAACCCCTGGTTATATTAAGGCTGGGGAATGATGAGATAGAATTTTTGGTAGACACAGGACCTACTTACTCTGTACTTGATGCTTGTAAAGGAGGTCTTAGACAAGAAACTGTAAATGTTGTTGGTGCCACAGGGAAAAGTGAACAGTTTCACCTCAGGTTTCAAGTCAGTTTCGATAGGAAACACATTCTTTGCTTTTCTTGGTTTCTTAGATGGCCAAACCAAGGGAATGACTGCATCCAATACCATGTCTGGGATGTTGTCTTCAGGCTCCTCTAAAATTTTATATGTCAGCAAGCAAATTTGTGCTTTCCATGCTGCATCAGGTGGGATGAGGAGCCATACGGAGTTCGCAGAGAAAGTTTTTTGAGCATTCATTTTGCATAATAAGTCATATATAGAATTAATTTAGTATTTCCAATTGTGCATTCCATAGGTTTTAAGAAAGGCTGTATTGTTCACTTTCCTATTGCCCAAACAATTGGAATTGTCATTTTACTTAAGGGTCCTTTACAACTAGTGATTACTGAATGAGTTGTTCCACTATCTATTAAAAAAGCGATAATTTCATTCCCCATCTTCACTGGAAGCAGGGGATTAGGTGGGGAAACTTCAATTTTCTGCCCTGGTCCCCTTCATTCATCATCTGAATTTTCTAACAAAATATTGTTCACATCCTTTTTGTCCCCTGACTCAGTCTTTCCTCACTGGGTAGGACACTCGTTCTTCCAATGTCCTTTTTTTGCATATAGCACCGTGATTCAGTCCCAAGAGCGTTCAGTCCTGCGAATTTCTTCCCAACCCCATTCCCACTCTTCCTCTTCCCCTCTTTATTCTTCCTCTACCTATTCCTCTGTTACCTGTAGCAGTCTCAGTTATAGCTACTACCAATAGAGATGCTTTTTGTTCCTTTTTCTCCTTTTGGTTGTTATACATTTTATACACTATCTCTATCAACTGCAAGATAGACACTCTTCCTGCCCTGTCAAACTTCTGCAACTTTCTCATATATCTTGTGATGATTTTCCAATTAATAACATGTTAAACATTTTCTGATTAGCTTCCTCATCTAGATTTAAATCTGTTCACTTTTTGCTTACTTCACAACTGCTTATACAAAGCCAATGGACTTTCTTTAGGACTCTGTTTTCCAAAAGTTGGTACATTCTGTCAGGGTTTTCCCCAATAAGAGCTGACAAATTGTTCAATAAATCAGAGGTAGCAAATGGCACGTGTACAAAAACTGGTAAGCCTTCCACCCCCACTGCTTGTCTCAAGTGCTTGCCCTCTGAGATTGAGATTGCCCTCTGAGCCCAATCTCAGATTGGATTTTTACCCTTGTCCTGCTAAAAACAGAACTAAAGTTTTCATCACCCATCTGTTTTTTTGTTTTCTGTTGTAAATATCTGATGATTTTTCCTGCATTTGTACCATATAGGGGTGGGGCTGTGGGCACTAGCAATTGTATATCCTATGGTTCCTTCCCCCACAACATACAGTCCCATTCTTACTGCAATTGTCTCCACATATACACTCCTTCTTTCTGGCACATACAGCATCAACACATCTCCCCCCAATTTACACTTTTTCTGAATATCTGGCTCTCTATGCAAAGTCACCACAGAGAGATCAGCACCTCCCCCTCCATTGCCCCCCTTGAGGAAGTTGTAGACTGCAATGAGGTCTCCCCTCAGGCTTCTCTTCTCCAAGCTGAACAAACCAAGTGACCTCAGCCGCTCCTCATAAGTCTTGCCCTCGAGGCCTTTCACTACCTTGGTCACCCTCCTCTGGACATACTCTAATAGTTTGATGTCCTTCTTATATTGAGGCACACAAAACTGCACACAGTACTCGAGGTGGAGCTGCACCAGTGCAGTGTAGAGTGGGACAATCACCTCCCTCAACCAGCTAGCTATGCTGTGCTTGATGCACCCCAGGACATGGTTGGCCCTTTTGGCTGCCAGGGCACACTGTCGAGTCATATTCAACTTGCTGTCAACCCAAAATCCCAGATTTCTTTCTGGGGGGCTGCTCTCCAGCCTCTCATTCTCCCAATTTGTATGTACAACCAGGATTACCCTGTCCCAGGTGGAGAATTCAGCACTTGCTCTTGTTAAATTTCATACAGTTGGTGATTGCCCAGCTCTCTAGTCTATCCAGATCTCTAAACCAAAGGAAGATAGTCTTTAAGTAGGAAAACCTCAGACCTGCTATGTGAAATAGATTAAAACACATCTCCCCTCTTTACAGAGAAAGTCTAGCCTCATTTCAGGTGCAGCAATTTTCAGTGGCTTCCTGTGCTGCAACAAACTCCACCCTGTCCTGTTCAGGTCTCTAGAAAAGCCAGGTTTTCTCCATTATCTTAAAGGCTCAGGTGTGGATACACTGACACAAGGCCTCTGGTATCCCCAGGGCTCCTGCCAGACAGTCTTTCCACTACTGCTGCTCATGGTTTCTTTGCTGTGACCCATCATGCCTCCCAGGACTGTTCCAGCTATAAGTGCCCAGGAGCTGGACAGGATGGCAGCACCCCCCACAAATCCCACCGTCAGCCTCCCTTTCCTCCCAGGCATGGTGAATAATGCAGATAAATAGCCTCTCTGCCACATAGGATTACATTGCATGCTTCAGGAGGCAGTTTTACTCACTCTGGGGTGGCCAAGGAGGCGGAAGCCTGTGGCCATGGTTCACAATCCCAAGGGAAAATGCAGCTGTAACTGCAATGCAGGGGCAAGCCTGGTCCAAAAGTCCCTCCTCTTCCCCCTTCCTCCCCCTACACTGGGAGAATGGCTGGTGCCAGCAGTAATGGCCCAGGAAAGCCACAGCTGGTGCCTCTATGCACAAGACAGGCTGCAAGTTCCTTGACTGTGATTGCCATCAATAACACATTCACAGGATAGGATGGAAGAGCTGGGCAGCTAACTACTCTCAGGGCTGCTCAATAGCACCACTGTCTCTCCACTCGCTGACAATAGCTGTGCATGTGCAGAGGGTCATCCATCCCTCGTGAAGATATACCATTTTAGCTGTCAGGCTGTGTCCTTAGTTTAAGGCAAGCTCAGCCTTGGATGTCAGGTTTGCTTAGAATAAAGGAAACTGCATTTTTTTTCCTACCCCTTATTTAAATAACCCCTGTGGCTTAAAGCCCAGGTGGAAAACAGCCCTCAGCTGTGCTGCTTGGGGAAAAGTGTGAGGAACCCTTGAGTCTCACATGGCAGGATTAGCTTGTGGACCTGTCAGAGCTCATTGAGAGCAGAACTCCTTTAATCACCCTTTTTCAAGGTATGCTGCATACTTTCTTCTGGTTTTGCTGTTTGGATCACCCTTTTTTCCCTCCTATTTGTTGTGACTAGTACAGCTCTGGGCTTAGGTCCTGTGCAAGGTTTCCCACACTCAGGGACTCCATTTCCACACAGGAGATATCAGCAGGCATTTTCCCTTCCCCAGTATATCTTCGGACACTCTTTCTAGACCATGTACTATATGTATAGTTTGAGTCTAAATATTTAGCCCTCAGGATCTACTGAAACCCCATTTCATGTGGGTATACCTTAATTTAGATATCAACTTCACTTTAGGGGGACTATTCACGTGAGTCAAGGCATGGGAGATCCAGCCTTATCCTTCTTCATGTGCCAGAAGCAGAAAAGGGATCTACACATAAATATAATGTCTAGTTTACGGTCTAAAGCTAGTCCTTCTTTCTTTTCTCTGTTATCAGTCTTCTAAAATCTTTTTTTAAAAGCAGAGCAGGGAGGAAGCAAAGGGCTTACAGTGCAAGTGCTGGTGGTGTGTTGGGGGTTCCCTGAGCAGCAGCCATGGTTGTGGAGTAGCTGGGCAGATCTGAGCAAAGGAATCAAATCTTCCTCTAAGCTTCCACCATGGGGGTGATTAAAGGGAAAAGATGAAAGTATAACAACATCATTTTACCACTTTGTGATATACAAAGGTCTTGCTGTGGAGAGAATCAGGAGCAAGGTGGGATATGAGAGAAATCTGTGAGTTAAAGATATTTAACTGAGAATATGGTCTTGGACAGCAGCCTTTTTCATAAGGAGGGATGAGTTATAGAATGCAATAGGTTTGATGTTGTTTCAGGGAAGCAAGTTCAGTGCTTGAGGACAAGTGTGGGTACTTCCCATCAAGGCACAGCTCTCTTTGCCTTCTGTGGTCATGGCCCAGGAGCTCAGTGATGGTGCAAAGGCAGGATGTGTGCAATGGGCAAGCTGGGACATTGCTCAAAGGGGACAGAGCTAAGATGCTTAGCATGTGTCCTGGCTTTCAGAAGTTTCAAGTTTTGCTGAGCTTAGTACTCCAAAGTGCGCAATCTTGGCACTGCATTAATGCATGTCTTTGCCAGTAGATATCTTAGTGATTAAAAGAAGAAACAATTTTCTCCTTAATATACATTTAGTCATTACTCCCAGGTTGTGCAGGTGGCATGTTATTGTGCCTAGTTGTAGGTAAAGGACCTGCTGAAATTCTGTGGAGATATTCCAGTTTTGCTTTCTACTTTATAGGAGTGAAACAAATAATATTTACAGGGCACAGCTGCTGGCAGAGCAGAAGAATCCATAGGCATGGTTTTTAATCAAAACCCCTTAACAGCTCCATTCTTGCTGGTCACAGTATCTCTCATACAGTGGTAAGACACAGCTCTCCCTTTCATCAGTCCTGCCCCCACTGCATCTTGCAGCATATATTGACTACCATAGTTTTAATCTTAACTCCTCTGTAAGCCGTTAACTCTCTAGAAGCTACAGTACATACAAGACTGCTTGCTTGCTTTTGCTTATATGTATATAAATGGCAGTTGAAGGGAAACACTCCTTTGCTTACCTTGGCTGAGCTGCACACTGAGACAAATACTCTCCTCCTACATCTCCAGGCAAGTTTTTCCAGTCATATTTGTGGTTAACCTAGTCTTCCTCCACCACAGGCCAGCAAATCTTCCTCCTCATCCCAGTGCAGCCATCCCCTGATTCCCTACCGCTTTAAGGTGCTGTATGTCCTACCTTTGTATTTCCTGTTTACCCAGAGTTGAAATTTGTGTTATCTTAATTCATTGCTACTAGATTTTCAGGGATTTAGGTCTGGATTGTCATCACCCCTCCAAGATTCTGCATCTCATGATGGAAATCAGGAAGAGAGGCTTCCACCTCAAGCACAATCATGGCTCTGTTCCCAGTCCCAGCACAGACACATCTGTGCAAGAGTAAGGGGCTTCAGCCTGCTAGCATTTCCCCTGCCAGAGTGCAACCCCAAGAAGGTTGGTGTGGGTTCAGGAGGGGATGTGCAGGGCTGGGTCCTCGCTGTGACAGAGTTCCCACCAGCGCTCTACAACCATTGACAACTTGGTAATTCTCTGAGTTATAAAACTGGCTGGTCCTCTGACTCTAAAACTTTGATCAAGAAATTCCTTTTGGGGCCTATCAAAACATAACAAACTCTACATTTAAGTGGGATCTAGGCAGCCAAAAATGCAGATAGACCAAGAATCATCAAATTAACAAATGTGATGATGCAGCTCTGTTTTGTAAACACAGTGGACGCAGCTAAGCTCCCATGAAAAGCCACAGGGCTGTGAAAACTGAAATATTTATTCTTCATTACATTCAAGGACGCTTATAAAAATAAAATGAGTAGATGCTGAGACTAAAGGATTTCCAAATATTAAGTAAGGGAGCAAGTCTGCAAGTGGGAAAGCGAAAGAAATAGGGGTCGGTGATTGGAGCTGTTTTCATTTGTAATATCTATTTCTCCTCCTGCTGCTTGTCAGGACATCAAAACTGCATGTTTCAAGGAAGACTTTTATGCTGGAAAACCTTGAGTGGTACATCTAAAGAAAAAAAACTGTTGCCCATGGCAGTGCACATTTTCCTTAGTCATGCTGGCTGTAGAAGAGATGGCATTTGTTTTGAGGGAGGATTTTCCTCCTTGCAGGCTGCCCTAATGACTCCTTGTGATGTGTTTACTAGATGAATCACACACAGAAGTGCTAAGGGGACCAAGGAGTTTCCCTCACAGATACCTTGGTGTGTGTGATCCTTGGTTAACTAAACAGGCCCAGGTATCAGGCTATACACAAGCATATTCAGGTGTACCTTCAGGCCATTTGTGACACTTCAGTACCCAGTACCTTCACATTCTATCTTCTATTTTGAGAAGGAAGGGTGAGAAGTGCAGATAAGAGGTTATGAGCAGCCTGAGCAGTGTCTCTGATTGCTTTGCAACCTTCCTTACTTTTCAACTGCTTGCAGACTCATGCTCTCAAATTTTAAAGCATCTTCCAGGTCCGATTCAAGCCTTCTCCCATCAAATCTTTTCTTCCCTACTTTTTTTTTTTTCTCAGAAGCTTTCTACTCCCTTTGTCCACCCTCGTTCTGCCTTTCCCTGAGGGACCTGTGCTGGACTTTCCCTGGGAGCACAGTTCTTCCAGTCTGCACTGAGGCCCAGGGATATGGAGGGTGCTCAGGATGCCATGAGGGAGGGTCATTTTCCTTGCTCAAAACCAGAATGAGAGAAAGGACAAAAATTGGGGAAAAATATTACTACAAATGGAGAGAATCCCATTCTCTGATGGCAGGGGTATTCTGTAAGTCATGGGTTGGGTGTTTGGGTTTTTTTTGGTTTTTTTTGTTTGTTTGTTTGTTTTAATACAGATCTGCTCTGAGCTGATTAAGTGGAATTAACAGCACGGTTGGGTATCCTCATAGTTCACTGTTGCTCTGATCCCTGTGGCTCTTGTTTTACTTCTTTTGCCTTTTGGAACACTTGAGGAATTTATTAATGAGGCCAAATTACAGAAAATTGTGGGTTTATAATCAACAGTCTAGGTAATGCTGGAATGGCTCTTTTAACTTCTTGAAAAGTTCAAACACCAGAGCCTGCCTTCCCAGGCATGTTTGCTCCCCAAATCACACAGAACAAAAGCTGTCCTCAGAGCTGGGCAGTTATCCCCAGTGGGGTGCTGCAGCTGCATCACCAGTTCAGCGGAGGCTCCCAAGCAGCAGCGTGCTGCAGGTTCCAGATGCCTCTCAGCAGGCTCTAGGTGTTGGGGAGGCCACGGGCAGGAAAGGGTTTCAATAAACTGTCCAATTATTGCCTGACATTGAATTTATTTGATCAAATGATTTGTACTGTGTGTGAGGCAGGGGCTCCCAGGAAGGGTTGATGCTGACTCTGAATGTGAGGTTGAGACAAAAGGCATCCAGCAGGTCCTGGCACAATTTCATGGGTTCAGAGGAGCTCCTTCAGCATTGGCTTATTTTCAGCATTCAGGATGAAGTTTCTAGCTCTTTCCACAGACAGCAAACCTTGAAAATGGCCAGCTGCTGCTAACATTACTGAGAGCCCAAGGTTGGCAAGAGGTTCCTCCACCAGTAGAGTGACTTCCTTGTGGTAACATGAAGGTCCTCTGAAAAACAGGACCAAATAAATGACTGTCCCACACAACAGTTAATGGGGGCTGAGTTTTGATGTATAGGTCTATACTGCTGAACAAAGGGAACCAGTGATCGATTCCTGGTCCTGAGGACAAGTGAAGTGACTCACTCTGTACCACTGGCTGCTTCTGGAGCAGAATTGTCATGCCAGTATAGCATTTGTCAAAGGGTCCCTAAGAAACAATTATTATTCTTAGTGTGTTGTGGTTGTTGTTTTGTTGTTGTTGTTGTTGTTTTTTTAAAGTGTTTTAAAATAAAGGTCAGACCTTGTTGCAGCTCACGTGTTTTTTTAAACTGACTATGTTGCATGCCCTAGGGTAAAGCATATAGACAGTGATGGTGCAATGCCTTTGGGACAGTGTTGAAGGACTCATAGACTGGGAGGAACCAAGTATAGTGAGAAGAGCTCATTCATGCTGCCTCCTGGGAACAGTCCCTGGACAAAATATTTCCCAAGTCAAGGCTGGGCATTAGTATTGGAGAAAGCTGGTTGGGGCCATGTAAGGCAATGCTAAGGGGTGAACAAAGAAATAAGCTGTGTGGATGAGGTATCTTGAGGCTTAGCTCCCTTCATAGACCTCTTTTATTTATCAGCATGGATGCAGTGAGCATGTGTCTCTCATGTAGCTATCCAGATATCTCATAAAAGCTCACAGTTGAGGCACTAATAAACCTTTGCTCTGTCTACCCAAAGACACAGAACTTGCAGGGCATTTTGGATACATTCACTGTTTTCTCAAGATTGGTTCAAAGGTTACTGAGGTTGGACTGAGAATTAAGCAGCTCTAGAGAAGTGTGTATATGAGTGTGGTATGAACACATATGCCTCCTTTTGCTGGGAAATCTGGCTAAAATCAGATCACACCAACTCCACTTTCTCTTTTTTACAGAAGTGCTATAATTTCTGGGCACTTCTGGCCCAGAAGAAAATGATATCAGTGTATCCTGTAACTCAGGGAGAGTGTAAAGTTCAACACTGTAGGGTTTCTTTGATTCCTACCTATCAGCTGAGGCTGCACACTGGCTTGTAGTCTTTTACCATTCCAGAAGTGGGGCTGTAATTATTCTCTATTTCAAAAGGGAAAATATTCCCCTTTCCAGAAGTTATTGTCTGCCTTATGAAATGTACCACAAATTGTCCCTCTCCCAGCCACCCAGCACAATTCCAGATAGGTCCATTAGTAACTTGCTAAAGTTTGGTGCTCCCTATTTCATATATATAATTCCACTTTCCTCAGTGAGAAGTTTCAGTCAAAAAGATAGCTCCAGAAAAGTTTGAAGGGGATGGCATAGTCCCAGAATGTCACTCCTTGTTATTCAGCATCATCTGCAATGACAATGAGGCACAAGCTTCCTTCTCAAATATGACAAGGAGCTGGAAACCCTCCACACCAAGCAGGCTAGGTTTCTTAAGCAGACAGATAATCTTCTCAAACTGGCTTGGCAGTCAGTGTCTCAGTTGCTGTCACAACCTCAAGGAGAATTATGGAGTTGGAGTACAGGAACCAGTAATGTCAGGCCTCCTGTACGGTTATACAAGGGAAGCTCCAGAATAGGCTCTGCTCTTGGGGAGCTCTGCAACTGCTTGCACTGAACCACTGCTCTCCTAGACTAAGCAGGGGTTGGTAGGGCTGCACTGGTGGTGAGGAGCTGACATTTGTGGCCCTGTGCAGTCTGCACAGTTCACAAGGCTGCAGATATTTTCAGCTAGATAAGGCCCTTTGGGATTTATGGGTTTATTAGCGTTATTGAGAATTATGTCTGTTCACAGGGGAGAATATACCCTTTAGACTATATTACTCGTGTGAATCACCATGTTGAATAACATATTTCCTGTATTTGGTAGATGACCCAATATATTACACTTCCAACCAGAATTATATTCTGTGTAAACACCACTAGCTTTATTTTTTCTATTGTAAAAGCCCCAAAACATAAACCTAGGTGTACTGCAAATTGATTGAATATGTTTGTGTGGGAGAGGAGGACAGAAACTGTCTGATTGTTGCTAACAGGAAGTAAGAAAACAGCTGGGTCTTATGAAGGAAAGTAAGAAAGAAAAACATGTTTATCTGGCCAAAAGGTGTTTGTGTGTTCATAACCATATATAGCTATGTAACTGCATGAATGGCTTCTGCCCTGAGCCTGGTGGTACATACAGCTGGAATTTGTATCCGGGCTCAGAGATATAAACATGAGCTTCTTAGCACAATAAAGTGTCTCTGGTTGCACCACAACCTGAGTCCATCCCTTCATACACCACAAATGGCGCCTGAACAGAGACTTGAGTAGGAGGCTCACGGAGCCTGAACTGGTGGCATAGCCCGACTGAACCAGGAGCTGTGGAAATTTTGACTTTGTGCAACCATCACCTACAAAGGAGGTGAGCAGTTGGGAACCATGGGAGGGAAGTTATCTTGAGATCAGCAGTGCAGCCTGGACTTATTGCGATGGCTGCTTGCAGCTTAGCAATGAGCTGTGACGGGTCCGCAGCCAGTGACTTTGTTAGAATGGATCTGTGACAAAGTGCTGGACTTTCCACCTGACGACACTTTGCAAATTACTGCCTGGAAAGTGGTCGGCAGATGATTGTATGATGCTGCTGTGGAGGGGGACTCCGTGGTGGGAAAGCATTTAAGCATTTGTTGACCTGGTGGCAGATCCTGACTACTCTTTGCCAAGTGTCGACTAATTCTATTAACAGTGCTAAACCAGGGGAGGCTGTAAATTCCACCAACAGTGCAGCTCTTCTCAACACACCGTCAATGATGGTGACTCCTTCCACACCTTCTCTGCCCCCAAAGCTCCTGTCACCGATTGCAGTGACCCTCCCAGCACAGGACCAAGTACGGGAACAGGACAACTTGGACAATGATTCCATTGACACTGAGAAACCTTTTGATCCAGGTCCTATAGATCTGGAAAAGGAACCAGACCTTTTTCCTCCTCCCCTTGATGACTTGACTGTGTTTTCAGGGAGGGTGAGATCGGTGGCGAGTATGCAAGCGGGAAGCGCTTAAGTGAGGGGATTTGGGAGTTGCAATGGCATGTCCAGTATTTTATTGGCCAAAACAACCTCCAGAGTGGCAGCCTATGGAATATGAGGCTATTAAAGAGTTAAGAAAAGCAGTGCAGGAAGGGGGGATTCATAGTACATTCACTATGTCCCTTCTTGAAGCGATGGCAGTCTTAAACACTTGCACTGCATGATTGGAAGTCATTGCTTTGCATGGTACTAACTCCGATACAGTATATGATGTGGTTATCTGATTTTTGTGAGTTATGTGTAGTGGCCTCACTTGAAAACCTTAATCGGGGAATTGGTATTAACTATGAGCAGTTAGCTGGAGAAAATAATTATGCTGCTTCCATGACGCAGACAGGGTATCCCAGGGATGCCTATTTGCAAATTAAGGAGGTGGCTATTAAGGCAGTCTGGAAGATACCGGAGTCTGGGTGCGCCTCTAGTGAGTCGTTTGCCACAGTCTTGCAGGGTCCAAGAGAGTCATATAGTAACTTTATTGATCAGCTTCAGAATATTTTGCAACGACAAGTAGAGCATGAGGAATCTCAGGGGTTGCTTTTGAAACAACTAGTTATGATAATGCCAATGAAGACTGCAAATGGGTGTTGCAGCCCTGTCGCAATCGCAACCCTACGATGTCAGACATGATAAGAACATGACAAAATATAGGGACCACAGGACATGTTAAACAGCCCCACCATGTGTCAAATGTTTATAACACAGGCCTCACAGCAGACTGTAACTCACAGGTTGAGTTCTGGAATGCAGTGCAACACATTTTTGCTTCTTTAATCTCCTCTGTAGGAACAGCACACACCCTTACCTCAATAAATTAGGCTGCTGGCTTGCTAAAGAAAGTAATGCTACAAGCGCTGCTCTTTCTGGCTTATTAGCAGATGTCGATTCTGTGTGTCATTTGTCACTACAGAACCGATCTGCTATTGATTTTTTATTATTAGCACAGAGACATGGGTGTGAAGATTTTTGATGGGATGTGTTGCAGGAATCTGAGTGACCACTCTGAATCAACTCACAAAAGCATACAAAACTTAAAAACCTTAAACAAAGATTTACAGCAGAGCCAGGGGTGGGATGCCTTTGGTCTCCTCTCATGGATGGGAAACTTTGGACTGTGGGTCAAAAGTATTGCAGAATTTATTATAATTGCCTTAACCACCTTATTGATGTTTGCCCTGTCTCCCATGCCTTTTTGCTTGTATTCAGTGTTTAGTTGACCGTAGCATGAATCAAGTCATGGTCACCCAGCTGCATGCAGCCTTTGCCTTATTGCAATTAACAAGCAAAAAAGGGGGAGATGTGGGAAAGGAGGATGGAGACTGTCTGATTGTTACCAATGGGAAGTAAGAAAATAGCCGGGTCTTATGAAGGAAAGTAAGTCAGAAAAACATGTTTATCTGGTGTCCTGGTTTCAGCTGGGATAGAGTTAATTTTCTTCTTAGTAGCTGGTGCAGTGCTGTGTTTTGGCTCTGATGTGAGAACAATGTTGATAGGACACATGGTTTTAGTTGTTGCTGGGTAATGTTTATACTAAGTCAAGGACTTTTCAGTTCCTTGGGCCCTGCCAGCCAGAGGCTGGAGGGGCACAGGAAATTGGGAGGAGACACAGCCAGGACAGGTGACCCAAGCTAGCCAAAGGGATATTCCATACCTTATGACGTCATGCTGAGTATATAAGCTGGGGGAAGAAGGAAGGTGGGGACATTTGGCATTATGGTGTTTGTCTTCCTGAGTAACCGTTATGCGTGATGGAGCCCTGCTTTCCTGGGGATGGCTGAACACCTTACTGCTGATGGGAAGTGGTGAATGAATTCCTTGCTTTGCTTTGCTTGCATACAGGTGTGGATTTTGCTTTACCTATTAAATTGTTCTTATTTCAACCCCTGAGGTTTACATTCCTTTCCAATTTTCCTCCCCATCCCTCTGGGCGAGAAGAGAGTGAACAAGTGGCTATGTGGTGCTTGGTTGCTGGCCGGGGTTAAACTACGACATCTGGCCAAAAGGTGTTTGTGTGTTCATAACCATATATAGCTATGTAACTGCATGAATGGCTTCCGCCCTGAGCCTTGTGGAACATACAGCTGGAATTTGTATGCAGGCTCAGAGATATAAATATGAGCTTCTTTGCACAATTGATTGTCTCTAGTTGCACCACAACCTGAGTCCATGCCTTCATACACCACGTTTGCATTTTTATTTTTAGCATAATCAATTACAAGACTTGTAGTATGAAGCCAGATTAGCCACATGCTTGCTGATAGTATCTAGATTTATACCAAGTTTGTATGTATTCTAATGGAAGTCATGTTTACTTGACAGAGGAGGATTCCAGGGGTTGGCTAGGTTAAAACAAACAAAAAGAGCATTTAACTTCAAGGATTTATGTAATTCCACTGGAATCAATAAAGACTATTCAGGTGTTTAAAACTAAGCACATGCATATTTATTGTCATAATTGCTAAATTATTGTTCTTGCAAGTAAGGAATAGTGATCCATCATCATCGAATGTAATGCAATGCTACTTTCATTAGAGAGAATGGCAAAACTCCCATTGATTTGAGTGGAAGCAGGAGCAGGCTCTGACAGTGAAGTACTACGCTTGTGTAAACAAAAGATATAGTAAAAGCTTCTCACTACAAGTATTTATGATGATTGTGGAGTCTTTTGGGTGTGGAGCCTCTGAGGTAAAGCAGTGTGGTGTGCAGGGATTTCTAATGTTAACTAGTTTAGAGCATGCCATAGTAGTTAGAGTGGTGGATGGCTAGAGAGCTCTACGGTCTCCTTAAGGCACAGAAATTGTGCAGTGTATGTCATGGTTGAAACCATAATGCTGGCTGCTGATGGAGAGCCTTGTATAATCTTGTGGATGTCCTTGATTGATGATGAAAAATTACTCTCTCTTATCTTTGAAGTTTGGTGTAGCTCAGCTACATGGCCATTTCAATCCATCTTTTGCCTCAACAACACGTGAAACTCCACAGGTATGACAGTGGTTTGGGTTGGACTCTGATCAGAGGCAGCAGGATAAGGATGGCTTGGCTCTGGCCTTGGGTCAGCCAATGGGCTTGGTAAGATGCAAATGAGCAGCCAATCTCATTTCCAGCCTCTTCTCACCTCCTTCCTCACTAGCACAAAGAGGGGATGAAAACAGTTCTGCCGTAAATTAACTTATTGAAGACCAGCCTTTTGAATTTAGCTTTGCCTCAGTAAAAGGACGATGGTTTAGTTATTATTAGTTCACTTTTCTCCAGTGTAATTAAGACCATCAGAATTACTGAGGCTGAATAAGGCCATCAACATCTATGCACTAACTTTGAATACATGGGTACTGACTGCTAAAAGTGAAATTACCTCAAGTGAGGGGTTTCTGAGAAAGGATAAATTACATTAAAACAAATTTTTGCTTTCTACATGTTTACTTCTTGACTTTCTGATACAGTGAAATTAGTTTTATTATGTTTTAGTTTTGCTACCCTGGTGTTTCTAGAGCAGTGGTTCTCACCTTCCTCAGGGTGGGGATTCTCAAGATTTTTCTGAAGCAGGCCTCAACCACATTACAAAAGTCACAAAAATGATTGCCATCAGTTAGGTGAATTTGCCTTTCCTATCCCTTTTCTCACACATTTTCAAGCAGTCAGCAGCCCTTTACTAGAGACAGGCTTCCAGTTGAAAATTACTGTTATAGTCAGTTCTGGGGTTTTGTGCCATGAAGAAATACTAGTTTATAAAGCAATGTTTAGATCCAAAATCAACCCCCTACTTTTATCGAAAAGTAAATAACCGATTGTTCTGTTATTCTATATCAAGATGCAAAAAGCAGCACAACCAAATAAGGGATAAATAAACCAAGAGTAATTTGAGAACATATGAATTTCAGGGAGGTTTCAGCTCAGGACCCAAACCCCAAAGAGTATCATTGTTGCTTCATGACTACAGAAGATAAATTCACAAAGCTATTTATATGCATCATAAATATTTTTCATTTACAAGTTTCTACATCTTCTTTCAATATTAGATCCTCAAATTTGAAATCAGTTTAAGACTTATTTCTCAATTATGAACATAGCAATTATTGCCTTGGACTGGCTATGCCCTTGATCCAGATCTAGTAGAGGTCAATAGCAGAGAATTCAGAAGAAGGTACAAGAAACCTGACAGAAGAAAATTATCTAACAATCTACCACAGGTATATTTCCATTCCAAGGTTTCCTCACTCCCTTTTGACTCTAAGTATAAATGCTTATACTGCTCGTGTATTTACTCAGTAAGTTCTATGATCTATAATGTATTTGAGGGTATTCTCTCTATCCAGAGAAGTGCCTTTAATGTTTTTTAATTCTTTAAGCTTTTGACTTCTGAGATATCATGTGGAGGCAACTTCTATTGTGTAAACAAATACCTTGTTTTACATTTATATCCCTTCACTTGAACTAAGTTTTCCATTATTTCCAGCATCACTTTTCTTTATTGTATTTTGTATGCCTTTCCTTCATTGTGACAGAAGGACTGGCAATTTCTTTAGTATCATTCTCATGGTTTTAGTTTTTAGGTCTACTTGCTAGTACATTACATACAATACATTTGAATGCTGACCACTGCATTTTGAATAGATACACGATGTCTCACTCAAATGTTATGAATGTGACATAGCAAAAATTTCCCAAAAATATTTACTTAATACTTTGCAGGGATCAGACTAGCTTATCACAGAGGTCTGCTTTTAAAATCATTACATCTCTGAATTGAAATAAAAATTACAATTTCTTTTTTTTTTATTACCAGCTAAATCACTTTATTTCTATACTCCTTCAGTATTCTTGGATGAATACTAACTGATCTTGATGACTTGTTTTTCATTGAGTTGCTAATTTATTACACCTGCTCTTATTGCAGTGCCTGTTTTTTACAGTAGCTCTCAATCTTTAAAACTCGGTAGGTGTGGGAGAAATGAAAATGTTACCAGGCAAGGCTTAAAGACTTTAATTCCCCAAGTCTTGATATGAAGACTTTTTTGACTAATACTCCTATCTTTCTGAAATGTAGTTTCTCAATATTGGTTTCAATTTGATTTCTCCTACATATTGTGAAATTTATTTATATTTTGGTCAATATTATCTTAGTAAGAGATATAGCTATTCCTTGAACAAATTGTTGTATGTTACTTAAGCTTGCAAAGCTGATCACACAGTAAAAGAAGGCCATGCACACAGAGTGCAATGGAATGTTGCCAGCTGTTTTAATAATAGTTTCTATTTAGATATTCTCTAACCTAGCACTTGAACACTTAATAACTATATGTGAGCAATAAAGAAATCTGTTAAATTTGTTGAGATTAATGGTTTTTCATAAGAGGACCATCAACTCTCAGCTGTCCAGTGATATAGCCTTAAGTTTTTCTGTCTTTTCTCATTTCAGAATAATTATTTCCTTGAACATTAGATTCAGGTTGTGTAATTTGTTAACCTTCTACAACACAATTTTGGTGATCTAGAAGGTAGACTCAATTACCCTGAAAATAAAGGATATCTTGGAGGGAAAGAAAAAGAATATAAACAACAATTTTTTCTGCATTTTCTTGGCCCAGGGTCCTTCCACGTGAGAAAGGCTAGATTATATCTTCCATGTGTGTCTGTCTGAGATGTTATACTGTAATGTATGTACTTGAACAACATGATCAGACATGACTAGAAGAGAAGCCATTAAATCCAAAACCCTTTTGTACAGATCCTGCCTAAAACATTGTAATCTGTTCATCTGATAATGGGAGAGGCTACACCATTAAGAGAAAAGAGGGTTTTTGCATACAAGCCTTGACTTGAACCCTGACAGCTTTTTACAAACTTAGTAAAATATAAAATTTACTCCTAGCTTTCATGAGAATGAGATGTTATGGACTTTGCAGAATACATAGCATGTCAAGTGTGTCTTTTTCTTCCTTTCCTTTCAAGCTCTTTTCCCTGCAGTTAGGACAGGCTTTTCATTAATGCTGTGAAAAGTTCCTTGGATGACTTTCAGCAAGTCACTGAGAAGGGCTGTCATTGAGTCGATGAGCTCTGGATTAGGAGCCAAATCTCCCAGTCCCCACTTACAAAATGGGAAATTAAATTTTCCACTCACACCTTATTTTAAATTGTTTTCCAGAGCAGGGGCTGATTCCAAAGCAGATACGTTGTCAACAGTGAGGTTATGGTGTATTTTTATATTTTTTTGGTATAGTAGCCTGTGGTGACACAGGTTGAGGTGGACTGAAAAAAACACTATGTCTGCGTGGCTGGGTTTGGACAAAATGGCCTTTATTGTTTATACAAATTATTTATATATCTTAGTACATGTGTCAGACCCTGATAGGTTTTTGTGTTCTTCTTGCTTGCTATTTGCTGTTGCTGTAGGTGCCTGTATGCTGCGGTTCTAAGTTCCGGTTCTTCACATCCTTGTTTACATACCTGACAATTTGTGGCTGTCTTAAAGGTACACGGCTAAGTCTTTGAAGTCAACTAACTTGCCTGCAGACCCGCTGCAGACCCCAACAGTAGCCCAACAGTGTGCCATGATATTCTAGATGATTATGATACCTCAGTACTTAAACTTCTGGGACCTTAAGCATGGCTGTGGCATTGTAGAGATAAATAAACCATATGTTTTTGTATAGTGTCACACACTTTAAAGTAAACTGGTCCTACTGTACTGTAAGTTGTAGGAGTAATACACAATAATGCTGTCTTGCTCTTCTTTTAACAGAAGCAGATGGCAGTAGTAGAACACCAAGGCTGGAAATGTTTTATTTTGTACAACACTGGGAAAGAGGTGAAATGATGCACAGAAGAAATATATCTTACTTCTCTGTGTACCTGCTTTGAGTGGCTGTTATTGAAGTGGTACTTGGCAGTATAGAAGGTTTATTATGATTGGTTTTTGTGACAGCAATCATACCCCAGGTAAAAATACTTAGACATGATTCACTAAAAGGGGAGATCTTTGCATTCCTCTAGTTAATTCTGTAAATTGCATATTAATTGTATTTCTGCACAAATATCCCCATGCTTACTGTCTTTTACTGTGAAGCCGAGGTTCTAAACTGTATAAATTCCTCCTGGTTTTGCCATTTGCTTGCATAGCCTGTCAGAGTTTAGATGTTCAAAGCATTATGTTATCTTCTTGCCAAGCAACTCAAAGCACTTAAGTTATAAAATTATAATTATAATGTAGAGAAAAACATTATCCCCATTTTACAAATTAGGTAAAAAATTGAACAGTGGTGTATAAAAATGAAGAATTTTTAAGAAAGTGAATAACAAGACTTTGGTTTCTGTGACCACTTTTCATTATGGTCAGCTATGTCTGAACTCTTCAGAGCCTGTGTGCCATTTTGTGTTTATCTTCAAAGTGAAATGCCCCTTTCTGATGACCAGAGTTTTTTGCAGCATTCCTGTGATACATGTTGTTAATTAACAACTTGAGCCATTATTTGTTTCCAATTGATTGTTGCCTGTAGATGATGTTAGGATTCCACATCTGACTCCAGACTTTAGGCTCAGAATCATTTCAAAGCTTAGATTCAGTTTTGATGATGCCAAAATCTCAGAGAAATCCTTGTGAGGCTTCAGCTCCAGCTAGTGAAAACACAGTGGGTTATCCTGCTCTCCTGAGACTGCTGCTGTCTTGATCACACCATAACCTGGTTCAGGAAGGAAGAGCCACTTCAGACTCAACCCAACACAGCACTGGGGAGGAAAGGAATGGAGGCTCTCAAGTGTGATAGAAAGGGTGGGGGATTGACAAGGGCTTCTGGTTCAGATCTGTGCCAGATAACAATTCACCATAACTACATCACTGTTGTGGTTTAACCCCAGCCAGCAACCAAGTACCATGCAACCGCTTGCTCACCTCTACTCACCCAGAGGGATGGGGAGGAGAACCAGAAAGGAATGTAAAGGTTGAGATAAGAACAATTTAATAGGTAAAGCAAAAGCAGTGCATGCAAGCAAAGCAAAGCAAGGAATTCATTCACTACTTTCCATCAGCAGACAGGTGTTTGGCCATCTCCAGGAAAACAGGGCTCCATCACGCATAACTGTTACTCGGGAAGTCAAACACCATAATGCCAAATGTCCCCTCCTTCCTTCTTTCTTCCCCCAGCTTATATACCAAGCATGATGTCATATGGTATGAAATATCCCTTTGGCTAGTTCGGGTCAGCTGTCCTGGCTGTGTCCCCTCTCAGTTTTTCCCGTGCCCCTCCAGCCCTCTGGCTGGCAGGGCCCAAGAAACCAAAGTCCTTGATTTAGTATAAATATCACCCAGCAACAACTAAAAACATCAGCACATTATCAACATTGTTCTCACATCAGAGCCAAAACACAGCACTGGTCTAGCTACTGAGAAGAAAATTAACTCTATCCTAGCTGAAAACAAGACAATCACCATGACTAATAACTGCTGTACAGTTTTTCTTGCCTACTGTTAGATATCTACATTTGTATTTTGACCTTTAGGTAAACCTTGAATTTCAGATGCACTAAGAAGCCAGGGCTTTGGCTGTCTTTTCAGAGAGTTTGGGTGCACCATTTTAATCACTTGAGCAACCTGGAACATTTTTATTTGCTGTTTTTTTTTTTTTTAAGTCACTGTGACTGAATACTGTTGTTATTAGAGTACTTCAAAGCACAGCAGTATTTAGAGAAATTGGAGTCAGAATCTGTTTCATCATAATGAAAGCATTCACATCTCTGCAGAGGATTATTTCCCTGTTTCTGCAGCACTTTCCATGTGTGTTGTCCTTCCTAAGTTATTTTAATTTATGATTCTCAGTGTTGCTACAGGCACTGTGCTGTTGTAACAGAGGGTAGTTTTACAGAGCAAACATCTGTGAGTGTTTCCAGATGTAGGAAGAGTATGGAAGTGTTATCTCTCAATGGGAAGGGAGGAATGTGGCTAACAGCAGCAAATATTTGGATATAACAAAGCACATGAGTAAAATGTATCTATACGGTGCCCTTTAGAACAAAATAAAAAGAGGAAGACAAGGTAAAAAATAGCAAACATTGAGGCTCTATTTCAGTAAAAGACAGTAGTATTTGACATAAATGATTGTACCCACAATCCACCTACTTCTCTGTTCTGCCTTTGGCATTTGTCTGCACCAGATATGTCTATGTGCCTGCTTATGTCCTACAGAAGTCAATGAACCTGAAGCCTGCAACTGAAATTAAATATATGTTGAAAGTTTTTCTTCATTAAATCCCTCAAGGGGTGATCCTAAGAGGGAGAGTATGAAAAAATTTAAATCTGCATGTAAAGGAAAATTGGTCTTGTTTATATTTTTGCATGTACATTGTCCACAACCTGGGACTGTTCAAAGCACAAGCACAAGGAGGGACTTTCCCCAGGAACTTCCCACATTGGCACAGCTGGGAATGTCAGAGGCAGACGAGAATTCATAGATGCCATGGAGACATTGTAGGAATCAGTCCTTGGTAGCAAAAGGAATTAAGAATTTGTCCATCTAGGATTAACTAAAAGAAATTCTGCCTCCATTTTAGCTTCCCTTGACTAACTGAGATCACACTTTTGCTGCTACATCTTAGGCCATGTGGAACATCAGCTGCCAATTTCAGCTACAGACAAGGAGCCTCCCTCCTACTCAACACATAGTGGGTATCAAAGGGAGTCTGGCTAAAAGCCTTTAAACAAGCAATTAAGCTTAATATCTATTTTCTTTCAGGTTTCACTTGATGTGAAACTACCTGAGAGATGTGTTTATATATTCACAGCACACATTAAAAGAGAACCAAAACACTGCAGAAACAGATATCTGGGATGAAACATGTGCAAGGAATTTCTTGAAGCTGGTCTGAAGATCAGACAAGCTTATAAAAGTGCAGGGAATGATCATTATACACTGAGTCAGCCCAGCAGCTGTGAGGCTCCCCGCTTCAGTGGTTTCATTGTTGTCCTGAGCTGCTGGCAGGCACTCAGGAGAGTTTCTCTTGGCCCTGCATCTGCATCTCTGCTGGATGCAATCAAGCCTGGGCACTTGGTGCTTCTGTTGTCATTGTGAAGTCTCAATGTGACCTCTCCTGATGGGATGCAAAATGAAAGGGAAGCTACGAGTGCTGTGCAGACCTGACCCATGCACTATCCCAGGAAGATCACGGCTGAGCTAAACCAAAAGAAATAACAAATGGCACCAGAGGACTAGATGAATGCTGTCTTGAACTGCAAGCTTCAAATACTTAGATCAGATCCTCTCTTTGGTGGCAGGTATAGACTTCCCCCGTACAGCTAATATTAGTTTGGACTGACATGTTTTTCAGATGTTGCCTCTCAGGTCACTTTGGGTTGGGCATTCACCATAACCCTACCACTTGCTGCTTTCTCAACTGCTGAATGAGTAAATGTATTTCCACCAGCATGAAATCTGCTTGTTTGAATTGCACTTTTACTCTCCTTGTTACTTCTTTTAAAGGTCATTTTGATGAAACAAAGACCTGGAACATCAGGAAAAAGGCAATAACTGTCCTTCCTTTCCCTTTTCTTTGTCACTGTGGAGAGAAGTTTGGTTGATCAGTAATGAGTATCATGTCCTAACCTCCAAGGACAGCCCTAGTCCTCCCTGAAGCAACTGTTTTTCCTTGCATGTTTTGATCTGGCCCACAGGAAGAAGGCATAGCGATTGTGAGATTTCTCCCAGCTGCTTATAGAATATTTCATCTGCCTCTTCATCCTGGTTGGGTGGTCTATAACAGACTCCCACCATGATACCTGCCTTGTTGGCCTTCCCCCTGATTACCCATAAACACTCAACCCTATCATCACCATCGTTAAGCTCTAGACAATCAAAACAGTCCCTAACATACAGGGCTACCCCATCATCTCTCCTTCATTGCCTATCCCTTCTGAAGAGTTTGTAGTCATCCATTGCAGCATTCCAGTTGTGTCAGTCATCCCACCACGTTTCTGTGATTGCAACTATATCATGGTTTTCCAGCTGCACAATGGTTTCCAACTCCTCCTGTTTGTGTCCCATGCTGTGTCCATTAGTGTAGATGCACTTCAGTTGGGCTATTGATCCCACCACCTTTTGGGGGGAAGAAGCCTTAATTCCTACATGACCATTCTCTGGTGCTTCCATGGTTTCTAACACAGCAATAATCCTTGTATCTTTGCTGCCTCATGGATCTCCATCCCCTACCACCACTGAGATTGCAGACTAAAAAACCTCTCTAGCACACTGTCCCTCAAACATTGGTATGCCACATCCAGTCTTATCTCTGGTGGGCCTGGTAATATCCCTTTTCTCCCCCTTCAAATCTAGTTTGAAGCTCTTTGAATGAGCCCTGCTAACTCCTACGCAAAGATCCTTTTTCCCCTTTGAGACAGGTGTACCCTGTCTGTTGCCAGGAGGCCTGGTTTTGTGTAGACCAACCCATGATCAAAAAACCCAAAATTTTGCCTGTGACATTTTGCAGTGACATTCACTAAAGGTTGCAAACACTTTCTAATTGCACTGCAGAGGAGAGGTAGCAAGTGTGCTAGCAGTAATCTGTTGCAGATTCCCCCAAAAATGCAACTACGTCCATGATACAGTACAACTGACTTTTGTAGCCAGGCGGGAGAAAAAGGAAACAGGAAATTTGAAACCTGCTCCATGTGGAGCCTCAGCTATGAACCACAGTCTCTCCAGGGGTATACCTGCTGCGGCATAGACTCATCCACAGCCACAGTCACTTCGAGGTGCACCTGTTCCAACATGGTCTTATCCATGGGCCATCACCATAGACCTGCTCCAACGTGGCCTTACCCACAGCCACAGTCCCTTCAGAAGTAAATCAGCTCCAACATGGCCTTATCCCTGGCTGCCTCCAGGCCTGTACCTGCTCTGTCGTGGGCCTATCCATGGCCACATGCTTTGAGGTGCTCCAGCATGACCTCACGCACAGCCACTGATGCTTCAAGGTGTACCTACTGCAGCACAGACTTATCCACAGCTACACATGCTTCGAGGTATACCTACTCCAACATGGACATGCCCTTGGGCCACAATTCTTTTAGAGGCATACCTGCTGCAGCACAGACACAACCATGGCCACAAAGGCTCCGAGATATACCTGCTCGGGCTTGGACATATTCATGGCCACAGACACTTTGGGGTGTCCTGCTCCCACATGGACTCATCCGCAGGTCACACAGTCCCTTTGACTCGAGTTCACACTGGAGTTCCAGCCTGTCCAGTACAGCATCACAGAAACAGCAGCAATGTCCTGGCCACCTGCCAGCCCTGGTGCATTGCCATTGCTGTTATCAGAATGTTCCCGGGCACAGCACAGTGAGATGATAAGCAGTACAGCAAGCAGCGAAAGCAAGAAGCAGCCACTAATGAACTCTAGACTCTAATATACAGTAAGGCAAGCAAGCTCCAGTAAGCAAGCTCCAAGCAAGCAGTAAGGCACAGAAACCTGACCCTTAATAGCTAAACAGCAATAACAGCTATAAATTTGATCTAGCGCTTCCAATCAAATCTGTTGCTATCTTGAGCCCTTTGAGCCCCATGTTGGATGCCAAAAAGGACTGCTGTGGTTTAACCCCAGCTGGCAACCAAGCACCATGCAGCCACTTGCTCACTCTCTCCTCACCCAGAGGGATGGGGAGGAGAATCGGAAAGGAATGTAAACCTCAAGGGTTGAGATAAGAACAAAACGCAAAAGCTGTGCATGCAAGCAGAGCAAAACAGGGGATTAATTCACTGCTTCCCATGGGCAGGCAGGTGTTCAGCCATCCCCAGGAAAGCAGGGCTCCATCATGCATAACGGTTACTCGGGAAGACAAACGCCATAATGCCAAATGTCCCTCCCTTCCTTCTTCTTCCCCTAGCTTATATATACTCAGCATGATGTCATAAGGTATGGAATATCCCTTTGGCTAGTTTGGGTCACCTGTCCTGGCTGTGTCCCCTCCCAATTTCTTGTGCCCCTCCAGCCCTCTGGCTGGCAGGGCCCAAGAAACCTAAAAGTCCTTGATATATTATAAACATTACCCAGTAACAACTAAAAACATCAGTGTCCTATTAACATTGTTCTCACACCAAATGCAAAGCACATCACTGCACCAGCTACTAAGAAGAAAATTAACTCTGTCCTAGCTGAAAGCAGGACAGTGAGGTAGACTAATTCCCTGCCAGGAGAGGACACAAATTCATCAGATGAGGATTCATGATATCTCTTCCCATTAAATAATGAGGTCAAAGGCACCAGACTTTGTCACATCTGCATTCAAAATGCCAGATTAAAAATACTGTGTCCCAACATCTAGTCTCCTCCAAGTATTTACATTCTTTGTATTTTCTAATGACGCACTCTTTCCAAGTGCTGTGATGTCTGTCCTTACCCAGAACATGTGAAGAAAGTCCTCCTGGTAGAGGGCTTGTGGTTATCCATGGGAGTGTTGCAGATCTGGGCAATATTACTCATATTGTAGGCAGGTGGGGGTAGGTCTCTTCTCCCAGATACCAAGTGATAGGACAAGAGGAAATAGCCTCAAGTTGCACCAGGAAAGCTTTAGATTGGATATTAGGAAAAATTTCTTCACTGAAAGGGTGGTCAACCATTGGAACAGGCTTCCCAGGGAGGTGGTGGGATCACCATCCCTGGAAGTGTTTAAAAATTGTATAGATGTGATGCTAAGGGACATGGTTTAGTGGTGGACTTGGCAGTCCTGGGTTAATGGTTGGACTCGATGATCTTAAAGGTCTTTTCCAACCTAAATTATTCTATGATTCTGTCAGAGGTCTTTGTTCCATCTTCTTACTACCAAAGTGTTTCTGATGTGTCTGGAGCCACTCTGACAAAATCAGGTCTTCAATTTTCTGCCATTATTTCAACTGACTGACCAAAAACATAGGATTCATGAGGAACCATTTTCATCTCTTGCCTATGAAACTCTTCCTGAGCTTGCTTTCTCTTTGGTTCAGTTGCATGTGTCTTCTGACGCCTGTGTGCCTTGGACTTTGGGCCATGGTTTATAAAACCAGGGAAGTCACCTATCCCTAAAATAAAAATTTCCATGTGTTTTATGGTAGATAATCATCTATATCCTGAACTCATGTTGATGACTGACATACCAGGAGACATGTTAAGATATCAATGGATACTGAATTGTAGGAATTTACCTATTTGGAGTTGGTTTGAGACATATCAAAGAGCAGTGTGATGACAATTTTAGTCACTTATATTTCTATACGAAGCCTTGCAGTGTCAAGTGCTGATATTCCAGAGTTTTCCACCTCAAGATGTGCTGAAGGAATGGAAGTGAATAAAATAGAAGGATCTAGAAAGATTTATTATAATATTACAGAATCACAGAATGGTCAGGATTGGAAGGGACCTCTGAAGATCATGTAGTCCAACCTCTCCTGCTAAAGCAGGTTCACCTAGAGCAGGTTGCACAGGATCATGTCTTGCTGAGGGCACACTCTGTCCCTTCATCCAGGTCTTTGATGAATAAGTTGAACAGGACTGGACCCAGTACTGACCCCTGGGGAACACCACTATCTACAGGCCTCCAGCTAGACTCTGTGCCGCTGATCATAACCCTCTGAGCTCTGCCGTTCAGCCAGTTCTCAGTCCACCTCACTGTTCACTCATCTAACCCACACTTCCTGAGCTTAACTATGAGGATGTTGTGGGAGACAGCGTCAAAAGCCTTGCTGAGGTCAAGGTAGACAACATCCATTGCTCTCCCCTCATCTACCCATTCAGTCATTCCATCATAGAAGGCTATCAGGTTGGTCAGGCATGATTTCTCCTTGGTGAATCCATGTTGACTGTTCCTGATGACCTTCTTTACCTCCATATATATCAGTATATCAGTAAATTCATGCAACATGCTACGGCGAATGAAGAGACGAGACGCAGCTTGATGCAAGCAAATGTCAATTTATTGTACAGAAGCACGAGTTTTTATACACTTTCAGAAGCTGCGCGTTTTAAACAGATTGGTTCTTGAAGCTAAGCATTGCATACTAGGCAATCCCTGATTGGTGGTTAACTACCAGCAATTAACCGCAAGGTGTTACCTTTCCTCGGCGCCATCCTTGGCGCCATTGTCTCCCACTCCCCTGTGCTCTGTAAACATGTCTCATCATGTTAATTGTTGTCTAGACAAGCTGGAGTACATTCCCCTCAGCTAACTGATTGCCATGCATGGTCCTAGTTTCCAGCCCGCTCCTGCAACATGCTTTTTCTCACTTGAAACTGTAGGCTTTTTGACATGGAGTAGTCATCTTTGAAAACATGTTGGTCAATCAAGCTGTTGTTCAGAGGAAAAACTGATTTTGGAAAAACCATTTTTGGTGTTTGGATGAACTTTTCTTAACACTGAGTTTCAAAGAGGCATTCTTGAGCTGTGTGAGATTATATTGAATTGTTATCAGTTCAAGGTGATCAGAAAGTGTCCATGCTATCAGTAATACCAGTGTGTGAGATAATTCCCTGTACTCCATTATTTGTGATCTGTACTACAGCATCTGAGCAGCCACCCTTTAATTGCTTGAGAGTATTTTAAATTTCATTGAGTTCATAATTATGCAGCTTTGATTTGGTGCTCTTCAACTCTGTGTCACTGAAATAAAGAGAGTGAACAAAATTCTGCTAAATTATTCTTTAAAGAGAAGTAAATTTGGCTTAAATCTCTATTACTTGTCAGCTGAAATCAAAGCCACACTTCTCACCAGACTCTTGTGCAGGGTTGCTGGAGCTCCAAATATAAAATATAAAAGCATGGGGAGCCTGTGAGAAACTTCCTTAACTGTTTCATAACATGCAGAACCTTTAATACATTTACATATGCACAGCTCTTATTTCATTGCATAGGGAGCTCAGACTAGACCTTCTGGGAGAACATGAGTTGATGCAGGAAATCTAGATACACCTGACACATTAAGAAACAGTGCAGAATTATTACACACTGCAGGAAGATTTACATTTTTCCACAGCACTGGGACTGGCCTGCAAAATGCCACCATCTCCTAAAATGAACTAGCTGTGGCTGAGAGCAAATTTTTGCTCTTGCTGGGATTGCTGTCAACCACCTCTTCACCCGACTACAAGAGGCATTGCTTCCTCTCGGAGAAGCAGTTTTTCCCTGTATCAGCAGAATAGTGACAGGTCATAGGTTGAATTTATCACAAAATTTGCATTTTTTTTTTCACCTTCCAGCCTGAGTTGTTTCAACACCTTTGGATTTTCAAGGCTTTGTTTGAAACAGTAGCTGTGATGGGATCCTCAGGATAAAGGTCCCTGCAATACGTTCCTTTCAATAAAAAGTTAAAATTTGCACCAGTTTAAATAAACAGTACAATTGCCACCTTTTTTCCCCTCAGTTATCTCTGCATAGCTCAAATGACTTCTGACAATTTATTTTGGATTTGCAGTGATCAACCAAGATTTAAAAATCTGAATACAGTATAATGCTTTATTTTTTGTAGGCTCAGTGTAGCCACCTTGCTTGTCCTGAAGTGCAGAACATCCACTGAAAGTCATATCATTTTTAAGTACGTCATTAAGTCTCCATAATCTTTGGTCTTTCCTGGAAATCTTGGCCTGTATGAGAAGCATCCCATCTCCAAAAATGTTCACAGACTCAAATGTTAATAAGAGAAAAAAAATTTAGCCTTGTCCTAGTTTCAAGCTAGGATAGAGTTAATTTTCTTCTTAGTAGCTGGTGATGTTTTTATTTGTTGCCAGGTAATGTTTATACTAAGTCAAGGACTTTTCAGTTTCATAGACCCTGCCAGCAAGAAGGCTGGAGGGGCACAGAAACTGGGAGGGGACACAGCCAGGACAGGTGACCCAAACTAGCCAAAGGGATATTCCATACCATTGAATGCCATGCTGAGTATATAAAGCTAGGGGAAGAAGGAGGAAGGGGGGGACATTTGGCATTATGGTGTTTGTCTTCCCAAGTAACCGTTACGCGTGATGGAGCCCTGCTTTCCTGGGGATGGCTGAACCCCTGCCTGCCGATGGGAAATAGTGAATGAATTCCTTGTTTTGCTTTGCTTGCATGTGTGGCTTTTGCTTTACCTATTAAACTGTCTTTATCTCAACCCATGAGTTTTCTCTTTTACTCTTCTGATTTTCTCCCCCATCCCACTGTGAGGGGAGTGAGCTAGTGGATGTGTGGTGCTTAGTTGCTGGCTGGGGTTAAACCACAAGAGGCAGTTTGCTGGAGGTACCTCATGGTTCAGGAGGAGGAGCCATTCTGAGTGCAGGACTAACAGAGCCTCAGGAAATGTGAAGAACATAACCATAACAGGAATGTGCTATGGGAATGGAGAGCAATCTTGTAGAAACCTGTGACGTAAAAGGGGCCCCTGTGGCCGTGCTTGGTACCGGTGTTAGTTTCTCAACGTGTGTGTGAAAAGATGAGTGTACTGAAGACAGCCAGGGCCCCCATGGGCTACTGTGGCTGCAGCTGGCAGCAGTGCAGCAAGACAGAGACAGAAGAATTTCAGGAAACCTGCCTCCTCCCCATACATCATGGTGGGTCTGCTCCTGATTAAATTTAACTACAGGTTAAACTACATATGCTACAGATTAAGTGACAGAAGGAATTGAGGAGGTAGGATTATCTTTGTCCTGCGTATAGTAATAGGTTTATTTAGATACTGTGCTTTAACAACCCAAAGTGTGCTCAGACACATTTCTGTGGGATACTGCTGCTGGCTGGGCATCCCAGACACAGACCTAAACCTGTACGTCACAATGTGGTGTGGTGCAGAGCGGTCCTGAAGGTCAGGGAAAGCACTGGGCCACTGTGGGTTCCTGTGCCCAGGAGTGTGAACAAGCTCCCTTGGGGTTAGCTTGGGCATCTCTGCATAAGCAGAGGTAAGTCACAACAAAAATAATTTGTCCACTTGCATATTCTTTGCTATTAATAATAAACTAATCAGGCATCTTTCATTACCACATATTTTCTAGAGTCGGAAGCAAACAAAGAATTATGTGTTTGACATGCAGGCTTACAAGTACTGAGGACTAAGTTTCTTTGGGGCTTGTGAAGACTAAGGGCCCCCCAGCTTTCCCTCCAGGTCCCTTCAGATTGACAACTTCTGGCCACACATTTTTGTGTGAGCTTTTAGCCCAGTAACATATGTACAGTAACAAGACAACTAGAATTGTTACTTGCGAAGACAATATTTCTCTTTTCCTTCCTATGAAAAAGTCCAAGACAGAGGGGAAACTTGTTTGCTTATGCATGTCCAGCTGATGAATTGCCCTTGATTTTTATGGGAAGTAAGCACCATACTTCTTCCTTTAGGGAAACTGTGTCTTAACACAAGTACTTGTGGATATTTTGCCATGGTTTCTGCATACCTGAAATTGGATGATCTCACTTCATATTTAACTACCAGATGCCATCTTTAAATACATTATCTTCAGCCAGACCAGTAAATGAAAATGCATATCTCTGGGCAAAAGAAATTTCCCTATGGTCTTTCTTCCTGTGTTCTGTTAGGAAGGCTCTACCCAGATTTGCTGTAGAACTGTTCACTTGTATAGTAATATCAGATAGGGACTCAGATTTTTTTATGATTTTCAGTATTAGTTTATTCTCTTATACTGAAGCACTCATAAGAATATGAAAGAGGAGCTTCACTTATTTCACTGTTGTGAGTGTAGCTTAGTGACATTTAGTTTCTGCTATTTCTTATATATTCAAATGATAGCAGAAAGAATGGCTTTTATTTTTTCCCTGGATAAACTGCACATATTTAGTAGTGACAATTGCTGTCACAAACAAACCACTTAGCTGCAGTGAAAAATCTTGCCTGATATAAACTAAGTTCTTGATGAAAAATAATTGCTTTCATTGAAACAGTTATGCATGACTAGAATGATTCTCTTCTTACACTCTTTTGATGAAATAAAGCCATTCATTTCTCATCAGAAGAAAGTGAAAATGTCAGTAAAGAAACAAATATACATTAAATTCCCTCTGAAGGAATAGGAATGGCAAGAAGGACAGACATTATTTTAAAATATGTAGTGCTAGTAGTTGTATTAAGATTGATTTTTGCTTGGGAAGTTGCGGGTTCCTGTAAGATTGCTGCTAAAGATACTATTCAGTGTCAGGACTGTGGACATTTTCTGTTTTATTGCCTTGTTGCTTGTTTTTATGTGCTGTTGGTTGTTTGTTGTTTTTTTTTTTAATGCTAAATACAAATACTAAGCGTTATTTTATCATTCTCCCAAATCTGCTGTTATCCTTTTGAGTAACTGTGGTCTCTTTCCTTTCCTTCACCTTTTTCTGTTTCAATTTCCTGTAGAAATTGAAGGCAACATTTATCTGCATTGTTGCAGGTGTGATGGGACGGTAAGTATCTGTTGTCTTCTAAAAGACCTTGAATTCTTCCACATTTGCTAAATAGCAGTGTGAACTGTTTGAACAGCACAGTTAACACCCAACACATTAATATACCCCCTAACAAGCACCAGTAAAGTCCTTTCTGAGGCAAAGGATGGTTTTATTTCTTGATTCTAAATCTAAAATAATAGTTCTCCAGAAAAAAGTAATATGACTGAGAAATAAAAATATAACAGTAACTTCATGCCTTTGGGAAATTATATATCTTTTACAGTTATATCATAAGTAGACCTGGAAGAATAATGATAAATTATAATGACCACTTGAGATACATCTTAGTAGAAGTTTTCTCAGCTGCATTCATACTTCTCTTCACCTTTTTACAGATGTGTGAGCCTTGGTTCATTACTGGAAACCAAATTGCAGGCTCATAACCAAGATAACCTTAGCCACAAAACAAAATGACATTGACAATGGAATAAAATCCCTTTTGGAGCAGAAAAGAATTAAAAGAGTTCAATAAATACTTCACACTTAAGTCATTTAAAGCTACAAAAAACTGTCTATTTTCTCCCCTCTTTAGGAGAAGATTATTTTTTTCCAGGTTCAGGAAACTGAAATTTCCTTTTTACCTACTGCCACAGAAAATGTTATGGTGCTTGTCCCTTTTATGCAATGTCCAAATGTCCCTCATAAAATAATTTCTCCAGACTTTTCCAGAATTGTTTCTTGTAAAGACAGTATTTAGAAATTACTTTAAAAGTTATTTTTGGGACAAAGCCATATGGAACAGTATTAATTGTAACCTCTCCAAATTACTAGGGATGTTTGGGACTTTCTGCCAAAGCAGTGGAAAATGAAGCCAGTGCAGGTGTTCACTCAAACAGCCCTGATGCCTTGTTCCACAGCCCCTGTGTTCACTCAGGGAAGGTAAGCACGCATCTGGGAACAATCATGTCTCTGAAATTCCTGTTATTATTGCTGATGCCAGGACATAGAAGATCACACTTGAATATTTATGTTTCGGAAGGCATATAAAGACATCAAATATTGTTGCCAGCTTTGTTATTCTCTCATGTATAATGTTTTCAAAAAAAGAAAAAGATAACTGGAAATTGCCAATTATAATTGGAGAGCTAAATGTATTTATGTCTATCATGTTGAGTACTAATCCCTTACTAACTGCTCAAAGCCATATGGATGCATGTATTTATAACAGCTTAAATATGCTAGGTGTTCAAACATAGTCTTAAACAACTTTGCTGAATTTCTAGATCTATGTCCCACAAAGCTGTCTAGACTCACCATTGCTTGGATGTTCTCCCTAGCAATAAAATATCTCGTCCCTGGGATAGCATCTGCTTTAAAAATAATAGATAAGGGATATCTAATGGTGAATCTCAAAACTTATTTTGATCTCCTCTGATGTTTGAAAATACAATTGCAATTTGTATCCAGTTTGAGTCTCTTAAATGTAAGCAACTGAGGTCTACGGGGAAGGCAGCAAATAGTCCTACACAATTAATGATTATAGTAAAATCAGTCTGGCTACAATATTGTAAATGATGCTATAGTGCCATCAGAAAGTAGCTGGCTTGTGGTGCTTGATGCTATGCATCTAAAATGTTTTAAGAAAACAAGGATGCAAGTTCAATCTGTTTCTGAACATGAAAATTTTTTTCTTAGAGACGCTTACAGGCAAGACCATCCAGGCACTTACAGTCAGATTAAAAGTCACTTTGCAACTGAATAGTAAATCCTCTGCACCCTCATTCATGTCATCAGTTCCTCATCCTTGTCCACGTTCTTTAACATTTACCCATGAGAGGGAAAAGATGAATACTGGTGGTGGCGGTGCTGCAGAAGTTGAGGTACAGGGAGATGCTGTATAAGCAACAATGCCCTACACACTGAATTAACCAAAACAAGTCTTCAAAGTAACCATTTCATAACCTCTGGATAAAGTCTTTTAAATTTTGATACCTCTGGAAATTTTCAGCATCCTCTTCTTCCAGCCAAGAAGGTGACAGGTGTTTAACCTTCTGGGTTACAGAGTGAGGCCATTTCACATTTGCATTATTAAGAGCTAATAATGCATTGTTGTCGCGACGGAGGGAAGACACAGTCACTCAATATGAGTGATCAGCAGATTTCGTTTATTGTGCCTTACAGTCACCTTTTATGCCTTGTTATAATTAGCTCATACATATTACAAAAGTTAAGCTCATTATTGGTTAGTTGCCTAAATACCAAGCCCGCCCCTAGTTTCTCTTCTGTAGTTATCTGTTCCCACCTGCAACATTCTTTTCCCACCGCGATCTTCCTGTTATTGCGTAACAAGAACAGCCAAGGATAGTGTATTTTTGCTTTACTTCAGATAAGCTGAGAGCGATGTGCATTTTTGTCCAGCCAGCTGGACTATGTCTATGTGACCCTTTTCAGCTAGCCAGTTATCCACACATTGTGTTTAATTCTGTAGTTAGAAAGATATCCACGTTAGTCTGAGAGCTAAATGAAATATGATGTGCACACAGTTCAAATGGCTTCACAACACAATTCAAAAAAGTGGTTGTACTTAGCAGCAAATTCAGGAGACTCATCTATATGCATTGATGGGGATTTGATCAACCACTGATTTTGGCAGGCACACAACAGGTACCATCTTTGATACAAAGAGTCAATACCTGCCAAGCTATATTCCACCATTATAGCAGACACTGGATAGGCTGTGTACAGGGCAATGTTATGATATCTTATGTACTGATGTGTTGGCAAGGTGACTTTCTTTCAAGGTTATTACAATGTTAGCCAGAAGGTGGCTAATCGACAATTAAACATACTGAATATATGTACATATATACATGTACACACACACTACATGATTTTTGTTAGGTGGGAAGCCAACACAGAGCACTTAAAGGCAGTATAAAAGATGTCCAGAAAGTTTTTTATCCTTTAAAACTACACCACCTTTTCTGTTGAATGAGGGAGAGATGAAGCCAGCAGGAACCTACTGAGCAGCAGAGTCTAGACAAGCCAGCCATACCCAAAACCCTTCTCCTCCCTTGGAAGAAGCAGCTGGGTGGAGTGGGAAACAGAGAGCATCTCCTCTGAAGTCCTTTCCCAGTCTATGAGCTTTTTTCTTCCTGCTTCTTCCCTACATGCAGGAGCTGCACCACTTGAGCACTGATACAGTGACTTCCACAGGTTTGCTCTGCTGATCCTCCAGCTACCCAACTCTGCTGTCCCCTGCAGCATGGACCACACCTGTCCATGTGCTCTTCCAACAAAGCTGTAGGGAAAACCTATAATTACTACTTTACTCATTCTGCACAAAGGGCTTGCAAAATAAACTCACTAGGGCTTAGGTGTGACCTCTGTTTCAGAATCTGCAAATGTTTCCTGCCTGTGTTTAAGAGGACAAGGAGGCTTTGGAGGAAGTGCAGCACTCTAGAGGGTCCTACAGGAGGAGTAGCAGATTTGAACTTCTCACTGGAGTTGAAACTTTTTATAGTATCACTTTTGCTCTATGCCTATGTCTAAATGTAGAACAGAGCAGCACAAAACTGTCCCACAGCCACCTGGTTTAGTCAGGGAACAAGGCCAAGGAAAAGCCATTCGAGAAGAGTGGAGGGTCTCAAAAGAGGTTCTAGCAGTCTTTTCACAGACTATTAAAAAACTAAATTCCCAGAAGGTTGATTTTCCTGCTCATGCCTCTCCACACAAATTCAGAATGAAGTTTTCCATGTGTCAGGGGAAACAGGCAGGACAGGAGCCCAACTGCTCTCTGAATAGCAGCCATACCATGAATGATTACTTGCTATCTTCATCTGTTGAAAGAATGATTTGAATTGATTTAAATAACTCCCAGATGGCTGGCTTAATGCATAAATCTAATATTGCACACAAGATTCATCACCTCCTCATTGATTTCTTGGTCTAACTATAATTTCTAAGTGGTTCCACATCTCAGATCTGTTGTGCATGATAGCTGAACTTTCATTGTTCCTCAGGCCCTCTTCCTGTTACTAAGGAGAAAACTAACTGTACCTGTGCATTAATAATAATAATAATAACAACAGCAACAATAACAATAATAATATAATGCTATAATAGCTGCAGTGAACAGAAATAGCACTTCATGTCTTGGTGTTCCTTTAATTTGGGGCTGAATACCCTTGGAGACCTGCCAGCCAGTCACCCAGGACCTGGATTCTGGAATAAAACTCAGCATCTGCCTGGCTACTGAAAAAAGAAATAAACAACCACATGAGTTTTGACGTAGGTCTGACCCATTCACTCAGTCTGCATGCAAAAGGCAGGACTGTGCAGTGGAGCCTACAAGGTCAGGTTTTCTGGTTATGTAGATGAAGAAATAACTTGTAATTACATGGTATTCAGCTAAAAACACAATGCTAATGCACAGTTCGGAAAGCTATTAAAAGAGATGGAATTTAGTACATTCTCATTTTTCAATTCTTGAGGTATTTTCCACTGGAGTTGCAAGTTCCAGTGTGCATCAGTAGACCAGCATTGCTGCAACTTGCAAGTCTGTTTGGAAACCACCTGTTAAAAGTTAACTTACTTTCAGCTTATCTGAATCTTCAGGACAGCTATTGTGCTTGTGATATTAAGTCGCTAGTGGAATGCCTTTCATGTACCTGGTTACCTACATATAGAACAAAAGCAGCTACAGAAAGCATGAAAACAGTTTCATTAAGAGAAAAGATTATTCACAACTGCAATCTATTTGATTATGCAGCATGTAAACATTGGTCCAAAGAAGTGTTGAGTTCTGATGTTCTTTAGATGAATTTTGGAAATTTAGCCCTATGTTTCTTGACCTCTACTCTATATCCAACCTCAGTTCAATATCTGTTCACTTTTGCAACCTGTGCCCAGATCTCCAGCTACACCCACTCTGCAGAAAAATCTGAAATAACCTGGAGTTCAGGGACCCAATACATCACATTATTTAGTAATGAGATTAGGGAACTACTAGGAAAGGCATTCAAGTTATGGGCATAAGAGCAAAGTAATGGAAGATAAGGAAAGATGTGAATTTATAGTACACTACTTGCTTCAAGCACCATAAAATCCTGCAGTAAATATGAAGTAGCTTTTCCTCCTCTGAGTGAGAGAGGAATAAGGCACTCTGCACTCAGTGAGATGATCACATGCACATGTGCACTGCTGTGAGCTCACATCCTACATTAATTTGCAGTAATTTGTTTGGGTAACCCACTGCAGACAGGATCTCTACTGGTATTTTGAAAAGACCTCCTGAAACACATTAGATGCAATTGGTTTGGCCTTTGGCTCTGATTTACCTGTGCAAAAGAGAGAAATATTTTGTAAATGCTGCTGGCCAAAAAGAGGTATTTACCAATGGTTGGGTTTTACAGTTCCCTCTCTTGCTGGAGGCTTCTTGGAAAGGAGAGAGGGATTTTGTATTTTCTGCTAGCATAATATAATTGGAAACCCTAATGTAGTCACATGCAAGATAATATGTGCTTTTGCCTTGTCAAGTTTAAGCACTACAGATTTTGCTTCAAGCTACATGTACTGCAGTCCACTCATCTTGGGTTCCTACCATGGAAATGGTTCACTGATATCGACAACTTCTTCAGCATCTGTGTTTATCTCAGAACAAGACATACTTGGCTTGTATCCCTGGTTTAATTATGAAATTAAATCATTTAATCCTTCATAATAAGACAATCACTAAGAGTTTATTTTCTTCTTGCTAAGCTCTCATAACTCAATAACTTCAGTGGAGTTTAGACAAATTAATCATAAAGGGAAAAAAAACCCACCCAAGAACTTGTATTCATGAGGTATGAGGTTTCACCAAGAGGAAATGGGACCAAACCCTGTTCATACCGTGTATTAAGTTTATTCATCAAGGGCAAGATACAGTCTTAAAATACTCTATCACTATAGGATACACATCTAATTTCAGTATGCCAGTCAGTCATATGGTGTAATCCCCATTTCTGAAAAACAGACTCATGTTAAAATCAGCTTACTCCGTTATTTAGAAAATGCAACCACAGTACCTCTGACTGACTACAGGCAATTTAAAGAAGCTAGGCATGCTGTTTAACCCTCTCCAAGGAATGCCAATATTAACACTATATATGGGTACTGCATCTCACCCCCTTGTGCTAACATAGTTCCACAGACTGATGTGACTGAGGGGAGAATCACCCTTGTGCATACTAACATAAACCCTTAGGTATAGGATCCTATGTACTTATTTAAGAGAGAGCTTCCCTGCCTGATAACGATGAACTAGAACCACAGCAACCTAACAAGAATGGCTGAGTGGCATCTGGATGTAAGGATGGTCTGATGGGGCTTTCTGCTGATGACAAGCAGAGGGGAAAAAGCATCTGATTATGCAAAGACCTTGCTTTGTGCCTTTCCTTTATGTAAAAGGGTTCCCCTATGGTTGACAGAAGTGCAAACTGTTCAAGAAACATATGAACAAGTTTTGAGCTAGGAGAAAGGGGAGAATGTAGTTTGCAGTGGTCAAATTGTCATGGTATCTGGAGTGTTTAGGTCCATGTAGATGCAGACAATAATAAAAGCATGTCTAAGACTCATCTCACTCACCCCATATTTATATCAAAATAACTTCATTGGAATTCCTGCTGATTTACACCAGCTTTACAGAGACCAGCCCCAGACTGGGAATGTCATCCCACATCCCAACATCATAATTGTCAGCATCTCTAACAAAATGTGATGTATCCTGATTGAGAAAATTGAGAACAGTCTAAAAGAATATAACAAGCTCTACATAAATACATTAAATGAATCAGACATTAGCAGGGCTATTACTTCTCATGAAAAAATTAGAGCCCTGTGGAAAAAACACAGCATGCTTCATATTTTATGCCCGATTTCTATGTGGATGGAGCACCTTGAGTCCAAAGAACATTGTGCTCTAATCACCCAGCTTTGTGTGAATGTCATGCCCTCAAACACATGCAAACACCATATCAAATTATCACAGCGTATCCTTTCAAGGATTCTGAAGGCAGCTGCCACCCATGATGGCTCTCACAGGCACTCACACCTCAATAACAAAGCCAGATTGGCTGCTATACAGCCAGCAGTGTACTATTACAGCTGTGAAACAGCTAACTTTGGCAGCTGTATATCATTAAAGCTTTGTTTAAGAAATTCTTAGAATAACTTTTCCCACAAAGCCACCAATGTTATGCCTGTAAACTGGCACAAGTGAGCAGAGTGTCTGGCGTATGGTTGAAAGCAATGGACTGGAATTTGGAGCTGATCCAAGTAAAATGGAAACCAAAGCACCACCACAAAGATACGCTGCTAGCAGTTGTTTAAGAACAGCTCTTTCCTGGATGACAAGTTTTGCAGCTCTTGTTTCAATAAATGTGTTTGGGCTCTTGTAATTTTAAGATATAAATAAGCAACTGGTCAAACCCAGGCTAGTTGCTGAAAGTCACTAAGCTGAAGGTGAACTGCTCTGAAATGGGACAGAAGTAATGCATGTTGATACCTGGGTCTATTTTCACAGAGCAGGGCTCTGTTGGTTATTGACTTCAGGATATAACAAAAAAAGAAAAAGACCCCTTTTTTTGGGGGGGATAGGTAGCCGTCAGAAGGAAAATGGCTTAGTTATTCCAAACCATCACCAACAGATAAAATTCCACTTGCACTGAGTACGCTGAGGAGGACAAGGCTCAGAGTATGGACACATCCTTGCAGGCCAGGCTAGTATTTTCTACAATCACTTGTTCTACAGCGATGGCCAAAAAAAAAAATGGTAAGGGCATTCACTCCCCAGAGATGCACCTCTCCCTGTAGAGGCAGAGATGTGGTTGAGGAGTAAGCCTGCAAAAGTGCTTTTCCTCAGGACTTCTCTCTCCAAACAAGAGACTCAAAACCATACAGTCTTGAGCTTCCTACATGTTTGGGCAGCTATCAGGCTGCAAATAAAGGAAGGCAGTTAGTTATCTGCGATTGTTAGGAAAAATTCAGCTGACTAACTTTTTAAATTTTCTTAGCAATCTAGACCTCTACTGTGACTTTAAGACATGACCTGGATTGTAGAGGGCATGCACTGAATGCGTGTGTATTTTTGTATATGTGTGTGTGTGTGTGTGGGCATGAGATTGGACTCTCTCAGGACAGTATAGCTGAGCCATGTCACAGTAGGTCTGGGCTCAAGTGAAAGCCTTGTCACATTTCCCTGTTGGCTCTGGTTGCAGTGCAAGATGGTGTCTGGGGCAGTGGTCCCACCTTTCCCACCCTCTACAGACTGTGATCCATTCCTCTGCAAGCATGAGAAAGCTCACTTTGTCTTCTGGTCCTTTCCATGTACATATATACAAGCACACACTTACATGCACATGTGAGTGCATGCAGACTTTTATAATCCAGTCCAGACATTTTTAGGAATAAAATCAGCAATAACCAAAACCAAAATAACTCTCTCATACTAGAGAATCCCTATAATTGCAGTTTTCCCCTGACTCAGAAGACAATCTTGCTTCTACAGGCCTCAGGAGGAGTGGATTTTCTTTCCTGCATTTAGGTTAATGCTCCTTTACATTCCACATTTTGTATTCCTTGACACTGCATGTAAAAAGGACTAAAGCAGTAGGTATTGCTCTCTCAGCATATCTTTTCTTCCTGTTCTTAAACAGACCTGTATGAAATACAGGTGAATGCTTAAAGAAAGATAAACTTATAAAATACAACACAGAGATTTTAGGAAATGCCAGAAATTAGTTTTCTTTTATGGTCTTAATTTGATCTGATTTGCTTTAGTCTTTAATCAATGATGACACATCTGTTACTTTTCACAGGATCATTTTCCTGCTAATCACTAGCTGTCACTGCAACCTTTGGGTTGACATAACAAAAGGGACTTGGAAGTACAGAGAAGATTAAGATTGAAAGAGAAGATTGAATTTGGGTCCCAACTTCTGAAGTCTGTTGTCTGGCTTTTCTATTTCAGCATCACTGAGTTGTCTAGTAACTGGTTGTTCTCTTGAAAAATCAAAAGAAGCAACATCCCAGGTAGAGTACAGCAAATCTGACACCTGGCATCTGAATCTGGTCAAAGTCTGGCAGAGACATAACTGCCTGACTGAGCTTTCTAGGCACAAAGCAGAGGGCAGGAATGTGGAGCTGGAGGAGGTGTGGAGGTGGCAGTCGCTTAGCTTAAAACTGCTCTAAAGCTGGCTTGTGTTGATAACAGGAATATGTGCTAGAATAATTATAGGAGTCTGGCAGTCCTGCATCCATGCTCTGACAAATCAGGCACTAGAAGTGAGTGGGACACAGCTAGAAATCACTTATACAAGGGTCAGAATAAGCAAGTTGCCTGTGTGAATTTTGTGGCCAAAAAGGAATCTAGTCGCTAAATAAATCATTCAGGCACAATAGCCTCAAGACCACTCATGGCAACTCCCTGCCTCATTTATTTTTATTGCAACAAATGAAGCAAAGCCGTTTTGTGAGCCCTGTGCATTCTGCACATCAAATGAGTCAGCAGTACATGAAGGAGTCCATCAGGACCCCTGCTGCCTTCACAAATGTCACCACAAAAATGCCAAGGCCTCTTCCTGATTCAGCACATCAGAGTAGATAAAGCAGATTTGAAAACCTTTTGATTGTGGTATTAAAATACAAACACATACAAATATAGGGAGCAACTAGCAAATTTGTGTTAAAAAGAAATTAATAAAACATTATAGTCCTACGAGAATAACCTGCTGAAGCCTTCATCTTCCAGCCCAAACTGCCAGACTGGTTTCACTGGTGAAGAAAGAGATACTGTCCAAGAGGAGTCATTGCCTCTTCATCATTTTCGCCTGGGAGAGAAAGCAACATGGGGAAATTCTCCTGCCTGCCAACACCACTAGGCCAGAGTCATGGCAAGTCTGAGTTTAAGAGACTCTCTGGAAGTTGGTGATATTTAGCAGATTTACAATGTCAAGGATTTCACCAACTGACAGCATTGGGGTTTAGATTTGCATGTTGGATAGCTGGGAGTTGTGAGCAACACAGAGGTGTCTCCAAATTTATTTATATATTCATTAGGTTCCTGCTGATTTAGCAAGTCACCTGTGTGCTTCCTTTTTGCATGCATGCAGAGGAAGCACAAAATAGTGAAATCACTAAACTAACCTTTAGGAGGGAGAAGCTCACAGTACAAGTTAATAACCTCCCTCTGCGATGCTCTTCTGAGAGCTCTGCACTAACAGCTTGTTCCTGCAGTGCACAGTGAAGGCAGAAATAAGAATGGCTTCCAGATAGTAATGGACCAGTACTCTGAGCCATTTGCTTGTCTGTTTTACCCTTCAGCAGAACCTAAGAGCAGAGCTAATTGTCAGAGGAGGAAATGGTGGCATCATTGTGTGTGCCTGAATATTAACCGGTTGATCTCATTCCCTATACAATATTACCAGATCACAGAATCACAGAATGGTCAGGGTTGGAAGGGACCTCTGGAGATCATCTAGTCCAACCCCCTCTGCTAAAGCAGGTTCACCTAGAGCAGTTTGCACAGGATCACATCCAGGTGGGGTTTGAATGTGTCCAGAGAGGGAGGCTCCACAACCTCTCTGGGAAGCCTGTTCCAGTGCTCTGTCACCCTCAAAGTAAAGAAGTGCTTCCTAACATTCAGATGGAACTTCCTGTGTTTCAGTTTGTGCCCATTGCCCCTTGTCCTGTCGCTGAGCACTACTGAAAAGAGCCTGGTCCCATCCTCTTGACATTCACCCTTAAGATGTTTGTATGCATTGATAAGATGCCCTTTTGGTCTTCTCTTCCCCAGGCTAAACAGGCCCAGCTCTCTCAGCCTGTCCTCATAAGGGAGATGCTCCAGTCCCCTCATCATCTTTGTAGCCCTCTGCTGGACCCTCTCCAGTAGTTTTCTGTCTCTCTTGTTTGAACTGGGGAGCCCAGAACTGGATACAATACTCCAGATGTGGCCTCACCAGGGCAGAGTAGAGGGGGAGGATAACCTCCCTCGACCTGCTGGCCACACTCTTCCTAATGCATCCCAGGACATCATTGACCTTCTTGGTCACAAGGGCAAGATGGTCTGATATGTGCTGCCAAGTCCAAATCAAATACCAGTTACCTGTGGCTGGCAAGCATTCAGAAAATGACATGATTTTAATTAAATTTGGTTCAAACTAATTTATCCAAAGCAATTGGTATCTGAAATGGTTCACAATCAAAAGAGATTTGGTTCCCCAAACTATCCTGAAAACATTAATCTCTCCTCCAACAGATTATCATTACTCATTTGCATCTGATGCTGTGTAGGTATGCAGGGTCTGCTCCTGTAGAGAAGGGAACACCCTCTCCACATGGTTAATTTAGTTCCTTTAATTGTTAAAACATTTTGAGTCCATTAAAGCATTGTTATACTGATGTCTTACTTGCCAGTTGTGTTACTGAAAGCCCTGTGGTTACATCAGGAGTGGACATAGGCAACCACTCCATGGTGACAGAACTGAGACAGGGACCCCCCCGTCTGGGACTGTGATTCAATACTACCCACTTCCTTGGGTCTCTGCTCCCAAAGAGATAGGAAGAAGTGGAAAATGAGCCCATACCAAAGCATATACACATGCTGTGTGACAGGGTACACCTGAATCTGTGACATGGTGGAATGAATCCAGTTACAGATTGCAAGAGAGCTGTGATGCACCATGCTAGCATGGGGAATGGACTGCTGGCTGGCAAGACAGACTACAGAGTCACAGCATGGTAAGGGTGTGTTACTTTCCAAATGTTGGGGTTTGGGATCAGAAAATTAAAATATGCAGAAGAAAAAAACCTGGACCTACAGGAGATCTCCCAAAGGATGTCAGCTGTCCATCTGTCCTGATTTTGGCTGGGATAGAGTGTACCATCATCATATGCCAACTCATTGGCAATAATGGGCTGGAGACACAAAGCATGACCAACAGTGGATGAAGCGGTTTGCCATCTCCAGGACTATGAAGATAGTGTCTCTACCTTCATCATCTCAGCTATGGAGATGCTGGTCCAGGGACTTGATGAAGATATATCCTACTCTCCACCTATACAGACCCGCATCTCAGCTATCAACTCTAGACACCCTTCTGTTTGGGAGGGAGAATATAGAAGATACACACCATGGGGCACCCTGTGGTTTTACCTGCAGGGCCACAGAGAAGGCATGAGGAGGTGGGATGGAAAACCTACCTCAGTCCTGGAGGCACGAGTGCATGAATTACGAGGAAAAACAATCACAAATAAGGAGTCTTCCAGGAAGGTTGCTGCTCCAGTCTCCAGAGGACAGTTTCCCAAGACAGACTGATAGGGCTGACTTTACTCTTGATCCTGTGAAAAGGAATTCTAATCCATTCTGGCAAGACACAAGTGAGCAGAACTACTCCATGCTACATCCGCCTCACACCACTTGTCATCCTAGTGGGGAATCCTACGACCAGGGTTAGGGGGACCCTGCCTCCAGACAGGAGCAGGATGGGGATGACTGGGTTTACTGTACTGTGTGGATCCGATGTCCTGGCACATCAGACCCACAGGAATATAAAGCTCTAGTAGATACAGGTGCACAGTACACCCTAATGCCATCAAGCTATGAAGGGGCAAATCCCATTAGTATTTCTGGAGTTACAGAGGGATCTCAACAGCTAACTGTATTGGAGGCTGAAATAAGCCTGATTGGGAATGAGTAGCAAAAACATCCCATTGTGACTTGTCCAGAGGCTACATGTATCCTTGGCATAGACTATCTTAGGAGAGGGTATTTCAAGGATCTGAAAGTGTGGCTTTTGGTATAGCTGCCCTGGACAAAGAGGAAATTAAGCAGTTTTCTACTTTGCCTGGCCTCTCAGAAGACCTGTCTGTGGTGGGGTTACTGAAAGTTGAGGAACAGCAGGTGCCGATTGCTACTACTATGGTGCACTGGTGGAAATACCGTACCAACCGAGACTCCCTGATTCCCATATATAAGCTGATTTGCCAACTAGAGAGCCAAGGAGTGATCAGCAAGACCCATTCACCCTTTAATAGCCCCATATGGCCAGTGCAAAAGTCTAATGTAGAATGGAGACTAACAGTGGACTATCGTGGCCTCAATGAAGTCACACCGCCATTGAGTGCTGCCATACCAGACATGCTAGAACTTCAATATGAACTGGAATCAAAGGCAGCCATATGGTATGCCACTACTGATATTGCAAATGTGTTTTTCTTGATCCCTTTGGCTGCAGAGTTCAGGCCACAGTTTGCCTTCACTTGGAGGGGCATCCAATACACCCATAATCAACTGCCCCAGGGGTAGAAACACAGTGCCATCTGCATTGGAACAGGGTGAAGCCCCAGAACATCTGCAATACATTGATATCATCGTATGGGGCAATACAGCAAAAGAAGTTTTTGAGAAAGGGGAGAAAATTGTCCAGATCCTCCTGAAAGCAGGTTTTGCCATCAAACAAAGTAAAGTCAAAGGACCCACATGAGAGATTCAGTTTTGGGGAATAAAATGGCAAGATGGACATAGTGAGATCCCAATGCATGTGATCAACAAAATAACAGCTATGTCTCCACCAACTCATAAGAAAGAATTTCTTTCTTAGGTGTCATCGGTGTTTGGAGAATGCACATTCCAAACTACGGTATGATTGTAAGCCCTCTTTATCATGTGACCCAAAAGAAGAATGATTTTAAATGGGGTCCTAAGCAACGACAAGCTTTTGAACAAATTAAATGGGTGATAGTTCAAGCAGTAGATCTTGAGCTGGTTTGGACTGGGCAAGATGTAAAGAATGTGCTCTATACTGCAGCAGGGGAGAATAGGTCTACCTGGAGCATCTGGCAGAAAGCACCAGGGGAGACTCGAGGTCAACCCTTGGACTTTTGGAATCGGGGATACAGAGGATCAGAGGCTCGCTGTACTCCAAGTGAAAAAGAAATATTGTCAGCTTATGAAGGGGTTCAAGTTGCTTTAGAAGTGATTGGTACTGAAGCACGGCTCCTTCTGGTGCCCTGGTTACCAGTGCTGGGATGGATGTTTAAAGGGAGGGTTTCCTCTACACATCATGCAACTGATGCTACATGGAGGAAGTGGCTCGCATTAATTACACAACAAGCTAGAATAGGAAATCCCAGTCATCCAGGAATCTTGGAAATTATTATGGATTGGCCAGAAGGTAAAGATTTTGGGATGTTACCAGAGGAAGAGGTGACACGTGCTGAAGAACCCCCATTGTATAATGCACTACCAGAACATGAGAAGCAATATGCCTTGTTTACTGATGGGTCCTGTCGTATTGTAGGAAAGCATCGGAGGTGGAAGGCGGCTGTATGGAGTCCCCTATGAGAAGTTGCAGAAACTGCTGAAGGAGAAGCTGAATCGAGCCAGTTTGCAGAAGTGAAAGCTATCCAGTTTGCTTTAGATGTTGCTGAACGAGAAAGGTGGCCAATATTTTACCTCTCCACTGATTCATGGATGGTGGCAAATGCCTTTTAGGGGTGGTTACAGCAAGGGAAGAAGAGTTATTGGCAATGTAGAGGTAAACCCATCTGTTCTGCCGTATTATGGCATGATATCGCTGCTCAGGTGGAGAACCTGATTGTAGATGTACATCATGTAGATGCTCATGTACCCAAGAGTTGGGCCACTGAAGAACATCTAAACAATCAGCAGGTATATAAAGAAGCCAAGATCGAAGTGGCTCAGGTGGATCTGTATTGGCAACATAAGGGTGAATTATTGATTGCCTGGTGGCCCCTTCAGGCCAACAAGGAAAAGGTACAACATATAGATGGGCCTGGCAACAAGGCATGGACTTGATCATGGACACTATTGCACAGGTAATCCATGAATGTGAAATGTGCTGCAATTAAGCAAGCCAAGTGGTTAAAGCCTCTTTGGTATGAAGGATGATGGCTGAAATATAAATATGTGGAGGCTTGGCAGATTGACTATATCGCACTCCCACAGACCCATCAAGGCAAGCACCATGTGCTTACAATGCTGGAAACATACCCTGTGCCCCATGCTGTAGCCCAAAACACTATCCTAGGCCTTGAAAGCCAAGTCTTGTGGTGACATGGCACCTCAGAAAGAACTGAGTTAATTTTCTTCTTAGTAGTTAGTACAGTGCTGTGTTTTGGCTATGATGTGAGAACAACGTTGATAGAACACTGATGGTTTTAGTTGTTGCTGGGTAATGTTTATGCTAAATCAAGGACTTTTTAGTTTCTTGGGCCCTGCCAGCCAGAGGGCTGGAGGGGCACAAGGAATTGGGAGGGGACACAGCCAGGACAGGTGACCTGAACTAGCCAATGAGGTATTCCATACCATGGGACATCATGCTTGCTATATAAACTTGGGAGGGTTGGCTGGCACCTGCTATCGTTGCTCGGGGACTGACAGCTTATCATTCAGAGGGTGGTGAGTGATTGTATTGTGCATCACGTGTTTTCCTTCCTCCCTTACCTTTGTATTTCATTCCTCTCCCCCTCTCCCTCCTTTTCATTATAATTGTTATTGTTATTCTTATTGTTCTTTCATCTTAATTTTTTTCAATTATTAAATTTTTCTTATCTCAACCCTCGAGTTTTACGTGCCTTTCTGATTCTCCTCCCCATCCCTCTGGGTGAGGGGGGAGTGAGTGAGGAGCTGTGTGGTACTTAATTATCAGCCGGGGTTAAACCATGACACCGTCTCATTCAAAGTTTTTGTCAAACCACTAGTTATTTTGCTGTAGCTGCTTGGTGTCAGGGAGTGAATGCAAAATGTATAGTCCTGAAGAGAGTCCCAACAAGCTAAAGAAAAGTCTGAATTCACAGGAAAACAGTAAAAGTAACAAAGTTTTCTAGGATTAAAAAGCAAGGGAATATCTTAGGTAAAGGGACTTTCTCAAATTCAAAGTACCATGCTGAATGTTCACAAACTGGAAGAAGGAAAGTCTGCAAAAATATTGACCCCATATATTACAAGTAACCCTACACTTGGCATTGCTACTACTAAATAAGCTTAAGCTGTGAGGTAATATTACACAGAAAATAGTGCCCACACACTTTTGCTTTCTTTACTTTTACTGTGTTGCCTGTGGTTGAGGTGTTGGTTTCACTTTTCCTTTGCAGCTGAGTTCTCTTTGATTACACTTCTCTGTTTATCCTTCTTCCACTGGTGTTGTACTTGCTGGGATGTGTACACACTACTGCTTCGTCAAAGGAGGGATATTCTTACTGCATTTAGGTTTGATAAATGACAGATTTTATTATACCTTAATTACAGGCCAAATACAACCTCAGAATCCATCTCCAAAGAGTTGCAGCTAACAACACACTGTTTAGTAGCATCTGGTTTTAGGCCCACTGTGACTACAGAAATGGAATCTCATTTTAAGGAGTGAAGCCTGGATTTCCAGAAATAGCAATAGTGTAAGGGAGAGGAGAGGCCATGCTGCAAATCTTTGCACTATCAGGAGGTGGATGTCCTACCTCCTTTCTATTTTCTATAAAGGACTGGGGACTTGAATGTTGGTCCTTGGACTTCATCAAAGTGAAAGGGTGATGGGCATTACTGTGGATTGATTGCTACAGGGGGATCTCTGCACTGGACAGGTGACCATTTTTTGGATTACATCTGAATTCAGAAACTCTGTAGTTACATTTGTCCAAAATGTTTAAAAAATGTGCTGAAGAAAATCAGAGGTCACAGCACTTGGCAGAAATGCAGCCAAGTTGTGTTGCACTCAAAACTTTCTGCTTGGAGAAGCCAGATATCTGCAGAATGTTCCCAGAGTCCTGAGAGAGCACACTCAGAAGTGAAGGTTGGTCTATAAAAAGGGAATTACTGGAGAATAACCCCCCTGTTCCCTTCCTGGCATAAGCAGGTGCACAGGGAAGCAGGGGGGGTGGATCCCAGGGCCACGATCACCCCCCTGGGCTGCTAAAACTTAAACTGAGTTTTATGCCTTGTTCAGCAATTACATTTTAGTGCTGCCCTTATGTGTGCTGCTTAGAGAGAGTGCAGATGTACTCAGGGCACCATGGGAGGAATGCTTTCTCGTCAGAGCTCATCTGCCTCTGCAAAACACAACTCCTTTTTCTTCTGCTGTTTTCCACTCAGAGTAAAGGATAAGGAGGCTGGACAATGCCAAAGAGATAATCTGTTTGTAGGCCTTTTATTATACTGCACACACAGTGGAGCACTTCCTGACACAGGTTTTCTTTTTTTTCTTCTCCAGTCTGTTTTCCTTCCCTGAATGTTAAAGCTATGAAATCAATAACAGATGACAAGTGGGTTTAATTTGTGAAGTAAGAGGAATGTAAGCCTGAGTAGTTAACAATTAACAGTTCCAGATAGAGAGCAGGATTTTGTTCATTTCAGAAACCACCTGGGGCCATTTGCTTTGCACTAATATATACAGAGATCTGGAATGTACCACCTCATTATCCTGGTGCTTATCAGTACATGCACAAACATTCACATTTAGAGTAAATCTAGTTATGTCTGGATGCCTTTCTCCTCTGCTTTATGCAATTGTGCTGTTTAGTCATAAATCAGAGACCTTCTAATTAAGGCTCAAGGTCAGGAAAAGTGGGATAGAATGTGACCAGACTTCTAGCTAAAGGCCTTTAAATGCATCGGTTGTTTATGGGAATTGCCATGTGCTTTCCTGAAAGAACTAGACTGACATCTAACATGAACAGAACAAAGTTAATTCTTCTAATTTCTCCTGCATTCTTGCAGGCAGTTTCCTCTAACTGTTGAATTAAAGGTCATGTACTACCTCCCTCCTGCACTACCTCAGCCATGCTTTACCAGTGGTCAGCCCTGGACTCATTGGGGGAAGTGACCAGCTGTAGCAGTCAGTTGCTCTGAAAGTCAGCAGCTCTTTCACACCTTGATATATCCTTCATATTGACACATTAAGTTTTCCTCACTTGGTGGTTTAGTACACATACAAAAAGGGGATATTGGTGGGAAATTCCATATTTCTTTATTCAGTTTCACATCTGGGACAAAACAATTTTCCCTGTGAATTTCGAGGGTCTGCCACTGAGCTATGCAGTCTCTGATAGATGGTCGCCTCCTGTAATTCCTGTACCTGTTTGGACTCTGCAATGGCTCAGCCTTTTGAGGAACCTTCTTGCCACAGCCTCTTGGCCCCATATCCTCCTGCATTTTAGCAGAGGCCAGGCACAGGGATCCTTTGCCATGTTCTGCAGTCTTTGGGGGCAGAAACTGCATCTTCCTTCCACAGGTCTTTGGACAAACACCAGATAAAGACCCACCCTTGCTTTTGCCATTGTGATGACCACAGACATTACCCCACCAAAGGCAGCAGCAGCCAGGCAACTAACCTAGTCCTGCTACAGTTGTGGAGGATATAGGTAGAGAAAAGTAATACCCTGATGTAGAGAAAAGTAATACCCTGATAAATGTCAGCAGACAGGATTCCTCACCTGCATTGCCCTAAGGGGCTTCAGCATCTTCTTCCTAGATTGCATGCATCACCATGTCCAGCTTACTGGTGTAAGATAACCTTAGTTACCCAATAAACAGCTCACGTAGAGAAGCACTTTGTTCCTACCCTGCCATCTAGCACTAAGTCTCTCCTTTAATGGATCTCATAATAATAAGGTAAGATCATTTCAGTGAGCAAGGATGAAATGTGTTCCATCCTGGGGTTTGGCTTGGAGCCATGTCTTGTTGGATACAGAGGGCTCACCTCCTAGGGGCATTCCCTGCTTCACCTTTCAGGCCATCCAGGGCTATAAGCATGAGTTAAGGAGCAGGGAAATCTGAGCTGAAGTTATCATCTCCGTGTTCACTGGAACACAGGGAGTTTTGCCACAGGTGAGTTTGGGGATGTGAGCTGACCAAGGACTGGGCAAACCTCTCCTCTGCCATCCCTCCAGTCCTTTTGAATAACATTGGTACAGGGAGGGAAGGAGGAGTAATCCTAATAATTTTAACCAACTGTGAAATGTAGAGGAAAAGAGGATATAGGTAAACCTCAACTTTGGTTGTAGGGAGAAGATGGATGTGGATAGAAAATAGCAAGAGAAGACTAGGTCTAGAAATGCTAGGCCTCTTCAGTTTAGTGCCCTGCCAATTTTCTTCCTTTTTTCAGAAGATATTTATATAATAACAAGAAAGGAATAGAAGTGGTTTCAGCTGTGTCCCATGGAATTTCTAGAAAGCAAAACATTTATATTTTCCACATTGTGTGTGTCTGTTAATGTCCTCTTCAGAAAAACTGCAAATGAACAACAGAAACAAACAAAACTGAGCAAAACAAACTGAACTTGGGAATAACAGGCTCATGGCTGAGGGCAATCTCTTTCTGAAGGGGAAGATGTGAGCTGTGGTTCTACAGTTTATTTGCTGAGAAAACAACCTCCTCAATGTCACTGCTATATCTGGGTTTCGTGATGGGTGCATTGCCTTTCATTATCCCAGCCTTTTCTTTGTGGCTTTGCTTATGGTTTAGTTCAGCTGAATTATTCTTTTGTGTGAAGACAGCATGTTTTTTCATTCAGGTGAGTTTAGCACAAGGAGAGCCTTGGGTGCCCAAGTAAAGCACTGGAACTTTCTTTGCCTTTCACTCACCTTCCTCTCTCTGGGGCCAGATCCTGCTCTCTGATGAGTGCAGTACCATTGACATGGCTGTTCCCCAGCCAGATGAGGAGACTTCAGTTGGCACCTCAACTGAATGCAATTTCACATTGACAGCTGGATGCTTCTCATCCCCAAGATTGCCACAGCACAGCTCACCCACTGACAGCATCAGCTCCTGCAGGCTGCACAGGTCTCAGCTAAGCAGCCAGCTGTCCAAGCCCACTTGCACTAGTGTTTCCAAGATGTCACAGTCTTTCTATCAATTGCAGTGAGTTTTGGAGTCAAGTCCACACCAGATCAAGGTGAGCTCTGGTGTCCTTCTGCCTCTGAACTGAGTTAAAGCAGCCACTCATATACCATGAACAACAAAATTGGCCCAGCTTGCTCTTTGCAGAGTTTGGAGGATACCCATGTGAGATAGTCTTTCCTTCTGCAGGTTTTCTCAGGAATTTTAAGACTATTCCCTTGGACACAAATAAATTTATCAGTTTGTAGGATTTATTTTACTAAGTGAATCTACATATCCTCACCATTGACAAAATATTCTTGTTCATCAAAAAAGGAAAATGTAAAAGCAAGGAATATTTAAAATATGATTAATGGACTAGTCATTTGATGTAATGCTAAAATCTAGACTACTCAGAGCAAAATTTGGTCACAAAAATAAATCTTGAATTACTCCCTCCATTCCTCCCTTGCCTGTGACTACACTATATTGAAAACAAATTGTAGCCAAGTCTAATCAGAATTTCTTCATCCTTTAAAACTGTCACACTGTTTTATTACTAACTGCTGGGGTCTTAGAAAAGTATTTGATCTTGTCCTGTTATAGCTGTGGGACATGTGCTGCTTGGTCAAAGAAAGAAGTTTATTCATAAATTTGGTTGTTATTGTTTGTTTTCCTTCTTGCATGTTGATGTTTGAATTAACTTTGCTTTAAAGGAATGATTTTTTTTTTCTTTCTTTTTTTTTCACGAATGAATTATAATAAGAGTGACCTGATGAAAAGCAGTAGAATGGAACAAGGGAAAAAAAGGTCTGGCAGGCACAGTGTATGGAAAATAAACCTGACCTCTTGCTTAGTGGGGCCAAAGTTAATGTTTATAGACAGTCTTTGTTTGTGGAACATTCTCCTTCTCTGAAGAAAGTAATCAATTGCTCTGCTAAATTAAAACTTACAGTGAAATGAACAGCCTTTTTTACCAGAAGAGAGTTCCCCATCCTGGAGAGTCCTCCTGGTCAGTTAGGAGTCACTTCTTGCAGAAGTCTTGACTCCTACAGGCCTCATGTCTCTCTGATGGAGCATGAAATAAGGCTGTCCAGGACACCTGCTGTGGGAATAGGTGCTCATGATACCTAATGTAAAGTGAGGATTAATTTTATTTTTTTTTAAGACGGAAAGGAATGAATCCCACAGAAAAGGAGTCAGTGCACACAGCACCCTTGTTCCCTACTGCTTTGTCTGTATTGTATATCTAAACTCTGGTTACAGAGTAAAAATTCTTGGACACAATGACAGTTCCCTGGACTGTGCCAAATATCCATCCCCTTTGAAAAGCAAAGCAAAGCTTTTGACTCCCCTGTCCTGCAGATCCACATGGTAGCATGGGAGATCCCCCAAGAGGAGAGGAGGAAGCCCCATGTGGTTGCCCTGGCTCCCAGTCCCTCCCTGCTTCCTCCAGTGTCCATCAGTACAGCTCTGCTGGATTCTCATTAGACCCAGGCCCCCTGCCATGACAACCTTTGCTTCGGGTGGGCATCACCAGGGAAAGGCCTCTGCAGTGCCTGGGGATGACAGTGCTGGACAAACCTGTGGGAGATGTGGAGCAGAGCTTCTTCTCCTTGCCAGGCTCTCACTCGCAAAGCCTGCCCTCAGTTTTCAACTCCATGCAGGACAAAGTCTCTCATCTACCTGCACAGGAACTTGGCTATCCAAAGGTCTTCAGTGACCAGCATACATACAAGTTAAGGGGCAGACAGGCACAGCTCCTACTGAATAACCATTTCCCCAGGCAGCAGCTAATGCCACCATATCAGTTTGTGGTCATGGATAATAAAAGCTAAGACTTTCTCTGATAATACTGTATGCTCTAATGTTACCTATAACACTTTCTGGTCACATCTGAGTGAGATTCAGGTTGCCTGTCTCTGACTCATGATATTTGACACTTTCAGTTGTTACTTTGACTTAAATAGAAGTCACACCTCAGAGAAAAGAGAGCCTGAAGCTGAGTGAGGAATTTGGCTGTCTAATGGTTGACCCAAGAGAGATTCACACTGAACTTCCACCAGCTAATGAAACACTACCTCTGCTAGATAATTTCTAATGCCTTGTCATGTGCAGCTAAAATAGAAACTTGATCAACAGCAGTAGCCTGCGAGTAGAGGTGTGAGCCTGAGTGCAGTAGAGGTGCAAAAGCTGACTTGCACTCAGGAGAGCAGATCTAAGATGTGATAGCTGAGTAATAACCATAGCTCTGTTTTGCCCATGATGCTCCACCGTAGGTGCCTGTGTTAGCTTTTGCATAGCTGTTGTCATTAGCTTCTATACCTAAAGTTCAGCTTGCAATTAGAGAGCAACTAGCCTGGAAGGAAAAGATAACTGCAGTGGTTCAATAACAGATTAGCATAGGCCAAATAGTTTGTAGGAAATTATTAATCTTGCAAATTTTACCTTTCTGCACAGGTAATGGTTTTCACTAATTCAATTGGTATTTAAATTACTGGCTAAGTAGTTTGTGGCAAATAGTTCTTAAGTCATAGCTTTTTCTGTAACAAGCTCTTTGGGAATACTAAAAAGTGAGCTGTTCAGATCACATGACCCTGCTATATTTCCTGATTGGATAAACAGCAGTCTGATGATAGGGTTTCCATAGTACATTCTTGCGACTCTTACTCTGAAATCTCATTTCTGCAAATTATCTGCATTATCCTCATAAAGTGGGCTGTAGAGCAGACATTCACTAAAATATTTAGAGGATACACATACATAAGTAACAGGCTCTTGTCTAGTAGAGGCAGACATGGCATCCTTGTTTAAGAAAGCAGCAGACATGCAGGCTTCTCTGCGAAACACCTTTCTGCCTTGCCATCTTTCATGGGACCACCTTGATGACTAGAGAGAGTTCACTCTCCAAGTCTGTTCAGTCTTTGGCTTCTTGTCAGCAATGTGGCTAATTCATGCAAATTGTGGTGTGGCATTAATGCTATGGCTGTCTTTGCATATGGATTGGTATGAGGTTGACAGTATGCTCATTAGATGATGTAACCTTAGATTAACTGTGCTATCAATACCCAGATTTGGCCTCGTGGGCATGCCTTCTCATTCATACAGATAGTCTCACTTCATACTCATTTTTCACAAGCACAGACTCAGGCTGTAAGGCAAAGCTGAATTAGGTGATATTTCTACAGCTTTAAAATGCTCAAACAACTGATTAAACTAGATGCCTCACTATTCATAGTTATAAGTGTGGTATCTTTTCTCCAGCAATCCTGACATGTGAACATGAAAAATTGTGGGATAGATAGCAAATTTTGACATTTTTAATTATGATCCCTAAAAAATATTTTTTACATTTTAATCTTGACTTGAAAATAGTGATTAGCAAAAAGGTTGAAAACCAGGAAATTAAGTGAAATATATTTTTAGGAGACAGGTATATATAAAAATTAAATTTTACGGAATTTCTCTCTGTGGGAAAATCCTGGAGAATTTCTTTTTTAATATGACATTATCCTAATATTTTTCTAGCCTTGCAATCAAATCTACAGCTCCAGTAATTACTCTTCTCCTGAGCACTCATTAAGCAATACGTATGATAGAAATATGGAACGTTTAGAGTCTGTAAGTCTTCTGGCTTTTCAAGAAGACCTTGCAAAAAAATAGCATCCTTTGAGGAAATAATTGGAAATGCTTAGAGTTTAAGTTTCTTTTCTGTAGACTCACAGTCTAGTAGCAAGCTCAGCAATGTTGCAGATGTCATGATCACAGAATCATAGAATCATTTAAGTTGGAAAAGACCTTTAAGATCATCAGGTCCAACCGTTAGCCCAGGACTGCCAAGTCCACCACTAAACCATATCCCTAAGCACCACATCTGTGTTTTTTAAACACTTCCAGGGATGGTGATTCCACCACCTCCCTGGGCAGCCTGTTCCAATGCTTGACCATCCTTTCAGTGAAGAAATTTTTCCTAATATCTAATCTAAACCTTTTCTGGTACAACTTGAAGCCATTTCCTCTTGTCCTATATCACTTTTTACCTGAGAGAAGAGGCCTACCCCCACCTTTCTACAACCTATTTTCAGGTAGTTGTAGAGAACAATAAGGTCCCCCCTGAGTCTCCTCCTCTCCAGACTAAACAACCCCAGTTCCCTCATCCGTTCCTCATAAGACTTCCTCTCTAGACCCTTCACCAGCTTCATTGACCTTCTCTGGACACACTCCAGACCCTCAATGTCACTCTTGAAGTGAGAGGCCCAAAACTGAACACAGTATTTGAGGTGCGACCTCACCAGTGACAATTAAAGGAGGACAATCACTTCCTGAGTCCTGCTGGCCATGCTATTTCTGATATAAGCCAGGATGGTATTGGCCTTCTTGGCCACCTGGGCACACTGCTGGCTCATGTTCAGCTGGCTGTCAACCAGCACCCCCAGGTTCTTTTCTGCCAGACAGCTTTCCAGCCACTCTTCCCCAAGCCTGTAGTGTTGCATGGGGTTGTTATGACCCAAGTGCAGGACCGAGCACTTCTCCTTGTTGAACCTCTTAGAATTGGCCTTGGACCATCAGTCCAGCCTGTCCAGACCCCTCTGTAGAGCCTTTCTACCCTCAAGCAGCTCAACACACACCCCTTCAACTTGCTATCATCTGCAAACTTACTGAAGGTGCACTCCATCCCCTCGTCCAGATCATTGATAAAGTTATTAAACAGGACTGGGCCCAATACTAAGCCCTGGGGAACACCACTAGTGACTGGCTGCCAGCTGGATGTAACTCCTTTCACTACCACTCTTTGGGTTGGGCCATCCAGCCAGTTTTTCACCCAGTGGAGTACACCTGTCCAAGCCATGAGCAGCCATTTTCTCCAGGAGAATGCTGTTGGAGATGGTATCAAAAGCTTTACTAAGTTCCAGGGAGACAACATCCACAGCCTTTCCTTCATCCACTAAGTGGGTCACCTTGTCATAGAAGGAGATCAAGTTGGTCAAGCAGGACCTGCCTTTCATAAATCCATGCTGGCTGAGCCTGATCCCCTAGCTGTCCTGCACATGACACATGATGGCACTCAGGATAATCTGCTCTATAACCTTCCCCAGTACCAAAGTCAGGCTGACAGGCCTGTAGTTTCCTGGATCCTCCTTCCTGCCCCTTCCTGCCTGATGCTTGACAGAGAAACCAGCAGCAGATAAAAATCTGATATAAAGAGATTCTGACACAAAAATCTGATGGAGAAAGTTGATATGCCCTGTTTTGGGGGAGGAGAACAGGCCAGGACAGTGATGGGGGGAGACAGTGATTCTTTTGAGAGTCTTGTTTTTCAATGTGCAGTCAAGAGTAATTTGAACAATTCAGTTTTCTGACTCTGAATCACTTCTTATCTCAATTAAAATAAATATTGAGTTTGCACAAGTAGACTTGACAATTTGAGACACGCCCAAATTTTCTCTGTAACTAGCACTTAATGACTGATACCCAATACTTGAACCTGGCACTGAGGGTGAAGTCAACACTTCAGCACTTTTTGTGAAAGTGACTGGAGGCTCACCAGAAGGATTTGGTGTTTTTTGTAGAATATTTGGAAATAACAAATATATGCAGATGGAAAGGCTTCCATTGGTTTTAAGAGCTCACAGATGCGTTCTTTACATTTCTGAAATGAATTCTTCTTCCTTCAACTCCATCTCAATCATGTTCGCCTCCTGCAAATACTCTAAATTCTTCAACTCTAGGAAATATTCCACAGAACAACAGGTGCTTAAGCAAGATCTAGAGTTTGTGAGCAAAGCCAAATCTGAGTACACAGTCATGTGTATTTGTAGCAGCAGGGTCTGATTCTAAAAGTTGTATTTATCCAGCAAAGAGAAGAAACTTATTACATTAATAGTACATCCAACAAAATATCTCATTTCATTTAACATGCTTGCAAATAACTTACAGTTCAAGAACTAGTCAATTCAGTTGAGAAACCAAGGACCAGGTTAAAACAAATCACCCTGACAAAACCCACTGGGATTTTTTGTTTTGCATTCCATTTTGTGGTCATGGCACATGCAGGTGTAAATGCCTTCTTGATATGGCAATATGTCACACACCAGCCTATTTTGCCTATGAAATTTTGTGGTCATGGCTTTATGCACATATGCTTATTGAACATTGGTGGTCAGGTATGAACTCCAAGAGACTTTAGAGAAAAGGAAAAGCAGTCTTGCCATAACAGAACAGTTGCACAAGTTTTGTTCAGCTTATCAATCAGAAGGCCATGTGGTGACCTGACCTCTAAATCTATAAATACATATAACATCTGCTGGCAGAAGCAACCTTAATGAGACTGAGTAGAGACCAGATAAAGCTGGATATATAGGAAGAAAATATAGATTTCTGACAAGGCAGTTTAGACTTTGGAGCATCACAGAAAGCAATGTAGTGGAATCTTTTTTGCTAGAGAAAGAAATAAAGGCTTTTTAGAGATAGATTGAACATCTTTCTAATTTATGTGTTTAATCAATCAGAAATTATGGAGCTCAATGATACACCCAAGGAGGGACATTCTGTAGCATGTGCTATGTATGAGGTCCAAGTAAAGGGTCAAAACATGCCATCCAGAGTATTGGAGACGTGAGATTTTACCATGATTCTCACAGTACTATTTTACATGTAAAGCCAAGGACTGGAGGTAAACAGCTATGTTACAGCCTCAACTTTACTTCTTTTCTTGTTAAATGTCTGCTTCTTGCCTACACTCTTAGAACCACCAAATTCTAGAAATGGAAACGGGAAGAAACATCGGCAAGTTATTCCCACATGGCAAGGGAGCAAGACTGTGTACAGCCTGTATAATGCATGCCAGATATTTGCCTGATTTATTCTTAAAAAATTCCTGTAAAGGAGATCTCCATGTTCCTGAAAAGCCTATTCCAATGCTATGCTGTATTTGTAATTGGACTATTTTTTCTAACATTTAATCTAAATTTAATCCAAATTTAAGGGGTGAATTAGCCAATTACTTAATGTCCTACCCTTTGTGGAGAAGGGAAAAATTGATTTCTTGCTTTTTTAAAAATAATTTTTATGCATTTGCAAAGTGTTATCATCTTCTTTCTGTCTCTACAGAAAGGGGGAGGAGGGTCGCTCATGGAGAGGAGATAGAGAATTTGGGAGTGAAGTTAAGCCTGAGAAGAAGGTAGGGGTGGGGGGAAGTTTTTTAATTTTTGTTTTAGTTCTCATAATCCTACTCTGAATTGAATGGTAATAAATTAAACTAATTTCCCCAAGTCAAGTCTGTTTTGCCTGTGACCATAATTGGTGAATGATCTCTCCCTGTCCTTATCTCAACCCACAAGCTTTTCATTATATTCTCTCCCCTGTCCAGTTGAGGAGGGGAGTGATAGAGCAGCTTTGGTGGGCACCTGGCATTAAGCCAAGGTCAACTCACCACATTACCTCTCTTGTCTTATACCCAGCATTCCTGCTAATACATCTGAGTGACATTTGTCTTTTCTGCAAGAACACCACGTTGTTGTGAAGAGAGGCTTGAAAATGTGACTCAAGTGCTGGCTGAAGTTTCAGAATCCAAAAGGCACATAAAAAGAAGCAGGGGGCAATTCTGACTTAAAATCGGTGAACCTCTATAGCCTAGCCTTATTTGATTAGCACCAATGAGTGGGAAACTCCTGGCAAACTACAATTTTTTGCAAAATGAGACATAAATGAGCAAACACTGGAAAAGGCATTAAATCATAGAACACACTGATCACTTATCTGCAAAATGATATTAATTCTGTAAAGTATTTGAAGTACGTGAAGCCTTACTGAGGAAGCTCTGTTGCAATGCTGAGAAACTGGGGGAACCTTTCAGGACTGGGGAGTAGAGGGGGGCATGATGTGCAATTTATATGGCGTGCCAATTAATGCCATGCAAATTGGAGAGGTTCTAATGTAACTGTCTTTATAGGTTTACTAGATGCATTTTAAACTGTGGCCCTGTTAGCCATGGTTTTCACCAAACTGTGGGTTTTCTTTAATTTCCCAGGCCAAAGCATCATGCTCAATTACATCAGTCACCTCATGTACTCCTGTAACTGAGTTTAACACAATGTAGGATGTTAAATACAGCCAGAAGGGTAAAGACACTATTTAGAAATATTTCTCTGCATTTGATGCTTTATAAATCCTATGTAACCCACTTTCTTTCAACAATAAATGATGAGTAGAAAGACCTTCCTCAGCTCCCCTACCCAGAATCCTGACAGTCTGGGAAAATTTTTCCTTTAGGCCACTTGCCTATTTAAAGTGCAAGTCTAACTGATTTTACAAGGAAGAAAGAAAGAGTGAGGGTGTCGTGTTTCAGTACCTTTATCAAGAGCTTGACCAGGACGTCATGGGCAATTTGCTGGTTAGCTTGATGAGATACCTCATGAGTGTTATGGTACAGAAGCTGTATAGGATATCTGGAGTGTCTAATGATCCACAGTTAAGAGAGAGGGTACATGTTAGGAAGAGAAGCAAGAGGACATAATATAATTGCTCCAACAAAAATTCATTCCCTTGAGGTCAAAAGGAAGAATCAGTTCTACACCTGCACAACCCTCTTTCTGGGGTAGGAGAGCTGTTATTCATACCAAAGTGTTTGTATTAAAGTACTATCTCTAGCAGCTGAGGCAGACACTTATGAGCTAGGTCCCAGAGAATATGCAGCAAAATGCAGTCCCTCTCACAGAGCAAATATACTCTGAATAAAGATTCAGGAAAAGTAATTGTGGTCATCAGATGCACTGAAATGACATGTGTTCTCTTACACCACGCAATCTGTGGCAGAGCCTGTTACCAAAATCTCGGAATGAAGAACTTATCGACACCAATGTGATGTAGATAAGCAGACACTTCTTTATTAACGACCAGGTGCGTGAGTGAGTCTTCTCACGATCAACGCACACTAAGTTTCAAAATCAGATACCATATAGAACTTATTCATACATATTCATTAAGTATTAATGCATAAACATAATATTACCTGAAAATTATTAACATATTCTCCTCCCATATCCGATTCTGCGCAGTAAAGGTTAGAAAGGTCCAGAAATGGGTCTGGGGTACAATTTGGGTAGGTGGTATATGAGTCGGTGGTCGCGATCTCCCCCTGCCGGAATTACCTTTTACTAAAGTTCACGGTTTCTTGGCAGGTAACTACAAGCTGTTCCAGTCGACTCTCCCCAGTTCCCATTAATCCTATATTCTGACATTTCAATACACTTTCTACATACGGAAGACTAGTTAACTACAAAGAAACCTTTAAAACCCTAAATTTATTACCTAAGTTTTAAACACTGATTCTAGCCCATTCTTCTGGCCTTGGTACAGGACTGTACAAAGGATTTCATAGCAGCTTTTACTGTGCAACTATAAGTTTCATTAAAATATATTTCTTATCCCTCTATATTTCTATTAAAAATGATTTTAAAAAATCAAATAAAGTCAATCAATCTTAACTTATTAGCAAATCTATAACAAGCCCAGATCAGCCCATTCCCCATGAAGAGTTTGTGGCTAGTCCACATTATATTATCATGTAATATTGTATAAAATTAGGTTTTGTCTTAAAAGTCAACCTTTTCTAGCTAAGGATTGGCTCACAATATCTGTGTACTGTGAAGAAACATTCCCTTTCATGCTATTTCATATATTATTTCATACAATACTCCTATGGATCTGTTCCAGGCAAGTAAGTGGGAGCCACCAAGTGATGCTGGAGTTTTCTTCCACCCATGCAGGTGCAAACCGTTCTATGAAACAACAAGTCTTACAGATATTGCCCACTGATACGTTCATGTTTTTCCCCCAAAACATGTGCATGCTCATCACTCTAAGGTCAGAACATGGGAAAAGGAAATGGGAACGCTGATAACTGACTGACATAAACTTTCTGTCTTGTTCTCTTTTGGTTCAGAAATATGAAACATCTGATCTGGACGAACCTAAGGCAGGTCCTTGGAGCATGTTACTAATTTTATTACAGTTGAGGAAACAAGCAGGAAGATTGAACTGTTTTAAAAGAATTAATTTCATTCACATGTAAATTTTATGGGGGTTAAAGATTCAGGCTTCAACCTTCCAAACTATGCAGTAATAAGAATGTGGGGAAAAGACTTCCTCTCTTATCCCTCTTTTTTGTTTTGGTACTAATAAAAAGGTCCTTTCTTGCTCTTCTTGGGCATCTTTACCTTATGTATAGTAGTATTGTTTCAAACTATACATACAAAACATAACAAAATAAATACAAACGTAACAAAAATAAATACATAACATTCAGCAAAAACTGAATGAGTCATCACTTGCCTATCCTGCACCTCACTCTGTAAAGAACTGTAATCTTAGAATAAATTTACTGTATGTTCAAAGATGAAAAAAGGAGGATGATTTTGGAGCCAAGTGAATTTGCATCAGGTGAATTGAATTTTAGAGCAAATTCTAGGTGATTTTTTGCAGCATGTTTTTCTGTGGCAGTAATGCATTCATTTAGGTTATGTTCTAGCAAACCTGAGATGCCAGGGCACAGGATCAGGCATGGTCCTGCAGTTGTCTTTGCAGTTTAGTTGTTAGCTTGTTCCCTGCCATGTGTTTGACCCACATCAGATAGATCAGGTGACTTTCAGACTCCATGTAAAAGATCCACATTGAGTTCTGCCCAAACAGATTTACTGGAGTCAGACATGCTAGTGCTGTGTTTGCATTAGTTAAACTGCATCACAGAAGAGGGAGAAGGCGGCTTCCTCCTCCTGAGAAATGCCCTGGTGAGGCTACATATGAATCTTTCATCCTTCCAGATGGACAAAATGAAAGAGAAAAAGTAGCAAAACTTCCTTAATGGGCAGACATCCGGCATTGTTTTTTTTCTTTTTTCTATTAATTGAGCCTATTTTAGGGTACAGAATTTTGAGCCTGGACTTCCACTGCTGGAGTGCATGCTGCCCAATAGCCAAAAATTTTTGTTGCATTTGCAACACGTTTATTTCTCCTATTAAAGTTATATCCTAGATCTAGGATAGTTTCCAGTTTTCCAGATTGTGAACAGCACTCACAGGTTGGCCGTTGACCTCTGGCTGGACACAAAATGCTTATTGCAGCTGGTACCATTATGCTTTGAATTTTACCCTTTGGTGTTTCTGACTTAGGGAATGCTACATGGGCACTGAATGCCAGGTAATGGGGCACCATGACTCAGCCCAGGGACTCAGGAAAGGGAGTGGGATTCTGCTTGCTGGTGAGCAGCTTGTGTGCCCACTTCCCTTTCAAGCAGATCACTGTAAAGCCTCTCAAACAGGACACATGAGAAGGAAGTGTCACTAGTTATGATCGAAAATGTTGGCCTTCCTGTTTAATACAAATCTGCTTAAAGGGGACACAACTCAACCTGAGGTCCACAAACCTCTGCTGCCAAATGCCTCCACTGGTGGTGGCAGCTGGCACCATCACTGGTGGTGGTAGCTGTCAGCTCTGTGCCAAGCCACAGACAGTCTTACAGAGGTTTGAATATAGTTGTCTGGGAATCCCTGAACTGTGGTCCTATTACAGACCTCGTAGACCTGCTCTTCTGAATTCTGATCCCATTTTCAATCACTGTGCAGCAATTATGACACCTCAGGCACAGTGCCTCCCTTGGAAAATAACTCAGACACTTTAATTCTCTATCTCAGTGTATTGGGTCTGGCTGAGCCTCATAGCAGCCCTCATAGTGCTGTGCTTTGTATGTAGCTAGAAAGGTGTTGATATTACACCAGTGTTTTGGCTACTGTTGAGCAGTTCTTACACAGCATCAAGGCCGTCTCTCCAACATTCCTCTCCCTCACCCCCAAAAGCCAGTAGGCTGGGAGTGGGCAAGATCTTAGGAGGGGACATAGCTGACCTAAACTGACTAAAGGGATATTCCATTCCATATGACATCTGCTCAGATATAAAAGCTAAGAGAAAGGAGGAGGAAGGTGGGGGCATTCGTTATTATGACATTTGTCTTCTGGAGCAACCATTATGCATACTGAAGCCCTACTTCCCAGGAAGTGGCCAAACATTACCATCTATGGTAAATAGAGAATAACATCTTTTGTTTTCCTTTGCTTCCGCACACACAACATTTGCTATTGCTTTATTAAACTGCCTTTATCTTGACCCACAAGGTGTTGGGGTTTTTTTTCCCATCTTATTTTCCCCCCCCCTACTGTTCTGCTGAGCGGGGGAGTGATAGAGCAGCTTGGTAGGCACCTGGTGTCCAGCCAAGGTCAACCACCACATCATTCCCCCATGATAACAATAAGGACAATCATATTGTGAAGACTCACCAGGGGCTAACACATGTATGCACACTATTTTGAGTGCATGCATCCTACTTGCACCCCATCCTGACTTGTTTGTCTCTTCTAGTTTTTTTTGGCTTGCAATGTCCCGAGTGAGGACTCACATACAGCACCTCATAAAATTAAGCCCTGCCTTAGGCTCTTAGTTCTGTACCAGCACAAACTTTAACAGCCACAGCTGAGAGGATTAATTGGAAGCACTCTTGAATCTTTTAAAGGAGGGTATGTGTTTTTTTAGAAGCAACAGGGTATAAAATACCAATCAATCCAGGATAGCAGTGGTTTATGCTTACACAGCAATATATATAAAGGGCCATCTGAGGTGTAAGGTAGAAAACCTGGCCTGATGCCTGCTCACTGCCATCAACCTGTACAGTAGGAGTGAGCCATAACATTTTGGACACTACAAAGCAAAATTAATTCAAGGGGCGGAAAAGTGACCATGGACATAGTATGATTCAAAGCAGGCAAGTGAGCTGCTGCATTAACTCTTTTGAATGGAGTTTTCTGGAGGGACCCCTTATCATTTCCCTCAAGCACAAGAACTGAGTTTTTGCCAACTTTATCTGAGGAGGAAGAAGGGTGGGAGGAAAGCTTTCTTAACGGGAAAACCCCTCACCCTATTAAAGCTTTCTGTTGCCAGGGAAGTTCAGGGAAAATTCAGGAAAACTCCTTTTTATGTTCTTTATGATGTTTACTCTGTTGCACAGTGCCAAGACAGGGATGAGAAAGGTTACAGCATGATTCAGGGCTGCCAAAGCTGTATACTTAATAGGGTGACATAAATGGTGTGTTTCCCTTTGCCCTCTGTCGAATGCTGTGGGGAAAATCTGTCCTAAATAACAAAATGAGAAGCCATGAGAGGGGCTGCTGGCTCTTGTCATTCAGTCAATTCAGTCATCCCCTGAGCCAAGCACATATTGAATAACACCATTCATTGACAAACAGTTGAAGGGAATCATCCTGCCTCTGAAGTATTCACAATGGCAGTTTTAATTGATTATGTTCTCTTTTTATACATCTGTAAAGCTAAAACAATCCTCCAATGCTCCATGCATTTTAAGAGCACTGATTAACCTAGAAAGAAACAGCCAGAAACAGAGGAAGGGGCTGAAAACTGGGTCAGAGCAGACCCTATCACATTTGCAAGCCAGTAAGAGTTTTGGTTTTGAGGCAGAATCAGGACTCACATCACTGTTCCTGTGGCATTTTAATTAACTGTGAGGTGAATCCCTCTTTCATAGTTTTCAGAGTTGGTGTCTGAAAATATTTCATATCCAGATCTTCATCCAGGTCCATGCCTGTAGTTTACAGTTACACAAAGCGAAGGAATAAGCTTAACATACAAGCTTTGGCATATTATTATGCATCAAGTACTTTAATGCATTTTGATCACCCTGCATTTAATATAAAATATATATTTGGAAGTATTACAGATCCACTATGTTTATTCTCAGACAATGTTGCCTTATTGAATTCTGGCAGCTGAATCTGTACTGGACCTTGTCAGTAGCTAATTGGACGATCCCTACACTACCTAAAAAACTGAACTCAGATAATTTTTGAGAAACATTTATAGAACCCTTCATGAATATCAGAGTATAACTCTAAAACATGAAGATGGCATTTTATAATAGAAATAGTACATAAAAGTTCTGGCGGTACAAAAAAAAGAACTTGTGCTGTGCTGTTAATCTAGAAATTTGGAAAAGCCCTAGTCATATTGAATCTAAGAGGGAATTATAACAAGGCTGGAATGGGGGGAAAAAGAAGAGGCAGAATCCTTCTGACATTTGTTGTTACACAAATGGGGTTTGGTTTGAACTCTTTAACTTGCTACTTCCCAGCCTACATCTAAGAAATGACCTTGTCTAGATTTCCACAAAGAATCTCAATCTTTTTCAATAAAAAGACATGGCAATAATTCTGTTGTCACTAGTTGAAAACTTTGCTTATTCCACTGGTGATGGTTTCTTTTGTTCTTATCTCATTTAATGAAAACTTTGTTAAAAGAAGACTGAAAGTTTATGTATAAAGCTTACGGGCGTTTGTTCAGGTCATATGCCAAGGGGCCACTTGTTATTGTGGAAGTCATTGCACTGGGAAGAAATGGGCTTAATAATAGCACATTTTTCAAGCAGCAGTCTTTATTCAAAAGCATGAACAACTGAAGGAAACTGCAGGGCCTGAGGCAGGCATGTGGGCAATACAACAATTTTAACTTTACAATAACTCATTGCAACTATTTTCTTTGCAACCCTTCAGGAAAGTCCTAAGAAATCCAACAGGGACAGGGTGCTTTTGCTCTTTAAAGTAAAGAAAGTCCTAAAGAGATGTGTCTTCTTTGCACAAGGATTTTTTGATTCACTCCAAACACTGTAAAGCAGGGATCTAGTTCTTTAAGTCCACGTAGGTATCATCAAAGTTGCATTAGAAATACAGATATTTTTTCTGTCAGTAGTACAGGTCAAAACTTTCTGAATTTTGCAACTTTTTGTCAAAACCTAGTGGCATTTTTTCCACCATTTAGGCCACTTGTCAAGTTCTGTGGTTTGTAGCTACTTCTTTGTTGCAATTGGAGTCCAAATCAGCATGTCTCACAGAGGGCACCAATTGCCACAGCACAGGCAAGCTAGCAAGCTCCAACAAGGCTTTACTGTTTGTCAGATTCTACTGTCCAAACTGTTTCCCCATCCTCCAGAGGACAAACCACACTGCTCCTTCTCTCTGATACATTGAAGTTTTCTTTCTCTAAGCTCCTCCTTCGTGCTTCACCCAGCTCTCCCCTCTCTTTTCTTCCTCCAGGGACCCCTTTCCCATCCTCCTCAGAGCTATTTAACCATTCTGCAGGAACAAGCTACAGCTGCACATCATCCATGTCAATCAATCTACTGCCTTTGAAGCAAGGCCACAGCTGTATATTATCAATGTTAATCAACCCACTGTCTTAATTCCTGTACAATTCCCCCTTTTTGTTTTTAATCAAAAAGAGCCATGTCTATCATCTGTTGCAGGGCCCTTGGCAGGATATGTGGAAAGGCTGTTCATGCAGAGTTAAGAAGGCACAAAGCTGCACCTGATTCAGGCTCTGCATCAGGGTCACCCAGACATTGTGACTCCCCTTCTCAAGGGTTCTGTGGAACAGCCGGTATCTGATGTCCTCTTATCAATTCTAGGATCTAAAACAGGCTTAACACACCTAGTGGGAAGCCACCGCAGCCCTGCATCTGCGGAGACACAAGCATACCCTCATCCCCAGGTAATTAAATCCCACAGGCCTGTCCATTTTCCTGTCTGTAGGTCTCACATTAAGACCTTTGCTTGGATAGGAGGATCATCTCCCTGCAAAGATAAAAAATGGGAGATAATCACAGGACACTCTTTCCTAGCCAGCACAGTCAAATGATTCAATGTATACACAGCTTTCCATAGACGAGCACACAGAGTCTCAGAACACATTCCCCCTTTTTGTTTTTCAAGAAGTAGCTTTAAAGTATTATGATCACCTTCCACAATGGCTTGGCCAGTCCGGGAATGCCAGTAACATGTTCCACCCCCCAAGAGGCAAGGAACTTGGCCATGCACGCAGATGAATATGCTGAACCATTGTCTGTCTTGAGACGCTTTGGAACCCCCAGAGCAGCCCAAGCCTGTCAAATATGTGAAATGGCACCCGGAGCCTTCTCCCCAGTATGGGCTGATGCCCACACAACTTTTGAGAAGGTATCAATGGAGACATGAACATACTGTAAACAACCAAAAGGCGGCACATGTGTGACATCAGTTTGCCACAGATGCAAGGACTGATATCCACATAGATTGACCCCTCCTGGAAACATCAGTCCGGGACCCAATCGCTGACAGTCTGGACAAGTGGTGATGATGGATTTTGCATCCGCAAAAGATATTTTAAATTGACCGACCAATGCCCGAGTCCACCAACGAAAAAAAATGATGAGACATGAAGGCCTGTTGCATCAGATCTAGCACCAGAGGATTCCAAGCGGGAGCTGCAAGAGCATCAGCACAGGCATTTCCTTCACAGATGAATCGTGGCAATCCAGTGTGACTGTGGATGTGCAGAATCTATGTGTACATTGGCTCACTATTACCCATAATGTTTTTAATAAAAAAATAGTCATTCTGAATTTACCTCCTTAAGCAGCGCACAGTCAATGCATCACACTACATCTGCAACATAAGCAGAGTCTGTAACAATGTTTACAGCACATCAAGAAAACTTTTTAAAGGAAACAATGACAGCACTGAGTTCAACCTGTAGAAGAATGGCTGCAGAAGCGTGGCCATAGAATCCCTAAAGATCTGCACCATCCAGGCCTGGTATTAGAATAGGCCTGGAATTAGAGTTGTGCTGAAGTTAACAAGAAAATAGCCTTGATCTATTCTTGAATCCTGAGACCAAGTAACTTTGTTGTGCTAACAGACCATGGCTGTAACAAGCTGCAGCTGTTGGAAAGGCAGGTGCAAGGCCAAGAGAGATAGGGAGTGGTATGGGAATATAGGGAGTAGCAAACCGCAAGGCTGAAGCATAGCAACGCAAATAACTACATGGATAGAATGCTTATTTTAGTCATGAAAATTAGGGGTGTGAGAACAGCACGCGCTTAGGGGCTAATAACCAATTATATTTTTGCTTTGGGAATATGCATGTGTATCAAGTCTATATAAGTAGTGTTAGAAACTAATAAAGTTGAGCAAGATGCATAACTCATATTGAGTAATTTCTTGACTCCGGCAAACCCTTCTCCCAAAATCAACCAATTGAAGTGATCCCTGTGTCAAGTGTATCAATTCCTGGTGTTGCTTCCCATCATACCAAGCGACCACTGCCTTTCTCGATATCCCAGAACCATCTGTAAAGACCATAGGGCCTTGCACTGGGGTATCTGCTGCCAGCAGCTTTTGAAGTATTTGTATGTCCAAATAAGTTTGTAACAATTTATGACTGGGAAGATGATAGGATATTTGTCCCTTGAATCCTTCCAGAGCCAACTGAAATGGTAAACTGTTTGCCAAACACCAGTGTTGCAGAATGGATGAAAGAGAACGGCCACGGTTCCATAGAAGGACTGTGTGATACAGCTTTTGACATAAGCTGGAGTGAACCAAGCTAGGCCGCAGCGAGAAATTACCAGACTTGCTAAAAATGGAAAATTACCAGGCTTGCTAAAAAGGGAAGAGAGATAAGGTCATGCTGACCTTGTGCCTAATGTAAATAACTTTGAGGAATTCGCGTAGACAAGAGAGGAAAAAAAGAAAAATATATGTAGCTAGCTATCCGCAGAAACCGCAAATAGGAGGACGTATGAAAGTGTAACCCTTTAGAGCTTAGCCAATCAGCAGATGATTAGTAGGCATAATTAACTGGAACTGTATATAAGACATAATCGCGCCGTAATAAATCGAAGCTTGCTTTATCACTCACATTGAGTCGGCTGCTTGCTTTCCCTCGCTCGTCAAAGTGGCGCCCGAACAAGGGACCCCTAACCTTGTTCTTCACCGGACAGCGAGGACGGAGAAGCACTGGTAGCAGCGACCAGAGAGCAGAAGATCGGCTGATGCTGGCATCGTACCCGATCCGTGCTTGAGCCCAGGATAATTCAAGAAGGGGTTCGCCGTCCGTGAGCTGCTACCCAAGGGAAAAGGCTGCAACAAAGAGGACTTTAACGAGTGCACAATGGAAAAAGAGGTAGCGCTAGCACTTTTACAATACTTTTTAGAAAAGCGGGGAGTAGGCCCTTTAAAAGATCTGGCCGGGTTAATTGCATTAGGTAAAGCAAAAGGATATTTTGCAGATCCTGAGCATATGTTTGAAGTAGAAGAATGGCGTAATTATGGGGATTGTTTATGGGATTCAGTAATAGATGATGATAAAGCTGCTAAGAAATTAATGAAACCTTGGAGAGAAGTTATTAATTGTTTAAAAAGATATAAAGTTGAAAAACAAATGGCAGCAGCTGCTTCCAGCCGACTCGAACGGTCTGACCCGGCTGCTGGGCGTCTTACGGCAGGAGGTGATTATTTTACCCCCCCTGCCTCGGGAATCCCTGTTCCTGTTGTTTGCCGACCCTCAGACCATCCTCCTCCCCCTCCTCCTCCGGAGGAAAAAGCTTGTCCCTCGGCACCACCTCAAGAGGAGGTGCAGGGAGAATCACAAGAAAGTGAAACTGAGGAGGAGACAAGTGACAAAAATGAGAGGGCAGACGATGGGAAGTTAAAAACTGATTCAGCTAATAAAACTTTTAAACCGCCTTGCCTTCACCCGCAGCCACGACTAATTCGAGTCGGTTGGGACAAAATAGTCCGAGAAGCGATGGAACAAAAAGACTTTGATGTCGTAGCTCAAATTAATCATCAAGCCTATCCAGTAATTTACACTGTTGATAATGCAGGAGTAATGACAGGAGAACATCATACTTTAGACTGGAAAATATTAAATCAGTTACGGAGTACAGTCAATGAGTCAGGTTTACATGGCGAACCTGCAAGACAAATGTTAAACTATATTTGGAGTAGCGGAATGCTTTGTCCAGAAGACATTAAAAATATAATGAGACTCATTTTGAAACAATCACAACAGTTGTTATGGCAAGCCCACTGGCAGAAACTTTGTGAACTATCTGTACATATGCCTCACGCACCGAATGATCGTTTAGCGGGTTTAACAGTAGAACAATTGATGGGAACCGGGCCCTTTGCTTCTGTAGAAATGCAGATGCAATCTGGCCCAGATGTCTTATTAGAGTCTATGAGGCTAGCACGAGAAGCCTTACAAAAAGTCAAAACTACACCAGCTACGCCCTCATATATGTCAGTCAAACAAGGAAGGGATGAATCTTTTGCCTCTTTTGTAGATAGGGTTACAGATGCTATTAATCGTGCAGATATGGCTGAGTTTATGAAAGGACCTTTGTTAAGACAATGTGTGCTGGAAAATTGTAACTCTTATACAAAAGGCATTTTAGTTACTCTTCCTCTGGATGCCTCTATTGAAACCATGTTAGAGCGAATGAGCAGAGTTCCTGTAGGACCCCAAGCTCTGTTAGTTGAAGCGCTTAGAGAGGTAGGGGACAATTTAGTTAAGGCTCAGCAGCAAGCATTTGCAGCCCTCGCTCCACTGAAACCTCCGGATGAACATCGAGACAAAATACACCATCGAAGGGACTATACATGTTTTCGTTGTGGACGTTCGGGTCATACGCGCCGGCAGTGTCAAGAACGCCAAGTATGGTGCCAAAACTGTCAAATGAATAATCATAATACCGCAGCTTGCCGGCGTTCGGGAAACGGAGCGCCAGGAGTCGCGGCGCGCCGACCCCAATAGCGGCTCCAGCAACCTGCATGCCGATGACTGTCCCCAACCAGCTCCCCAACCAACAACCAACACCTCCCGCCTTCAACCAGCCACAAATTTACGACCGGCAACCCGAGGGAGCCTCGGATTGTATCTGGCAACAGCAATAGATATTACTCTACTTGATAATCGTCCACAGAAAGTTGCCACAGGAATCAAAGGACCTATAATGATAAACGGACAACTTCATGGAGCTTTGCTGCTGGGTTGTTCTTCCAGTGGCCTCAAGGGACTCTTTGTTTTACCAGGACTTATTGATTGTGACTATAAAGGAGAATTTTTTATAATTGTTCAAACAATTTTTCCGCCTATATATATTCCTAAAGGTAGTCGCATTGCTCAATTAATACCACTCCAACACTTAACTCACCAAATGTCTGCAATCTCCAATCACGATCGCGGGACAGATGGTTTTGGATCCACAGGAGGCTTAGCGATGTTAACTGTACCTATGAATCAATGACCACTCGCCCAAATTATTCTTGTACATGGGACTGATAAAAAACACATGACTGCACTTTTGGACACTGGTGCCGATATCACAATCATCGTGCATGGTCAGTGGCCTTCTTATTGGCCACTGCAACACGTCCCTGGAGGAGTTGAAGGAGTAGGGGGAATAGCGCCTGTTCAGCGCAGTCAACAAAGAATACAAATCATCATAGATGGAAAAACAGCGATACTACATGTTACTGTTATGCCCTTACCTAGTGGAGTGAATGCACTCATCGGAAGAGATGTGTTGAATCAATTAGGAGTAATACTTACTGTTGCGACGGAGGGAAGACACAGTCACTCAATATGAGTGATCAGCAGACTTCCTTTATTGTCTCTTACAGTCACCTTTTATGCCTTCTTATAATTAGCTCATACATATTACAAAAGTTAAGCTCATTATTGGTTAGTTGCCTAAATACCAAGCCCGCCCCTTGTTTCTCTTCTGTAGTTATCTGTTCCCACCTGCAACATTCTTTTCCCACCAAAATCTTCCTGTTACTGTGTAACAAGGACAGCCAAAGACAGTGTATTTTGCTTTACTTCAGATAAGCTAAGAGCGATGTGCATTTTTGTCCAGCCAGCTGGACTATGTCTATGTGACCCTTTTCAGCTAGCCAGTTATCCACAATTCCCCCGTTTTTATTTTGGGCGACATAGGCTTGGTTGACCATTTTCAATAACAGCGTTTTAACACAGGAAAATACACAGCCAACTTATAAAATCTCAGTTCAGAAGTATAATTCCAGAAATACTTGAAAAATAAAGTTATCTTGAAGCTTTAATTTAGATGCTCTTTCTGTTCCAGTGATATAAAAAGTTTAAAAAATTCAAAGGTAATTTTAAAGTTCTGAACATGGACTGATGCAAGCTCAAAACCCAAAAAGAAACCAAACTGATGTTTGACTAGGAATATTTGCAAATATTTTAGTGGAAAATCCCTGACCATTAACAATTTTCCGTCCAAATAACAACTGCCCTTATGCAACCAACCAGTCCATACATTTTCTGAAGAATACCTCATTGATATCAAGGAATTAACAAAGGGAAGAAATTAGTTCTAAGCTATATACATTCATAAGTGGATTTTTCAATAGTTACATACAGATTTACACACTAAGCCATAATGGCTTGTAGGTGATACACACAAGAAGAGTACGTTGCTTATCTGTCTGAATGTCTATGCTAAATTTGACAACTATGCCACAAGCCAAGCCTACATGGGTGCTGTGTTATGCACGTTCCTTAACAAACAGAAGTATAATAGACAAATTCCCAAGATCTAGTCCCCAACCTAATTATATTATTTTGTAGCCAATTAAGGAAAATAACACAAATGTGCATATCTACATGTGCACACACCTTTTAGTTCAGAACCGATCTGTGATAAAAGGCCTTAGCCTTATGGCATCATCGAATCTTAACGAGTACAGTAATTAAAAATGCAGTCTTACTGTAAGTGCGATTTATGCTGACATTCCCTCAAATGCTACACGTGAGTATTTCTCACTCAACTGCCTCAAGTTAAAATAGTAGTATTTGTTAATATGTATTAAAAAATCATTAATTCTCTACAATTGCAGTTGACTTCCATAACACTATGTAAGCAAAAGAGGCTTAAGATGGGTTTTCTGAATACTAACAATTTATTTTAGACTGTCTAAACTCAGGTCTTGAAAGATTTCACTCTGCCAGACATAGAAACACTGTTGCACTCCAGTTGTGATATCCCTTTTCCCAAGTTGTCACATGCACATCTCGCTCAAGCAACATTATTGTTTAAGTTTCTCTCTGCTACATAAAAGCATATTGCACTTGTAGATATAAAAGACAGCACCCTTACTTAGATTATTACCTTATTACCTCATAACTCTTAGTATACCTTGTATCTCTGATTTCATCACTTCAAAAATTCACCAGAAGCAGATAAAACCACAGCCTCAGACTAAACTACACCTTAACTGCTGATTCAAATAAAGGCATTCTCTTCAGATATGCCTAATGCTTACAAATAATTTTGGCTGGTCTTGATCAAAAAACTATTATTACAATAATGATCAAAAATAATAATCCCGTTTGCAAAACGCCTTTAAGCCAGCCTCCTAGTCCCAACCAATTTCCACATTCAGAATACAGCATAAATACAGAATACAGAATAAATTACCTCCGTCAAGGCAAAAAGGCTTCTCTTTAAGCACAGAGACGTTTGCTAGTTCAAGGCAGAAACCCATATCTTGTAGGGGACATCTGAAGCACTTTTTTTTTTTTTTTTTTTTTTGGTGGGTTTGTAATCAATTCCGTATTTTTCCTTGAGAAGCTTAAGCTGTTCCTCTTGTTTCAGGAGTGTTTCCAACTCTGATTTGTCGAATAGGTCTGTATTTCCAAAAAAGATCATACATTTCCTCCGCTGTGAGTTTATACGGCAGGTTCCGAATATAAAGGATCCGATTGACCTCTGGGGGCAGCCAGATGTTAGCTCGCTTGGCCGCTTGCATCGCCATGGCGCCGATCGGAGGGGGGGGGGATGGTGCCGCCTTGGAGAGAAACCGCGGCTGGGAAGGGGCCTGCCGGACTGCGCGCCGCCGCTCGCCGCTGCCGCGGGGGACCCGGATGCTATCCCATACGCTAATAACCCGAGTAATTCCTTTTTACAATCTATGTCCCGAACGCTCCGCTTTTCTAAAAAGCATATGAGCGAATCATACGTCGCTTGTCTCTCCATACCTTCGTCAGCGCTGTTGCAGCCTTTGCGAGACTTCGGCGACGCGTGGCCGGCGGGACCCTCTGTAGGTGCTCCCGGGCGCGGGGACTGTGCCCTTCCGCCTCCTGCGCTGCTTTCAGGACCGGTACCCGAATCTCCGTCGAACCGTGGCTCGCAGGTTCAGCCCTCTCTAGGGTCCCTGTTCGGGCGCCATTTGTCGCGACGGAGGGAAGACACAGTCGCTCAATATGAGTGATCAGCAGACTTGTTTATTGAACCTTACAGTCACCTTTTATGCCTTCTTATAATTAGCTCATACATATTACAAAAGTTAAGCTCATTATTGGTTAGTTGCCTAAATACCAAGCCCGCCCCTAGTTTCTCTTCTGTAGTTTTCTGTTCCCACCTGCAACATTCTTTTCCCACCAAAATCTTCCTGTTACTGTGTAACAAGGACAGCCAAAGACAGTGTATTTTGCTTTACTTCAGATAAGCTGAGCGATGTGCATTTTTGTCCAGCCAGCTGGACTATGTCTATGTGACCCTTTTCAGCTAGCCAGTTATCCACAACTTACCACAAATTCACCTTTTTAGGAACGGTCACTGTCAAATGGACTTTCCCGATTCCTTTGAAATGGCTAACAGAAGAGCCTGTTTGGATCGGACAGTGGCCGTTGAAAAAGGAAAGTCTGCAACAAGCACATTTGCTAGTTCAAGACCAGTTAACACAAGGTCATCTTAAACCGTCAACCAGTCCTTGGAATACACCGATATTTGTAATCCAGAAAAAATCAGGAAAATATCGGCTTTTACATGATCTACGAGCAGTGAATCAACAAATGCAAGCAATGGGAGCCTTACAACCGGGTCTTCCTAATCCTGCTATGTTGCCCACCGAATGGCATTTATTAATAATTGACTTAAAAGACTGCTTTTTTACAATTCAGCTACACCCCAATGACACTCAACGATTTGCATTTACATTGCCATCGGTTAACAGAGAGGGACCTGACCAGCGATTTGAATGGACTGTGTTACCACAAGGCATGAAAAATAGCCCTACCCTGTGTCAGCTATTTGTTGATGCTGCTCTCCAACCTATTCGAAAAGCATGGCCTCATGTTATTATTTACCATTATATGGATGATATTCTATTTGCTCAAAAACAGCCTTTCACTGAACAACAGGAGACCTTTTTACAACGACAGTTAGAGACGCAAAATCTCGTCATAGCAACTGAAAAGGTCCAGCGTTCACCCGCATGGAAATATCTTGGCTGGAATATTACTCAGTCACAAGTGAGTCCACAAAAATTAACCATTTGTAAAGATCTGCATACCCTCAATGATGCTCAAAAGTTATTAGGTGATCTCCAATGGCTACGCCCAGTAGCAGGCATCACCAATGATGAACTAGACGTGTTACGACCTTTATTAAAAGGAACAGATCCATCTAATCCTGTTATTGTTTCTAAGGGTCAACAAGTTATGATTCAACAACTCAGTGAGCGGGTTGTAGAGCGTGCAGTGGATCGAATTGACCCTAATCTTCCTGTAGACCTCACTGTGTTAAACGGTCCCTCACACTTTATTGGTGCACTTACACAGTGCAAAAAGAATAAGGGGGAGACTGTGAGAGTATTAGAGTGGATCTTTACCAAAATGCAACCAAAGACTACCATCCAAGAAAAAACGCAAAATTTGGCAGAAATCATTCGAAAAGGAAGAACGCAAATTTTACAAATTACCGGAATAGAGCCAAATGTTGTGTATCTACCAATACGCAGAGAAGACTTGGAGTGGTGGTTGCAGAATTCATCAGCTTTACAATTAAGTTTATTAAGTGAAGCTCTGGAGATTAAAGTTGAGCCTTTAAAAGCACCTATATTAAAATGGATTAGTAATTATGACTGGTTAAAGCGTCCGAAACGAAGTGAGCGACCCTTAGCGGATGCTATCACAGTTTATACGGATGCAGGGAAATGCTCAAGAAAAGCAGCAGCAACATGGCACGAGAACAATCAATGGCACCACCAAACCCTTCCTGCGAAAGCAGGAGATTCGTTACAAACTTTAGAGCTAGCTGCTGTTGTATGGGTATGTACCCAATGGATACATACGAGGTTAAACATTGTAACGGACTCGATGTATGTTGCAGGAATCGTAAGCCGAATTGAAGATGCTCGCCTTAAAGAAGTGCAAAGTCAACGGCTGTTTGAACTCCTTAGGCAACTGTTGTCAGCAATACAGCAGCGCACGCAACCCTACTGCGTTATACATATTAGAAGTCATAAATGGTCTGAAGGTTTGGGGGAAGGGAATGCGCGCGCTGACCAGCTCGTGTCTGTAGCAGCTCCACTAAGCGAGTTTGTTAAAGCACGAGAATCACACAACACATTTCACCAAAACGCGCGGGGACTGCATCGACAATTTGACATTAAATGGAAGAAGCTAGAGGAATTGTACGAGCTTGTCCTACGTGCAGTCATCATGGACCGGGTCTAGGTATCGGAGTGAACCCCAGAGGACTTAAAGCCAGAGAGTTGTGGTAAATGGATGTCACTCACGTTGCTGAATTTGGCAGATTAAAATATGTACACGTTACAATTGATACATATAGTAAATTTGTATGGGCTACAGCACAAACAGGGGAACGAGCACTCCATGTAATACGGCATTTAACAAGTTGTTTTGCTGTCATGGGAGTGCCGCAGACAATAAAGACTGATAATGGCCCTGCTTATGTCGGTGAAAAAATGAGACGTTTTTGTCAAGCATGGGGAGTGCGACATATTACAGGTATTTCTCACTCTCCCACGGGACAAGCAATCATTGAAAGAACACATCAGACATTAAAGCAATATTTACAAAAGTTTGAGAAGATTACAGATGTACAAGAGAGACTTGCTAAAGTTCTTTTTGTGTTGAATCATCTATGTATATTTGCAGAACAGCAAGAATCACCTGCATGGTTACATGGGTATCTTAAAACATGTAAAGATGATGTTCCAATGTTTGTTATGTATAGGGATCCTTCAACTGGTTTGTGGAAAGGGCCAGCAGAAGTAAAGTATGCTGGAAGAGGTTATATGTGTGTACTTACCCCCACAGGGCCGCAGTGGATCCCAGCAAAATGGACCAAAGCAGCAGTGACTGATGCTCCAGTAACCAATGTCAACTCGTGATTGATTTATTAATATTGTTTTAGCTATATTTTAAGCATAATGTTGAGAATTGTTGTGTTAATTAATTTTGTTGTCGTAGTTGTAGCTTTTGTGCCTAAATCATTGTTTGATTTGCGAGAAAATGTATGGGTAACTTTAAGTAGAGCTGTTAACACAACCACGTTTTGTGCAAGTTTGTCAACCCCTAGCGTACCCTTTTTAACTTGTTTAGTAGGTGTGCCGTTAAATGACTCAGATTGGATCGCCCTTAACCAGTCTCTTAACCAGATGCCAAAAGTTACCATATTGGCTCGAGGTAATAATATGAGCAGCTTTTTTGAAAAATTTGATAACTGGGATGACAAACTCCCTATTGGTCCTAGCCCTCAAGAAATCGAACTAGTCGATTCACTAAATGCCTCTTACTGTGTATATTTGAATTCTTCCCGGTACCCTTGTGCTGGTGAAGCCTCTAACATGCCTTGTAGTACAACTGCTATCACTCCCGTATATCCAATTAAGAATCAGTTTAATTGGAGTGTTTGGTGTAACCATACCAGTCGAAATTTGTCTAATCCTGCACCTGGAGTATTATATCCTAGGAAATTACCCCCTGGTTTGTTTTTTATTTGTGGTAATAGAGCATGGAATGGAATACCCTCAATGCCTGTAGGTGGTCCATGTACCATCGGTCGTCTGAGTTTAGCCTTACCACATATTCATCCTAACAAATCAAATCCAGTGAGATGGAGAAGAGACACTTCCCAGATCCTTGGTAACACCTGTGATGATAACGTTCAACTTTGGAACAAATGGGAGGTATTTTTTGCTTCGTTATTTATCCCAGGTGCCGCCGCTGCTCGGGCCCACAAAAATTTAGAAACGCTGTCTTGTTGGGTGGTTAAACAAGCCAACCTCAGCAGCAGAGTTTTATCAGACCTAGCTGATAGTTTAACTATTGTTCAACATGCTGTTATGCAAAACCGCATGGCCATTGACTTTTTACTATTAGCACATGGACATGGCTGTGAAGATTTTGAAGGCATGTGTTGTATGGACCTTGAAGATAATTCAAGCTCCATACATAAAGAAATCAAACAATTGACGGAACATTCTCAAAAAATTCAACAAGATGTTGGATTTTTTGGCCTTGAAAGCTTAACAAATTGGCTTGGGATAGGAGGCTGGTTAAAAAGACTGTTGCAAAGTGTGTTGCTTATAGTAATAATTGTTATCATTGGATTTATATGTTTAAGCTGTGCTCTCTCTTGTATTCGAAAATTATTTGAGCGTGTAACTGGACCAGTTTTCCTTGTCCAAAAAGAAAAAGGGGGAATTGTTGCAGAATGGATGAAAGAGAACGGCCATGGTTCCATAGAAGGACTGTGTGATACAGCTTTTGACATAAGTCTGGAGTGAACCAAGCTAGGCCGCAGCGAGAAATTACCAGACTTGCTAAAAATGGAAAATTACCAGGCTTGCTAAAAAGGGAAGAGAGATAAGGTCATGCTGACCTTGTGCCTAATGTTGTAAATAACTTTGAGGAATTCGCGTAGACAAGAGAGGAAAAAAAGAAAAATATATGTAGCTAGCTATCCGCAGAAACCGCAAATAGGAGGACGTATGAAAGTGTAACCCTTTAGAGCTTAGCCAATCAGCAGATGATTAGTAGGCATAATTAACTGGAACTGTATATAAGACATAATCGCGCCGTAATAAATCAAAGCTTGCTTTATCACTCACATTGAGTCGGCTGCTTGCTTTCCCTCGCTCGTCACACCAGCTTACATAATCACATTCAATGGGAATTATCAGGTGATTGGAATCTTGGCCCATGAGCTGAACACACTGTGTACATCCTTTGGTGATGATTTTTGATACTAGTTCAAACCGAGTGCTTACTGTCTTCCGTGGTTGTACGGATAAAAATAACCATTCCAAGACATGTAGCGGATCTTGCCAGCACTCATTCCATTGGCCCAACAATCCCATAGGATGATAGTTAGCAATGACAACATATAAATTTCTCGGAGTTTCTAAATCTACATGGCGTACCCTTTTTTGTTGCAGACCATTGGCCACCCACTCTAGGGCTAAGCTGGCTTCCTAAGTGATTGGGGAGACATTAAATCAGTGTCACCCTTCAACAGATCAAAGAGTAGTTTCAATTGGTCTGTTTAAGGCCCAAGTATGGCCTTACCCAATTTATGGTCCCTAATAATTTCTGCAAATCATTTAGGGTTCTGACATTTACTCTGAGCTGGATAGACTGTGGCTCAAGCGTTTGATCTAGCACCTTAACTCCCAAGTATTTCCACGGGGCTTGTTGTTGAATCTTTTCTGGTGCTACACATAGCCCAAAGGTGGCCAACGACTGCTGCAAAACTGGATACACTTGCTGAAGTTCAGCTTTATTTGCAGCTGATACAAGAATATCATCCATATAATGATAACAATATACTTGTGGAAATTGTTCCCATACAGGTGACAATGCCTTTGCTACATACCACTGACATATAGGAGGACTGGTTTTCATACCCTGCGGCAACACCATCCATTGGTATTTCTTACAAGGAGTCATATTTTTTCTGCTAGGTATTGAAAAAGTAAATTTACATTTATCAGCTTCATGTAAGGGAATAGTGAAAAAAACAATCTTTTACATCCATTACCAAAATGTCCTAGATTCACAGGATCATTATCGGGGAAGGCATGCCCGATTGCAGGGCTCCCATCCCCTCCATTACACCATTTACTTTCCTTAAATCTTGTAACAAGCGCCATTTGCCTGATTTCTTTTCTGGCACAAACACAGGGGTATTCCAAGGACTATGGGAAGGTTCCAGGTGTCCTTGTGCTAATTGTTCTTTGACTAATTGTTGGAGGGCTACATATTTTTCCTCAGGAAGGGGCCACTGTTCCACCCAAATGGGGGTATCTGTCTTCCAAGTCAAAGGCAGAGTAGGTCTTTGTACACCCTCCATCACAGTGGCCCCTATTAAAAATCCTTCTGGGTACCAATAATAACTCCCCATTGTCCCAAAACATCCCATCCCCACAAATTCAGAGGGACATCAAGCATGTAGGGATGGATTATTGCTGTCTGGCCCTCAGGGTTTCAAACTTGCACCATAAACCAACTCTGGGCGCTCTGTGTCACACCACCCACTCCCACCAATATGGAACCTGCTGAACAGACAGGCCAAGAGCAAAGCCAGATACCCACAAATATAATAGTTACATCTGCTCCTGCGTCAATCATTCTAGTCACCTGTATTGCAGAAGGGGTCCCTTTGGCAAAGGCGATTTTACAGATTAGAGTTGGTTGAGCATTTTGTATGCTCTGGGTCCAGAAACTTCATGGTGTTCCTGTTGAATCAAACCCTTTTTTGCCCTGGACTTTGTCATGAGCATAATTAACTTGCGCCCAGAAAGGAATTAATTGTGCAACTCTGCTACCTTCAGGAATTGACTAGAAATTGACGGGGGGGGGGGGGGGGGGGGGGCACACCATTGCTTGAATCTGACCCATATAATCAGCATCAGTAACTCCTAGTAAAACAAACCTTGTGAAGTTACACTAGAACGTCCAAGCAACAGCGCACTCAATTTATTGCTGATGGGTCCCACAGCATTCAGTGGGACCTTATGTACCTTATTATCCTCTATTGTGATGGCAGTTGCTGTGGTAACATCCAATGCGGTACTCCCTGAAGTTCAGGCTGCAAGTTGGCTGCATAAGCCTGGAATTGTTGTGGAGGATTCATTTGTATCATCATGTGGTCTGTCCCCCCCCCCCCATTTCCCTGCTTTCTGTTGCCACCTGCAAGTAACTGCCCTTGAGTGTTAAATTTAGATCTACAGTATGTTGCAAAATGACTTCGTTTGTTACATCGATGGCATACCAAACCAGAGCCATCAGCCCTTCCCAGCCTCGATCTTTTTGGACAGTCCTTCTTTAGGTGACCTTTTTGCCTACATTTGTAACAACGACAGATGACCCTGACTGCAGTGCGGCAAATGAAGAGACAGGACGCAGCTTGATGCAAGCAAGTTGTCCGTTTATTAGTGATTTTCTTACAATTATATATGTTTCTATCTTCTACATATTACACACTGATTGGTTAAATCTTAAGCATAAAAAGCACCGATTGGTTGACATTTAAGGCACACCATTAAAACAATAGGAACTGATTAGTTTACCTTGTCATAGCAACAATTTCTATTCTAAGATTAGGGGGTTTCTTCCTACGTGACTTTTATTAATAAAGTTCCTTATCGGCACTATCCTTTCCCTTATCTGGCTACTTGTTCCTCTTTGTCCATCTGGTTGCCATCTCAACTGCAACAGCTCAAGAGTCTGCAGTTAGCTTGCTCCTTTGTTCCCAGGGCTTGTGCCCTACAAGTTCTAACATGTCTCTATTCATCAGGCTAACAGTACTTGGACTCTTGTCCTTGAGGCCTTGCCCTGCACTGCAGCAGCAAAGGTTTTTGCCAGATGCTCCATTTGGAAGGCAGTGGTTCCTACTTTCCCACACGCATCCATTAATTCTATTAAGATGGGATTGTGATTTGCCATACCTGCAACCACCTTCCTACAATCCTCACTCACATTGTCCTTAGCTAGTTGGAATAACAATGCTTCCTTAGCTGCCCCATTCTGTATTTGCTTGTCCAAGGAGTCTCTCAACCTATCCAGGAACAACACATACCCCTAATTTGGGCCTTGTTTTATCGTGGTCCATGATTGTTGTGGAGCACCATGATCTGGGATCTGCAATAAAGCTTGGAGAGCTAACTCTTTTCCCTGCTGCAGAACTAGAGGATGTAGGTGAGTTTGTAACAGAGGAGAATCAACCAGAGCCTCCCCCATCAATTGGGGAACCCCTGCCCCAAAACGTGGATCATCCCAGGGGTATTCTAAATTCGTCAACGATTGCTCATTTTCCAAGCACCTCCAATTTGACTCAAGAAGTAACATTTGCATAGGGATCAATATAATTTGCACAATTGCATGGCAATCATGAGCAGTAAGCCCTACTGTGAAAATACTGCATAACAATGATTGAGCATAAGGCAAGCCTAATCCGTGCTGCATACAGGTTGCTCTTAACTCTTTTATCACTCCTCAGTTGAAAGGCTCCCACTCGGGGGGAGCATTACCATTCTTTTGAAGCACCAGGCAGGCTAACACCCCACCCCCCATGGCAGTTGCAGCATTGATATCCCCTTCCACGAGCACATGCTCCCACATCCTTCTCCAGAATTTGGCAGGATCCAGTCCCAACGCTGTAACTTGCTGAACATAACCCGAGGTCTCCTCCAATAAATCTATCACAGGTGGCTTAGGACCACAGTCAGGCAATGGGACAATGATTGGATCACCCTGCCGCCCAGAAGGGAACCAACTCTGCCCACTCAACCCAGTGCTGCTCCACTCCTCCCATCGGCCCCGATTGCGTGAATCAGGCAATGGCAAAGAATCTGGCAGCACTGAAGGTACCTTATCAAGAATCATACCTGCAACTGGGGATGTTGATGCTTCAACTGCAGCCTTTTTCTCCCTGTCTGCTTTTGATTGTTCTAGTAAATCTAAGACCAATCTCCACATTGTCAATAACGCTGTAGCAATTTTGTCCCCTCTCAAGGCAGCCTCAAAAAGTAATGTTCCAGTGCTTTGCCATGTCTAAACAGTGGAGACATTTTTTGGCATAACTAATAAAAGATTCTTTTTACACCACACCAGCAGAGTTCTTATTGCCATCTCATACTTTACGCCTCTACTTTCAAATATACCTATAAGCATTGTTAATATAGGGTTTGCCTCCCTGTCTGCTTTTAATTGTTCTAGTGAATCTAAGATCGATCTCCACATCGTTAACAACACTATAGCAATTTTGTCTCCCCTCAAGGTAGCCTCAAAAAGTAACTTCCCAGCACTTTGCCACATCTGAATGTTGAAGACCTTTTTCATCTTAACTGGCAAATCATACTTCTTTCACCACACTAACAGAATTCTTATTGCTGTCTCATCATACTTTACACCTCTTCTTTCAAATATATCCATAAGCATAGTAAATATAGAATTTGTCTCCCCATCTACTTTTAATTGTTCTAGTAAATTTAAGACCAATCTCCATGTTGTTAGTGATACTGTTGCAATTTTATCCCTCCTCGCGGCAGTCTCAAAAAGTAGCTCTCCAGCATTTTGTCATTTCTGAACACTGGAGACATTTTTTTGGTGTAACTAGCACATAATTCATTTTACACCACACCAGCAAAGTTCTTATTGCTGTCTTGTTGTACTTTATGCCTCTTATCAAATATGTTAACAAATATTATTAATAGAGTTTTCCTCTGCTGAAATTTGTGCACCCATATCAATTAGTCCCCAGCTACATTGGGCGCCAATAGTTAGTTTGCATTACGGTGGACAGCAAATATTGCAACAAACCCCTATCAATTAGTCATCAACAGCTCACCACGTCTGTTACATGATCTGGGTTACAGGTTCTCCCCACTCATCTCAACTACATTGGGCACCGTCATCACCACTCAAACCTTCAAATATCCAAATCAGTGTGCCCCACACAAGGCACCAATTGCCACAGCACAGGCAAGCTAGCAAGCTCCAACAAGGCTTTACTGTTTGTCAGATTCAACTGTCCAAACTGTTTCCCCATCCTCCAGGGGGCAAACCACACTGCTCCTTCTCTCTGCTATGCTAGGTTTTTCCTTCTTCAAGCTCCTCCTCCCTGCTTCACCCAGCTCTCCCTTCTCTTCTCTTCCTCCAGGGGCCTTCTACATCCAGGGACCCCTTTCCTATCCTCCTCAGAGCTATTTAACCATTCTGCAGGAACAAGCTACAGCTGCACATCATCCATGTCAATCACTGCCTTTGAAGCAAGGCCACAGCTGTATATTATCAATGTCAATCAACCCACTGCCTTCATTCCTCTACAATTCTTAATATGTGGCTTTAAATTCAAGGCTTTTAACAAAGCATACATAACACAATGACAAACTGAGTATCTGCAAGCAAAAGTTATCAGCTGAATATGTTCTTCAGTCTTTGGTTCACAACACATCACCTTCACACTCAGAAAGGCACAGATGGAGGGAATGTCCTTGCTGGGATCTGTGGTGACCTTTCAGCAAGCTAGCTGGGGAGCCAGAGCATGCTAATACTGCAGCAGTATGCAGCTGCTGATAGACTGTGGTAGGCAAAGGCCTGTTAGAAGCATCAGCTCCCACCCTGGTGACCACAACTCCTCCACATGCTGAGAGGTGTTGCTGGTCCAGGAGCACAGCCCTGTCCTCCCAAGCCATGCTCATAGCACAGTTGTATTCATCTAGTTTGCCAAGGCAGCAGTACAGGTCAGGGTTGCTCCTGGTGGCCTGCCGACCTGCTTGCTCAAGCAGGGAGGGATGCTCCTGGGCACTGCTGCATTATCTCAGCTTGCATGTGTGCCTCTTCGCCCCAGGGAGACCAGCTTGGGTGCTTGGGGTGCAGGGGGATAGCCATGGACATACACATCCACATGGTGCAGGGCATTTGCCTACACAGTGTTTTACCTTTTAACCATTATAACAACTGGATTTATGGCTCCCAAGAAACAAGGCTTAACAGTGCAATGATGGGATCTTTTCACGTATTTCTCTGTGGAAGAACAAGCTCCCCATTTTCCCAGTATATAATATTAGGCTAAAGCCCTTTATGGCAGCACTCTACAAAGATTAGTAGAGCATCAACAGAAATTAATTCTGCCTCACATTTGAAATTTGCACAATTTTCCTTTTACAGCAGTTAAGTCATACAAATTAGAGCTAAATGTACTTTCTCTCCACAGCCTTCCCCTCCCTTTTATCTTACTTCTCCCCCTTTTTTCTGTTTTCCCTGCCTCTGCACAATCAACAGCTAGGAAAACATCTCAAAAGTGAAGCTGTGTTTATTTTTTTAATATTTATTTAGTCATCATTCTCTGCAAAAGGAGAGAAATAAGTAAAATAATCATATTTTGCAAATGAACATAGCCTAGTGGTTTGGATAAATCCTAAAATAAATTAATCCTTGACAGTCATGAGCAAATTCATATCGAACTGAACATGAAAATCTCTAGCTCTCACAAGACATTTTGCTAAAATAGAGTTCTACAAAAATGTAGTGAATTAGGTTAATGTTAATTGCATACATTGAAGTGAAAAACTGCCCACCATGCAGTTGAGAGCTCAATGGGTTGTCAGATCCTAGATGATCCGATTTTTAAGAACTTTTCTCATCAGTGTGCCTTTGCTGCAGCCATGCATATTGGATACTTCCCTTTAGAAGAGGGACAATTTTCAAACACAAATGTGTTGCAGAATGGCTGTGTGATCACGGCCATGACTCCCTTAAAGATCTTTGTGAAACAAAGTTAGCGTAAGTTAGCTGAAGCAGGCCTTGCAGCTATGCTGAGACATGCTGATAAGGAAGCTGAGAAAAACACTGACCTTGTGCCTAATGTTGTAAATAACTTTGAGGAATTCGCGTAGACAAGAGAGGAAAAAAAAAATATGTAGCTAGCTATCCGCAGAAACCGCAAGTAGGAGGACGTATGAAAATGTAACCCTTTAGAGCTTAGCCAATCAGCAGATGACTAGTAGGCATAATTAACTGGAACTGTATATAAGACATAATCGTGCCGTAATAAATCGAAGCTTGCTTTATCACTCATATTGAGTTGGCCGCGTGCTTCCCCTCGCTCGTCGCAAGTGGCGCCCGAACAAGGGACCCCTAACCTTGTTCTTCACCGGACAGCGAGGACGGAGAAGCACTGGTAGCAGCGACCAGAGAGCAGAAGATCGGCTGATGCTGGCATCGTACCCGATCCGTGCTTGAGCCCAGGATAATTCAAGAAGGGGTTCGCCGTCTGTGAGCTGCTACCCAAGGGAAAAGGCTGCAACAAAGAGGACTTTAACGAGTGCGCAATGGAAAAAGAGGTAGCGCTAGCACTTTTACAATGCTTTTTAGAAAAGCGGGGGAGTAGGCCCTTTAAAAGATCTGGCCGGGTTAATTGTATTAGGTAAAGCAAAAGGATATTTTGCAGATCCTGAGCATATGTTTGAAGTAGAAGAATGGCGTAATTATGGGGATTGTTTATGGGATTCAGTAATAGATGATGATAAGGCAGCAAAAAAATTGATGAAATCATGGCATGAAGTAACTAATTGTATAAAAAGATATCAAGCAGAAAAGCGCCTTGCTGCAGCAGTAACAAGCCGACTTGCAAGCGCAGATCCTAATGCAGGAAAAATTATGCCATGTGAAAATTACATTCCAATACCCCCTTTATCACAAACAGTGCTCTCTGTACCACCTATAGAGCCCACTGTACCACCTATAGACCCTTCGTGTCCTCCGCCCCCCCCTCCGGCGAAGTAGCCTCAGGGGGGCCAGAGGGCGGGGACACATCGGACGAAAGTGCTGCTGAGGAAGAAAATAGCAGTGGGCAGTCAATACAAAATTAAAAAAAAAAAAAGGAACAAAAAAATACAGTAAACAAACTGGTGCACTCTACGCACATTAATTGGCAAAAAATAGCACAAGAAGCAGCTGCTCAGGGAATATTTGATATTGCTGAGCAAGTCAACCCCCCACAAGCTTTCCCTGTAACGTATCAGATAAATGCCGGTAACCAAAGACAGGGAACCTAGGAGGCTTTGATTGGAAAATATTAAGTCAGTTACGTAGTACAGTGAATGAGTCAGGCCTCCACAGTGAGCCCACCAGATATACCTAACTTTATGAAAGGGCCGTTATTGTGCCAGTGTATTCTGGAGAATAGTAACAGTTACACCAAAGGCATTTTAGTAACCCTGCCCTTAGATTCTTCTGTAGAAACAATGCTAGAGCGAATGAGTTGGGTGCCAGTAGGTCAGCAAGCCTTGCTAGTGGAAGCAATCCAAGCAGTAGGGAGAGATTTAGTGCAAGCCCAAAGTCAGGCTTTTGCAGCGCTTGCGCCTCTGCACCCCCCTGGGGCTACCGCGCCCCCAAAGCCAGCGACCACCACGCGCCGAGACTTCCCCTGCTACCGATGCGGGAAGCCAGGACATACCTGTGACTGATGTCGACAACGTCAAGTGTGGTGCCAAAATTGTCAGCGAGGGACCCACAGCACCAATGTCTGTCGGCAGACGGGAAACGAGAAACCGAGCGCGAGGAGCCGCAGTGTGTCGACCCCAATTGCGACTCCTGTCACCTTCACGACACCCCCTCCAGGAGACATGACCAACTCTTATCGGCAGACACCGTGTTACAACCCGCCACCCGAAGGAGCCTCGGCCTGGACCTGGCAACAGCAGTAGATACAACATTAATTGACAACCAACCACAAAAAATCGCAACTCGTGTCCGAGGACCTCTGATAATTAATGGACAAAGCTATGGTGCTCTATTATTAGGGCGGTCTTCTGGTATTTTGAAAGGGCTGTTGTAAAGTGTGTTGCTTATAGTAATAATTGTTATCATTGCACTCGTATGTTTAAGCTGTGCTCTCTCTTGCATTCAAAAATTACTCGAGCGTGTAACTGCACAAGTTTTGCTTGCGCAAAGAGAAAAAGGGGGAAATGTTGCAGAATGGCTGTGTGATCACGGCCATGACTCCCTTAAAGATCTTTGTGAAACAAAGTTAGCGTAAGTTAGCTGAAGCAGGCCTTGCAGCTATGCTGAGGCATGCTGATAAGGAAGCTGAGAAAAACACTGACCTTGTGCCTAATGTTGTAAATAACTTTGAGGAATTCGCGTAGACAAGAGGAAAAAAAATATGTAGCTAGCTATCTGCAGAAACCGCAAGTAGGAGGATGTATGAAAATGTAACTCTTTAGAGCTTAGCCAATCAGCAGATGACTAGTAGGCATAATTAACTGGAACTGTATATAAGACATAATCGCGCTGTAATAAATCGGAGCTTGCTTTATCACTCATATTGAGTCGGCCGCGTGCTTCCCCTCGCTCGTCACAAATGTTTTGTACTTATAGTAAGATTTGAATAAGAGATGGATCTTTAAACACTGTCAAGAATGTGAAACATTTCAATAGAAAATTCTTTTCAGAAAGGCTGTAGCAGCTTGTAGAGGGATTTTTAAAAGACCGAGGACATATGTTACCATTGTCTGGGTTGGACAACCCAGGCCTGTTAGTTGAAGCTGCAGAGCAACTTTAAATTGTCCTGGGAACAAGCAGGGTGAGAAAGAAAACAAGCTATGCACAAACAAGAAGCTAGGTGCAGAGCAAGTCCTGGGAACCACGAAATCAACACACTCTCATCAGCACACTCCGATCAGGCACCTGCAGCATGCTCACCAATTAGCGACACAGATGCCTGCATGGCCAGAAACTTTTATCCAATCACCTGTGTGTAAAGTCATGTGAGTGGTTGGTTTGTTATAACTATGACCTGTTTGTTTAATAAAGTGAGCACGGCATGTAGCCATATTGGTGTGATTGTCGTGACTTGGCCAACTCTCCACAGGGGACCCTCTTCGGCAGCTCACATTTCAGACCTGTCCAGCCTCTGTTAGTATTAGAGGACTCCTGGGGACAGATTTTTCTCAATCTGCCCCTTGGAGAGTTTCTGTACCTTCCTCAGATTGCCCTTATTGGGGCAGGATGTGACCATGTGCATATTTGGTGACACTCAGTATGGGCCAGCTCTCAACATCCCAGTACTTGCTCTGCCATGTGAGAGATGCTCTCAAAAGCTCCTTTCTCAGGACTATACACTCTGGTCTGCTGGGTCTCTGAATTGGTCAGACTATATTCCGAGTCTCACCAGAAAAGCAAGATGCTCTATGCTAGTTCTTCAGCTGATATAAGAAATTGATAAACCCTCACAATTTGGCAGCTGATACTCTGTCCTCACACCCTGAAGAGCTGTATGTGCACATACAGACTGAAAGTAATATCATTCTGATGGATGGCTCCTACAAACAGGGTTATGCTGAAAGATAGAAGGGGCTCCGAGATTGGGTAATATTACAGATTACATTCTACAGTTGTATTTGCCAGTCAATGAGAAAGCAAAACAAACAGGAAGACTGGCAAAAAGAAAGCATAGCTCAAAGTCTTGATCTTTGCTGTCTGTCTCTAGGAACCCTCTTTCATCTCCTGCATATGTATGAGCTGTGTGAGTCATGGTAGGAAGACAAGACATCTCAGAGATGGGAAAGACCCAGCAGACAGAGGTTGGGGGAATTAGGATGGTCTGTGTGAGAGGTTTGGAAAGCTGGAAGAAACGAAGGATGAACAAGCAGCTGTAGTCCACCAGGCCATTACAGCATCTGAGAAGTAAGAATATGGACTTTGACACACTGTCTTCAGAAGGACCCGTAAGCTGGACCACTATTCCTATGCTAATTTTTGCTAAGGGATCAGTTTTAGGGATGATGTGGTTTAACCCCAGTAGGCAACTAGAGTACCACACAGCCGCTCTCTCACTCTCCCCCACAATGGGATGGGGGAGAGAGTCAGAAAAGTAAAAGGGAGAAAACTCATGGGTTGAGATAAAGACAGTTTAATAGGTAAAGCAAAAACCATGCACACAAGCAAAGCAAAACAAGGAATTCATTTACTACTTCCCATCAGCAGGCAGGTGTTCAGCCATCTCCAGGAAAGCAGGGCTCCATCACGTGTAATGGTTATTTGGGAGAACAAATGCCATCACTCCAGATGTCCCCTACTTCCTTCTTCTTCCCCCTGTTTTTTATTGCTGAGTATGACATCGTATAATATGGAATATCCCTTCGGTCAGTTGGGGTCAGCTGTCCTAGCAGTGTTCCCTCCCAACTTCTTGAGCACCCCAGCCTACTTGCTGGTGGGGTGGTGTGAAAAACAAAAGGCCTTGACTCTGTGTAAGCACTGCTCAGCAATAAACTAGAGCATCCCTGTATTATCAGCACAAATCCCAAACATAGCCCCATACTAGCTACTATGAAGAACATTAACTCTACCCCAGCTAAAAGAGTAAAACAGGCACAGGAATAAGGACTTTAATGAACAGAACCACAATTACAAAATATTAATATGTATTTTATGTCCAAGTTCTGGAAAATACTCTAGGAAGTTTGCTGGGCTAGTCCCCACACAAAGCAGAAGAGCCTTCTGCATGGAAAGGTTCATGTTGAAGAACTTTGTTGAGAACTTTCCTGTGGGAGGGACCCTATACTGGAGCAGGGGAAGTATGTGTGAGGAGTCCTCACCCTGAGGAGGAAGGAGTAGCAGAAACATGTGATGAACCGACCATGACCTCCATTCCCCATCCCCCTGTGCTGCTTGGGGGGAGGAGATAAAGAAATCTGGGAGTAAAGTTGAGCCCAGGAAGAATGGAGGGGTGGGGGGAAGGGGTTTTTAAGATTTGATTTTATTTCTCATTATCCTACTTTGATTAGTAATAAATTAATTTTCCCCAAGCAGAGTGTTTTGCCTGTGACAGTAATTGGCAAATGATCTCTCCCTGTCCTTATCTTGACCCACCAATCTTTCATTGTCTTTTCTCTCCCTTACCCAGCTGAGGGGAGTGCTAGAGTAGCTTTGGCACATCTTTTTGCTGCCCAAGCATAACACTTCCTTTTAAAAATTGTGTATGAAAGGGCTATGGGAAGCATTTTCTAGAATATTGCTCAATATATTCAGTGATGTGGCCTGGAGTATTTTATGACCTGAAAGGAAGGAGAATTTACAGTACGTCAGAGTGATTTTGAGTAGAAAAATATGTCCAGATTTATGAGTGGCATGGCTGAATGATTCAAAACTCCGTGGAAAGATACAATGAGTTTAGGAATTGAGAGAAATCAGGTTTTTGACGAGTTCCCAGTGATGCTGTCAAACAATTTAACTGGAATGACAAATGGCAATATTTAGCCTCTATTTCAAAATGGGTCTTGTAAGTTCTTTTTGATATAGCATCACAGTACATTATTTGATTAATAGACCGAGTAACTTAACACCATTACTATATTAAAAAAAGCCAAACAGCAACATATTTAAACACCATCCCACATTCATGCAAATAGGCTGATCATGAATCACTATATAGATACTGGGCTGCCTTTACCTCTTCCCCAGAAAATGAGAAAAAGCTTCACACCACCTCCTGAGCTACTAAAATTCCAGTTTGTGGCAGCTTCTCACTAGAGTTTGCAGGGCAAGGAAAAAAAAAACACCCTGAAGTTTGCAAAATGTTTCAACTCCTACTGGACAAAAAAGTTAGACCTTGTTTGTACACACAGCAAGAGGCAGTGACCTATGTTTCCTGTCTCAGTCCATTTCTGTCTGTTCAAAGATGAGGTGACTGCAGTGACTTTTCATTTCCCAGCCTCCAAATAGCTACCAGCTAAAGAAATTCATGTTACAGTATGTAATTAAGGGGCAGACAGACTGACTGAATGATGGGTGCAATTAATGCTGGGGGGAAGGGAAACAGAACTAAATAAGGGCACTACATGATGAGAATATGTTTATCCATTACTTAATTTACAGTGTTCAAGCACTTAAAGGAAATGAATCATGACAGCCTTCATAAATCTTATGATAGCCACAGAACAGCCAGCCCTGTTAATTTTATCAAGTAAAAGGTAACATGTATTTGATCACAATCACACCTTCATACTGACCTGGAATTGGAGCAGTGTAATTACACCTCTGGGGTTTGGTACCTTAGGGGCTTGCAAAACAGGAAATAATTGATCTAATTGCCAAGTGAGAATAATGATTTTTGCAAAGCTATTCAGAACTGCTGTTCCTTCACAGCAGACCACAGTTCAATAGGAAATGTGCTACAATAATAAGTCTCTTACATAATCCTTCATGTGCTTGGGTGTGCAAAGAACAGAAGATACGATTAAATCTGATTCCTTTAGTTTTTGTATTAATTGCATTAAAGCAAATAGACAAATGGGAGGAAAATGGAATAGGCACAGATAGCGGAGTATTCTGCCACCATTGAACTTGATAGCAGAATTCCCACTAACATAGAGGGGATAGAAAGGATCCCCTCTTCCTGCAAGAGATCTTCAAATACAAGGACTACCTGAGATTTCAAAGTGTGTTTGAAGAGCAGCTAATGAAATTCTTTTTCCAAGAGCAAAAAGTTGTAAACAGCTGTAAAGCAGAAGAATTACCTCCAGCTTCATACTATTGGTAAGCACAGGAATGGGGAAAAGAGCTGTAAGGACATCTTAAAAACCTGAAATTGACTTATAGATTGAACGTAAACCAAGGGATGAAAACAGTGGGACAAATTTTATTTCAACTTGGAGATTAAATCTGACAACGCCAAATCCATTTTCCACAGCAAGGTTATGAGAATGAAAGAGCAAAGCCAGAACTTCTTTGTGCAGGCCAGTTTTATCTTTCACCAGAAAGAGAGGAGGAGCACATGAAAAGGGAACAATACATTCCTTCCAAGGGCAAGATGTGACAGAGTCTCCCCTATCGCAGCACCCTCAAAACTAGCCAGCTACAGTAAAAGGCTTTTACTATCCCATACCAGGTTAATTTCAATAAGTAGTTAGCACACCTTGCCCCAGCACAACTACCAAATCCCCACAAGCTTTCAACAGTTCATCTACTGTTCATGCTGTTTCTTCATACTCTTCAAGCCAGTCCACCCTACTGCTCACCTCTACTGTATCCATCTCTTTATTGCACCTACCTCCAGGGCACTTGCTTTCCACTCTCCCCTTCTTTTAAGTCTCTCACTATTAACTACTCCTCTCCCATACCCCTTAGAGCTATTTAACTACTTAGCAGGAACCAGCCACAGCTGCACCTTATCCACATCAGCCAACCCACCCCTCTGAAGCCAGCCTACAGCTATATATTGTTAATTAACGCAGTTTCATTCCTCTACACTCCCCCTTTCTATAGAGCTATATGTTTCTACAAACAATGATGATGATTAGGCTTGGCTCTGATCATGGCTTTTCAGTTTGTTTTTGGGAACACCTCAGGAGAGCGAGAGGGCTCCTAGCACAGCAACAGCTACGCAGATTGCTAGATTGCTCCTAAGTATGCACTGCTCATGTGCCTCTGAAGGGACTGTACTTGAGAAGCCAGAAACCTGGCAGGGGTTATGGGGCAGAGTAATTGCAGCACTGAGAAAGGTGATAGTTTAAAAGAAAATAACAATTTTATGTGCAAGCAAGCTGAGATACCTTATTTTTTGCTCACAAAAGGACAAAGCACCATCATTATAACTGAACCACAGAGCACATTTTCAGTAGCAACTCTGAATGGAAGAAGACTACCACCTTCCTGTTTTTAAACCAGACCCCACCTAATCATCCTTTTCACCAGCAGCCTGCCCTCCTTTTGCAGTTATTAATACACCCAGTTCACAATGCTACTCATTTATTATTTTAATAGACAAGTGTCCTGGTTTCAGCTGTGATAGAGTTAATTTTCTTCTTAGTAGCTGGTACAGCATTGTATTTTGGATTTGGTGTGAGAAAAATGTTGATAGGACACTGATAGTTTTGGTTGATGCTAGGTAATGTTTGTCCTAAGTCAAGGTCTTCCCAGTTTCTTGGGCCCTGCCAGCCAGAGGGCTGGAGGGGCACAGGAAACTGGGAGGGGATGCAGTGAGGGTAGCTGACCCAAACTAGCCAAAGAGGAGTATTCCATACCATATTATGTCATGCTGAGTATATAGGCTGGGGGAAGAAGAAGGAAGGGGGGGGACATCTGGCATTATGGCGTTTGTCTTCCCGAGTAACCGTTATGTGTGATGGAGCCCTGCTTTCCTGGGAATGGCTGAACACCTGCCTGCCCATGGAAAGTAGTGAATGAATCCCTTGTTTTGCTTTGCTTGCATGTGCGGCTTTTGCTTTACCTATTGAATTGTTCTTATCTCAACCCTTGAGTTTTACATTCTTTTCTGATTCTCTTCCCCATCCCTCTGGGTGAGGGGGGAGTGAGCAAGTGGCTGCATGGTAATTAGTTACCAGCTGGGATTAAACCACAACAAGTTATCATTGAGAGATAAATGAAAAGCAGGGGGAAAATACTGAAAAGAGCATGGATCTAACTCCAGTAAAAGAGAAGGGCTGTGTTAATTTGCCAGAAATTTCATTCTCTCCCCTCTTTCTCAAAACCATGTACAAATTAGAAAGAAAGAAAAATACTTGTTCCTAAGTTAATAGTAGAGAAAATATTTGTGTAACTTATTGGCACATAAATTAAGGTTGCCCTTGAGCAGCCTTAAACTCACACAACCTTCTTTTTTAACCAAACTGTCATAGTTTCTTAGATTTTCCTTTAATGCACAAACATCGTGGAAGAGTCACAAGATGCCAATGGCCTCTTCCCTGACTCTGACCACTGTTAAAGTTGCACAATGCTTAACTTCAACACCTAAAAGAGAAAAAGTTTGGTTATAACAGAGATGACAATAAAATGCCAAGCAAGTATGGTCTAAGCAGGGAAAAAGTAATAAATTAAACTGTTACAGATAAAAATCCTCCCCAAAAGAATGTCACATCCTCAGTGATAACAGTGATTATAACCTCAGTTTGTTCGCACTGGTGTAGCTCCACTGAAGTCGATAGATTCATGCTGATTTACATCTGCTAAACCTTTTATTTGTTGTTTTTATCTTCCCCCTGTCATCGCTTCTTACTATTTATTCAAATTAGTATTGGTTTCTGAAGGACAAAAGATGTAGTTTTCTAAAACAAGGATTGTCTTTCATGCAAAATCTCAGAGACTGTAAAACCCCATGACAGGTTAGTTCAGTTAAGCAGTCCTTTGCTGCTACTGATGTGCAGGAGCCAGAGACTTTGCAAAGCTTCTTAGCAGGCAAAAAAGTGGGACAAGGGTGGACCAGATCACCTTACCCTTAACTTTCCATTGCCCATATGCCTCCTTCCTGGGATGCTGCTGGGAAACAGAGGAGCATCATGGACTTGCCATACCAAACACTGAAGGTGCATGCTCAGTTTAGTCATTCTTTTTCAGTTGTTTCTGGTAGAGAAAAAAAAAAAGTACTTAATATCTTACTCTAACAGGAACTGTCAAGAGGGAAGCCTCTGACTGTTGATGCAGAAGGCTCAGACACAACTTATATGACCAATGTGATCAAGTTAGTGCCCCTTTATTAAGGGATACACAGCAATTTATACACTAGCACAAAGCACACACATTGCTTCTAGATTGCTAATAGGCTAAAGCTGCTTGTCTATTCACTTTCCTGCAGTCTATGATTGGTCATGGCGTGGTATCCATGCTCCTCGCCTACATTCTGTTTCGACATTCTATTTTCTTATTTTTCAGTCCAACTCCTTTATCTCTTTCCCATGTACAGTTCCTTAATAGTCCAACTCTCTTATCTCTCTGCCAGTACACAGTTTCTTTGTCTCTCTTGGCCTTGCATATGTCCTTCACAACAGCTGCAGCTTGTTACAGCTTTGGCCTGCTCAGCCTGCTATTACAACAAAGTTACTTGGTTTGGATTGCTCATAATATGCCCATTTTCTTCCAGCCACTCCACATCTGATAACCAAATAACAGATTATGCTGTTTCAAAAATGTGCATTTTTCCTTTATCTCTTCCATAATACGATGCTCATATTTTATCTATAATGTTTCAAAATGTTAATATCTAAATTAATTGAAATTTATCTGGAATGCTCTCATTAAAGTGCTTCACAAAAAGGAGGCAATAAAGTAAGGGTAATTAATTTGGGATCTTGTAAGGAACCAATTAACACCAAAAAACATTAAATTAAGCTGTTTCACTCTCTCTTGGTAAATTGTGTTTTCTTAAACCATGGTACTACTCTTTTGGAGACAAGGAATGGTTCTTCCATTTGTCAGGTCCTGCATGAGACCAGTCATCATCCTGGATTGCAGAATCCCTAGGACAACTGTTATATTAGATGCCTGTAAAAATGCCTTTAAATAATAGACCACTGTAATACTTCCCATGTAGTCCCTTCCCACTGACTCTAGTTTTCTTAATGAAATGTGTCTTTTAAAGTTCAAACAAAAAGCAAATTCTTATCCAAGTGATCCCTCCTTCCACTAAAGATAAGGGAGGGCAGTGGTGAGTGTAGTGTCCTTTCAGTCAGTGATGAGTGAGTGCAGAGTCTATAAATTCAGATAACTGAGCATAAATGTTGGTTAATTCAGGGTTATATGCTTGTCAAATAAACTGTCTGAATAAAAACATGGCAGGATGCTATGAGACCAAGGCAGGGAACCCAAGCAGCATCATATAGGTGACCTTGTCATTTAAGAATGAATAGAATAGAATGGAATAGAATAGAATAGAATAGAATAGAATAGAATAGAATAGAATAGAATAGAATAGAATAGAATAGAATTTAAGCTGAACTTGTATTTATAATGGCCCTTAACAAGCTGCCAGTCCCTAAGGAGAGCCTTTTTGTGGCTTTTCTCTGATGCTTTTGTGTTCACTTACCCAATGGCCACAAATCAGCCTTAGCTGAGTTGCAGTCAGTCCTAGGGCAGCTTGGGAAAATGAAGCTTCTTTCTGACTTTCTTGTGCTCTTGTTTTATCCCCCCTTTCTTTGCCTTTCACTGCCACACAAATCATAAAAAATTGCAAGTTGGGGGTCAAGCTGCATAAAACAAGTGGGCATCCATTTCCTCTTTGTTTCAGTGCAGAGCACAGATGGGAGGAGGGAAACTGCTGTTCCATGGAGATAATTGCCATTAGAGTAGAAAATCCAGAAGCATCCTGATGACACTGGGAAACGCGTTGGCAGGGGGTGTTTTTCAGTTAGTAGGAAATCCAAATGAAGTTCTTAATACCTGCTGAAAAATAATAGCAAACCACTCACTGAGTAGTTAAGCTCTGTTCCACTTTTCCCACCTTTTCCTATTAAATTAAAAAAAAAGCAAAAAAACCCAAACCAAAACCAACCAGAACAAACCCCAAAATCCCACCATTCTGAGGAACAGAAAAGAATCTGCAGGTTTGGACAGGCTGCAGCAGACTGGTACTCCCAAAACCTTGGGGCCAGCAGTGCACTGGTAAAGGAAGGAGTGATGGCTTGATCTTTCTCCATCATCCGTTCATGTCAACTGGTGGCCTGTTCCTGGACTCTGAGCAACTGAAGTGCAGAGTGAGACGTGTAAAGCCTACCTGGGATAAGGACTCTGGTATCAGCTGCACTTTCAGAGCTGTGTTCTCAGTGACTTTAAAATGCAGTGACAAAGAGCAAGTTTTTCTACTTGGCATGTTAAACTTGGGTTTAGGTTTGTTTCAGGACTGAGCTTGATCAGTGGCTATGATCCATCCCTCCAGACACGATATCTAAGAGGTCACTGTGGTGTAAACTTCAGCAGACTTTGGAGACAGCATTTTCTGTGTCTTGCAGACTCAAACCTGCTTCTTCATACAGTCTGGGTGGATATAAGGCAAAGCCAAGCACACCCCAACCCTGCAGAGTTTGAGCCCTGTCTGCAGCCATACTGTAGGCAGCAACTTGGACAGACAGCATGGGAGTTATGGACTGCAGGATCACTGACATGGTGATGCCATCTTCCCCAGCCCAGCTCACAGTGTGGTGCAGCATGATCTATGCTGCCTGATTCTCCTTGCTGACCTTGGCTGCACCCTATGCTCCAGCATCACCACCAAGGTGGCATACAATAGTGAGTATTTGCAGAAAGGCTTCTGCTCACTAGTTAAAATCCTTTAGGATATGTTCAGATTAGCTTGATTTGCATTGAAAGGTGCAATTTATGTAGTGACTGCAGTACTGGTTTGGGCTGTGACAGCTGTTGATATTTCACTAGTCTAAAATCCCAGTTGTAGAGGAGCTTAAACACTTTGGCAGCTGGTAGGTATCATGAGAAGTAGAGGTGAGGGGAGAAGGAGGAGACATAAAATACTCCTTTTCTTTCAAGTATTTTCTTACCCAACTTGTATGCAGTTACCCATAATGACTGGGCACATAGATGTCTCTACTTATTAGAATAAGATTCATTCAGATCTTTGAGGTGGGAGCTCAGATGATTTTTGTTAGCCATCAACATTTTTGTTTTTTCCCTCACTCTTGAGTATGCATGTTTCCTGTTTGGAAAGGAGCTGTTCCCTTTGAAAATTTTATTTGCTCTTGAATACTCAACATCACAAAAATAACTTTAATAACACAACTGATGTTGGGGTCGAGACAGAAAAAAAGCTAAGCATCACCTCAGTGTTGAAATGCAGAGGAAAGTAGATTTCCAGGTGAATCACATTTGGTTTCCCTCATTCTATGTGTGCAGCAACTTCTGCACAAGATTCTGTTTCCTTTTTTGCCACCGACACAAGCAAACAACTTTCTCACTCTGGTCCTATGTTCTAATTGCTGCTGCCACTGGGATAATAATCCATACCTACATTTGGGTACTGTGAAAAGCATTTAACATCGCAAAGTTCTTTGACATCTTAGATGAAAGGACATTTAGAAGTGAAAAGTGGTTTATTACCATTGCTATTGACTCATTTGAGAAGCAAACCTCAGCCTGACAAGACTGCTAAACAAACACCACCCCACACTTGAGAGGCAGCAAAGCCCAAATCAGTTAGGGAAACCACTTACCTCTACAAACTTTGGGAACTGAATAAACTGCTAAGATCTAAATTCCACCTTTGGTTGTTAACAAGCCTAGTAAAGTGATGAAAGGCTTCTTTTCTGTTCCTTTTTTTACTTAAGTAGAGTTTTTTTCGTGGTCGAGATTGTTCCCTTTTCAGCCCATTTTTTTCTGTGTATTACTTATAACATGTTTTTTAAAAAGAAAATGAATGGAAGCAGCTAATCATAATGATCTACTTGCATAACAGTGTACCCAAAATAAGGAGCTGACTATGGAGCCTTTTCATCGACTTTGGTGTGTCCAGTGATGTCTAGTCTCATGTTTGTTTCTTGAACCACACTTTGCTCACAGGTAAGGCATCTTCTGTTTGAAAAGATGCATGAGAAAGTTGCTTCTCTCCTTTCTAGCTCTCATTCCACAGTTTTATACAAAATTCACTTTCTGATTCTTTACCTTATTCTGATATAGCAGCCAGCAGATTGAGGAAAACTAGTGGCTATTTATTTATTTTAATTATAACTTGGACTAGCCAAGGACCAGCTATCTGATCTTAACTGTTGGCAGAAAACTAGTTCCTGCCCTGTGGGAGCATGAGGTTCACCCTGCAGCCAGCCTGCCCTGGCTCAGTGGGACTGAGCTGCTGCTCAGTCTGGGGAGGGCATGCACAAGCATCTCACAAAAGAGAGGAAGGGGATGCATGCAAAACCTTTGAGAACTACTGGTCTACAAGACACTTCATTTGTGACCTATATTACATCTGACATCAGATATTCACGGTTTAAAAAATATGCCTGTTAATTGCTATTCACAGACACAACTATCTAATGAAACGAGAGCAACAGTTCTCTTGATTTGTTTTATCTATCAGTAAGGCATTAGAGATCTATTACAGCCAAGGAATAAAGACACAAACAGGTTCATCCTGCTACACACTGAACTGGATACTTCAGTCTATTATCTGGTTTTGGCTTTTGTCTTGATGAGAGTGATCTATTTACTAATGGAGATAAATGGAAGCAGAATTAGGTCTCTTAAATCAGGTTGGCTATTGTGGATTTTTACACCCCATTATCATATCAGTATTCATAGCCTCTACTTTAATTTCCAAATTCAGCTTGAAAATATTTTAAAGCCAGGAAGGGAAGTGTATCATGCATGGAGCATTCATATGCAGAAAGTATTTGTCCTAAATAATCTAGATTAATTTTCTTTTCACATGATAAGTCATACTCAGGACCAAATGCAGGACTTATGGCTTTGCAGCAAATTACCCTGCTGTTTCTCAAAACAAAACCAATTGATAGGTTTTATTTTGCTGATTATAAAATGCAAAATGGTCTGTAGACGGGCTACTGGAGAATGTAAAGATTTTACTATTGAGATGCTGGACTTTGACTTATTTTCTAAAGAAAAAGAAGTTTGGAGCTTTTAGCAGCTGAAGTAAAAGATTGTCTTATTCATTATTCTTGGGTATGCCTAGAGAGGGATCACAAAAAAGCAGTCTTTCAATAGCAGGTCTTGTCAGGGATTTAAAGACTGACAACAGTTTGAAAGTGGAACCTTTATCAGCACTGTAGGGAATACCACTCAGCAAATTACATGAGGAAATTTCCCAAGGCTGCAGGATCCACCGGTCATCTGGAGGAGGTGTTTGAAGCTTTATCTATTGTCCTGGTTTCAGCTAGGATAGAGTTAGTTTTCTTCTTAGTAGCTGGCACAGTGCTGTGTTTTGGATTCAGTGTAAGAACAATGTTAATAGGACACTGATGTGTTTGGTTGATGCTAGGTAATGTTTATACTAAGTCAAGGACTTTTCAGTTTCTCAGGCCTGGCCAGCGAGAGGGCTGGAGGAGCATGAGAAACTGGGAAGGGACACAGCCAGGACAGGTGACTCAAACTAGCCAGGGAGGTATTCCATACCATATTATGTCATGCTGAGTATATAGGCTGGGGGAAGAAGAAGGAAGGTGGGGACATCCAGCATTATGGTGTTTGTCTTCCTGAGTAACCGTTACGCGTGATGGAGCCCTGCTTTCCTGGAGATGGCTGAACATTTGCCTACTGATGGGAAGTAGTGAATGAATTTCCTTGTTTTGCTTTGCTTGCGTGCATGGCTTTTGCTTTACCTATGACACTGTCGTTATCTCAAACCACAAGTTTTCTCCCTTTTACTTTTCTGATCCTCTCCCCCATCCCACTGTGGGGGGAGTGAGTGAGCAGCTGCATGGGACTTAGTCACCGGATGGGGTTAAAACATGACATCTATTTAATAAAAAAATTCAACATGCCCTTTTCACTTATTAAAGCCCAATGAAAGGGCACTATCAAAACCAGATTTTCTGATAATAGATAGGGACAGGTGGCTTCCAGTAGTGAAAAGCATCTTGGAAATATTAAGAAGGTAAACCTGATGGGCTTACAGTTATTGATTTTTGGAGTATTTTAGAGTGATGTTGCCTTTTTGTGCATTTATCATGCACTGACATAATATTAATCACAGAGCTGCTGGAACAAGTACTCTTCAACACCTTCCTGCATCAAACCCCATTCAAGTTCAATTTGTCCTGTCTGTTTCATTGCACAAGGCAGCTTTCAGATTGGTACACTTCCAGTCAGTAGCTATTGTCTAGACTGGTCAAATAAACTTCATAATCAGTTTTAAAATCCTGACTTGAAAAAGGAATTAAGATAAATAAGCAGGCCTGCTGATTTCCACCAGGCAAGGTTGCATAAGAGATCTAATCAAGATAAAACTTTCTAGGTAGTAAATTCTGGAAGCAATTAATGTCTGTGGCCAAATTAATTTTTCACACAAAAGCAATTATAGACCTGATTTTGCACACCATCAAATGAATATCAGGTGGTACTGGGCCAGGAAGGGAGAATGGGGACAGTGCTAGTGACAGAGGTAGGTAAGCCCAGAGACTTCTACCACACATGCCTATGGGAGCATGGACTTTCAGCTTGAAACCTGAGTTTGTGAGGGAATCAAAGAGCCATAGAAATGTTGGTTGGACCTCTGGGGGGGTCTCTAGTCCAATCTCCTGCTCAAAGAGGCCTATCACCAGCACTAGATCAGGCCAACTATAACTTTATCTAGCCAAGTGGTACAAACCTTCAAGGGTGGTGATTTGAACACCTCCCTGGGGAACCCACTCTCCAGTGCTGCATTGACCTCCTGGTGAAAAAGCTTTTCTTAATGTCCACCCTGAACAACCTGTGCTGCAGCTTTCTGCTGTTGCCCCTTGTTGTATCACCTGCCACAGCTAAAAAGAGTTTGGCTCCATAGTCTTAGTAACTCCCCTTTAAGAAGGTGTAGGCTGCTATAAAATCAGCCCTTCACCTCCTTCTCATCAGATTAAACAAGTCCAGCTCCTTCAGCTCTCCTTACAGGTCCTGTGCTTTAGGTCCCAACATCTTGGAGCCCTCTATTGGATTTTCTCCAGTTTCTTTACATCTCCCTTGAGCAGGAGGCCCAAAACTGAACTCAGTTGTGTAGTTATGGCCTCACCAGCATTGGGGCAAAGGAGGAAAATTACTTCTCTCAGTCTACTGGCCAAATTCTTCCCAATGCAGCCCAGCACATAGGTTGCCTTATTCATGACAGGAGCACAGCTGGCTACTGTTCACCCTGGCATCCACTGTAACTTCTGGGTTCTTTCCAGCCAGGTTCCATTCAGCCTGTCACTGTCCAGCCTGTACCGACATATCAGATTATTCCACCCCAGCTCCAGAGCTTCATGCTTCTCCTTGCTGAACTTCATGAGGATGTAGTAAACCCAGTTGGTACATTTATCCAGGTCTTTCTGGACTGAAGGTCTGTCTTTCACTATGTCAGCCGTGCTCCAGGTCTAGTATCATCTCCAATTTGAAGAGGGTATGCTCAGTGTCAATTTCCAGGACACTAAAAAAGACATTGAATAATATGGGTCCCAATATCAACCTTCAGGGTACCCTGCTTGCAACAGGCTGCCAAACAGGCACTAGCTGTTGGTTGTTATCCTTTGGTAAGGACGAATAGCCACTGGACATACTAAATGTAGACAACACATCTCACAGAGATGGAAGCAGCACTGCGAAGAGGGTCCCCCATGGAGAGTCAGCCAAGTCACGAAAATCACACCAATATGGCTACATGCCGTGCTCACTTTATTAAACAAACAGGTCATATTTATAACTTAAACCAACCGCTCACACGACTTTACACACAGGTGATTGGATAAAAGTTTCTGGTCACGCAGGCGTCCGTGTCGCTGATTGGTGGGCATGCTGCAGGTGCTTGATCAGAGTGTGCCGATGAGAGTGTGTAGATTCTGCGGTTCCCAGGACTTGCTCTGCACCTGGCTTCTTGTTTGTGCAGAGCTTGTTTTCTTTCTCACCCTGCTTGTTCCAAGGACAATTTAAAATTGCTCTGCAGCTTCAACTAACAGGCCTGAGTTGTCCAACCCGGACAATGGTAACATATGTCCTCGGTCCTTTAAAAATCCCTCTACAGCACTGTCATAGAGCAGACCTCACCTAAGCTGGCTTTTAGCAGCAGGTTTGGGAAGTAGCTATGATTTCAGCAGTTGCTCTGCAGAGACAAACCAAAACTCTGCAACATAGCTTGGTTGAAATGTGTGCTGAGGCGCTGAGGCAGGGCGTTCTCCTTTAAGATTAAATATTCTGAGCTAGAGGGAAATAACAAATACCTTCACCCCCAGCAATAGCTGCATTTTTCATTTCAGCAAAACTAACAGAGAGAGATGGAATGACACATTCACTGGCTGAGAACGGATGGGTGGGGGAGCTCAGAGGAAGGGACCATGTCATGGTTTAACCCCAGCAGGCAGCTAAGCACCACACAGCCACTCGCCCACTTCCCCCCCACAATGGGATGAGGAGAGAATTGGAAGGGTAAAAGTGAGAAAACTCGTGGGTTGAGATAAAGACAGTTTAATAGGTAAAGCAAAAGCTGTGCATGCAAGCAAAGCAAAGCAAATAATTTATTCACTACTTCCCATTGGCAGGCAGATGTTTAGCCATCTCCAAGAAAGCAGGGTTCCATCACATTACTTGGGAAGACAAACACCATAACTCCTAATGTCCCCCCTTTCTCCTTCTTCCCCCAGCTTTTATTGCTGAGCACAATGTCATATGGTATGGAATATACCTTTGGCCAGGTGGGGACAGCTGTCCCAGCCGTATCCCCTCCCAACTTCTTGAGCACCCCAGCCTACTTGCTGGCAGGACTGTGTGAGAAGCAGAAAAGGCCTTGACTCTGTGAAAGCACTGCTCAGCAGTAACCAGAACATCCCTGTATTATCAACGCTGTCTCCAGCACAAATCCCAAACATAGCCCCATACTAGCTACCATGAAGAAAATTAATCCCATCCCAGACAAACCCAGTACAGACCAATATGAATTCCTCTCAGACATCTACCTATGAGCATCAGTGTCTCAATCTGTCCAGCTCTTGTGTTAGAGACTGTCAGCAAAGAGTTAGGAAACAGAAATGAAACAGTGGAGAGTGTAATCATAAGATGAATCTACACGTTTTCCACTTCACCAAAATTCTTCCTAATCCTACACTTCCCTGGGTATTAGCTAGCCTAACCCAAGTATTTGCTAACCCACTGAAGCAGCCCAAAGCAACCCTTGATTTTTTCTAGCTTCTTTCAGAAATGGAAGAAGGACCCATGGGGTTATGTACAGCTGGTCCTAAATGCCTAAATGTCCTTCTGAAGATGCATTTTCATGGAAAATGGTTTTTGTTAAATATAGTTCTTCCAAGCAAAATGTCTGCTATATTATAGAACATCTTCGATCTCCCTTGTTGCATTGTAACTTTGATCCCATCACACCAGCTCATTTCCTCCAGGGAAGAGTGCAGCACAACACAGAAAATAGAGTGCGGCAGGAGACTACAGGCTGTAAAAGAAAAGGGGAATACAAGATTCATTTCTAAGACAAATATTTTAATATCAGCCAAAAAAATGTTGGTGTGCACATTTCTCAAAAAGAAAAAAAAAGAAAAAGAAAAAGAGAATAGTAAATTATTTTCTCTGGGTACTTTTTCTTTTTATTAACTGCAGAATTAACACTAATTCATCATTAATTCCTGGAATTTCCCTAAATGTTTGCCAGGTTTTTCATAAGCTTTAATTATATAGTACATGCTAGGACCCAAAACTTTTTGCAGTAGAAGGATTTACTGAAGCAAGTTCCAAAGCCCTTCCATGTACCAGTACTTGCTTATCATTAATAAAAGCACTACCAATCAAATACGTTATTGCACCATTTCTTGTAGAGGGATTTTTAAAGGACCGAGGACATATGTTACCATTGTCCGGGTTGGACAACCCAGGCCTGTTAGTTGAAGCTGCAGAGCAATTTTAAATTGTCCTGGGAACAAGCAGGGTGAGAAAGAAAACAAGCTCTGCACAAACAAGTAGCCAGGTGCAGAGCAAGTCCTGGGAACCGCAGAATCAACACACTCTCATCGGCACACTCTGATCAGGCACCTGCAGCATGCCCACCAATCAGCGACACGGACGCCCGCGTGACCAGAAACTTTTATCCAATCACCTGTGTGTAAAGTCGTGTGAGCGGTTGGTTTGTTATAAATATGACCTGTTTGTTTAATAAAGTGAGCACGGCATGTAGCCATATTGGTGTGATTGTCGTGACTTGGCCAGCTCTCCACGGGGGACCCTCTTCGTCTGGCGCCCGAACAGGGATCCATTTATTCGCTTAAATGCAGTTTGCTTAAATGCTGTTCGCTTAAATGCGGAAGTCTCTGTGCATCGGACCCGAAGGGAAGTTGTCCGTTTAGGGAGCTGGAGGTCGGAGGCAGGCGGAACCTGGAAGGCGAAAAGCGGAGTCCAGAGTTCGGTGTAGAGCTGCAGATGGCACCCCCACCAAGGTAAGACCACAATGATTAAAACGCGGCAGGGCTCTGATTTAAAGAATCAGTCAGCAATATGCAGGCGAGTGTAGGTTATCTTTATTCAGCAGTGCTGGGTGCATGGGGGATCGCTCCACCAAAGTCACGCACACCGAGGGGACCTTTCAGTCCCTCCTTTATACAAGCTACTCATACCTATTCAATAGTTTTCCAAGAAATTGTTTACATATTCATTACAATTCTGAGAATTCATTTACATATCTCGTGCCTGCGCAATGTCCTTGAGAAGTTGTCTCTGCACAGACACTATTTCTTAGCGGCCATGTTTAAACTCTCCATCTTCATCACGTTGCATGTACAACAGGAATCTAAGACCAAATGTCCCTTCTAAAGATAACCAACCCAAGGACTTAGCAGTCTGTACATCTGTCATGTAGCAATAAGGGTCCTTAGACATTTCCCGACTTTAACTAAACATAGATGCATCATCCTTTAGATAAGTGGTACAGCATTCACTATTCAGCTCTCCGCTGATATCCTCTATGAAAGAGGGGGGAGCAATAAGGAAGACCGTGACGAAAAAAAAAACCCAAAAAAAAAAACCCGCGGCAGGGCTCTCCACTGATACCCTGTCTATGAGAGGGGGGAGCGCTAAGGAAGACCGCGATGGAATTAGATGCAGCAAGTAAACTTTTAACTAGTATCCTCTTTAAGAGAAGTGAGAGCACTAAAGAAACAGAAGTGGAGGCTTTAGTTCTCTGGGCACGAAAAAAGGATAAGATTCCCGAGCCCACATTATTGTTTAGCATTATGGAATGGAGAGAAGTGGGAAATTGCCTCTGGGATACTACGATCGAGGGAGGTAAAGAAGGAAAAGAAGCTAAAGCGTTAGAAGCTACGTGGAGGTCTATAATTAACACTCTGGAAACTATGAAGGCGGAAAAAAAAGTAGCAGCAGCAGCTATAGAAGCATTGGGAGGAGATGTGGTAGAAAAGCCAATAGAGCAGAAGGGTGATTCACCTAAGCCTTCTCTCTTGGCTACAATTTTCAGAGTTGGGCATACTCGTCCTATGAAGGGTATGTCAGCCTCTGCGTGTTCAACAGTGCAGGAGTTTTTAGATAAGACAGCAGACAAAGAGGAAGTTACTCCTCAGGGGTCTGTTGTAACTGAGCTGAAACCGGAAAAGGCTGTTGAGCCTTCCCAGGAAGGAGGAGCAGCGAGTCATGCTGCACCAGTTGGAGCTGTGGGTGGAGCAAGACCAAAAAGGAGGGTGGCTACAGCTCATAGGTCAAATCAAGGTGGGGCAAAAGCACCATCCGATGTCGTATCCTCCTCTTCCTGAAACATCGTCGGACGAATTTGAGGAGGAAGGCGGGGAGAAGCTTTGTGATAACAATACAGAGAAATCTTTACAGGAGGTAATAGATAAATTAAGAAACCTGGAAAAGTGAGTTGAAATGAACCTGCCTACTACTTCAGTACCCGTAGTTCCTCCAGTTAGCCCAACTACCCCACCAACGCTGAACTTGAGAAAAGATCCAATTCTACAGCGTTGGTCTGGTATTGTTCATGATGCTATTTTGGAGGGTGACTGGCAGGTGACCAGCTCGTTAGCTTGTCCAGTAGTGGTTAATAACCTTGGTGCACAATGGGAGCCGCATGATTGGAAAATATTGCAATAGGCAAAGCAAATGATCACTACCCATGGTCTGCGTTCAGAGGCTGCACGACAGATCATACAGTTTATTACATGATTTGCGGAAGGTTAATGATCAGGTGTTGGCGATGGAAGCGTTGCAACCTGGTCTTCCAACTCCTATGATGATCCCTCAGAATTGGCAAATTGTTGTGATAGACTTTAAAGACTTTTTTTTTCACGATTCTCTTACAACCTGATGACACACAAAGAGACTCACTAACGATGATTTGCAACCGTTCCGATCCTGGTTGCCTGGCACCGAAGCCAAATAGTCCTCGAAACTTGTTCACCAGAACAGCGGGCTGCCCTAGAAGTTGTGTCCCACAAGATTCAGACTGGCTGGTGTGGTCACCAAATGGCGAATCATCCGTTATCTTTTTTGGTTTGTAATGTTGACACTTCACCTTTTGACCTTATTTTGCAATGGCAAAAGAAAAAGGGGGAAATACGGCGATCGTTTTAGAGTGGTTGTTTTTGCCATTGCAACCCAGACATCGTATTTTAAGTTGTCCTGAAACAGTAGCGGCCTTGGTGAGAAAAGGAAGAGACAGGTTTGTTGGAATTGATGGGACTGAACTGGCAGATATCAGTATTCCAGTCCATGGTGAGGATTATGAGGGGCTCCTGAGACATTCAACAGCCATAAAGGAAGCCTTGATGGGTTATACAGGTGTTGTTCACAACAACCAGCCAAAAGGACCTCTCTGGAAGATGTTAGAGCATTACCAGTGGATTGCAAGACCGTTATGCTCAAAAAGACCAGTTGAAGGGCCAACGGTGTTCACAGATGCAGGACAAAAGATGAAGAAGGCTGCGTGTGTTTGGCAATCCAATAATCAGTGGCAGAAACACGTGATCACCGGTGAACCACGGGACAACCTTCAAACCTTAGAACTGAAAGCAGTGTGTTGGGCATTGGGAAGCTGGAACAATACACCTGTAAACATAGTATCAGACTCATTGTACGTAGTTGGTGTAGTACAGCGCATTGAAGATGCCTTGTTGAGAGAGACAAAGAACCAACATCTTGGTGACATGTTTATACAACTGCGTAGCACTCTTCGACAGAGAAAACGTGAAATTGGTATTATGCATATTAGAAGTCATCAGTGGACCATTGGTTTGGGCGAAGGTAATGCTAGAGCTGATGAAGCAGTCAGCTGTCTGGCAATAACTCCTCCAACAAATAACTTTGAAGAAGCTCGTAACAGCCACGAGATGTTTCATCAGAATGCAAAGTCTTTACATCGACAGTATCAAATACTAATAGCAGATGCAAAGGGTATTGTCTGCTCCTGTCCTCCATGTAGTCATCATGGACCTGGTTTAGGGGTGGGCACTAACCCAAAAGGTCTGAAGGCACTTCAGGTTTGGCAAATGGATGTAACACATGTACCTGACTTTGGGAAGCTTAAGTATGTGCATGTCACAATTGACACCTATTCTCATTTTATATGGGCCACGGCACAAACCGGTGAAAAGGCATTACATGTGGAGAGACACTTAATGTCTTGTTTTGCTGTCATGGGAGTACCTGTAGAAATTAAGACAGGCAATGGCACAGCGTATAGTAGTCAACGAGTCGCTAGGTTTAGGACAACATGGGGAATTAAACACGTTAAAGGGATTCCTCACTCCCCAACGGGGCAAGCAGTTGTTGAAAGGGCAAACCGTACCCTGAAAGAATTATCTTCAGAGACAGAAAGTATCGCAGGGCATAGATGTAACTAAACAGTTGACTAAGGTGTTGTTTACCTTAAACTATCTCTCCCTTATGGAGGATAGAGAGGGACCACCTGTTGTTATACATCACCAAACAGCGCGAGGGAACCAAACAACTACAGTTCCTGGTTTGAATGTTTTGTATAAAAATATGGCTTCAGGTGTATGGGAAGGACCCAATCCGGTGTTATTTATCAGTTGAGGTTTTTTTTGTATCTCCACAGATAAAGGACCTATATGGGTCCCTAGCAAGTTTGTGCGACCTGTATGTCAAGATCAGAAGATGGAAGAGAAGACTCAGAGCAAGCAGACAGAATAAACTGTCTATGTTGTAAGGGATGTAAACCGTTGGTATTGTGCCAATGTATGCTATGTGGGGTAAAACAGTACTGTAAGCCAAAGTTTAAATGTAAATGGTGTAAAAAGTGTATGTGTTTGATTAGTAACCGGGCATGAAGCAAGAGAAAGCATACAGCTAGTGCAATACCATGCTGATTGGAGACAGTATACATCATCAGAATCTGTGAAAGCACAGATTTGTGGGGTGGAATGTAAAAAAAAAAAAAAAAAAAAAAAGAGAGAGAGAGAGAAAGAGAAGAAATTGTGGAAATTGTAGGAGTAAACATGTTTGAGTGGTGGACTTGGTTCTTGGTTTACGGTCTTGATGAATTTTTTACCCATTGGCGAAAGTATTTTTGACATCTTGCCTAGGACAAAAATATGGGTGAGATGGGCAAATATCATGGGAATAGCAGACTTTTGTTGAAGTCTGCAACAGGCAGACGACCCCTTTAGAACTTTTTTAATTGGTATTCCCCTGCAAGAGGATGAAACAAATTTTGATGGTTCTTGGAATGTTAAAGCATTGAATCTGATTTCCAATCAGAATGGTACATGTATGAGTCCAAATGGCAGCATTAAATGCTAAGAATATCCAAAGGTTAGCATGTTGGGGAGAGAAACAATTTAATCTTACATCACAGATTTTAAGTTCGTTATTGCTTGATGTAGGTAGTGTTAGGCATGCTACGTTACAAAATAGGGCTGCAATAAATTTTTGTTATTAGCACATGGACACGGGTGTGAGGAATTTGAAGGGATGTGTTGTATGAACCTTTCCGATCATTCCATATCTATGCACAAGAAGTTGTCACAACTGGAGGGAAACCTGAAGCATATTCTTGCTGATGATCATCCCTTTGATGAATGGTTGAGACGATTGGGGATAACAGGTTGGTTAAAGACGTTATTGATGGAAGGAATACGCTTTGTTATAATCGTTGTTGTAATGTTTTTAATTTTTGGCTGTTAATTTTCTTGTTTGAAGAAAGGTTTAACAACTATTGTGAAACAGACATGGGTTGTCCAAAAAGAAAAAGGGAGATAAGTAGAGGGATTTTTAAAGGACCGAGGACATATGTTACCATTGTCCGGGTTGGACAACCCAGGCCTGTCAGTTGAAGCTGCAGAGCAATTTTAAATTGTCCTGGGAACAAGCAGGGTGAGAAAGAAAACAAGCTCTGCACAAACAAGTAGCCAGGTGCAGAGCAAGTCCTGGGAACCGCAGAATCTACACACTCTCATCGGCACACTCTGATCAGGCACCTGCAGCATGCCCACCAATCAGCGACACGGATGCCCGCGTGACCAGAAACTTTTATCCAATCACCTGTGTGTAAAGTCATGTGAGTGGTTGGTTTGTTATAAATATGACCTGTTTGTTTAATAAAGTGAACACGGCATGTAGCCATATTGGTGTGATTGTCGTGACTTGGCCAACTCTCCACAGGGGACCCTCTTCGATTTCCTATATCAGTTCTTACAGAGTAGTATAAAGTAAGTCATAACAAAGCAGATTGTAATTATCTAGAGCACTTCCATTAGCATACAAATAGAAAAAAAAAAAAGACAAAGGAGACCTAGGGTAACTGTAGTTCCTCAGGCATCACTGACTTTGAGAAGGATTTCACCAGATCATCTAGTGAATAAAGGTTTTCTTCCAGGAAGGAGTAGTTAGAAAAACTGTGAGTGGATGGTTTTCAAACTTTGAAGCTCTCTGGATATTTTGTCACAGATCACAGAGGACTTGGACTTGCATTCCATGAACCGCAGAAACACAGGCAGTAGCTGTGAGCTCTGTAGCTGTTTTCCATGGATATTTACCCATGCAGGTTACTCTTATTTTCAAGGGTGTGGGGATGTGAAACCTCAACCTTTCAACTGTTTATGAATTTCTGACTGAGGACTTCACAGCAGTGTGATTGAAACTGCTTTTGGAGGCAGTAGCGGGACTGGCTCTTTGGGAAGAGGACTGTGAGAAAAATTTTGAGAGCTGGAGTGAGTGCTGGGGCAAGTCAGAGAGGTTCCTAGGGGCAAGGGGGGAAATAAGAGTAGTTGTGATCTGGGACATGTGATGACATGGGAAAAGCTAGGACAGGTCAGTGACAGTGTCAGGAAAGGGCTCTGCACTGGATGGGAAGCTGGCCCAAAGTGATCAGTGTGGCTCAGAGAGTGCAGGGGAGCTGGGGTATCCATCTTCCTCCCTTTAGCATCCTTTTCCCTCCCAGGCCCCAGCAAGCTCCAAGGGACAAAACCCAACCACTCTCAGAGTGAACTGAACAAACTCACACACAGATGGCACATGGAGCTCTACTTAGCGATTTCCTAGCTCACAAGGAAACAACCAACAGTATGAAAAATTCAGACAAGTGTTCGCTATTTTGTTTCACTAAACAAGCTATTCAGATACGAGGGGTGGGGGGGGTGGGGGTGTGAAAGGAGAAAAAAACCAACCCAAACCATGTCTGTCATAGAAAAAGCTGTCTTTAGTCAAAGAAATATGGGTTTGAACTCCAGACACACTTGAAAATATTGCAGTCTCCTGGAGCAGAGGTGCCAGAAGGGAGAGACACAAAATTTATTGAACAAACTGTGTGCTGTGATTCAGATTGGGAAGTTAATGCACTGTGTACTCACTTATGCAGCTTCTCTATCTCTCTAAATGCAGGGAAGTAACATGTACCATGACAGGGTATACACTATTTTGTTCTGAGCCTTTCTCAAAGCATCATGCAAAGCTGAATTAATTCTTACATACAAAATATTTCTGAGGTAGCCCAGCCAGTGATATTTTCCCTATTTAACAAGAGAAGAAAGTGATTCTGGGTACTGAATTTATATATAGAAATTTCCATAATCTCACTGAGAAACAGCAGATTCCCTAAGCACATGCCCGGGTTACTGAGAAGCCAGGCAGTACAGGTCAGAGTCCTGGTGCAACATCAGAGGGGTCTGTCACGTAGGGGTGGTTCATTTTCGAAGGGATTTGTACCAGTGGGAAGCATTAGCCCTGGGCTCCAGGACAAATTCCAAGTGGCCATTTGGGCTGTGCCTGGGTATGGCACCAAACTCCCTTGCTGCTTCAGTTACTCAGTGTGGTCTTTGCCTCCCGTCCCTGACAGAGCAGTGTGTCAGGGCACCACTGAGCAGCTCTGCACTGCTCCCAAGAGGTGACATGCTTTCAGTGGTGTGTGAAGCGCCCCTGTTAGCAAGAAGAGTTTATAATCTGGTTGTAAAGAATGTAAAACACTTTTGGATTCTTCTGGATGAATGACAAATAAATGACAACAGTAAAGTTATTAACTGGCTGACATAACTGGCTCATTCAGACTCCCAGCTCTGCTCAGTATCTGCATGATCTCACCTCTGCTTGGGAGACAAAGTTTTTACTTATTGGTTGGCCAAATCTGAAAATAATAATAATAAAAAAATTCTGGCAAGAGGAGTGAGCAATGACAGCAGTCTGGGCAGGACAGTCCACTGGCCAGCTTTTTCAGCTCAGGAGGTGACTTCAGCTGGAATTAGCAGAGGGAATACTGCTCAGAAACCGGGCTGAGCAAATGGTGATCCACAGGAAGAGCACCAGCCTTCCCTCTTGCACCCTGAGTGGGAAAGGGGACACAAATAGAGCTCTCAGATTTCAGTGAATGGGAATGGCTGACTAAACAAAATGCTTGTCTTACCTTCCACCATGGGCAGGAGCAATTGCATACAGTCTTCCAAGCAAAGGCTTGCTCAACACAGGATGGATTTCAAATTAAGCATTGTCGCATGCTAGTCCAAGACCAGAGTGAGGTTCTGCTTGTATTCTCGGGAACAGAATTAAGACTCAAAACGAAGTCAAGAGCCAAGGAACTTTGTTTGCTTGACCACAGGTTTGCAAATGCAAAGGAGAGAGCAAGAGAGAAAGTCAGAAAGGAAGGAAAGAAAGAAGGAAAGAATGAAAGAGCTTACAGCAATAGCTACCACCCCAGAGCTGCAGCATCCCAACAGTCCGATTCTTTTCCAAGTCCAGTTGGGGAACGTTCTGTCTGATGTTGGTTGGTTCCGTTCTTTTATAGGGTTTTCACGAGCTGTTCTGCTTAACCACACCTTCCACCTGGCAGTGGTGTGCATGCCCAATACCATCAGGTGGTCCTCAGAGGTCGGGGTCTGGGTGCATGCACAGGGGTTTGGTTAAGTTTCTCAGGATTAGCTCCCCCTGTTGCTCCATGATGTCAGTCAGTGGGTTCCCTGCCTTAACAATGTTGAGATAAACCTCTGCTGTAGCAGTGGTGTTGGCTTCCTGCCTTAACAATGTTGAGATAAACATTTGTTGTGGTGATGGTGTGAGTTTCCTGCCATAGCAATGTTGAGACAAACATCAGCTGTGGTGATGGTGGTTCTCACCAATGCAGTCTCTTACAAGCATGGTGTAAGAGAGAACTAGTATATTGCTAATTTCCCTAATTTACAGCTACAGCTGCATTCTTGTGCTTACATTTCACATGACGGTGTTTTATCATGAGGCCTAGGAGATTGCCAAAGCAATCTGAACACAAAGAGCAAATAACCAGCTAGGCCTCATGATAGCGATCACCAAAACGAAAATAACTCATTAAATGTGAAGAAAGATGATTTTAAAACCCATGACATGAGTGCAGAGATGATAACCTCACTGTCAATGAGCACTGAGCTCTGGACATCACCGTGCAGCTCTGGAGCTGATGAACAACTTGTGCTTGCTGGACTCCACGGGTCCTCAAGGGGTAGCTGGGTGCTGTGACACCCAATGTGGTGGCCCAATGTGGGCCTTCAGCTACCACACAAGCTCAGGCTGCATCTCCATGCCCAGCTGAAGGCAGGGTGGGAACCCTTGAAGGTGAACATGATGAGCAGGAAACAAGAAAGCATGTGAAATTAATCAGTTCCAGTGAACTGGCATTTTCTCATTAAAATGTGTTCAGTCAGGCCCATGGAATGAGGAATGGCTGCCATGCCTAAAATTATATTCTGGTTCTCACACAACTGGTGTATTCAGGAAATGAAACTAGATAATGGGTACTTCCAGCTTCTATATGAATTCCTGGCACTTGTTTACATTTGTGGCAGGCCTGGATGGTTTCTATACTTCATTAGGAAGCAAGAATCAGCTCTACAATTTTCAGACACCCATGTTAAAAAATGCTTTACAAATGCTTAGTTGTGAAAATATCAATAAGGTTTTGTTTTGAAAATGTCATGGTTTAATCCTGGCCAGCAACCAAATACCACACAGCCGCTTGCTCACTCCCCCTCACCCAGAGGGATGGGGAGGAGAATTGGAAAGGAATGCAAAACTCAAGAGTTGAGATAAGCAACTGCCACGAATGCAAGCAAAGCAAAGCAAGGAATTCATTCACTACTTTCCATCAGCATTCGGCCATCCCTAGGAAAGCAGGGCTCCATCACACATAACGGTTACTTGGGAAGACAAATGCCATAATGCTGTATGTCCTCCCCTTCCCTTCTTCTTCCCCCAGTTTTTATACTCAGCATGATGTCATATGGTTTGGAATACCTCTATGGCTAGTTTGGGTCAGCTGTCCTGGCTGTGTCCCCTCCCAATTTCCCATGCCCCTTCAGCCCTCTCACTGGCAGGGCCCAAGAAACCAAAAAGTCCTTGATTTAGTATAAATATCACCCAACAACAACTACAAACATCAGCGCGTTAGCAACATTGTTCTCACATCATAGCCAAAACACAGCACTGTACTAACTACTAAGAAAATCAACTCTATTCCAGTTAAAACCAGGACAGAAAATAACAAGCCCTGTTACACTTCTTCAGTAGTTGTATCATTTAAATAAGCTTTTAGCACACTTTCTGCATTTAGAGTTAAATGTTAAGGTCTGAGATTTTCTGTTTTGTCCCTTACTTCGGTGAAAAGAGAATGTATTAATGTATTATTAATCCATGACCATTTGCTATCAAAATTAGTAAGAAAAACAAGATAAACTGGTTTGTGTGTGTGTGAAACAGTTGAATTAATTGTGGTCAGATGCTGACTTGAATTAATGGGAGTGAACAGGTTGCTTTTGCATAGAAGTGCAGCAATTTGGAAGGTAAATATTTCCACAGGAAAAGACTAGAACTTGTTTACCAGCAAGCTCAACGCATCAAGTATATTGTATTCTAAATTAGGGATCTACAAACTGTTAAGGAAGAAAATATGACTCTGAGGGACCTGCATGATGCTAAGAGTTTTATATCAAACAGATTTGCCTCTCAGTTTTTGGACTTATCCTTGTTTATTCCAATCTTCTTTACTCCTAAGTTTATGTTAGCTACTGTGAAAGTAATTATAGATATATCTCTACCCCAAACAGCAGCATAAAACCAAAAACTCATAGCCAAAGTGTCTCATGCATCCACAGAAAGGATCTTGTTGCAGGGCATGGCTGAGTGGGTTTAGAATTGCCTCCAACACTGGGGCTGCAGAACAAGGAGGGAGGCATTTCCTCCCATGTTCTCCTCCTGGAGGAGAACTTTTCCTCATGACGGCCAAATGTGGAAGTCCTAAACCTAAATCTCCTGGGACAGCAGCTCTGTGGGCACATCTGACTTTGGTTTATGAGAGTACGTTGGGTTCCTTCTGCATGGAACTGCAGCCTTTTCTTCTATCATCTCATTTGCATGGGAAGGGCAGTCTTGGAATTCATAACACCAGCACTCTGTCCTACATTCGCACAAGCCCAGCATGATGTACCTGACACTCCATGTTCAGGAATGACTTCATTTTCAGGGTAGTCTGACCTAGAACTTGGGAACTGCAGAAGTCCACCCGGGCTTCAGTCTGCCCCGAATGCTCTGGATACCTTTCTTCAGACATGCTCACCCAGCCAAGTAGCTGTGTTCTCCACATGCCTGAGTAGGAGCAAGGTGTACTGCAGCTCTGCAGCATTCATGGGCAAAGGAATACCTGATGCTTTCTCTGTCTTCTGCCTTACTCTGCAGCTCCATGTTTTATGCCAATCACCAGCTCTTGTGCTTTCAGCATACATCACCATCATGCCTTTATCCTGTGCCTCTGCTTTCATCTCTTCCAAATCCTTTTCCCATTTTTATTTTAGCCAATTCTGACAAGTGTCAGTCCCATGTGAGTCAATTTATGCCTCAATCATATCAGTGTCACCAAAACATCATTAGCATTGTGCTGAGCACTTCATAAATCCTGGGCTCAGCTATTTACTTACTGACACTGATGGAAATTAAATGTTACTTTGGGTTATTCATCAGGGTTGCAGTAGTGTAAAACCTGTGCAAAACATGCCAAAGTAGAGCCTGTGATTTTACACATAGCTGCAATAAAGCGATTTCTAAGATTTTCTGTTGTGAGCTCAATCTATATGGTAAAATCTCTCCAGACTGAGAAACCTCGAGAAATGTTTAGTGGTTCCAGATGGGCACCTTCAGCACTGGTAGCTGCCTCAATGCCTATTGAGTTCAGCAGAAGGGGCAGTGATTCCTCTGAGCACTGAGCTGCACAGTCCCATTGAAACTGCATTTGTTTTTAAATGCCTGTGCTTAGCTTGCAGGAGTTGGTGGGCAGTTTGCTCAGAGAAAATAGGAGCTGAATTATGAAATATGCAATATTATTCCTTTTTATTTAGATCAAAATTCAAACATCTATTCCTGACAACTATAGTGAAAATAAAACCATAATCATATTTATACCATAAACCATGTATAACGAAAAAGTCACATGAAGTTTTCTCTGCAAGGCATTTAGTTCTGATGTGCTGCTTTAACTGCTAAGCTGCACTTCCATATACAGATAAGAGAAAGCCCTTGTCATGCATTTGTGCACAAACATCCCACATTGTCTCTTGTAACAACAGGCACATTATGCTTCCTTGAACAAAACCAGCTGTCAGTTTAGATTTCCTTAATCCTGTCAGATTCCAACTCACCCAACTAACAACCATGCTTCCTGTCTTGGTTTCAGCTAGGATAGAGTTAATTTTCTTCTTAGCAGCTGGTGCAGTGTTGTATTTTGGATTTGGTGTGAGAATAAAGTTGGCAGGACACTGATGTTTGTAGTTGTTACTGGGTAATGTTTATAATAAATCAAGGACTTGTCGGTTTCTTGGGCCCTGCCAGCCAGAGGGCTGGAGGGGCACAGGAAACTGGGAGGGGATGCAGTGAGGGTAGCTGACCCAAACTAGCCAAAGAGGTATTCCATACCATATTATGTCATGCTGAGTATATAAGCTGGGGGAAGAAGAAGGAAGGGGGGGGACATTTCGCATTATGGCGTTTGTGTTCCCGAGTAACCGTTATGTGTGATGGAGCCCTGCTTTCCTGGGAATGGCTGAACACCTGCCTGCCCATGGAAAGTAGTGAATGAATCCCTTGTTTTGCTTTGCTTGCATGCATGGCTTTTGCTTTACCTATTAAATTGTTCTTATCTCAACCCTTGAATTTTACATTCCTTTCCGATTCTCTTCCCCATCCCTCTGGGTGAGGGGGGAGTGAGCATGTGGCTGAATGGTAATTAGTTACCAGCTAGAGTTAAACCATGACACTTCCCCATGTACCTGACTCACTGGGCAGGTGGAGGGAGAAAGCTTGGATGGGGAGCTCATCCCATAAGGACCATATCTTGCTGGCTGAGAAGGGGGAGCCGTCCCAACATCAAGTCAAACAGTTCAAATGTGTTGCCACTGCCAGGCCTATAAGCACATGACACTTTGACAAGAATTGCAGCTTTTCAGGTTACCAGTTGGGGAAAGCTGAACATTTTCTCCAGGTTTTTCTGTTTTGACATTGTTTTTGAGTGTTTGTAGCCTAAATGGATGGCAGAATTGCTAACCAAAGGCAGTTTAAAGTCAGGAGTCAGTTTTCAATACATCAGTAAGTTGTCTTAAAAAGAAAATTTAAAGCTATGGGATTATTTTTGTTACACTGTAGATACCATTAAAAGCAACTGGGCATACGTTTTCTGTCTTTTTTCCCCCACAACAATAAGGCAGAAATTTATTTTTTCTTTGTAATGAAAGCTGGAACCTTTATCTATTGAAAATAATTGTCATCAGGGGCTTGCAGAAAAAAATCATGATGTAGAATGGGACTCATGATAATATCCCAAGAGCTGCCAGTGCATATATAATCTGATAATCTTTTTGCAGCCTGGTCATCAAAGACAGTAAACTTTTTAGTATGTTCAAACTTGAATTTTTATGATTTTTTCAAGTCACTTGTTAATACATTTGTAAAAGCAAGGGACCAGATTTTGATTTTGGTTGACAAAATAGAGTACAGCCCACAGCTGTGCTACAGCCACACAAATAAAAACACATACTCCTTTGTTTGGGAGGAATGTCATGGCTTTTTGAAGATTTATGTGAAAAAGGGAGAGGAGTTAGTATATTTTCCAATAAATGCATTAAATACCATTTTATGAGCTTTCCTTTTAAATTTTGCTTTTGTAAAATAAAATGATGCTTCTTTACTAATAGTTACTTCTGTTATAAATTGAGACCACAACGGATCATAATCCAATTAAAATTTTATTAATTATAGCAAGTAGAATATGAGCAAAAACAGCGCTGGACGACAGGGGAGTCTGCGCTCCGCCAACTGCCGTCCTGAGCAGTTCAAACAGTCCCTTTTTATACATCTTTACTCCCGTGTTCATGAGGTAGTGGAGGTACTCTGCGCATGCTTCAGTTGTTGTTAGGGGGTCGTTTTCTGCCTTCTGGTGGTCGTTGAGGCCGAAGTAAGAAGTCTTCCTCCTTTGTCCCATAGTTGACCCCTCACTCATATGTCCTTATATGGGGTAGTTTGTCCTGTTTCTGTCGGTTCCTGGACATCTGGTGGTTATCTTATCTTGCACAAGCGGTATCTTGTGGCTGTTTATATCTTTTGCTGTCTGACCTTTACATTGGGCCTAACATAAATCTTTATAAACAATACCCTAGTCCATAGTTTCTCACACTGTCTGACCTTTACATTGGGCTTAACATAAATCTTAATAAACAATACCCTAGTCCATAGTTTCTCACAATCCCCCCTTTTTCTTTTTATCCTATTATTGTTTATTAAACACTACTTTCATTCTCGGCACTGCAAGCAAACCTTTTTCCACAATCCCAACATTTATCATAACACTCACAAGGTAATACCTCACAATTACAATAGGCGTAGTTCTCACGTGGCATAACGCATTCGCAACAATCTTCATCCTCATTAATAGATACACTCTTATACTTTGCCCCAGACCTCGTAGTTAAAATAAGCAATTTAGCTATGTCAAACCGTTCTTTAATAAAATGTAAAATATAGCGTAATATACAAGGCCCAAATATAAGTCCTAGAATCAACATAATAAGTGGTCCTGCTAAAGCAGACAACAAAGTGGTTAGCCAAGGTGAAATATTAAACCAGTTTTCATACCATGACCTGCCCGCCTCAAGATTCTTTTTACGTTGTTCCAACCTTTTCCGGAGTTCAGACATGGCATCCAGGACTACTCCCGTATGATCAGCAAAAGAGCAACATTCCTCTTTGAGAGCTACACATAACCCTCCTTCTTTTAAGAACAATAGATCTAATCCTCTTCTATTTTGCAGCACTACTTCTGATAGAGACTTTACTGAAGTGGCTAAATTTTGGATAGATTGTTCTATTCTTGTTAAATCCTCATTTACAGCCATCTGCAAACTTTGTAATTCCTGACCTTTTACTAGGGAGGCTATGCCTGTACCTGCTCCAACTCCGCCCGCTATCAGCAGTGTAGCTAGGGTTACCACTGTAATTGGCTCTCGTTTTTGCCTATTCAGGTCTCCTTCAAAGTGGTGTAACACCTCCTCAGAGGTGTGATAGATCAGAGGAGGAACAATAATCACCTGTACACAAAACTGAGATTGATTAAACACGTTTAGGGATAGGCAAGGCGTTACTCCGAAGTCTGAACAAACCCATTTAGCTCCTGGTGTCGGGATAGCCCATTTGTCATTTTGATTCTTGTGTTTCTTTATGTTAGCTTTAGTGATTGTTTGATTACACAAGGGCTGATATTGTTCGGGCACTGTACCTATACATTTTCCTTGACCTGTTACCAATTGAATAGTAATTCCTTGCGTATGGTTCCTCTGGTCATCCCATGGGCATTCTTGTGGGTTTGAACCACTAGACCATTGAATCCTATCTGGTATTCCGATTGCCTCAAAATATGGTGGTCTAACATTGTAACATAACCAGCATTCCTTAGTTAAATTTGGTTTGCTTTCATTAAGGGTACGATAAGAGGCTTGCATTAAATCCCATAAGGGGTCTTTAGACTCTGACACTCCTGAATCCTTAACTAAAGAGAACTCAGTCACCGTGTCATTAGTTGTTTTATCTGTTACTGATAGGGAGTTTGGACGAGTGGTTGTAACACTTGTGGGGACAATCTTTTTCTTAGGGAAAGTGGGTGAATTCAATACTTTATTCGGCCCAACAGGGAGTGAATCATATGGTATTTTAATTTTTCTTATGAGAAAGTGCCCTCCCCAATCTTTAGGAATTCCTGCATAGACACGTATTCCCCATGTTCGTCCTACTAACCACTCGTCTTCTAGGGGATGCAATACTTGAAATTTGATGTGGGTACAGACTTTTTTGTTACGTGGAGCTACATAATCCACGTCAAGCAGACCTGTAAGATCTACACCCGTTTGTTCAGGTACACATCCGTTAGGAGTCCAGGTTGCTTTTATATATTTATCAGGAGCCTTTACTGTCCAGCCCGAGGCTATTGTCTCACATCCCCAATAACCACAATAATAGTGTCCGGGATAATTACAGTAAGGCTGTCCAGAGGCCGGGCATAAATAAAATGGAGGTCCTTTTTCACAAGGTATTGGTACTAAATTACAAAGTTTCACTACAAATTCAGGTGGCCCTGGGTTGCTAAAAGTGGCTATTGTTTTCGTTCCTTCCCAAGATATTAGTTCCCACTTAAATGGTTCATGTGGGTTTCCCCCTTTTGCTTGGGTTATTATCAATAGCACAATTAATGGTATACCAGGAAAAAGGGTGTTTGTTAATTTTGTTAATTTAAGTATATTCTTACCAGTCCTGGGGAAGTTCGGCCATGGCTGCTTTTGCATCCCATTTTTCTGGCTCTTTTCTCCACGGTTTGTTTCTCCTCTGCCTCGCCCGTCGACTCGGTTGCTTCGAGCCACGGGGTGTACCATCTTCTCGGCAGCAAGGGAATTCTTCAGGAGAATAGCTGTTCCGGGCTTTTTGCCTGTTTACATAGGCTTCCTACTTCGCAGCTTTAATTAATGGGGCCAAGCAAGACACGGTTAGTACTTCCCTCCTGCACTTTATAGCCAAGATTTCAGCTACAAAGGGGACTGGTTCGGTGGAGTGGTAACAATAATATTGAGGGTTTATTCCTTTGGCAAAAATTTCCCACCACTCATGGGATTCTCGAATAATTTCTTGTTTAGACTCTAATTGTTTTAATTTCCACTCAGTAAGAGTTCTTTGGATTTTCCAACACTGTGTGCAAACTCCTATTGGAGGGTATCCACATTCACAGTGTGTCCACCATTTATTCTGGCATACCTTACACCTGAAACAAGCAAATGGATAACAATTGCAGTTCAAATTATTACATCTAATTCATATATCTAGAGTGCATATATTATTTGCATCAGCATATCTTCTTATACTTGATATTGTGTGGTTGCATAAGTTTAGCAATTTCCTTCAACACACTTTGTACGCTTCCATATATAATAGATAAAAAAAGAAATAATTATAGCAAATATAAACAACAATACACACTTTATACCAAAAGGTAATGCGGCAAAATAATCAAATAAAGTCTCTATCATTATGTTATCTTTTCAGGGTTATCTTGGTGTCACCTGGAGTACTGATTACTTTCCAGTGGGGTCTCGTCACTGGGCCTTTAATGCGACTAGCATGAGTCCATCCACGCTCAGCAGTCCGGACAGCCGTTTCTGTTGTAAGCAGAACAAGATAAGGTCCCTCCCAATTGGGTTTTAGGGTTTCTTCTTTCCACGTTTTAACCAATACCCAGTCCCCAGGTTTAAGATTATGAATTTTTAAGTCCAACGGTGGTCGTTGTACAATCAGTCCATGTTCCCAAAGCTTGTTACGATGTTCTGCTAATTGTGAAACATATTCATTAATCACACGGTCTCGAATTAAAACATTTGTTTGTGGACTTTCAATTCTATAGGACATTCCATACACCATTTCAAACGCTGATATTCCTACATCTGCTCGGGGTCTGGTTCTGAGAATTAATAGCGCCATGGGTAGGCACTTAATCCATGATAATTTGGTTTCTATCATTAATTTAGTCAAAATAGTTTTGATTTCTCCATTCATCCTTTCAACTTTTCCCGAACTTTGTGGATGCCATGGCGTATGGTATTCCCACTTAATACCCAAGCTTTCTGTTAGATCTCTAACAATTTTTGACACAAAGTGTGTTCCTCTGTCCGAGTCGATTACTTCAGGTACTCCATATCGAGGTATAATGTGTTCAAGTAACACTTTAGTAACTTGGTTAGCAGTTGCCTTGGAGGTAGGAAAAGCCTCAACATAATGTGTTAAATGATCCACCATTACTAATAAATATTTGTAACGCCCTACCCTGGGTAGTTCAGTAAAATCCACTTGTATGTGTGAGAAAGGTCTGTATGCTGGGGAACGTCCTCCAAGAGGCTTTTGTCTCATGTTGTTTCGATTAACCTTTTTACAGGTCTCGCAGGCTGCCGTGACTGTCTTTGCTATGTTATATACGCCTATACAGGCAAACTGTTGATTGAAATGATCAACTAACGCCTGGGTTCCCCAGTGTGTTTTACTATGTATTTTTGAAAATATTTCAAGTGCTATGCCTTTCGGCAAAACTTCTCTCCCATCTGGCAATATGTACTTACCATCCTGTTCCTTAGCTCCCATTTGTTCTAGTTTTTCCTTTTCTGCAGACTCAATACTCAAATTTTTACTAACGGGTATTTGTTGTATAGTTAAAATCATACTATAATTGCCTGCCACTCGTTTTGCTTCTGTATCAGCTGCATTATTTCCCCTAACTTGGTAACTTGTACCTCGCTGGTGTCCCTTTATATGTACAACTGCTATTTTATTCGGCATTTTTAATGCCTCCAGAACTCGCCAAATTAATTCCAGGTGTATCAGTTCTTTTCCCTGTGAGTTAACGAATCCTCTTTCTTCCCATATTTTCCCAAAAGTGTGCACTACTCCGAACGCATAGCGTGAGTCTGTATATATAGTTCCATCCTTTCCCTTCAGTGACACTAATGCTTTCCACAATGCATACAGCTCACAGGCTTGAGCCGACCAGCTGGCACTCAGGGGGCCTGATTCTATTGTCTTAAATTCTCTTTTTTCCAACTTAACGATGGCATATCCGGACAATCGTTTACCTTCCACTATTCGTGATGACCCATCTATAAATAATACTTCTCCACATTGTAGTTCTTCTTCTTCTAAGTCTGGCCTAATGCGTGTCTGCTGTTCAATTGTTTGAAAACAATTGTGCAATAGTTCATTACCTTCTCCTGGGTACAAAAATTCAGCGGGGTTAACTGCTCCAATAGTTTTCAAAGATAGTTTAGGGGATTCTATAAGCATTCCCTCATACTTTAATAATCGGCTATCTGTAAGCCATTTTTCTGCCTTTTGTTGTAACACTCCCCTGATATTATGAGGCGCATATAAGACAACTTCTCCATTAAAGGTAATGCGATTCGTTTTCTCAAGTAATAAGGCAGCAGCAACAATGATTTGTAAACAACTCGGCCAACCCCTGCTCACAGGGTCCAACAGCTTTGATAAGTATGCCACCGGTTTCTTTTGTCCGGCCCATTCCTGAGTTAATACTCCGAATGCTGTTCCTTCATATATGTTAACAAATAAATGGAATGGCCGCTTTAAATCTGGTAGGCTTAAAACCGGTGCTTGGCTTAGCTCCCTTTTGAGACTGGCAAACTGCTCTTGATCCTGAGGGGTCCACTTGGGCATTTTGTCTTTAGACAGTTGTTCATATAAGAATTTAACTTTAAAGCTGTAGTTCTCTATCCATTGCCTACAATACCCAAATAGCCCTAATGCCTGCCAAATTTGCCTCTTAGTGACAGGCATAGGTAATTCCAGAATTCCTTTAATGCGCTCTGGATCCAATATCTTCTTGCCGTTAAACAAATAATGCCCCAAATATTTCACTTTTTCCTCCACAAATTGTAACTTTTCTTGTGATACCCGTAGTCCCTTTTGTGCAAGAAAGTTTAGGAGTCGAATGCTTTCTTTTCTTACATCCTCCTTATTATTCCCTGCTATGAGCAGATCATCTACATACTGTAACAGTACGTTTCCTGTTTGTACTTGGTATTCTTTTAAGAGCTCTTCCAGGGCCTGTCCAAACAGATTAGGGGACTCAGTGAACCCTTGAGGAAGCACGGTCCATCTCAATTGCTGTCTACGGCCTGTCTCTATGTCTTCCCATTCAAAGGAAAATAATCACGGTATTCTTCTGCCAGTGGACAGGCCCAAAAGGCATCCTTTAAATCAGCCACACTATACCAGGAGTTATGGGGTCCTAGCTTGCTTAGCAGTGTGTATGGATTTGCTACTACAGGGAACCGGGTGATAGTTCTTTTGTTTATTTCCCTTAGATCATGTACGAGCCGATATTTCCCATTTGGTTTCTTTACAGGCAGAATGGGGGTGTTAAAGGGTGACATACAAGGCTCTAAGATTCCTTGTGCTAACAATCGATCGATTTCTGGTTTTAATCCCCTCCGTCCTTCTAGGGATATGGGATATTGCCTTACCCTCACAGGTATGTGGGGTTCGGAAATTTGGATTTTAATCGGTGGGATTTCCAGTCTACTAATTGTGTCTGGAGAGTACCAGACATCGGGGTTAATTTGTTTTTGATCATCCACGGTCAAAGGATAAGCAGACACCGTTAGCTCTTGATTTTTTACTTTAATTTCTAATTGCAATTCAACAATTAAATCTCGTCCTAACAGATTAAATTCTGCTTCAGGGACGAGCAAGAGTTCACCCATTCCAAATTTATTTTCAGTTTCGAATACCACATTTTTGATTTTGCTTACTTTAAAGGGTTCTCCTTTTGCCCCAATTACTTGTACTTTTTTAGGGGAAACTTTACATCCCTCAGGTATTTGCTTAATAGTTGATTTCTCAGCCACAGTGTCTACTAAAAAGGTGAACTCTTGTTTATGGGGACCTATTTTTAATTTTATCAAGGGCTCATGATGACTCCGGTCCCCTAAGATATAGAGCCCCTGACTCTCCTATTCCGTTTTCAATATTTCCTCATCCCTGATCCTTTCTCTGCAATTCTGTTTTATATGTCCCCTTTTTCCACAGTAAAAACAACATCTCTGTTCCTTCTTTACTACTACGTTCCCTTGTTTCATTCCAGCAGATCTGTGTTCACCAGTTCGCCCTTTGCGATCCTCTCTGACCGCTGCTACCATCATTTTTACTTGTCGCTTGCTGCTCTCTTCTTCCCGCCTTACGTAGACTTTCTGAGCTTCCCTCAATAATTCATCCAACCCTCTATTCTGCCAGTCTTCTAACTTTTCAATCTTCTTTCTGATATCTTCCCATGATTTTGCCACAAACTGAGTTTTGAGGAGCGCTTGCCCTAAAGGGTCGTCTGGATTTACCCCAGAGTACAGCTGAAGGGCTTTCCTCAGTCGTTCCAGCCACTCAGTAGGGCTTTCATCTTTCTTTTGCATTTCATTAAATGCTTTATTGATATTCTGGCCACGGGGTACTGCTTCCCTAATCCCCTGAATTACTATAGTTCTCAGGTCCTGCATATGAGTTCTATGCACTGGATCCTGATTATCCCAATTAGGTCTTTGGAGTGGCCATTTAATATCTGCTTGGGGTCCCTGGGCATGCTGAGCATCCCACAGTCTCATTCCTGCTCGTCTAATCATATCTCTTTCCTCGGTAGTAAATAATTGACCAAGGATAGATTACATCTCATCCCAAGTATAAAGGTTTGGTCCCAAAAATTGATTTAATCTTTCTGCCACTCCGAGTGAGTCCTCAATTAAGTTTCCCATCTCGATTCTTTTAAAATCTCGTAGGTCAGCCAAGTTTAGGGGTATGGAAATATATCCGATCACAGGTTGAGGTCCCCCCATGGGTATTTCCCTTAGGGGGTATATCTGAGCTGCCCCTTTTTGACTTCTAGTTACGCGTCTAGGAAGAGGGGGAGACCCTTGTTCCGACTCTGGTGGGGGAGTGGGCGCTCTGGGGACCTCTGGAGGGGCTGCGGGAGCAGGAGGAGGAATGTAAGGAGGGGGGGTTAGAAGGGTTTCGTCTAACTCTTCCTTCTTTTTTCTTTGTTTAATTTTTATTTCATTCAGCGGGTAAAGTCTAGCTCCCGGTCTTTCTAGCCACACTTCCGCATATTGACTCTCCTCCGGGTTAAGGGTTTTTTTTTATTATTAACCCAGAGGTTTAATTGCTGTCTTACCCAATCTTCTTCTGACCCATAGACTGGCCAAAAGACATTTTTAGAAATCTTCTTCCCTCCCCATATCTTAGTACAATATTCTATCATCTTCTGCTTATCTTTCCCTAGGGTTCCAGGGAAATATCTCCAATTGTCTAAGATATATGCCAGAGGGGTATTCTTAGGTACAGTGGGTACCCTTCCCATGGGAGTCGAAGGCTTGCTGCCCTTCGCCCCCATCTTCTGGAATATCCACAAACATACACTCACTCGCTCCCCTTGTTCCTGGCCCAGTCCCTCGCGGGAGATGGGAAACGCAGTACTTAAGAGTCCACACTCGCTTGGTTCAGTATATCGAACCTCTCACTCGTTATATCCCAGGAAACCCAATCCCGCCCGAACGGCAAACCTGCGAACAAATTCGCAATATACTTACGCGTCCTGCGTCTTCGTCCAGACTCCCGTGCACAGAATTTTTATGGGATTTTACCGGTTTCTCCTTTGCTCATTATTCTAGAATTTAGGTTCGTCGGTAAGGTTGGAGTAAGCTGTTGGTCGCGGGGCCGCGAAATGTCGCGGGGCGCCTCCCCGGAGGACCAAAGCCCACCGTTCCTTATCCGAGTCACGGCACCAGAAATTGTTATAAATTGAGACCGCAACGGATCATAATCCAATTAAAATTTTATTAATTATAGCAAGTAGAATATGAGCAAAAACAGCGCTGGACGACAGGGGAGTCTGCGCTCCGCCAACTGCCGTCCTGAGCAGTTCAAACAGTCCCTTTTTATACATCTTTACTCCCGTGTTCATGAGGTAGTGGAGGTACTCTGCGCATGCTTCAGTTGTTGTTAGGGGGTCGTTTTCTGCCTTCTGGTGGTCGTTGAGGCCGAAGTAAGAAGTCTTCCTCCTTTGTCCCATAGTTGACCCCTCACTCATATGTCCTTATATGGGGTAGTTTGTCCTGTTTCTGTCGGTTCCTGGACATCTGGTGGTTATCTTATCTTGCACAAGCGGTATCTTGTGGCTGTTTATATCTTTTGCTGTCTGACCTTTACATTGGGCCTAACATAAATCTTTATAAACAATACCCTAGTCCATAGTTTCTCACACTGTCTGACCTTTACATTGGGCTTAACATAAATCTTAATAAACAATACCCTAGTCCATAGTTTCTCACACTTCCAACCTAATTATTTTGGTTCTCTCAAGTTCAAACTGCTATTTAAAGGGGGAGAAAACCTCCTGCTGTGGCCTGTTCACTGTAGGTTGATGGAGGACTCTAGGCCAGGTGTCCTCAAACTACGGCCCGCGGGCCGGATACGGCCCCCCAGGGTCCTCAATCCGGCCCCCGGTATTTACAGACACCCCCCGCCCCCCCCCGCCGAGGGTTGGGGGGGGAAACCAAGCAGCTGCAGATGACCTCCTGCCACTTCATCCGCGCGCCGGCCTCCGCAGCCCCCACGCACCCGCCGGGACAGGGCTGGAACCAGCTCCTCGTTCTCGACCTGCGCCCCCCCAGGGGGCGCCTCTCGGCTACAAACCGCGCCGCCGCCGCCCCGTCCTCCTCCTCCTCCTCTGCGATGCGCGGCGGGCGAGAGGCGCGGGCATCTCCTCTGCCGGGCAAGCTCAGTCGGCAGCCTCTGCACTGCGAGGTCCAGCCAACTCGGGCGAATCGCCAGAGCCCCGGCGCGGCAAAGTCCCTTCAGTCCCTTCTGGCCACCCTGTCCGGACTGCGCTGCCGGCCTGAGGAGGGGGGCAGCGGCATCAGCGAGGGGGGCGGCTCCCCCGTCTCTCCCTCCCTCCCTCCAGCTCCCGGGCAGGACAAGCAAGCCAGCACCAGGGGGAAGCGCGTGCACCATCATGTCAAAAAAAAAAAAAAATTGACTCCGAGTGTGGGGTATTCCAAGAAAAGCGGACTTCTGATTATTTTTTCACGGAGTACAAAGAAAGAGCTGTTTGTCTGATATGCCAGAATTCAGTGTCTGTGTTCAAGGAATACAATTTGCGTCGACACTACGAAACTCAACATAAAGGTAAATATGATTCTTTGGTCGGACAAGTGAGAAAAGATAAAATATTAAGACTGAAACATGGATTGACAACTCGGCAAAATACTTCTGTGAAGCAAAGCAACTCAATATATCATCACTTCGAGCAAGCTATCAAGCTCATAGCACGCACTGGCAGAGCATTCACAGAGGGAGAATTTGTTAAAGAATGCCTTCTTTCTGTGGCCAAAAAGATGTGTCCAGACAAGGCGCATTTATTTAGTACAGTGAGTCTTTCAGGACCTACAATTACATGAAGGATTGAAGAAATGGGGGAAAATTTGAATCTGCAGTTGCAAAACTCCTCAAAAAAACTTTGCTATTTCTCATTGGCACTTGATGAAAACAATGATGTTCGTGATTCTGCACAACTTCTAATTTTTATTCGTGGGACAAATGATTCTTTCGAAGTCACAGAGGAGCTTGCTGCACTGAAAAGCATCAAAGGAACAACTACAAGAGAGGATATCTATGAGAAAGTTTGCCAAACTATGAATGATTTGGAGCTGGACTGAGGTAAACTATTCAGTGTGACAACTGATGGTGCTCCTAGCATGGTGGGGTCCATGAAAGGAGTGGTTGCACGCATTAACAAAGAGATGGACAAACGCAACCATTCACATCCAATAGCCATACACCGCATCATCCACCAACAAGCACTGTGTTGTAAATCACTGAAGCTGGACTCTGTCATGAAAATTGTGGTTTCTTGTGTTAACTTCATTAGAGCTCATGCACTAAGCCACAGACAGTTTCAGGAATTTCTGTCTGAGCTAAATGTTGCCTATGAAGATATTCTGTACCACACAGAAGTCTGTTGGCTGAGTCGAGGGAGAGTTTTGAAACGATTTTATGACTTACTTCCACAGGTTTATGATTTTGTGCTTTCTAAAAACAAAGAAGTACCAGAGCTCAAAGATGCAGAATGGAAATGGCACCTTGCATTTCTGACAGATGTAACAGAGCTACTCAACAATTTCAAGTGTCCAACTTCAAGGAAAGGGGAAGCTCATCTGTGATATGTATTCACATGTGAAAGCATTTCAAGTCAAATTAGACCTGCTCATTAACCAAGTAAAGGAGGAAAACTTCTGCCATCTCCCCACAACTCAAAACCTGTCTGCAGAAAAAACAGCAGTTGCATTCCCAAACAAAACATGTATGGATGTACTAGAAATGTTGCAAAAGGAGTTTCAAATTAGATTTAAAGAGCTTCGTCTCCATGAACAGGACATACAGTTTTTCCGGAACCCATTTTCTGTTGACATTGAAACTGTTGATCCGATTTACCAAATGGAATTGGCCAAACTACAGACTTGTGACTTGCTGAAAGATGCATTCAAATCAAGCAGCCTTACTAATTTCTATGCATCTCTCCCCTCAGAGACATATCATAATCTCAGGAACCACGCACTCAAAATTGCAACCATCTTTAGCAGCACCTATGTCTGTGAGCAGACTTTTTCCCGAATGAAATATCTGAAATCTCCAGTCAGATCCAGGCTAACTGATGAACACTTGCATCACTTGCTACGACTAGCAGTGACAAATATGGAACCTAACATTGACCATCTCATTAGCCAAAAGCAGGCCCATAGTTCACATTGAAATATTATTTGTGTTTGTTGATTACAATTGTTCTTAATTTTAAATATTGCATTTTTTTCCTGTTTTTTGTGCACTACTACAAATAAAATATGTGCAGTGTGCATAGGAATTTGTTCATTTTTTTCCAAATTATAGTCCGGCCCCCGACAGTGTCTGAGGGACAGTGAACCGGCCCCCTGTTTAAAAAGTTTGAGAACCCCTGCTCTAGGCAATCAAACTAATCAGAGAGCTGTCTCAGGGTCACTCTGATCTCTGCAGAGGCTACAACTGAACACTTCACATCATATTTGAAAGTTTTGCATGTTTTATATAAAAGATGAGAGGCATAAGCACACAAGAATCCAAAGCATGCAAGAAAGGTGTTTTAACAGGAAAGCAGTGCAAGCCTGTTTGAAAATCTCATAATTAAATTACATGTAGCAACTGTATTTTTGGGAACAGAAAAAAACAACTTCCCCAAAGCATTATTTCTAGACTGAGAACAAACAATAAAAGCAGGGGTCCTCAAACTATGGCCCGCAGGCCGGATATGACCCCCCAGGATCCTCAATCTGGCCCCCGGTATTTACAGAACACCCCCCCCCCCCCCCGGGGGTTGGGGGGGGAAACCAAGCAGCCACAGATGACTGCCTGCCACTTCATCTGCGTGCTAGCCCCCTGTTTAAAAAGTTTGAGGACCCCTGAATAAATAGATGTTCTTGGAGTAAAATGGTGAGAGAAAAGCTGAGGGTACAAATCTGTTTCCATTACAGACCTCTAGTGTGATTTTATGGTAGTGTCTGAGCTTTTATTTCTTCTGCTGATGAAGAAAGATAGCAGTACACCCTTTCTGGACCCCTTTTTCTGTCCAATCTGTTTGGACATAAGCACTTAGTGGCAGATGCTCTCTCCTCCTCCGTGGTAGAGCAATGCCCTGCACAATGAAACCCTAATCTCTGCAAAGCTTAGTGCTGCTGTGATAGCAATAGTAAGAATGAAGCAGAAAGTGCAGCATTCAAAGGCAGCAAGACCACCTAAGATGAATCTTTTTTGGCTGGCTAACTACTGGGGTGATGGGCGAACAGGAAACGTTTTTTAGGACTGCAGGAAAGAAGAGATGGCCTCGTGATATTTTAAATATTGACCTGGAGAACTGGATTCTGTCCCTACTACTGCCATAGCATTTTTATTGCTAGGAAAATCAGTTAAAACAGGTGGAAACACTCTGCGGGTTCCTTCTTCTCTGGTGTTTGTTTCCAGAGACGTCTGGGTCTGATTTGCAGGAAGCCATAGTGTTCCAGATTGTCTTAACATTATACTGAATCTTTCTATATTTGGTGTTTGTTTGTGAAACAGTTAGCTATAGGAACATCTTAATTTTAAAGAGTTAACCTCCATGTTAGCTATGCTGCTTGTTATCCGAGACACTGTTACTTGACATCCCTATTCTATAGACCATAATAACCTTACTCTCTAGACCATAACCAGAGCACCTGGGTTCTACTGTGTTTAGGATGAGTTATTGGACAGCTTGGCAAGGCAGATATCCAGCCGTCCAACTTGGCAACAAAACTTACTTTTAAGGTGTCCCAAAGTGAACTACTTTCATTATAATACTTAAAAACACACCCACAGGCCAAGAAGACCCTTGTCCAGGTGAAACCCTTCCCCTGAGCAAGCATAGTAACAGAGAAGAGGATGACACTGCAGATATTATAATTATATGCAAATTACTAAACAATCATTGTAACTGGGAGTGTACGACCTTGTAATTTTTGTATATAAATTTAACGGTGAAAACAGCATAGGTGTGCTTCATTTGTGGAGATGCCACCGAGCACCCAGCGCTGCAATAAAGGAGTGCCTGCTTCTTAATACTGCACTGAAGAGGGTCCCCGTGGAGGGTCGGCCGAGTAACGACAATCACACCAATATGGCGACATGTCATCCTCCCTTTATTCCCAAATTGCGCGTCTTTTATGCCACCTAGCTGTTGTCCATATGGCATCACACTCCATTTGATTGGTCCCGGTGTGGTGCCCACACGCTGCTCCCCCCTTGTGCAGGCATCCTGTTTTTTCTCATCTTTCTGTCCAACTCTCTTATCTCTCTGTGAATACACAGTTTCTTTGTCTCCCTTGGCCTTGCACATGTCCTTCACAACACTTGCAGCTTGTTACAGCAGCGGCCTGTTATTACAACCAAGTTATTCGGTCTGGATTGCTCACAATATGTCCATTTTCTTCCAGCCACTCCACAAATCACCCTTTTTGGTTTTGAGCAATCCAGACCCCTTCTATCATTCTGTTCATAATTCTCATAAAGCAATTCCACACACAGATCAATACCATTAAAAAGATTACAATGGCAATTAATACCGTTATCCCGTGTAGACACAAAACTTTTAACCATCCAGTAATTCCGAAACTCTGTAGCCAGTCCATTAACCCGTTCTCAGTCTTTATGGCCTGTACATTTTTTCTTAACTCAGCAAGCTGCTTATGAATACAGTTTGAGTGATCAGTCAAATTCATATAACACTTTCCTTAGCGCTGTTCACTATAGGCTACTCTCTACTGTTCATGCTGTTTCCTTATCTTCTAGGGGTGAGATCACATTCCTCCTTTGTTTGTGTATCATCCTAGTTTCTTTTCATACTCCCCCAAAGTTATTTAACTCTTTGCTGCAGGATCTCAGCTGCACATCGTCAAAGCAAGGCCAAAACTGCACACCATCAATGTCAAAACAACCCACTGTCTCTGTTCCGTACAATTTTACAATTTCCCCTTTTTGTTTTTGAACAGCTAGTACCAGGTTTGCCATGTTCTGCAGGGCCCTTGCAAACATGACGGCAACCAAGGCAATAGCAAACAAACAATACTGCCAATTGAGTGAATGGATGCCAAAAAGGCTGACATTTTCTCAGATTTTGATAACATGTTGCTGCAATGGGGCGCCTAAAATCCATTCAGCACATACCATCAAAATCCTCACAGCCATGTCCTTGAGCTAACAACAAAAGCCAATAGTTGCTCTGTTTTGTATGTAATAGTGGCAAATTTGACTCACATTCTTAACTGCCTAACAAACAAGGTGATTTAACTCTTTAATGCGTTCCCTGCTGTTACTCCGGATAAGAGAAGAACCGTTGCAATACGTTCCCATCAGTTCCATAAATCAACTACATCATTACATGCCTTTGAATTAACATTATACAGAGGTAATAAATTATCCCATATATCAAGGCTTTCAGTATGATTCTTCATTCCCCACATACATTCACTTTTTTGCAACAATGTCTGCAAGTCAGTTTCAAGGAAGGGCACACCAAACAAGGACTGGTTCAGTAAGGAGACCACACATTAGTTGTTGGGTTGACTGGCGGCAGTAGTGCTCCCACGTTCTGATACTCTAAGCTCAGGCCGCACACAGCAAGGAAGTATCCATCACAGATCTTCATCTGTAGAAACACAAGCATAACCTCTCCCCCAAGTTAACAATTCATCGGTCCTGACCAATGCCCGGTACGAGGGTCTTTCATGCGTACTAAGACACCTTCATGCTTTTGCTGCTTGTCACCAATTGACACAAAATGTCGTACAATGGGAGGCACCACATGGTCGACAGAGATTTTCAGAAAGTTCAAAACATAACACGATTTCTCGGAACGTGCCTCTTGGGTCATTCCCTTAATTCCCCCCCCCCCCCCCCCCCCATTTTTTTTTTTTTTTTTTTTTTAATGCAACCAGAGACACTTGACTGTAACAGAGAAGCCCATATTTACATCTCTGAGCCTGGAAACAAACCGCAGCTGTATGCACCACCAGGCTCAGGGCATAAACCATTCATGCAGTTACATAGCTATATATCACTACAAGCATGCAGAAACCTATTAAACACTAGATAACCATGTTCATCTTTCCTATTCTCCTTCACAATACCTAGCTGTTCTCTCATCTCTTGTTAGGTCAAATATTCTCCATCTTCCTCTCCTATATCTCTCTTCAGACATTCTCTATCCTCCTCTTTTTTGTTTGTTAATTGCGACAAGGCAAAGGCTGTGTGTATCTGGGTGACCATGACCTGATTTATATTACAATCAACTAAACACTGAATACAGGGAAAAAGGCATGGGAGACATAAGGCAAACATCAATAAGGTGGTTAAAGTAATTATAATAAATCCTGTAATACTTTTGATCCACAGCCCAAAGTTTCCCAGCCGTGAGAACAGACCAAAGGCATCCCGCCCCTGGCTCTGCTGCAGATCTTTGTTTTAAGGCTTTTAAGTTTTGTATGCTTTTGTGAATTAATTCAGAGTGGTCACTCAGATTCACATAACACAACCTATCAAAGTCTTCACATTCGTGTCCCTGTGTTAACAATAAAAATCAATAGCAACTCGGTTCTGTAGCAACATATGATGGACAAAATCAACATCTGTTAATAAGCCAGAAAAAAAAATAATAGTATTTGTAGTATTACTTTGTTTAGCAAGCTAGCAGCCTAATTCACTAAGCAAGTTAAGAGCGTGTACTATTCTTACAGAAGAGATTAGAGAAGCAAAAAAATGTGTTATGCTGCATTCCAGAACTCAGCCTGAGAGATACAGTCTGCTGTGAGTTCTGCGTTATAATCATTTGACTCATGTTGGGGTTGCAATTGTGAAAGTTGCCCGTTTACAATTTTCATTGGCATTATCATAGCTAGTTGTTTTAAAAGCAACCCTTGAGCTTCCTCATGCTCGACTTGTTGTTGCAAAATATTCTGAAGCCGATCAATAAAGGTGGTATTAAAGTTAGTGACTCTCTAGGACCCTGCAAGACTGTGGCAAGACTCCCGCATCCGGACTGCCTTAATAGCCATCTCCTTCATTTGCAGATAGCTGTCCCTGGGATACCTTGCCTGAGTCACAGAATCGGCACAATTATTTTCTCCAGCCAACTGCTCATAGTTAACAGCAATTCCCCGATTAAGGTTTTCAGTCAAGGCCACTACACATAGCTCACAAAAATCAGATAACCACATCATATACTGTATCAGAGTTCGTACCATACAAAGCAATAACTTCCAATCATGCAATGTGAGTGTATAAGGCTCTGCCATCACTTCAAGAAGGGACATAGCAAATGTATTATGAATCCTCCCTTCCCGCACTGCTTTGCTTAACTCTTTAACAGCCTCGTATTGTACAGGCTGCCACTCTCGAGGTTAATTTGTCTGACAAAATACTGAACATGCCATAGCGACTCCCAAATCTACTCGCTTAAGCGCTTCCCACTTTCATTCCTGTCACCAATCCCTCAGACCCCCTTTCACCCTCCCCGAAAATACAGTCAATGCATCGGGAGAGACGAGGGTGGGGAAGGTCTAGCTCCTTTTCCAGATCTATAGGCCCTGGATCAAAAAAGTTTATCAGTGTCAATGGAATCATTGTCCGAGTTGTCCTGTTCCTGCACTTGTTGCTGTGTTGTGAGGGTTGCTGCAATCAGTGACAGAAGCTTTGGGGGTAGAGGAGGTGTGGACAGAATCGCCATCGTTGATGGTGTGTTGAGAAGAGTCGCACTGTTGGTGAAATTTACAGCCTCCTCTAGTTCAGTGCTCATGCTGTTGGTGGAATTTACATCTTCCTCTGGTGTAGCACTGTTAGTAGAATTAGTCCACACTTGGCAAAGAGTAGTCAGAATTTGCCACCAAGGTGCTAAATGCATTCCTGACAGGGAGTCCTTCTCTGTGGCAGCATCATACAATCATCTGCTGACCGCTTTCATTTCTTTCAAAGTCTCTAAAATCAACCTCCACATTGTGGAGAATTTTGCACTTTCTTTAGAGCCTGAACTAATGTCCTCCCACAGTGCTGCCCCGATCTTATCTCAAGTCGTTAACTCAAAAGCCTCTCTCACTGAGGGGATCAGTTCTCCATGCCGAGCCCATGACAGCAACTTTCTCAGTCTTCCCTCACCATAAGATAACCCTCTCTTAGAGAGGATATGTTGGAGGAGCTTAACCACTGCCACTTTTTTTTTGCTTAGCGTTCAGTACTTCTGTTACGGTAGTGTTTGGGTGCCTTTGGCTCCTCCTTAATGTCTCCTCCAAGCACCTCTACTGCAGCCGCTGCAACCTTTTTCTCAGCCTTCATTGTTTCCTGGGTATTAATTATAGACCGCCACGTAGCTCTTAATGCTTTAGCTTCTTTTCCTTCTTTACCTCCCTCAATCATACTATCCCAGAGGCAATTCCCCACTTCTCTCCACTCTGTAGTACTACATAATAGCGTGGGCTCAGGAATCTTAGCCTTTTTTCATGCCCAGTGAACTAAAGCCTCTACATCAGTCTCCTTAATGCTCTCACCTCTCTTAGAGAGGATACTTGTTAAAAGCCCAATTGCCGCATCCATTTCCATCGTGGTCTTACTTCGGCAGGGGTGCAATCTGCAGCTCAAACACCAACTCTGGACTTCGCTTTTGCCTTCCAGGTTCCTCCTGCCTCCAACCCTCCAGCTCCCAAATCTGAATCCAAGTCCGATGCGCGGAGTCTTCCGCATTCAAGCAAATGCATTTAAGCATCTTACTTCCGCATTTAAGTGAACCGCATTTAAGCGTCTTAAAGGGTCCCTGTTCGGGTGCCAGATGAAGAGGGTCCCCGTGGAGGGTCGGCCGAGTAACGACAATCACACCAATATGGCTACATGTCATCCTCCCTTTATTCCCGAATTGCGCGTCTTTTATGCCACCTAGCTGTTGTCCATATGGCATCACACTCCATTTGATTGGTCCCGGTGTGGTGCCCACACGCTGCTCCCCCCTTGTGCAGGCATCCTGTTTTTTCTCATCTTTCTGTCCAACTCTCTTATCTCTCTGTGAATACACAGTTTCTTTGTCTCCCTTGGCCTTGCACATGTCCTTCACAACACCTGCAGCTTGTTACAGTTTCGGCCTGCTCAGCCTGCTATTATAACAAAGTTACTTGGTCTGGATTGCTCACAATACGTCCATTTTCTTCCAGCCAATCCACACTGCATTGGTGTTAAGAGGTTTGATTCCCAATTTCAGTGACAATAGTACACATTGCATCAGCTTAAGGCAGTGGGAACTGCTCTCTGAACTGCTACTGTGTTTGCATGCTACCAGCCCCAATCTGCCTCACTGGACCTCAGTGCCCCAACCATGAGAAAGGGATCATGCCACTTTCTCATAATGTGGTGAGGGTAAATGATTTAATACTTGTGCATCGAGGTGATGCTGAAGTTGTAAGCACCACAGCAGGATACATAAGGAAATTAATGAGCCAACTGTGCTCACTGTTGGAACTTATGCTCATTGGGGTCAGCGTGGTCTGCAAATGCACAGTGTCTTGCATGAGGGAACATAGGGAATATAGCAATATCCAAATTCTGCAAGCAAAGAAGCAGCTGAATACTATTTTAAGCAAACATTTCCTGTACAGACTTATAATATTTCTTCCCTTTGTGTTTGCATTTCTCTCAAAGTATTGCATGTGGCCACAGATGCTATTTTCCCTACTTCATTTACAGTACTTAGCTATTAGTTTGCAACACAAACCAGCTGGAAAATTAGATGAGTAAGATAACTTGGAAGTTTTGCTCTTGACAGGAACCAGACCTAGCTCTTTTCCATTTATAAGCGTAAGTCTCAACAGGAAATTTCATATACATCCACTTCATAAAGACTTTACCTTAATAGATTTTACTTTGATTTTTAACTTTACAGCTTCAAAAAATGTGAGGGATTTTAACAGATCTCATTGATGTGAAAGGAGAATAGCAACTGGAGACAAAGTTTTTTGCTTCTTGATTTGTAATAGAATAGCAAGAAAAAAAGATAACATATAACAATGTCCTATACTGAAGACAGATGATTATGAATGCATGATGAGGTGGCATATGGGAAGAGAAATGAATCTGTTGTCTCTGTGCTCTTTTCCACATAAAACTGCGGTTTCATAGCTGTATACAATCTTAGCTGTACAGATGTTTGCATCAATATTTCTCAGATTTTTGTTTTGGATTGGACCCGCTAGAGGTGATCAGTCTGAACTAGATTTAAAGAATCTGTAGGAATTCCTACAGACTCAGGGTGTGGTGTCCAAAGTGGCAATGCTCACACCATCGCATCCAACTGGGGAATAAGCCAGGCCAACCAGAGCAGTGATAGATGTTCCATAAGATGGAAAGACAACAGAGCTAGGCACATGCAGTCTGAAAGGCTCCTTCAGGGCACTGATGATAACTTTTTGATGCAGGTGGTGGAGGAGCCAACGAGGCAAGGTGTGCTGCTGGACCTTGTCTTCACAAACAAAGGAGGACTGGTTGGGGATGTGAAGGCTGGGGGCAGCCTTGGCTGCAGTGACCATGAGATGGTGGAGTTCAGGATCCTGCGTGGAGGAAGCAGGGCAACAAGTAGGATTGCAACCCTGGACATCAGGAGAGCAAACTTTGGCCTCTTCAAGGACCTACTTGGAGAAATCTCATGGGTTAGGGCTCTGGAAGGCAGTGGGATCCAGGAGAGCTGACTACTATTCAAGCATCACTTCCTCCAAGATCAAGATGGGTGCATCCCCCCAGATCATTTTTCTCCTAGAAATCTCACTCTGAGGAAGACTAATGTTTGAGCATGTTTAAAAATAATTATTCTGTGACTTAAATGTTCTTTGGAAAGGTTCAAATTCTGGAAACTCTGGAAATGTAAGAAGAGCAGGACTTGAAATTTTGCTGAGGTAAGGCAACAGTAATTTGCATAAAGGCTGTGACTTTTTGGCAGATCTATAGACTTTTCAAATCTACAATTTGCACATGCTTGGTAGCTCTTACATGTCTCAGCACCTTTTCTACTGAAAAATTTTTCCCGCTACCATGCATGGACTAGCCTGAAGCTCTGCAGGCTTTTCCTTGTGGTCTTAACCCTGGCTTCCCTGGGTAATATCGTGTCTCTGTCTAAGTCCTGTCTTGGGAGCTGGGTCATAAAATTGAGGGCTGCAAATAGGAATTGGCTAGATGAGAGAAGAAGGTTGGACATGTGAAGAGTGACAACACAAAGGATCACACTGGGAAGGGATCGGTGTGTGCTCATGTCCCTTCCCCTCCAAGGCCAGAGGTGAAATACCACAATCCCATGGCTCATGGTCAGCAAACACCTGTGTCAGCCCTGGCAAGGCATTACTAGTCAATGCCCAGAGCCTGATCTATCCCAATAAGCCAAGGATGAAAAATTGGCCATGGACATTTGGCCTGACTTAGCTACCATGAAATAAATTGCTCTATATGCCAAAAAAAGTCCCCAGCATTGAGGCAGGGAGTGACGTCCAGTACTGCTGACCAGTACTGCAGCAGAGACCTGGGCCATGACTCTAATATTACCTACTCTGGTAGTATGTAATAGTAATATTATGCTGAGTGATGGTATTTCTGCTTTTTTTATTTATTTTCAGTTTGTTTTCTGAGAATCCTAGGAAGTTTTATACACAAAGTTGCATTAGAAGAACAGAAGGTTAAGTACCCAAAACCTGAGCTGTACACCCTATGAGACCTTAACTCCTTTTCTTCCCAAACACCTTAATACAGGATAGAGCCCTCAATTACTGACCACATACAGCTTCCCCACAGGACACCTGCCCAACTGGGCTCAGCTCTGGGGTCACTCTGGAGAAATGGATTTTTCCTTGTCTTTACCACAGATTCAAACCACTTTAGCTTAACATCTTCCAGATGGGCTGATTTTCAGTGCCTGGCTTGAGACTTTCAGGCCCAGTTGGAGAACATGGTGAGTATTCACAGCTATATTGACATCACTGCTGCTTTGAGCACTGTATAAAGCTGAGCATGATGAAAAAGCACATCCTTAGTGGCACAAAACTGGGACTCCACAGTAGTGGTCAATCTTCATTCCAGCTTGTGAGTGCTACAGCTGCAATCTTCCTCCTCTTTGAACATTTGGAAAAGATACTTAATTTCTGCAAATTGAGAAGGTTATGGAGCTGGAAAATGACATCGTTTTTGTACTTTATTTAAGAACGGAGATCGAGCAAATATATCAGCTTGACTTTTAGCTCTGCTGCAATATATTACAGACTTGAGATTAATGAAGACTAATCAGTAAATTCCAGTTGAGATAAAGGAAAGAACAGTTTGTCCTGACCTCTGTGTGATTTAACTCCAGCCAGCAACTAAGTACCACTCAGCGGCTTGTTCACTTCCCATGTCCCCCTGGTGGGATGGGGAGGACAATTGGAAAAAAACACGTAAGACTCATGGGTTGAGATAAGAACAGTTTAATAATTGAAATAAAATTAATAACAATAATAATAATAGTAATATTAGTAATGGAAAGGAGAGAGACAGAGAAGAATAAAACCCAAAGGAAAAAACCTTAAGTGATGCACAATGCAATTGCTCACCACCCACTGACCAATGCCTAGCCAGTCCATGAGCAGAGATCAGAGGCTCCTGGCCAATTCCCCCCAGTTTATATTTATATACTGATCATGATGTTCTGTGGTATGGAATATCCCTTTGGCTAGTTTGGGTCAGCTGTCTTGGCTCTACTCCCTCCCAGGTTCTTGTGCACCTCCTCACTGGCAGAGCATGGGAAACTGAAAAGTCCTTGACTTAGGGTAAGCACTACTTAGCAACAACTAAAACATCAGTGTGTTATCAACATTATTCTCATCCTAAATCCAAAGCATAGCACTGCACCAGCTACTAGGAAGAAAATTAACTCGATCACAGCTGAAAACAGGACACTGATGCAAATTTTATTTAATCTATAGTCATTTATGGTGTTTCTTTATGAAAGTAAATTATCTCCCAAAGTAGTGCAATGGGAATAATATTTGATTGCTTCTGCAGAGAGGAGTGAAATAATGGTTAAAATGTCAAGCCATTCAGGGTCACAGCAGCAGAAGGACATCAAAGGGAAAGTCAAAGCTTTGGATTCACAGGTATGGAATTGAAAAAGAGGGAACGTGGAAGAAAAGGAAACACAGACATCCCTAAAGTGCAATGCTAATTATAAAAAGCAGCATCAAGAGCTGCTAGTGGGGAATTTCCATCCAGCAAAGCTGCTTATAGATATAGGAAGACTTTAAATTGCACACTAATACAAAGAGACAGAAAATATAGGAGAACTAATACAACCTAACTACATAATCACCAGAGGCATTTGGAAGAAAAATACTTTGTCAGGGTTTCCTGAAAAAAAAGAGTTGTCCATAGTTTGTCACTCTCCTCCCAACTCTAAATTACTGGTAGCCACAAGCCAGCTTAGCAGACTCCCTTCACATGATTCTTCTCTTTGGCACTGTAATATCTACTGCACCAGAGTATTCTGACAAGGGGAAAAATTAACCCTCTATACAGTACAGCGAACAAGGAAAACATTGTACTATGTACTCCTGAAGACCTGGCAGAATAAAATGCTATGTTATGGTAGAATATTAAATAAGTAACAATAAACTATCCAAGTAAAATTATAGTTCTACATATCAGTTGGACATACGCAAGGGCTGAGGTATAAAAACAGAGGCTGTTAGTAACAATGATTACCAATGAGCCAATGATTCATGGAGTAGATCAACTGAAAACTATGATAAGGCACATGGAAAATAAAGACATGATTGGTGACAGTGAATCATGCCTGACAAATTTGGTGGCCTTCTATGACAGGGTTACAACGTTGGCAGATGAGAGAAGAGCAACTGATATCATCTACCTGGATTTGTGCAAAGCATTTGACACTGTTCCGCACAACATCCTTGTCTCTAAACTGGAGAGACATGGATTTGATGGATGGACCACTCAGTGGATAAGGAATTGGCTGGATGGTTGCAAAGAGTTTTGGTCAATGGCTCAGTGTCCAAGTGGAGTCAAGTGAGGAGTGTCATTCCTCGGAGGTCCATACTGGGACCAGAACTGTTCACCATCTTTGTCAGCAACATGGACAGTGGGATTGAGTGCACCCTCAGAAAGTTTGCCAACACCACCAAGCTGAGTGGTGAGGTTGACATGCTGGAGGGAAGGGATGCCATCCAGAGGGACCTTGACAGGCTTGAAAGGTGGGCCCATGTGAACCTCATGAAGTTCAACAAGGCCAAGTGCAAGGTCCTGCACGTGGGTCAGGGCAACCGCCACTATCAATACAGGGTGGGTAGAGAATGGATTGAGAGCAGTCCTGAGGAGAAAGACTTGAGGGGTGTCAGCTGATGAGAAGCTCAACATGACCTGGCAATGTGCACTCACAGTCCAGAAAGCCAACTGAATCCTGGGCTGCATCAAAAGAAGCATGGCCAGCAGGTTGAGGGAGGTGATTCTGCCCCTCTACTCCACTCTCGTGAGACCCCACCTGGAGTACTGTGTTCAGCTCTGGGGTCCCCAACATAAGGAGGGCATGGACCTGTTGGAGCAAGTCCAGAGGAAGGACACAAAGATGATCAGAGGGCTGGATCACCTATCCTATGAAGAAAGGCTGAGAGAGGTGGGGTTGCTCAGCCTGGAGAAGGCTCTGGGGAGACCTTATAGCAGTCTTCCAGTACCTAAAGGGGGCCTACAAGAAAGCTGGAGAGGGACTTTTTACAAGGGCATGTAGCGATAGAACAAGGGGTAATGGCTTTAAGCTGAAAAAAGGTAGATTTAGATTAGACATTAGGAAGAAATTCTTTACTGTGAGGGTGGTGAGACACTGGAACAGGTTGCTCAGAGAAGTTGTAGATGCCTCATCCCTGGAAGTGTTCAAGGCCGGGCTGGATGGGGCTTTGAGCAACCTGGTCTAGTAGAAGGTGTCCCTGCCCATGGGAGGGGGGGTTGGAACTTTATGATCTTTAAAGTCTCTTCCAACCCAAATCATTCTATGATTCTATAAATGATGATAATTGAGCAGACATAGGCAAAAAAAATGTGAAAATCAGAAAAGCATCCCAAACTTGCAGGATTTTCATGGCACTCGATTCAGTGGATACTTCCTGAAGAATTATTTTCTATTTTTGAAAGCACTGAGAGATGCAACTATCAGAAGTTGGGCTTTATATTAACCAACCTAAAGGAAATGGAGTTGTAGTCAAGTGAAAGTGAGAAGTAATGATCCTGTTAGTGAATTTGTTGTTAGCCACTGTTTGGAGATAATATAATTCTCAGAGAAAAGCTTGCATAAAGCACAATGAGAGTTTGCCTTGCAAGGGCTCCTGGATTGAGGCTTTAGGACGTTTCTTCTTTATGAAGTTTAATTTAGATGAGTGACCTAAGAAAGAAATATTCATTAAAGAAAATTAATAATGGCTGGAAGCAGATAAAGGTGTGAGATGGGACAAAAGTGTAAAGAAAACTGGGGGGAGCCCTGCAGAATTATATAGAAACATGTCGCGACGGAGGGAAGACACAGTCACTCAATATGAGTGATCAGCAGACTTCGTTTATTGAACCTTACAGTCACCTTTTATGCCTTCTTATAATTAGCTCATACATATTACAAAAGTTAAGCTCATTATTGGTTAGTTGCCTAAATACCAAGTCCGCCCCTAGTTTCTCTTCTGTAGTTATCTGTTCCCACCTGCAACATTCTTTTCCCACCGAAATCTTCCTGTTATTGTGTAACAAGAACAGCCAAGGATAGTGTATTTTTGCTTTACTTCAGATAAGCTGAGAGCGATGTGCATTTTTGTCCAGCCAGCTGGACTATGTCTATGTGACCTTTTTCAGCTAGCCAGTTATCCACAGAAACACAAACCAAAAATATCTAATAATGTCTGAGAATGTTGCTGAAAAGAACCTGAATACAAAAAGGGAAGAAGAAATGTAAGGATACATACAATAAGGTTACAAAAATGTGTAAATTTCCTATGGTAAATTTACCACTGAATATCCTGGTCTAACAATAGTACTGTGGTCTATGGTAAATTTACCACAGGAAGACTAAAATTTTGGTGGTTTGAAGCTATCAAAGAATAAGGGCAGTGTAAGCATTTTAGTGGAATTGTGTGCAACTTAAAAAAGCCAAGATGAATGTAAAGAGAACTGGAAAGCCACAGAGCAGTTGGCCAGAAATCTCTTTCAGCAGAAGGTTCAAAATATTAGAAGATATCCTTTGAATATTTAGAAAATGTAATTAACAACTTGATTGAATTGTTAAAACAGGACAGAAATTTAATAGCAATCTTCAGAGCAATTATTGCTTTCTCAGATAAGAAGCTATTGGATATAATATGTGTGAATATCAATGAAGCACTAATACCATATAATAGATACAGAAATACTGGAAAAGATGATGTTCATCACATGGCACAGAAAACTTGTTAAGCAGGTGGTAAAGAGAGTGATCATAAAAAGTCCAATTTTTTGTTCCTTTCTGATTTGATCAGTACATGCAAATTTAATCACATTGAGTGAACTCAATAGCACAATTTGTATAAGCACAACCTGCTATAATGCACCCAGAAATCAGTCCAAAGATAGGATGTCACAGTGGGTTAAAATAAGACATAATGCAATCAATATCAACCCCAGGACTTATATAACACATCATATATTCTCTATCAGCCACATTCAGGACAGTTCAAATAATATCTGGAGGTGGACATCTCACAAACAGTCCAACCAGGGATTTATCATGAGAATGCTTTTATTTGTTCCATAATGAGGCAATGAAATACAAAACACGTATATAACCCACAGTTAGAACCACATTAGAGGAGCACTAAGCACTTCATGGGTGTTTTGCCAATAGACAGGGTCAGTACAAAGGAAACAGACACCTAGTTAAAGAAGTGAATTTATCTTTACTTATTTAAAGCAATAGAATAGTAAGTGAAATAATACAGCAAGAATAAAACAAGACAAGGTAATGCACCTAATCACTACCACATATGGCAGACTATAGTGGTTAAAAAAGATCCATCACCAGTTGCCTTAATACTTTACCATCATCCAGATCCCCAGTTGCTGGGGAGGCCCAGTTACAAAGATTTTAGAGAGCCTTTCCCAGCAATTGGGAGGTCCTATGCAGTGCATCCACTCATAGGTGAGGTCTCCAAAATCACTGTAAGAGGGTCCAGCTTTTATACTGTTGAATAAACAAGCTCACCCAATTTAAAATGTGGAAACATCTGGTTTCACTCTCCTCTTAGATCCCACTAAAGCCTGTCCAGGGCTCAGGGAGGAACCAAGGGAATTTCCCTTATCTACTTGATTTTAACCACCAGTTTGCAAAAAGGTTATATATCTGGTTTCATAATCTTGACTACCTGCCTCCAAGCAAAGAAGGATGCACTATATCATAGCTAATTATTATATTCTATCTAAGCTACATCTTTCACTAATGATCATGCATATTTTGCTAATGATTGGATACATATATATATATATATATATATATAACATTTGGTTGGCGAGTTCATCTACTTTGGCTCAGGGCCTGTTGCTCAGGCCTCAGTACTTCAATGGGTCAGGATGAAATTCAGAATGATTTTGATAAATTTTAGGAATGAACCAAAATTAATAAAATAGCACTATGTACAGAACTGTGAAAAATTAAAGCTGCTTGCACGAAATGAAGAGTAGTAGACTAGTGGATTACAAAGGGAGTAGGAGTTTAAATTATGATGTTGATACAAAGCAAACAAACAAAATTCTGGGACATATTAACAGAAGCGTGATACATGTGGGATACAGGAAGTAGTGATGTCATTTCCAATGGCAGGAGAGAAGTCTCAGCTGGATGATTATGTCATTTGGAGTGCCATAGTTGAAGAAAGCTGTAGACAAACTGTAGAGGCCAAAAGCAAGCACCAAGTATGAGAACTGGGTTAAAAAACTTGACCCATGAAGATAGGATGAAATGGTTTGTTTAGTCTAGAAAATGGAAGATTGATGGGAGACAGAACAGTCTGAAAATTTATAAAATGCCAGTAAGAACAGTGGGAAATCTCTTACGCAAATGTTGAGTTGTGCAAGAATATTGAGTGACTGAAACTGTAGGTGCAGGATGTGAAATTTGGACTTAGCACGACAGTGTAAAATTAGAGGAATAGTAGTGTCACTAGAATATGAACACAGAAATAGCAAGATACTGCATGTTAATAGTTTTTTGTATCAAAACTGACTTGGAGAAGGATGGTAATAAATAGATGTTTATTGTGGTAGCACTAGAAGTATATAATAGACTTCTAGATTCAGTTAGCCCAGAATGTGACTAGAGATTTCTCTGATGCTAGTGACCAAAAAATGTAACTGAGAATTATGCTAGTATGGAGGACATTGACGTTTGGCACAGGGACTGGAGAATAAGAATTAATATTATTCATAGGACCTCAGTATTCCTGAACATGAAGATCAACACTCTGTTTTCATTAGATATTCAGACAATTAAGAATTAATAACAATTTTAACATGGTGAATGAGAACATTATAAAATGCCTGATCATAGAAAATAAGCTTGACTGGCATGATCATGAGTAGACTCTAAATTGAACAGGTGAGTAAACAAAGTACATACAAACCAAAATTCTTAATTTCAGAGGGACATATTTTGGTAAATTAAGGGAATTCTTAGCTGGACTGAGATCTGGGGCCTGCAGATTCCAGGACCTGGAATTTATCCTATCAGTGCTGTGAAACTTAGCACGAATCTGCATCCCAAGAGTGGAGAAAAAAAGTATGTAGAAGAGGCTTGATATATAACTGGATGACTATCCATCCTTAAAACATATATTTGGAATAAGTAGGCATCTTACAAAATAATGGAAAAAAGTACTGGAAAGCAAAAGAAGTTGTATCTCATAATCAAGAATTGAAGACTAATAATTAAATGTTAAATAGAGGCCGGAAGAAAATTACTTTCAGGGATAAGGCTTGAAATCAATCATACTTAATATTTTCATGATAACAGCACAAAAACACAGGGGCTTTCTGATGAAATCTGCCAATAAAAAAAAAAAAGGAAGGCATTAACAGAAGAGAATGGGGATATCATACAGGGAAAGCTTGATCACCTTGAAATCTGGAGTAATACAAATGGGACAAAATTGAACAGTATAAAATGTTTGAGTCATGCACTTGGGTGATAATAACATTAGTCCCTCCCAGAAACTAGAAACTATGTTTGGAAACTACTATAGAAGAGAAATACCAAGGTATAAAGGGTTACTAAAAAATGACTGGGAACTTTAATGGGACACAGCTGTGAATATTGCAAATGCTGTTCTGTGACATATCAGAAGAGGTATTTCTAACAGAAATAGGGAAGAGCTAGTATCACTGTACAAAGATCTGGCAAAAATGTCTGTGTATGACTATGTACAATTTTAATACTCCTCTCCAAGGATGCACAACTAAAACACAAAAGAAGGGCTAGCAGGTTGATGAGAGAAATAGAAAGCATATTTTACAAGGAAAACTGAAAAAACCTTGATTTATTAGAGTGGCAAGAGAGCAGCTCAGAAGGGATACATTGATTGTCTATAAATATATCTGACGAATAAATACCAGTTAGAGGAAAATCTAAATAATAATTCTGGCACAGAATCATAGAATCATTTTGGTTGGTGTTCCAGTCTGGGAAGACCCAAGCTGGGAAGATTCTTTGTTATACCCAGAGTGAGATTAAGACACAAATGAGGTCAAATGCCACTAATCAAGGAAATTTATTGTGCTCTTATATAAACAAAATATTCATGTGTTGCGGTAAGAAAATAGCGATAGGAATGAAAGGGAAAGATAGGAAAGAAGGAAATCTAGCAGTCAGGATAGAGTTGCAAGAGAGAGTCACCACCGTGGATCCAGCGGCATCCTGTTAGTCTGTAGTCTCCATTCACATCGGTGGTGGGGGTCTCTGGATCACCACTTACTATTTGGTGGCAGTCTTTTATAGGGCGTTCAGGGGGGTCATTTCCCAGACAACGGCATGTAGTGCATTCCTCCATGGGGCACATGCAACTACTGCATAGGTAGGGGTGATCGTCCATGTTTAGGCACATCCCTCACAGCGGTGTGGCCTTTCCTTGACCCTGGCCGAAAACTGATGTCAGGCAGCTGTTGGCTCCTTATCTGTTCACAACTGTTAAGTCTTGCAGGAGCTCAGCTAACAAGCTTTGAGACGGTCAGTTTGAGATATGGTCTCTCACAGTTGGAAAAGACGTTTAAGATTATCGAGTCCAACTATTAACCCAATACTGCCAAGTCCACCACTAAACCATGTCCCTAAGTGTCACATCTACATGTCTTTTAAACACCTCCAGGGATGATGACTCAACCATCTTCCAATGCTTGACCACCCTTTCAGTGAAGAAATTTTTCCTAATATTCAATCCAAGCCTCCCCTGGTACAACTTGAGGCTGTTTACTCTTGTCCTATCACTTGCTACTTGGGAAAAGAGATCACCACCCACCTTGCTACACCTTTCAGGTAGTTGTAGAGGGCAATAAGGTCTTCCCCGAGTCTCTTCCTCTCCAGACTAAACAACCCCAGTTCCCTCAGCCGTTCCTCATAAGACTTCTTCTCTAGACCCTTCACCAGCTTCGTTGCCCTTCTCTGGACATGCCCCAGCACCTCTATGTCCCTCTTGAAGTGAGGGGCCCAAAACTGAACACAGTATTCAAGGTGCGGCCTTACCAGTGCCGAGTACAGGGGGACAATCACTTTACTTGTTCTGCTGGCCACACTGTTTCTGATACAGGCCAGGATGCTATTGGCCTTCTTGGCCACCTGGGCAGGGCACACTGCTGGCTCATGTTCAGCTGGCTGTCAACCAGCATCCCCAGGTCCTTTTCCACCAGGCAGCTTTCCAGCCACTCTTCCCCAAACCTATACCATTGCATGGGGCTGCTGTGACCCAGGTGCAGGACCTGGCACTTAGCTTTGCTGAATCTTATACAATTGGTCTTGTCCCATCAATTCAGCCTTTCCAGGCCCCTCTGTAGAGCCTTCCTTCCCTCATGCAGATCAGCACTCCTGCCCAACTTGGTGTCATCTGCAAACTTACTGAAGGTGTACTTGATCCTGTTGTCCAGTTCATTGATAAAGATATTAAACAGAACTGGACCCAATACTTAGACCTGGAGAACACTCGTGTCAGGCCACCAACTGGATTTAACTCCATTCACCAACACTCTTTGGACCTGGCCATCCAGCTGGCTTTTCACCCAGCGAAAAGTATGCCATTCCAAGCCATGAACAGCCAGTTTCTCCAGGAGAATGTTGTGAGAAATGGTGCCAAAGGCTTTACTAAATTCTAGGTAGACAACATCCACAGCCTTTCCCTCATCCACTAAACAAAGAGACATAAATCAACACTGAGTATTAATAGAAATTAGAGATACTAACAATTAAAGCAAACAAGTTCTTGAACTGCTTTTGTTTGGAAATAATGGGGAAAAAAACCCTAATTGCTTTTAATGAGCACAATAAGTTTATGAAAGGGATGATATATCATAGCAGCAAGTGATTGCAGGGATTTAATTTGATGATCTAGAAAGACTTTTCCAGCCTTGTGTTTCTATGGTGTTATTACAAATCATGAATATTTTTTTCTATTTCCACCAAGACAGGATGCAAAATGTTCAGTTTCATTTACAGGTTATAAAACAATGTAAACTTTCTATTAAGATACTGAAACATTGGAGCAAACTAGCTAAGGAAGTTTTCAAGAATCACTTGAGCAAATAGTTGACATGGCTTTTCTAGGTATACTTGGGACAGGCTTACAGGACTGGGTTGGTCTTTTGAGGTCCCTTCCAACCCTAAAATTCTATGAGATAATATAGGCTTATATCTTTCTGGACTCTAACTTAGCAAAACAGCAAACACCCCAAGCAATTTCTGAGAAAGCTGTTGATTAATTTATACTCAGTAACTTTGGCGATATTTGCAGTGGTACGTTATTTATTATTTTTGCAGTGTTCAAAGTATTCTAGGAAATTCATAAAGCAAACCCAGTTCCCAGCAGGGGATTGGAAGCTTTTGGCTGTCATACCTGGGTATGGATAACCCGGCAGGCCCCTTCCTGGCCACTGTTTCTCTCCAAGGCGGCACCCCCCCACACACACTCCGATCAGTGCCATGGCGATGCAAGCGGCCAAGCGATCTAAACATCTGGCTGCCCCCAGAGGTCAATCGGATCCTCTATATTCGGAACCTGCCGTATAAAATCACAGCGGAGGAAATGTATGATCTTTTTTGGAAATACAGACCTATTCGACAAATCAGAGTTGGAAACACTCCTGAAACAAGAGGAACAGCTTAAGCTTCTCAAGGAAAAATACGGAATTGATTACAAACCCACCAAAAAAAAAAAAAAAAAAAAAGTGCTTCAGATGTCCCCTACAAGAAATGGGTTTCTGCCTTGAACTAGCAAACATCTCTGAGCTTAAAGAGAAGCCTTTTTGCCTTGATGGAGATAATTTATGCTGTATTCTATATTTATGCTGTATTCTGAATGTGGAAATTGGTTGGGACTAGGAGGCTGGCTTAAAGGCATTTTGCAAACGGGATTATTATTTTTGATCATTATTGTAATAATAGTTTTTTGATCAAAACCAGCCAACATTATTTGTAAGCATTAGGCATATCTGAAGAGAATGCCTTTATTTGAATCAGCAGTTAAGGTGTAGTTTAGTCTGATGCTGTGGTTTTATCTGCTTCTGGTGAATTTTTGAAGTGATGAAATCAGAGATACTAAGAGTTATGAGGTAATAAGATAATAATCTAAGTAAGGGTGCTGTCTTTTATGTCTACAAGTGCAATATGCTTTTATGTAGCAGAGAGAAACTTTAACAATAATGTTGCTTGAGCGAGATGTGCATGTGACAACTTGGGAAAAGGGATATCACAACTGGAGTGCAACAGTGTTTCTATGTCTGGCAGAGTGAAATCTTTCAAGCCCTGAGTTTAGACAGTCTAAAATAAATTGTTAGTATTCAGAAAACCCATCTTAAGCCTCTTTTGCTTACATAGTGTTATGGAAGTCAACTGCAATTGTAGAGAATTAATGATTTTTTAATACATATTAACAAATACTACTATTTTAACTTGAGGCAGTTGAGTGAGAAATACTCACGTGTAGCATTTGAGGGAATGTCAGCATAAATCGCACTTACAGTAAGACTGCATTTTTAATTACTGTACTCGTTAAGATTCGATGATGCCATAAGGCTAAGGCCTTTTATCACAGATCGGTTCTGAACTAAAAGGTGTGTGCACATGTAGATATGCACATTTGTGTTATTTTCCTTAATTGGCTACAAAATAATATAATTAGGTTGGGGACTAGATCTTGGGAATTTGTCTATTATACTTCTGTTTGTTAAGGAACGTGCATAACATACAGCACCCATGTAGGCTTGGCTTGTGGCATAGTTGTCAAATTTAGCATAGACATTCAGACAGATAAGCAACGTACTCTTCTTGTGTGTATGACCTACAAGCCATTATGGCTTAGTGTGTAAATCTGTATGTAACTATTGAAAAATCCACTTATGAATGTATATAGCTTAGAACTAATTTTTTCCCTTTGTTAATTCCTTGATATCAATGAGGTATTTTTCAGAAAATGTATGGACTGGTTGGTTGCATAAGGGCAGTTGTTATTTGGACAGAAAATTGTTAATGGTCAGGGATTTTCCACTAAAATATTTGCAAATATTCCTAGTCAAACATCAATTTGGTTTCTTTTTGGGTTTTGAGCTTGCATTAGTCCATGTTCAGAACTTTAAAATTACCTTTGAATTTTTTAAACTTTTTATATCACTGGAACAGAAAGAGCATCTAAATTAAAACTTCAAGCTAACTTTATTTTTCAAGTATTTCAGGAATTATACTTCTGAACTGAGATTTTATAAGTTGGCTGTGTATTTTCCTGTGTTAAAACGCTGTTATTGAAAATGGTCAACCAAGCCTATGTCGCCCAAAATAAAAACGGGGGAATTGTGGATAACTGGCTAGCTGAAAAGGGTCACATAGACATAGTCCAGCTGGCTGGACAAAAATGCACATCGCTCTCAGCTTATCTGAAGTAAAGCAAAAATACACTATCCTTGGCTGTTCTTGTTACACAATAACAGGAAGATCGTGGTGGGAAAAAGAATGGTACAGGTGGGAACAGATAACTACAGAAGAGAAACTGGGGCGGGCTTGGTATTTAGGCAACTAACCAATAATGAGCTTAACTTTTGTAATATGTATGAGCTAATTATAACAAGGCATAAAAGGTGACTGTAAGGGACAATAAAGGAAGTCTGCTGATCACTCATATTGAGTGACTGTGTCTTCCCTCCGTTGCGACACCTGGGGAGTCCGATATACAGAAAACAAAGTCTTCTTTGGTCTTCTAGATGAGAACATGCAGTTTGGTGTGAGCATTTCTTCTCTGACCTTCCTCCCAGAGTGGCAACAGGATTCTGTGTTCCATCATTCTGGACCACTACCAGGGACCATTAATAATAAACTATGATGATGAGAATGGCAAAACATGTATGCACATTGCCACTGCTGCAGGTTACAGTGATATTATCAGTGAGCTGGCTAAATTCCCAGAGTGCAACCTGTAGGCCCTTGATGTGGATGACAGATAACCATGGAAACCCTGAAGTTGAATTTGCTGCTTCCTTTCTATTAACCTGAGACTAGCTCTGTTTATTTTATAAACATGTTTCCTGTTTCACAGGCCACAGCCTAGTTAATAAATTGCACTTACAGAGAACTGTGCTTGCTCGGAGACACTGCAAAGCAGTCCAGCTCGCATCTATCACATTTAGTATAACAACTGAATAGTAGGATTGTTATTTAACTTTGTGTTTCTGGTAGGAAACGATAAGATTATACGTGAAAGGACTTTGTCACCACTTCTTTCAATCAAAAATGAACATTCTTTTCAAAACAAGAGAACAGGATCCTACAACTTGAAGCTGGGATTCTGCTGCTATTTGCATTCAGGAAATGAAACATTCCCTTGTTGCAGTTAAGATGCTAACACAGTTATTCCTATAGGACCAGGGAACCTTCACCTTCCATTCTCACAAGGCATTTGATCCCTTCCAAAATGAAATCCCTGTATCAAGTACAGAAGAGTCGTCTTCTTTCCTCTTTTTCACCCCATAACTGCCTCCCTTGGAACTTTGCTCCTAAGTTTAATGCAAACAGAAGCAACTGATTGTTCTGGGTTGATTATCTTGCTCAGTGGAGCAAAAGCCAAGGTTTTCTTGGCTTAGTCTCTCAGGTACTTAAAATAATAGCATTCTTCATGGAAAAGTCCAATAAAATGGAACAGAAATAAAATCAACAGGGTTCTGGAGAAGTTTCTAAACATCAGTAAAATGTAGTTGAGAAAGCTGTTTCAATGGAAAGAAGGGTGAAGGGAGGAGTTTAACTACACTTAAGAGCTCAGTAAAGATGACAACCTCCTATTACACATTCTCAGATATTTCCATAGAAGGTATACTTGCTGTTCACTATAAACACACAACAGATTTCCATTCTATTATGTTTCTTACTGCACCCATCTGAAATAACTGGGGCTGCAAGGAAGAGGCACAGAGAAGTCAACTTTATTCTTTATTCTTGCACAGTTTATATATATAGCATGTATAGGCATTCTCCAGCTCCATATCTACTTTTACTACAGTTAAATAGATGCACATAGATAGATGCTGGTCTATAGTCTATTCCTGCAACTGGCAACTACATCAGTGTGGGATAAGTTGCTGGAGAATTCCTTAAAATGGATGTGAATCTGGATGAGTAGTATAGGAGCACACCTCATTGTGTCATTAATAGTTTCAATAGCAAATGTATTAATCTATTTTAGTTATATTCCCCCTTTCCCCTAGGACGCCTTTGCACTGGGCTGCAGCAACAGGGAAAGCTGAGTGCATACAGATGCTGCTAGAGCTGGGGATAGACAGCACCCCTCGAGACATCAATGAAAACAGTCCTCTGACATATGCAATGTACTGTGGGCACACAGCATGCATCAAGCTGCTGTCTCAGGAGAGCAGGTAAAGCAAAAGTTCACATCTTACATGTTGGCACTGACTAGAAAAGAAAGGTATTGCTTTTTGTATGCTACTGAAGGGTTTGAACCCTGGGTGATGTCTTCTTGATTCATATGCAATACTCGGTTCAAATTTCCCACCAAAATAGCAACATTATATATAGCCATCTACTGAAGACTCATCACTGCGGTTACAGTGCTAGTCTGCCAGTCAGCAGAGGGTTCTGAACCAAGATATGGGTATAGCTGTTGCTCAGTCACTTTTGTGCAGAAAAATCTATCTTACAGAATAATTTCAGCCCTCAGATATATGCCCTGCACTTTTTTGAAATTTCTGCACTAGCTGTGTGTTCATGTTATCAGAGGGACAGACTGTACACAAAAGGAGCTTTGCCAGATAGATAATAAAATAAATTTCAAGTTATCCTCAGAGTAAGGGCTTGGGAATGTTTTCCTAGCCTTCTTTATTTCTCTACCTTGATTTTCTCTTCTTATTCTGATTTTTTTTCTGTTAAAAAGTAAAATTATTTTGTCATTGCTTATTATCTTTCTCTCTGTATTTCTCATGTTTCAGCAGCTGTCATTTAATTCATTTCAGTTCTTCAATTTTAGTACATGAGCATGCACTTACAAAGATATTTATCATCACATTTCTTTGTGCTTTCCCCTCCTTTCCAGTCAGCAGTCAGTATTATTTTCTGTGTTACAAATGTGAGACATGGGTAACATTACCTTTCCTGCTCCTCCTCCTGCTGCACTCTGCTGTTGGAGTAGATATAAAATGATGATTAGTCAAAATCTCATCTAAAAACCAGTACAGCAACACCACTGTAGGTAATTATCTTGATAGGTCTTCTGAAACTGCCAGGCCTCTTTAATACAGGGAAAAAAAGGGAAAGAAAATGGGGAGGGAGAGGAGAGGGAAAGGAAAGGAGAACTAGTACCTTTGTTACAATGTTAGCAATGACTGTGCTGTTGGAAATAGCATTTTCTAAATTTGATATACAAATACAAAAAAATACAAATATCACTTGGTTTTAAAAATCCCAGTATGTTGTTCTTATTATTGGATCTTGCCTCACCATTAAGAATAATTATTCTGCAGCTGGTAGATGCTGAAGCCAGAAAAGTTTGTTTTTTTTCCTGATAGCTGCACTGAGCCTACATTAAGATGAGTTTATACTCATGGCAATGAACCCCATAAGAAAGAGTGAAGTAATATGGCAGGGGTCCTCAAACTACGGCCTGCAGGCCAGATACAGCCCCCCAGAGTCCTCAATCCGGCCCCCGGTATTTACAGACACACACCCCCCAGGGTTGGGGGGGGGGAACCAAGCAGCCGCAGATGGCTTCCTGCCACTTCATCCACGCGCCAGCCCCCTGTTTAAAAAGTTTGAAGACCCCCTGAAATATGGTATCATTTTCAGTCTTTGTTAATTATAAGTTTGGAGTCCTCATTTTCTGCCTCACTGAACCATCCCTGCAAACATATCTAAACAGTATATACCACATTTCATGGGCTACCACAGGCAGTATTTATTTCATTATTTGGTGATGACATCATATTTTGATTTGTACTTCCAGTAGATCTGAGCCAGTCCATCAGTTTTTCCCTCCCAGAACAACAGACTCCTAAAGAAAGAAGGAAGATTCAGTATGCTGAACCACATCTTCTCTTGCAAAAAGAAGAAAGATGATCAGAAAACCAGTCAGGACAGAAGCAGAGACCGCTATCCTAGAGAAGAGACTTCAGAAGTAGATTACATCATCACCACTTTTGACTGAATTATGCACACAAACCGCAAAGACTTTTTGGATGGGTGTGTGACCACTTTAAAAGAGTGAGCACAAAGTACCTCATACCAGAAAAGAAGCCACCAGAGTGTCAGGGACTTCTGCCTGTCAGAACCCAGAGCCTCCCCCAATCACTACAGGCAATTCCTGCTTCCCAGAGCACAATGTCAAGCTTCTCCTCCAGCACCAGCACCCGCTATTTTGCACATCAGTCTCAAAAGAGTAGGAGTGAACACAACTTTCTGGACCACAAAAGCAGCTGCCAGGCTTTGTTGGATGACCCCTGGAACACAGACTCTAACCAACTACTCTCCAATAAAGTCTGTACTAGGACTCTTTCAGACAAACTGATAATTGTCTTAAACTCTGATAGATCTCACCATGTGCTTTTGTGCCCTCCCCACATTCCCTCACTTCCCAGTTCTCTCAGGTAATTTCTTTCTTTTCTATCTCCCATATCCTATAATCTCTACTGATGTGGGAAGATGAGTCAGAAAAAATAGGTGTCTGACCCATTATATTTATATTTCTTTAATATCTTTTTCAGTTTCTTCTCCCTGTATGTAGTAGCAATTGCAGTTAATGTATGCACGGGACATCAGCTGACAGCTGTAGCAAGGAGCTTAGGTGTGGGAAATAAGAGATTTAAGTAGGTCTGATGAGCAAGCAAAAATGCAGGTAGTTAGGAAGCATATAAGGTACCTGAGCAAGGTAAGTGCCTCCAGATTACATGTGCTTTGTGATTTGCAAGTTAATGCAAGTAAACTTGAAACCGGTTTGGCAGAATTTGGGATTTAGTACTTTGACTCACATCCACGTTTAAATGAATCTGGCTGGCTGACCTGTGTGCTGGACTTTACTTCAACATATCAGCGTCTCCAATTTTATCTCCTTTGGGATTTAGTACCATGCCAAAATTAAACACATCTAGTATGCCTTCCAATCACTATAATATCCAACTGAAAATGAAGCAAGTAAAAGTAATCCCCAAACCTACCAGTACACCATTAACTTATTGTGTAATGTTTATTCTTTGTAATCTACCTTCACCCCAGCAGACATGAACTGTTATCTTCCAGTGGAAAGAGAAGTGAACAGAAATCCTGTCTGAGAGGAACCCTCAAATAGGTCAGGTCACTATCTGACCTCTGCATGGTAGTGCAAACTGTACAGACTCATAAGCAAAAGGATCTATAGAATAGCAAAACTTCTCTATTCTCATTAGAGATGCGAATGAAGACAATTTCAGAATGACAGGTGATTCTACATTGTGCAAATAAAAGCTGGAAATAGTTTCTCAGGGTAAAAAGGAGCTATTCAAAAAGTTTTACTTCCTGAACATCAGGCCAAGTTCCTGAAAGCTTGATAGACCTGGTCTATAGGTGTCACTACTTTCTTACTGTGCGCTCTTCAGCTATTCACTCAACCATACAAACTCCATGTGGATAGCAACAATATCTCTAGCACGACTTTCTACACTGAACTCTGAAAGTTTCAGCTCACATGTGGAAGACAAGAAAACCTGCAGGGTTTCTTTACGTTATAAACGATAACAATTAAAACAATTTTATTTTGGGTTCAATCAATTTAGGTGGAGAAACAATAAGCAAAAACAGCACTGTGTGCGTGGAGAACTCAATTAGTTCCACCACACGCACACCTGAGCCCTCAAAGCAGCATCTTTTATGCCCGGATCTTGACCAATCTCTTCTTGCCAGATGTTCGTCCTGCTCTTTCCCCATTGGGTTGTTAGGGTACACCTTCTCCTCCTATTGACTCTGCTTTGGTGCACTTTTTCAAATCTCAAGGTCTTTGTCTCCTTCGGTGGGCCTTCTCTAGCATGGTTTCACTTTCCTTGTCTCCTTTGGCGGGCTTTGCCTCAGGGGAAGGGGAAGCCATCACATTGTCTTAAAGGAGAACCACATGTGCCCACTCACCACAACTGCGATACAGGTCCCAGATTTACACAGGGTACAACAATTACACTTATTACAGTACATTCTATTTTTGACATGAATCATGACTGTGTTTATCAGATTTGCAACCTAAATATAATAGGGCCTAGTGAGGCTGAGATATTTGAGATCATTAATGTGGACAGTAGGAGGAGGAACAAGCTCAAACTGGATAAACTAAACCTGAGGATGACTATAGGGAATCATTTCTTGGTGGAATTAGCTAGACTATGAATATATTTGATGTGGAAGTAACTACTATGTTAGTTAAAATGTGATTATAGATTTTTCTGAAAATTGTAGAATACTGTATGGTTAAATCCTTGTTTGCTCTGGACAGAAGGACAGGTAGTTTTCTATGAACATCCTATGACAAATAAGCCACAATCAGGCAAATTAATTGGGACAGACCCAGTTCTCCACAATCTGCAGAGGGATTCAGTATAGGACCAGCAGTCTACATACATGAATGAGGGCAAAATTGTATCAATTTTGGGAAATCTAATTGTTACAGTGGGAGCTGTCTTTGCATATCCAAAGGAAGAGTAAGTAATTTTATCTCTGACAGTTTGTTTGTTATCTACATCAGAGAAAAAAAAAGCCTGAGTCTGCTTTAAGCTCAGTTCTCTGTGTACCAGCTCCCTTTAACAACTTTCCAACAATAAAAAGATTCCTGCATCTGGCATAAAGGACTTCCACTGAAGCATGTGAAAAGCTTGTAAGGAGACAGTGTCTGACAATACATTGAACAGCCCAGATACCATCTAACATTTCTTCACAATAAAAAGATCTGCTTATCCCTCTTTGTGCCTGTGTGGTTTAAATCTGTCTGCCCCGTAATTAAAGCCACCTGACTTGCTGTGAATTAGAACTGCATTTACAGTATGAGCTCCAGGGCCTCCAGGTCTCCAGTGCACTGTGCCTGCAGGATTTACAGGGATTAGAAGCAAAGCACAGCTACCAGTGCTCTCAGAAAGACATTTCCTCGTTGTTTCTGGGTGGGTTTTTTTTCCTGTAGGAAGCCTAGCTGAGGGAAAAAACAACATCTGGTCTTTGATGGACAATGAAGTATTAATACACCCTTTCTCAAGTCATAACTGTGGGAGCTACATGTAATTTTGTAATCACTGAATACCCAGGACAGGATTATGGGTATTGAATAATGGGCCATATATGATTTATTTAAAGAACAGCGTGCTCATGTTTATCTGAGGAGACTCTTATTGTTGACTTGAGGATGCACTAAATCCTTGAATGGGTGACACAGGGAGTGTGCTAGTTGTCCAGGCATGAGATATGTTAATGTTGTTAACTTGAAGATATACTAGGTCCTTGAATGGGAGTTTGCTAATTGTCCAGGCACAAGATATGTTAATATTGTTAACTTGAAGATATACTAAATCCTTGAATGGGAGTGTGATAGTTGTCCAGGCACAAGATACATTAATGTTGTTAACTTGAAGATATACTAGGTCCTTGAATGAGAATGTGCTAATTGTCCAGGTGCGAGATATGTTAATGAGGGAAGTTAATGAATAGACATGAGTGACTTGTATAAAGAGGGGGCTGAAAGGTTCCCTTGGTGTGCATGACTTTGGTGGAGCGATCCCCCATGCACCCAGCGCTGCCGAATAAAGATAACCTCCGCTCACTCGAATATTGGTGACTGACTCTTTAAATCAGTATCAATAATCTAGGGGATAATTTGAAAATTATTTTCTCATCTGACACACAGTATTGATTGTCTTGCATGACTGTGCCTTTTATTAAAGTCAGAGCTATTTTTTGTGCTTACCGCTACTAAGGCAGCTGGCATATAGGTGGGGATTTTTGGAGGTTTTTTGTTCTGTTGTCTGTGCTCCTGGAAATGAAAGATGAGTCAATTTACTAGCTGAGCCTTAACACTTATACAAAGGGAAGAGGTTGCTCTGTGTAGCAATGAGACTTACCTTACTATCGTACCACTGTTTTTTCTCAGAATAACTACTTTGTCTTGCCCTCTGCTGGGGAGAGCAAAGACAAACTGTACCAAAACATACTGCCAATATTGTAAGAGTCCTTGCCAGCCACAGTGCTGAGCTGGCATCCACAATCTGAAGCATTTTGTATTTATGAGCTTTGCAGTCATCTCTTTTTGCAAAATGTACTGCCACCTACTTTCCACATGGAAAATGGTGTAAGTAGAGAAATTCCAAGTGATATGGGTAAAAGGAGGCCTGTCTCAAATGGTAAGACACCTCTTAGCAGCCCCTAACAAGCTGGAACCTCCTTCTATCACTCATCTTTTAGATTACTAACCTGCCATGTCTAAGGCAATACTCTATTACAGGTTTGTACAGCATCCCAGTACCTTCTAGTTGTTTGAATAGGTAATGTAAAAAATAGGCTATTATTAGTCTTATATTGGCATAAGCAGTATGGTATAGTCCAACAGGAAGCACTTCTTGGCCAGAAAAGAGTAGAGCAAATCTGATCAGGGTGGCTGATTCTTTCTAAAACTGAAGGACTAGTTTACAGTGGGATGTTCATCATAACATTTACATCTTTTCCACAAAACACACCACAATGTGGTTCCCCCACCCAAATGCAAAGGAAAATCAAAGAACAACCTGTACAAAATGTCAATAAACAAAATGAAATGCAGAACAGTCCTGCATTTTATAATCATGAAATTGCATCCTTTCTATTTCATTCAAAAACAAATGCCATCATAAATATGCTCTTGGGGATGACAAAGATGATGTCTTAAAGAAAGAAAAACTTTTTTTCTCTGATGTGGAGCAGATAGGAAGGAAGAGCAGAAAAATACTTCCACTTGATGCCAGATCTTTTAGACAACAAGGATTCATTTCCAAGCATTCATATCAGCCTTGAAAACATTATTAATCTTTGTACTGTTGTTTTTCTGCCAGATATGCCCATTTATGAAATAAACATATTGACAGAAAAAATAACCTTTCATCATCAAAGCTATAATGGTATATACATAATAAGACATTAGTTTCTCAGCATAAGCATCACAATGAAACCAATATAATTCAAATTGCACTAATGGGAGCAGCTGGCTTGATTCTCTACTATATTGGAATTACATCCAGCCTGTGTCTCCCCTCACCTCTGTGTGCTGATAGAGCATATGCTTGCTCTGCAATGAGCTATATTGCAATGCCATGCTGGATGAGAAACTGTTTGGTAAAACAACTCAAAACTCCTTACAAGGCTCATCTCAGATTTGGGGATAACAAAAAAGAAAAATTTGAGGGACTCAAACATCATAGAATAAGATCAACTCACAGAAAGGATCTGGGGGAAATGTTGATTTGGAGCTTGACTTTCTAAGTTTTTTAGTATTTGATGTGTCATTTATGTAGTGAAATGCATTACATCATCTAACACATTGCCTTTTTTAATAGTACTAGACAAAGTTAAATTTAATCTTAGCCATTAAAATGCCAGTTAGTTTAATTAGAATCACTATCAGTTTATCAGTTCTGCTATATTTTCATCTGCAGCAAAACCCTCTCAAAGCCCATCTTTACTATTGATAGACTTCCACCAGCCTGATTTTCCAACCAGCAGTTAAACTCCATTTGTGTTCTAGTACTTAGAAAGACTAAGACCCTATTAGAAAAATTTGTAAACTAAAGCTCCAGTTCTGAAATCAAATCCATATACTTGAACATTTCTACAGATTTAGTGTCCAAATAGCTACTCGTCTAAGTGCCTGTTTTAAGACCAATTACTATATTATATGAGAGGAAGTGATAAGGGTACACATGAAGGTTATATTAAATCAGTCACTCTTTTAAACAAATGTAGAGAACAAAGCAACAGCTTTTTTCAGTTGGTGGTTTCTTGTTATTACATATTTCTGAGATTTACTAAGTAAGTTTTTTGTTATTCTGGAAACCAGAGATCTACAGTGCACTTATTTATAGGTATTATTTATAATTATTTTCATATGGTAACAGATTATCTTTTTCTTTCACAGGTAAAAGTTTTCAACAGATGTCTGTAGACCAACCCAAAATAAAAAATCTTACTCTTGTACGGAACAGCCTAGCTCACATACCCAACTGCTGTGCTCACAAAAGTAAGTACAGGCAAGTCCCAGTTACAGTATCATACTGTGTGCCTCTGTAACTGACATCTGAGGGCTTGAGGGAGATTTCATGTTCCTTTTTCACAGCATCATAGAACAGCTGAGGTTGGAAGGCACCTTTGTAGATTGTTTAGTCCAACACCCTCTGCCCATAGCAGGGTCACCTACAGCAGGTTGCTCAGAACCACATTCAGTTATGTTTTTAATATCTCCAAGGATGGGGAATACAAAACTATGGGCAACCTGTTCCAGAGTTTGACCACCCTCAGAGTAAAAATGTTTCTTCTTACTTATTTGTGTCCATTGACTCTTTTCCCTTCATAGGATACCACTGGGAAGAATCTGGCTCACTCTTCTTTACTTCCCCCAATCAGGCATTTATACATATGGACAAGATCCCCCTGAACTGCTGCCTTTTCTCAAGGCTGAACAGTCTCAGCTCTTACAGCCTATCCTTTGAGGTTGGATACTCCAATCCTTTAATCATCTCCATCACCCTCTGCTGGACTTGCTCCAGTATGTCTATGTCTCTCTTGTACTGGGGGCCCCAGAAGTGGACACAGCACTCCAGATGTCTTTCACCAGTGCTGAGTAGAGGGGAAGGATCACCTCTCGCAATCTGCTGGCAACACTTTTCCTAATGCAGCTCAGGATGCTGTTGGCTGTCTTTGCTGCAAAGGCACATTGCTAGCTCATGTTCAGCTTGTCTATCAGGATCCTTGGGTCCCTTTCTGACAAGCTGCTTTCTAGACAGTTGACCCCCAGCACATATTGGTGCAGGGAGTTATTCCTCTCCAGGTGCAGGACTTTGCATTTCCCTTTATTGAATATCATAAGTCAGTCCATTTATCTATGAATATCCCTCTGAATGGCAGCATCTCCCATCCATTCCATCAGCCACTCCTCCCAGTTTTGTATCCTTTGCAAACTTGCAAAGGGGTGCTCTGCCCCATCATCCAAGTCACTAATGAAGACATTCAATAGTATTGGCCTCAGTATCAACTCCTGGGGTATTCCATTATTGACTGGCCCACCTCCAGCTGGATTTGCTGATGATAACCCTTTTCTCCAATGAGTTTCATAGAGTTATCCTAGCAGAAGCAATGTATGTCAATACAGAGGAGAGTTTGTTTTTACATTTGTTTTCCAGAGCAGAGGTGACTGGAATTCTCATAGACATGGGATTTTTCACATTTAGTTTCACTCTAGATTGCATATGCCTGTATGACTCTGGTAGCTTTTCATAGGGGGCAGGATATGATGTAACATGGTGACTTATGATATGTAAAGAGATGAATGACAGCACCCTAACAACTGCATGGCAGAGAAAGGCTGGATATATGAGATGAAAGCCAGGATAAGGACTAACTCTTCTTCAGACAGCATGAAAGACACTGATTTTTGTGTCCTTTTGCTAGTGAAAATTAGAGGCAAGAGTATTAGATCAAGATCATCGGGTTTCCAAAAACTTTTGTTATTTTCTGAATGTTACATAGGTGAAAAGATGTTCTGTCTCCCTGTGTCTTAAGGACAGCATATAGACTAGCTCTTACATGAGAATGGGAATCATTCACTTCTCTCATTCTAACAGCAGCTGGTTTGGGTAGCTTCTATAACACAGGAGCTAAAATTAAAGGAACTGAGAAAGCAGCAGCCTTTTTTTCCTCTGCACTGTCAGCCAGCTCCTCTTTCTCAAGGCAGTAAGAAGCAAAGTCCTAAAGGGCAGGGAAAGCCTCATCCCACTCCTACAGCCTAGGCAGGATGTCAATACTTAGTGAGTGTCCCAGGCTTTATCCAGCCAGTGACTGGGATGTTCTTCACATACAAATGCTAGCCTTACTCCCAGCAGTGTCCTGCCCTCACATTCTTGTGCTCCACTAAGCACAAATCCCCCAATATATTTTGAATGAGGATTTGCAGTTTACTATTTGCCATCCTGTAGATCAGCCAGGTCCTAAAGCATTCACATTTCAGAGCTAAATTTAAGATTCATTGCCTCTTATGATCTGAGCTTCAGAAGCAATTCTGCAGCTATGACAACATTACTAAAAATAAAACAGCAGAGGTAGCTTTATAGGGAACATCAGATTGGGTAGGGGAAATACAGAATCCTGTACTGCTGCTGCACAGCAAATAAGAGGAAGAAGAAAAGTAAGAGATACTTGGAATACTGAGGTGGTATTCTCTGCCTGCTCAAAGAAAATCATCTAACTGCTTTCAAAACTCCAGCTCCAAGTCTTCTGTTTTTAAGCTTCCTACTAATGTTCTTTCTAGTTAAAACATAGTTGTAAGAAAAATTAAAATAAATATTTCATAATCACTGGTGTTCTTGGAGTAATTCACACAAACATCCAGGATTTTAGTTCTAGTCTCATGCCAGAAAATGTATTCTACAAATAAGATACAATTATCACCCACCGTTAATAATCATGGTGTAATTAACACAGCACATTTATCCAGGTGCCATTACTGCTTGAGCATCAGGTCAAGCCAATAACACAAAAGCAAAGTTATTTGCAAAATAGATTATATTTCTTCTTTGTTAACACAAATGACACATCTGATCCTGGAGCTTTCCAAATAACTGTTTCAGAGTCAAGATGTCTCTCACCCTCCACCCAGCCCTAAAAATATTACTGTTCTGGACACAGCCTTTATCCAGGCAAATGGCTCCAGCAATGAAGCTTGAGTATAAACATTTGTGTTTTTCTCATATTTTTGTTACACAAGATGTGTGTTAAAAACATGCAACAAAACCAGTGTGTGTGTGTGGGGGGGGGGGGGGGTGGGAACCAACCAGGAAGCTAGAAGGATAAAATAAACATAAATTAGAGAACTGGAACTAGTCCGAGATTAACAGAAAGAAGAAACATCTGCCAGAAAAGGAAGGGCAATGAAAAAAAGGAGATGCTTTAACCTCTAAGCAAAAGCATTTAAAAATATAAATTAGAATGAAAATAATAGGAAAGAAACAGTAGCCTAGGAAAAGAGTATTTGAGTGATTTAAACCATAGTTTATATATTCCCACCCTCCAGGTGTTCCCTGGGCCAAAGAGGCTTCTTGAGTAGTCTCTGCACAGCTTGGCATCTCTGTTATTCTGCATGCTGCTGCTCTGCCCCCAGCACACCCTTCCTATCTCATCATGTGATTCTCCCATGGACCCCTGGACAACAGGCTTACAACTATCACATGCTGCTCACACAATGCCAGAATCATTTTCCAAACAAATAAGGGACTTCTAGAGAACTCTCTCCTGCTCTCACTTCTTCATGTGGCTTAGAAATTCTGAAGTAGTGAGTTTGAACAAAAAAATTAAAAGATCTATTTCTGCAGGTCTTTAAATGTTTTCTGGGGATCAGTGCTGTTATTCATCATGATCTGAAGTTTCTTCTTTCCATAATTAACAGCAAAAGATTCCACAAAGCACCCTTCTCTGCAGAGGGCCACCATAGTCCACTGCTTGTAAAGGAAGAGAGTCTAAGAGCCATCCCTTCTGCTGGGTGGCATATACTCCCTGGGCAATGCCTCCCTGACAGGCTTATTCTTGTCACTGCAATTTGTAATAGCAGCCACTCAAGAGTCACTGCTGAGTGAAAAAGGCTCCCTGAATTAGTAGTTCTTATAGTATTGTTCATTCTTGGGTAGCTGACTCTGCCCTCTGAATATGAATAATTACTGATGGTTTTGCCACCTATAGCATCTGAATGTATGGCAACCAGCCTTAAGGGTTCTGTCTCACAGATCCTAGTGCTGGGTCCAGGCTTGCGTGTTTCAATACAAATACTACTACTTGTCATGAAATGTATTATTTCAAAGCCATCCATGTCCCAGTCCTGAAATCCTTATCAAATATCCTAAACTGAAGATCCTGATTATAGTATGTAGGGCTAGGTGGAAAGTATTGATGTTTGGATGCTGTGTTTTCCTTCTTTGAAGGAGCAAGGGTTTGTGATGGCTACCCAGTCATGAAGGTAAAGTTAAACTAAACTGCTTTTGCCCTACTTAAATCCATCATTAAGGGCATATCTAGTACATAAAGTGTTCTGGAGATTTTTCACACAGGTGTAAATTTTGAATGCATGAACATATTTCTATGCTCTGAAGAAGGAAATGAGTGAGCCTCTCAATATGTATTTGGTTTTCACACCAAAATTTCAATGAACTCAAAAGCATTCTATCATGTGCTGGAAAACAAAGGGGCTCATTTATTGTACTTAGCTCTGATTCACACAAATTCAATACAAACTAAAGCAAAGTATTAATGGTACTTTTTTTTTTCCTTGGGAAAAACTAAGCCATTTCCTGAACTTCTGAAGATGAATGAACCTTGAATATGACCTGTGAATTACATTGCATTGCCAGAGGCGAGGCGAGGCAGCTCTAGTACAAGGCTGCCTGCTCAAGCCATCACAACTTGAATTGTCCTGAAATTATCTGTAAAAGAAAAAGATCTACCAAATTTTTAAATCCTCTCTATAAAGATTCTCCTTTGCCAAAATAGATACATGGTGAGTCAGAGAATTACTGCTCCTGATAAATAAGTAATGAATTATGAAATGAGTATATGGCACATGGTACAGGGGGATATGGCAAGAACTTCAGCCTCTTTTGTACAATGTGTGTATAGTAAAAAAATGCATAGATGCAAAGCTCTTCCAGTGCCCACTGAAGACATTAGAGAGGTAACATTTGTTTTCACAAGGGCAAATTTCTGACTTCTTATTTATATACTAGATAAATCTACAGACGCAGAAGGGCTTTCATGACAAGACTGGTGTGCTGCTGCTTTGCCAAGACACGGAAGCTGCAAGGTTCTGTATGAACTTCTTCAATATATTTCTGAATTGTGCACAGTCTCTGTCCCCAGATATCTTCAGGACTATTACTCCTCTAGCCAGTTATTCCCCATCTTGCATTTGGTGGTTTGGGTTTTGGGTTTGTTTTTCCTAAGTGTAGAGGTTTGCATCTGATTTTGCTGAGTTTCATTATCTGAATTTCTTAATATTTCTCCAATTCATCAAGGTCATTTTGCATTGTAAACCTGTTCTCCAGGAAATAATTACACCTTGAGTGCCTTTTTTTCCATCAGGTGTGCGTCCACATTATAGTAATATATCTACCTTATTTTTTTATGAAAATTTGTGACAAACTTAATCCTTCCTTGTTAAAACTACATCATTTCTCACTTCTGCATCCACTGAACCAGTGTCCCAGTGATTCTTTTTGATATTGCTTGATGAACAGTGAGAAGGCAGACTCTGTAGGTTCAAAGATTCACTTCTGAGAAATACCAAGTGCAGGCAGGAATTTAGGTATGAAAGTTAGGTTAACTGATCTGAAATTCCTTAAGTCCTCTTTTCTTTTTTTTTTTTTATTCTACAGTCTTCAAGATACTCTATCCACTATTCTACCTATGAGTTCCTCAAGTGTGTTGAATGTTTAGTTTGTTTTGGGGAATTTTTTAAGATTAAAGTTGACTTGTAAGGTCCAGCTTATCACAGGTGCATTGACTTTACTAGTTACTCAGTTCATACCAGTTGGTTATATGTCCTGTTATTTATAATAAAAATTAGTTCATCTTCTATTAAAACAGTCTAAAACTAGATTAACTTCACATGTTTCTCTGTAGTTGTACAAGATTTTCATGGGATTAAGAAAGAATACTCTTCTCCATTCCTCATTTCTGTAGAATTTCCCTGAACCTGCACCGGGAAAATTTCTGTCAAAGATTATGAAAAGGGAATAATCAAAGGGGCTTCTGGGAAAAATGCAAACATGGAGACTCTGATTTTCATTGGAGTTGACTAGGAAATGGAATGATAATTCCAGGATGAGATGGTCACCTGATCAGAGTGCTTTATAGCAGAATACATCCTGCATGTAAAGAATCAGGACACAAACATGATACCAATCTGAGGACAAGTGGTTGGCTCAGAGAATAGTTTTTAATACCGGACATAACCTGTGGTTAGTTTCAAAGCATGAAGCTACCAAAATAGACAAAAAATCCAAATAACCTTCTGGACACTGCCATGACTAGTAGGATGAAACTGAAACTAGAATATCTAAGAGGCAAATGTTAATAGCCTCTCATATATTCATCACAACAGATGCAGATAGAAGGAAATCACAGATAGAATGAGAATGCATCCAAGGATCAATAAATGTGAAAAACAGCAAGAAAGATTTTGTAGCCAAAACAAGGATGGCATTAACTATAGTAGGGAACTCTTGATATGGATAGACTGAAAAACCTGAACTGTTTGTATACAAAGAAATTAAATGAAAAGAAGCTCATGCAATTCATAACAAATTCCAAGGCAAAGAAATATATTTCTACAGTTAAGGTTTTGAATTTTCCTTTTAAAAACTTAGGATATTAGTGAGTTGTCTGAGTGAAGGAGCTTCAGGATTTGAATTTAGAGAATACACAGAACTGCAATAACTCTAAAGCACAAATACTGTTACACTGCTGAGTGTGAGGTGGAGATTAAGGACAATCTGAACCCACAGTTTCTTACAAAACTGTTAACACACGAGACATACAACAGCTGTGGCTCTTGTGTTTCAGTGTGGGTCTTAATGTGCTACAGGGTATTGGGCTACTTTTGTGACCCATGACTTGCAGAGCACATGCGTGGACTTATCTTCATGATTGACCGTGCCTAGAGCAACCCAGACAGTGTCCCAGATTCCTCTATTTCAACTTTCTAACATTTTTATCAGAATTCACCCTGAGTAATAGAGCATTCCCTCACAAATGTGCTGGTAAAACTAATATAAACCCATGGAACGTTTGTTTCAGTCACTGTATTTTTTTTTGAAAAAATGTCTTGTGAAAATCTCTCCAAACAGACCAAGTCTCCTTCAGACAAATTATAGATTCGCTGCTTATCAAAAGTAAACCTTTGAACGTATCAACCCTTATTGATCACCAAACATGAAGTAAATCATTTAACACTGCAATTGTTTTCTTCAACTGAAGATTAGCCCTGCCAGGGTTTAGGGATTTTTTATTCATATTTTGATCACAGTTTTCAAATGCAGGTTTGGGTACACACAACACAAGACAAACAAACAACGGTTCAAATAAAGTAGCAAACTAATTTGTAAAGATGTTATGCTTCTCACTTTCTGTGCATTCTTTCTCTCTTTTTCTTTTTCCTCTAGTTCAGCTACCATCTCAGGGTATTAAGAAGTTTAAGTCCCTGCCTCTAAATTCCCTAAGGACTGGTGCAGTTATTCTCCCACCAGCCCCAACCTCCAGATCTCAGAAAGGGGGTCATTCTCAGTCATTTGCTCTATTCTTTCTTGCCTGGTCTATCAGGAGAGCCTCTGAAACAAGTCATGTCCTACCTGCTATCCCAAACCAGAAGAAATCTAACTCTGCAGAAGAGCTTGAGAAATTTCTCACCAAACCAGATGCTGAAAATTAACTCATTACACTGGCTTCAAAAACATCAATTAAAATATATTTAAGAGCTTGTTACAAGATAACTGTACAGTAAAATCTCATTAATTTGTACTAATGATGCTCTTGTGAACTGGAGTGTAAATGAAAAGACAAGAAAGGGTGGCACATCACAAAAGCTGCACTGTGTATTTATATAGGTATAACAGAATTACTAAATCAGTATTTAATGTGCTATAAATCTATTTTGTGAATGGAATCCTCATAACATGCAATCTTGTTGCAGCACTGCTGTTGAGCCTTTCATAGAAAACAGGAACAAAGAATAAGATTTTCTGTATGATTAAAAGTCAGAATTAGGGAAACACAAATTGACAGAGATTCTCTGTAGTTTGTAAATGCAAAGGTGCTGATTCTGAAGCTTTGTGCCATCAAAAATATATTTTTAAGATTAAAAAAATAAGCTTGAAATAAAAGGCAGTTTTAACAAATGAGTTCTTTTGGCTCTGTTTTTCACATATTTTCTACACTGTAAGTTTGTGGGGCTTGTGACTTCAACAAACCAAAAAAAGTACAATGAAACACTAATTCTTGTGGGACAGACAGGGATATAGCACATGCTGTTCAAAACTGTTCATTGCACTGACAGATTTGTGTCTCATTTAATACTTCATAGTCAGTGACAAAAATGAAAATGTATTGTTATTTTCCTGAGTTATTAGCCATTATTTCATCACTTTGATCACCAAACTGAAGAAGGAAATCTAACTAGACCACTGTTCAGTCAAGAGCCTTGGCAAATGCTATAGCCTTTGACTAAACATTTCACAAGACTGTCCTTTCCTAGAGGCTGACAAAGAAGCCAATTTCTGCTTGCTTCAGGATTCTTATCTAAATCTTGGTGCTATTACCCTGGAGGCTTCCCCACTTCTGATTACAGAGGACTTGTTAGAATCAACCATAGCACATTGAGGGGGTAAAACGCACTGTGGGCAGCATGGGGCAGGGGGGTAGTCCCTTTTTGTCACCCCTTCTGTATCACTGTTGCTAGTAAATCTATCCTATATTAATTCTACATCAGCAGCTCATCCAACCAGGACATAGTATTTCTGTTTATCTCTAGATATATGTTTTATTAGCTGTACAAACGTTTCTTTCTCTGTGTTGCAGTAAAAGATAAACCTAACATGAAAGAGAAGATAATCACATCCCAGTAGCTGCAGATTCCAATTTCCTTGTGATGACTGTAAACAGAAGAATGGCTTGTGGTTGTCACAGTCCCAGAAAGAAAAAAGCACAGCACAACAGCTGTTCTGACGCAACACAGGGAAGAGGGAATTTTTGCACACAAATAAAAGGTTATTTTATTTATTTTTAAACATATAATCCAAATGTCATGTTGATATGGAGAAATAATGTGAAATGGGGATAATGGACATGGATTGTGATTGTATGTGTCTGCTTAAGGAATGTGGGTATGGTGACTAGTCATGGGTGCGGTGACAACCACAGTTTCGAGGAGACGCCTGCCCCTCTTCCTCTAACAAAGGGGAGACGGGGAGACGCCTGCCCCTCTTCCTCTAACAAAGGGGAGACGCCTGCCCTTCTTCCTCTAACAAAGGGGCTATTTAAAAGAGAATAAGAAAAGATGAGAGACATTCAAATGCTATCTAGAGGGAGGGAGTGCTAAGTCTCCTTGCTGGAAAAGATTGGGTGGTCACAATCACCTGAAGAAGATCGGATGGTCACAAGAACATGAATCACCTGAAGAAGATCGGATGGTCACAAGAACATGAATCACCTACAAACCTGCAGGACCACCACATTCCAGGAAATGGACTGATAAGCTAATTAACATACGAAGCGGGGTTTAGGTAACAAATATGTATAGGCGTTAATTGAATATTCATTTGTTCATTGTATAAATGTGAGATGGTTCGTCACTTCGGGTATGCACGCTTGTGGAGGAGCGATCCCCCGTGCATCTGCGCGCAATAAACATACCTACTTTATAACTTTCGAGTTATAGAGTCTAATTCCGCACGTCAGTTTGGCGAGCCAGGCAGGAGGATTTCTGCTCGGCTGAGGGACCAGCTGCGGAGCGGACGCTCCTAGGCGCGCCCCGGGAGATTTCCTCGGAGGAGCCTCCTCTTCTCAGCTGTTCACCCGGGAGCAGAAGAGAAACCCCTGGATCCACGGATAAAACGGTATGTTTAGTAACGGGGCGGCTGGTGAGACGCACGGAGACGTCCGGCGCGCAGCGTAGTCCCCAGGAGGAAAGGTACCTTGGGAGGGGGTTTGCTGACCAAGGGGTGGCCGCTAGCGATCTTGAGGGCAGATCGAGCAAACCCGAGGTTACTGCCATTCCTAAAAGCCCGGAGGCCTCGTGACGGAAAGCGGGGGGCGGGACGGAATAAGGCGGAATCTCACAGGAACAAGAGGGACCTCACAGCAAAAGTAAAAGGGAAACTTTTGCGTAGGAAAAAGAGGAAGCTAAAAACTTCCTTTAGGTTGTCTTAAGAATTGGGGAATTCCTGGAATGTAACAACTGAAATAGCGCTCTGTGTCTCGTTTGTTCTATGTGTTGTCTTGTTATATGTTCAAAACTCGGAGTTATGAAATGTATGTTGAAAAAATATTAACATTCTGGTAAATTGTGGCAAATAGCGGAAAACTTAACATTCTGCTTAAGACCAGGAAAAATTGGTTTTTGTTTGTTGTTTGTTTTTTGGCAATTGTTCATTGAAATGCATACTTTGTGAACTGTTAGTGCTCCTAAAAGTTGTACATAAGTGCACGATACCGTATAACATACTGCTTGTGTGACTGCGGGCTGCCCGGAGAGTGTGAATGGTGTGATTGAGATGCGCATTTTGATTTTTCGTGTATAGCTTAATTATTTTGACTAAGTGTGAGTGCAAGAGTGCTTGAGACAGGCGTTTGAGTGCAAAACGAGTAAAAAGCTATCCGCATTTCCAACCTTGGGTGGCTAAGGCGGCCGGAGAAAAACAAAGTAATTAAAATTGCAAAATGGGAAATGGAAGGAGTAAGCCCTGTGAAAAATCGCCTTTGGGTTGTATATTAAAACATTGGAGTGATATTGTAGGACAGGGTGGTACCGAAAATAGAAGGAAATTGGTTAAATATTGTAATCAGTGGTGGCCTTTGTATAAATTGGAGAGCGATGCGAAATGGCCTCAGGAGGGAGGAACGTTAGATTATAACACTCTCCTGCAATTAATGTTGTTTCTGAGGAGAGAGGGAAAATGGGATGAAGTATCATATGCAGACATGTTCTTTGTCCTCCGGGACAAACCTGAGTGGCAAAAGGACTGCGGCTTAGTACCCCCTCGGGATCCTATGGTACTAGCACTAGAAAGAGAGGACAGGACGGAGCGTAAAGGAAAGTTAAAAAGATGTTGCTCAGCATGTAGTATTGGACAAAGGTGTATCAAATTAAACGGAGAACAAGAGCCCGAATTAAATGATTTATTTAATCCACCTTATAGAGTGGAGAGACAAGGTTCGGCCGGGGCTCCCAGTCCACCCCCAGGCGAACAAGAGGAAGAAATTCCACAAGTTATTTATAAAGAAAACCAAACACCCGGTGCCACACAAGGAAACACAAAAACTGCCATTACGGCTCCAAATAGTCCGGTGTCTTCACGCACCAGACAGAAGTCTATTTTACAGGCACCCCTCCGAGAAGCTGTAAATCCGGACGGAGGAACAATGAAAATAAAAGTTCCGTTCACGGGCGCTGATCTGAGAGAATGGAAAGAGGCTGCCCGTGAATACCGTAATGATCCGATAAAGACGGCACAGAATTTTAAATTTCTAATAAAACAGCACAATCCTGACTGGAGTGATATACAATTATTATTAGATTGTTTGACTGAAACTGAAAAACAATTAGTCATAAAAACAGCGGGGGATCTCGCAAAGGAACATTATAATATAAAGGGAGATAATTATAGAGAATGGTTTCCTTTGTTGGACCCGGAATGGGACCCAAACCGAGCCGCTGAAATGGGAAGATTACAAGCATACCAGGAATGGATATTCAGAGGAATGGAGAAAGCAATTCCTAGAACAATAAATTGGGCAGCGTTATATGAGGTCAGACAGGGTCCTTCTGAAACACCTTCAGAATTCTTAGACAGAATAAGAGATGCAATGCGCCGGCACACGTCTCTGGACCCAAATTCGGAGGTAGGCGCACAGCAACTAATATCCCTCTTTTTAGGACAATCACAGGGGGATATTAGGCGCAAGTTGCAAAAATTGAGACCTCCTGAAAATAGAGACTTGGAAAAATTAGTAGAGGAAGCATGGAGAATATTTAGTAATCGAGAAGAAGGATACAAGCAGGACCAAAAGAAAATATTAGCAGTAGTAAGAGAAAATGAGAATCAAAAATCTAAAGTTAAATCAAGGCGTGGGCTGACACCCCTGGGTAGGAATCAGTGTGCAATATGCAAAAGGACAGGACACTGGAAAAATGAATGCCCTGAACGCAGACATCAAGAAAACACTAAATGGCGCAATAATCAAGGGAAAACAATAGCTCACATGGAAGAAGAAAATTGACTAGCCGACCCATTAATAAAATTAAAATTAGGAGAAGAACAGGAGGAGGTGGAATTTTTAATAGACACAGGAGCCACCTATTCGGTTTTGAACCAGGCTTTAATGCCTTTGGGAAATGATTATGTTTCAGTAAAAGGTGCAACTGGCCAAACTGAAAAGGCTTATTTTTGTAAACCTTTAAAATATAAGTTGGGAAAACAGATGGGGATCCATAAATTCCTATTTATGCCAAATTCCCCAAAGGCCCTTCTTGGTAGAGACTTATTAGAACAATTGGAGGCAACAATCAAATTTAAAAAAGGGGAAGTTACTCTGGAGGTAAATAATCATCAATACATACAGGTTATGAGCCTATCTCTGGCCAATACTCCTATAAAAAGGGAAATTGATACCAGGATTATTGATCAGGTATATCCCGGAGTATGGGCAATTGACATACCGGGACGTGCCAAGAATGCATCACCTGTAATAGTAAAATTGAAGGACGGACAGAGTGCGGTAAGAATTAAACAATACCCACTGAAAAGGGAAGATAGGGAAGGAATTCGTCCAAACATAGAGCGATTCATAGAACTAAAACTACTAAAAGAATGTGAGTCAGAATTTAACACACCTATCCTCCCAGTTAAAAAACCTGATGGGTCTTATAGGATAGTTCAAGATTTAAGGGCCATTAACAAAATAACAGAGGATCTGTATCCTGTAGTAGCTAACCCCTATACCTTACTTACCACCCTGACACCTGACCTAGCTTGGTTCACAGTTTTAGACTTAAAAGATGCCTTCTTTTGCCTCCCTCTCCATGAAGCCAGCCAAAGAATTTTTGCTTTTGAATGGGAAAATCCCAGAAGCGGTCGAAAGACCCAGCTCACATGGACGGTGTTGCCACAGGGGTTTAAAAATAGCCCCACAATTTTTGGAAACCAATTAGCAAAGGATTTGGAGTTATGGGAACCACCGTCAGAAGAAGGGAAAGTGTTACAATATGTAGACGATCTCCTTATTGCAACCAGAACCGAAGAATCTTGTATTATTTGGACTGTGAGTCTGCTGAACTTTCTGGGACTACAGGGATATCGAGTTTCTAAGAAGAAGGCACAGGTGGTGTTACAACAGGTCACATACCTGGGGTACGAGATCAGTGCCGGACAACGGGTCCTGGGGAAGGCCCGAAAAGAAGCCATATGCCAAGCCCCCCGACCACGAACTGTAAAGGAACTGCAGACATTTCTGGGAATGACAGGATGGTGCCGGCTTTGGATATGCAATTATGGCTTGCTTGTTAAACCATTATATTCCCTGATAGCAGCTAACCAGAAGGATCTTCAGTGGGATGCTGAATCAGACAGAGCTTTCCATGAACTGAAGAAAGCCTTGATGTCGGCACCAGCACTAGGACTTCCTGATGTGAGTAAGCCATTTTTCCTATTTTCCCATGAGAAACAGGGAATGGCATTAGGAATACTGGCACAAGATTTGGGACCATACAGACGGGCAGTGGCATACTTCTCTAAACAGCTGGATGCCACTGCAAAAGGGTGGCCTGGTTGCCTGAGAGCAGTAGCAGCCGTCATCCTAAACATCCAAGAGGCCCGGAAGTTTACCCTGGGCCAGAAAATGACTGTCTTAGTATCCCACACAGTGTCTGCAGTCCTTGAAACAAAAGGGGGGCATTGGCTCTCCCCACAGAGATTCCTAAAATACCAGGCCATAATGGTGGAACAAGATGATGTTGAGATCGTGACTACAAACATCGTCAATCCAGCCTCATTTCTTAATGGGAATATTGGAGAATCAGTCGATCATGACTGTCTAGAAACAATCGAAGCCACTTATTCTAGTCGGACAGATCTCAAGGATGTTCCTATTAATGGAGCTGAACATTGGTTCACGGATGGAAGCAGCTATATGCTGAATGGAAAGCGACATTCCGGATATGCTGTTACAACCTCTGAAGAAGTGATAGAATCGGGGCCGCTACCAGCTGACACTTCGGCACAGAAGGCTGAAATCATAGCCCTTACTCGAGCTCTGGAAAGAGCTCGGGGAAAACCTATAAATATTTGGACTGATTCTAAATATGCCTTTGGAGTGGTACATGCTCATGGAGCAATATGGAAAGAAAGGGGACTGTTAAACTCCCAAGGAAAAATCATCAAACATGCGGAAGAAATTTTGAAACTCCTAAATGCGGTCCAGCTTCCTGAAAGGGTGGCAATTATGCACATTAAGGCACACCAGAAAGTGAGCACAGAATTGGAAAGAGGAAATGAACTGGCAGACAGGGAAGCAAAACAGGCAGCCAGAAAAGCAATCAAGGTAGAGGGTGCGCTAATACCCGATGGACAAATATCTCTAGAAGGTAAACCAGACTATACGAAAGAAGATCGCAAACTAATTTCTGACCTAAAGGGATCATATAATGAGGAAGGGTGGGCTATAATCTCACATGGGAGAATAGTGATTCCTTCCTACATGGTATGGTCAGTAGTCAGGGAAGAACATAGAAAAAGGCACTGGGGGGCAGAAGCTCTATATAAGGATCTCACTAAAAACATAATAGCACGAAATTTGTATACTACTATTAGACAAGTAACCCAACAATGTGATCTTTGCCTCCAGACTAATCCTAAGATTACCAAGGGGCCAAAGTTGGGAAAAATTGGGAGAGGAAATGTTCCTGGGCAACACTGGCAGATCGATTTCTCGGAACTTCCTAGAAAAGGGGGGTATCGATATTTATTGGTACTAACAGATACCTTTTCAGGTTGGCCAGAAGCCTTCCCGTGCAGAACTGCTAAAGCCCGGGAAGTGACCAAAATACTACTCCAAGAGATAATACCTAGATTTGGAGTCCCAGCGGTAATGTCCTCGGATAGAGGACCACATTTTGTGTCCAGAATAGTGCAACAGATTAGCCACCATCTAGGAATAGATTGGCAATTACATACCCCATACCGACCACAATCGAGTGGCCAGGTGGAAAAGATGAATCATCTAATCAAACAACAGATTGTCAAGTTAGGCCAAGAAACAAATCTAACTTGGCCCCAGTCTTTGCCATTAGCTCTTACACGAATTCGAACTAGACCGAGAGCAAAAGAGGGGCTTAGCCCATTCGAAATTTTATATGGACGACCCTATGGGGTACAAAAGGGGATGTCTTCACAGATTGGTGAAGAAACAATGACTTCCTATATGGTGGCACTAAACAAACAATTAATAAGAATTGAGAAGCATGTGATGGGAACACGCAGTAGGGGTCTGGATGGACCTGTTCACGATATACGACCAGGAGACTATGTATACGTTAAGTGTTTTGCAGATAAAACCCTGGAACCACAGTGGACCGGACCTTTTCAAGTCCTACTCACCACCTACACTGCAATCAAGGTTGAGGGACAGAATTCTTGGATTCACCATACCCGGATTAAGAAAGCCCCTGCAACTTCTTGGAAAGTAACCCCAGACAAAAAAGAACTGAAACTCAAATTTACTCGGACAAATGGGAACAATGTGGGTGGCAAGTAAGTGAACCTGAGCGGTTGCGGATCCACCATATGGGAAGGGCACTACAACAAACAATATAGAACAAGAGTCGGGGACTGAGCCAGTGGCCAGGCTCGCCCAACTTGTTATTAGTAAGCCCCAACTCAAACAAAGATATTTTTGATCAAAACAGATTTTAACGTTTAGATTCTTAAAATGATCAATAGTGGGTTTAAACCATTTGTGTTTTTTTGTACCCTCTCTCTTGCCTACAACCAAGAGCCTGATAATTGGCCTTGGAATCATGCTCAGAAAAAACACACTGGAATAATGGGAAAGGTGGACTCAAAGACGAAACTAGCTATGGTGGTTTTTTCTGAAAATGAGGTGTACCAAAGGAATCAATGGGATCGGGAGGATGTACACAAAGTCGACCGATTATGGGGAAAATTAGGAGATAAGATAAAAGTAGGATGTCAAACATATAATGAAAAGGATAACACCAAGATTTCGGGAGACACCCAGATTAATGTCAGAAAGGTAGATAAGGAATTTACCCTTCTAAATACAACCGTGTGCTTTAATTCACGGGAATGTTGGCACAATTTTACCTTAACCGAGCCCATCTTTATAATATGCCTAGGAAAGGAATCCCCAAGAACAGCTCTGACTTATAAGATCAAAATAACAATCATGCTAACCACTGTTCCTACCACCACCACAGTTACAACAACCCCATTAACACTTGATCTTAAATTAACTAAACCAGATCCAAAGATTTATACAATTGGACCATATGTAATCAGAAATACAGGTCAGCAACAAATGTTGTTTAACCCAGAATGGTCTCTCAAAAGAATAGAGTTAAAAATACAAGTCAATGTTTCTGATGTTAAGCCATCCTGTTCCCCCTTCTTACGAACCTCTTATGAGGGATGGACAACTTGGTTAAGAAAAAGGGGAAGTATTTATCGAAACAGAATAGTGAGAGATGTAACTGGAATGTTGGGAACAGGACTCGGAGTATTAAATTCCATAGACTCAGAGGTGATAATGAATAAACTAGCCGCCACCACGGCCGATCTATCAAAACTACAACAACCACTAAAATCTTCATTATTGGCATTAGGGGCACATCAATGGTTGATATCGAAGGTACTCCCCAGGTGGGAACAAATAAACATGGAAGATCATCAACTCATCACTAAGGCATTAGGTGGTTTACAGGATGACGTCGCCCTGGCTCTAAGTTGCATCCAAGCCCAAATGTGGATGCAATCAATAGCTGCATCCATAATAAGAGAAGGAGAGGAAGGCATATTTCCTACAGAAATTCGAAAGATGGTTTGGGACAGTGCTACGGAGGTAGAAAGAAAACTCCAGTCATGGTGGAATATGGTGAACTTTACCTATGACCCCAACACACACACCATCACAGCTTTTGTGTTGACCATACATAATGCAGTAATAATTACCATACACCCCATTGTAGCCCTTGGAATTAACCATAATGGGGTGCTCCTATACCCTTTTGAACATAGAACATGGGCCAGAAAGATAGGCGACAAGTGGCAAACAGTAGATTTAGAATCTTGTATTATGCGAGAACAGCAGGGCTTCCTCTGTGAAAGCAATACTATAATGGCTCAGGATACTTGTTTAGATACAGATCAGAAAATATGTCATTTCGAGGCCCGACCAAATGCAAACTTGAAAACAGTAATTATATATGCAGGGAAGGGATGTGCGTGTTTGAGAACTAAGTGTAACACAATAACCATAGATGGGGAGGTAAAAGAGACTGCACAGTATTCAAATTATTGTATTTGTAATTTTACTACTATCACAGGATGCGATTTTAGTTACTCAGCCCCAGTAGTGTCTCATCAATTCTTAAAATCCAATTTTACCCTATCACAGATAATAATTCCTACCCCCATAGGACTAAATATAAGCAGTATAAAAGAACTATTAAAACATGCAGATTTACAACGTATACTGGAAGAAACCAAAGAAAAGGGACATCAAACTCTTCTTATGATCCATCATGATGTAGAGGGGATCAAGAAAGTTTTAAAAAAGGTAGAACAGGATGGAAACCATAATTGGTGGGATACTCTCTTTGGCTGGTCACCCTCTGCAACAGGAATTCTTAACACTATGGTACACCCCATTGTGATCTTATTGATCAGTTTAGGAATTTCCTTAATACTAACCATTATGTTATATTTGTGGGTTTGGAGAATGTTTAAAAGAGTAACACTTATGTATGATGCTTTATATCATTCGGGAAGGCTGCTTAAGTAAAAGAATTTACTTAATTTAATAGAAAAGGGGGGATTGATATGGAGAAATAATGTGAAATGGGGATAATGGACATGGATTGTGATTGTATGTGTCTGCTTAAGGAATGTGGGTATGGTGACTAGTCATGGGTGCGGTGACAACCACAGTTTTGAGGAGACGCCTGCCCCTCTTCCTCTAACAAAGGGGAGACGGGGAGACGCCTGCCCCTCTTCCTCTAACAAAGGGGAGACGCCTGCCCTTCTTCCTCTAACAAAGGGGCTATTTAAAAGAGAATAAGAAAAGATGAGAGACATTCAAATGCTATCTAGAGGGAGGGAGTGCTAAGTCTCCTTGCTGGAAAAGATTGGGTGGTCACAATCACCTGAAGAAGATCGGATGGTCACAAGAACATGAATCACCTGAAGAAGATCGGATGGTCACAAGAACATGAATCACCTACAAACCTGCAGGACCACCACATTCCAGGAAATGGACTGATAAGCTAATTAACATACGAAGCGGGGTTTAGGTAACAAATATGTATAGGCGTTAATTGAATATTCATTTGTTCATTGTATAAATGTGAGATGGTTCGTCACTTCGGGTATGCACGCTTGTGGAGGAGCGATCCCCCGTGCATCTGCGCGCAATAAACATACCTACTTTATAACTTTCGAGTTATAGAGTCTAATTCCGCACGTCAATGTTATAAAGCTCAAACTCAACAAGTAAAGTAAGCCTCTAGCTTCTTAACAAAATCATGTGCTCAGGCCTGACAGGCAACCTAGAGGCTGGATGGAAAAAATATTGCACGACAAAAGCATGTTCCATTAAAGAAAAAAAAATCAATCCTGGCATGCTCTGTCTTTGCACCTGAACAGTCCTGCTCAGTCCAGCCTCACTGAAAACTCCAGATTCCCTCCTACAGTAAAGGACTCACATTGGAAAAGTTCATAAAGTGCTGTCTACTGTGGGAGGGACCCCATGCTGGAGCAGGGGAAGAGTGTGAGGAGGAAGGAGCAGCAGAGACAATGTGTGATGAATTGACCACAACTCTCATTTCCCATTCCCCTGCGCCACTCAGGCTGGGAGTGATATGGAGAAATAGTGCGAAATGGGGATAATGGACATGGATTGTGATTGTATGTGTCTGCTTAAGGAATGTGGGTATGGTGACTAGTCATGGGTGCGGTGACAACCACAGTTTTGAGGAGACGCCTGCCCCTCTTCCTCTAACAAAGGGGAGACGGGGAGACGCCTGCCCCTCTTCCTCTAACAAAGGGGAGACGCCTGCCCTTCTTCCTCTAACAAAGGGGCTATTTAAAAGAGAATAAGAAAAGATGAGAGACATTCAAATGCTATCTAGAGGGAGGGAGTGCTAAGTCTCCTTGCTGGAAAAGATTGGGTGGTCACAATCACCTGAAGAAGATTGGGTGGTCACAAGGACATGAATCACCTGAAGAAGATCGGATGGTCACAAGAACATGAATCACCTGAAGAAGATCGGATGGTCACAAGAACATGAATCACCTACAAACCTGCAGGACCACCACATTCCAGGAAATGGACTGATAAGCTAATTAACATACGAAGCGGGGTTTAGGTAACAAATATGTATAGGCGTTAATTGAATATTCATTTGTTCATTGTATAAATGTGAGATGGTTCGTCACTTCGGGTATGCACGCTTGTGGAGGAGCGATCCCCCGTGCATCTGCGCGCAATAAACATACCTACTTTATAACTTTCGAGTTATAGAGTCTAATTCCGCACGTCAGTTTGGCGAGCCAGCCAGGAGGATTTCTGCTCGGCTGAGGGACCAGCTGCGGAGCGGACGCTCCTAGGCGCGCCCCGGGAGATTTCCTCGGAGGAGCCTCCTCTTCTCAGCTGTTCACCCGGGAGCAGAAGAGAAACCCCTGGATCCGCGGATAAAACGGTATGTTTAGTGACGGGGCGGCTGGTGAGACGCACGGAGACGTCCGGCGCGCAGCGTAGTCCCCAGGAGGAAAGGTACCTTGGGAGGGGGTTTGCTGACCAAGGGGTGGCCGCTAGCGATCTTGAGGGCAGATCGAGCAAACCCGAGGTTACTGCCATTCCTAAAAGCCCGGAGGCCTCGTGACGGAAAGCGGGGGGCGGGACGGAATAAGGCGGAATCTCACAGGAACAAGAGGGACCTCACAGCAAAAGTAAAAGGGAAACTTTTGCGTAGGAAAAAGAGGAAGCTAAAAACTTCCTTTAGGTTGTCTTAAGAATTGGGGAATTCCTGGAATGTAACAACTGAAATAGCGCTCTGTGTCTTGTTTGTTCTATGTGTTGTCTTGTTATATGTTCAAAACTCGGAGTTATGAAATGTATGTTGAAAAATATTAACATTCTGGTCATTTGTGGCAAATAGCGGAAAACTTAACACTCTGCTTAAGACCAGGAAAAATTGGTTTTTGTTTGTTGTTTGTTTTTTGGCAATTGTTCATTGAAATGCATACTTTGTGAACTGTTAGTGTTCCTAAGAGTTTGTACATAAGTGCACGGTACCGTATAACATACTGCTTGTGTGACTGCGGGCTGCCCGGAGAGTGTGAATGATGTGATTGCGCATTTTGATTTTTCGTGTATAGCTTAATTATTTTGACTAAGTGTGAGTGCAAGAGTGCTTGAGACAGGCGTTTGAGTGCAAAACGAGTAAAAAGCTCTATCCGCGTTTCCAACCTTGGGTGGCTAAGGCGGCCGGAGAAAAACAAAGTAATTAAAATTGCAAAATGGGAAATGGAAGGAGTAAGCCCTGTGAAAAATCGCCTTTGGGTTGTATATTAAAACATTGGAGTGATATTGTAGGACAGGGTGGTACCGAAAATAGAAGGAAATTGGTTAAATATTGTAATCAGTGGTGGCCTTTGTATAAATTGGAGAGCGATGCGAAATGGCCTCAGGAGGGAGGAACGTTAGATTATAACACTCTCCTGCAATTAATGTTGTGTCTGAAAAAAGAAGGAAAATGGGACGAAGTATCGTATGCAGACATGTTCTTCGTCCTCCAGGACAAACCTGAGTGGCAAAAGGACTGTGGATTAGTACCCCCTCGGGATCCTATGGTACTAGCACTAGAAAGAGTGCGGGATTAACATCACCTGATCTTTGATTGTGGCTCTAGAAAAGGATAGGAAAAAACTGAGACCTAAACTAGAAAGATGTTCTTGTTGAAATTTTGTGTTAAAAAGCTCAGGTTGCGGTTCCTTCTGTGGAGCAACCAGAATGAAACACGTTGTAAGATATAAAAACTTGTACTGATGTATGTAAAACCTGAGGCATGCGTGTGTGTGTGAAGAATCAAAGACCCTGTGAAAGTGTGTAAGTGTTGGGGTGAGTTTGTACAAACCCCTGTACCCCCTCGAAGGTGCGACTGAATCATGCTGGGATGCATGGCAGGATGTTTGCCGTTTGCCTGCAACGGCATGATACGTAATAACAACAGACTTAAAGCAACAAGGAGCAGATTTGCATTCGGGGTAAGAAAGAGTTAAAACAGAAGTGCTGCTGCAGAGGCAGGCTTGTGTAACCTGCAGAGCAGGAAGAGCATCTCCTGCCCCGAACCGTTCTGCTGGGGAGGAGGAGGGGTTGCTATTGCTGACAATTGAGCAGAAGGACCTGACAATGTCACCCCAATTGCTGCAGCATTTGCAGTACAACAGGACCGGTAACGGCCCTTCTAGGGCAGGGAATGGGTACGAGGTGGAATTTTAGTGAATACAAAACCAACTTACTTGTTAAACTTCAGTTAAAAAAAAAAAAAAAAAAAAGTTACATTTGTGGGAGCTGCTGGCCACCAGGAAAACATCCTGAAACCTTTAAAGTACAAACTAAAAAAACAAATAAGAAGGCCAAATTCACTAAAATCTTTGTTGGGATGAGATTTATTAGAACATCTAGACGTTTAAAGAAGGGGAAATGAAATTAAAAGTTAAATATGATCAAGTAATTGAAATATTGAGCTTATCTTTAATTCAACAGAAAAGAGGAAAAGAGGACCTCCCTGAAGTAAAAAGAAATTTTTAACCAGGTGTATCTGAAAATAAATTCCAGGAAAGGTGAAAAATGCTTTACCTGTTACAGTAAAATGATAAGGGGGAGGCTTGCCCAGTTCAGATAAAAACAATATCCCTTGGTCAGCAAGGCTGTGGGGATATTGGCAGAAAAACTGAAATAAAATACACTCTGTAGTAATTCTACTAATGTAAATCTGTGTGTTTTGCCATGACAGTGACTTGTTATGGGATGTGCAGATGAAACTGCATTGACAATGAAGTACAAGGAATAAGGTTGGTCAGGTGCCTCCTACCATAGTCAAGGGCAAGACTGGGTTGGCCTCTGTGTTTGCCACCAAGAAGAATCTTGAGCTCCGCTGTTGGCTGCAACCCAGCAGGCGTTGAGCGGTGGGAACATATGCCATGCCAGACCTTGATGTGAGGCATGGCCCACTCTGAGGCACTGATTTGGAAATTGGAAACCGCCTGGCCGACCATGAGGCCAGACAAGTAACAGAGGAGGTAGGAAAGGAGGAATTAAGGATCCTTAATACCAGATGATAAAATCCAAACTGTAAGTACAGATCAAGAGCCAAACTATTCTAAAGAAAACTTAAAGGTAATTCAGGACATGAATTATAAAATAAAATTAAGTAAGTGGACTTATTTAAGGGATGGTTGTATAGTGGTACCATCCAATTTAATATGGACCACAGCCCTATTATTAATAAGACAATTGGACCATATGTAATCAGAAATACAGGTCAGCAACAAATGTTGTTTAACCCAGAATGGTCTCTCAAAAGAATAGAGTTAAAAATACAAGTCAATGTTTCTGATGTTAAGCCATCCTGTTCCCCCTTCTTACGAACCTCTTATGAGGGATGGACAACTTGGTTAAGAAAAAGGGGAAGTATTTATCGAAACAGAATAGTGAGAGATGTAACTGGAATGTTGGGAACAGGACTCGGAGTATTAAATTCCATAGACTCAGAGGTGATAATGAATAAACTAGCCGCCACCACGGCCGATCTATCAAAACTACAACAACCACTAAAATCTTCATTATTGGCATTAGGGGCACACCAATGGTTGATATCGAAGGTACTCCCCAGGTGGGAACAAATAAACATGGAAGATCATCAACTCATCACTAAGGCATTAGGTGGTTTACAGGATGACGTCGCCCTGGCTCTAAGTTGTATCCAAGCCCAAATGTGGATGCAATCAATAGCTGCATCCATAATAAGAGAAGGAGAGGAAGGCATATTTCCTACAGAAATTCAAAAGATGGTTTGGGACAGTGCTACGGAGGTAGAAAGAAAACTCCAGTCATGGTGGAATATGGTGAACTTTACCTATGACCCCAACACACACACCATCACAGCTTTTGTGTTAACCATACATAATGCAGTAATAATTACCATACACCCCATTGTAGCCCTTGGAATTAACCATAATGGGGTGCTCCTATACCCTTTTGAACATAGAACATGGGCCAGAAAGATAGGCGACAAGTGGCAAACAGTAGATTTAGAATCTTGTATTATGCGAGAGCAGCAGGGCTTCCTCTGTGAAAGCAATACTATAATGGCTCAGGATACTTGTTTAGATACAGATCAGAAAATATGTCATTTCGAGGCTCGACCAAATGCAAACTTGAAAACAGTAATTATATATGCAGGGAAGGGATGTGCGTGTTTGAGAACTAAGTGTAACACAATAACCATAGATGGGGAGGTAAAAGAGACTGCACAGTATTCAAATTATTGTATTTGTAATTTTACTACTATCACAGGATGCGATTTTAGTTACTCAGCCCCAGTAGTGTCTCATCAATTCTTAAAATCCAATTTTACCCTATCACAGATAATAATTCCTACCCCCATAGGACTAAATATAAGCAGTATAAAAGAACTATTAAAACATGCAGATTTACAACGTATACTGGAAGAAACCAAAGAAAAGGGACATCAAACTCTTCTTATGATCCATCATGATGTAGAGGGGATCAAGAAAGTTTTAAAAAAGGTAGAACAGGATGGAAACCATAATTGGTGGGATACTCTCTTTGGCTGGTCACCCTCTGCAACAGGAATTCTTAACACTATGGTACACCCCATTGTGATCTTATTGATCAGTTTAGGAATTTCCTTAATACTAACCATTATGTTATATTTGTGGGTTTGGAGAATGTTTAAAAGGGTAACACTTATGTATGATGCTTTATATCATTCAGGAAGGCTGCTTAAGTAAAAGAATTTACTTAATTTAATAGAAAAGGGGGGATTGATATGGAGAAATAGTGCGAAATGGGGATAATGGACATGGATTGTGATTGTATGTGTCTGCTTAAGGAATGTGGGTATGGTGACTAGTCATGGGTGCGGTGACAACCACAGTTTTGAGGAGACGCCTGCCCCTCTTCCTCTAACAAAGGGGAGACGGGGAGACGCCTGCCCCTCTTCCTCTAACAAAGGGGAGACGCCTGCCCTTCTTCCTCTAACAAAGGGGCTATTTAAAAGAGAATAAGAAAAGATGAGAGACATTCAAATGCTATCTAGAGGGAGGGAGTGCTAAGTCTCCTTGCTGGAAAAGATTGGGTGGTCACAATCACCTGAAGAAGATCGGATGGTCACAAGAACATGAATCACCTGAAGAAGATCGGATGGTCACAAGAACATGAATCACCTACAAACCTGCAGGACCACCACATTCCAGGAAATGGACTGATAAGCTAATTAACATACGAAGCGGGGTTTAGGTAACAAATATGTATAGGCGTTAATTGAATATTCATTTGTTCATTGTATAAATGTGAGATGGTTCGTCACTTCGGGTATGCACGCTTGTGGAGGAGCGATCCCCCGTGCATCTGCGCGCAATAAACATACCTACTTTATAACTTTCGAGTTATAGAGTCTAATTCCGCACGTCAGGAGGACGTAGAGAAGCTGAGAGTGAAGTTGAGCCTGGGAAGAAGGGAGTGGTGGGGGGAAGGTGCCTTAAGATTTGATTTTATTTCTCATTATCCTACTCTGATTTGAATGGTAATAGATTAAACAATTTTCCCCAAGTTGAATCTGTTTTGCCTGTGATGGTAATTGTTGAATGATCTCCCTCTCCTTATCTCAACCCACAAGCCTTTCATATTTTCTCTCCCCTGTCCAGTTGAGGAGGGGAGTAATAGAACGGCTTGGTGAGCACCTGACAGACAGCCAAGGTCAACCCACCACAGATGTACCACCTCAGTGTAATGACATACATTTGTTCAGGCATTGTTTTTTAGGACTAAAACTGTCAGCCTGTCACTTTTAAACTGATTACCCAATCTTCCTGGGCAGGTCTCCCAGAGAGTGTAGTTTTGTCTGTACAGTGAGTAAGAAAACAGAATATTTGGTGGAGTGGTTGGGTGTCACAGGAGTGATGCACTTTATTCGTAAGAGAGAAGCAGCAGTATGTTTATTGGTATAAAACAGTGATTTAACAAAGTTTGATAGTAAATGCAACAGTGGTTTAACAGGATTCAATGGCAAGGTACATTTATTTACTGCATAGAGGACAGGGTCAGACAAAGCTGTCAGGTAGACCCTTCTGTTGAGTCACAAGGTTCAGAAAGGACCCCCTTACATTCTAAACTCCTTCTCAGAGGGGAGTTTAGGTATGGCTAGATCCAGACTTAGTCCCAGACTTGGTCAATGGTTTATATCTAAAGGATAATATGTGCACAATCAGTCCTTTATATCACTTAGCTAAGATTTCAAAGTTTACCAAGAATCTGTTGTGGCAAGGAATCTCTCAGCTTTGAGGAATAACCTTGAGAATAACCCCTACTCAAGGGGAGATCCTGACATACAACCCACTGCCATGCAGGAAAGCTCAATGGGCCCTGGGCTGTCTACTATTTATGGGGTAGAGTAATAAACTCAGTCATATTTGCATACTGACTACAGAAGTTAGTTTCTTTCAAACTTGGCTTAAGTTGGACCTTGACCAGCACTGTGGTTAGGTGGGTGTATTGCTCAAATTAGCCCTTGGCTATGGTGGTTTTATCTGTCTCCCCCGAATCCACTTTGAGTCAGATGCAGCCATTAGGATCACCTGATCACCATTGATGGCTATCACTTGAGCATGGAAATAAAGGTCGGGGGGGGGGGGGGGGGGGGGAGCGCACATTGGATGGGGTTTGGTTGTTTTTTTTATAGTAAAAGAGTGTCAGCTGAATGTTGACATCTAGGAAAACAAAAGCAGCTATCTCAGATGTACCAATCCGTTTGCTGTGTACTCTGAAAATGTCGCTTTCTTTATAAAAATGGTATTTTTACCTTCACTTATTTCAGTGGAGTTCTCAATACATTAATAAGTAAGATAAATTATTTTTAAATTAGAACTTGCTTCTTGAGGCTTACACTTGCCACCCCAATCCTCTTCAAAGAGGAAATGGTAATGTGATCAAACTTTGTAACCAGAATGTATAAGCTATCTAACAACTACTATATGGACATCTGGTTTTGTTTAACAATCTGCACATATTCTTGAAGAAACAGAATGTATACATTATTTCGACTCAGAATGTCCTATGCAAAGAACTATCAAGGATGATTAACTGAAGTAATTGCTGCTTAGGACAAGGGAACTGAAGAACAATTACATCCTGGAAAGTTGGCAACACAAGACTCTTGCAATCAAGAGATATCTGATACTTGTTGGACAAATAGCCAAAAATGTGTCCTTAAGTGAACTACCTTCATCATAATACTAAAAATCAAATCCCTTACACCAGATACCCCGGCCCACAAAGAGACCCTTCCCCAATGAGCTTGCATAGTTAACCAATAAGATTGTGTAACCATTATGTAGATTACCATCCAATCAGTGTTAGAGGGTTGGAAGTTAACAAATTAATATTCAAGTAATCATGTATAAATCTGATTGTGGAAACTACCAAGGTGAGCTAGTTCACCTGGCACCCATACTTGCACTACTTTGTATTAAAAGCAATATCTTGTATTCTTAGACTTTTTCTTTGATTTTGCACACTGGGTAGCAAACTCACTTTTGAGACAACAGTAGTGCCTAATTTGGCACAACAGAGCAGCATAGCAACAAAATGGAAGGAAAGATGACCACATGTTGAGTTCTGAGTCCTATGTGCCCATACAGAGGCACTCTGGAAAGCTGTTGCCAAGGGGGAAGGAAGGAAATGAGGAACAACTACAAGATAACACATTCACAAGGTGAAACTCACTATGTGATTTGAGCTAAAGCAAGAGCTTCAAGGAGGTTTTCACAGTAGTTGTGTAAGCAACTATTGCTACCAGATCCTAAGTGAATAGCAAATAAATCAAAATAATATATTCATGAGAGGTAGCAGCATGGTCTTTGACTTGATCCGATTATTTTTCAAGAAAATATGCAGAGGTATGCTTCCTGCATGCAAAGAAACAAACACCAAAATACAGTTCCAGTTTCTGCATTCAAAAATGGGAACCTGCTTTCCAGGCAGAGTCAGAGGAGATTATTCCTTCTCTTCCCATTGTCATGCTAACAGTGACTCTCCATTTTCTTGTGGATTCATGGCCACCTTGTCCCAAAAGTGGGATTGTTACCTTGTGTGCATTAGCCAAATCACACACAGAGTCGAGGTATTGGTTTATTTTACAAATCTACGCAGAGAAGGGTGCTAGGTGATAATTCACAAAGCTATCACACCAATCTTTACAATGTTCTAAATATCTATACATTTAGATTTCTAGAGATACTCCCATTACACCTGTTGTCCCGTAGGTGGGTTTGTTACCAGTGTGCAACACCAATTCACACATTGAGTCAAGGTATTCCTATTCCTTTATTCCAGTTTGTGCAAAGTAGGGAGCTAGGTGGTAATTCACAAATCCCTAGCTCTTCGATTGTCAAAACTTTACACTATTTATATGTTTCAATGAGCAAAGACATCAGCCTTCATTGGTTACAAGTTACATGACTCTTTTATTACATAGTACTCAGTTTCCTATTTGTCAAGCAGTTCTCTCGCTTCCTACATTAATTAGTCCGCATGCTCAATTTCCACTTCTTTTTGAGTTGGGGGATGGGGGTGTCTTGAGTTAGTGGTCAGTGGGTCAGTGGTTGTGATCTTCCCCACTGGAATTACCTTTCCCCTATTTTTGTTGAACTCATTGCTTGTGATGAGCTTCCTATCAGCTCATCCATCTTCTGGGGGTGCCTCCTTTGTGAAGTTCCTTTTCTAAAGAAAAGGATTTGCTGGTGCTTAGCTAAGCACTGGGCAGGACTACAAGATGCTTGTAACCTGCATTAAACCTTAACAACTCATTTGTTCTAATTGCCTTAAAGTCAAGCTACTAACAATGCATTCAATTTTATTAATCATTTGATATAATTTCCCTACTTTGAGGCTTACGAGATTTGTCCCTCATGGCAAGCCTCGTAAGCCTCACTCTTCTTCTTAGCTATCATTACATGAATTCCTACAGTTGATTGTATAATTAATCTCTTGGCACAACTCAAAGCGATACAGATTATAGCCAAAAAAAAAAAAAAAGTATCGTAATTACAGTCTGAACTAGGTTTGACAGCCATCCAGTAAGGAGGAATCCAAAATTATGTAATATTTTGTTTAGCCAATTTTCCTTCATCGAATTTCTAAGATCTGTACTAGATTTTGCCACTTGATTTATTTCTTCAATTTGATTGTCCAAGTATTTCATAATACTTGGGATGTGGACACAACAATTTTTATTCTTCAAATTCAAGTATCCACATACTCCATGTTCTTGCAGTAACAATAAATCTAAGAGAAACCTGTTCTGTAGGGTCATTTTTGAAGTCGCTTGGAGTTAAATATTCAAATCTTGTAATGCCAATTGCCTTCTTCACGTCCAATTCATATTTTCCGATTTTGGCAATGGTAAACAAGCTGTAATACTACTAGAGTTGTGGATTCTCCCAAATGACTGAATGAGTTCCAAAATTAAGTTTCCCTGAATTATCAGAAAACAACAATAACATATTGTAAAAACTTTCATATCTAACATTTTAGGTAACCTTATAAGGTTAATCAGTCTAACTGTTCCAAACACTCCTTTCTCAATGCAAATGCAATTTCATTTATAGTTCCTTAGTCAATTGTCGCTTCAATTTGTTGTGATGTCCACTTATTTTTTTCAGTCACAGGGGTCTTTTTTACATGGGTATGATAAATCCAGGAGTCAATTTCTTCTACCTTTACTTCTGTATATGTTTTCAGCAAAACAATGTAAGGACCCTTCCACTTTTCCTGTAGTGCCTCATCTTTCCACGTCCGAACAGATACTACATCTCCAGGTTGCAAAGTGTGTTCAGGCACACCCAAGGGAAGAGGGGCTCTTTGATTTAAGTGCCTATGCACTGAGGATAAAGTTTGTGAAAGAGATATCAAATACTCTTTTAAATTTGCCTGTCCTCTTACATGCATCTGGTCTCCCTGTCCAGTTAAAAGGTTAGACCGGTATGCCTTCCTATACACTATTTCAAAAGGATTCACTCCTCCTTTTACTCTGGGAGTAATACAAATTCTCATATGAGCTAAAGGCAATCCCTCTATCCATTTCAAATGAGCTTCTTGACACAATTTTGATATCTGCCTTTTGATTGTTTGATTCATTATTTCTACTTTTCTACTAGATTGTGGTCTCCATGGAGTATCTAATTCCCAATCAATCTATAAAACCTCAGACACTCCCTGCACTACTTCTGCTATAAAATGGGGTCCATTATCTGAGGAAATTCCTTCTGGTATACCAAACCTAGGTATTATTTCTTTTAATAAAACCTTAACCACTTCTCTAGCCTTGTTGGTACAACAAAGGAAAGCCTTGGGCCAACCAGAAAAGGTATCTACTAGTACCAATAAATATTTGTACTGATTGTATCTCAATAGTTCTGTAAAACTTATTTGCCAATATTCTCTGGGTGTTATTCCTTGCTTTACGTTTCCTCCTTGTATTTCCTTTCCTATTTTAGAATTATTAGTGCAGCAGACAACACACTTTTTGACTACTATATCTGCAAAAATTTGCATCCTGGGTGCATAAAATTCCTTTTTGCTGAAAGCGACAATGTGTCTGCTCCTGCATGCATCTCTTGATGCATCCCTTTAACTACGGTTTCCATCATCTTCTCAGGAATTAATAATTGTTTTTCAGGTGTTCCCACCATCCTTCCTTATTTCTAGTACAGTCCAATTGTTCTGCTAATTGGTCTTCTTTTGTATAATTTGGAAGAGACAAATCTATATGAGGTTTTGGGTGTAATGCTCCTTCAAAGCTTGGTCCCTTTAACGCAGCTTCTTTAGCTGCTTGATCTGCTCTTCGGTTTCCTTTTATAATACCTGTATTTCCTTTCTGATGTGCCTTACAGTGCATTATTGCAACTTCCTTTGGCTGAAGAACCGCTTGCAACAATCTCATAATCTCAGTCCCATATTTCACTGGGGTTCCCTGTGAAGTTAGAAGTCCTCTCTCCTTCCAAATCGCTCCATGTGCATGAACTACTCCAAAGGCCCATTTCGAGTCTGTATAAATGTTGACTCTTTTTCCTTGACTTAATTCCAAGGCTAGAGTGAAGGCTATTAATTCAGCCTTCTGGGCAGAAGTGTTGCTAGTTAATGATTTACTTTCCAATACTTCTGTGTTAGTTACCACCTCATATCCAGCTTTCCATTTTCCATTTGACATGTAACTGCTTCCATCAGTAAGAAGTTCCATTCTTGCCTCAGGTAACAGTTTGTCTTGAAGATCCAGCCTGCTAGAGTGAACTTCTTCAGTAGTTGTTAAACAATCATGATGTAATTCTCCAGTTTCTGAAGTTGGCAGTAGAGTAGCTCGGTTAAGGGTAGAGGTTTGAGAGAGCATCACGTCATCTTGCTCCAGCAACACTGCTTGATACTGAGCTAATCAACTTGGAGAAATCCAGTAATGTCCTTTATTTTCAAGGAGAGAGATCACAGCATGGGGTACATACACAGTAAGAGGTTGGGCCAGTGTCAGTTTTCAAGACTCTTCAATCATAGTTATGGTTGCAGCTACTGCTCTCAAACAAGCAGGCAACTCTTTGCTTACTTCATCCAATTGTTTGGAAAAGTATCCCACCGGTCTCTTCTAACTTCCTAACTTCTGTGTAAGCGCTCCCAATGCTTCTTACTGTTTTTCATGCACATACAATTGGAACGGTTTCTGCAAATTTGGGAGTCTCGATGCAGGGGTGTGGATAACTGGCTAGCTGAAAAGGGTCACATAGACATAGTCCAGCTGGCTGGACAAAAATGCACATTGCTCTCAGCTTATCTGAAGTAAAGCAAAAATACACTATCCTTGGCTGTTCTTGTTACACAGTAACAGGAAGATTTCAGTGGGAAAAGAATGTTGCAGGTGGGAACAGATAACTACAGAAGAGAAACTAGGGGCGGGCTTGGTATTTAGGCAACTAACCAATAATGAGCTTAACTTTTGTAATATGTATGAGCTAATTATAACAAGGCATAAAAGGTGACTGTAAGGTTCAATAAACGAAGTCTGCTGATCACTCATATTGAGTGACTGTGTCTTCCCTCCGTCGCGACACAGGGGCTTCCGTCAGCTTTCTCTTTACTTCATCAAAAGCTTTTCAGCTTTCTGGAGTCCATTCTAACACTGTTTCTGGTCCTTTTGTAGCTGCATATAAGGGTTTGGCTATCAAGCCAAAATTTGGAATCGACACCATCCAGCCATTCCTAGAAACCTAGAAAATTCCTAGAAAAAATTGTTTCTTTGAGGTGGGGACAGCAATTCTGCATATTGCCTCTATTCTCTCAGCACCAAGCTTTTTCTGCCCTCTCATAATCTCAAAGCCCTTATAGTGGACTTCCCTCTTTCCAATCTGGGCCTTTTTTCTAGAAACTCACTATCCTGCTAGGCCCAAGAAATTAAGTAGATTAATAGTTGCCTCCAAACATTCTTCCTGAGTATCTGACCCAATCAGTATATCATCTACATATTGTAACACTGAAATGGTTTCCTACTCACAATGTCATTCTTCCAATTCTTTTGCCAAAATATTATCTAATATTGTGGGGCTATTCTTCAGTCCCTGGAGAAGGACAGTCCAGCACAGTTGCATCTTTCATCCTGTAGTCAGCTTCTCCCACTCAAAAGCAAAGATAAGTTGACTCTGCTTGTCAATTAGCATACAAAAGAAGGCATCATTCAGATCCAATACGGTAAAATACACATTAGTCTCTGGTATTGAGGCGAGGAGGGTATAGGGATTTGGGACTACCAAGTGGACATTGACTGTCTGAGTATTGATTTCTCCTAAATCTTGTACCAACCTATATTCCAAAGATTTAGTTTTCTTTACCAGGAGGACTGGAGTGTTAAATTCTGATTGACATTCTCAGTCCAAATTTCAAAAAAGTCTATCGATGCTTCCAATCCTCATCGTGCCTATACATTTACAGGATATTCATAGAATCATTTAGGTTGGAAAAGACCTTTAATATCATCAGGTCCAACCATTAACCCAGGACTGCCAAGTTCACCATTAAACCATGTCTCTAGGCACTGCATCTACGCATTTTTTAAACACCTCCAGAGATAGTGTTACTATCTCTTACTATCTGTTACTAGGTTACACTACCTCCTTGGGCAGCCTGTTCCAATGATTGACCACCCTTTCAGTGAAGAAATTTTTCCTAATATCCAATCTAAGCTTCCCCTGGCATAATTTGAGGCTATTTCCTCTTGTCCTATCACTTGTTATCAGGGAGAAGACACCTACCCTTAGCTGTCTATAACCTCCTTTCAGGTAGTTGTAGAGAGCAATAAGGTCCCCCCTGAGCCTCCTTTTCTCCAGCCTAAACAACCCCAGTTCCCTCAGCTGCACCTCTTAAGACTTGTTCTCCAGACCATTCACCAGCTTCATTGCCCTTCTCTGTACACACTCCAGACCCTCAATGTCACTCTCGAAGTGAGGGGCCCAAAACTGAACACAGCATTTGAGGTGCGGCCTCACCAGTGATGAGTATGGGGGACAATCACTTCCCTAATCCTGCTGGCCTCACTATTTCTCATAAAAGCCAGGATGCTGTTGGCCTTCTTGGCCACCTGGGCACACTGCTGGCTCATGTTCAGCCAGCTGTCAACTAGCACCCCCAGGTCCTTTTCTGCCAGGCAGCTTTCTAGCCACCCTTCACCAAGCCTGTAGTATTGCATGGGATTTTTGTCACCCAGGTGCAGGACCCATCACTTCTCCTTGTTGAGCCTCATACAACTGGCCTCAGCCCACTCATCCAGCCCGTCCAGATCCTTCTGTAGAGCCTTCCTACCCTCAAGCAGATCAACACTCCCCCTGCAACTTGCTGTCATCTGCAAACTTCCTGAGGGTGCACTCAAACCCCTTGTCCAGATCATCAATAAAGATATTAAACAGGACTGGGCCCAGTACTGAGCCCTGGGAAACACCACTTGTAACCAGCCACTAGCTGGATATAACTCCATTTAGTATCGCTCTTTAGACTCAGCCGTTTAGCCAGATTTTTACCCATCATACTGTTACCGAAATCTCGGAATGAAGAACTTATCGACACCAATGTGATGTAGATAAGCAGACACTTCTTTATTGACGGCCGGGTGCGTGAGCAAGTCCTCTCACGACCAACGCACACCAGGTCCCAAAATCAGATTCCATATATAAAACTTATTCATACATATTCATTAATTATTCATACATAATCATAACATTTCCCATAAATCATTTACATACTCTCCTCCTATATCCAATTATGCGCAGCAAAGCTTAGAAAGGTCTAGAAATGGTTCTAGGGTACGATTTGGGTAGGTGGTATATGAGTCGGTGGTCGCGATCTCCCCCTGCCGGAATTACCTTTTACTAAAGTTCACAGTTTCTTGGCAGGCAGCTACAAGCTGTTCCAGTCGACTCTCCCCAGTTCCCATTAATCTCATATTCTGACATTTCAATACACCTCTGCGTACAGAAGACTGGTTAAATACAATGGAACCTTCCAACCCTAGAGTTATTACAATAGTTCCAGGCCCTTCTTCTAGCCTTGGTACAAGACGTACAAAAGATTCCATAACGTCTCTTATTGCGTAGATGCAAGTTTCCTATAATTTTTTTTTTCCTTAGCCTTCTACATTTTAATTCTATTAAATGATTTTATAAAATCAATTAATTAATCAAATAGAATCAATCAATTTTAACTTATTAACTAATCGGTAACATTTCCCCCCTTTGAAAGTGTTGAAAATCATTATTTCAATACTTTCACTTTATTCATATATCTTTTGTTTCGACATATTTGGGTAATGGATCATGTCTTGGTGAAATAGTTGGTACTTCTCTCATAATCATACGACTCACTGCAATTCTATTGGTAAACTGTTTCTTCAGACATGCATATATCAGCATGCTCATCAAAAAGACAACTAGTAACAGAAACAAAGTCTTAATTATAGATTGTATCCAAGAGCTCAAATTCCATCCCAGTTTCTTAAAAATTTTCCCGAGCCAATCTTCTGACATATCCTTTTGAATTGTTTCAGTTTCTTTTTCAATTTTTCCCAATAGATCTAGATCATGTTCCACATCCTGAGTGACATTTGGAATGTGGATACAACAGTGGTCCAGTTTATCCTTAAGATATCCACACACTCCATGTTCTTTAAGTAGGAGCATATCTAGTGCCATTCTATTTTGTAAAGTCATTCTGGAGGTTGCCTGTAGTTGTATATTCAATTCCTTAAACCCCTTCTTGGTAACGTTTGCCAATTTTTCCACTTGACCAGTTAAATGATAGAGCCATGCTCTGTTTCTATATGAAGCTATAGGATTTAAAAGTGATTCCAGTGCCCAGCCAATTTTCACTCCTGTAGATGGTTCATTCCAAATATCATCACTTATCCCTGATCTCTTTATTCGTTTTAATTCTAGATTCTCTAGAGATCCTTTAAATGGTGATTTCTTCCAAATCGGACACAATGTTGGCATGCCCAATGTGATTTTTTTCACCTTACCATCTAATGGTAGGTGTGTTGTCCAGGTTCCATCACTTAATGCCCAAACTAAATGTCCTGGACTTCGAATAGAAGATTTTCTACAACTAAACAAAGTTCCTCTTCTGACTGTAAAGGCGCTGGTTAAATTGAGAGTATTCTTAAGACCTCGACAAAAACAACCATATTTCAAAGCAGCAGCCAACGGAGGAATTCTTTGAATTACTAAGTCTGCATTATTACAATCATACACTTTTTCACATTTCCACCATGGCACTATTTTATTTTCCTTCTCTCCCGATGTAGTTGACCTATCATCTACCCAGGGTAATACTGAAAAAACCTTTCCATCACAGGTAAAACACCAAGAAATTCTTGCTATATACTGAAAATGGGAAAATATGGACATAGACCATATAGAGTCCCACTGGTCTATTACCTGGGTGCTCTGGCCAGTTTCGTTACACTTCCATTTCATAACACTTTTGCTCACGTTGATTTTAAATTGTTCATCATAAGAACACCATCCCACAGTCTTAAATCTTCCTATTTTGGTAAAAACATAATTTAACAATTTTTCACAATCCGCCAGACTACCTGGAGTTTTCCACTGTTTTCTAATGACTTTCACTTGCTCATATCATTGAGTCACTGGCCTCTGTTCACAATAATTGGTTTCATTTTTATGTTCCAGGTTAGTCAAATTCATAGTTAAAATTCCCCATGGAATAGATTCACCTACTGCCTTCGGTATTGGCAAACAAGCAGTAATCTGCGTGATGTTTTGTAAATTGGCAAATTCTTTAATCAATCCTACCATCAAATTTTCCTCAGCCATCTGTTTGGGAATGTCAATCACTTGTTCTGTTTCTATTTGTCTTTTGTTCCTGTCCACCAAGTCAGCCCATGATCCCACCAACACTACCAACCAAAAGAAAATCCAAAACCCAATCATAACCTGATATGAAAAATTAAACATGTTTCAAAGTCAATTTTTAAGTCTCTGGGTCATGATTCACAATCTTCCACGGAGTAGATGCTTTCTTCACGGTGCTTTCTTCACTCGAGTATAATGTACCCAAGCATCCGATTCTGCAATTTTGATAGCTGTAAAAGTGGTTAACAGTATCTGGAAGGGTCCTCTCCAGTGCTCCTGCAAAGGTTCGGAGGTCCAATTCTTCACATAAACATAGTCTCCCGGCTGGAAATCATGCACTGAATTTTCCAGAGGTAAAGGTCTATTTCAAATTACTACACTCCAAATCGCAGCCAAAGTTTTCCTTAAAAAAAGCAAATAGTTATACACATCTTGTTTTCTTTTACATGTATGTTTAGATTTGGTTCTAGAGACTCACATGTTTTCCATATAATAATTCATAAGGACTGACTGAGGTTCCACTCTTTGGTTGTACTCTGATTCGTAATAATGCCAATGAAAGTGCCTGAGGCCACTTTAGACTGGTTTCTTGACAAATTTTACTTATTTGTCGTTTCAAAGTTTGATTCATCCTCTCCACTTTTCCACTAAATTGTGGCCTCCAAGATGAATGTAAATCCCAATTGATACCCAATGCTTTGCTAACACTTTGGACTACTTCAGCCACAAAGTGTGGACCTCTGTCAGAGGAAATTCCAATAGGAACTCCAAATCTCGGAATTATTTCTTGTAAAAACCATTTTACAACCTCTTTTGCTTGTGTAGTGTGACAGGGAAGGGCTTCTGGCCATCCTGTAAAAGTATCAACCCCTACCAAGATGTACCGGTACCCATTGTATCTAGGCAACTCTGAAAAATCTACTTGCCAGTAGTCTCCAGGTTCTGTACCAGATTTCAGCCTACCCATTTGAACCTTTTTCTTAATCACTGGATTATTTTTCAAACATACTTCACACTTTGCAGTTACCATTTTGGCTATTCCTAACATCTTAACTGATATTACTTGCTTTCGTAAAAATGTTACTAAGGCTTCTGCCCCCCAATGACATTCTTGATGTCTCATTTGAATTATCTCTCTCATCAAAGGAGGTGGAATTCCTACTTGTCCGTTAGGAGTTACCCACCATCCAGCTAAGTTTTTCTTAGCATTTAATAACTGACCCAATTTGTCATCTTCCTCTGAATATCTCGGTTTTTCCCTAGGAAGGGTTACTGTTTTAGAAGGAATTATTGCCATTTGCAATGCTTGTTTCTTTGCTACCTTTTTGCTGTTCTATCAGTTAAATTATTCCCAGCTATTATTTTTGTATTCCCAATCTGGTGTGCCTTACAGTGCATGATTGCTACTTGATCTGGCTTTTGAACTGCTTGCAATAATTGTAAAATTTCTGTTTGATGCTTAACGTTTAATCCTTGAGAGGACAATAACCCCCTCTCTTTCCACAAAGCTCCATGGACATGCACTACCCCAAAGGCATATTTTGAATCAGTCCAGATATTTACTCTCTTGTCTTTGCTTAATTCTAAGGCTCGAATTAAAGCGATGAGTTCTGCCTTTTGGGCTGATGTGGTACTAGCCAATGCTCCTGCTTCTATAACTGTAGTCTCTGTTGTTACCGCATATCCAGCGTATCAAACTCCTTGTTCCATAAAGCTGCTTCCATCAGTATACAGTTTCCAATCTGGTCGCTCCAATGGCACATCCTTCAGATCTTCACGACTGGAATAAACATACTCGATGGTAGTCAAGCAATCATGTTCCAGTCGTCCTTCTTCCTGTATGGAACTTAAAAACACTGCAGGATTTACCAGGTTAGTTGTCTTTAGAATCACATCATCTTGTTCAGTCAATACCACCTGGTACTTCATCATTCGGCTGGGAGACAGCCAATGTCCCCCCTTCTGTTCTAGGACAGTTATCACCATGTGTGGGACATAGACTGTTATTGTTCTTCCCAAAGTCAATTTCCGAGCTTCTTGTATGAGCATCACTGTTGCGGCCACTGCTCGAAGGCAGTTCAGCCACCCTTTACTCACTGTGTCCAGTTGTTTAGAGAAATATCCGACTGGTCGTTTCCAGCTTCCTATCCTCTGGGTTAACACGCCCAGTGCAAGGTGTTGTCTTTCATGTACAAACAGCTGGAAATCTTTGGTTAGATCTGGCAGTCCCAAGGCAGGTGCAGGCATTAAGGCACGTTTCAACTCTACAAAAGCCTTTTGTTGTTGTGGGCCCCATACAAAGGGAGAGTTCTTTTGGGCCTCGTACAGCGGTTTAGCTATTAGCCCACAGTTCATGATCCAAAGGCGACACCACCCAGTCATTCCTAAAAATGCTCTGAGTTCATGAATATTTCTCGGCTCAGGTATACTACAAATAGCTTCTTTGCGATTTTTTTTCCTAATTGTCGTTGTCCTTTTAAATCTCAAAGCCGAGATATATCACAGTCTGGCAGGATATTTGGGCTTTCTTCCTGGATACCTTATACCCACTTAGTCCCAGGAAATTTAAAAGGTCAATAGTCACCTGTATACAAATAAATCTTTCTTCTATAGCAATCAATATATCATCCACATATTGTAAAAATAAATGTCCAGATCTTGGTTTGTCCTGTTTCCAGATTTCAAATTCCTTTGCTAATTGATTTCCAAAAATAGTTGGACTGTTTTTAAATCCTTGGGGTAATCTAGTCCATGTCAGCTGCATCTTTTGCCTGGTTTGAGGATTTTCCCATTCAAAAGCAAACAGTTTTCTGCTTCCCTTTTCCAAAGGTATACAAAAGAAAGCATCTTTTAAATCAAGCACTGTAAACCACTGATAATTCTCCCTCAATGCTTGTTAACAATGTATAAGGGTTTGCTACTACAGGATAAATATCCTTAACTATTTGATTTACTGCTCTCAAGTCTTGTACCAGTCTATATTCATCCGAAGGTTTTCTGACTGGTAAAATAGGAGTATTATACTCAGATTCACATTCTTCCAAAATTTTATACTCCAAAAATTTATCAATCAATTTCTTCAATTCCTGTCTCACTTCTGATTTGATTGGATATTGTTTAATTCTCACTGTTCCTGCGCCTTCCTTCAAATCTATTTTAACAGGTTCTGCTAGTTTCGATTTACCAGGAATATTTGTTTCCCATACAGTAGGGATCACTGCCAAATCCACCTCCGGTGGAATTTCTTGTTCCTTTACCTTTTCTTGTATCATCAGGATTTCTCCCGTATTTGACTCAGGTATTTTCAAGAAAAGTTCTCCTTCGTCAAAAACAATCTGTGCATTTAATTTAGATAACAAATCTCTTCCTAAGAAGGGTATCGGACATACTGGTACATACAAAAATTCATGTGTAATTATTTTATTTCCAAATTTCAAATCCAGGGGTTGCAGGAATGGCCTGTTTTTGTTCCAGTTTTTCCTTTACAGGTATTTAATAATAAAATGTTGCTCCTGTATCCACTCCCAACCTCACAATTTAAACAACATTTTTTTTCCCACTTTCTTATTATCAGAAGTTACAGCTATTACCAAATTATCTCTAATAGTTAGCTTACATTCATCCTGCCAATCCTTTCTTTGTCTTAAATAAAAAAAACAAATCCACATCTGGCATTTTATTCCATTTCCCTTCTCTTTTACAATACAACATTAACTGCAAAATAGTGTTATAATTCAGTGTCCCGTTCATGGGCCACTTTTCCTGATCTTCTAATATATATAGTGGCCACCAATTATTACAATATTAAATCATCTGGCTCTTTGGCAAATCCTCATATAAATCCCCCAATGCGCCAGTAAACATCCCAATGGAGAATTTTTCGGGATTTTATCATTTAACACAAGATTACCCAAGCTTTTACTTTTAAACAACCGAGTTAACTTAGTTGCCATGGTGTAAATACCCACAGTACAATACACAATTATTCAACTCTATCACTCCGATCCGCGGATCCACACTCCACAGTCTCACTCTTACAGCCACACTCACACTTTCCCACAGTTACTTTAAACAAACATATAACACAATATTATACCTCTTAATTTTCTTCTTAATACACAAACTCACAATACAACAAAGAACACCAAAAACTTCTTCTAACTTCTTGTTAGAGGCACTACCTTAGAGAACACTATAGCATATAGTTTCTCTTGTCTACACTTTTGTCCAACCCTGCTTTCGCTTATGTCTTACAGGCAGACGCCTAGGCTTCCACTTCCACAAGGATCCTTTTAGTCCAACCCTGCAATAGCTTTCGCTTATGTCTTACGGGCAGACTCCTAGTCCTACCCTGTGCAGCTCTTTCACCGCGTCTGACAGGTAGACTTACTCAGTGGGACTCCAACCCACTGGTGGGACTCCCTCCCACTCTTTCCCATACAATTATTATAGTGGGACTCCCCCCCACTTTCTCCAGTGCACTTACTTACTTACTTACTTACTTACTTACTTTAGTGGGACTCCCACCCACTTACTACAATTAAAAAGAAGTGTCTTACCAAATATCCAGGGAACGTCGCGAAGAGCCTTACGGATCGGGGATCGATGGGTGTCCCCGAGAAATCCTCGGTGCCGGCCGGAACCGATCAGGTCCCCGACTCCTCCGGTCTCCTTCAGCGAGGTCCCATCTGGGTCGCCAAAACTGTTACCGAAATCTCGGAATGAAGAACTTATCGACACCAATGTGATGTAGATAAGCAGACACTTCTTTATTGACGGCCGGGTGCGTGAGCGAGTCCTCTCACGATCAACGCACACCAGGTCCCAAAATCAGATTCCATATATAAAACTTATTCATACATATTCATTAATTATTCATACATAATCATAACATTTCCCGTAAATCATTTACATACTCTCCTCCTATATCCGATTATGCGCAGCAAAGCTTAGAAAGGTCTAGAAATGGGTCTAGGGTACGATTTGGGTAGGTGGTATATGAGTCGGTGGTCGCGATCTCCCCCTGCCGGAATTACCTTTTACTAAAGTTCACAGTTTCTTGGCAGGCAGCTACAAGTTGTTCCAGTTGACTCTCCCCAGTTCCCATTAATCTCATATTCTGACATTTCAATACACCTCTGCGTACAGAAGACTGGTTAAATACAATGGAACCTTCCAACCCTAGAGTTATTACAATAGTTCCAGGCCCTTCTTCTAGCCTTGGTACAAGACGTACAAAAGATTCCATAACGTCTCTTATTGCGTAGATGCAAGTTTCCTATAATTTTTTTTTTCCTTAGCCTTCTACATTTTAATTCTATTAAATGATTTTATAAAATCAATTAATTAATCAAATAGAATCAATCAATTTTAACTTATTAACTAATCGGTAACAATACCCATACCTCTCCAAGCCATAAGCAGCCAGTTTCTCCAGAAGAATGCTGTGGGAGATGGTATCAAAGGCTTTGATAAGGTCCAGGTAGACAACATCCACAGCCTTTCCCTCATCCACTAGGCAGGTCACCTTGTCATAGAAAGAGATCAGGTTCATCAAGCAGGACCTGCCTTTCATAAACCCATGCTGTCTGGGCCTGATCCCCCACCTATCCTGCACATGTCACGTGATAGTGCACAGGATGATCTGCTCCATAACCTTCCCTAGCACCAGGGTCAGGCTTGACAGTCCTGTAGTTTCCTGGATCCTACTTCCTGCACTTCTTGTAGATGGGCGTCACATTGGCTAACCTCCAGCCTTCTGGGACCTCCCTGGTTTACCAGTGTTACAGATCTATTAATAAGTTAGAATTAATTGACTTTATTTGATTTTATAAAATAATTTGGAATAAGAAATATATTTTAATGAAACTTGTAGTTGCACAGCAAAAGCTGCTATGAAATCCTCTGTACAGCCCTGTAGCAAGGCCAAAAGAATAGGTCAGAACCACCTAGTAAGAATGATTAGAACTTAGATAATAGACTTAAGATTCAAGATGATTGAAGATAATTGTATACAGTATTTACAAGTAGACTGGGGAGAGGATTTCTTTGTATTTGACTAGTCTTCTGTATGTAGGAAGTGTATTGAAATGTCAGAATACAGGATTAATGGGAACTGGGGAGAGTCGACTGGAACAACTTGTAGTTACCTGCCAAGAAACCGTGAACTTTAGTAAAAGGTAATTCCGGCAGGGGGAGATCGCGACCACCGACTCATATACCACCTACCCAAATCATACCCCAGACCCATTTTTAGACTTTTCTAAACTTTACTGCGCAGAATCGGATATGGGAGGAGAGTATGTTAATGATTTACGGGAAATATTATGATTATGCATGAATACTTAATGAATATGCATGAATAAGTTCTATATATGGTGTATGATTTTGAAACTTGGTGTGCGTTGATCGTGAGAGGACTCACTCACGCACCTGGCTGTTAATAAAGAAGTGTCTGCTTATCTACATCACATTGGTGTCGATAAGTTCTTCATTCTGAGAATCTGGTAACACCAGGACTGTTGATAAATGATCAAAGAGTGGCTTGCTGAGTTCTTCCACCAGCTCCCTCAGTAGCCTTGGGTGTATCCCATCTGGTGCCATAGACTTGTGACTGTCTAAGTGGAGCAGCAGGTCGCTGACCATTTCCCCTTGGATTATGGGTGCGAGCGACAGGGAATAACATGCAGCCGACTCAGTATGAGTGATAAAGCATGATTCAATTTATTAGCCCGAATAGCTCTTATTTATACAGTGTATTAATTATGCATACTCGGCAGATTGGCTAGGATCACTACCTACTCATTTACATGGTCCTCCTACTTGCAGTTAGCTAGCTTAAGCAACTTCTTTATCTTTACTGCACATACTTCCTTAGAGTTGTTTGTGAAACTTGTTAAGGTCGCAGTGTCCTTGCAATTCTGCAGCCATCAGCATGGCTGGCAATTTCAGCTGAGGCCTAGTCTTGATAGCACACCGGTTAGACTTGGCTCTGCTCATACAAATGCTCTAATGATCTGTGACCCTTCTCATCCAGCCATCCTTCAACAATTCCCCCTTTTTCTTTTTGTACGAGCAGGGCCTGACTCACAACACGATCTAAGCTTTTACGCATACATGACAATAAGCAAGAAAATAATAATACTACTACTATGATTACAATCATGATATGTCGCGACAGAGGGAAGACACAGTCACTCAATATGAGTGATCAGCAGACTTCGTTTATTGAACCTTACAGTCACCTTTTATGCCTTGTTATAATTAGCTCATACATATTACAAAAGTTAAGCTCGTTATTGGTTAGTTGCCTAAATACCAAGCCCGCCCCTAGTTTCTCTTCTGTAGTTATCTGTTCCCACCTGCAACATTCTTTTCCCACTGAAATCTTCCTGTTATTGTGTAACAAGAACAGCCAAAGACAGTGTATTTTTGCTTTACTTCAGATAAGCTGAAAGCAATGTGCATTTTTGTCCAGCCAGCTGGACTATGTCTATGTGACCCTTTTCAGCTAGCCAGTTATCCACAATGATAAGCATAGCGCTTTGCAAAAAGCTCTTTATCCATCCTGACAAACCAAACCAATTTGTAAAACCTTCAAGACCAAAGAATCCCTTGTCTTGCTGGATTTTATCAGCATGGTTGATTAATTCTTTTATTTGTCCGTGGATGGAATTAGAACGATCTTCTAAATCCATACAACAGAGCCCTTCAAATTCTTCACACCCATGCCCGTGGGCTAAAAGCAAAAAGTCTATTGCCATGTGATTTTGTAAGACAGCATGCTGAGTCTGAGCTAAATCATCTGCTAGTTCTCCTAAAACTCTACTAGTCAAATTTGCTTGTTTAGTTACCCAACAAGACAGTTTTTAGGTTAGAGTGTGCTTTACCAGCAGCCAAGCCTGGAAAAAATATTGAAGCAGCAATGAATTCCTCATAATTCCATAATTTTACGTTATCATCACAGTCCTTTTTTAATTGGACCGTTGCATCTCTTTTCCAGCGTGTGGGATGAGTTTTATTGGGGTGATGATGTGGTAGTGCTAGACTTAAACGACCAAATGTACATGGGCCACCAATAGGTCAGAAAGGAATTCCATTCCATGCTCTATTACCACAAATAAGAAACAATCCGGTTGGCAATTTCCTTGGGAAGGTGGTAGCAGGTGTTAGACCCTGATAGGTTTTTGTGTCCCTTTTCTTGCTTGCTATTTGCTGTTGCTGTAGGTGCCCATATGCTGCGGTTCTAAGTTCCCATTCTTCACATCCTGTTTACATACCTGACAATTTGTGGCTTTCTTAAAGGTACACGGCTCAGTCTTTGAAGTCAACTAACTTGTCTGCAGACCCCAACAATTCCCCCTTTTTGTTTTTTGAACAGCTAGTACCAGGTTTGTCATGTTCTGCAGGGCCCTTGCAAACATGACGGCAACCAAGGTAATAGCAAACAAACAATACTGCCAACTGAGTGAATTGATGCCAAAATGGCTGACATTTTCTCAGATTTTGGTAACATGTTGCTGCAATGGGGCGCCTAAAATCCATGCAGCACATACCATCAAAATCCTCACAGCCATGTCCTTGAGCCAACAACAAAAACCATCAAGAATTTCAGTAAGATTCTTCATTCCCTGCATACATTCACTTTTTTGCAACAATGTCTGCAAGTCAGTTTCAAGGAAGGGCACACCAAACAAGGACTGGTTCAGTAAGGAGGCCACACATTAGTTGTTGGGTTGACTGCTGGCAGCAGTGCTCCCACGATCCGGTGCACTAAGCTCAGGCCACACACAGCGAGCAGGTATCCATCGTGGACCTTCATCTGCAGAAACACAAGCATAACCTCTCCCCCAAGTTAACAATTCATGCGGTCCCGACCAATGCCCAGTACGAGGGTCTTTCATGCGTACTGACACCTTCATGCTTTTGCTGCTTGTCACCAATTGACACAAAATGTCGCACAATGGGAAGCACCGCATAATTGACACAAAATGTTGCACAATGGGAGGCACCGCATGGTCGGCAGAGATTTTCAGAAAGTTCAAAACATAACATGTTTTCTCTAATCGTGCCTCTGGGGACATTCCCTTAATTCCCCCCCTTTTTTTTTATTTTGAGTTAGCGCCACTTTATTAATAGACTCACACCAATTTATACCCCCAGCTAAAAATACACACACTACGCAGGCTTTGTTATTTAAAAGGCGATGGGTTAAAACTACTCATTCACACGCTTCCACCTCCCCTATGATTGGTCCCAGTGTGGTGCCCACACGCTGCTCCTCCCTTGTGCAGGCATCCTGTTTTTTCTCATCTTTCTGTCCAACTCTCTTATCTCTCTGCGAATACACAGTTTCTTTGTCTCCCTTGGCCTTGCATATGACCTTCACAACACTTGCAGCTTGTTACAGTTTCGGCCTGCTCGGCCTCTTATTACAACAAAGTTACTTGGTCTGGATTGCTCACAATATGCCCGTTGTCTTCCAGCCATTCCACAAATCACCCTTTTTGGTTTTGAGCAATCCAGACCCCTTCTATCATTTTGTTCATAATTCTCATAAAGCAATTCCACACACAGATCAATACCATTAAAAAGATTACAATGGCAATTAATACCGTTATCCCGTGTAGACACAAATCTTTTAACCATCCAGTAATTCCGAAACTCTGTAGCCAGTCCATTAACCCGTTCTCAATCTTTATAGCCTGTACATTTTTTTTTAACTCAGCAAGCTGCTTATGAATACAGTTTGAGTGATCAGTCAAATTTATATGCTTTCCTTAGCGCTGTTCATTACAGGCTACTCTCTACTGTTCATGCTGTTTCCTTATCTTCTAGGGGTGAGATCACATTCCTCCTCTGTTTCTGTCTCATCCTAGTTTCTTCTCATACTCCCCCAAAGTTATTTAACTCTTTGCTACAGGATCTCAGCTGCACATCATTCAAAGCAAGGCCAAAACTGCACATTATCAATGTCAAAACAACCCACTGTCTCTGTTCTGTTGTTCTGTACAATTTTACAATTCCCTAATTCTACAGTTCTGCGGCGAATGAGGAGACGGGACGCAGCTTGATGCAAGCAAATGTCGGTTTATTGTACAGAAGCACAACTTTATATACACTTTCAAAGGCTGCGCGTCTTAAACCAATTGGTTCCTGAGGCTAAGCCTTGCATACTAGGCAATCCCTGATTGGCGGCTAATTAACAGCAAGGTGTTGCCTTTCCTTGGCGCCAACTTTGGCGCCATCCGTTTCCCGCTCCCCTGTGCTCTGCAAACAGGCCTCATCATGTTAATTGCTGTCTAGACAAGCTCATCATGTTGATTGTTGTCTAGACAAGCCCGAGCACATTCCCCTCAGCTAACTGATTGCCACGCATGGTCCTAGTTTCCAGCCTGCTCCTGCACAATTCCTTTTTTTTTATTTTCTTTTTTTTTTTAACAGCAAAATACATTTCAACCGCTGTTAATACAGTAGAGTATAGACAGCTTTTGTGCGTGACAGAACACAGTCACCCCGTACTGCGAAACAGTTTTTTGCAAGTCCTGTACTACTTTCCAAGCAAATGGTGTATGAACGTGAGGATTACCAGCAGCCGCATCTCCCAATACAATAGGATATGCGTGCGGTGCATCGGTGGAAGGCATAGGAAGATCAAGGAGAGGTCCGCCTATCAGTTCTACTAAATCCCAGTTCCCGTCTTCAAATGCCCCATCTCTTATAGCCTGCCAAAATCGCTGAGGGTCGCACATCATTACTGTACCACTGGAAACTAGATTTTTACCACCTCCACCTTTTTCATTGCCTGTGATTGATAACGTTGTCGTAGCTGGATCCGAATCTGGGTTTTTGGCATTTCCACCCTGGGCAGTCAGGGCCGGAGCCGAGGGGGCGGGTGGGACAGGAGTCACTGAGGACGCAGGCGGGGGGCCCGGAGCCGAGGGGGGAAGGCGTGCTGGCTGGGGGGAGTCAGGGGGGCTGGGATCGGTCCACCGAGGCTTCTGCTTGTCGTCCTCATCCTCGGAATCGGTATCAAGTATAAGTCGATGCAGTTGGAGAGATTTAGGGGATTCGGGGCATTGGGGAGTGCCGTCTGGTAAGGGACACAGACTCTCCCCCTCCCCCACCCCCTCATCCTCTTGTCTGTATTCTGGAGGGGGATACAGGGGAGGTTTGAACAATGTACCCTCATTCGCATTTTGCTGAGTTTTTAAGCCCCCACTTGCGTCTTGCAGACTTTGCAAGTCCCCACTTGCGTCTTGCGGACTCTGCAAGTCCCCACTCGCATTTTGCTGATTTGGCAAGCCCCCAATCGCAGTTTGCTGATTTTGCAAGCCCCCATTCGCATTTTGCTGATTTTGCAAGCCCCCATTTGCGTCTTGCGGATTCTGGAAGCCCCTTACAACATGTCTAAGCAGTCCCCATGTAGGCAAAAACCCGGACGCCTTTTTATTCCTTTTCCAGGGCTTCTGACAGTGTTGATCCTAAATTGTCCCAGGTCCACACACTAAGAGCAGTCGCGGGGGACATTTCCACTCCATGTGTTTTGGCCCACTTTCACCATTCTACCACATCAAAAAGTGAGTTGGGATCCTGAAAACACCCCTTTTCCTTTCCTAATGCAACTAAACCCAATAATTGCTTAATGCAATCTACACCACCTCGCTTTTCCAAAAAGTGTTTTAAAAGATCTAGGGCTACCTCGAGATCCATGTCGCCGGTACGCTTTCTGCTCCTTGATTAAGGCACTCGTTTTGCGCCTTGATTAAGGCACCTTGATTAGTCCTTTTACATAGTCATCTGTTGCAGCCTTTGCAGTAGCCCTCACAGACGGCGAACCCCTTTTGGATGGTTCAGGCTCCTTTGGTCGACACACCGAGCAAGTCAGTGTTCAGTCGATCTTCGCCCCCCGGTCGCTGCTACTACCGGTGCTTCTCTGTGTCTGCCGCTCCAAACGAAGCTGCATCAGGTCCCTGTTCGGGCGCCACTTGCGAGCGACGGGGAATAACATGCAGCCGACTCAGTATGAGTGATAAAGCATGATTCAATTTATTAGCCCGAATAGCTCTTATTTATACAGTGTATCTAATTATGCATACTCAGCAGATTGGCTAGGATCACTACCTACTCATTTACATGGTCCTCCTACTTGCAGTTAGCTAGCTTAAGCAACTTCTTTATCTTTACTACACATACTTCCTTAGAGTTGTTTGTGAAACTTGTTAAGGTCGCAGTGTCCTTGCAATTCTGCAGCCATCAGCATGGCTGGCAATTTCAGCTGAGGCCTAGTCTTGATAGCACACCGGTTAGACTTGGCTCTGCTCGTACAAATGCTCTAATGATCTGTGACCCTTCTCATCCAGCCATCCTTCAACATATGGGGACTTCATTCTGCTCCCCATCCCTGTCTTCCAGCTCAGGAAGCTGAGTACCCTGAGGGTAACTGGTCTTACTATTAAAGACTGAGGAAAAGAAAGCATCAAGTACCTCAGCCTTTTCCCCATCCTTTGTGACAATGTTCACACACACATGCATCCAATAAAGGATGAAGATTATCCTTGGATCTCCTTTTGTTTCTAATGTATTTGTAAAAATATTTTTTGTTATCTTTTATGGCAGTGGCCAGCCTGAGTTCTATCTGGGCTTTCACCTCTCTAATCTTTGCCCTGCAGAATCTCACGATTTCCTTATAGTCCTCCTGAGTTGCCTGCCCCTTCTTCCAAAGGTGGTAAACTCTCCTTTTTACCCTGAGTTCCAGCCAAAGCTCTCTGTTCAGACAGGCCGGTCTTCTTCCCCACTGACTCGTCTTTTGGCACATGGGGACAGCCTGCTCCTGTGCCTTTAAGGCTTCCTTCTTAAAGGATGTCCAGCCTTCCTGGACCCCTTTGCCCTTCAGGACTGCCTCCCAAGGGACTCTGTCAACCAGGCTCCTAAACAGGCCAAAGTCGGCCCTCTGAAAGTCCAAGGTAGAGGTCCTGCTGACCCCATTCCTCACTTCTCTGAGAACTGAAAACTCTGTCATATTGTGATAGCTGTGCCCAAGACACCCTCTGATCACCACATCACCACAAGTCCTTCCCTGTTTGTAAACAGAAGGTCCAGCAGGGCATCTCCCCTGCTTGGCTCACTGACCAACTGTGTCAGGAAGTTATCTTCCACATATTCCAGGAACATCCTAGGCTGTTTCCTCTCCACTGTGTTGTATTTTCAGCAGACATCCAGTAAGTTAAAGTCCCCCACAAGAACGAGAGCTAGTGATCGTGAGACTTCTCCCAGCTGCTTGTAGAATGTTTCATCTGCCTAATCATCCTGGTTGGGTGGTCTATAACAGACTCCCACCAGGATATCCACCTTGCTGGCCTTCCTCCTGATTCTTACCCATAAACATTCAACCTTGTTATTACCAACATTAAGCTCTATGCAGTTGAAACATTTCCTAACATACGGAGCTACCCCACTGCCTCTCCTTTCTTGCCTATCCCTTCTGAAGGGTTTGTAGTCATCCATTGCAGCACTCCAGTCATGCAAGTTATCCCACCATGTTTCCATGAAGGTGACTATGTCATAGTCTTTCTGCTTCACGATCACTTCCAGCTCCTGTTTGTTGCCCATGCTTTGGGCATTGGCACAGATGCACTTCAGCTGTGCTGTTGATCTTGCCTCCAACACTGACATGCCGCCCCTAGGTTCATCTTTAATGAGCCTGGTTTTATTCCTTTACCCTTTCAAATCTAGTTTAAAGCTCTCTCAATGAGCCCTGCTAACTCCTGACCTAGAATCCTTTTCCCCCTTTGAGACAGGTGAACCCCATCTGTTGTCAGCAGGCCTGGTGCCATGTAAACTGACCCATGATCAAAACCCCCAAAATTTAATGAGTGACACCAGGCCTGGATCCAGGTATTGATCTGTGTGATCTTCCAGTTACACTCACCATCATTCCCTGTGACTGGCAGGATAGAAAAAAACCACTACTTGTGCTCCTGATCCCTCAATCAGTCACTCCAAGGCCCTGAGGTCTCTCTTGATGCCCTCAGACTTCTTGTCTTTTGGACTTCATCATTGCCCACTTGGAAAACCAGTAATGGATAATAATCAGAGGTCCATACCAGACAAGGGAGTTTTCTGGTAACATCCTCTACCTGGGCCACAGGGAGGCAGCAGACTTCCCTGTGGGTTGGGTCTGGTCAGCATATTGGCCCTCTGTTCCTCTCAGAGTGGAATTACTGATGACAGCCACTTTTTTCTTAGCAGAGATGGTCATGATGCGTGGGGTTGACTGACTCTGCCCAGGCAGCTCCTCCAACCTGGACGGTCTTTCATTCCCATCATCATTTTCCTGGCCCTCAGGTTCCAGAGCTGCATACCTATTGTATAAGGGTACCTGGGAAGGTGAAGTAGGCCAGGAGGTGATTCGCCTGCTGCCCTGAGCAGGGACCTGTTTCCATTCCTCTCCATCTCTTAGGGCCCCACCTGCCTGGTGGTGAGTAGGTAGGGGAGCCTCCGCTTCTTGTGATGTGTCCATCCGGTGCATTTGTCTCAGTGATGATAAAGAGTGGCTCCACCAGTCTATCTCCCTCTCACACTCCCTGATACTCCTTAACCTTTCTGCTTCCTCTTTCAGCTCTGCCACCAGGCTGAGCAGATCTTCCACCTGCACCTCACACAGATGTTCTCTGCTGCCCTCCTGTAGCAGTGACAGGCTCAGGCACTCCCTGCAGCCCATGACCTGGACAGCTCCATGTTTATGTGGGAGCTCTGTCTGGGTTGCCACATGCCTTCTGGCTTCTGTTTTTTTTTTCTTACCGGTTGGGCTCCTGGTTTCAGCTCAGTTTTTACTGGATCCACGTTTTTTGCTCGTCTCGGGATCTCTAATGCCCAAATTAGTGATATAACTGCATCCAAAACTTTGTCAGGAATCTCCTCCTTCATAGGTTTTTCTTTGGTGAGCAGGCATATTTACACTTTCCATGAATTTTCTGGAAGAATATGCAACTGAGCAGAGTCCTGAGAAAAGGTTAATTGTTCATTCATTTTACAAAGCAGATCTCATCCAAGCAAAGAGTAGGGACATTCTGGTATATAAAGAAATTTATGTGTTAATTTTGCATCCCCAGTTGTTAATTCCATTGGTTATAAAAACAGCCTGAGGGACTCCCTCCTTGTTGCACCAACATTTATTTTGGTTTTACTTAAAGGTCCCTTACAACTAGTAACTACCAAATTAGTAGCTCCGGTGTCTATCAAAAAATGTATTGCTTCATTCCCCAGCTGGAACCAGAGGATTGGCTGGGGAAATAGTAATAGATGTAATAGACGCCTCCAGTCCCCTTCAATCTAAACCAATTTCTGCCATAACTCCTACTGCTCCTTCTGACTCCCTTTTCTGCATACTAGTGGACATTCTTTCTTCCAGTGCCCCTCCTGCCTGCAATAGACGCATTGGTCAGTTTGCAGGGGTAGTTCACCACATCCTCACCCCCAACCTTGTCCTCTCAATCCTCCCTGTCCTCGGACACTCATTCCCCTTCCTCACCCTTGTTTATTAATTAAAGCAGCTAACAACAAAGTCTGGAATTTGGCCTGGCTCTTTTTCTCTTTTTCCTCTACTTCATCTTTATTATTATAGACTTTATAGGCAATGGACATTAGCTGTGAAATCACCATTCTGTCTGCCCCTTCAACCTTCTGAAGTTTCCTTCTAATATCTGATGCAGATTATCTGATAAAAATCATATTGAATAACATCCTACTTCCTTCGCTCTCAGGATGTAGATCAGTCCTCTTACAAGCTGCTTCACACAGTCTCATAAAAGGATGAAGGAGATTCTTTCCTTGTTTTACCCTATATAATTTTGTGAGGTTCTTAGGTTTCTCTATTCCACACAAGATTAACTTTTGATATGTTTTCAATAGATCTAACTCTGCACTCTTATTCGGGTGCCATTTTGGATCCTCTCTGAGGAGAAATTCATTGAGACTCAAGAGTTCCCGTTATTTTCAGATCCAAACTTTCAATTTTTCCTAATTACTCCTTGGGCTTTTTTCCAAAACCACCCTCTCTCTTCATGCGTAAACAGATATTCTAATAGACCTTGAATGTCTGCCCAATTAGGATTATCTGTTAATATCACCATTGTAATCATGCTATACATTCTGTCTGGATTACTACAAAATGATCCAATTTCTTGTTTCCAAAGTTTAGAAATTTGCCTTTTAAGGGTCTGGCTCATCCTCTCTACCTTCCTACTGGATTGAGGCCTCCAAAGAGTATGCAGATCCCATTTGACCTGTAAAAATTTTGAAATTCCTTGTACCATTTCTGCTATAAATGTGGTCCATTATCTGAAGACATTCCCTCTGGAATACCAAATCTCAGAATTACTTCCTTTAGTAATACCTTTACTACTTCCCTTGCTCTGTTGGTGCAACAGGGAAAGGCTTCAGGCCAACCAGAAAAAGTGTCCACTAGCACTAACAAATATTTATATCAGTTATATCTAGTTAGCTCTGAGAAATCTATCTGCCAGTATTCTCCCAGAGTAATTCCTTGCCTCACATTTCCTCCAGTAAGTCTTTTTTCAATCTTGGGATAATTGGCACAACAAACAGAATATCTTCTAAGAACGTCATCTGCATTTTGTATTTTTAGTCCTATAATATATTTTTTAATAGTCAGTACCAATGCATCAGAACCCATATGCATTTCTTGATGTAGTTTCTTCAGCAAAAATTCCATAGTCCTTTCAGAAATGAGTATCTGTTTCAAAGGTGTTACTCACCAATCCTGGCTGGTTTTAGTACTGTCTAATTGTTCCACTAATTGATCTTCCTTTTCTATATAAAAAGGTAAAGGTAATTTTAGGGGTTAGGTCCTTCTATCATTGACTTCTGTAGGGCCACTACCTTCACTACCACATCTGCTTTCCTATTTCCTTTAACCATTTTACTACTTCCCTTCTGATGAACCTTACAATGTATTATAGCAACTTGCTTTAGTTGAAACACGGCCTGTAATAGTTTCATGATTTCTGAACCGTATTTAATGGGAGTTCCTTGCAAATTCAATAATCCTCTTTCTTTCTAGATTGCACCATGGGCATGTACAACATGGAACACTTATTTTGAGTCTGTATATACATTTAGTTTATTTCCTGTACTCATTTCTTATGCTCTGGTCAGCACTATTAATTCTGCTTTCTGAGCTCAGGTATTATGAGGTAGCAGATTTGCTTCTAGTATGTGTTCAGCTGTCACTACTGCATATCCAGCACATCGCTTTCCATTTAACATAAAACTACTCCTGTCTGTAAATATTTCCAAATCCGGATCGGGTAGTGGAGTGTCTTGTAAATCAGGCCTACTACAGTATACTTGCTCAGTTGTCACCAAACAATCATGTTGTAGCTTGTCGTGATCAGAGATAAGTAAAAGGGTTGCAGGATTTAAAGTTGTAGTCATGGAGAGAGTAACATCATTTAGCTCTAATAAAATAGCTTGATATTTTGAAAGTAGACTTGGGGAAATCCAACGATGTCCTTTGTTTCCTTAAAGGATTATAACAGCGTGGGGTATGAACACTGTAACAGGCTCTCCTAGGATCAGCTTCCTTGCTTCCTCAGTTAGTATTAATGTTGCAACAACAGCTCTCAAGTGGACCAACCTTTACTGACTTAATCTAACTGGAGAAATAACCCAACGGCATTTTCCAACTTCTCAAAGTTTGGGTGAGGACTCCCAACACCAGTTGTTGCCCTTCATGTACATACAAATGAAAGGGCTTTACCAAATTTGGAAGTCCTAGTACAGGAACTTCCATAAGCTTTTTCTTAATTTCATCAAAGCTTTGTCAGCACTCAGCTGTCCATTCCAGTATTCCTTCTGACCCTTTGGTGGCAGCATAGAAGGGTAAAAAAATCAGTCTGAAAATGGGAATCCACAGTCAACAACATCCAGCCATTCTTAGAAACCCTCTTAGTTGTTTCTTAGACTTAGGCACTGCATGTAACAGGTTTGCATGGCAAGGCTTTAGTAGCGGGGGACCTACAGGAGTGGCTTCTGTAAGAAGATGCCAGAAGCTTCCCCTATGTCCAATGGAGCCAGTGCCAGTCAGCTCCAAGACAGATCCACTGCTGTCCAAGGCTGAGCTAATCAGTGACAGTGGTAGTGCCTCTGTGATAGCATATTAAGAAGGAAAAACAAAATCTGCTGTCACAGCACTCTCCAGACTATCAAGCTGCAATAAGGTCTTTTACCATCTCATACCAACATACTCTTCATATGCCAGTCCCTCTGCTGCCTTCTCCTCATCCAGAGCATGTGTTCTCTCTCCTCTTGCTTCTTCCTCTCTCCATCTTCCTTGGCTGATTCCTCTTCATTGGCTGCCCAACCACTTAACAGAAACAGCCACACCTGCACCTTGTCTACATCAGCCAATATGCTGCCCCTGAAGCCAGCCCACAGTTGTATATTATCAATGTTAATTAGCCCAGCTTCATTCCTCTACAATCTGCAACAGTAGGAAAAAGGAATGAGAATATGTGAGAGCAACAACTCTGCAGAAACCAAGGTCAATGAAGAAGGAAGGGAAGGGGCTCCATGTGCCAAGGCAAAGATTCCCCTGCAGTCTGTGGTGAAGACCGTAGTGAGGCAGGCTGTCCCCCTGCAGCCCATGGAGGAGCAGATATCCACCTGTAGCCTGTGGAGGACCCCACAGCAGAGTAGGTGCATGCCTGAAGGAGGCTGTGACCCCGTGAGAAGCCCGTGCTGGAGCAGGTTTGCTGGCAGGACTTGTGACCCCATGGAGGACCCACACTGGAGCAGTCTGTTCCTGAAGGACTGCACCCCTTGGAAGGGACCCACGCTGTGTGTGAATAACTGCAGCCTGTGGGAATGGTAAAGATCGGTGGCATCCAAACCCCCTTGCTTTCTAACCTCACCAAAGTGGGAAGCTAGGTGCAGCTGGGTAAGGAGTTTGATATAATAAAACTCAGTAACAGTGGACTGTTATTAAGCAAGGCATCCTTTATTGCAGCACTGGGGATAGCTCTACCATAAGTGCTCCAACAATCTGGCAAACTTTTAGAGACTATATACTATAAAGCTATACATATTCACAAGAATTCCAAGAACTCATTTACATACACATGAGATTTCCTGGAATTCATTAACATATGCAAATGTCTGGTCTGCATGCACAGTTGTCTTCCCTGGTGGTCTTTGGGTGGTCATCAGGGTCTTCAGATGAAGGCTTGTCGTCTTCTTCACTGCGCCCACTGATTGACCTTTACTTCTGCACAAACTCAGTTCTGGGATCAGTAGACCATATCCTTCGAGGATATTGTTGCCATTCTCTTGTATATTCTTATCTTTATGGTCCTGTGTATCTGTTCTCTGAGATTATATGAGTGCCCCCTTATCGTACACCCATCCCTTATCTCACAACCATTTGGAGCCTCTTCTGTTCAACTAAGTATCTAAAGTACTTACAATATCTTCCTTGGTTTTGGGGCCTTAACCCTTCCAGGAAGGAATCACATTGGAGAAGTTCATAGAGAACTGTCTCCCATGGGAGGGGCACCATGCTGGAGCAGGGGAAGAGTGTGATGAAGAAGGAGCCGCAGAGACAACATGTGATGAACTGACCATTGTTTTCCTGACTGACTGGATACCAAGCAAAAATGGACTCTAAATCAAATATAAGAATAAATGCAGTTTATTATATTACAATATAATAAAGGAAAACAGCATGCAATATGATAAAAGGAAACAGTACTAGTTATTATGCACACTATGATAAAAGAGCAATAGGAGCAAAGCATCAGATCATTACTGCAAAGTGTTACAGAGACTAAGAAAAGGATACATCACCAGTTACCACGTTAACATCATCCAGGCCCACACTTTGGGTGGGAAGCCTTGTTGCAGCTGGTGCTAGGAGTCTCTTGGTAACTGGGATGTTCCTATGCAGTGTGTCCACCCGTAGGCGAGGTTTCTGGCCCAGTCCTGGAGCTTGCCTGCTTTTATACTCAGTGAAAACAAACCATCTTACATACCTTGTGTGTGCAAGCTTTTAAGTTTATGCCAAGTGCAGGCACGCACTGTCTCATGATTCATAAGGCCCACACATGCCAGGGACATTGACCAGATGTCCAAGCATGGTCAAGTTACTGTCATGACACAGCTGCACACAATATTTATTGTCCGGATGGTCCTGCTCACATCCTGCCTTTTCAGAGGGCCCAGAACAAGCACCACATGTTGGATTCATTAAATGCAATTTATAGTTGTCCTTGAGCTCACTGTCCAAGTTAAACAATTCCTAATTAAATACATGATCAAAGATTTTTTCATAAGCAGTAATCAATCATTATTTAATAAACTCTCACCACAACTGTAATTCCCATTCCCATGCAGTGCTGAGGGGGAGGAGGCAGAGAAATCAGGAATTAAGTTAAGCCTGGGAAGAAGGGGGGGAGGGGGGGGAAGAAGGTGTTTATCAGATTTGAATGTTAATAAATTAAACTAACTTTCCCAAAGTTGAGCCTGTTTTGCCCATGATGGTAATTGCTGAGTGATCTCCCTGTCCTTATCTCAACCCACAAGCTTTTCATTATATTTTATCTCCCCTGTCTGGATGAGGACGGGAGTGATAGAGTGGTTTTGGTGGGCATCTGGCCTTCAGCCAGGGTCAAACCACTCATGGTGAAAATCTATTAAATTGATTACTGCTTATGAAAAAGCCTTTGTCTTTAATTAGGGCTCACTTAACTTGGGCAGGGAGCTTAGGGAGCTCAAGGACAGCTTTAATGAGCAGGTGGTGTTTGTCCTGAGTCCCCTGAACAAGCAAGATATCAGCAGGACTATCCAGATAATAAATATTGTGTGCAACTATGTCATGACGGTAACTCCACCACACTCAGGCATATGGCCAGCATCCCTGGTGTGTGTGAACCTTACAAATCATGAGATAGTGCATGCCTGCACTTAGGCTAAACTTAAAAGTTTACATATACTAGGTGTGTAAACTATTTTTGTTTTTCACTAAGTATAAAGGTGGGCAAGCTCCGGGACTGGGCCAGAAGCCTTACTTACGAGTGGACACACCGCATAGGAATTTTCCCAGTTACCAAGAGACTCCTGGCACTGGCTGAAAAGGGGCTTCCCAGCCAAAGTGTGGGCCTGGATGATGTTAACGCGGTAACTGGTGATGTATCCTTTTCTTAGTCTCTGTAACACTTTGCAGTAATGATCTGATGCTTTGCTCCTATTGCTCTTTTATCATAGTGTGCACAATAACTAGTACTGTTTCCTTTTATCATATTGCATGCTATTTTTCTTTTATTATATTGTAATATAATAAACTGCATTTATTCTTATATTTGATTTGGAATTAATTTTTGCTTGGTATCCAGTCAATCAGCAAAAAATAACTACACTGCGTTTCTGCATATTACCTGTTTTTGTTCTGCACTCAGTTCCTGTTGTCCTTGTGTAACCTCAAATCCCGTATATTGGACTTTTATCTTTGCAATTTGGGGCTTTTTCTTAGACACCCAATAATTTTCTAGCCTGAAAAAGTTTAGTAATCTGATTGTGGCCTCCAAACATTCACCATAATTATTAGAGCCAATCAGTAAATCATCAACATATTGCAGCAGCCATGTGACTGTGATTACCTTGCCACTGTTCCAATTCTTTAGCCAGTACATTACCAAAGTGGGGCTGTTCTTAAATCCTTGTGGGAGGACAGTCCAGCAAAGTTGAGATTTTTGTCTGGTAGTCGGGTTCTCCCATTCAAAGGAAATATGGTCTGGCATTGCTCATCAACTGGGACCCAAAATAAGACATCTTTCAAATCTAAAACTGTAAAATATACATTAGTTACAGGTATTGAGGCAAAGAGTGTATAGGGGTTTGGCACCACAGGGTGAACATCAATAGTTATCTGATTGACTTCCCACAGGTCTTGGACCAACCTATATTCCTGAGAATTAGGTTTTCTTACCAGTAGTATGGGAGTATTCAATTCTGACTGACATACTCTCAACAGTCCGTTCTCCAAAAAGGAGTTTATAAGTGGTTCCAATCCTCTTTGGGCTTCCAGCTTTATAGGATATTGTTTTTTCCTTATCAGTTGGGCTCCCAGTTTTAGTTCAGTTTTGCCTGGTCCCATGTTTTTTGCTTGTCCCAGTCTCCCTGTTGTCCATACCAAAGGTATTACTGCACTTAAAACTTCCTCAGGAATATCTGTATCCTTCTTGTCTTCATCTTCTTTGATCAACAAACATATCTGTGCTCTCCATGCATTTTCTGGAGGAATGTGTAACTGAATAAAATTTTCAGAGGTTACTTGTGCATTTAATTTACAAAGCAAGTCTCGTCCTAGTAGTAGCAGTGGACACTCTGGCATATAAACTCATGAATTGCCCTTGTGTTTCCAATAGTACATTCCATTGGTTGTAAGAATGGCTGCGAAGTCTTTCCCAGTGGTACCCACAACATTAACCTTTTATTCAACGGTCCCCTACACTGTTATTACTGAACAAGTTGCTCCACTATCTATTAAAAAATCTATTCTCTTGTTCCCCAGCTTTATTGGAACCAGAGGATCAGCTGGGGAAACTTTAATAAATTCCGCCAGTCTCCTTCAATCTAATCCTGTCTCTGTCAGCACTCCAGCATCCTCTTCTACGCTTCTCCTACTGCTCACAAGGCATGGGCATACATTTTTCCAATGGCACTTGTTTACAATATGCACACTGATTTGCTCCTAAAGGTGTCTCACATCGATCCTTGTCCCTGACATTTCTTCTGCCTCTTCCCCTACCTTTTAAGCTTCCTCATAAATTTCCTCTTCCTCTGCCTCTTCTTTGGCTTTCTGATAGGGCTGCTAACAGAGAAGCTTGCAGCTTCATTCAGCCTTGTTTCTCCTTCCTCTATACTTGATCTTAGTTATTACATACTTTATATGCAATTTCTATCAATTATGAAATAGACATCCCGCCAGCACCATCTACTCATTATAGGTTTTTTTCAAATGTCAGCCACCGATTGTCCAATAAACAGCATATTGAACATCTTTTGATTACTGTCTTCCTCAGGAAGACAAATCTGTCCACTTCTTTGCTACCTTGCATAGCCTTTCATAGAAAGTCAATGGGCTCTCATTAGGTTCTTGCCTAACTTCATATAACTTAGGTAATTTTTTGGGGTTTTGCATTCTGTATTGTATTTCATACAAAATCAACTGTTTTTATTCTCACGATCTTTCTAGCCCTGCAGAGATATTAAGGTCCCAACTTGGCTCCTCCCTAGGTAGATATCGAGTAAGTTCACCTGCCCCATGTCACTGATTACATTCCTCCCTAGCCTTCTCCAATATCATACTTCTCTCTTCAGTAGTAAATAAATATTCTAATAGAGCTTGGATGTCTCCCCAACTAGGATTATGGGTCAACATTACAGTTTTAACAATTCCATACATTCCCTCCAGATTGCTCTGGTAAGGCCCAACTGAATGTTTCCAGTTTAACAAATCAGAAGTACTAAATGTGACATGTACAAACACCAGTGCCCCTTTGGGTCCTACTGCTTGTCTAAGGGGAGCTTGGATCACAGGGTGTTGTCCTCTAGTTCTACCTACCACAAGGCTAACAACACCATCATCTTCCTCACTTGAGGAGTAGGGGTCTTGAGGCTTTGGGGGGCTACCAACAACTGGGTATCTTCCTCAATCCTGAAAACCTTTCCCAGAATTACAGCTGCTACAACAAGGGCTCTTTATCCTTTTTTCATTCAATGAATATATCCCATTCTGATATTTTGATCTAACCAAACCACATTTTGTCCTAGTATCCCAGTCATTTCTCAAAGTACTAAACAAATCTACATAAGGTACTTCATCCCATTTTCCTAGCTGTCAGCAAAACAACATCAATTGCAATACAATATTATACTTCAAAGATCCATTTCCAGGCCATTTTTCCCCATTGTCCAGTTTATAATTTGGCCACCATTGATTACAATATTGTTTCAGTTTTTCTTTGGTTATGGGGTCCCCTCTAAACCTTTTCCAATTCTTTAGAATTCATCCCAAAGAAGAGCAGGGAGGTACTTCCTGTGAAGCAGCTGAACCCATTTCAGTACTGAAAAAGAATTTCCTAATCCAACATTTCATACACTCAGCTCTGATTTCCTATTGGCAAAGACAAAGGATCCTTCCCTTTGTCATGTGTCTGCATGTAGAAACAAAGATATGCTGCTGCTGTGCATCTTCTTGATGTGTCTTATGCAGAGCTCAAAAAAAAAAGTCAGAACAAAATGCCAACTGCTTTTGCATGAGTTCTTCCCTTCCTCTCCCCCTTTTACCCTTGACAAATACCTCTTTAGATGCGTTGCACTGCTGTGTCGCTCACTGCCTGACAGTCAGAGAACAACTGGTGGAGCCCCCAATCAACAGGTCGGTGTGCACTGAAATCCCTCTTAGTCTGTATCCCCTTCCGTCAGGAACAGCAAGACGATCCAGGCAAGGCCATTAAGGCAGTCCCATCTGGGTTACCAGAAACTGTTGTCCCAAAAGTGGGATTGTTACCCAGCGTGCATTAGCCAAATCACACACAGAGTCGAGGTATTTGTTTATTTTACAAATCTTTGCAGAGAAGTGTGCTAGGCGATAATTTGCAAAGCTAGTGCACCAATCCTTACAATGTTCTTATATTTATACATTTAGATTTCTAGAGATACTCCCATTACACCCACTACCCTTAAATATTGGTTACAACTTTCCTCGCTTTAGTTTAAAGTTATAGTCAATGAATTTTTACTATGAATGTTCTCTGGGTGGTGGTCTTCTTCTGGAGGTGGGTAGCTTTCAATGAGGAAGTGTGTTTTTCTATTAAAATTAGTGTATAATGAGGATGGTTCACTTAAAGTTCAAAGCGTTTCAACAATTCTTGCCAAACGTCATGGTTTGCTAACTAGGTTCATCAATCTCAGGCCCTATCTCCGGGCCTATTCAAGTTCCTCTTCATAGGTAACTAATTCCTATTTTGTTTTGACAGACATCTTTCTTATGGTTTTCTTGACCTTATCCTTTGATTCATGCAATGTTCCATCTTACATCATTTACCCATGCAATGTTTCATCTTACAGTTGCAAGGGTCAGCAACTTGTCAAGGATTCTATGTCAGGTAGTATTTTTCTTTTCTTAGTCAGTGGTTGAACTTGCTGGAAGGAACTCAGCAGGAGCCAGGAACTGCTGTTTCCCAAGGGCAATATCCCATCACCATATAGTCAATAGTTCATCTGTATGTGAAATACTAGTTTCTGGCTATCACCAAGTCCTAAGTCAGGCAGTGAGGGCAGTAGCTTGTTAATCACATTTTCCTTTTCTTCCCTGTCCATATCTGCTCCTAGTACTTCTGTCTGTGGTGATGGTTCCAAAGATCGCAGTCTGTGATACCAGCCCACTGTATCAAATTTGCCTCCTGACACTGAGACATGCCCTGGAGGACACCAAATAAAGCCAGATGCAAAAGTCAGGGGAAGGAAATGTAGCTGAGCAAGAAAAGATATAAAGGAAGATGAGAGCCTGACACCTAAAACACTGCAGGAGAGCAGAGTGACAGCAACTATCAGGTCATCCCTGAGAACATGGAAGGTTCTAAGAAACCTTGAGCTACAAATAAACTGCAAAGCAACTTTAGACTATAACTTACACAACATTTGAGGAGTTTTCCTGGGGGTGGAAGTGGTGCACAAAGGCACTATAGGTCAGCTTTTTTCAAAATGAGATATGGAATACATATTTACACTAAACATAGGTACTTATTGTGAATGTACTGCTGTATTTCCAGGTATTAATGGTCTCTATAAAATATGCATATTCTTATTGATGCACAATTAAACTTGTAGTGTTATATATAAATGTAACATAAAAAAAACATCATGGATCTAAAAAGATATGATTAATATATTCCAGTAACCCTATAAATAGTATGCATTGGACAGTACATGGACTAATAGCTCAATCTTTAGTGATAAACTAATGAGTACCATAGAACTCTAAAATAATTTAGTAAATAATTTAGAAAGAAATCTCTGAAGGCACTGTGGTCCAATCCTCTTCTCAAAGCTCAAATTATCCACCATCAGCTCATGAGAGAACAGTGCACTCAACACATCCAAAGATAAGATTACCCAACTGCATGCTAATGTTTTTCAAACATTTAATTTAAAAGAACCAGCATATACTATTGCTGTTACATGTTGACATGCGTGTAATATACAGTATGAAGCTGCCAACAGGGACCTACCAGGAGAATGTGAACATAACCTGAGAAATTTTCATCAAATCAAATGTATTTAAAGTAATTTGTTAATGGCTCCTTTTGATTCAAGCTTATCAGGCAATTAATGAGTGACATAAGAATTTATAAGCATTTCTGAAATACATTTATTCACATTGCTAAGGATTGCATATAAAATATCAGGATAGTGAAAATATTAATGCTTCTTGTTCAATAAACTATCATCAGTGAATGAATTGGGGTTTTAGTTCATTCTGATTATCACAAACAGACATATAATAAAATTCAAGTAATATGTTATGAACTAAAGCTTTGGAGCAAATACTAGCAAGCAGTTTCATACAGGATCTATTCAGAAAAGGCACTAAAGTATGAACAGGAGCAGCCTATGTGTTTCAGGACATATTGATATTAACATGACTTGAACCTGATCTTGAATACATACATATCTCCAAGAAGATTCTCCCACACCTTAATTAAATATAGACACAATATATTTAAATCAGCATTTACAGGCTGAATAACAAGTGGCCCAAATTACAGAAGAAAGGAAGGGCAAAAGAAAAGGGACAGAAAAGTGACAAAGAAAGGAGTAGACGATGATATTGTAAAGAATGAGGGAGTGTTAGTCTACGATTACAGTAATGATTTGGTTTCTATGTTACATCATGTACCACTAACATTTGTCTGCCTTTTTCTTTAATCTTTTAGGACCTCTGATTCTGAGACAAGGTCTGCATCTTTCCACATGTTTATACACCAGCAAGACAATGAGCTCCTAGTCCAGACTGGGATATTTGAGTGCTGCAACAAAAACAAAAAGAAATCACAAAAAATACAAAATTATGTTCTTGGAAGTTAAAGCTTGATTATAAATATTCATGCCAGAATTTCAAGTAACAATGGCAATTTCTAAATTGCAGCCTTGGCTCTAGAAGCGATGCTTCACAACCCAGTGTAGGAGATGCTTTTAGGCTATGATTTATCTCTCTCTGGCTTATCTCTTAAGGCAAGTTTTTCCTGCTGTTGGCACTACAGAGGACTTTCAGCACTGCATCAGTCAATGTAACTATAAGGCAGCAGTGAATGAGGGATTCTCTAAAACAGAACTTGGCTTCAGTTTTATTGATGAGAATGTATTTCTTCATGAGTCCCACAGCCTTTCCTTGTAGCAACAGGCTCCAGCCCTTTGTGTTTTGTAACAGCTCAAGCAGAAAATTTCAAGCACAGGGCTGTCAAGATCCCATTTTCTAAATATGTTTCACTTTAAGGCAATTAACTATATAGTATTCCTGATAGCTCTCTTCCTGGAAATCAAGTGGTATCTCACTGTATTGATTTCTGTCTAACAGGTATATCATGGAAAAATATAAGAAAGATTTGTCAGTAGTTTGCCTGTAGCAGATTTCCCCTCTGTAAGCTCCATATACACAGTTTTTTCAAGAAGCTCATTTCAGGGGTGTTGGACTAGATAACCTTTAAAGGTCCCTTCCAACCCAAACTATTCTATAATTCTATGATCCTATACTGAGAAGTCACAAGCTGTAGTATCAGAAAGCCAATGTTTCCAACCATAAGAACAGCTTAATATATATGCAGCATGCTAGAACAGAATAGCTCTTCAGAAGCTGGGTGTCACCCCATGTGTGAATTCATGGGAAGCAAATTTATGGTTGTTAAAGAAAGTCGAGCTGAACATACCACAATCACCCTGTTCAGTATTTTCCAGTATTAGACAGCAGGACTAGCAGTTATGAAACAGAGCAACTTAAAGCATAAAGTTGTCATTTGTTATTACATCTTTGTGCACAGGAACATGTTAGCTGGTACTTCACTCTGCTTCAGTTGTGGCAAATTTTTTAATGTTGTGTTGCTCTATGATCTTGCTTTCCCTATAGAAATTAAGAAGTACGCCTTGAATTTAGAAGGATGAAGAGGTCAGTGATAGATCTTCCTAAGACCAGCCCTCACACAAACAAGTTATAGCCTTAGTATGGAGAGCTCCACTGTGCAATGGAGCAAGCACACTCTGAAGCCTAGTCAGGCACCCCCTGTGCTGTTCCTGCCATTCTCTGCAGTTGAGAACCAAGAATATGAGATCCATTTGAAATTCTGTGCCTTGTAAGCCAATTATCATACAACATGAAGAAGCATGTCATGTGATTTTGTTCTACACTAACCGGAAATTTGTTACAGCCTGTCCAAAACACAAGGTGTGAATAACCATGGCCAGTCATAATTTGTCTGACTAGGACTATTCCCTTGCTCACTGGGAATGATAGAAAGTGTCGCTTACATGTGTTTTTTAAGAGTTCAACATCAGAAAGGAATCCAAAATTACATCTATGTAATACAAACTGACTGTGAATATACATCCTGTAACAAAGGAGACTGAACCATGGCCTTGAGTTTCCAGAATGCCTTTTTCTATTGCTAGTATCACTTCTTTCAGCTCATATTCAGGCTCAGTTCAGCTATTCTTCACACATGACCTTATTTTGTCCAAACACTAGATTACCTTGGCAATGAAGGACTGACTGACATTTTCTGGAATACTTGTCACTGGCCATACTTGTGGCAATGTATTTGGAAGAAAAGGGACATCTGGCCTATCAAAAGTTGCTCTTGCTCTAGCAGCTTCATATGATTAAAAGCTTTATCTGCTCAGCAAGGCTGCAAGGTTGTGTGAGAAAGACACCTGGAACAAAGAAAACAGGATCTTTCGCAGTTAATCGGGCAGAAAAACAGGAGCTGAGCTGGGAACTGATGACCACAAGAATGTCAACAATTTTAATGATGGAACTAACCGATTGTATGCTTTTAACCAATTAGTATCTGTATAGCAGCATTTGAACAGTGTATGTAACCAATAGAATTAAGGTGTGACATGTGTACGAATATTAACATTGTATATAAGCTTGCAGAAACTTAAGTAAAGTGGCTTCAACTAGGATCATATTGATATGTCGTTGAGTCCATGATTTTGCTCCTGCAATTGGCGCCCGATTGTGGCTTTACATTTTCGCATTGAAAACGAGTTTGCATTGAAAGCAAGGACGCAGGAGGACCTGACCAGAGGACAGACCAGCTGGACTGGTATGGGAGAGTCAGAGGATGGCTCGGAGAAAGTTGCTGCAGTGAATCACCCAGCGAGGTGAGCGGTTGGGGGGGGGAGGAGAAAAGAGAAATGGGAAATAATTTGACTAAAGAAGAAGAACCAGCAGTTGTGAAACTCCTCCATATCCTCTCTAAGAGAGCAATTAAATATGATGAATCTTGCTTAAAGCGACTACTTGAATGGAGTAAAGAAAGAAATTTATTAACTGGAGTAGGAACGGCTTTTGAACTATGTACTTAGGAAGCACTTGGAGCTGCTCTGTGGGATGAGATCAGTGACGGGTCTAAAGAGGTGAAAGGGTTAGCTAACCTCAGGAAGCTAATTAAATTGACCTTGCAAGAAATGAAGGCAGAAAGAACAGCTGCCTCATCAGCCTTTGTTGCCTTGTCTCCAAATACTGGAGCTCATCCAAAAACTGCAAGTGGAGGAATTAGTATTTTTGATGCTGTAGATTCGCCTTCACTAGCATCAGCAGTTGCTCTACAAGGACTGGAACAATTCTTGCCTGGTACTGCACACAGACCGAAAGAGCAGCAACCCTCCACATTTGACCCTAAGGCTGATGTTGGAAGAAGGGTTCGCCGGAGTCAAGAAGTCGCTCAATATGAGTTATGCATCTTGCTCCACTTTATTAGTTTCTAACACTACTTATATAGAACCGATACACATGCATATTCGTAAAGCAGAAATATAATTGGTTAGTAGTCTCTAAACACACGCGGTTCTCACACCCCTAATTATCATGACTAAAATAAGCATTCTATCCATGTAGCTAATTGTGTTGCTATGCTTCAGCCTTGTAGTTTGTTACTCCCTATATTCCTATATCGCTCCCTATCTTTCTTGGCCCTGCACCTGCTTTCCCAGCAGCTGTAGCTTGTTACAGCCACGGCCTGTTGGCACAACATAATTACTTGGTCTCAGGATTCAAGAATAGCTCAAGGCTACCTTTCTTGTTAACTTCAGCACAGCAACTTCAGTACAATTCTGATTACAGGCCTATTCTAATACCAGGCCTGGATTGTGCAGATCTTCAGAGATTCTAAGGCCATGCTTCTGCAGCCATTCTTCTACAGTTCCCCCTTTTTTCTTTTGCACAAGCCAGGCCTCATTGGTTATGTTAAAAACAACTCTCTTTAAACAAGAAAAAGCACAGCTAAGAACTAAAAGCATTACAATAATGATTATAACAAAGCGTATTCCTTCCATCAATAACCTCTTTAACCAACCTGTTATCCCCAATCCTCTCAACCATTCATCAAAGGGATTATCATCAGCAAGAATATGCTTCATGTTTCCCTGCAATTGTGACAACTTCTTGTGCATAGATATGGAATGATCGGAAAGGTTCACACAACACATCCCTTCAAAATCCTCACAACCGTGTCCATGTGCTAATAACAAAAAATCTACTGCAGCTCTATTTTGTAATGTAACATGCCTAACACTATCTACGTCAAGCGATAATGAACTTAAAATCTGCGATGTAAGATTAAATTGTTTCTCTCCCCAACACGCTAACCTTCGGATATTCTTAGCATTTAATGAAGTCATTGCTCCTGGCATAAATATGGAGGCTAAGACATTTGCTGTTACAGACTGCAGATAGACTTGGTCATTACATGTTTCATCAAAGGTGCGCAGTGCCCTCCGTGATCTATGAAATTGTGGAGTCATTTTACTAAGTCTTTCATATGTGGAGCAAACAAAGTCAAACGCCCTAAATAACATGGTCCACCGACAGGATTCAAAGGAATCCCTGGCCATGCTCCATCTCCACATATTAAAAAGACTCCCAGCAGCAACTGATAGCCCCCTGATACATTTACATGGAAGACTCTAGTTTTCAATTCACCCCAAATAGGTGAACCGGTTAGATTTTGAAACCCTGTATAAAACCCCCGTTCACCTTGATGTGTTAGCCATAACTGCCACGGGTCACCAAACCTAATTACTCCAGTGCCATTTACGGGTTGAAGTGGTGATGACATGTGGGTACAGTCTGCCATATCAGTTGCAGTTACATTAACATATTCAACAGGTACAACGCTAGCCAATAGGTCTAACTCCTGCAAAGGTAAATTATGTGGCTGATTTAAATTCTCAATAACCATCTTCTGCCACGCTGCATTACGCATAGAAGGCCAAACAAATTGCCCATTCGGACTCAGGCATGTTCCCTTTTCATTGGAAGTCAGATTCAGAGCTGCAACATTCCAAAAACCATCAAAATCCGTTTCATTCTCCTGCTAGGGAATAAAAATTAAGCAAGTTCTAAAGGGTTTGTCGGCTTGCTGCAAACTTAAACAAAAGTCTGTTACCCCTGTAATATTCGCCCATGTCACCCATATGTTTGTCCTAGGCAAGATGGTAAAAATACCTTGGCCAATGGGTAAAAAATTCACCAAGACTGTAAACCAAGTCCACCATTTAAACATGTTTACTCCTACAATTTCCACCTTTTTTTTTTTTTTGTCACATTCCACCCCACAAATCTGTGCTTTCACAGATTCTGATGATGTATACTGTCTCCAATCAGCATGGTATTACACTAGTCATATGTTTTCTCTTGCTTCATGTCCGGTTACTAATCAAACACATACACTCTTTACACCATTTACATTTAAACTTTGGCTTACAGAACCGTTTTACCCCACATAGCATACATTGGCACAATACCCACGGGTTACATCCCCTACAACATAGACAGTTTATTCCATCTGCTCGCTCTGAGTCTTCTCTTCTGTCTTCTGATCCTGACATACAGGTCGCACAAACTTGCTAGGGACCCATATAGGTCCTTTATCCGTGGAGATACAAAAATAACCTCTACCGATAAATAACACCGGATTAGGTCCTTCCCATACACCTGAAGTCATATTTTTATACAGAACATTCAAACCAGGAACTGTAGTTGTTTGGTTCCCTCGTGCTGTTTGGTGATGTATAACAACAGGTGGTCCCTCTCTATCCTCCAAAAGGGAGAGATAGTTTAAGGTAAACAACACCTTAGTCAACTGTTTAGTTACATCTATGTCCTGCGATACTTTCTGTCTCTGAAGATAATCCTTCAGGGTACGGTTTGCCCTTTCAACAACTGCTTTCAGTTCTAAGGTTTGAAGGTTGTCCCGTGGTTCACCGGTGATCACATGTTTCTGCCACTGATTATTGGATTGCCAAACACACGCAGCCTTCTTCATCTTTTGTCCTGCATCTGTGAACACCGTTGGCCCTTCAGCTGGTCTTTTTGAGCATAATGGTCTTGCAATCCATTGATAATGTTCTAACATCTTCCAGAGAGGTCCTTTTGGCCGGTTGTTGTGTACAACACCTGTATACTCCATCAAGGCTTCCTGTATGGCTGTTGAATGTCTCAGGAGCCACTCATAATCCTCACCACGGACTGGAATACTGATATCTGCCGGTTCAGTCCCATCATTTTCAACAAACCTGTCTCTTCCTTTTCTCACCAAGGCTGCTACTGCTTCAGGGCGACTTAAAATACGATGTCTGGGTTGCAATGGCAAAAACAACCACTCTAAAATGATCGCTGTATTTTCCCCCTTTTTCTTTTGCCATTGCAAAATAAGGTCAAAAGGTGAAGTGGCAACATTAAAAAACAAAAAGGATAACAGATGATTCGCCATTCGGCGACCACACCAGCCAGTCTGAATCTTGCGGGACACAACTTCTAGGGCAGCCCGCTGTTCTGGTGAACAAGTTTGAGGACTGTTGGCTTCGGTGCCATGCAACCAGGATCGGAACGGTTGTAAATCATCCTTAGTGAGTCTCTTTGTGTGTCATCAGGGTGTAAGGGAATCGTGAAAAAAAACCAGTCTTTCAAGTCTGTCACAACAATTTGCCAATTCTGAGGGATCATCATAAAAGGTGGAAGAGCAGGTTGCAACACTCCCATTGCTAAAATCTGATCATTAACCTTACATAAATCATGTCCCAGTTATGTACATCAAGATTATAAATCAGTATTGGACAAGCTAACGAGCTAGTCACCTGCCAATCACCCTCCAAAATAGCATCACGTACAACACCAGACCAACGCTGTAGAATTGGATCTTTTCTCGAGTTCAGCATCGGTGGGGTAGTTGGGCTAACTGGAGGAATTACAGGTATTGAAGTAGTAGGCAGGTTCATTTTAACTCGCTTTACCCGGTTTCTTAATTTATCTATTAACTCCTGTAAGGATTTCTCTGTATTGTTATCACAAAGCTTTTCCCCGCCTTCCTCCTCAAATTCGTCAGATGATGTTTCAGGACGAGGAGGGTACGACGTTGCACGGCGCTTCTGCCCGCCCTGACGTGATTAGTGCAGCAGGACTCGCTGCCCCGCCCTCCTGGGGAGGCTCAGCTGCCTCTTCCGGGTTCGGCTCAGTTACCGCAGGCTCCCGAGGAGTAACTTCCGGTTTGTCCGCTGTCTTATCTAAAAGCTCCGGCACTGTTGAACACGCAGGGGCGGACATACCCTTCATAGGACGAGTATGCCCAACTCCGAAAAGTGTAGCTAAGAGAGAAGGCTTAGGTGAATCATCCTTCTGCTCCACCGACTTTTCTACACATCTCTCCCCAACGCTTCTATGGCTGCCGCCGCTACTTTTTTTTTTTTTTTTTTGCTTTCATAGTTTCCAGAGTGTTAACTATCGACCGCCACCCCAGAGGCAATTTCCCACTTCTCTTCATTCCGCAATACTAAACAATAACGCGGGCTCGGGGATCTTATTCTTTTTTTTTTTTCCGTGCCCAGCGAACTAAGGTCTACACTTCTGTCTCTTTAACGCCCTCCCCTCTCTTAAGGAGGATGCCAGTTAACAGTTTAATTGCCGCGTCTAATTCCATCGCGGTCTTCTCAGAGCTCCCCCCTTTCACAGAAAGGATATCAGCGCGGAGAAGCCCTGCCGCGATTTACTCGTCGCGGCCTTCCGTAGTGCCCCCACACACACACTCTCACAGAGAGGAATTTAGCGTAGAGTCCTGCCGCGATTTACTCGACGCGGTCTTACCACCGGCGGGGGTGCAATCTGCAGCTCTACACCGAACTCTGGACTCCCACTTTCGCCAGCAGCTGGGGGGATCCGTGGCGGTGGGTGGGTGGTCGGGCAAGCGGGGGGAGCTGCGGGGCACGGCACGGCACGCTGGCGGGGCGCGGGGTACCGTGCTGGTGTAAGAAGCAATCTGGCTAGGGAAGTACAGTCACTGGGTGTCATGATTTCAGAGTCAAACAAATAATTCAGCAGGTGCTTGACTGGTTCTGATTGCAAATCGTATTGTGTAACAGTTTGTCGTAGCTGCTGCATAAACTTCCAATCAAAAGGTTTCCACGCTGTGGCTGCTGAACCATCTGGTAAAGTGGTGGTCCGCACCGGACATGCAACAGCAGAAGCAGCCTGCCACTCTCCCTCCAATATAGCATCTTGTATAACCCCAGACCAACGACTTTGGGGAGCGGCAGGGTGGAGGATAACGCCTTCCTGGGTCAGGACCCAAAGATCATGACCGGCAGTAGGCAGATGACATTCGTTCAATTGCTGCTGCAAGCGGTTTAGAGTCCGGTCGGAGGGTTTTGTTCGGGGATGGGGCATCGGGGCAGGTGCAGCTGGGGTGGGCTCATTTTCTTTATTGGACTCTGTGCTCTCATTCAGAGGCGTGCTCGGACCCACTCTAGTACCCTCCTCCTCATCTAGCAGGGGGGGCGGCTGTCGGTGTGGAGCACCCGTTGCAGCGGCACCTAATAGCTCTGTCGCAGATTTTTAATAGACACAATTATGCCTTTTGCAGATGGAGCGCCTTGACCAAATAATTGGGTAGACTCCGACTCGATTTCCCGACCGAGGAGGTCTGAGGCAGCCATAGCCATTTTTTTCTCCGCAACCATTGATCATAAATGGTTCATGACCTCCCGCTAGGTAGTCCCCAAGTCCTTGGCCAACTTGCTGCCGCTAAGGATTGCATCTCAAAGGGAATCTCTGATCTCTCGCCACTCAGTCACACTAAACATCAGTTGCGGGTCTTTTAAGTGTCCTTTTTCATTCGCCCACCTACAGAGCTCATGGAGCTTCTTTGTGCTCACACTAGCCTCTCGCTTAGCAAGAATTTCAGATAATAGCGTGAATGCCGCCTCCCTTTCCATTATCGAGGGAAAAACAGTCTTACCGGTGCAGGTCCGCGCACAACGTCAATGCCGGATTCAGACGTTTTTACTCCTTACGGACGCCTTCCTGCTCGAACTCCTCTCAGCGACGCTCAATTCGCAAAGCCCACTGTCGCAATGCAAAGGCAGAATTTTTCCAGCTTTCCTATGGTTTGGGTGCCAATTGTTGGGAGAAGAGTTTGCCGGAGTCAAGAAGTCGCTCAATATGAGTTATGCATCTTGCTCCACTTTATTAGTTTCTAACACTACTTATATAGAACCGATACACATGCATATTCGTAAAGCAGAAATATAATTGGTTAGTAGTCTCTAAACACACGCGGTTCTCACACCCCTAATTATCATGACTAAAATAAGCATTCTATCCATGTAGCTAATTGTGTTGCTATGCTTCAGCCTTGTAGTTTGTTACTCCCTATATTCCTATATCGCTCCCTATCTTTCTTGGCCCTGCACCTGCTTTCCCAGCAGCTGTAGCTTGTTACAGCCACGGCCTGTTGGCACAACATAATTACTTGGTCTCAGGATTCAAGAATAGCTCAAGGCTACCTTTCTTGTTAACTTCAGCACAGCAACTTCAGTACAATTCTGATTACAGGCCTATTCTAATACCAGGCCTGGATTGTGCAGATCTTCAGAGATTCTAAGGCCACGCTTCTGCAGCCATTCTTCTACAGGCTGAGGCTATTGGTGACAAGTTAACTGATACGTCTGTATCACAATTGACTCTAGAAACTGCATAATTATTGCATGAAAATAAGACGACAGAAAAGACTCTGTCTCCACCACCCACCCACCCCAGACTCTGTAATCCAATTAGAGAAGGCTGATGGAGGATATAAAGATGATACCGTGACTGGTGGTACAGTCTCATCTTTGCATCCTCCTTTACCGCAAGCAACACCACCTACACCAGATGAACTTAATAATAAGACAGATTATTTAGAAGATCAAGTATGACAACTGAAAGAAAAACTAGAAAAATTAGAAGCGATTCGTCAGGAGCAACCTGTATCCTTTTGACAGGCCGTGCTTCCCCACCCACACCTTGTCTCCCTGTCCTCCCCCCGCCGTGCCCCTCCCCCTCCCCCCCATCCCCCGGACAGCTGGTGCCCCCCTGGGCAGCGCCGAGGAGGTGAGGAGGCTGCCTGTCACCTCAGCCCTGCCCCCCCCCGGGCACCGTCGCACCAGGACCCATGGGTTGGTGTTGCGACGGAGGGAAGACACAGTCGCTCAATATGAGTGATCAGCAGACTTCGTTTATTGTACCTTACAGTCACCTTTTATGCCTTCTTATAATTAGCTCATACATATTACAAAAGTTAAGCTCATTATTGGTTAGTTGCCTAAATACCAAGCCCACCCCTAGTTTCTCTTCTGTAGTTTTCTGTTCCCACCTGCAACATTCTTTTCCCACCAAAATCTTCCTGTTATTGTGTAACAAGGACAGCCAAAGACAGTGTATTTTGCTTTACTTCAGATAAGCTGAGAGCGATGTGCATTTTTGTCCAGCCAGCTGGACTATGTCTATGTGACCCTTTTCAGCTAGCCAGTTATCCACAGGTTGGTACTGGGGCTGCGAGAATGCCAGTCACAGTTCAGTATTACTGGACAAGCTCTGGGAAACTTCCAGCAGAGCACGAAAACCCAGCATGCGCACACACAAATGCAAGGTGTTTGGACTGCGTCCCCTCCACAGGAAGTGCTGGAGTGGACGTGGCAACATTATGTCAAATATATGTGGCTTGGGCTTTAAAACCAATTAGAACAAACTATCCAGAATTATTAATTTATCACTATATGGATGATATCTTGGTAGCTAGTAACAATATGTCCACTACAACAATTTTATCAGAATTATAATTTTATCTGGACAGTTCTGGCCTTAAAATAGCCCCAGAAAAGATTCAAAAAACAAAACCTTGGGATTACCTGGGTTGGGTTATTAACTCAGCTCAAGTAAAACCCCAAAAGATTGCAATAAAGACATAAATATCTACAATGTCAGATTCTCAAAAATTGATTTGGGATATCCAGTGGATTAGAAATCTTTGTGGAATTTCGAATGAAGATTTGGCACCATTGTTGCCATTATTATCAACTAGTACAAATGCTAAGGAAAGTAGAAAATTAACAGAAATTCAACAAAAGGCTTTAGATCATATTGGACAGAAAATAGTTAATTCGGCAGCAGCTTGGTATGATCCTGATTTGCAAATACAATTGATCATAGTCAATGGAGAAAAAACTAGTAACCACCCTTTTGCTCTTTTGGCTCAATGGGATAAAAATTGTAACAACCCTTTTGCGGCGAATGAAGAGACGGGACGCAGCTTGATGCAAGCAAATGTCAATTTATTGTACAGAAGCACGAGGTTTTATACACACTTTCAGAAGCTGCGCGTTTTAAACTAATTGGTTCTTGAAGCTAAGCCTTGCATACTAGGCAATCCCTGATTGGTGGTTAACTACCAGCAATTAACAGCAAGGTGTTACCTTTCCTTGGCGCCAAGGATGGCACCATCCCTCTCCCACTCCCCTGTGCTCTGTAAACATGTCTCATCATGTTAATTGTTGTCTAGACAAGCTCCAGCACATTCCCCTCAGCTAACTGATTGCCACGCATGGTCCTAGTTTCCAGACCGCTCCTGCATCTCCCCCTTCCTGTTGCACAAAAAGAACCCCTGAAACCGAGCAAAAACAAGGCACAAGTAATAGAACAAATAAAAAACCAACTAAGACATATTATCAATGTCAAAATAACCCACTGTCTTTGTTCCGTACAGTTTTACAATTTCCCCTTCTTGTTTTTGAAAAGCTAGTACCAGGTTTGCCATGTTCTGCAGGGCCCTTGCGAACATGACAGCAACCAAGGTAATAGCAAACAAACAATACTGCCAATTGAGTGAATAGATGCCAAAAAAAGGCTGAAAGTTTCTCAGATTTTGATAACATGTTGCTGCAATGGAGCGCCTAAAATCCACGCAGCACATACCATCCAAATCCTCACAGCCATGTCCTTGAACCAACAACAAAAGCAGTGGCAATTTTGACTCACATTCTTAACTGCCTAACAAACAAGGTGATTTAACTCTTTAATGCTTTCCCTGCTGTTACTCTGGATAAGAGAAGAACCGCTGCGACACGTTCCCATCATAGCCTCCTACTACATTAGCATCTACAGAAAGACAATTATCGATAAAGTGTAAACAATATCAGCTTCTTTTAGATTAACATTATACATAGATGGAAGGGCACACCAAACAAGAACTGGTTCAGTCAAAAAGTTTGAAACATCGCATGCCTTCTCTGAACATACCTCTGGGGTCATTCCCTTCATTCCCTCTCTTTTTTATGCAAAGAGAAACACTTTTACCATAACAGAGAAGCCCCTATTTACATCTGAGACCGGACACAAACCGCAGCTGTATGCTCCACCAGGCTCAGGGCAGAAATCATTCATGTAGTTACATAACTATATATCTCTACAAGTATGCAGACACCTATTAAACACTAGATAACCGTGTTTATCTTTCCTAGTCTCCTTCACAATACCCAGCTGTTCTATCACCTCTTGTTAGGTCAAATATTCTCCAGCTTCCTCTCCTACATCTCTCTTCAGACATTCTCTGTCCTCCTCTTTTTTGCTTGTTAATTGCGACAAGGCAAAGGTTGTGTGTAGCTGGGTGACCATTGTTATAAATTGAGACCACAACGGATCATAATCCAATTAAAATTTTATTAATTATAGCAAGTAGAATATGAGCAAAAACAGCGCTGGACAGCAGGGGAGTCTGCGCTCCACCAACTGCCGTACTGAGCAGTTCAAACAGTCCCTTTTTATACATCTTTACTCCCGTGTTCATGAGGTAGTGGAGGTACTCTGCGCATGCTTCAGTTGTTGTTAGGGGGTCGTTTTCTGCCTCCTGGTGGTCGTTGAGGCCGAAGTAAGAAGTCTTCCTCCTTTGTCCCATAGTTGACCCCTCACTCATATGTCCTTATATGGGGTTGTTTGTCCTGTTTCTGTCGGTTCCTGGACATCTGACGGTTATCTTATCTTGCACAAGCGGTATCTGGTTTAGTTTGTGTAAGCGATTGCGGTTATCCTATCTTACACAAGCGGTGTCTGGTGGCTGTTTGCATAAGCGATTTCATATCTTTCGTTGCCTAACCTTTACATTGGGCTTAACATAAATCTTAATAAACAATACCCTAGTCCATAGTTTCTTACAATCCCCCCTTTTTCTTTTTTTTTATCCTTTTATTGTTTATTAAACACTACTTTCATTCTCGGCACTGCAAGCAAACCTTTTTCCACAATCCCAACATTTATCATAACACTCACAAGGTAATACCTCACAATTACAATAGGCGTAGTTCTCACGTGGCATAACGCATTCGCAACAATCTTCATCCTCATTAATAGATACACTCTTATATTTTGCCCCAGACCTCGTAGTTAAAATAAGCAGTTTAGCTATGTCAAACTGTTCTTTAATAAAGTGTAAAATATAGCGTAATATACAAGGCCCAAATATAAGTCCCAAAATCAACATGATAAGCGGTCCTGCTAAAGCGGACAACAAAGTGGTTAGCCAAGGTGAAACATTAAACCAGTTTTCATACCATGACCTGCCCGTCTCACGATCCTTCTTACGTTGATCTAACCTTTTCCGGAGTTCAGACATGGTGTCCTGGACTACTCCCGTATGGTCAGCAAAAGAACAACATTCTTCATTGAGAGCTACACATAACCCTCCTTCCTTTAAGAACAATAGATCTAATCCTCTTCTATTTTGCAGCACTACTTCTGATAGAGACTTTACTGAAGTGGCTAAATTTTGGATAGATTGTTCTATTCTTGTTAAATCCTCATTTACAGCCATCTGCAAACTTTGTAATTCCTGACCTTTTACTAGGGAGTGAATTGCCCGATTAGTTGACATGGAGTTACGTTGAATGTTGGGCTGCCAGGTCCTTGAAATTCACCAACGACTTGGCTTGTATCTAATTGCAATAATTTCCAGCTCATTGGCTCATGAGGGTTTCCATCTGCTTGGGTTATTATCAATAACAGAACTAACGGCATAACAGGAAAAAGGGTGTCTGTCAATTTTGCCAATTTAAGTATATTTTTACCAGTCCTGGGGAAGTTCGGCCATTGTTGCTTTTGTGTCCCATTGTTCTGGTTCTTTTCTCCACAGTTTGTTCCTCCTCTGCCTTGCCCGTCGACTCGGTTGCTTCGAGCCACGGGGTGTACCATCTTCTCGGCAGCAAGGGGATTCTTCAGGAGAACAGCTGTTTCGGGCTTTCTGCCTGTTTACATAGGCTTCCCACTTTGCAGCTTTAACTAATGGGGCAAAGCAAAACACGGTTAGTACTTCCCTTCTGCACTTTATAGCCAAGATTTCAGCTATAAAGGGGACTGGTTCGTTGGAGTGGTAACAATAATATTGAGGGTTTATTCCTTTGGCAAAAATTTCCCACCACTCATGGGATTCTCGAATAATTTCTTGTTTAGACTCTAATTGTTTTAATTTCCACTCAGTGAGAGTTCTTTGGATTTTTCCAACACTGTGTGCAAACTCCTATCGGAGGGTATCTACATTCACAGTGTGTCCACCATTTATCCTGGCATACCTTACACCTGAAACAAGCAAATGGATAACAATTGCAGTTCAAATTATTACACCTAATTCGTATATCTAGAGTACGTATATTATTTACATCAGCATATCTTCTATACTTAATATTGTGTGGTTGCATAAGTTTAGCAATTTCCTTCAACACACTTTGTACGCTTCCATATATAATAGATAAAAAAGAAATAATTATAGCAAATATAAACAGCAATACACACTTTATACCAAAAGGCAATGCGGCAAAATAATCAAATAAAGTCTCTATCATTACGTTATCTTTTCAGGGTTATCTTGGTGTCACCTGGAGTACTGATTACTTTCCAGTGGGGTCTCGTCACTGGGCCTTTAATGCGACTGGCATGAGTCCATCCACGCTCAGCAGTCCGGACAGCTGTTTCTTCCACTATTCGAGATGACCCATCTATGAAAAATATTTCTCCATGTTGTAATTCCTCTTCTTCTAGGTCTGGTCGAATTCGTGTTTGTTGTTCAATCGTTTGAAGACAATCATGTACTAACTCAGTACTTTCCCCTGGGTATAGAAATTCTGCAGGGTTAACCGCTCCGATAGTCCTTAGGGATAGTTTTGGAGATTCTATGAGTATTCCCTCATACTTTAGTAGTCAGCTATCTGTAAGCCATTTTTCTGCTTTTTGTTGAAGCACCCCCCTTATATTATAGGCGCATATAGGACAACTTCTCCATTAAAGGTAATACGATTCGTTTCTTCAAGTAATAGGGCAGCAGCAACAATGATTTGTAAACAACTCGGCCAACCCCTGCTCACAGGGTCCAACAGCTTTGATAAGTATGCCACCGGTTTCTTTTGTCCGGCCCATTCCTGAGTTAATACTCCGAATGCTGTTCCTTCATGTATGTTAACGAATAAATGGAATGGCCGCTTTAAATCTGGGAGGCTTAAAACCGGTGCTTGACTTAGCTCCCTTTTGAGACTGGCAAACTGCTCTTGATCCTGAGGGGTCCACTTGGGCATTTTGTCTTTAGACAGTTCATATAAGAATTTAACTTTAAAGCTGTAGTTCTCTATCCATTGCCTACAATACCCAAATAGCCCTAATGCCTGCCAAATTTGCCTCTTAGTGACAGGCATAGGTAATTCCAGAATTCCTTTAATGCGCTCTGGATCCAATATCTTCTTGCCGTTAAACAAATAATGCCCCAAATATTTCACTTTTTCCTCCACAAATTGTAACTTTTCTTGTGATACCCGTAGTCCCTTTTGTGCAAGAAAGTTTAGGAGTCGAATGCTTTCTTTTCTTACATCCTCCTTATTATTCCCTGCTATGAGCAGATCATCTACATACTGTAACAGTACGTTTCCTGTTTGTACTTGGTATTCTTTTAAGAGCTCTTCCAGGGCCTGTCCAAACAGATTAGGGGACTCAGTGAACCCTTGGGGGAGCACGGTCCATCTCAATTGCTGTCTACGGCCTGTCTCTATGTCTTCCCATTCAAAGGAAAATAATCACGGTATTCTTCTGCCAGTGGACAGGCCCAAAAGGCATCCTTTAAATCAGCCACACTATACCAGGAGTTATGGGGTCCTAGCTTGCTTAGCAGTGTGTATGGATTTGCTACTACAGGGAACCGGGTGATAGTTCTTTTGTTTATTTCCCTTAGATCATGTACGAGCCGATATTTCCCATTTGGTTTCTTTACAGGCAGAATGGGGGTGTTAAAGGGTGACATACAAGGCTCTAAGATTCCTTGTGCTAACAATCGATCGATTTCTGGTTTTAATCCCCTCCGTCCTTCTAGGGATATGGGATATTGCCTTACCCTCACAGGTATGTGGGGTTCGGAAATTTGGATTTTAATCGGTGGGATTTCCAGTCTACTAATTGTGTCTGGAGAGTACCAGACATCGGGGTTAATTTGTTTTTGATTATCCACGGTCAAAGGATAAGCAGACACCGTTAGTTCTTGATTTTTTACTTTAATTTCTAATTGCAATTCAACAATTAAATCTCGTCCTAACAGATTAAATTCTGCTTCAGGGACGAGCAAGAGTTCACCCATTCCAAATTTATTTTCAGTTTCGAATACCACATTTTTGATTTTGCTTACTTTAAAGGGTTCTCCTTTTGCCCCAATTACTTGTACTTTTTTCAGGGGAAGCTTTACATCCCTCAGGTATTTGCTTAATAGTCGATTTCTCAGCTCCAGTGTCTACTAAAAAGGTGAACCCTTGTTTATGGGGACCTATTTTTAATTTTATCAAGGGCTCATGATGACTCCGGTCCCCTAAGATATAGAGCCCCTGACTCTCCTATTCCGTTTTCAATATTTCCTCATCCCTGATCCTTTCTCTGCAATTCTTCTTTATATGTCCCTTCTTTCCACAGTAAAAACAACATCCCTGTTCCTTCTTTACTACTACGTTCCCTTGTTTCTTTTCAGCAGATCTGTGTTCACCAGTCCGCCCTTTGTGATTCTCTCTGACCGCTGCTACCATCATTTTTACTTGTCGCTTGCTGCTCTCTTCTTCCCGCCTTACGTAGACTTTCTGAGCTTCCCTCAATAATTCATCCAACCCTCTATTCTGCCAGTCTTCTAACTTTTCAATCTTCTTTCTGATATCTTCCCATGATTTTGCCACAAACTGAGTTTTGAGGAGCGCTTGCCTTAAAGGGTCGTCTGGATTTACCCCAGAGTACAGCTGAAGGGCTTTCCTCAGTCGTTCCAGCCACTCAGTAGGGCTTTCATCTTTCTTTTGCATTTCATTAAATGCTTTATTGATATTCTGGCCACGGGGTACTGCTTCCCTAATCCCCTGAATTACTATAGTTCTCAGGTCCTGCATATCAGTTCTATGCACTGGATCCTGATTATCCCAATTAGGTTTTTGAAGTGGCCATTTAATATCTGCTTGGGGTCCCTAGGCATGCTGAGCATCCCACAGTCTCATTCCTGCTCATCTAATCATATCTCTTTCCTCGGTAGTAAATGATTGACCAAGGATAGATTACATCTCATCCCAAGTATAAAGGTTTGGTCCCAAAAATTGATTTAATCTTTCTGCCACTCCGAGTGGGTCCTCAATTAAGTTTCCCATCTCGATTCTTTTAAAATCTCGTAGGTCAGCCAAGTTTAGGGGTACGGAAATATATCCGATCACAGGTCGAGGTCCCCCCATGGGTATTTCCCTTAGGGGGTATATCTGAGCTGCCCCTTTTTGACTTCTAGTTACGCGTCTAGGAGGAGGGGGAGACCCTTGTTCCGACTCTGGTGGGGGAGTGGGCGCTCTGGGGACCTCTGGAGGGGCTGCGGGAGCAGGAGGAGGAATGTAAGGAGGGGGGGTTAGAAGGGTTTCGTCTAACTCTTCCTTCTTTTTTCTTTGTTTAATTTTTATTTCATTCAGCGGGTAAAGTCTAGCTCCCGGTCTTTCTAGCCACACTTCCGCATATTGACTCTCCTCCGGGTTAAGGGGTTTTTTTTATTATTAACCCAGAGGTTTAATTGCTGTCTTACCCAATCTTCTTCTGACCCATAGACTGGCCAAAAGACATTTTTTAGAAATCTTCTTCCCTCCCCATATCTTAGTACAATATTCTATCATCTTCTGCTTATCTTTCCCTAGGGTTCCAGGGAAATATCTCCAATTGTCTAAGATATATGCCAGAGGGGTATTCTTAGGTACAGTGGGTACCCTTCCCATGGGAGTCGAAGGCTTGCTGCCCTTCGCCCCCATCTTCTGGTATATCCACAAACATACACTCACTTGCTCCCCTTGTTCCTGGCCCAGTCCCTCGCGGGAGATGGGAGACGCAGTACTTAAGAGTCCACACTCGCTTGGTTCAGTATATCGAACCTCTCACTCGTTATATCCCAGGAAACCCAATCCCGCCCGAACGGCAAACCCGCGAACAAATTCGCAATATACTTACGCGTCCTGCGTCTTTGTCCGGACTCCCGTGCACAGAATTTTATGGGATTTTACCGGTCCTTTTTTGCTCAATATCCTAGAATTTAGGTTCGTCGGTAAGGTTGGAGTAAGCTGTTGGTCGCGGGGCCGCGAAATGTCGCGGGGCGCCTCCCCGGAGGACCAAAGCCCACCGTTCCTTATCCGAGTCACGGCACCAGAAAATTGTTATAAATTGAGACCACAACGGATCATAATCCAATTAAAATTTTATTAATTATAGCAAGTAGAATATGAGCAAAAACAGCGCTGGACGGCAGGGGAGTCTGCGCTCCACCAACTGCCGTACTGAGCAGTTCAAACAGTCCCTTTTTATACATCTTTACTTCCGTGTTCATGAAGTAGTGGAGGTACTCCGCGCATGCTTCAGTTGTTGTTAGGGGGTCGTTTTCTGCCTCCTGGTGGTCGTTGAGGCCGAAGTAAGAAGTCTTCCTCCTTTGTCCCATAGTTGACCCCTCACTCATATGTCCTTATATGGGGTTGTTTGTCCTGTTTCTGTCGGTTCCTGGACATCTGACGGTTATCTTATCTTGCACAAGCAGTATCTGGTTTAGTTTGTGTAAGCAATTGCGGTTATCCTATCTTACACAAGCGGTGTCTGGTGGCTGTTTGCATAAGCGATTTCATATCTTTTGTTGCCTAACCTTTACATTGGGCTTAACATAAATCTTAATAAACAATACCCTAGTCCATAGTTTCTTACACCATGACCTGATTTATGTTACAATCAACTAAACACTGAATACAGGAAAAAAAAGGCACGGGAGACATAAGGCAAACATCAATAAGGTGGTTAAGGTGATAATTATAATAAATCCTGTAATACTTTTGAGTCATGGCCCAAAGTTTTCCAGCCGTGAGAAGAGACCAAAGGCATCCCGCCCCTGGCTCTGTTGCAGATCTTTGTTTTAAGGCTTTTGAGTTTTGTATACTTTTGTAAATTAATTCACAGTGGTCACTCAGATTCACGTAACACATCCTATCAAAGTCTTCACACTTGTGTCCCTGTGTTAATAATAAAAATCAATAGCAACTCGGTTCTGTAGCAACATATGATGGACAGAATCAACATCTGTTAATAAGCCAGAAAAAAAATAGCATTTGTAGTATTACTTTCTTTAGCAAGCTAGCAGCCTAATTCACTAAGCAAGTTAAGAGCGTGTACTATTCTTACAGAAGAGATTAGAGAAGCAAAAATCTGTTATGCTGCATTCCAGAACTCAGCCTGAGAATTACAGTCTGCTGTGAGTTCTGCATTAAAATCATTTGACACATGTTGGGGTTGCGATTGTGAAAGTTGCCCATTTACAATTTTCATTGACATTATCACAGCTAGTTGTTTTAAAAGCAACCCTTGAGCTTCCTGATGTTCGACTTGTTGCAAAATATTCTGAAGCCAATCAATAAAGTTAGTATTAAAGTTAGTGACTCTCTAGGACCCTGCAAGACTGTGGCAAGACACTGCCTTAATAGCCATCTCATTCATTTGCAAACAGTTGTCCCTGGCATACCTTGCCTGAGTCACAGAATCGGCACAATTATTTTCTCCAGCCAACTGCTCACAGTTAACAGCAATTCCCCGATTAAGGTTTTCAGTCAAGGCCACTACACATAGCTCACAAAAATCAAATAACCACATCATATACTGTATCAGTTAGTACCATACAAAGCAATAACTTCCAATCATGCCGTGTGAGTGTATAAGGCTCTGCCATCACTTCAAGAAGGGACATAGCAAATGTATTATGAATCCTCCCTTCCCGCACTGCTTTGCTTAACTCTTTACCAGCCTCGTATTGCACAGGCTGCCACTCTGCAGGTTGATTTGTCTGACAAAATACCGAACATGCCCTAGCGACTCCCAAAACCCCTCACTTAAGTGTTTCCCACTTGCATTCCTGCCACCAATCCCTCAGGCTCCCTTTCACCCTCCCCAAAAATACAATCAATGCATCAGGAGAGACAAGGGGGTGGGGGAAAGGTCTAGCTCCTTTTCCAGATCTATAGGACCTGGATCAAAAGGTTTATCAGTGTCAATAAAATCATTGTCCGAGTTGTCCTGTTCCCGTGCTTGCTCCTGTGTTGTGAGGGTTGCTGCAATCAGTGACAGAAGCTTTGGGGGCAGAGGAGGTGTGGACGGAATCGCCATCGCTGACGGTGTCTTGAGAAGAGTCGCGCTGTCGGTGGAATTTACAGCTTCCTCTGGTTTAGCACCGTTAGTAGAATTAGTCCACACTTGGCAAAGAGTAGTCAGAATTTGCCACCAAGGTGTTAAATGCATTCCCGACACGGAGTTCCCCTCCGCGGCAGCATCATACAATTGGCTGCTGTATGTACACACTTTCATTCTTTCAAAGTCTCTAAAGTTTCTTGGCTGCTCACCTGTCTCGATGAATACAGGTGTTATCCTCGGGGTTTAGGTTGTCCGCCTGGTCCAGACAGCAAGACGATCGTTCAGCCAAGCCGTCTCCTCCGGAACGCAGCCCTCTTCCACGAGCTGTCTTTTTTCCGTCCTTATTCTTCCAAGGCTTCGGAACACCACCATAGGGGTCACCATTTGAGGAGACTGAGGCACGAACTCCCTGATCGGACTAGAAGACCCTTTATGAGTCCATATACGTCTCTTTCTGGGGACGAAGCCTGATTCCCCATTACGGATTTCCCACAGCTCACCTCTCAACTCCGGAGGGATTTATGGCCGGCTCCTGCTTCCTTTCAGCAGATCATTCAAAGTTCTGTGGGATTCGCTGCATGTCGCTCAGATAGGCGCTTCGAAAGCCCTTCATGTTAGATCCTTAAACGCATCACGTCGGGGTCACCAATTTGCGGCAAATGAAGAGACGGGACGCAGCTTGATGCAAGCAAATGTCAATTTATTGTACAGAAGCACGAGGTTTTATACACTTTCAGAAGCTGCGCGTTTTAAACTAATTGGTTATTGAAGCTAAGCATTGCATACTAGGCAATCCCTGATTGGTGGTTAACTACCATCAATTAACCGCAAGGTGTTACCTTTCCTTGGCGCCATCCTTGGCGCCATCCGTCTCCCACTCCCCTATGCTCTGTAAAGATGTCTCATCATGTTAATTGTTGTCTAGACAAGCTCCAGCACATTCCCCTCAGCTAACTGATTGCCACGCATGGTCCTAGTTTCCAGACCGCTCCTGCAAAACCTCAAACAGTATCTGCTACGTGCAGTATTGCTCTTATTTACTGTTTCCTTGTTCTGTCTGCCTGTGCTATGTGGCTTCTTGGTGAGAGATTACTGCTGTAAACTTGGATCTTAATTTTTTTGAGGAGTTTCTGGAAATCTATTCACCAACAACCTTCTATGATTGATGTGGTGAGCCTGAATAGCCTTAACACCTTTCTGTGGTGGTTGTGGTGTGATCTGTCTGGCAACACAATGTTATTTTGGCTATAGTCTGAAATTGTCATCGTGAAAACAACCCTAAAATGAATATAGGTATGTGTCATGATGAGTTATCACCTACTCATTTGTAGGTCACTTGAACAGTAACTCTCACCTCCCTGAACTAGAGAGCTGGTAACTCCTCATATGACACATACGTGTATTCATTTTGGGGCTGTTTTCATGATTTATGAATCTTTTTTGATTAAAATAATTTTTAAGAGTTCTCTTCACTCAGAATGATTTCCATTTTTCATGATTGCTGATGTTTTTTCAAAAACTTATTCACAGGCTAGTCATAAAACAATGCTGCTGTTACTTTGTGCATATAGAGTTTGACTTCAGGGGAGTTATTAGGTTTTCATAGGACACTGCCTGAAGAATCAGTTTAAGATTTGGGCATAAAGGCTTAGTGCTTACGTTTCAAAATGGTAGCTGGATGTGAAGAGTAATAAAGCCCCATATGACTTGGGTATTAAATGGGGTGATCTCATGGTGTGTGAGTTTCTCATGTCTGTCTTCACTGAAGCAATCTCAGCATTTCAACAGGGATTTTCCTCTTTAACTCACAGAACATGTTATCTTAAGGACTGTCATCAGCAGTGGTTCTAAATTCAACATGTTGCTTTTACTGTGTAATATTTTGATAAACTTTGATTCCCTTGCCACTTTAGCAGACTTGACTATGAAAGTAACCTGACAAACTTCTAACATTTTCTTTCTCTATCTCCCTTTCCTCTTCGCTTAATGTTGTAATGAACTAGACTTGGCAAGGAAGAACTGTTTCACTTTGTGGTCCACAACAACTACATAGTAGAGAAAATGTTTATTTGGCTTTTTTTTTTTTTTTTAAATAAAATTCTGAACTGACTAGCTTCTTCAGTGTTAGTTCAGCATCATGTGGAACTTTCACCTTAGGTTCTTAATAGACTGTACCAGTTTGTAAAACAGAAGACTTTGGGCTGTCCTGTGTAATTGCTAAAACTTCTGAGTTTTTTGCTGTCCAGACTTGCAACTTAGTCTGAACTCAAAGTAGTCAATGGTGAAAAATTGATGTTTAGCAGCACTTCTTCTGAATAATGACCTTATGTCTTAAACTTCTGATATAGCTTATATGCAGGTGTGCTAGGATAGTTTTAAATTATTTTTTAGTAGCTAGTATGGGGCTATGTTTTGGATTTGTGCTGGCAACAGTGCTGACAATACAGGGATGTTCTAGTTACTGCTGAGCAGTGCTTATACAGAGCTAAGGCCTCTTCTTCTCACGCCACCCCACCAGTAAGTAGGCTTGGAAGGGCACAAGAAGTTGGGAAGGGACACAGCCAGGACAGCTGACCCAAACTAACCAAAGGGATATTCCATACCATATGATGTCATGCTCAGCGCATATAAAGCTGGAGGAAGAGGGAAGGGGAGGATGTTCAGAGTGATGGCATTTTGTCTTCCCAAGTACCTGTTATGCATGATGGGGCCCTGCTTTCCTGGAGATGGCTGAACACCTGCCTGCCCATGGGAAGTGGTGAAGGAATTTTGTGTTTTAACTGTCTTTATCTCAACCCACAAGTTTTCTCACTTTTACCCTTCCAATTCTCTCCCCCATCCCGCTGTGGGGGGAGTGAGTGGTTTTGTGGTGCTTTGTTGCAAGCTGGGGTTAAACCACAACAGCAGTTTATTTTTTAATAATGAAAGAAAGATGCAAGGCATACTTCATATAGGTCAATAAGACTAGACAAGATATTTAAGTACTGATATATCAATACCAAGCTATAATCCCATTCCTTAAGCATCAGCACATCCAAGCCATCTGTTTCTACAGATAAAGATAAACAGTATAATGTAAATAAAGTATCTATTCACAAGAATTAGAAACCAACAGCTGCATGATGGCCAATCTCAAGCCTTAACAGCAGTCTTTGTATGATTCACCAACATAGGTGCTTCAGTTAAGACTAAAATAATAGCCATCAATCACTCAGCAGAATCTTGATTTGTATCTATACCTGTGAGTTTATTACTTGAAGGCCACCAAAATTTGCTATACAAAGATTTTTATACTAGAAATATTGCTGATTAGAAGATTTGGCAATTAGGTTATAAGCATTTATATAATGTTTTACTAGCAAGACATTTATCATCAGACTATTTAAATGGAACTGAGAATCAAAAAGCCATTTTTGTTACATTCAAATACTCTTACTGGGCTAAGTATGAAAACTATAATACGGTTTTAAGTGCAATACATCTTTACATGTTCATTACAAGTATATGGTAATAACTAAACCAATCTATTTTTGCTTATTAGGAATGTAATGTATTCCAATATCTGAAAACTAAGTTTTTACCCACCCCTGCCTTTCTGCATTTTAAAATCCCAACTGGTTTCACAAATTTCAAATGAAGTCACATAGCAAATACAGCTAAACTCAGAAGAGTATTCTCTTTTTGTTTAGGTCTTCAGGCACTGAATAAAACCAGCACATAAGAAACTATTTCAGTGTCTTCACTTGCTCTGACATTTATCAAAAAACCTGCTTGCTAACTAAAGCTTGTTGTGCTCTATTAGGTATAGATCTAAATTATTAATTACATAATTAGTAATAATTATGTAATTCTTTAAAGCTATTTGAATTGCAGAAGGATCTGAAGCTCCCAAGAACCCTGATGCCAGCTACAAGCTAGGTGGCAAGAAGCAGCTCCACTTTCCTGCTAATTGCTAAAAGCAGCTGAACAGCAGCAAATGCAGCTTCCACACTGAAAAAAAAGAGGAAACAGATACAAAAGGCAAAAAAAGTTTTGGTTTTTTTTTTTTTAAAGAATGTTCAATATGTTTCTCTTGGAAAAAGTATTTGGTATGACAATCAGTGCCACATTAGAACAGCAGCAATGTCAGCTAAGTACTGCATCATTTTAAAGTTATTGGTTTTCTTTTTGGTAACTACTTATTTCAGGTTAAACAATATTTCCACAAAACTATTAAAAACTGCTGGTGTTTAAATCGTATGGCCCAGGTTAATAAAAATATACTGTAAATCACCTGAAGGAACATAAAAGCCAAGACTTAAAAAGCAATAGCCAACTTATAAGTAAGGAATAATATGGAGTTATCACAACTTTTCTTTAAAGTAAAATGTTTTTCATATGAATTCAAAATAAGATTAATCTTTTTAAATAAATGCCGTTTCTATATTCAGCTGTTTTCCAGACTTTGAACACATTTTATCTGTCCTGAGAAGACTGATTTACACATTGGAAACAAGTCCAAGTCTCAGCTATTTTGCACTTTGGAATTTTTAGTATCCCTTTCAAGGGAGCAAAGAAATTATCTAGTTTATAGTACTATTCCCCTGTACTCAGCTTCTGAAAGGCAGGAGAACTGAAACTCATGCTCCATCACCTGCAATGGAAGATTAGGTGGAAAACCCAGTCACCTACAGTACAGGAAACAAGCAGTTGTTACCATAGTGTCAAAAAATAAAATAATATCACACTGCAACTCAACACATAACTGATTTTAGTCTGGTCTGATGTATTTTACTTTTTCCCCTGCTGATCAATGAAGTTGCAAGATTGAAGTTACACACCTCTGAATCCAAAAAGCAGCTATCAAAATTCTTTCTAGTGTGTTAAAGAAAATGTATTTTGAATTAAGAAATTTAAAGTGCTGAAGCTACTAAATGGCAGAACCAGGCCTCAGCCCTTGTATAGCCCTAATCCAAGGCTGGTTTAAAACCCAGTCAAGTTAATCAGTGGGAGAATAGAAAAACAATAGATGATCAATTTGTGTACACAGGTGATCTCAGAAACGCAGATGTCTTTAGAAAAATTAATATAGATGAATAGGAATTGCTTGTTCAAAGACTAAGTGTGCTTGAAGGATTGTGTGAGTTAAAGCTAGCAGAAAGAAGATCATGATCCGAGGAGGACCTTGGAACAGAGGCAGACACTGGAACCAAATAGATGAATCAACTGGGACAGGGTCAGATGATGGATTCACAGAATTGACAAGACCAAAGAAAACTTCTGAAAACTTTGGATATTGTGATAGAAAGATTAGAAATTACTAGATTAATAGGATATGGAAAACTTAGAATAATTAAAATTCTCATTGTGTGTACAAAAAGGAGTTTCACAGTGTGAGTTCCTTGCCTCATTTGCAAAGTCACAGTATGACTTTGCAAATTAGGCTCAGTCCTGAGGCCCTTTGTACTGATAAGGTGGACCTGGGATGCTCTGTGTGCTGATAAGAAGACACTGGTATGCGAACATCTGTGCCTTGAGATAGGAAAACTGGATCTGTCCTGTTTTATGGTTTGGAAGAAACTCAAGGCACCACCAAGTCTGTGGGAAGAGTGAAGGTGAAAAGTTCAGAAGTTCAGAGCGAGGGAGACTACTAAGCCTTCATCCTAAACGACACCCCCCCCCCCCTCCCCCATGACCACCACCAGGAGACCAGGAGACAGTGCGCAAGCGCAAATGGGAGGAAACTTATGTTAATGACTTCGGTAGACTAATTATCCTAACCCAACCTATTCTCAGGCATCTATTGAATATGTATGAATGTATACTTTAAATCACATGTGCACAAAGAAGTCCGGGCAGCAGGTGCTTTTGGAATTATCCACCCTGATGCCTGCCGGTGAATTAAACATACCTGCTTTATAACCTATCCTGAGTTATAGAGTTTAATTTCGCACGTCAATTGACTAATGATTTTATAAGTGTATATAAGCTGTGCTGTATCCCTTTGTTCTCTGCCGCTCACTGATGTGGTGGCCCAACTGCTGTCACAGTTTAATCCCAGCTGGCAACTAAGCATCACAAAACCACTTGCTCACTGGTCAGGTGGGGTGAGAAGCGGAAGAGGCCTTAGCTCTGTATAAGCACTGCTCAGCAGTAACTAGAACATCCCTGTATTGTCAGCACTGTTGCCAGCACAAATCCAAAACAGCCCTATACTAGCTGCTAAGAAGAAATTTAAAACTATCCCAGCCAAAACCAGCCTAACTACATACAATCAAAACCAAGGCGTATTTCCTGTCATAAACTACAGTTTCTTTCTTTTGTGGTAGCAGCAAATGCAGCTTTTAAACTTTCCTTTCCAAAGAGTAATGTGGAGTTCCTTTAAATTTAGTGAGTTGCCTTTTATAGGGGTAATGCTCAGAAAATCTTGTTTTCCATAGCAGCTTTGTCAGATTAGTGAAAATAAAACTTAAGAAGCAGGGATGCTACAGGAAATCTCACCTCAAATCTTGGTAAACTTAAAAATTATGCGTTTAGTTTCTAGCTATAAGAACACAATGAGGTCTGCTTGTAGAAATAAGTTTGTGGACTAGATGTCCTATTTGTCTAAGTCAACCTACCTATTCCTTTAAAGATGCATAAATGTAACTAAACATAATAGAGCTTATATGGCTAGTGTCTAGAGAATGGTTGCTTGCTTTTAGTAATTCAGAGCTGCTTTATAACTGCAAGTTGAGAAATCCAGATGAGACTGGCTTCAAAGCAACTGATGTGGAAGCTGCCTTGTGAATGCTTCAGTTCCTCTAAACTGTTTTATAAAGTTGTCAGAAGGGAAAACAATGAGCTCTGCTGTAATACAGAATTAAAGAACATAAGATGTTAAACTATCCAACATTTGAGGAATTACATACTCCCTTGAAAGGTTTTTCAATTAGATAATGCTTTTTCTGTAGTAATCAACAGTTCTTGAAATTGAAGTGTTGTGCTTTATAACTCTTAAATTTACTTTAAATCACTTTTGTAAATAGTTTTGTGGTGAGTTGTTCTGAACCTTGTGTAAGGTGTTTATATCGGTGCCTTTGAAAGCTAGGTAAGTATGGTAATCATAATCAAATTCATAGGGTTCTACTTTAAAACATGAGTCACAGTGTTAGGTGCTCTATTTTAACTGATAACCTCCCACAGAAGTACCAGTGAAGTTTGTTTCCATATATGACAGTAAAGCCTTAAGCTCTGATGCAGTTCTTAAATTTGTAACTAAAGAGGCTTTAAACTATATCAGTTGTCTTAAATAGATACTAGATTTTATTATAGCAGTGAGTAAAATGGAAAGAATATGCCCTATTCTTTCTCTAGAGAGGGAAGATACTCTTTCAGGAAAGTAAACGTGCATACCTGAGAACTTTCATAGATAAGATATGAATTTGACAGTGACCTAAAGTGAAGAGTATAGACTAAATGGGGGGGGGGGGGAGGAATTCTCTGTTCTAGGAATTCTGTGCAGCATGTTTTCTGGATGGAACAGGGTGGCCTATGGCTTATATCTGTTCTTGAATATTTGTTCTCTTGAAGGTAAGACTTCTGTCTTCAAATGTAAGAGACTTGTAGAACTACTTTAATCAGATGATTGAAGTACATATTTGCTTTTTCTTTAGATACTTCTGGGGGTGGGGGGCAGAAAGTGAGATCTATTAGGATAGAGTGACCTAGGCTGTGCTCTTATAGTACAATAATGCAATGTTAAACTAATACTAACTTCTGCTTCCATTTATTACTTGTCTGTGTACAGATACAGTGAAGTGACTGGTCAGTGGAAGATTGCTTTGGTTCCACCGATATCACTGGAGTTGGTAACTATAGCAGACTGAAGTTTAATTTCACAAATACTAAATAGTATCTAAATGAAAGCATGTTTTAGACTAAACAGCTGCTAAAGTAATAAGCTATCAGTGAACTAGTGTTGTAGGCTCTCTGATCAGGTTAGAGCCACAGACCAATTGTATTGTATAGCAAATGATCATCCTGAAGACGTTTAGTATGGTGTCGCGACGGAGGGAAGACACAGTCACTCAATATGAGTGATCAGCAGACTTCGTTTATTGAACCTTACAGTCACCTTTTATGATTTTTATGACTTCCATAACACTATGTAAGCAAAAGAGGCTTAAGATGGGTTTTCTGAATACTAACAATTTATTTTAGACTGTCTAAACTCAGGGCTTGAAAGATTTCACTCTGCCAGACGTAGAAACACTGTTGCTCTCCAGTTGTGATATCCCTTTTCCCAAGTTGTCACATGCACATCTCGCTCAAGCAACAGTATTGTTTAAGTTTCTCTCTGCTACATAAAAGCATATTGCACTTGTAGATATAAAAGACAGCACCCTTACTTAGATTATTACCTTATTACCTCATAACTCTTAGTATACCTTGTATCTCTGATTTCATCACTTCAAAAATTCACCAGAAGCAGATAAAACCACAGCCTCAGACTAAACTACACCTTAACTGCTGATTCAAATAAAGGCATTCTCTTCAGATATGCCTAATGCTTACAAATAATTTTGGCTGGTTTTGATCAAAAAACTATTATTACAATAATGATCAAAAATAATAATCCCGTTTGCAAAATGCCTTTAAGCCAGCCTCCTAGTCCCAACCAATTTCCACATTCAGAATACAGCATAAATATAGAATACAGAATAAATTATCTCCATCAAGGCAAAAAGGCTTCTCTTTAAGCTCAGAGATGTTTGCTAGTTCAAAGCAGAAACCCATTTCTTGTAGGGGACATCTGAAGCACTTTTTTTGGTGGGTTTGTAATCAATTCCGTATTTTTCCTTGAGAAGCTTAAGCTGTTCCTCTTGTTTCAGGAGTGTTTCCAACTCTGATTTGTCGAATAGGTCAGTATTTCCAAAAAAGATCATACATTTCCTCCGCTGTGATTTTATACGGCAGGTTCCGAATATAGAGGATCCGATTGACCTCTTGGGGGCAGCCAGATGTTAGCTCGCTTGGCCGCTTGCATCGCCATGGCGCCGATCGGAGGGGGGGGGGGGAGGGGCCTTGGAGAAAAACCGCGGCCGGGAAGAGGCCTGCCGGGCCGCGCGCCGCCGCTCGCCGCTGCCGCGGGGGTCACGGACGCTATCCCATACGCTAATAACCCGGGTAATTCCTTTTTACAATCTGTGTCCTGAATGCTCCGCTTTTCTAAAAAGCATATGAGCGAATCGTACGTCGCTTGTCTCTCCATACCTTCGTCAGCGCTGTTGCAGCCTTTGCGAGACTTCGGCGACGCGTGGCCGGCGGGACCCTCTGTAGGTGCTCCCGGGCGCGGGGACTGTGCCCTTCCGCCTCCTGCGCTGCTTTCAGGACCGGTACCCGAATCTCCGTCGAACCGTGGCTCGCAGGTTCAGCCCTCTCTAGGGTCCCTGTTCGGGCGCCATTTGTCGCGACGGAGGGAAGACACAGTCGCTCAATATGAGTGATCAGCAGACTTGTTTATTGAACCTTACAGTCACCTTTTATGCCTTCTTATAATTAGCTCATACATATTACAAAAGTTAAGCTCATTATTGGTTAGTTGCCTAAATACCAAGCCCGCCCCTAGTTTCTCTTCTGTAGTTTTCTGTTCCCACCTGCAACATTCTTTTCCCACCGCGATCTTCCTGTTATTGTGTAACAAGGACAGCCAAAGACAGTGTATTTTTGCTTTACTTCAGATAAGCTGAGAGCGATGTGCATTTTTGTCCAGCCAGCTGGACTATGTCTATGTGAACTTTTTCAGCTAGCCAGTTATCCATAAGTAGTATGGTGGCTGATTCAAGGCAGTATTTCAGTCAGCTGACCTTTCATCTTTAAAACTTGACACTTTTCTATTCATGTGTCTGTGTAGCAATAGTGACAGTTTTATTCTATTGAAGTTCCTTTGTAAAAAGAGTACTCATCAAATGTGCAGTTCACTATATATATATATTTTTCACTATAATTTGCAGATATTCCTATAGTATATGTATTGAAGCTTTTGTAATGATTCAGTTATTTAACTGTTTGCACATAACTCTTCTAAAACTAGTCACAATAAAGGTGCATGCTTATCCCATTTTTTTTCCTAACTTTCTCAACAGAAAATTAGTTACTTAACTGTAAGAGTAGCCTCAAGTATATTACCCATCTCCTTCAAAACAAACTAAACATTCAGTCCTTGACTCTCTTCTCTAAAGGCTCTTGTTTATTAATTGAGCTTTTTTTGCTTGGTAAAATACTTTTGCAAAGTCTAGGGAACACTACACTGGTTTTGCCCCTTAAATCTATGCTTGGTGGTCCATCAATGCATTTCAGTTTTGTAACTGTCAAGTAACTAATTAATTTCCTGCTTAGACACATGTTGTAATATTTTTAATGTTACAGTATTGTTGTATCAGCAATATTGATTATGGAATGCTCTGTAGTTTGTTGGGTTTTTTTAATTTGATGCCATTCTTTTGGTTTTTTTAGTTTCAGGTGGACTTGTACAGTCATGTGGTCATATCATCCCAGAGTCTCCTGTATTGGCCCTTGGTTCCAATTTCACAGCATTATGCATTTTGAATGAGAGCTGTTTTGACTTTGGCAATATATATGCTAATCAGGTTATCTAGAAAATTAAAAATAGAGTGGTACCTAAAGAACAGTATCATGAAATAAACAGAATGGTTTCCATTGTGACATTTAATTACACTTCTTTACTTGCTACTCCTCTGACCTGCAGTATTTTAGCAGATGGACAGATTGAGCAGAACATTTATGGAATTACAGTTACATTAGGCTGTAAGTACTGTTTTTCTTGTCTTTTATTCTGATCCTAAGAAAATTGCTTCTGAGAAACAGGCAAGAGAATGTGAACAATGGAAAGTGTACATGAGAGACTTCTATTTCATCAACTCCTACATAACTGTATAAAACCACTGTCCAATCATATGCCATCAAAGCTGGTAAATATGCACAGAATAAGGTTTTTAAAAAAATACTCTAGAGGATTTCATAAATAGAAAAATGTTGAAGCAGGAAGATTTAAATTTCAGAAAGATGGTGTGAATTTAACTGGCATAGGTCCTAGGAAACAAATTAACTTCTTACTACTTGCTGCTGTTTCAGTGTTCAAGGAAATACAATAAGGTCGTGTCCTGCTTAATGCTTTCTTCATTAATGGACTGAGAAATATTTAATCAATCTGTACAACCAAATCAGTCCTGAACTGCCTTAAGGATGGAACACACTATTTGGATTGCTTTACTCTTATGTGGAAGAAAATACTTAGTTATAAACCTTCCTTATTTAAGCACAATAGCACTTGCATAGTTCTGACCAAGTGCACTTTGAGACAAGACCAAGGTCCTCAGAAATAGAAATAACTTCATATACTACTGCTTAATTAGTTGGTGGACAGTTTATAAAATGATGGATAAGTGTTCATGTGTCTTATTCCTGAGTGTGAATGGCTGATGCATTATGTTACCTCCTAGTGTTGTCAAAAAGGTATTGCAATTGTTACATGGTCTGTATACAAAAGGCAGTCTTGAGTTCATAATTTAATGTGGTTTTAGCATGAGTTAAAAATGCTTTCACAGAAAAAACAATTTCTTCAATTTCTGGGGAGTAAACTTATTACTAGAAAAGATGGGACAGACAAAATACAAGGAAAGGTGAGGACAGATACAATATCCTAAGATGATAAAATGAATGACAGTACAGATAATATTCTGCAGTTGTAATTCACATATGAATCTTGATATGCATTTGTATTAAAGCTACTATGTCTTCATTCCATCAATTTAAGAAAAATTCTGTAGAGAATGAGAACATCAGCTTTGGTAATACAGCTATTCAGTAACAAACCTTATGAACATGCTTATAGTTAGTTCTATTTAAAATAGCATTTTCTGCTTGAAAAGAAATAAAATTCAAGTACACTACACTCTTGTAAATAGCAATTTCCTAAAAAGCTAGAAATAAAAGTAGTGTTATCTTTGTATGCTATGACTTGAATTCAAGAAGAAAAAAAATAATAATAATTCAGCTGTGCTCTGAAAAATGTTCTTATGTGCTACTAAAGTACACTGATAAAGATCCTTTATCTTTCCTGTAGGTGTTTGTAAGTAAAGCACCCCTCTTCCTTAGCTGGGGGGTGGGGGGTTAGAGCTCAGGTTATTGGCAAAGCCAGTATATGCCAATGCAGCTATACTGCTTGCTAGCATTTTTTTCCTGTGTGAATTAAAATAGATTTAGATGAGAAAGTTGATATCTCTTTCTGCCTCAATGAGAAATCTTCTGTGTGGTTTTTTACTGTCAGGTGCTTGTTCCTTATACTGCCTACTGTTTCTTAGAGCAGCTGTTTAAGCTTTGTGACTTCTATTGCTGGATGGTCTCTAGTACTTCTTACCCCCTTGTTTAGAAATTTGTATGACTAAATACTTCTGATGTTCACTGAAATCACTCTAATGGGACACTTAGCATGATTATTACTGGATTGAAAGGTGTATATAGGTTAATTATTGCTAACTTTTTCTGTACAGTGCCCCCAGAGAAGCCCAAGAACTTAAGTTGCATTGTGCATCAGGTGTCAAAACTTGCATATCCTATGACTTGTACCTGGAACCCTGGAAGGCATGTGTTCCTGGACACTCAATTTAGGCTGAAATACAGATGGTAAGTAGCTCTTGATAGAATATCTAAATACTGTTGAAGAATGCTTTGTAGGCTAAACAAAACTTCCTTGGAATTCCTTGATACTTTGGACAAATTATTAACTTAAATTCAGTTTTTTGAGTCATTGTTGTCTATTTTTGGGGGAAGGGAAGAGTTAAAGAAATTCACCTTTAAAGTAACTTAAGTTAGACTTTAAACTTTGCACATTTTTTTGGAGTAACAGCTATGTCCTATTTTTCCATTCTTCAAATGTGATCAGTGTGGCTTGAGCACAGTATGCATAATCATTAGGTGACTGGGCCCAAATCATGTATATTATGTTTTTTGTGGTGACAATCATATTCTAAACAAGTGAAGAAACCAACATATAGCGACTGGATTTTGTAGAGGTATTCTCTATTTGTCCCTAAGAATTCAGAATGGTTTGCTCATGATTAATCCTAACATGAAAGCTTCAGCAAAAGTCTTTATAAAAAGTAAATTAACTATTTTTTCAAACTCTTCAAATGGTCTCCTGTAGTTTAAAATGGAGTGGACAGAATTCCTGCTCCTCTTTGGAAAAAGGAATAGCTGCCTGCAGCTTTCAGTCTTCCCTGTTTCTCTGAAGTGTTTTGGTAATGAGTGTAGTAAAAGTATGGATAATGATATGGAAATCTCCTGATGATACTAGTACTGTCTGCTGCTAGTGCAGCAGAAGATGGTGAACAAAAATAATGATGTGTAATAGTTTTAACACTGTACTCTTGAAGGGTATGCAGATAAAACTGGCTATCTCCTTCTAATGCATGAGTATGCTTATAGTTACTAGACATATTGCTTATGATTAAATGTAACAATTCTTGATCTTTATTTTTTTAAGCTAAGTTGGGGTTTTATGTATTGCAATACTTTGGGTTATACTTTCAAAATATATGACAAGACATTTGATTCTAGTTTCTATTGTAATGCAACCTTGTATTTATGGCTGAACAATCTATTCTAATTTCTTTGCCTTTTCTTCCTGCTCACCCCTGCTTACAAAGATAAGGGAAGAGGGGGAAACATGAACTGTAAACTGATTGATCACTCTGATCTACTTAAAATGATTCTTTAAAGGAAACCAAACTTAATGCTTTTTACTGTGCTTCTCCTTTTTCTTGGGTTTTTTTTTTTTAATTCAGGCCAAGAGACAACTTTCCTGACTGCATACCAAAAGATGTAAATAATTCTTGTACCATTTCTGATGTTCAGTTCTTTGTTAATCTGGAAGCCTGGGTAGAAGCAGCAAATGCTCTCAGGAAGGCTGAATCTGATCCCGTTGTTTTTGATCCCATTGAGATTGGTAACTATATGCCTCTTAAACTTTGATAGTATGTACAACTGTGGCTTCTGTGCATATTGCTGACTTGGCATATTAATGTTTCTTCAGTATAAAAATTTACACTGCCAAAATATTGTTGACTAGACCTTCAACTGTGCTGGACAAAGGTAGGGAAGGTGAGAGATTTGATCACCATTCAGGTAGCAAGTTATTGTTAAGTAATCTGTTTTAGAAACTGACATGAAGTAGTTTGAGAGGTCTTAATGATAGTGTTACAGTACAGTGTATCAACAGCTGGAGGCATGATAAATTAATAAATTTGCAGAGTTGACTCTAACTTATTTTATAGTTAAACCTCTGTCTCCATACAACTTATCAGTCAACTCTGGAATACTGCCTACTGTTCTGAAGCTTTCCTGGGAGAACCAGATTTCAGCAGCTGTGATGAAACTGAAATTCAATATTCGCTATAGGATTGTTAGTGAAACAAATTGGATTAAGGTAATTGTCCTGGTGGTTAACTTTCTTTTCAGTAGCTGATACAATGCTGTGTTTTGGATTTGGTGTGAGAGTAATGATGATAACACACTGATGTTTTTGGTTGTTGCTAGGTAATATTTATACTAAGTCAAGGACTCCAGTTTCTTGGGCTTTGCCAGCCAGAGAGCTAGAGGGGCACAAGAAATTGGGATGGGACACTGCCAGGACAGCTGACCTGAATGAGCTAAAGAGATATTCCATAGAATAGAATGACATGCTCGGTATATAAACTGGGGGGTGTTGGTTGGGCCCTACTGATCACTGCTAGGGGACTAGCTGGGTCAGTTGATGGTGAGGAATTGTTGTGCATCACTTGAGGGTTTTTTCTCCCTTCCCTTTGGATTTTATTCCTCTCTCCTCTTTATTATAGTTATTGTTCCTCTTATCATAATATTTGATTTATTCCAACTATTAAATTGTTCTTACCTCAACCCTTGACTTCTACCTCTTTCCCAATTCTCCTCCCTGTCCTGCCAGGGGAGGGGGGGAGTGAGCGAGTGGCACTTAGTTGCCAGCTAGGGTTAAACCATGTCAGTCCTTTTTGGCACCCAATGTGGGGCACAAAGGGTTGACATAATGACAGATCTGACTAGAGTGTGTTTGAAGGAAATTGTTATAAGTACTCATTGCATTGCTTTGATAAATACTGGCCACAATGTTGGTTTCTTTGCTCTCAGAGTTGCTGCCCATGACCATGGGATTGCATTGTGTACTTGACTTGCAGTATGTGTTCCCTGTGGTGCCGTTTACTGTCCTTGGGGCCTAGGCTAAAGTTATGATTGTGTTGTACTATAGTGCTGGCTTCTGATATGATAGACTTGCTGGTTGTGAAATTAATCTGGTCTGTGTACTCAGCATTGCTGTCATCTCTGTACTTTGGGAGCCCTCTAATGGGAACTATTAACAATTATACCTTTTGCCTTTTCTCCTCGGAGAGCCAACCTATGGAGGAGACATCCTCCCACATCTTCCCCTTCCCGGCCAGGTTAATTACAGTAGCGTTTGACAGTTTTGAAAATTTTGAATATCCTTGGGATGTTGAAACCAGCACGATCCTACTTCTAGGAATGCTGAATGTGTTCCAGGTCTTGTTTAAGGTTAAACAACTATTTAAGAATGCCACCCAGAGATCTGTCCTGAAGTTGGATAGTTATGAGAGGCAGGGGGTGTGGGATAGCATGGGCAAGTACTTAGGACAGTGTGCACCTCCAGTGTTTTGGAATTTCACCCCTAAACAAGTGCAGAAGCTGGAAAAACTAGTAAAATATTTGGGAAAAGTAGGCTGTCACCCTGCCAATTCCAGAGAAGCAAAAATCACTGCAGCATGCTGGGGCCTAGCCCATGCCTACCGAGCCCTGTTCAACACTATTCAGTATCCTCAAGGGGAAGAGAAGGTCTCTGAATCTGATGGCAAAACGAGAGGCACTGCAGCTACTCCAACCCCTGTGACAGACAGTGCAGCTGAACCAGAGGACCAACTTCCTCCTCAGGGGCAGGACTCCTCAGACTCTTCCCCTGCTCCAGTGTGGGGTCCCTCCCATGGGAGACAGTCCTCGGTAAACTTCTCCAATGTGAGTCCTTCCCCCAGGATGCAGTCCTTCAGGAAGGGACTGCTCCAGCGTGGGTCCCCCATGGTGTCACAAGTCCTGCCAGCAAACATGCTCCAGTATGGGCTCATCTTTCCACAGGTCTGCAGGTCTTTCCAGGAGACTACTTCAGCATGGGGTCCTCCATGGGCTGCAGGTGGATATCTGCTCCACCATGGACCTCCATGGGCTGCAGGGGGACAGCCTGCCTCACCATGATCTTCACAATGGGCTGCAAGAGAATCTCTGCTCTGGTGCCTGCAGCACCTCCTTCCCTGACCTTGGTGTCTGCAGAGTTATTTTTCTTGTGTGTTCTCACTCTTCTCTCTGGCTGCAGTTGCTGTTGCACAGCAAGTTTTCCCCCTTCTTAAATATGTTATCACAGAAGTGCTACCACTGTCACCGATTGGCTCTGCTTTGGCCAGCAGCAGATCCCTGGTGGAGCCAGCTGGCTTTGTCAGACATAGGGGAAGCTTTTGGCATCTTCTCACAGTAGCCACCCCTGCTACCACAACCTTGCTGTGCAAGCCCAGTACACTCATGAACACATACATTGCTTGAAATGTACTGTGGCATTAAAGTAACTACAACTGTGTTATGAATTTAATATACTTTACAGCTCATTAAAGTCATTACTGTAGTTGTCACTAGTGAGGCTCTCCTGCAAGTTTGTCTTTACAGAGCCTGTGTGTTCTGCCACAGAGTTGTGCCAAAATCATTAGTTGGGTATGTTTAGTATTTTCTGTTACTGGTTTGTTTGGTTGTTTTGTTTTACAGCATTTCATGACTTGGCAACTGTAAACTCATACAAAGTAAAGTTGCACAACTACTGAGCAGTAATTATTGGAACACTGACATTAAAATCACACCCATGCATTTGTTACAGTATGAAAACTATTCTCAAATAGTGGATTTCTTAGTTTTCCATTAACTGAAATAAAACTATATGCAATATGTATATAACAACCTAGACCTATGCATTTGGCCTTTTAATTAGACAAACTAGGTTGTTTAACAAGTCGTATACTGCAATATGCTCATATAGGATCCAAACTATGATTTCCAAATAAAAGCACCTTTCTTTCATGTATAACTTATTTTTCTGTGGTCTATTTTCCTTTTCTTATTGATCTGAATATTTCACTTAGACTGAACTAGAACTAATTTAAGATCTTGAATAGATTCCTTGAGAGGTGCTAACTGGTATCTTCTTGAATCTGAACCTCTTGGTGTTAGAATACCCTGTATTAGTGTCTTGCTGCTTGCTAAAGGTAAAATGACCTAATTTCAGTGTGCAGTAAGCTCTTGGGGAATACCAGTCCTGTTAACTGTGATATGCTACAAATGTAAATACAGTCTGTTTTCTGCTGGTAGAACAGCATTGTAATAAATTGTTGTAGCTACAATTCCTAATAAGATAGCCACTCTTTTTCTGCATTGCTTGCTAATCAGTTAGTGTGGGGGTTTTTTTGGTATTGTAGCAATAAATTGACAGTGAAATAATTTCCTGTTTTGAGTTTACTTACAAACAACTTCAGAGATGTGGTCACCTCTTACTAATGCCTAGATGCACTTGCAAAGTTATAGGCTAGTGGGATAATTTAAGTTGGAAAGGACCTCAGGAGGTCTCTAGTTACCTAATCCTTTTTCTACTAAGTGTTGGGCTCAGACAAGGACATCAGGTTGCAATATTGGCAAAACCTGTTCCAAAATTTTATTCTATCTTTTTTTTATTCTACAGTTGCCTATTGCAAAGATCAAATGAAACAAGCAGACACTGGACACTTAGGTTACTTATACCATTGTTATTGCACTCAATCAAATTACAAAATTGACTTTTCAATGCTTTACTTTGTCTAAAACTATATTAGATCCATATCCCAGAAGATTCCACACCTACTTGCCTTCTCTGTTGCAGAATGGATGAAAGAGAACGGCCACGGTTCCATAGAAGGACTGTGTGATACAGCTTTTGACATAAGTCTGGAGTGAACCAAGCTAGGCCGCAGCGAGAAATTACCAGACTTGCTAGAAATGGAAAATTACCAGGCCTGCAATAAGGGAAGAGAGATAAGGTCATGCTGACCTTGTGCCTAATGTTGTAAATAACTTTGAGGAATTCGCGTAGACAAGAGAGGAAAAAAAAAATATATGTAGTTAGCTATCCGCAGAAACCGCAAATAGGAGGACGTATGAAAGTGTAACCCTTTAGAGCTTAGCCAATCAGCAGATGATTTGTAGGCATAATTAACTGGAACTGTATATAAGACATAATCGCGCTGTAATAAATCAAAGCTTGCTTTATCACTCACATTGAGTCGGCTGCTTGCTTCCCCTCGCTCGTCACTTCTCCATTCAAAAAAGTTGGTGTTTTTCTCAATAACAAACTGCAGAGATACAGGTGTATTTACCACTACTATGTTCAGTAAGGTATACTTCTATATTTCTATGTGGTTTTAGCCAAGTGTTATATACTGTAAATATCAAGTGAAGTTTCAATGGCATTCTTAAAAGCAAAGGTGCAAATGTACAATCATGATGTTGAACAGTAATGCAAGTGTTCTGGCAATGTTTAAATCTTTTGTCAATTGTTTCCTAATAAGGATTAGGTAGTAAAACATCTACTTTGTACCTCTAAATAATGACTGTAGCTGAGTGTCTTTATATATAGCAGAACAGGCTTGTTGTGTAGCCGTGTGTATCACAATGATATGCATCGTGATTTCTGGGGATTGTAAATATAGTAAGTCACTCTTAAAGGGATTTGACTTTAAAAAGCTTGTTTGGTTTCTTCCTAAAACATTAGCAGCAGCAGCACTGGGAATCACTTGCTGACTTCTGACTTTAAAGAGAATTAAATGATATTGGTAATTTATGTCTTGTTTTTCTAATGAAGAGCAAAACTACTTTAGCTTGGTCCTGTTTCCATTTAATTTCTATTTTTATGGACTGCGGGATTGACTTTGTTTCTGGTCTTTAGTGATCCTACCCAATATGGAGCCAATGAATGGACCTTCTGGTTGTATGCTTGATACCTAGTAGGGAACCTATTCTTCCCACAGATTACTGTAAATATTTTGTGATATCTGTTTAGCTTCTAAGTCATTCTGATTGCAGTTGGTGGGTGTTTGTGTGTGTGTGTGGTTGGTTTTGTGTGGGTTTTTTTGTTTTGGGAGGTGGGGGAATGTTTTGTTTTTGGGGGTTGTTTTTTAATGTACTTTAGCATTTCCTGCTTGCACTCTTCCTGGTCTGATTTCTGTAATATCCTATCTGTTCCTTAGTGATTTCCAAGGCGCCCTCTTCTTAAACAGTCTATATAGTTCAGCATTTCAGTGCATCTGTCTCCTAAACAGAGTTAAACCAATACAGGTTTCATTGTCCAAACACTATTTTGTGCTCAGAGCTTAACTGCACTGATTAAGAAGAAGTCCTTCCTTATTTATCTTAATTTAATTACCAGTAATGAGTTTTGATTGAGTTTACATGTCATTATATTTATGTCAGATAAATAAGAGAAACTGTAGTATATAGCCTACTTGTTTAAACAAAATGGAATTTGTGTACAAAATGGCGTTGTTTCAGCTCTCTTCAAAATTTATTTTCTCTGGGGGAGGTACTGTAAAAAGATTCTTTCAATATTCCAATCGCTTCTTTTCTACTCCTTATTACAGTATGGTTTTGGTTTGGTTTTGGGTGTGGTTTTTTTCTTTTCTGTGGTTACTGTCTCAACTTGAACAAGGATTTCAGGACTGCCTGCTTATTAGACTGCATTGCTGTTCTACTGCTGTGGTGACTGGCTCTGCAAAAATGCTGCTATTAGTGATTAAGTATCCATGTCTTATTATAGCCTCAGAACAAAGGTGTTACAGTAGAAAATGAATGTGAAGCAGGTTGTGTTGCAATCATGATTTTATATTAGGCAAGTTCTATAATTGGTTCTGTTTCACATGAATCAAAGTGGTGTACTCCAGTGAGATTGTTAAGAAAGAGCACTCTGCCTCAGTTCCCAGATCTCCTTCCCTCCTGATGTAAAGCATAAGAGACAAGATGCACCCTTTAGATCTGATATTACTTTTTGGAGGTAAAACAGTCAAAACTTGTAATATTACAAATGCAATAAAAGAACTCCTAGAGAAAATAGTCTAGCAAGATTATAAATGTAAATGCGTTTTAAGATAATCTCTCTTTCTATTATGGCTAAAGATCTTGCAAAGGATTGGACACTTTTGCTTTATATACTGTAATAGATTGATTCATTCTACTTAGAAATGAAATTTGTAGTGGAAATATCACTTGAATTTTTTGCAGTACTGGCACCAGAATGTACTGTATTTTTTTACAAAAGTACTGCAGTTCTGTTACCCTTCTTGGAATAAAGGATATAGGAGGCTTGGGGAATTCTGAGAGGAGAAGCCTGTCTCCCTGTTAACTTTTCTGCACTTTCCTTTTTTAGGTGACCTGATATTGAGGGTTGGGCAGAGTGTTGTAGCTACGGGCTATAGCAAGGTTTGCAGTATACAGAAGTGCAGGGCTGGCCTCTGGACATACACTGCCCAGTGTAGGTTTGGTTGTGCCTCACTTAGCACTGTTGTGTTCAGCCTGTTATTGCAGATGCACAGCATGGTGTGTGGGAAAATCACCTTGAGGGGGGGAAATTAGAGAAAAATTGGGTCCTAATAGAAGCGTAGTATTACAGAAAGCTTTTTAGGGTAAAATACAGCTATCACCTTTAGGATGGTTGGCATGCACAGAATCTACATCACCACAGTTCCCTAAAACACACAACCTGCTGTCTTAGAGGAGCAGTGGAGGATGGAGCGGAGTGGACACTGTGGCCAGGCTCTTCTGTACTCCCTGCAGGATTGGGGAACGTGATGGTACCATACAGCCATTACAGCATAGTGGCTGTAAAATATATGAGAAGATGTCCGTTGCTGGGCCAACAACTGTGGTGAAGATTCAAGCAGGAGCCTCATTATCTGCAAGAGAAGGTCGGGAACTCAGCCCTCTCAGCACTTCAAGAAGGGACAGTTAGTACAGATGTAGATGAGCTCAACAAGAATGTAAATTAGCAGTCTTCTGAGGAGGACGTGCTAACTGCTAAAAGAAAACAAACTGCTGAAGAGATAAGACTCAAGGATACTAGGGTAAAATAATTGTGGTAGTGGGAGATCGCGACCTCCTCCTCAAATGGCCCCCCTTAAAAGGATGAATCCCCTGCTTGGGGAGCATGCATAGTAAATTTAAAATTAACTGTATCTTTAAATGAAAGCGAGAGAACTTTGCAACAATGATAATAAAGGAATGTATGACTAGAGTCACTCAAGCTCCACCTAAGAGTAAAGAGAAGTATAAAAAGTGAATGAACGAGGGGAAAAGTGGGAAAGACACCACCGAGACTGACTCCTGGGATCGGCCGACAGGCTGAGCCTTTCTTCTCCCCCCCTTGGGATGCTTTGGGTGAGACTTAAACTAAGTGCTTCTTCAGGATACTTAGAAATATCTCTAGAGAGTTACTTTTTAGTATTTGTAGCCAGGCTGTATTGTTTGTAACTTTTCCACGCATTTTATACTTTATTTATTTGCACATGCCTTTTGCAGGCAGTCACTATCACCGGCAATCCAAAAACCTGTATATCTGTTGCACAAATAAAACTGCACTGTTAAGTAGCTGGTCTACGCATTTTCTCATTGAACGTGACCATACCCTAGAGTGTGGCTGTGCCAGTTCATGAGCACAACTGGACTGGTGGTGCAGACTGCTATTAGTGTATCCAGAACCGTGGTAGTTTAATATACATATTAAATGTGACTGGGCTGATAGTGGTAAATTGGACATCACTCAGAAATTTAAACCCAGCCGCACCTAATCGCACCTAATCTCGACCCTCGGTGAGGACAGTTGGAAGGTGGTGGTGATATGGAGAAATAGTGTGAAATGGGGACAATGGACATCGATCGTGATTGTATATGTCTGCTCAAGGAATGTGGGTATGGTGACTGGTCATGGGTGTGGTGTATGGTCACATAGTCACACAGCTTTGAGGAGACACCTACCCTTCTTCCTCTAACAAAGGGGCTATTTATAAAAAGGATGAGAAAAGGATGAGAGACATTCCAATGTTATCTAGAGGAAGGGAGTGCTAAGTCTCCTTGCTGGAGAAGATCAGATGGTCACAAGGACATGAATCACCTACAAACCTGCAAGACCACCACATTCCAGGCAAAGGACAGATAAGCTAATTAAACATATGAAGCGAGAGTAAGCGGGTTTAGGTAACGAATATGTATAGGTGTTAATTGAATATTCATTTGTTTTATTGTATAAATGTGAGATGGTTCGTCACTTTGGGCATGCACGCTTGTGGAGGAGCGATCCCCCGTGCATATGCACGCAATAAACATACCTACTTTATAACTTTCGAGTTATAGAGTCTAATTCCGCACGTCATTTTGGGGTGGGGTGGTGGGGTGTGTATTTTCTGCTGAATTACTCCATCCCCTTTAACCCAACACGCTGCTAAAGCACACATGTAATAATAGATGAAAAACAAGTGTATGGCACAACAGTCAACAGACAGCTAGGAAACTGGACTTACTCCTGCTTAGACTGAAGTCTCTTCTGCACCCAGAACCAACTGTTATTCACTGACAATTGCAGACACGGTAGATGAGCATTCACTGCAGCATTTGAAACTGGTAGCAACTATTGCTTTTCTTCATGCCAAAGCCCATTTGTAAATGAATACAGTCATGTTTGGATTTTTTTTTAATATACCAGACCTGTTCAGTGTCACATATAGCCTAACATTTTGATACAGCAATGGATTGTCTAATAACAAAGTGCTTTTATTTGGAGAGAGGGGTTAAGGAGCCTAGAGTCAAGGTTACCAGTCACCAAATAGTACTGTGCTGATGACGTACGGAATTAGACTCTATAACTCGAAAGTTATAAAGTAGGTATGTTTATTGCGCGCAGATGCACGGGGGATCGCTCCACCACAAGCGTGCATGCCCAAAGTGACAAACCATCTCACATTTATACAATAAAACAAATGAATATTCAATTAACACCTATACATATTTGTTACCTAAACCCGCTTACTCTCCCTTCGTATGTTAATTAGCTTATCAGTCCTTTCCCTGGAATGTGGTGGTCTTGAAAGGTTTGTAGGTGATTCATGTTCTTGTGACCATCCGATCTTCTCCAGCAAGGAGACTTAGCACTCCCTCCCTCTAGACAGCATTGGAATATCTCTCATCCTTTTCTCATCCTTTTTATAAATAGCCCCTTTGTTAGAGGAAGAAGGGTAGGTGTCTCCTCAAAACTGCAGGCGTCTCCTCAAAGCTGTGTGCCTATGTGACCAGACACCGCACCCATGACTAATCACCATACCCACATTCCTTGAGCAGACATATACAATCACAGTCGGTGTCCATTGTCCCCATTTCACACTATTTCTCCATATCAATCCCCCCTTTTCTATCAAACTAAGTAAATTCTTTTACTTAAGCAGTCTTCCCAAATGATATAAAGCATCATACATAAGCGTTACCCTTTTAAACATTCTCCAAACCCACAAATATAACATAATGGTTAGTATTAAGGAAATTCCTGAACTGATCAATAAGATCACAATGGGGTGTACCATAGTGTTAAGAATTCCTGTTGCAGAAGGTGACCAGCCAAAGAGAGTATCCCACCAATTATGGTTTCCGTCGGGAAATCATTTACATATTCATTACAGTTCCGGGAATTCATTTACATATTTCATTCCTGTGCAGTGTCCTTGAGGAGTGGTCGTCTGGGGGTCTTCAGGATGAAGATCAGGAGTCTTCCTCCAGTGAACCTTTTTTACCTTCTTGTTTCTGCGCAGACTCTGTTCCTCGATAGACTAATGAGCATGACTCAAATTCCTTGTTTAGGTAGCGTTATATACACAACAGAAGCTTAGGACCAGATGGCCTTTATAAAGATAACGAATCCAAGGACCTTGTGTCTAGTACATCCGTGGTGCTGACACTAAGGGTCTTGGTGTATTCATCATGTTGACAACAAGGGTCCTTGAACACCTCCCAACTTTGGATAATTATATATAAGCACATCATTTTCTAAAAAAGTAGTATACCATTCATCACTCATTGTACGTAGCTCATTATTCAATCCCCTGTTCTAAAAACTATCATTATGCTCTCTGATCATTATGCTTCCTGATCATTCTTCGACAGCACCAAACAGAACATTGAAGTAATAAGGAGTATGTAATTGCCAATCTATTCCCAATACTGTACTCACTTGTTGTACTATTTTGGCACAAAAGTGTGAGTCTCTATTGGAAGAGATTGTTGCCGGAAGCCCAAAGCGGGGGATAATTTCATTTAATAATCCCTTCGTTACCTCTCTTGCTTTATTTGTTCAACAAGGAAAGGTTTAGGCCAACCTGAAAACATATCAGACATAACTAATAAATATTGGTACCCCCCTTTTCTTGGGAGTTCGGAAAATCAGCTTGCCACTGTTGTCCTGGATAATTTCCTCTACTAATGTTCGCTAGTTTTATTTTATTTGCTGTATTGGAATTATTGCATAAACACATTTCACATTGCTGAGTCACCTGTTTTATTACAGTATACAAGTTTCACCCTATCAATTTCTGAATTAGTCTTTTATATAAAGTATCAGCTCCCCAATGCGTTTTTTTAATAATAGGGCTGTGGTCCATATTAAATTGGATGGTACCACTATACGACCATCCCTTAAATAAGTCCACTTATTTATTTTTATTTTATCATTCATGTCCTGAATTACCTTTAAGTTTTCTTTAGAATAGTTTGTCTCCTGATCTGTACTTACAGTTTGGATTTTATCATCTGGTATTAAGGATAATTCCTCATTTCCTACCTCCTCTGTTACTTGTCTGGCCTCATGGTCGGCCAGGTGGTTTCCAATTTCCAAATCAGTGCCTCAATGGGCCATCTTATGTTCTTCCTTTTTGGATGACCCTCTTATAACAGAGGGGGCCATTCCTCACATCAAGGTCTGGCATGGCATATGTCCCCACCACTCAACGCCTACTGGGTTGCAGCCAACAGCGGAGCTCAAGATTCTTCTTGGTGGCAAACACAGAGGCCAACCCAGTCTTGCCCTTGACTATGGTAGGAGGCACCTGACCAACCTTATTCCTTGTACTTCGTTGTCAATGCAGAGTTTCATCTGCACATCCCATAACAAGTCACTGTCATGGAAAAACACACAGATTTACATTAGTAGAACTACTAGAGAGTGTATTTTATTTCAGTTTTTCTGCCAATATCCCCACAGCCTTGCTGACCAAGGGATATTGTTTTTATCTGAACTGGGCAAGCCTCCCCCTTATCATTTTTACTGTAACAGGTAAAGCATTTTTCACCTTTCCTGGAATTTATTTTCAGATACACCTGGTTAAAAATTTCTTTTACTTCAGGGAGGTCCTCTTTTCCTCTTTTCTGTTAAATTAAAGATAAGCTCAATATTTCAATTACTTGATCATTTTTAACTTTTAGTTTCATTTCCCCTTCTTTAAACGTCTAGATGTTCTAATAAATCTCATCCCAACAAAGATTTTGGTGAATTTGGCATTCTTATTTGTTTTCTTAGTTTGTACTTTAAAGGTTTCAGGATGTTTTCCTGGTGGCCAGCAGCTCCCACAACTGTAACAATTTATTTTTTTTACTGAAGTTTAATCATGCTTACCTAGTAACTCGAACCTTTATCTAGTCCTATTAGATCATCCTGAGAAATCTTTCATAACCAACTTTCAAACATCTAAATTTCCCATCAAAGATTCACCTTTATTCTCCTCAGACCCACTGCCTGCCCTAGAGGGGCCGTTACCGGTCCTGTTGTACTGCAAATGCTGCAGCAACTGGGGTGACATTGTCAGGTCCTTCTGCTCAATTGTCAGCAACAGCAACCCCCTCCCCCTTTACCAGCAGAAGGGTTCGGGGCAGGAGATGCTCTTCCTGCTCTGCAGGTTACACAAGCCTGCCTCTGCAACAGCACTTCTGTTTTAACTCTTTCTCACCCTGAATGCAAATCTGCTACTTGTTGTTTAAGTCTGTGTTCTTACATATCATGCCTTCGCAGGCAAATAGCAAACACCCTGCCATGCATCCCAGCATGATTCAGTCGCACCTTCGAGGGGGTACGGGGGTTTGTACAAACTCACCCCAATACTTTAACACTTTCACAAGGTCTTTGATGCTCCACCCTCCACCCCCTCAGGTTTTACATACATTAGTACAAGTTTTTATCTTACAACGTGTTTCATTCTGGTTGCTCCACAGAAGGAACCGCAACCTGAGCTTTTTAACACAAAAATTTCAACAAGAACATCTTTCTAGTTTAGGTCTCAGGTGTTTTTTTTCTATCCTTTTCTAGAGCCATCATCAAAGATCAGGTGATGTTAATCCCGCACTCTTTCTAGTGCTAGTACCATAGGATCCTGAGGGGATACTATTCCACAGTCCTTTTGCCACTTGGGTTTGTCCTGGAGGACGAAGAACATGTCTGCATATGATACTTCATCCCATTTTCCTTCTATTCTCAGAAACAACATTAATTGCAGGAGAGTGTTATAATCTAACGTTATTCCCTCCTGAGGCCATTTCGCATCACTCTCCAATTTATACAAAGGCCACCACTGATTACAATATTTAATCAATTTCCTTCTATTTTCGGTACCACCCTGTCCTACGATATCCCTCCAATGTTTTAATATACAACCTAAGGGCGATTTTTCACAGGGCTTACTCCTTCCATTTCCTATTTCGCAATTTTAATTACTTTGTTTTTCTCCGGCCGCCTTAGCCACCCAAGGTCGGAAATGCGGATAGAGCTCCTTACTCGTTTTGCACTCAAACGTGTGTCTCAAGCACTCTTGCACTCACACTCAGTCAAAATAATTAATCTATACACGGAAAATCAAAATATGCATCTCAATCACACCATTCACACTCTCCGGGCAACCCTCAGTCACACAAGCAATATGTTATACGGTACCGTGCACTTATGTACAACTTTTAGGAACACTGACAGTTCACAAAGTATGCATTTCAATGAACAATTGCCAAAAAACAAACAACAAACAAAAAACCAAATTTTTCCTGGTCTTAAGCAGAGTGTTAAGTTTTCCGCTATTTGCCTAGAATTACCAGAATATTATTATTTTTCAACATGTTATAAATTGAGACCACAATAGATCATAATCCAATTAAAATTTTTATTAATTACAGCAAGTAGAATACGAGCAAAGACAGCGCTGGACGGCAGGGGAGACTGCGCTTCGCCAACTGCCGTACTGAGCAGTTCAAACAGTCCCTTTTTATACTTTTTTTACTTTCCTGTTCATGAAGTAGTGGAGGTGTTGACCCTTCATTCATATGCACAAGCGGCATCCTGGACACCTGGCGGTTATCTTATCTTTCACAAGCGGCATCCTGGACACCTGGCGGTTATCTTATCTTTTGTTGCCTAATCTTTACATTGGGCTTAACATAAATCTTAATAAACAATACCCTAGTCCATAGTTTCTTACAATCCCCCCTTTTTCTTTTTATCCTATTATTGTTTATTAGACGCTGCTTTCATTCTCGGCACTGTGAACAAACCTTTTTCCACAATCCCAACATTTATCATAACACTCACAAGGTAATACCTCACAATTACAATAGGCATAGTTCTCACGTGGCATAACGCATTCGCAACAATCTTCATCCTCATTAATAGATACACTCTTATATTTTGCCCTAGACCTCGTAGTTAAAATAAGCAATTTAGCTATGTCAAACCGTTCTCTAATAAAGTGTAGCGTAATATACAAGGCCCAAATATAAGTCCCAGAATCAACATAATAAGTGGTCCTGCTAAAGCAGACAACAAAGTGGTTAGCCAAGGTGAGATATGAAACCAGTTTTCATACCATGACCTGCCCGCCTCACGATCTTTCTTACGTTGATCTAACCTTTTCCGGAGTTCAGACATGGCATCCAGGACTACTCCCGTATGATCAGCAAAAGAACAACATTCTTCATTGAGAGCTACACATAACCCTCCTTCCTTTAAGAACAATAGATCTAATCCTCTTCTATTTTGCAGCACTACTTCTGATAGAGACTTTACTGAAGTGGCTAAATTTTGGATAGATTGTTCTATTTTTGCTAAATCCTCATCTACAGCCATCTGCAAACTTTGTAATTCCTGACCTTTTACTAGGGAGGCTATGCCTGTACCTGCTCCAACTCCGCCCGCTATCAGCAGTGTAGCTAGGGTTACCACTGTAATTGGCTCTCGTTTTTGCCTATTCAGGTCTCCTTCAAAGTGGCGTAACACCTCCTCAGAGGTGTGATAGATCAGACGAGGAACAATAATCACCTGTACGCAAAACTGAGATTGATTAAACACGTTTAGGGATAGGCAAGGCGTTACTCCGATGTCTGAACAAACCCATTTAGCTCCTGGTGTCGGGATAGCCCATTTGTCATTTTGATTCTTGTGTTTCTTTATGTTAGCTTTAGTGATTGTTTGATTACACAAGGGCTGATATTGTTCGGGCACTGTATCTATACATTTTCCTTGACCTGTTACCAATTGAATAGTAATTCCTTGCGTATGGTTCTTCTGGTCATCCCATGGGCATTCTTGTGGGTTTGAACCACTAGACCATTGAATCCTATCTGGTATTCCGATTGCCTCAAAATATGGTGGTCTAACATTGTAACATAACCAGCATTCCTTAGTTAAATTTGGTTTGCTTTCATTAAGGGTACGATAAGAGGCTTGCATTAAATCCCATAAGGGGTCTTTAGATTCTGACACTCCTGAATCCTTAACTAAAGAGGACTCAGTCACCGTGTCATTAGTTGTTCTATCTGTTACTGATAGGGAGTTTGGACGAGTGGTTGTAACACTTGTGGGGACAATCTTTTTCTTAGGGAAAGTGGGTGAATTCAATACTTTATTCGGCCCAACAGGGAGTGAATCGTATGGTATTTTAATTTTTCTTATGAGAAAGTGCCCTCCCCAATCTTTAGGAATTCCTGCATAGACACATATTCCCCATGTTCGTCCTACTAACCACTCGTCTTCTAGGGGATGCAATACTTGAAATTTGATGTGGGTACAGACTTTCTTGTTACGTGGAGCTACATAATCCACGTCAAGCAGACCTGTAAGATCTACACCCGTTTGTTCAGGTACACATCCGTTAGGAGTCCAGGTTGCTTTTATATATTTATCAGGAGCCTTTACTGTCCAGCCCGAGGCTATTGTCTCACATCCCCAATAACCACAATAATAGTGTCCGGGATAATTACAGTAAGGCTGTCCAGAGGCCGGGCATAAATAAAATGGAGGTCCTTTTTCACAAGGTATTGGTACTAAATCACAAAGTTTCACTACGAATTCAGGTGGCCCTGGGTTGCTAAAAGTGGCTATTGTTTTCGTTCCTTCCCAAGATATTAGTTCCCACTTAAATGGTTCATGTGGGTTTCCCCCTTTTGCTTGGGTTATTATCAATAGCACAATTAATGGCATACCAGGAAAAAGGGTGTTTGTTAATTTTGCCAATTTAAGTATATTCTTACCAGTCCTGGGGAAGTTCGGCCATGGCTGCTTTTGCATCCCATTTTTCTGGCTCTTTTCTCCACGGTTTGTTTCTCCTCTGCCTCGCCCGTCGACTCGGTTGCTTCGAGCCACGGGGTGTACCATCTTCTCGGCAGCAAGGGAATTCTTCAGGAGAATAGCTGTTTCGGGCTTTCTGCCTGTTTACATAGGCTTCCCACTTAGCAGCTTTAATTAATGGGGCCAAGCAAGACACGGTTAGTACTTCCCTCCTGCACTTTATAACTAAAATTTCAGCTACAAAGGGGACTGGTTCGGTGGAGTGGTAACAATAATATTGAGGGTTTATTACTTTAGCAAAAATTTCCCACCACTCTTGGGATTCCCGAATAATTTCTTGTTTAGACTCTAATTGTTTTAGTCTCCACTCAGTGAGAGTTCTTTGGATTTTTCCAACACTGTGTGCAAACTCCTGTCGGAGGGTATCCGAATTCACAGTGTGTCCACCATTTATCCTGGCATACCTTACACCTGAAACAAGCAAATGGATAACAATTGCAGTTCAAATTATTACACCTAATTCGTATATCCAAAATGCATATATCATTCACATCAGCATATTTTCTATATTCAATATTGTGTGGCTGCATGAGCTTAGCAATTACACTTCTTACTCTTCCATATATAATAGATAAAAAAAGAAATAATTATAACAAATATAAACAACAATACACACTTTATACCAAAAGGTAATGTGGCAAAATAATAAAATAAAGTCTCTGTCATTCAGGGTTATCTTGGTGCCTTACCCTCACAGGTATGTGGGGTTCGGAAATTTGGATTTTAATCGGTGGGATTTCCAGTCTACTAATTGTGTCCGGAGAGTACCAGACATCGGGGTTAATTTCTTTTTGATCATCCACGGTCAAAGGATAAGCAGACACCGTTAGTTCTTGATTTTTTACTTTAATTTCTAATTGCAATTCAACAATTAAATCTCGTCCTAACAGATTAAATTCTGCTTCAGGGACGAGCAAGAGTTCACCCATTCCAAATTTATTTTCAGTTTCGAATACCACATTTTTGATTTTGCTTACTTTAAAGGGTTCTCCTTTTGCCCCAATTACTTGTACTTTTTTAGGGGAAACTTTACATCCCTCAGGTATTTGCTTAATAGTCGATTTTTCAGCCCCAGTGTCTACTAAAAAGGTGAACTCTTGTTTATGGGGACCTATTTTTAATTTTATCAAGGGCTCATGATGACTCCAGTCCCCTAAGATATAGAGCCCCTGACTCTCCTATTCCGTTTTCAATATTTCCTCATCCCTGATCCTTTCTCTGCAATTCTTCTTTATATGTCCCTTCTTTCCACAGTAAAAACAACATCCCTGTTCCTTCTTTACTACTACGTTCCCTTGTTTCTTTTCAGCAGATCTGTGTTCACCAGTCCGCCCTTTGTGATTCTCTCTGACCGCTGCTACCATCATTTTTACTTGTCGCTTGCTGCTCTCTTCTTCCCGCCTTACGTAGACTTTCTGAGCTTCCCTCAATAATTCATCCAACCCTCTATTCTGCCAGTCTTCTAACTTTTCAATCTTCTTTCTGATATCTTCCCATGATTTTGCCACAAACTGAGTTTTGAGGAGCGCTTGCCTTAAAGGGTCGTCTGGATTTACCCCAGAGTACAGCTGAAGGGCTTTCCTCAGTCGTTCCAGCCACTCAGTAGGGCTTTCATCTTTCTTTTGCATTTCATTAAATGCTTTATTGATATTCTGGCCACGGGGTACTGCTTCCCTAATCCCCTGAATTACTATAGTTCTCAGGTCCTGCATATGAGTTCTATGCACTGGATCCTGATTATCCCAATTAGGTTTTTGAAGTGGCCATTTAATATCTGCTTGGGGTCCCTAGGCATGCTGAGCATCCCACAGTCTCATTCCTGCTCGTCTAGTCATATCTCTTTCCTCGGTAGTAAATAATTGACCAAGGATAGATTGCATCTCATCCCAAGTATAAAGGTTTGGTCCCAAAAATTGATTTAATCTTTCTGCCACTCCGAGTGGGTCCTCAATTAAGTTTCCCAACTCGGTTCTTTTAAAATCTCGTAGTTCAGCCGAGTTTAGGGGTACGGAAATATATCCGATCACAGGTTGAGGTCCCCCCATGGGTATTTCCCTTAGGGGGTATATCTGAGCTGCCCCTTTTTGACTTCTAGTTACGCGTCTAGGAAGAGGGGGAGACCCTTGTTCCGACTCTGGTGGGGGAGTGGACGCTCTGGGGACCTCTGCGGGAGCAGGAGGAGGAATGTAAGGAGGGGGGGTTAGAAGGGTTTCGTCTAACTCTTCCTGCTTTTTCTTTTGTTTAGTTTTTATTTCATTCAGTGGGTAAAGTCTAGCTCCCGGTCTTTTCTAGCCACACTTCCGCATATCGACTCTCCTCCGGGTTAAGGGGGTTTTTATTATTAACCCAGAGGTTTAATTGCTGTCTTACCCAATCTTCTTCTGACCCATAGACTGGCCAAAAGACATTTTTAGAAATCTTCTTCCCTCCCCATATCTTAGTACAATATTCTATCATCTTCTGCTTATCTTTCCCTAGAGTTCCAGGGAAATATCTCCAATTGTCTAAGATATATGCCAGAGGGGTATTCTTAGGTACAATGGGTACCCTTCCCATGGGAGTCGAAGGCTTGCTGCCCTTCGCCCCCATCTTCTGGTATATCCACAAACATACACTCACTCGCTCCCCTTGTTCCTGGCCCAGTCCCTCGCGGGAGATGGGAAACGCAGTACTTAACAGTCCGCACTCGCTTGGTTCAGTATATCGAACCTCTCACTCGTTATATTCCAGGAAACCCAATCCCGCCCGAACGGCAAACCTGCGAACAAATTCGCAATATACTTACGCGTCCTGCGTCTTCGTCCGGACTCCCATGCACAGAATTTTATGGGATTTTACCGGTTTCTCCTTTGCTCATTATTCTAGAATTTAGGTTCGTCGGTAAGGTTGGAGCAAGCTGTTGGTCGCGGGGCCGCGAAATGTCACGGGGCGCCTCCCCGGAGGACCAAAGCCCACCGTTCCTTATCCGAGTCACGGCACCAGAATTGATATAAATTGAGACCACAATAGATCATAATCCAATTAAAATTTTTATTAATTACAGCAAGTAGAATACGAGCAAAGACAGCGCTGGACGGCAGGGGAGTCTGCGCTTCGCCAACTGCCGTACTGAGCAGTTCAAACAGTCCCTTTTTATACTTTTTTTACTTTCGTGTTCATGAAGTAGTGGAGGTGTTGACCCTTCATTCATATGCACAAGCGGCATCCTGGACACCTGGCGGTTATCTTATCTTTCACAAGCAGCATCCTGGACACCTGGCGGTTATCTTATCTTTTGTTGCCTAATCTTTACATTGGGCTTAACATAAATCTTAATAAACAATACCCTAGTCCATAGTTTCTTACAAACATACATTTCATAACTCCAAGTTTTGAACATGTAACAAGACAACACATAGAACAAACAAGACACAGAGCGCTATTTCAGTTGTTACATTCTAGGAATTCCCCAATTCTTAAGACAACCTAAAGGAAGTTTTTAGCTTCCCCCTTTTTTCTTTTCCATCTTTTTTTTTTTTTTTTTTTTTTTTTCCTACGCAAAAGTTTCCCTTTTACTTTTGCTATGACGTCCCTCTTGTTACTGTGAGATTCCACCTTATTCCGTCCCGCCCCCCGCTTTCCGTCACGAGGCCTCTGGGCTTTTAGGAATGGCAGTAACCTCGGGTTTGCTCGATCTGCCCTCAAGATCGCTAGCGGCCACCCCTTGGTCAGCAAACCCCCTCCCAAGGTACCTTTCCTCCTGGGGACTACGCTGCGCGCTGGACGTCTCCGTGCGTCTCACCAGCCGCCCCGTTTCTACACATACCGTTTTATCCGTGGATCCAGGGGTTTCTCTTCTGCTCCCGGGTGAACAGCTGAGAAGAGGAGGCTCCTCCGAGGAAATCTCCCGGGGCGCGCCTAGGAGCGTCCGCTCCGCAGCTGGTCCCTCAGCTGGTCCCTCAGCCGAGCAGAAATCCTCCTGCCTGGCTCGCCAAAATGACGTACGGAATTAGACTCCAGAACTCGAAAGTTATAAAGTAGGTATGTTTATTGTGCGCAGATGCACGGGGGATCGCTCCTCCACAAGCGTGCATGCCCGAAGTGACCAACCATCTCACATTTATACAATAAAACAAATTAATATTCAATTAACGCCTATACATATTCGTTACCTAAACCTGCTTACTCTCCCTTCGTATGTTTAATTAGCTTATCAGTCCTTTGACTGGAATGTAGTGGTCTTGCAGGTTTGTAGGTGATTCATGTCCTTGTGACCATCTGATCTTCTCCAGCAAGGAGACTTAGCACTCCCTTCCTCTAGAAAACATTGGAATGTCTCTCATCCTTTTCTCATCCTTTTTATAAATAGCCCCTTTGTCAGAGGAAGAAGGGTAGGTGTCTCCTCAAAGCTGTGTGACTATGTGACCATACACCACACCCATGACCAGTCGCCATACCCACATTCCTTGAGCAGACATATACAATCACGATCAATGTCCATTGTCCCCATTTCACACTATTTCTCTATATCAAGAGGACTTTGATTAAGTACTGCAATCAGTAGTGGCCCCTGTATAAGTTAGGGGAGGGAGAGAAATGGCCCTTAAATGGGACACTGAATTATAATGTTTTATTACAGGAAATGGTATTCTTGAGGCGAGAGGAAAAATGGTATGAAGTAATGTGTGCAGATATGTTTGTTTGACAGGAGTGTGGGATTAACACCACCTGATTTTAGATTATGGCTCTAGAAAGGATAGGGAAAAATTGAGAGCTAAACTAGAAAGATGTTCTTGTTGAAATTTTTGTGTAAGAAAAAAAAAATAGAGAGCTCAGATTGTGGTTCCTTCTGTGGAGCAACCAGAATGAAACACGTTGTAAGATAAAAACTTGTACTAATGTATGTAAGACCTGAAGAAGGGGGGGGTGGGGGGTGGTGGAGGGGTGGAGAATCAAAGACCCTGTGCAAGTGTTAAAGTATTGGGGTGAGTTTGTACAAACCCCCATACCTGCTCTCAGGTGCGGCCGAGTCATGCTGGGCGCATGGCAGGATGTTTTCGGTTTGCCTGCAAAGGCACCATAGGTAAGAACACAGACTTAAAGCAACAAGTAGCAGATTTGCATTCAGGGTAAGAAAGAGTTAAAACAGAAGTGCTGTTGCAGAGGCAGGCTTGTGTAACCTGCAGAGCAGGAAGAGCATCTCCTGCTCCAATCCTTCTGATGGTGAGGAGGAGGGGGTTGCTATTGCTGACAATTGAGCAGAAGGACCTGAAAATGTTACCCCAATTGCTGCAGCATTTGCAGTACAACAGGACCGGTAACGGCCCCTTTAGGGCAGGCTGCGTGGGTGGGGGTCTGAGGAGAATAAAGGTGAATCTTTGATGGGGAAATTTAGATGTTTGAAAGTTCGTTGAGAAACACTTATCAGGATTATCTAATAGGACTAGATAAAGGTTCGAGTTGATTGTTACTAGATAATCATGATGTAGAAAAGTTGCTAAAAAAGGAACAGGGAACGTGTACAGAAGGTAAGAGAAGAAGAGCTGGGTCGTGCTAAACTGGTAGAAGAGAGAGGCAAAGACAGAGGAGGAATGTCAGGCAGAAGTGAAAGAGTGAATCCCTCTCCTATGGGATCGGATCACTGTGCATATTGTAGGGAAAGTGGGCACTGGAAGCAAGATTGCCCTATGCTGAAGAACCATCAAGGAGTTCTGGTGAACTAGGGACTAGGAAAAATGTGGGCTTATTTGACAGATGGTCATATAGTGGTACCATCCAATTTAATATGGACCACAGCCCTATTATTAATAAGACTCATTGGGGAGCTGATACTTTATATAAAAGTCTAAATCAGAAATTGATAGGGCGAAACTTTTTTACTGTAATAAAGCAGGAGACTCAGCAATGTGAAGTATGTTTATGTAATAATCCCAATGTAGCAAATAGAATAAAACTAGGGAACATTAGTAGAGGAAATTATCCAGGACAACAGTGGCAAGTTGATTTTTCCGAACTCCCAAGAAAAGGGGGGTACCGATATTTATTAGTTATGACTGATACATTTTCAGGTTGGCCAGAAACTTTCCCTTGTCAAACAAATAAAGCAAGAGAGGTAATGAAGGGATTGTTGAATGAGATTATCCCCCGCTTTGGGGTACCAGCAACAATCTCTTCTGATAGAGGCTCACACTTTTGTGCCAAAATAATACAACAAGTGAGAACGGTATTGGGAATAGATTGGCAATTACATACTCCTTATAGGCCTCAAGCAAGTGGGCAAGTGGAAAAAACGAACCGTTTAATTAAACAACAAATAGCAAAAACAGGGCAAGAAACAAATCTAACTTGGCCACAATCTCTCCCTTTAGCATTATTAAGAATTCGAACTAAGCCAAGAACAAAGGAAAATTTAAACCCTTTCGAAATATACGGGAGACTATACCAGTTACAATTTGCTGGAGAAGATCTAAGACAGTTGGGAGAGGGATATTTGTGTGAATATGTGAAGGCCCTCCAGGGATAATTAAAAGTTATAAATAAATATTAGGAACAAGGGCCAGAGGGTTGGATCAACCATTCCATTCCTTTAAATCTGGTGACTATGTGTATATAAAGACTTTTTCAGGGAAACATTTGGAAGAAAAGTGGTAAGGACCCTATCAGGTGCTGCTGACGACCTTCACCGCCATCAAGATAAGAGAACAACCAGCCTGGATTCACTATTCTCGGATTAAGAAGGCTCCTGAGAAATCATGGGCCGTTACCCCGACAGGACCCATGAAACTACGGTTCTTTAGATCGTAAAGAAATCTCCGGAGACACAATGGACTGTCAAAAAGGATCAGGGACATTTGTGTAAAGTTATTCTGATCTTAATTGTAACTGTTGTAGAGATATTAGAAACTGAAACATGGGTAAACAATACCTGTCTTCAAACATTGCAAATAATTGTTAATGCTACGAAAGCTAAGGAATGCTGGATATGTACCTCTCTTCGTAAAGGAGGCTTGATAACACCCCTGTATGGAGTGGCCTCTCAAAACTGGAATTATCTCAATAACAAATGGCCTACCTGGCAGAACTTTTGGAAAAAGCCAAACGATGGTGGAGGATATTGCCTATTTGATAATAAAACATATAAGTTGGGTCCCAGATTTGATTTACAAATATTAAACCTAACCACCACAGTAGTTATGAAAAGTGATAATAACTGTCATTGGAAAGCTCAAACAAGACAGGAGGAACATGTCCTGGAAACCCAGGGCAAAACACTTGTTCCCAATCTGATGGATGGAATGATTATTGGATAAATAAGACTACCGTCTATGTAAGAAATTGGAATGTGGATCAAATTGGAAACATAACAGTAATAAATTTTTGTAATAATACCCGATTACAAAGTCACAATCAATCAGGACAAGATGCTAATTGGGCTTATGGCTGGTATAAAGCAGGGAGATTCTTAGGAACAAATTTAACTGCAACACATGGACCTTGCAAACTTCCCCAAAGATATTGGTGGTTATGTGGGGATGGATTTAGCAGGAAACAGTTTCCCCCAGGATGGTCAGGTATGTGTACCATAGGATACTTAACCACCCAAGATCGAATTTATAACCAAACGTGTCCACCTTCAGGAATCTATCATAATGTCTGGAGATGTGTTAAGAGAAGTGAAAATCCCATTGTTGTGAGACATACTGGATACCACAGTTTTGTTAGGTGGTTTATTCCGTGGTTAGGAGTTAGTGAATTAGAAAAGACTGTGGTAAATATGTCTGCAGAAATTGAACAAATGTTTAATTTAATGACAGACGCAATCAGCCGATTGAACCAGGAAGTAAAATCTTTGAGTAAGGTGGTAATTCAAAACAGAATGGCCCTAGACTTAATTACCTTAAAGGAAGGGGGAGTATGCATGATAATAAACCAAAGTTGTTGTGTATACATAGACCAAAGTAATCAAACTGAAACAGACATCCATAAGATATGGAACAAGGTTCAGATTTTGCATGAAATTACTGAAGACAATTTCTCATGAAGTTTTGAAGCTATATGGAACAAACTGACTTCGTGGTGACCTAATTTAGAATGGTTAAAGCATGCTTTTGTTATAATACTTATAATAGTTTTAGGAATATTAATATGTATATTACTTCAATGTTTTGTTTGGTGCTGTTGAAGAATGATCATAAGATATGATGATTTTCTGTATTTGTAAAAGAATTTACAATAGCTGTTAGAAAAGGGGGGAATGAATAGTGAATGCTGTACCACTTATGTAAAGGATGACGCACCTATGTTTAGTTAAAAGTCGGGAAATGTCCAAGGACCCTTATTGCCACATGACGGATGTACAGACTGCTAAGTCCTTGGGTTGGTTATCTTTAGAAGGGATATTTGGTCTTAGATTCCTGTTGTACATGCAACGTGGCGAAGATGAAGACTTTAAACATGGCCGCTAAGGAATAGAATCTGCGTAGAAACAACTCCTCAAGGACATTGCACAGGCACGAGATATGTAAATGAATTCTCAGAACTGTAATGAATATGTAAACAATTTCTTGGAAAACTAATGAATAGGTATGAGTAGCTTGTATAAAGAGGGGACTGAAAGGTCCCCTCAGTGTGCATGACTTTGGTGGAGCAATCCCCCATGCACCCAGCGCAGCCGAATAAAGATAACCTCCACTCGCCTGCATATTACTGACTGATTCTTCAAATCAGGTCCTCAATCCAGCCCCCGGTATTTACAGACACACCCCGCCCCCCCGCCGGGGGTTGGGGGGGGAAACCAAGCAGCTGCAGATGACTTCCTGCCACTTAATCCACATGCCGGCCCCCTTTTAAAAAAGTTTGAGGACCCCTGCTATAAGTGAATAGGGCCAAATCCAGCAGCCTGAGAGAGCAGCTCCATGCCCTCAGGTCCAACCAGTAGAGAAGCCGAAGATGTATTCCCAGTAGGCACATGCACATAAAGGACATGTATACACCACATATATACAAATATACATGGCAAGCCACAGAAATCAACACAAACAGGCACATACAAATGCATACAGTATCAACAAACTCATCCTGCTCCCCTGTCTGGCTGAGCAGGATGGAGGTCCATTAGTGAGAATATATACACTTACGTACAATGTGGATCCCTCCAGTAGATAGGCTCCCACACAGTCTGCCCAGTAGTTACCCCTGGATCCCAGGCTTCTCTTTTGCTGGCACCTGGGCATACGAGCACCAGAGACCACTGTTCCACTCCAGTTGGCGGTACAGACCATCTTGCTCATACACATACATACACAGCTGTCCAGGACTCCCCTGTCCATCCAGTAGCCAACATCCCTGTGGTCTTGCCCTTAGAGACACACACACCTGGCTTCCAGGCTACTTCACCTACTGGCTGGCTAGTCCAGCTTGATCTTCACTAGCGATAACATACTCACACACTCGCTTCAAGTTGCTGACACCACAGACACATGAGACCCTGTGACCCTAGGCTCCACTCCAGTTGCTGGCACTCAGATCCCCATACACACACATGCACACAGAATAGAGTCCCTCATCCAGGAAGAGTTAGAAATTAACATAAGAAGAAGACAGGGAAGACTGCACTGACTAGGTGCAGAGCAAGGCCAGACAAGTGTACTGACCAGCAAACTATACACGACGGACTCTCTTTATCCCCTTACCCCTCTATTTTCCCATGCTTGTTCCTCCCCTAATCACCTAGATCTATCCTTTTCCCCACCTTTGGTTCCTCCCCTAAGCTTCCCATAATAAGTCTTGCGCAATCCTGAAATGCTCTCCTCCATCCCATAATGTGTCCCATACCCCTAGGCAGTAACCCCCCCTTCAGTCTTAAAGCTGATCCCTTTGACTCATCTTGATGGGTGTCACACCTACACCATGGGGACGAGGCTCTCCTGGGAGAGCTCTGGGAGGGGCCCAGACGGGATGTCCCTTCCTCTGAGCCTGTAATTTGGGTTCCCTCCCCACCTGCCTTTGGGTTTCCCTGCTCCTCTAGGCTTTTGGAGATGGGGCTTTGATTGCTGATGGGTCCTGTGATGGGCCTGAAAGGAGCTGGGGCAGAGTATTATTTGGGTTTCCTCTCCCCCCTGCCCTGCTCCTCCACTGCCATTGCCTCTCTGTGCTCCTTTATGGGTGTGCAGATGAGATTTTATCACATAACCTAACAAACACCAAGAGAACAAACAACATGAAAACTACTGCCACAGCACTTTGGGTGAAAAGTTACAGAGCTGAGCGGAAAACAGGCTACAGAGTTGCATATAGAAGTCCCTTAGCAATAAAAAAGGCTAAGACTCCTAAGGCACTGTGCAACAAAGCCAAACCTTTTTAAGCAAGAATCTAGTCATTTTGTGTTTGAAAATAACTTCCATATCACAAACCAGAAGAAAGACTGTTAGTAGTTGCTGAATCCAGTAGCTCAATAGAGGCAAGGTTCTTGCAGCTCCATGTTGCCATGTCCAGCCAGTAGCAAGGCTGACAACATATTCCTTATAGGCATTCATATACACAATACATATGAATATATATGTACATACACAGAGTTGACTACATAGATCAACAAAAACAAAAAACCACAGCACTCAGAAGCAAAAACAGCACTAAAGGCCTCATCCTGTTCCCCTCTCTGGCTGACTGGGATGGAAGTCCACTAGTGAGAATATATATACATATATACAAGGTGGATCCCTCCAGCAACTGGGCTCAGACACTCAGTCTGCCCCTGGATGCCAGGTTCCCTAGTTGCTGGTACCTGAACATACAAGTCCCCAAGGCCACAGTCCCACTCCAGTTGCTGGCACTGACACCCCACCCACCCGGCGTGCACACACACACGCACACACACACGCACACACGACCTCCAGTAACTGTCCTTAGATGCTCAGTCTATCCAGTAGAATCATAGAATCACAGAATACCTCAAGTTGGATGGGACCCATAACAATCGAGTCCAACTCCCTACTCCTTGCAGGACTACCTAAAATTAAACCATGTGACTAAGATCATCATCCAGACACTCCTTGAATTTTGACAGGCTTGGTGCCATGACCACTTCCCTGGGAAACCTGTTCCAGTGACTGACCACGCTCCCAGTGAAGGACCTTTCCCTAATGTCCATTCTGAACTTCCCCTGACACAGCTTCATTCCATTTCTTCGTGTCCTATCGCTGGTCACCAGAGAGAGGAGATCAGCACCTGCTTGATCAAGAGATATCCCTTAATTCCTTGTAGAATAATTCATCGGTGGCTGGCCCCTGGATCCCTTGCTGTCCCAGATACCTCACATACAGATACACATATACACATATACAATCTCTCTCTGCTAGCAGGTCCAGACCTATGGCCTTTCCAGTAATCAGTTCCCAGATCCCTTAGTCTCTCCAGTAGCTGTCTTAGACCTCCTGGTCCCTCCAGTAGCCAACTCTCAGACCCTCTGGTCTCTCCAGTATCTGTCCCGCTGTTGTGGTTTAACCCCAGCTGGCAACTAAGCACCATGTAGCTGCTTGCTCACTCCCCCCACATTGGGATGGGGGAGAGAATCATAAAAGTTAGAAAACTCATGGGTTGAGATAAAGACAGATTAATAGGTAAAGCAAAAGCTGCGCATGTAAGCAAAGCAAAACAAGGAATTCATTCACTACTTTCCATGGGCAGGCAGGTGTTCAGCCATCCCCAGGAAACCAGGGCTCCATCATGCATAACGGTTACTTAGGAAGAAAAACACCATCACTCTGAATGTTCCACCCTTCCTTCTTCTTCCCCCAACTTTTTATTGCTGAGCATGATGTCATTGTTGTGAATGGGTGTTTTAGATTGCTTAAAGAACTGCTGTAAAAGGTGTTAGAAAAAGTGTTTTTAATATGATGTTGCAAAAGCGCGACTTAACAAAGTTCATTGGCAAAGTTCACTCTGTTACTGTATGGCACAACCATTTGAACAATTATTCAAAATTACCAAGACAAAAATCAAAGTTACAAGGGCACAATTCAAAGTCACCATACTACAAGGTTATGAGCAATATCAGTTGCTTACCAAAGATCTGCTGTTGCTAAAAGGTCTCTCTGCCTCAAGGAGCAATCTTGAGAGGCATCCCAGCTCAAGGGGAGAATGCTGCCACGCAGCCATGCTGCCTAGCAGGGAGAGCTCAAAGAAGGCTCACTTAGGCTGTCATATTTATGGAATAAAGTGGTTGGCTTGTAGTCAAATTACATGCAACGGGAAAGGTATGTGTTAAAGAAAATGTATTTTGAATTAAGAAATTTAAAGTGCTGAAGCTACTAAATGGCAGAACCAGGCCTCAGCCCTTGTATAGCCCTAATCCAAGGCTGGTTGAAAACTTAGTCAAGTTAATCAGTGGGAGAATAGAAAAACAATAGATGATCAATTTGTGTGCACAGGTGCTCTCAGAAACACAGGTGTTTTTAGAAAAAAATCAGTATATGTGAATAGGAATTGCTTGTTCAAAGACTAAGTGTGCTTGAAGGATTGTGTGAGTTAAAGCTAGCAGAAAGAAGATCATGATCCGAGGAGGACCTTGGAACCGAGGCAGACACTGGAACCGAATAGATGAATCAACTGGGACAGGGTCAGATGATGGATTCACAGAACTGACAAGACCAAAGGAAACTTCTGAAAACTTTGGACATTAACTAATGATTTGATAAGTGTATATAAGCTGTGCTGTATCCCTTTGTTCCCTTCCACTCACTGAGGTGGTGGCCCAACTCTGAGTTATGCTTAAAGCAAGCCTAGTGGTACCCACATCTGTGTGAATTTTTCCTTTAATAGTATGCACGAGACTCCTTGTACCCACAACTTCATTCCTTTATAAATGAATCTTGGAAAAGCTACCCGCTATTCACGTGTTAATCATATAATCGGTGTTCCAAGCTCATATGCATTGATTCTCACTGTGTCACTCTGTTCCTTTGTGAGTTTTCAGAGTACAGATTGGAACTAGAAGAGTTCTTGGCCCAGCTATGGCTCAGGCCTTTACCTCCTTTGGAGCCTGTACCAAACTACTGCTAGTTTGGTTAAGGGGTCGAGTGTATCCGTCACAGTCATATCGTATGGCATATCCCTTTGGTCAGTTGGAGTCAGCTGTCCCAGCTGTGTCCCTTCCCAACTTCTTGAGCACCCCAGCCTACTCACTGGTGGGGTGGAGTGAGAAGCTGAAAAGGCCTTGTCACTGTGTAAGCACTGCTCAGCAATAACTAAAATATCCCTGTATTATCAACACTGTTTTCAGCACAGATCCAAAACATAGCCCCATACTAGCTACTATGAAGAAAATTAACTCTATCCCAGCCAAAACCAGCACAACAGGACAGACTGCACTGATCAGGAGCAGAGCATGGCCAGAGAACCATACCGATAAGCCACCCATTTACACATGACTGATTCCTTTTATCCCCTTCTCCCTCTGTTTTCCCACATTTGTTCCTCCCCAAATCACCTCAATCCCTCCCTTTCCCTGACTTTGGTCCTTCTTCTAAACATCCCATTATAGATCTTGTGCAATCCCAAAATACTCTTCCCCTGGATCCCATGAGTCCCATACCCCTGGAAGGCAGCAAACTCCATGTATGTAAGGTGCTATGGGGAAAGCCTATCCTCTGTACTCCTCTGGTGGGTGACACACCTGGACAACAGGCTGATGGCTCTCCTTTAGTAGCCCTGGGAGGAGCTGGGTCAGGGTGCTCTATTTGCCCTGATTAGGTTTTTTGGGTTCCTCCACCTGACATTGTTCTTCTGATCCTTTATGTTTATGGAGAAGAACTTTTAATCACATAACCTAACAAAGACGTTAACAATACCTGTTATGAACAACTCTAAAACCATCCTGCTGGTTCCAGCAACTACAGCCAGTTAGGACATAGCCAACACATCAACTTATTGAAATTAAACATATGTAGATAGATGGCCAAAGTAGAAGTAGAGGGCAAGGCAAAACAAGGTATTCCCTTATGTACCTGGAGAACATGAACAAGCCTAGATGGGTATACCAAATGCAAGGTACCATCTCTGAATTTAATGGCTCTAGTAAACTACCCATCATGTTTGACACTGTTCTGGATAAAAACAGCCCAAACTGTCGGAAATCAAGTAACTATTTTATAAAGCAACAAGATTGTCATAGGGAAAAAATTGTGAATCAGTGTGAATTGTTGACGCAGAAGGCTCGGACACAACTTATACAACCAATGTGATCAAGTTAGTGCCACTTTATTGAAAGACTTAGAGCAATTTATACTCTCAGCAAAAGATAAACATGCTACGCAGGCTTTGTTATGTAAAAGGTGATAGGTTAAAACCACTCGTTCACATGCTTCCACCTCCCTTATGATTGGTCCCGGTGTGGTGCCCACACGCTGCTCCCCCCTTGTGCAGGCATCCTGTTTTTTCTCATCTTTCCATCCAATTCTCTTATCTCCCTGTGAATACACAGCCTCCCCATCTCCCTTGGCCTTGCACATGTCCTTCACAACACCTGCAGCTTCTTAGGGCTGCGGCCTGTTATTACAACCAAGTTATTCGGTCTGGATTGCTCATAATATGTCCGTTGTCTTCCAGCCACTCCACAGTGAATTAAGTTATTTTATGCTCATGTGGGAAAATTACTTGGGGGGGAGGGGGGGGGATTAGAGAAAACTGTGACCTAATAGAAGCGTAGTATTACAGAAAGCTTTTGGGTGTAAAAGACAGTTATCCATTTCAGGGTGGTTGGCATGCACGGAATCTATATCACAATGGCTCCCTAAGCAACACATCCTGCCACTTCAGCACATGCTGATAGGAGTAAAGGAGGGTGCAGCGGAGTGGAGACACTGCGGCCAGGCTCTGTTGGTCTCCCTGCAGCAATGGGAACTTGATGGCACCACATAGCTGATAAGATGCATAGCAGTTGTCGCATGAAGAATCTATGAGATGTCCATGGCTGAGCCAACCATTGTGGCGAAATTACTTTCCTCAGATGAAATAAACTCATTGTAATACCAACGCACACCTCCATCCCAAAGTTACCTGCCTCCAAGGTACTACCACACTTCACTGGGCACGTGATACCAATCAGTGACAACAATCTGTATGACTAGAGTCACTCAAGCTCCACCTAAATGTAAAGAAAATGTACTGGTTGGTCCTGGACTGAAATAAGTCCAAAGGGGGGGGGGCGGAGGGGGGGGACACACAGACACTGTTGTCTAAACTCCCAAATTACCACACTAATTTAGTGTTTAACTATATGCAAAACACATCTGTGCACAAAGTTAGGTCAAGCTGACCCACTCTAAAGTTGTTACAAATGAAGGGACTTCTAATCAAGGGAGTCAGCCTTGGGAAGGATGAGTGACAAAGAACAGACGGTGAAAAGAACACCATTGTCTAAGAAAGAAGCATTCAAGCGAGGAAGTTCTAGCTAAAAGAGAAGACAAGCTGATAAGGTGTGACAACCCCCATACATCAACAGAAACTTAGTTGAAAGTAGGACAAAAGTAATTGTGGTAGTGGGAGACTGTGACCTCCAACTCAAATAGCCCGCCTGAAAGAGGGCAAAACCCCACTTGGGGAGCATCTGTAGTTAGTGAAAAACTTCAGTAGTGCTATCTGGGGATGCGTACTAATTTACATTAGAAGCGAGAAACTTGTAACCAGTCCTGTGTATGATAAAATATGATCAAATATAAAGGGTTTGAGGAACCCTCCCTTCTTAATGTGACAGCTCAGTACACAAAATAGTTCTTCTGACTGTTAAAACTTAAAAGAAATAAATTTTGTTTTTGTGAAGTTACCCAATAAAAGCTCATATATACACCCACAAAGGAGGTCAGGCTTTGGAGCAAAGACCAAGCCGGACTGGCTGGTGAATAGGTGAATAAGCCTGGGAGTAAGGGAGTGAATGGGTCTCTAAGGGCCAGCTCTGGGTGTGAAAATGCCTTTGTGTCTCTAAGGGTGAGAACACAGGGCATTGGGGATTGGGGTAGCTCCATCCAATTTGAGGTGTGAGACTGCTTGTATATCTCTAGAGATGAGAGCATGGCAGGGGGGCAGTTATATGGACCTGGAAAGTCCTGGCCAGCTGTGTGTGTGTGTGCGCAATGTGACAGTCTGTACCAGCCACTGGAACGTCACTGTGTCCTTGGGGACTTGTACATCCAGGTGCCAGCAACTGGGGAGACTAGGATCCAGGGACAACTACTGGGCAGACTGAATGTGAGCCCAGCTGATGGAGGGATCCTGTTGTGGTTTAACCCTGGCCAGCAACCAAGCACCACACAGCTGCTCACTCACTCCCCCCACAGTAGGATGGGTGAGAGAATTGGAAGAGTAAAAGTGAGAAAGGTTGTGGGTTGAGATAAAGACAGTTTAATAGGTAAGGCAAAAGCCACGTGCACAAGCAAAGCAAAACAAGGAATTCATTCACTACTTCCCATGGGCAGGCAGGTGTTCAGCCATCCCCAGGAAAGCAGGGCTCCATCATGCGTAACGGTTACTTGGGAACACAAACACCATAATGCAAAATGTCCCCCACTTCCTTCTTCTTCCCCCAGTTTATATACTCAGCATGATGTCATATGGTATGGAATATCTCTTTGGCTAGTTTGAGTCAGCTGTCCTGGCTGTGTCCCCTCCCAATTTTCTGTGACCCTCCAGTCTTCTTGCTGGCAGGGCCTGAGAAACTGAAAAGTCCTTGTCTTAGTATGAACATTACCCAGCAACAACTAAAAACATCAGTGTGTTATTGTCAACATTATTCTCATACTAACTCAAAAACACAGCATTGTACTGGCTACTGAAAAGAAAATTAACTCTATCCCAGCCAAAACCAGGACACTGCTCCTCTTCTGTTAGGCATGCCCCTCCCCACCTGACCTGCTGAGAACTGTAGGCCTGTGGTGGGCTGACCTTGGCTGGATCCCAGGTGCCCGCCAAGTCACTCTGTCACTCCCTCCTCAGCAGAATGGGGGGAGGGGGGGAAGAGAGAAAATAAGATGGAAAATAACCCTGTGGGTCAAGATAAAGGCAGTTTAATAAAGCAATAGCAAAGGTTGTCCACAGAAGCAAAGGAAAACAAAATATTTTATTGTCTACTTCCCATCAGCAGGTGATATTTGGCCACTTACCAGGAAGCAGGGCTTCAGGATGCATAGCAGTTACTCTAGAAGACAAATGCTGTAAATAACAAATGCCCCCCCTTCCTCTTAGTTTTTATATCTGAGCAGACATCATATGGTATGGAATATCCCATTGGTCACTTTGGATCAGCTGTCCTGGCTATGCCCCCTCCCAAGATCTTGCCCACTCCCGACCTAGTGGTGAGAGGGTGGGGAAAGGTTGGAGATGCTCACAAAGCCTTGATGGTGTGTGAGCACTGCTCAGCATTAGCCAAAACACTGGTATGTTACCACCCCCTTTCTAGCTACCAATACAAAGCACAGCACTATGAGGGCTGCTATGGGGAAAATTAACTCCATCTCAGCCAGATCCCATGTACCCTAATGTAAAGAAGGAGAAGGAAGAGTATCAGACCCATTGAGGATTGCTCTTGTACTAGTCAGCTGCATAGATCTTATGATCACTTTTCAAAAGATGTGGGAATGTTGGAAAAAGGACCACAAAAGTGTTCTGGGGCTGAAAAATAATCCTGAGAAATTACTGTTTTACAGGTTTCATCTATTCAGCTTGGAGAAGAGCAGATTGAGCTGTGATTCCTTGCATAGGGGCACAGGCATATGGAGAGGATGATGTAAGGCTGTTTGACCTTGCTGACAAAGGCATAAGGAAGAGGACAGTAATTTAAAAACCTTCAGATAACACATTGCTTCCAGTGAATCAGGGCCATTAAATACTATTTTATCAAAGGAAATTGCTTGTGCATGATAACCTTAATGTGAAATTTGCTCTTTAGTACACTTTGTAAGAAGTTTCTGAGCCTTTAGGGGTATGTTTGGGGCAGGGAAAAGGTATCTGGGTGCTGGTCACTTGCAGCCTTCAACTCCATTGAAGGAAAGATTTACCTGCATTGTTTACAGTCTCTTCTGCACTAAAGCAATTGAAACAGCAATAAAACTTCCTACTTCAAATGCTTCTCCAGGTGAGAAGGAATATTTTTTTCCTCTATAGTATGCAGTTTGGTGCCTGCTGTGAGTTTCTCCCTGCTTTCTATGTGGCTTTAGGTGAGCTAGTGCTAGAAATGGGCTAGTTAATGAATTGAACTGAGGTGCTACAGACTTTCTCAGCAGCTGTAATGGCTTAAGGCAGCCCTGCTGAGCTGTACATGCAAATCAGGTTAATGTGCATGTAACTATATAGCTAACCTCCTTAGAATTCATTGCAAGATCCATTTACTTGATTTACACTGATATCTGTAGCTAATAGACTGGTGCAATTACATAATTAGGCAGGTTTTTTGCATTTGCTGCATTTTTAAGTTCAAACATGTTAAAATGTACTGTCTGTGATGAAATTTGGATTAGCTTGTTAGGGGAGAGAAATAAACTTGTCAAGGTGCATGGAGGAAGCTTTCTACTGCAGCATGTTTTCCTGCATGGGCTGGGCTGACAGCGACTAAAGCAAGCTGCATACATACCCTTTCCTAAGCAACAGGATCCGATTTAATGCATTTGTTGCTCTTGCTGTTAGAGAGTGGCTAGGATCCTGCACCATCCTCTTCTACTGAGGGAAGGAATAGCTAGTTTCCTGCCTGCATCAGCTGTGCCTACCTCAGAAAAACAGCTTCATCCCGCACCCCTTTTGTTAGTGTTTTAGAGGCTGGAGAGAGAAAGTTAGTCACGTGGAGGGAGGCGGGGGGAGAGAGGAGTAGGCAGGAGCAGGCTCTGCTGGTGATTGTTAAGAGTAGGAGGGGAAAGAAGATGGTGGAGTTGGAGATAGCAGCAGTTGAAGGAAATGCTTGTTTCTTAGGCTTTCTGTCGTTATTTATGCTGTCAATTTCACTGGTGTCATAATTGCTGTCCTGCGTGCTGAGATAGTCTGCAAGGAATCAAGTCAAGGTATAAGGCGGCTGCTCTTTTTAGGGTTGGACTAGATAGGGGGAGGATTGGACTAGGAATAAAATGTGTGGGGGGAGGGGAAGGGGGAATCCCTGTCGGTTACAAATATATTTGCATGTTGCATAGTTGTTAAGTTTTCCTGTGGAAGGATAGGGTTTATTTGGAAAAACAGTAGGAGAGTCTGGATGGCTGCATGTAGGATCACATGTATTGTGCTGGGGTTATATTATAAACTGCGTAACATTGTAGGAGTATATTCTTTGTTTCACGGGATTTCTTTTCAGCTAAGGATGCTGCAACTGAAAAAAATATGAGGCAATGGCAGCCATTAGCATCAGGAGTGCAGTGCTGGGGCAGGTACTTGCTGTGTGAATTATGCACCAATGAGAATGTGGGAATGGATGACAGTAGGTTGTAAGACTGAATGTGTATGAGAGAAACTTGCATTTGCTTTTTAAGCTTTAGTGAAAGATATAAAGATATATTAATGCCCTGGGTCCAGCTGCAAATAATGGCTTCAACAAATAACTATGTCCACTGGGTTGTTTTAATAATATTGAGAGATGCATGGAATATTATTGTACAGAACTATTTGTACTCTAATTTTTTTTTATTCCTCTTCTGATTAAAAGGACAAATGGAGGTCAAGAGGAAACTAATTGCTGAGTGAGCAGAATGTGGTTGCAACAGGACAGGGTGTGAAGATGTGTCCTGATGGGGTCCTACTAGACTGCTGGCTTGTGGGAGGGGCTGAAGGGAGAGGAGACCTTCCCACCCCTATTTATAAGCTTCCCCTTCATCTTTGAGCTAGGAGAGGGACTTAATCAGCTGTTAGTATCAAATACTAATTTTTAGGAAAGGGAGACCTCTTGATTCCTCCTGGAGGAGTATCTGTGTAGTTTCTGGTGCAAATAGGGTGCTGATTGCTTAAGTTATCTTCCTAGTTGGTGCAGCCATAAATATTTTACCTTTTTTTTCCCTGGAAAGTTTATTCTTAGCAGAAGCCATTTACTGTAGCTTGCTTCACTATCATCACATGTAGAGCTGCATTTGGAAAGAGACTGAGGACTTGAGCCTGGGATGAAGGAAGGTTTTCATTTTTCTTTTCCTTTTTGGGCTGTAGAATTATAGTTTATCTTAGCATGCCTTGTGGATCTAACTGTCATAGCCACTAAGAAACTAAAATAGAAAGGCTGGAAGGCATAGGTTTTTCCCAAACTCTGCATATTAAAGGTGAGCTAATGTGGATGTGGGGTAGATCAGACATGTAGCACCAACTCTTATCTTTACTATGCATTACCATGTCAGGTGATAAAAATGCATCTATATGGCAAGGATTTTGATTATTCTTTTTAAACACTGCTCACAGGCTCCCAACCAACTTGCTTCCTAAAATATTCCAGTCACTGTTTTAAATTCTGCTGTGTTGCATTCAAGATCCAAACTGACTGTTCTTATCACTGCAGCCTGTACCTGTTGTACTTCCAGAAACAGATGTGTAATATATATTTTTATAAATGCTGAAAATAGCAAAGAATATTTATTTTCTAGGTGTTACAATTGTGATATGCAACTAATAAAAGAGGTGTATGTTTACCTTTTGAGTTAAAAACATCCCCCCAAAAAGCCTGCTGCTGTGAGTGCCCAGAAGTCTGCTTACCTATAATTTTTAATTGGAGTAATTTCTAATGGTGCATGTAGCTCTTCCATCCAGGTAGTTCAAAACAGGTTTTATTTTTTCCATTTACTTCAGCTTTTTCTCCAAATCTTAATATAAGATTTTCAGTAATTAACTATGTAAGAATTTGAGATTGCATGCTTGTGTATTTGCTCAAATCTTGTTCTTGTTAGTTCTATGGAACCACAGTCTAAATAGAAGAAGAAACATTTGTTTCTTTTAAAAACTATCCCTTACTACTTGTGAGTGACTGCCACCACTTCTAAGGGCAGTTACTGAGTGATTCTGTTACGTCATTGTATTTGTGTATATTTACACTGAAAAGTTAAGTCTCCAGTAAGTATTAATGCAAGACTGTGGAGAAAACTGTACAAAAGGAGTAAATCCAGCATTCTAATACATTTTAAGTAGTATTTTATGCATATCTAATGGGTGAAATACAAAACAGTCTGTTAAGAAGAAGAAAAGCAGCCTATATTCGGGGGGGGGAGAGTGACTAGAGGATGTAATTTGGTTGTGGTGGGATTGGGGGAGGCCTGTGGTGGTGTTTTATTTGGTTTTTGTTTTTATAGTTTTGAGGGGTTTTGTGTTTTGTTTTTTTTAGGAGGTTTATGAGCTTAAAGGCCAAATCGTTTTACCGAGTAACGACTAACTGAGGATAGTTGTATAATATGAATCCTGTAATTCGTGGTCTAGGTTTATTGGACCTCTTTAGATGTAGTTCAGTGATATGCTTATCATACATTCATTGTCCTCACTTAAATGTCCTCACTTAAAATACCAGTATTGTTTTTCTGACTACTCTGTCATCTAATGGACACAAGGACAGCCTTTTATAAGGTTATTATAGACAATATTCATAGACTTGCCTTTTGGTTAAAAAAAATAATAAAGAATGTCAGGGAAATTAGATGCAGTACACCTAGTTATCAACAAAAGATAGCTGTGGTATATTGGAAGGGAGAGATGTCCTGTTTAGAATTATTCTTTCAGTTTTATATTTATTTTAATACAGTATCCATAGGTCCTTTCGTTCTAGAATAGAATATTTCAGTTGGAAGTGTCCTACAATCATCATCTAGACCAACTTCCTGACCACTTTAAGGATGACCAAAAGTTAAAGCATGTTGTGAAGGACAATGTCCAAATGCCTCTTACACAAGGACAGTCATAGAGGATCAACTACCTCTCTAGGAAGCCTTTGCCAGTGTTTGACCACTCTCTTGGTAAAGAAATGCTTCCTAATGTCAACTCTGAACCTCGCCTGGTACAGCTTTGAACCATTCCCACACATCCTGTCACTGGATACCAGGGAGAAGAGATCAGCACCTCCCTCTCCACTTCCCCTCCTCAGGAAGCTGTAGAGAGCAATGAGATCACCCCTCAGCCTCCTTTTCTCCAAACTAGACAAACCCAGAGTCCTCAGCTGCTCCTCGTAGGACAAGCCTTCCAGCCCTCTTCACCAGCTGTGTTGCCCTTCTCTGGATGCATTCAAGGACCTTAACATGTTTTTTAAATTGTGGGGCCCAGAACTGCACACAACACTCAAGGTGGGGCCACACTGGTGCTGAATACAGAGGAATAATCACCTCTCTTGACCAGCTGGTTATACTGTGTTTGATGCATCCCAGAATGCAGTTTGGCCTCTTGGCTGCCAGGGCACACTGCTGACCCATATTGAGCCTGCTGTCAACCAGCACCCCCAGATCCCTTTCTGCAGGGCTGCTCTCCAGCCACTAGTCTCCCAATCTACACTTGTTTCAGGCATTACTCTGTCCCAGGTGCAGAATCCAGCATTTGGTCTTGTTAAATTTCATGCCATTGATGATTGCCCAATACTCCAATCTATCCAGATCCCTCTTCAAGGCCTCTTGTCCCTCAAGAGAGTCAACAGCGCCTCCCAGTTTGGTATCATCAGCAAACTGGATGTTATCTCCAAATGTGTAGTTAGAAGTTTGTAAGTTCTTATATCTTTGGCATGAACGGGAACACTACATTTTCTTGTTTTGTAGCTGTCCCAATGTTTGTTTAGATAATAGGAAGTAATGCATTGGAGGAGATTCTGTGAAGCTGAATGTGACAGAGTAGTGATGCCAGAGGTGAAAATTCTGGTGTAGTCAATTGTGCCCTTCCTCTTCCAGAATGAATAAAGTGAGTATGGATTTTCTGAGGTAAATATGAAAGTTTTGTTTGCTGTTTGTGGATGTTAAAAAATCCATAATGCCTTTAATTAAGAGAAATATTGCTAATTTCTAAGCTAAGCATTGTGAGAATTTAACCAAGGAACAGCTATTAAAAACTTATCTGAATGGGTTTTCATGGAACAAAGGGTTGAATTTTTTGTTAGTTTAAGCTGAAGACATAAAATATTTATTATTCTTAAGGTAAATCAAGCTATAAAAACCCACAACATGAGAATTATGTTTGCCTGTGAAATGTTCTTAATGTTTTGTTATTACAAGTAGCACTTATTAGTACTAGAGCAGAGATGGAAGGCATGAATGCAGAGGGGGAGAATAGAATCTCTTTTTTTTTTTTTTTATTTCCTGTACTTAACATATAGCCATTTGTAGTGCTTTAGTCATTTATAGGTTGTGGGGTAGGGGGGTTTATTTTATTTTTTTTAATGGAAAATACGTTATTTGACATACTTGCTGATGGCAAAATAAGGGCAATAGATAATAAACTGAAAAATATCAGATAGCAGAAGTAATATGTATCCATTGCCATGTTGCTATATAAATGTGAGGGCAGGATTAGACTAAACAAATTTTCAACTTTAAAATTATGTTTCTAGATTTAGTTTTTGGAGTACTTCAGGCTGACAATTAAAACAGAGGCTAAAATTTATCTTTGTGCCTAGGTACTGCAGGCCATTTTTTCCTTTGTATGTGAATAGCTCTATTGACTAATTATTTTTGACCCTCACTCGACTGTGCATGAGAATTGCAACCCCGTCCCCCAGGTGTCCCTGATAGTTGAACGTATGTTGCCAATTGGCAGTGTAGCATAATTGAGGCATAACTTCCTACAAGATTATATCAGCATAGATGTCAAACTCATGATGTAGTACCACACTAAATGTGGTTTTCTTATTGCAGTAGAAGCTGAAAAATTCTACTTGATATGAATAAGGTCTAGCAAGTTATTCTCTGATTATTTATCTCTAACATAGGGGGGTTGCTGCTACTACCATCATTAACAAAGTAGAATTTTCAGTGGTCTAAGTCTGTATAAGCAAGCGCTGCTGATCGTGGGGTTACTAGCTTCCTTTCTGAAGTATACAAAAGCAGTGCCATAGAAGTATTTAAAACAGTGAATAGTCTAGATAGACTGGGAACTTCCCTTTCTGTTATCTTGTAGTGAAAAGAGCTGACATTCTGTGAATTTGCTTCTACAACAGAATTCTCAGTAGTCACTGCATATCCTGCGTATCATATTCCATCCTCCACAAAACTACTACCATCTGTGTATAATTCCAGTCAGGGTCATCCAGTGGTCTATCCTTTTAAGTCTTCTCAAGTAGAATAGACATGTTCAATGGTCACCAAACAGTCATGTTCTAACTGTCCTTCTTCCTGCACTGAGTTCAAAGTGAGTTGTTTTCAAAATGACATCATCCTGTTCTGTCAAAATCACTTGGTATTTCATCATTTTGCTAGGGGATAACCAGTGACCACCTTTTTGTTCTAAAACAGTAATTACCATGGGTGGTACATATACTGTTATTGTCCTTCCCAATGTTAATTTTTGAGCTTCTTGTATTATCATCACTGTAGCAGCAACTACTGGAAGACAAGTAGTTCGTCCTTTACTTACAGTATCCAGTTGTTTGGAGAAATATCTAACTGGCCTTTTCCAGCTTCCCATTTTCTGAGTCAGCACCCCGAGTGCAAGATGTTGCCTTTCATGAACAGACAGCTGAAAATCTCTGGTTAGATCTGGAAGTCCCAATGCTGGTGCAGTCATTAAAGCCTGTTTTAAATCAAGAAATGCTTTTCACTGTACTGGGCCCCATACAAAAGTTACAACCTTTTGAGCTTCATGTAGCGGCTTTGCTATCAGACTGTAATTCATTATCTAGAGGCGACACCATCCAGCCATTCCCAGAAATGCTTTTAACTCATGAATGTTTTTAGGCTCGGGAATATTGCAAATTGCCTCTTTACGGTTTGTTCCAAATTGTTGTTGTCCTTTCGGAATCTCAAAGCCCAGATATATTACTGTTCAGCTTGCTATTTGTGCCTTATCTCTAGACACTTTATATCCATTTAGTCCAAGAAAGTTTAAAAGGTCTATTGTTACCTTCATGCAGGTTGGTCTCTCTTCTGTAGCAATCAAGGTGTCATCCATGTATTGTAGAAGCAGATGTCCAGATTTAGGCTCTGTATGACTTTGCTTCCATCTTTCCAGATCTTTTGCCAACTGGTTACTGAAGATCATCAGATTATTTTTTAACCCTTGTGGCAGTCTTGTCCATGTTAATTATGTCTTTCATCCTGTTTGCATATTTTCCTACTCAAAAGTAAATAATTTTTGGCTTTCCTCCTCCAGTGGTATACAAAAGAAAGCATGCTTTAAATCAAGCACTGTAAACCACTGATGATCCTCTCTCAATGCAGTTAAAAGTGTATATGGATTTGCAACTACAGGGTGTATGTCTTTGACTATTTGATTGATAGCCCTTAAATCCTGGACTAACCTATATTCACCTGAAGGTTTGCTTAATGGTAAAATTGGGGTATTATATTCTGACTCACATTCCTCCAGATTTCCAAATTTTAAAAATTCATCAATCAATTTCTTGATTCCATGTTTAACCTCTGGTTTAATTGGATATTGTTTAATCCTTACTGGTTTTGCTTGTTCTTTCAACACTATTTTTACAGATTGTGTTTTCTTTGACTTACCAGGTATGTCTATATTCCAGGCTATAGGTATAACAGCCTGCTCTATCTCCTGTAGTATTTGTTCCTTAACTTCCTCCTTTATCATTAATATTTCCCCCGTATTTGACTCTGATATCTTTAAAAGAATTTCTCCTTCCTCAAACACTATCTGCACGTTTAATTTGGACAATAAAACTCGCCCCAACAAAGGTACTGGACAGTCTGGTACGTACAAAAATTCATATGTAATTACCTTATTTCCAAATTTAAAATCTAGGGATTGAAAGAATGGCCTATTTTCCTGCTTCCAAGTTGCTCCAATTATACTGGCCATTTTGTTTCCTAATTTCCCTTTGCAAGTATTCAAAACAGAATATGTTGATCCCGTGTCCACTAAGAATTCAACCTTATCATATCCCAGCTTAATTATAACCAGAAGCTCAGCTGAGTTCCCCTCCAGTCCTCTTCAGTCGTCCAGGGTCTTGCTGCCTCTCTCCGACCCTTTTTCAATTTAGGGCAGTCATTTTTCCACTGCCCGTCTTCCCTGCAATATGCACATTGATCTGTTGCTAAGGGTGCATTTTGTTCTCTGTTTCCAAAGTTTCTAAAACCTCTTCCTCTGGCTCATCCTCTTCCCTTTACTGCATTCCCTGTTTAAAAGAGCCACCAATCTGCTATCCCTACCTCTTTCTTTCTTCTCTTTCCTTTGTTCTTCTTCCTTTTCTGATTGTTATAAACTTTCCATGCTACTTCAAGCATGGTATTTAAATTCCTAGAATCATCTCCCTCTAACTTTTGGAGTTTTCTTTTTATATTGGGTGCTGATTGTCCCGTAAAAATCGCAGCCAATTGTTGTTGTTCTGCCTCAGTTTCCAATTTTAAATCAGTATATTTTCTAACAGTCTCCTTTAATTTTTCCAAGAACACAGAAGGATATTAATTTTTATCCTGTTTGATTTCATATAATTTAGACCAATTTAAGGCTCTTGGCGTTGCATGCCTTACTCCATACAGCACCCATTTTTTATATCGATTTAACCTTCTTCTGTGTTCCACATTATTCAGATCCCACTGGGGATCTCCTGAAGCAAAATTGTGCTCCAAAGTTCCAGGGGGAATTTCATTCATATGTGCTGTTTCTGCCTGTCCCTTTGCAACCTTCAATACCATCTGCTTCTCAGTACTATCCAATAAATTATCCAATATTACATTTAAATCATTCCAGTCAGGCTCCTGAGTCTTAATAATTGTCTCTACTACTCTTCCTACCCTCTCTGGATCTTCTCTGTACACCCCTGCTGCTTGTTTCCACGCCATTAAGTCTGTTATTGAAAACGGCACCTTTACATATACTGGCCCATTCTGTTCTACTCCTTGTCTCAAGGGAGCTAATAATTGGGCTTGGTGTCTAGTTCTTCGAGACACTGGAGTATGAATCACTACTTCTTCCATCTCATCCCCCACTCCGCTACTATCCAGTTCTGTTTCAATACTTCTTTCTTTTAAATGTGAGGGAGGGAAATTCTGTCCCTCCCCTGGAGGTGCTATGCTACCTCTAGTTCTAATTCCATTTCATCCTCTTTTGGTACTATACACTTAATACACCTCTTTCCAATATCACAAGCCAAACCGCAACTCTTTGTTTTCTTATTTTCTGACGTTAACATCATCACCAAATTGTCTCAACTGATTAGCTTACATTCATTCTGCCAATCTGTTTGCTGTCTCAAATAAAAGAACAAATCTACATATGGCACTTCATTCCATGTACTTTCTCTTCTGCAGAACAATATTAACTGCAAAATAGTATTATAACTCAAGGTTCCATTCTTTGGCCATTTTTCCTGATCCTCCAAAACATACAAAGGCCACCAATGATTACAGTATTAAATCATCTGGCTTTTACGTAGATCATCATGCAAATCTCCCCAATGTGCTGACAGTCACCCTAACAGCGATGTTTTTGGTATCTTTTTGTCTGTCACCAAATTTCCAGCACTTTTTACTCTTAAACAATATTACAAATCCTGATGACATTATATATATATAAAAGATAATTACCAGAACAATCAAAGTCCAAAAGAAAAAGATAATAAATATATATATATACACACACACAAAAGGTAATTACCAGAACAAACCACCAAACAAAGTCCAACCCAGCAATAGCTTTCGCTTATGACTGACAGGCGGACGCCTAGGCTTCTGAATGCAAACGGGTACCCTCTTAGCTCTAACCCTGCGCTGCATCTTACAGGCAGGCTTTCTAACAAAATTCTTGCCTTGTTTTATCACAAGACAGGCTTTCCAAACAAAATTTTAAAGAAGTGCCTTACACCTTCTTTTTCCAGGGAATGTTGTGAGGAGCTTTATGAGTCAAGGGTGATGTTTCTCCCCGAGAATTACTTGGTGCCGGCTGGAGTTCAATCAGCACTCAATCTATTTCAGTCTCACTTGTAAGGTCCCATCTGGGTCATCAAAACTGTTAGCTGGGAAACAAAAAACCCATCTACACAAAGTAGATAAGCAGGCACTTCTTTATTGCAGCACTGGGTGCTCGGTGGAATCCCCACAAATCAAGCACACCTATGCCGATTTTACTGTTACATTTATACACAAAAATTACTAAGTAGTACACTCCCAGTTACAATGATTGGTGTTTAATTTGCATATAATTATAATATCTGCTGTGTCATCTTCTTCGGTTACTATGCTTGCGCAGAGGAAGAGTCTTCACCTGGGTGAGGGTCTTCTTGACCTGTGGGTATGTTCTTTGGTATTATAACGAAGGTAGATCAATTCAGGACACCTTAAAAGTATGTTTTGTTGCCAAGTTGGACGACTAGATGTCTGTCTTTCCAAATTGTCCAATAATTCATCTCATACACAATAGAACCTATATGCTCTGGTTATGGTCTAGAGATTAAAGACCGAGGTTAACATGGTCCAGAAAGCAGGGACTTCTAAATATCACAGCTTAAGTGACAGGGAACACAGCAACTCATACATCATTGATTAATAAGTACTAGCATAATGCTAACATAGAGACTTGATTCTTAAAATCAAGATATTCCTATAGCTAATTATTTTGCAAGCAAACACTAAATATACTTTTATTAAAATTTGAAGATACTCTACAATGGGAAGTAGAGAATAACATCTTTTGGTTTTCTTTGCTTCTGCATGTGCGACTTTTACTATTGTTTCATTAAACTGCCGTTATCTTGACCCACAAGTGTTTTTTCCATATTATTTTATTATTTTCTGCCCCCCCCCCCCGCCCCATTCTGAGGAGGGGAGTGATAGAGCAGCTTGGTGGGCACCTGGTGGCCAGCCAAGGTCAACCCACCACAGAGAAAGATTAATCTTTTGCGAGAGTAAATTCTAAATGGGATACTCACCAATCCAGGAATTCTTACTCCCTTTTGCTCTTGCACAAATATCTCTATTTGGGTGTTGCACCTTTTAGTCACTCATTGCCCTGACTTTAGAGGGAATCCAGAGGAGTCCACGATCAAGTCGTTAGTGCATGCTGGAGCTCTATCTGATCTGGTCCACTGTTGAGGATGGCAAGACGATCCCGGCAAGGCCTTATGGCCATCTCACTGGGTCACCAAAACTGTTATCCCAGAACTGGGTTCTTCACCAGATATTGCATGTCTGCGCAGAGATAGGTGCTAGGTGGTAAATCCACAAAGCTAGCACACCTCTTAATACATGATAAAACTTTTTATACACACTGAAAAATTGTTTATAATTACATTTAGTCACACTTAATTCTCGCTGGTTGTTATAAGTGGGGAGGGGACTTTGCTAATAGGGGGCTTTCTTTGCTCGAGGGTGGATATTTTAGTATGCTAATTGATATAGTTCACACATAGTTCAAGTAATTTTCTGTTTAGTCTCATTAACCACTTGGTTCTCCTTGAGTTTATCTTGTTCTTTCTTAGCTTGAGGTATTTATGGTGTCTGTTCCTTCTCCCAAGGCTGTGTTTTGTTAACTGTTTGTAAGGGTTGATTAACATCCTGTTTTTCAAATTCTTTCTTGTTTTCTTTAAAGTAAATTCTTGTATCCACATGGGGCACAGGGTATGTTTCCAGCCATCCCATGTTTCCTTCCACCATTGTAAGCACATGGCGCTTGCCTTGGTAGGTCTGTGGGGGTGTGATATAGTAAATATGCCAAGCTTCCCCATATTTATATTTTAGCTAGTCCTCCATACCACAGAAGCTTTAACCACTTGGCTTGTTTAATTGTAGCATGTTTCACATTCATAGATAACCTGTGCAATAGTGTCCATGGTCAAGTCCATCCCTCAATCCCAGGCCCATCTATATGTTTCATCTCTTCCTTGATGGCCTGAGGTGTCATGGGCTCACTGAGCTATGAATATTTTACCCTTATGTTGCCAATCCAGGTCTACCTAGGCCACTTCAGTCTTAGCAACCAGATCTACCTGCTGGTTGTTTTGATATTCTTCAGTGGCCTGACTCTTGAGGTACATAAGCATCTACATGACATACCTTTACAACCAGGTTCTCCACCCGGGCAGTGATATCATGCCACAATGCGGTAGCCCAAATGGATTTACCTCTGTGTTGCCAATAACTCTGCTTCCATTGCTGCAACAACACCCACAGGGCATTTGCCACCATCCATGAATCAGTCTAGAGGCAAAGTATTGTCCATCTTTCTCCTTCAGCAATGTCCAAAGCCAGCTGGATAGCTTTCACCTCTGCAAACAGACATGATTTACCTTCTCCTTCAGCAGTTTCTGCGACTTGTAGGGGACTCCATACAGCTGCCTTCCACCTCCGATGCTTTCCTACAATATGGCAGGACCCATCAGTAAACAAGGCATATTGCTTCTCATTGTCTCATAATGTATTATACAGTGGTGCCTCTTCAACATGTGTCATCTCTTCCTCTGCCTCTTCTTCAGTACCAATCACTTGTAGAGCAGCTTGAACCCCTTCATAAGCTGCCAATATCTTTTTCCATTGGAGTACAGCGGGTCTCTGATCTTCTATATCCCTGAGTACAAAAGCCCAAAGGTCGTCCTTGAGTTTCCTCTGGTCTTTTCTGCCAGAGGCTCCAGGTAGGGCCATTCTCCCTGCTGCAGTGTAGAGCATATTCTTTACATCTTGCCCAGTCTGGACTAGCCCAAGGACTACTGCTTGAACTATCTCCAGCTTAGTTTGTTCAAAGGCTTGTCATTGCTCAGGGCCCCATTTAAAATAATTCTTCTTTCAGGTCACATGGTAAAGATGGTTTACAATCAGACTGTAGTTTGGAATGTGCATTCTCCGAAAGCCCACAACACCTAGAAACTCAGGCTTTCTTTTCTTGTTAGTAGGTGGAGACATAGCTGTTGTTTTGTTGATCACATCCATTGGGATCTCATGATGTCCATCTTGTCATTTTATTCTAAAAAACTGGATCTCCTGTGCAGGTCCCTTGACTTTACTTTGTTTCATGGCAAAACCAGCTTTCAGAAGGATTTGAATAATTTTCTCTCCTTTCTCAAAAACTTCTTTTGCTGTATTACCCCATATGATGATGTCATCAATATATTACAGATGTTCTGGAGCCTCACCCTGTTCTAGTGCAGCCTGGATCAGTCCGTGGGAGATGGTAGGGCTGTGTTTCCACCCCCGGGGCAGTCGATTCCAGGTGTACTGGACGCCCCTCCAAGTGATGAAAGTGAGTTCTGGCCTGCACTCTGCTGCCAAAGGGGTTGAGAAAAATGCATTTGCGATATCAGTGGTGGCATACCACTTGGCTGCCTTTGATTCCAGTTCGTATTGAAGTTCTAGCGTGTCTGGTATGGCAGCACTCAGTGGTGGCATGACTTCATTCAGGCCACGATAGTCCACTGTTAGTCTCCATTCTCCATTAGACTTTAGCACTGGACATATGGGTGTATTAAAGGGTGAGCAGGTCCTTCTGATCACTCCTTGGTTCTCTAGTCAATGAATCAGCTTATGGATGGAACTCAAGGAGTCTCGTTCGGTGTGATATTGCTGCTGGTGCACCATTGTTGTAGCAATTGGCGCCTGTTCTTTGACTTTCAGTAACCCCACCACAAAGAAGTCTTCTGAAAGGCCAGGCAAAATACACATCTGCTTAAATTCCTCCATTTCCAAGGCAGCTATACCAAAAGCTGGTAACCTTTTGGGTCCTTGAAATACCTTCTCCTGAGGTCATCTATGCCAAGGATGCATGGAGGTTCTGAGTGAATCACAATGGGATGTTTTTGCCACTTATTCCCAGTCAAACTTATTTCAGCCTCCAATACAGTTAGCTGTTGGGATCCCCCTGTCACTCCAGAAATAGTAATGTTTTTTGCCCTTTCATAGCTTGATGGCATTAGGGTACACTGTGCACCTGTATCTACTAGAGCTTTATACTGTGAATCTAACATGCCAGGCCATTGGTGATGCCAAAACGACACAGAGTAACTGCTCAGAGATTAATTTTGTCTTTAAGCAGCAAAAGTATTTATTTCGTGCAATGTTGGGGAGCTAGCCGATTCATACCGGACAAACTAGCTCCAAAGTTTTCAGTGAAAAGTTAGGTATTTTATACAGTTTTCATGAGAGGTTACAACATCTTTACATACATATTCATTTGATTTTGACACTCAATCATTCCTTTCATAATAGATGGGATCTAGGTGGAATAGACCTTTCAATTTTCTTTGTTCAGCGATTTCCTGACTTGATGGTCTCCTTATCTCCTTCAGGTGCCCACCTTATCTTTTCTAATTACTCAGAGTACATTCGTTTCTCAACACACAACAGAGCATCACCCAGAGCATTGTACCAAACTCATCCTGACTAATCTTTTTTTTTTTTAAGACCTTGTTCTGTTTCATTGGATCCACACAGTCCAGTAAACCTGGTTATCCCTCTCCTCCACCTGGATGGAGGCAGGGCCCCTCTAATCCTGGTCATAGGACTCTCTACCAGGGTGTCAAGTGGTGCAGAGCAGATGTAGTGTGGGGCAGTCCTGCCCTCTTATGTCTTGCAGGAATGAATTAGAATTCTTTTTCATAAGTTTGAGAGTAAAATCAGCACTTCCACTCTGTCTGGGAAACTGCCCGCTGGAGACTGGAACAGCAACCTTTCTGAAAGAACACTTATTTGTGATTGGTTTTCCTTGCAATTAATGTACCTGTGCCTCCAGGGTTGAGGTAGGTTTTCCATCCCACCTTCTCATGTCTTCTCCGTGGTCCCGCAGGTAAAACCACAGGGTACCCCGTGGTGTGTATCTCCTATATTAATCCTCTTGAGCAGAAGGGCACTTACGGTTAATAGCTAAGATGCAGGTCATACAGGTGGGGAGCAGAATATATCCTCTTTGAGTTGCTGGACCTGTCTCTCCACAGCTGTGATAAAGGAGGTAGAGATGCTATCTTCATAGTCCTGAAGTTGGTGAGCCACTTCATCCACCATTGGTGGCGCATCATCTTTTCAGCTCATTACTGCTAACGAGTTGGCATATGATGATGGTGCACTTCGTACAAATTTCTACCATATGGGTTGTGTGCATACAACTTCATCAGGATTTGTGGGTAACTGCGTGTTGTCATGGTCATAACAAATCATCTCTTTCATGGCTAATTCCTTCAGTTACTGGGTACCTCTCTCTCTTGCAGTCCACTTGCCAGGACCACATGTAATATCCTTGAAGGGATACCTTTCCTTCACGCTTGACAGGAGTCGCCTCCAGAGGCTGAGGACTTGTGTCCCTCTTCCAATTGCCTTGTCAATGCCCCCTTCTCTAGTAAGTGATCACAAGGGGCTTGGCTTCCCTACCCTCTAATTCCAAACTATTAGCCCTATTATCCCAGCATTAAAGCAACCAGGTGACAATATGCTCACCTGGATGATGGGCAAAATCTTTTTACAAATTACACAGCTTACTCAGGGATAGGGATCATGTGGTTGCCTCTTGTTCTGCTTCTTCCTCCTGTTCCTGTGATGGCCCTGCTTTGTCTTCCTTTACTAAATGAGCATTTTTCCATGTCCATTTCTTCTTATGTATAGAGGCAACTGACAGTGACATGGATTGGTCTTCTGCATCACTCATCGTGGAGGCTGGAGTAGCTGCAATCCTTGCTGCAGGGGCTGGAGTAGCTTCAGTACCTACCCCAGGGCCAGGATTGGCCACAGTGCCTGTTGTGTGAGCTGGACTGTCTGCAGTCCTTGCTGCAGGGTCTGCAGTTGCCATGGGGGCTGGAGTAGCTGCCCTGTCTGCCACAGGGGCTGGAGTTGCTCTGGGGGCTAGATTAGTTACAGTTAGTTGCTTAATTCTCAACCAGGTCCAGGAGGTCAAAATCACATTCAGAATTCCTAGCAATAGGATCAGTACCTGCGATATACTGGTTCCAACAGTCCGAAGATATTCAGAATTTCCAAAAGTCTTAAATGCATCAGTAATTAGCCCTGGGGAGAAAGGGAAGGTGTACATCCCACCCATAGGTTGGCTCTCAAAAAAAGAAAAGCCAAAGGTGCAGTTGTTAGTACTCCCTGCCAGAGGGGACCCAACGTACATGGGCGACAACAATACTGAATAAACAGAGCAGATTAGTTTCACAAACTAATCTCTCATATCATAAACCAGTACTATATAGTACAACACGGTAACTTTAGCTCAGGTCCCAAGGAAAATAAATAAGCACAACAAGGAATACATACTGCAAGTAAAGTAAATAACACAACCCTGAGATCATAGGCAGGAACTTTAAGAGCAAAGAAAACATTGTGAACAGTGAGTATTAAACCAATATAATGAATACTTATAACATTCTAACACACGCTAGTCACATCTGTCATTATCTCAACCCTTCCAGTCCCACAATGGATGCCAAGAAGGACTGTCATGGTTCAACCACAGTCAGCAACTAAGTACCACGCAGCTGATTGCTCACTCTCCCACCCCCACCCTAGAGTGATGGGGAAGGAGAATCAGGAAAAAGGTAAAACTGGTGGGTTGAAATAAGAACAATTTAAAAACTGAAATAAAATAAACCCAATAATAATAGTAATAACAACAACAATGATAATGAAAAGGAGGGAGAAGGGTAGAGGAATAAAATCCAAAGGGAAGGGAAAAGGAAAAAAGATGTGATGCACAATACAATTGCTCACCACCCTCTGACCCATGCCCAGCCAGTCCCTGAGCAGCTATCAGCAGGCCCTGGTCAACTCCCCCCAGTTTATATACTGAGCGTGACCTCCTACGGTATGGAATATCCATTTGGCTAGTTTGGATCAGCTGTCCTGGCTGTCTCCTCTTCCAATTTCTTGTGCCACTTCAGCCTTCTTGCTGGCAGGGCCTGAGAAACTGAAAAGTCCTTGACTTAGTATAAACATTACCCAGCAACAACTAAAAACATCAGTATGTTATCAACATTATTCTCACACCAAATCCAAAACACAACACTGAACTAGCTACTAAAAAGAAAATTAACTCCATCCCAGCTGAAACCAGGACAGTGTCCTCCCAACTTCTTGTGCATTCCCAGCCTACACGCTGGTGGAATGGTGTGAGAAGCAGAAAAAGCCTTGTTTGTGTGTAAGCACTGCTCAGCAATGATGAAAACATCCCTGTATCATCAATACTGTTTTCATCACCAATACAAAACATAGCCCCATACAAGCTACTATGAAGAAATTTATCTCATTTGAAACCAGTACATTCTCCACCCTTTATTCCATACCATTTATATCATGCTCAGGTCCCTCACTATCCAATGCACCCTCATTAACTACCACTCCTCTTCTCATCCTTTGATATATATATACACAGATATCATTCTGTTGTCGATGGACCACCCCTGTGAAACGTCTGTAAAATGTTCACAAAATTTCCACTGAGTTCATTTAGTTCATGATTTTGGACTCCATCTGTTATGGTGGTCACTCAGGACAGGAGAGGTGGTGTGTTGCGTGGAGTTATTTGGCACAAAGCCAGCTCAGGTTGTGTCACTGATGCACTTGCACTCCTTGTGAGGCTTGTCCTTCATTTTTTTGAGTGGTTCCTGCTATAGTCATTCCTATAACATGTAACTCAAATCATAGATTACAACAATTTAAAGGTATATCCATTAAAATCTCTGCTCCTGGTCCCTTTGGGCCAGGCCATAGGGTTTAACATTGCAATTAACTCCTCCCCTTGCTCCTAGCCTGTCTAGCAGCAAGGGGTTTCTGCTATAATACCTTTGATATATGGCAGCCAAAGCAGTGGTGACATGCAGCATCATGTAACATTGGCATCATACAACTCAAATCATGGATTATTTTCCCCCAGAATTAAATCACCTCGAGGTACACATTGGACTTCCCCATCCTTTCACATTACCTACCAGGTGCACCCAGATCCTTGAGCAAAATCAATCCCACAAATGCATTTGACTTTTCCTGAGGAAGGAATAACCCAGACTGTCTTTCCTAGCCAGTTCCTTGTATGTACTAAGAGGACCTTATCTCCTTCCACAGTGGGCTGGAGTTTTGATTGGGCAGGGCCAGGTTGACTGGCAAATCCTCTAGTGTTAACTAGCCAAGTGGCTTCTTCTAAATGTGTTTCCCAGTGCTTGAATGTCTCAGCACCCATTGCTCTCAGCGTAGTTTTTAAGAGTCCATTGTATCGTTCCATTTTCTTGGAGGCTGTTCCATGATAGGGGATGTGATGTACTCAGTGCCATGCTCCTTGGTCCAGGTGTCTATTGAGATTGTTTCAGAAATGAGTCCCATAGTCTGATTCAATTCTTTCAGAGATGCCATGTTGTCATAAAACTTGCTTTCCGAGGCCCAAGATAGTATTCTGGGCAGTGGCATGGGTCACAGGATATGCTTCCAACCATGCAGTAGCCACTTCCACCACTGTAAGCACATGGTGCTTTCCATGATGGGTCTGTGGTAGTGTGATATAATCAGTCTGCCAGGCTTCCCCATATGGATATTTCAGCCATTGTCCTCTATACCAAAAAGTCTTTAGCTGCTTGGCTTCTTTGATTATGGTACATGTTTCACATTCATGAATAACCTGTGCAATGGCGTCAATGGTCAGGCCCACCCCTCAATCACAAGCCCATTTGTATGTTGCATCCCTTCCTAGATGTCCTGATGTGTCATGGGCCCATCGAGCTATAAATTGCTCACCCTTATGCTCCCAGTCCAGATCTATCTGAGCCACTTCAATTTTAGCAGCCTGGTCCACATGCTCATTGTTTTGATGTTCTTCAGTGGCCTGACTCGGGTACGTGAGCATCTACATGATGTACTTTTACAACAAGGTTCTCTACCCAGGCAGCAATATCATGCCACAGTTCAGCTGCCCAGATGGGTTTACCTCTGTGCTGTGAGTTGCTCTGCTTCCATTGCTATAGCCACCCCCACAGAGCAGTTGCCACCATCCATGAATCAGTATAGAGGTAATGTATTGACCATTTTTCTCCTTCAGTAATATCTAAATCCATCTGGATGGCTTTCACTTCTGCACGCTGGCTGCATTCACCTTTTACTTCAGCAGTTTCTGCAACACATCCTGTAGGACTCCATACAGCAGCTTTCCACCACCAATGTTTTCCTACAATAGGACAGAATCCATCCATAGATAGGGCATATTGCTTCTCTTTTTCTGGTAATTTATTTTACAGTGGGGCCTCTTCATCACGAGTCACTTCCTGTGGTGACACTCCAAAGTTTTGGCCTTCTGGCCAGTCCATGATCACTTGCAAGATTCCTGGGCAGTTGGGGGTTCCCATTTGAGCCCATTGTGTTATCAGTGTGATTGACTTCATGTAGCACCAGTTGCATGATGCATGGAGTGGACTCTTTCACAGTCTGTTTTGATCTCTCAAATTTACAGGACAACATACTCTGAAATTAAACATTATTTTGTGAGCTTTTTAGGAAATAAAGCAAAGAAACATGACAAACAAGGGCTCAATCCCCTTTGCACAGACTATCATGTGAATTCACTAATTCACCACTTAAGTCATGAGGTTACTCACTTGCAAGTTCTCTAATTAATAACTTGCAACTCACAACTTGTAACTCATGTGTACCTATGAGAAAATAGTTACCTAGCTGATGGTAAGAGTGATCATCCTTCCTCCTCAGTCATGGTGTGGCTATCCCCTGTCACACTAGGAAGCACGAAACCATCAGCAGGCCAGCTGATCCACTTCAAAACTTTTTGGGCAAGTTGATGTTTTTATACCTTCCAGCTTGAAATTTTGGTCTGCACCATTTCCATGAGTTAGCAGATTCTGATGAAACTGCCAGACACTCAATATGCAAAGATGATGGCTGCAGGAGACAGCAAGCTGCAGTTGATAATGGCTGAATAATGGCCTTTTAGCTCCTGGCCATCTGTCCTGCCTATGTGGTACTCTTGCATTTGCCTAATGGCAGTGCTCCCAGCATACATTAGGCCTTAGTATGAGCTGTGTTAGCCAAAAATGTGAGCAGGAGTTGAGTGAAGTATCCTCCCTTTGAACATCCAGCCCAGCAAAGGCAATTGAATTGCCAAGAGGAGCTGTGCTTTAGTACCAACCACTTCTGAAATGGCTCAAACCTCTTCATATGCTGCTAATATTTCTTTTTGAGTTGGACTGTAATGGGCCTTGGATCCACTATGCCCCTGGCTCCAAAACCCTAGAGGCTGACCTTGAGTGTCTCCAGATGCTTTCTGCCAGAGGCTCCAGGTGAGACACCCTGGTTGCGGTGTAAATCATGTTTCTCACATTTTGTCGTGTCCAGACTGGCCCAAGGGCTATTGCACAAGCTATTTCATGTTTAATTTGTTCAGAGGCTTGTTTTTGATCAGGGCCCCATTTGCAACTGTTCTTCCAGGTCACTCAATAGAGAGGGCTTATGGTCAGGCTATAATCTGGAATATATATTCTCCAAAAAACCCACAATGCTTAAGAAAGATTGTGTTTCTTTGATGCTAGTTTGTGGAGACATAGCTGTTATTTTATTCATCAAATGCATTGGGATATGATGATGCCCATCTTACCATTTTATTCAAAAAAATTGGATCTCCTGTGCAGGTCCTTTGACCTTGCTTTGTTATATGGCAAAACTAGGGAAAGGAATAATCCAGATTCTTCTGAAAGCTTTCTCAGATATTTCCTCTGCTGTGTTGCCCTGCATGATGATGTCATCAATATATTGCAGGTGTTATCATAGAATCATAGAATATCTCAAGTTGGAAGGGACCCTTAAACGATCATCAAGTTCAACTCCCTGCTCCTAGCAAGACTACCTGAAATTAAACAATATGACTAAAAGTGTCGTCCAGACACTCCTTGAATTCTGGAACACAGTGGAAACACAGGCCTGGTGCCGTGTCCACTTCCCTGGGGAGCCTGTTCCAGTGACTGACCACCCTCACAGTGAAGAACCTTTTCCTAATGTCCATTCTGAACTTCCCCTGATGCAGCTTCATTCCATTTCTTTGTGTCCTATCGCTGATCACCAGGGAGAGGATATCAGCACCTCCCCCTCCACTGCCCCTCTTGAGTAAATTTTAGACTGAGATGAGGTCTCACCTCAGCCTTCTCTTCTCCAAGCTGAACAAACCAAGTGACCTCAGCCACTCCTCATAAGCCTTGCCCTCGAGGCCTTTCACCATCTTGGTTGCCCTCCTCTGGACACACTCTAATAGTTTGATGTCCTTCTTATATTGAGGCACCCAAAACTGCACACAGTACTCGAGGTGGGGCTGCACCAGTGCAGTGTAGAGTGGGACAATCACCTCCTTTGACCAGCTAGCTACACTGTGCTTGATGCACCCCAGGACATGGTTGGCCCTTTTGGCTTCCAGGGCACACTGTTGACTCATATTCAACTTGCCATCAACCCAACCTCCCGTATCTCTTTCTGTGGGGTTGTTCTCCAGTTTCTCATCCCTCAATTTGTATGTATAACCAGGATTACCCTGTCCCAGGTGGAGAATTCAGCACTTGCTCTTGTTAAATTTCATACGGTTGGTGACTGCCCAGTTCTCTAGTGTAGAAGAATGGCTGCAGAAGCATGGCCTTAGAATCTCTGAAGATCTGCACAATCCAGGCCTGGTATTAGAATAGGCCTGTAATCAGAATTGTACTGAAGTTGCTGTGCTGAAGTTAACAAGAAAGGTAGCCTTGAGCTATTCTTGAATCCTGAGACCAAGTAATTATGTTGTGCCAACAGGCCGTAGCTGTAACAAGATACAGCTGCTGGGAAAGCAGGTGCAGGGCCAAGAAAGATAGGGACCAGTATGGGAAAATAGGGAGTAACAAACTATAAGGCTGAAGCACAGCAACACAATTAGCGACATGAATAGAATGCTTATTTTAGTCATGATAATTAGGGGTGTGAGAACCGCGTGTGTTTAGAGACTACTAACCAATTATATTTCTGCTTTACGAATATGCATGTGTATCGGTTCTATATAAGTAATGTTAGAAACTAATAAAGTTGAGCAAGATGCATAACTCATATTGAGCGTCTTCTTGACTCCGGCGAACCCTTCTTCCAACACTTTAGCCTATCCAGATCTTTCTCTAAGGCCTCTCTAGCCTTGAAGGAGTCCACAGATCCTCCTAGTTTAGTATTGTCGGCAAACTTACTTAATGTACATTCGCATCCTGCATCCAGATAATTTATAACAACGTTAAAGAGCACTGGCCCTAAAACTGAGCCCTGGGGAACCCCACTAGTGACTGGATGCCAGCCTGATGTAGCCCCATTTACTATAAGTCTTTGAGGCCAACCTGTCAGCCAATTGCTCACCCAGTTTATTATGGACTTGTCTAGATGTGTGCTGGACAGTTTATCTAAAAAGATACTGTGAGAGACAGTATGAAAAGCTCTGCTAAAATCCAAATCTACATCTACTGGCTTCCCTTAGTCAACTAGATGGGTGACCTTGTCATAAAAGGAAATTAAGTTGATTAAGCAGGACTTTCCCCTTCTGAACCCATGCTGGCTATGACAAATGACTGTGTTGTCCCTCAGATTTTTTCAGTAACTCCCAAAATAACCTTCTTCTTAATTTTATCAGACGCTGAAGTGAGACTGACGGGCCTGTAATTACCAGGGTCTTCCTTCTTACCCTTCTTGAAAAATGGGACAACATTTCCGGGTTCTAGTCGACTGGAACTTCTCCAGACTCCCAAGATCATTTAAAAATGATGGAGAGAGGTCCCGCAGTGACATCAGCCATCTGTTTCAGTACCCTGGCATGAATCACATAGGGCACCACAGACTTATGTGCATCCACCTGGAGCAGCAAGTCTCAAAGAAGTTCAGAGTCATCTGGGAGTTTATCATCCCCTCAGTCACAGTCTTCCAACACAGAAGCTTCACCCTGTACCAGTGCAGTCTGTATCAATCCATGGGAAATGGTAGACCTCTGTTTCCATCCCTGGGACAGTCAATTCCAGTTGTACTGGATACCCCTCCAAGTGAAAGCAAGCTGTGGCCTGCATTCTGCTGCCAAAGGGATTGAGAAAAATGCATTAGTGACATGAATGGTGGCATACCATTTGGCTGCCGTTGACTCCAGTTTGTATTGGAGGTCTAGCATGTCTGGTACAGCAACACTCAGTGGCTGTGTGACTTTGTTCAGACCATGATAGTCTGCTGTTATCCTCTACCATCCATTAGATTTTCACACTGGCCATATGGAACTATAAAAGGTGATCAAATGTGCTGATCACTCCTTGGATCTACAGTTGTCAAATCAGCTTATGGATGGGAGCCAGGGAGTCTCAATTGGTGTGATATTGTCACTGGCACACCATCATGGTAGCAGTTGGCACCTGCTGTTCTTTAACCCACAGCAACCCCATAACAGAAGAATCCTCTGAGAGACTGTGCAAGCTAGATAGCTGTTTAATATTCTCTGTACTCAAGGTAGCTATATCAAAATCCCACCAGTACCCTTTTGGGTCCCTGAAGTACCCTCTCCTGAGGTACTCTGTGCCAAGGGTAAAGGGAGACTCCAGACCAGTCACAATAGGATGTTTTTGCCACACATTCCCAGTTAGGCTTACCTCAGCCTCCAACACAGACAGCTGTTGGGATCCCCTTGTCACTTCAGGAATACAGATGGATTCTGTGCCTTTGTAATCTGATTGTATTAGGGTACACTGTTGTGGTGGGTTGACCTTGGCTGGACATCAGTTGCCCACCAAGCCGCTCTATCACTCCCCTCCTCAGAAGAACAGGGGCAGCAGAAAATAAGATGGAAAAAAACACTTGTGGGTCAAGATAAAGGCAGTTTAATGAAGCAACAGTAAAAGTTGCATGCATGGAAGTAAAGGAAAACAAAAGATGTTATTCTCTGCTTCCCATCAGCAGGTGATGTTTGGACACTTCCTGGGAATCAGGGCTTCAGTACATGTAGCGATTGCTCCGAAAGACAAACAACATAAATAATGACTGCCCCCACTTTCCTCCTCCTTTCTCTTAGCTTTTATATCTGTGCAGATGTCATATGGTATGGAATACCCCATTGGTCACTTTGGGTCAGCTATCCTGGTTATATCCCCTCCCAAGATCTTGCCCACCCCCAGCCTACTGGTGAGGGGGGGAAGGTTGGAGAGACAGCCTTGATACTGTTTGAGCACTGCTCAGCAGTAGCCAAAACACTGGTGTGTTATCACCACCTTTCTAGCTGCCAATAAAAAGCACAGCACTATGAGGGCTGCTATGGGGCTCAGCGAGATTCAATACAATCTTCACCCCTTATTCCATACCATTTGTGTCATGCTCAGGTCCCACATAATACCTATATAGATCTTCTAACCACTCCATTGCATTTAATTTTCATAATTGAAATTCCTTCTTACCAACACTTACAACTTAAACTACATACTTAAACCATCTTTATACCCAACATAGAGATTTGTACATTCTCATTAACTACTATCCCTTGTCCTTTAACAGATAGATATTACTGTTCCATTCCATGAGCTTCCTCTACTCCTTCAGATATTCACAAGAGGCACACACTGGGTCTCCCCATCCTTCTGCATTGCCCACCAAGTACACCCAGGTCCTTGAGCGAAGACAATCCCACAAATGGGTTTTCCTTTTCCCATGGGAGGAGAAATCCACACTGCCTTCCCCAGCCACTTCCCTATGTGCATGTTGCGGTTTAACCCTGGCCGGCAACCAAGCACCACGCAGCCAGTTGCTCACTCCCCCTCACCCAGAGGGATGGGAAGGAGAATCGGAAAGGAATGTAAAACTCAAGGGTTGAGATAAGAACAGTTTAATAATTTAAACAGAATAAAGTGGCAAGAACAACAATAATAACAATAACAATAATAATAATAACAAAATGGAAAGGTGGGGGGGGAAAGGGTAAAGCAAAAGCTGCACACGCAAGCAAAGCAAAACAAGGAATTCATTCACCACTTCCCATTGGCAGGCAGGTGTTCAGCCATCCCCAGGAAAGCAGGGCTCCATCATGCGTAACAGTTACTTGGGAACACAAACGCCATAATGCAAAATGTCCCCCACTTCCTTCTTCTTCCCCCAGTTTATATACTCAGCATGATGTCATATGATATGGAATACCTCTTTGGCTAGTCTGGGTCACCTGTACTGGCTGTGTCCCCTCCCAATTTCCCGTGCCCCTCCAGCCCTCTGGCTGGCAGGGTCCAAGGAACTGAAAAGTCCTTGATTTAGTATAAACATTACCCAGCAACAACTAAAACCATCAGTGTCCTATCAACATTGTTTCACATCATAGCCAAAATGCAGCACTGTACTAACTACTAAGAAGAAAATTAACTCCATCCCAGCTGAAACCAGGACAGTGCTCTCTGGGGACCTTATCTCCTCCAGTGGTATGTAGGGGTTTTGTTTGGGCAGGACCAGGATGGTTAGCAGATCCTATAGTGTTAAGGAGCCAAGTGGCTTCTGCTAAATTTGTATCCCAATACTTCCATGCCCCATTGCCCAATGCTCTCAGCACAGTCTTTAACAGTCCATTATACCTCTCAATCTTTCCAGAAGCTTGTGGGTGATAGGGGATGTGATATACCCACTCAATGCCGTGATTCTTTGCCTGAGAGTTTATAAGGTTATTTCAGAAATTAGTCCTTTTGTCTGATTCAAATCTTTCTGGGGTACCATATTGCCACAAGATTTGTCTTTCAAGGCCTAAGATGGTGTTTCAGGCAGTGGCATGGTTTACAGGGTATGTTTCTAGACACCCTGTAGTTGTTTCCACCATGAGTGTAGTGTTTGTCTTGTTGTGTTCATGGCAGTGGTCCAATATAGTCAATTTATCAGGCCTCACCATATCAAAAACCCAGCCACCGCCCTCTATTCCAGGGAGATTTTACTTGTGTGGCTTGCTTGATCACAGCACATTTCACATTCATGAGTGACCTGTGTGATGGTGTCCATGGTCAAGTCCACTCCTTGATCACGATCCCATCTATATGTTGCGTCTCTCCCTAGATGTTCTGATGTCTTTTGGGCCCATCGAGCTACAAATAGCTGACCCTTATGCTCCCAATCCAGGCCCACCTGAGCTACTTCAATTCTGGCAGCCTTGTCTATCTGTTAATTGTTTTGATGTTCTTCAGTGGCTTGGCTTTTGGGCCATTTACATGATGTACTTTTAGAGCCATGTTTTTTACCTTGGCAGCAATGTCCTGCCACAATGCAGCAACCCAGATGGCTTTACCCCTGCGCTGCCAATTGGTCTTCTTCCACTGTTATAGCCATCCCCATAGGGCATTAGCCACCATCCAGGAGTCAGTATAGAGATAGAATACTGGCCACTTTTCTCATTCAGCAATGTCTAGGGCTAGTTGGATGGCTTTCATTTCTGCAAACTGACTTGACTCCCCTTCTCCTTCAATGGCCTCAATAACTTGTCATGTGGCATTCCATACAGCAGCTTTCCACTTCTGATGGTTTCCTACAACACAACAGGATCCATCAGTAGTCAAAGCATAACACCTTTCACCTTCTGATAACTCATTATATAGTGGTGCCTCTTGGGCATGTGTCACCTCTTCAGGCAATGCTCCAAAATCTCTGCCTTCTGGCCAGTCTTTGATCTCTTCCAAAATTCCTGGGCGGTTGTGTTTCCCCAGTTGAGCTCACTGTGTGATCAGCAGTACCCACTTACTCCATGTAGTGCTGGTTGCATGACGTGTAGAGAGGATGTTTCTTTTGAACATCCAGTGTAGCACAGGCAATCATGGTGCCAAGAGGAGCTATGCTTATGTACCAACAACTTCTGAAGTGGCTTGAACTTCTGCTAGAATCTCTTTTTCATTTGGGGTGTAGTGGGCTTCTGATCCTTGATACCCTCAGCTCTAAAACCCAAATAGCCCACCTTGAGTTTCTCCTGATGTTTTCTGCCAGACACTCCAGGTGAGATCATACTCCCCAGGTGCAGTGTAGAGTACATTCTGCACAGCTGGTCCTGTCCAGACAGACTCAAGAGCTACTGCACAAGCTATTTCCTGTTTGATATACTCAAAGGCTTGTTGTTGCTCAAGGCGCACTCAAAATAGTTCTTATTTCAAGTTACTCGATAGAGAGCTTACAAGCTGACTATAACTTTGAAAATGCATTCCCCAGAACCCCACAAGGCCTAGGAAAGCTTGTGTTTCCTTCTTGTTAGCTGGTGGAGACACAGTTGCTATTGTGTTGACCACATCCATAGGCACATGATGACGCCCATCCTACCATTTTATTCCCAAGAACTGAATCTCCTGTGCAGGTCCCTTGATGCTGCTTTTCTTTATGGCAAAACCAGATTTCAGAAGAATCTGAATTACTCTTTTTCCCCTTCTCAAATACTTCTTCTGCTTAGTTGCCCCACACAATGATATCACTGACGTATTGTAGATGTTCAGGGGCATCACCCTTTTCCATTGCAGTTTGGATTAGTCCATGACAAATGGTAGGGCTGTGCTTCCACCCCCTGGGGCAGTCGATTCGAGGTGTATTGCACACCCCTCCACGTGAAAGCAAAATGTGGCCTGCACTCTGCTGCCAAAGAAATTGAGAAAAACCCATTGGCAAAGTCAATTGTAGCATACCACTTAGCTGCCTTCAACTCCAGTTCATATTGAAGCTCTAACATGTTTGGTACAGCAGCACTCAGTGCTGGTATCACTTAATTCAAGCCATGATTGTCAACTGTTAACCTCCACCCTCCATCAGACCAGTGTCTACCAAAGCCTTATACTTCTGTGGGTCTGATATGCCAGGCCACTGAATCCACATGGTCCAGTGTACCCAGTCATCCCTTTCCTCCTCCTGGCCAAAGGCAGGGACCCTCTATTCCTGTTCCTGGTCAGAGTATTCACTGTCTGACCCTTGCAGTGCTAGACCAGAAGTCCCCTCACCAGGATCAAGGGAGGTGATTTCAGTTCTTCTGTGTCTGGGAGAGCACTGATTGCCTTCTTGTGTCTCTACAGCCACTATAATGACAGCCTTCTTGGGTGACCCCTTCTTAACACCTGTCTTCCCTCTCAGTTCATGTACATGGTGTCATGTTTTAACCCCAGCTGTTAATTAATTGCCATGCAGCCACAGCTGCTGGCTCACTCCCCCTCACCCAGGGGGGTGGGGAGGAGAATGGGAAAGGAATGCAAAACTTGACGGTTGAGATAAGAACGGTTTAAGAACTGAAATAGAATAAAAATGAAAGAACAATAATAATAACAGTTGCAGTGAAAAGGAGGGAGAAGGGCAGAGGAATGAAGTCTAAAGGGAAGGGAGAAAAGAAAACTAGTGATGCACAATACAACTGCTCAGTACCCACCGACCAATGCCCATCCAGTCCCTGAGCAATGACCTGCAGTCCCAGCCACCCCCCCAGTGCCCCTGCAGCCCTCCCACCAGCAAGGCCTGAGAAATCAAGAAGTCCCTGACCACACTGTTCCCACACCAAATCCAAAACAGCAATGCACTAGCCACCAAGAAAAAAAATTAACTCTGTCCCAGCCAAAACCAAAACAGTATCTGCCCCATATTCCATACCATTTATGTTATGATACATTTTCCAGTACATCATCACCTCTCCTGTCCTTTAACATGAATACACAGATATCATTCCCTTAGTCTATGGACCATCCCTCTGAAGTCCATTGAGTTCATTTTGTCCATGATGTTGGGCTCCATCTGTTATATCAGTTTTTCAGTGCAGGGCAGGGAAGATGGTACGAGGTGTTGGATTGTTCCATTTTGAAGCCAGTTCTGATACTATTATGGCTGTGCTGATCTGGCTTACCAAACTCATTCTTCATTGGTGTGGCAGTTGAAAAGGTGTCAGGTTCAGATCTTCAAATCCAAAGTGGTAGAGATGCGAAGAGGGTCCTCCGGGGAGAGTTGGCCAAGTCACAACAATCACACCAATATGGCTACATGCCGTGCTCGCTTTATTAAACAAACAGGTCATAGTTATAACTTAAACCAACTGCTCACACGACTTAACACACAGGTGATTGGATAAAAGTTTCTGGTCACGTGGGCATCCGCGTCACTGATTGGTGAGCATGCTGCAGGCACCTGATCAGAGTGTGCTGATGAGAGTGTGTTGATTTCGCAGTTCCCAGGACTTGCTCTGTCCCTGGCTTCTTGTTTGTGCATAGCTTGTTTTCTTTCTCACCCTGCTTGTTCCAAGGACAATTTAAAGTTGCTCTGCAGCTTCAACTAACAGGCCTGGGTTGTCCAAGCCGGACAATGGTAACATATGTCCTCGGTCCTTTAAAAATCCCTCTACATATCCCCCTTTTCCTTTTTGGACAACCCATGTCTGTTTCACAATAGATGGTAAACCTTTCTGCAAACAAGAAAATAAACAGCTAAAAACTAAAGACATTACAACAATGATTATAACAAAGCGTATTCCTTCCATCAATAACGCCTTTAACCAACCTGTTATCCCCAATCCTCTCAACCATTCATCGAAAGGATTATCATCAGCAAAAACATGCTTCATGTTTCCCTGCAATTGTCACTACTTCTTGTGCATCGATATGGAATGATCGGAAAGGTTCATACAACACATCCCTTCAAAATCTTCACAACCTTGTCCATGTGCTAATAAAAAAAAATCTATTGCAGCTGTATTTTGTAACGTAGCATGCCTAACACTATCTACATCAAGCAATAACAAACTTAAAATCTGCGATGTAAGATTAAATTGTTTCTCTCCCCAGCAAGCTAACCTTTGTATATTCTTAGCATTTAATGCTGTCATTGCTCCCGGCATAAATATGGAGGCTAGGACATTTGCGGTTATGGAATGTAGATCGACTTGGTCATTACATGTTTCATCAAAGGTGCGCTGTGCCCTCCGTGATCTATGAGATTGTGGAGCCATTTTCAATAAGCCTTTCATATGTGGAGCAAAGTTAAACGCCCTAAATAACACGGTCCACCGACAGGATACAAAGGAATCCCTGGCCACGCTCTGTCCCCACATATCAAAAAGACTCCCGGTGGCAACTGATAACCCCCTGATACATCTACATGGAAACCCCCAGTTTTCAATTCACCCCAACTAGGTGAACTGGTTAGATTTTGAAACCCTGCATAAAACCCCCATTCACCTTGACGTGTTAGCCATAACTGCCATGGGTCACCAAACCAAATTACTCCGGTGCCATTCACGGGTTGAAGTGGTGATGACATGTGGGTACAGTCTGCCATATCAGTTGCAGTAACATTAACATATTCAACAGGTACAACGCTAGCCAATAGGTCTAACTCCTGCAAAGGTAAATGATGTGGTTGATTTAAATTCTCAATAACCGTCTTCTGCCATGCTGCATTACGCATAGAAGGCCAAACATATTGCCCATTTAGACTCATACATGTACCATTCTGATTGGAAGTCAGATCCACTGTTTTAACATTCCAAAAAACATCAAAATTTGTTTCATTCTCTTGCAGGGGAATACCAATTAAGCAAGTTCTAAAGGGGTTGTCTGCCTCTTGCAGACTTAAACAAAAGTCTGTTACTCCTGTGATATTTGCCCACGTCACCCATATGTTTGTCCTAGGCAAGATGTCAAAAATACTTTGGCCAATGGGTAAAAAATTCATCAAGACCGTAAACCAAGTCCACCACTTAAACATGTTTAGTCCTGCAATTTCCACAATTTTTTTTTTTTTTACATTCCACCCCACAAATCTATGCTTTCACAGATTCTGATGATGTATATTGTCTCCAGTCAGCATGGTATTACACTAGTTGTATGTTTTCTCTTGCTTCATGCCCGGTTACTAATTAAACACATACACTCTTTACACCATGTACATTTAAGCTTTGTCTTACAGAACTGTTTTACCCCACATAGCATACATTGGCACAATACCCGTGGTTTACATCCCTTACAACATAGACAGTTTATTCCGTCTGCTCGCTCTTGAGTCTTCTCTTCCGTCTTCTGATGTTGACATACAGGTCACACAAACTTGCTAGGGATCCATATAGGTCCTTTATCTGTGGAGATACAAAAATAACCTCTACCGATAAATGACACGGGATTAGGTCCTTCCCATACACCTGAAGCCATATTTTTATACAGAACATTCAAACCAGGAACTGTAGTTGTTTGGTTCCCTCGCGCTGTTTGGTGATGTATAACAACAGGTGGTCCCTCTCTACCCTCCGTAAGGGAGAGATAGTTTAAGGTAAACAACACCTTAGTCAACCGTTTAGTTACAGCTATGTCCTGCGATACTTTCTGTCTCTGAAGATAATCCTTCAGGGTACGGTTTGCCCTTTCAACAACTGCTTGCCCCGTTGGGGAATGAGGAATCCCTTTGATGTGTTTAATTCCCCAAGTTGTCATAAACCTAGCGACTCGTTGACTACTATATGCTGGACCATTGTATGTCTGTATTTCTACAGGTACTCCCATGACAGCAAAACAAGGCATTAAGTGTCTCTCCACATGTAATGCCTTTTCACCGGTTTGTGCCGTGGCCCATATAAAATGAGAATAGGTGTCAATTGTGACATGCACATACTTAAGCTTCCCAAAGTCAGGTACATGTGTTACATCCATTTGCCAAACCTGAAGTGCCTTCAGACCTTTTGGGTTAGTGCCCACCCCTAAACCAGGTCCATGATGACTACATTGAGGACAGGAGCGGACAATACCCTTTGCATCTGCTATTAGTATTTGATACTGTCGATGTAAAGACTTTGCATTCTGATGAAACATCTTGTGGCTGTTACGAGCTTCTTCAAACTTCTTTGTTGGAGGAGTTATTGCCAGACAGCTGACTGCTTCATCAGCTCTAGCATTACCTTCGCCCAAACCAATGGTCCACTGATGACTTCTAATATGCATAATACAAAATTCATGTTTTCTCTGTCGAAGAGTACTACGCAGTTGTATAAACATGTCACCAAGATGTTGATTCTTTGCCTCTCTCAGCAAGGCATCTTCAATGTGCTGTACTACACCAACTACGTACAATGAGTCTGATACTATGTTTACAGGTGTGTTGTTCCAGTTTCCCAATACCCAACACGCTGCTTTCAGTTCTAAGGTTTGAAGGTTGTCCCCTGGTTCACCGGTGATCACGTGTTTCTGCCACTGATTATCGGATTGCCAAACACACGCAGCCTTCTTCATCTTTCGTCCTGCATCTGTGAACACCGTTGGCCCTTCAACTGGTCTTTTTGAGCATAATGGTCTTGCAATCCACTGGTAATGTTCTATCATCTTCCAGAGAGGTTCTTTTAGCCTGTTGTTGTGAACAACACCTGCATAACCCATCAAGGCTTCCTGTATGGCTGTTGAATGTCTCAGGAGCCACTCATAATCATCACCACGGACTGGAATGCTGATATCTGCTGGTTCAGTCCCATCAATTCCAACAAACCTGTCTCTTCCTTTTCTCACCAAGGCCGCTACTGCTTCAGGACAACTTAAAATATAATGTCTGGGTTGCAATGGCAAAACCAACCACTCTAAAACGATCGCTGTATTTTCCCACTTTTTCTTTTGCCACTGTAAACTAAGGGCAAAAGGTGAAATGGCAACATTACAAACCAAAAAAGATAACGGATGATTCACCATTCAGCAACCACACCAGCCATTCTGAATCTTGCGGGACACAACTTCTAGGGCAGCCCGCTGTTCTGGTGAACAAGTTTGAGGACTGTTGGCTTCGGTGCCATGCAACCAGGATCGGAATGATTGCAAGTCTTCGTTAGTGAGGTTTTTTGTGTGTCATCAGGGTGTAAGGGAATCGTGAAGAAACAGTCTTCCAAGTCTATCACAACAATTTGCCAATTCTGAGGGATCATTGTAGGAGTTGGAAGACCAGGTTGCAACACTCCCATTGCTAAAATCTGATCATTAACTGTCCATAAATCATGTCCCAATTATGTGCATCAAGATTATTAACCAGTACTGGACAAGCTAACGAGCTAGTCACCTGCTAATCACCCTCCAAAATAGCATCACGAACAACACCAGACCAATGCTGTAGAATTGGATCTTTTCTCGAGTTCAGCATCGGAGGTGTAGTTGGGCTAACTGGAGGAATTACAGGTACTGAAGTAGTAGGCAGGTTCATTTCAACTCGTTTTCCAGGTTTGTTCATTTATCTATTACCTCCTGTAAGGATTTCTCTGTATTGTTATCACAAAGCTTTTCCCCGCCTTCCTCCTCAAATTCGTCGGATGATGTTTCAGGAAGAGGAGGATACGACATTGGACAGCGCTTTTGCCCTCCCTGATTTGACCTATGATCTGTAGCCACCCTCCGTTTTGGTCTTGCTCTACCCACAGCTCCAACTGGTGCAGCATGACTCGCTGCTCCTCCTTCCTGGGGAGGCTCAGCCGCCTATTCCGGTTTCAGCTCAGTTACAACAGACCTCTGAGGAGTAACTTCCGGTTTGTCTGCTGTCTTATCTAAAAACTCCTGTACTTTTGAACACACAGAGGCTGACATACCCTTCATAGGATGAGTATGCCCAACTCCGAAAAATGTAGCCAAGAGAGAAGGCTTAGGTGAATCACCCTTCTGTTCTATTGGCTTTTCTACCACATCTCCTCCCAATGCTTCTATAGCTGCTGCCGCTATATTTTTTTCCGCCTTCATAGTTTCCAGAGTGTTAATTATAGACCTCCACGTAGCTCCTAACGCTTTAGCTTCTTTTCCTTCTTTACCTCCCTTGATCGTAGTATCCCAGAGGCAATTTCCCACTTCTCTCCATTCCGTAATACTAAACAATAACGTGGGTTTGGGAATCTTATTCTTTTTTCGTGCCGAGCGAACTAAGGTCTCCACTTCTGTTTCTTTAATGCTCTCCCCTCTCTTAAAGAGGATGCTAATTAACAGTTTAATTGCCGCATCTAATTCCATTGCAGTCTTCCTGAGAGCTCCCCCCTCTCGCAGAAAGGATATCAGTGGAGAGCCCTGCCACGTTTGTTTTTTTTTGGCCGCGGCCTTCCTTAGTGCTCCCCCCTCTCACAGAAAGGGTATTAGCGGAGAGCCCCGCCGCACTCATCACGGTCTTCCTTAGTGCCCTCCCCTCTCTCAGAGAGGATATCAGTGGAGAGCCCTGTTGCGATTTACTTGTCGCGGTCTTACCTCCAGCGGGGGTGTAATCTGCAGCTCTACACTGAACTCTGGACTCCGCTTTTTGCCTTCCAGGATCTGCCCGCCTCCGACCTCCAGCTCCCTAATCGGACAACTTCCCTTCGGGTCCGATGCATGGTGACTTCCGCATTTAAGTGAAAAACATTTAAGCTAAACCGCATTTAAACGAACCGCATTTAAGTGAATAAATGGGTCCCTGTTCGGGCGCCAGATGAAGAGGGTCCCCCGTGGAGAGTCGACCAAGTCACAACAATCACACCAATATGGCTACATGCCGTGCTCACTTTATTAAACAAACAGGTCATAGTTATAACTTAAACCAACTGCTCACACGACTTAACACACAGGTGATTGGATAAAAGTTTCTGGTCACGTGGGCATCCGCGTCGCTGATTGGTGAGCATGCTGCAGGCACCTGATCAGAGTGTGCTGATGAGAGTGTGTTGATTTCGCAGTTCCCAGGACTTGCTCTGCACCTGGCTTCTTGTTTGTGCATAGCTTGTTTTCTTTCTCACCCTGCTTGTTCCAAGGACAATTTAAAGTTGCTCTGCAGCTTCAACTAACAGGCCTGGGTTGTCCAAGCCGGACAATGGTAACATATGTCCTCGGTCCTTTAAAAATCCCTCTACAGAGATGGGTGCTACAAGATACCCAGTGTACTAATAGGTATATAGAAGTGACACAACTAAATTCATCGGCTGTTTTCATCCAAAATCAAATCCCTTTGAGGCATACATCGAACTTCCCCATCCTCCTCCATTACCCAGCAAGTGCTCCCAGGCCCTTGAGCAAAAGCAATCCTGCAAATAGTTTTGCCTTTGCCTGAGGCAGGAATAACCCAGACTGTCTTTCCAAACATATTTTTAAGGTGCACTACAGGAACTTTATCCCCTTCTACAGTTTTTAAAAGCTTTCATTGGGCAGGGCCAGCTTGGCTGGCAGATCCTCTGGAGTTGACTAACCAGGTGGCCTTTTCTAGATGTGTATCCCAGTGTTTGAAAGTCGCATCACCCATTGCTCTCAGTGTAGTATTTTATAGTCTGTTGTATCATTTATTTTTCCCAGAAGCTGATGCATGATAGGGGATGTGATATACCCACTCAATACCATTCTATTTGGCCCAAGTGTCTATGAGTTTGTTTCAGAAATTAGTTCCATTCTCTGATTCAATTCTTTCTTTCCATGTCGCCACAAGGCTTGTCTTTCAAGGCCCAGGATACTGTTTTGGGCCATGGCATGGTGCACAGGATATTGTAAGCACATGGCGCTTGCCTTGGTAAGTCTGTGGGAGTGTGATATAGTCAATCTGCCAAGCCTCCCCGTATTTATATTTTAACTATCGTCTTCCATACCAAAGAGGCTTTGACCGCTTGGCTTGCTTAATTGCAGCACACATTTCACATTCATGGATTACCTGTTCAATAGTGTCCATGGTTAAGTCCACCCCTTGATCTTGGGCCCATCTATATATTGGATCTCTTCCTTGGTGGCCTGAAGTGTCATGGGCCCACCAAGCTATAAATAATTCATCTTTATGAGTCTTCTCTTCTCTAGACTAAACAGGCCCAGCTCCCTCAGCCTTTCGTCATAAGGGAGATGTTCCAGTCCCCTAATCATCTTCGTAGCCCTCTACTGTACCTTCTCCAGTAGTTCCCTGTCTCTCTTGAAATGGGGAGCCCAGAACTGGACACAACACTCTAGATGCAGCCTCACCAAGGCAGAGTAGAGGGGGAGGATAACCTCCCTCAACCTGCTGGCCATGCTCCTCCTAATGCACCCCAGGATACCATTGGCCACCTGGCCACAAGGGCACACTGCTGGCTCATGGGCAACTTGTCCACTAGAAATCCCAGGTCCTTCTCTGCAGAGCTTCCCCCCAGCAGGTCATCCCCTAGCCTGTACTGGTGCACGGGGATGTTCCTCCTTAGGTGCAGGACCCTACACTTGCCTTTGTTGAACTTCATTAGGTTCCTCTCTGCCCAACTCTCTAGCCTGTTCAGGTCTTGCTCAATGGCAGCACAGCCTTCTGGCGGATCAGCCACTCCTCCCAGTTTTGTATCATCATCAGCCTTGCTGAGGGTACACTGTCCCTTCATTCAGGTCAATAATGAATAAGTTGGACAGGACTGGACCCAGTACTGACCCCTGGGGAACACCGCTAGCTACAGGCCTCCAGCTAGACTCTGCACCGCTGAACACAACCCTCTGAGCTCTGCCGTTCAGCCTGTTGTCAATCCACCTCACTGTCTGCTCATCTAACCCACACTTCCTGAGCACTCATCTAACCCACACTTCCTGAGCTTACCTATGAGGATGTTATGGGAGATGGTGTCAAAAGCCTCACTGAAGTCACGGTAGTCACATCCATTGCTCTCCCCTTGTCTATCCATCCAGTCATTCCATCATAGAAGGCTATCAGGTAGGTCAGGCATGATTTCCCTTTGGTGAATCCATGTTGAATACTCCTGATAACCTTCTTTTCCTCCACATGCTTCGAGGTGACCTCCAGGATGAGCTGTTCCATCACCTTTCCAGGGATGGAGGATGGTGCTTTCAGCCCAGAAAACCAACCAAATCCTGGGCTGCATCAAAAGAAGCATGGAAAACAGGTTGAGGGAGGTAATTCTTCCCCTCTACTCCACTCTCATGAGACCCCCCACCTGGAGTACTGCATTCAGCTCTGGGGCACCCAGCCTAAGGAGGACATGGGCCTGTTGGACCGAGTCCAGAGGAGGGCCATGAAGATGATCAGAGGGCTGGATCACCTATCCTATGAAGAAAGGCTGAGAGAGGTGGGGTTGCTCAGCCTCGAGAAGAGAAGGCTCTGGGGAGACCTTATAGCAGCCTTCCAGTACCTAAAAGGGGCCTACAAGAAATCTGGAGAAGGACTTTTTACAAGGGTATGTAGTGATAAGACAGAGGGTAATGGCTTTAAGCCAAAAGAGGGTAGATGTAGATTAGACATTAGGAAGAAATTCTTTACTGTGAGGGTGGTAAGGCACTGGAATAGGTTGCCCAGAGAAGCTGTGGATGCCCCATCCCTGGGAGTGTTCAGGGCCAGGCTGGATGGGGCTTTGAGCAGCCTGGTCTAGTGGAAGGTGTCCCTGCCCATGGCAGGGGGGTTGGAACTTGATGATCTTTAAGGTCCATTCCAACCCAAACCATTCTATGATAATTCTATGAATCTATTATTTTATGAAGTTCCCCTAGCCCCTCCAGTCCCTTCCAATATTGTGCACAGTATGTTTTGTAAACACATAACGTGATATTAATACATACGTGTGTGAGCACACACAGACCATGCATAGACATTACACTTGTATATCAGGGATTTGTTATTGATCACTAGGAAAAAAATAGGAAATATGTCCATACTCACTTTAGAGAAACAGGGTTTCTCTTTTTTGGAGAGTAACACCTTTAAATTGGATCTATTTCAATTTCTAAGTTTTTCTGTTCATCTTTTTCTTCTTTTCTCTTCATACTTTAGTGGATGTGTTAGTATCCAGCAGAATACAAGGACTCTATTTCCTAATCAACTCCTGAAGTTACCAAACTTACAATTAGTTTAAATTTGAAATTTAATTTTTAATTAAATTGAAATTACAATTTGGCACTAAGTTTTTATCTCTAAATTACTATTTTGTTTTGCTTTGCATCCCCCCTTTTGCTGCCTTTAAGGGTATTGGGTAGTCATACTGGTAAATGTAACAGTTTAAAAGGTACCCAATGTACTGCACACAGTTTTGAGTTCTTTAGGGGAGGGTTTTGGTAATACTGATGATTTAAATTTTGCATATTGGTTAGATTTGGAAGTAGTTTTGCAAGGATCCAGATTTCACGCATTTTCTCTTCTGTTGAATAACCCAGTTCCCCAGCCTAGCATTTTATTCTAAAAAGTCAGGGAATAGATTATTCTTATTATTTGGTTCTTCTAAGGGCATAAGTTTTAAGGATTCCTGGCTTGGGGGATGGGAAGGAGGAAGGGTGTCCCTAGCTGCTGCTGCTGCTCTTTTCTTTTCTTTTCTTTTCTTTTCTTTTCTTTTCTTTTCTTTTCTTTTCTTTTCTTTTCTTTTCTTTTCTTTTCTTTTCTTTTCTTTTCTTTTCTTTTCTTTTCTTTTCTTTTCTTTTCTTTTCTTTTCTTTTCTTTTCTTTTCTTTTCTTTTCGCCTTAAAGAACCCCTTGGCTCAAGGTCCTTCTCCAAGCATCCTTGCAACACAAATTTCCTATGCTGCTTGCAGAGTTATACCAGACTATCAGGCCCCAGTGTGCTCTGTTCAACCACTTCTTGTTAACTAGCAGGGGTGGCAAGTATTTGTCTAGTGACGGAAGCCGTGGGTTGTTAGATATTTTTAATAGGTACATTATTTACAGGGTTTAAAGGATTAAGCAGTGTTTTATAGCAAAATGAATCAAAAAGGGAGGAGGGGATTATTGGAAAAAGGGAGGTGAGACACAGACAAGAATTAGGTGTTTCTTCATAGGAAAGTGGAATTGATTTCTGTATGCTTTACCTTTTACAAAGGTTTATAGTTTGTTTTTTTTCCCTTTATAACTCAGAGTCTGAATGCTCAGTTCTGTATAAATTGAATCTCTCTTTAGGTTGAGGAGACATCCTTTTGCAATTGTTTATTTTTCTTGTATAACATTTTCTCACATTCCAGGGACTAGTTTGCAGAGAGCTCAGCCTCTGGGTCTCTGTCTGCTTTATGGCAAATATAGCAAGGCTCAATAATTGTGGTGTTCTTTAGCTTTCAATAGACCCTCAATATACTCCTTCAAGTGAATGTTACACATTTTGGTTTCAGACTCTAATGATTTGGACACATTTGCAAAAGGAGCAGTCCCTTCCTCATTTAGAGGTTCTGTACCAGCCATTCCCTCCTTACAACAGTTGTTAAGGGGCAGCCAAGTTCTGTGGACTTTGCTTTAGGGTCATCTCACCTCTTTCAGTTTGCTAGGGCTTCTGCTTTTCCCAGGTCTGAGCATAAATTCCCAATAGGCACAGGTATGGTCAACCATCAATAGATCAACAAAGATGGAAGAACAGTGCTTTTACAGCCACTACATACACATATAAACATGGACAAGACAAATGTCCTGATCTTCCTCTTACTCTCTGGTGAATCAGACTCAGTGCTGGCCAGCAGATCTCATGCACTCATTTGCAAACATCTCATCTTTTTGTACTCCTTGGCTTGTACTCACAAACAAGATGCCAGATATTGCAGTATATCTGCATACTGTTCACCTGGCACCCTGAAACAAGTGTTAGTTTTAACCAGCTGGTTTGCAATCCCAATTGCTTGGTTACAAATGCTACAGCACTCTGCATCTGACTATGGTATGAGGTTATACTCTTTTTGGGAAACACTGATATCTCTCACATCACACAGACCCCACATACACCTGACAAACAATCATACATATTACAGGGTTCCATGCTGTTTTGCTGATTGACTGGATACCAAGCAAAAATGAATTCCAAACCAAGTATAAGAATAAATGCAGTTTATTACATTAAACTATAATAAAGAAAAACAGCATGAAATATGATAAAAGGAAACAGTACTAGTTATTGTGCACAGTATGATAAAAGAGCAATAGGAGCAAAGCATCAGATCATTACTGCAAAGTGTTACAGAGACTAAGAAAAGGATACATCACCAGTTACCACATTAACATCATCCAGGCCCACACTTTGACTGGGAAGCCCCATTGCAGCTGGTGCCAGGAGTCTCTTGGTAACTGGGAAAATTCCTACATGGTGCATCCACTCGTAGGTGAGGCTTCTGGCCCAGTCCCAGAGCTTGCCCACCTTTATACTCAGTGAAAAACAAAAATAGTTTACACACCTAATATATGTAAACTTTTAAATTTAGGTTAAATGCAGGCATGCACTATCTCATGATTCATAAGGCTCACACACACGCCAGGGACATTGGCCATATGCCTGAGAGTGGTGGAGTTACTGTCATGACATAGCTGCACACAATATTTATTGTCTAGATGGTCCTGCTGATATCTTGCTTGTTCAGGGGTCTCAAGACAAACACCACCTGCTCATTAAAATTGTCCTTGAGCTCCCTGAGCTCCCTGCCCAAGTTAAGTGATCTCTAATTAAAGACAAAGGCTTTTTCATAAGCATTAATCAATTTAATAAATTTTCATCACATATGCAAACACTTGTTCCTTATTATATGTCCTCACCACAAAGAAAACAAAATTCTGTGCAAATACCTGTACTCAGCCTATGAATAGACAGGGTCTCAAACAAGCATTCCAAGGGCTGTGGTCCTACTCAGATTGTCAAAACACAGTATGTGAAAAGGCTTGGGTTGTACACTCAATACACAACAGAAAGAAATCCCCACAAATGCATTCAGTGTGCAAAATTATAGAATTCCCTGAAAACAAAGGTGCCTAACATTAAAAAAGGAGAATTCAATACCACTGATACTTTGGTTAAAAATTCAGGCATTTAGGGGTAAGGTAACAGCAGGAACAGAACCACATCACTCAGTGACATGAAATTTATCAAGTGTGATGAGTATAGTGGGGGGGGATAGTGATTTCTATCCTAAGATTCCTCTTCTGTGACGTGCTTGTACTTCACACTTGCAGCAGTCTAGGCTGCTCCCTCTCTCGTCCAGTTTAGATAGGCACCATGGACTCTAGGGGAACTAGACACCCATTCTGATTACTTGATGTGTCTGGATCCTTGTTAGTGGCCCTGCCATTATGTGTTACTGTTACACTGTGTGTTCAGACTTCTGTGTGGTGTTGGACATCTGTGTATTGATGTTCCCCATAAGGGACTATACTCTTCACTGTTTATTGCTTTTGAACTTATGTGGTTGGCCTAAGCTATTGTTGGCCTCCGTGGTTGCATCACCCCACACCAATATCTTTGACTTACTCCATATCTAAGGCCAATTAGCAGTTGTTTACCTGGGTTGCTGTCTGGTGTCCTGCCCTAAATGTGTTCTAAGGATGTAAAGTTATTAAGAGTTTATCTGTGCTGCTTTGTTTCTTTCCTGTGCATGCCTAAACTGTTAGAGCAGAGTAGATGGAGCCCAGAGATTTTGGGTAAGTCTTCTCCATAATAGTTACAGACTATTTGAGGTTGGAAGGCACCTCTGGAGTTCATCTAGTCCAACCCTCCCTGCTCAAAGCAGGACTAACTAGATCAGGCTTCCCAGGACTGTGTTCAGTTGGGTTTTTAATATCTCTAAGGATGAAAACTCCACAACCTCTCTGGGCAACCTTTTTCAATGCTTGACAGTCCTTGTGGTGAAAAAGTTTTTCCTTGTATCCAGTCTGAACCTTTCTTGTTTCAACGTATGCTGGTTAGCTCTCATACTCCCACCATGCATCACTGTGAGGAGCCTGGCTCTGTCTTCTTGATGATCTCCTCATGGCTACTGGCAAGCTGCTGTTAGAGCCCCCTGAAGCCTTCTCTTCTCCAGGCTGAACAAGCCCTGTACTCTCAGCCTCTCCTCATAGGGCAAGTGCTCCAGCCCCCTGACCATCTGATGGCCTTCTGCTGAACTCACTCCAGTTTGTCAATGCTTTTCTTGTATTGGGGGGGGGGGGGGGGGGGGGGGAGTGAGGTGGGGGGGGGGGGTGGCAAAACTGGATATGGTATTCTAGAGGTGGTCTAATGAGTGTTGACTAGAGAGGAAGAATCATTCCCTGAAATTTACTGCTTATGCTCTTTTTAATCCTGCCCAGGATGCTGTTGTCCATCTTTGCTTGCCAGGGCATACTGCTGGCTCATGTTCAGCATTGCTGTCTTCCAAGACCCCCCCCAGGGCCTTTTCAGCAGAGCTGCTCTCCAGCTAGTCTGTTCCCAGACTGCTTTGTTGCCAAGGTTTCTTCCTTTGAAGAAGTACTGACAGGGATGTAAACAACAGTGGAAGAAAACCCACTGCATCCCAAAACTTTATCAAATTGGAGAAGCAACATGGACCCCCTGCTCAAACATATTTAAGAAAGAAATCAGAAGGCATGGATGGTTGGATACTGTCTTGGAGGGATGACTGTGCCAGAAGGGGGGGAGTACGTACAGGCCTGTAGGGATTGTGACCTGTGGGTGACCAACACCAAAGCAGATATGCTAATAGTGTGGCAGGAAGAAACTCTTATGCATATGACCTCAACCTACTATGCTGCTTATTGACTCTCCCCTTCTTAGTGTCAACTTTCTGTGTTTTTGCCATGGGTCACACCTGGGATGTCTCCAAGTGCATTATCCAAGGAAATTAGCCAGAAGGGATAAGACACAAAATAGTAGGGGAGAGAGATGCTGATTTGCTGTGGAGGGTGTATCAGTACATATTGTATGTTTCAAGTAGAGCTCAAAAAAGATTGGAATGCTTAACAAAGGTCACAAATGGAGGTGATGTTTTCTAATGGAGTAATGGTTTGCCAAAGGAAGCATTAATGAGTGCTCAGTGCAAAGAGAGGTGCTTGATCAGAAGTTACCAGCTAGTAGCATTGAGCTGGCAAAATTAAAAGCTATGTGCCAAGCTTTCTGTGCTGCTAGGAGAACAGTCGGTGAGGTTAAAGGTGACTGCCATGGACTGGGATCCCAAAACTTGGGAAACTGGAATGGTGAATTTAAGGACTCTGATGATGAATTAAAAGCAGAGTCCTATCAAGAAGCCCCAGTTACAGCAATTAGGCAGACCTATGAGAAATGAAATACCATTCCCCATAATGTGACCAGACAGCATGTGTCCTTTACTCATAGCAAGATTAGGGATATATAGAAAAACTTACAGCCACTACTATGAGGAGACACCCTTGCAGTGGCTATAGATGTGCTGGGAAACTGGAGACAACAGGATATAGCTGATGGCTTGAGAGCAGGCTTCTGGGGAGTTTGGTGCCTATGCCACTTGTAAATGTTCCCCTGCACAACGGAGGTGGGCTTTGGGCTTGGCTGATGGAGGGATATGTTTAGCAATAGGCCGATCCTGTTGAGTCCATGAATATGGTAACTCTCTGGAGGGACTAAGAAGAGGGTAATCAACTACAGTTGCTCGTGCTGCTGGAGTGTATCTACAGGCAAGAGGGGAGGGACCCCAAAAAGTTGGTGATCACTGATGCTATGGCCTGAACACTCCAATGGGTAGGCAGGGTTAATAACACCCCTCTCTTATCACCTGTTAACTTGTTGGGATGCCTTATTGATCAAGGAGTGATCTATATGTATCATATGGGGGGAGGGGGGCAGTGGATGGGACAGAACATGCCAGATTAGTGTGAGATCAGCAGCACAGCTAAGGATAATGCTTAAGAGTCCAATAGTAGGCTGCATCCCTGATTTTCCAGGTAAACTCATTGTGTTAGCAGATGTGAATCTCATTTTAGTTGGGACTTTAACAAAGAGATTTAATTTGCAAATATATTAGACTATAAATAGACTGTGAAGCTTAAATTTTATATTTTCATCCATTCTTTGTGAATGTTAAAAAAATCTGCATCTCTTGTATGCTCTTGCTTATCTATTTAATTTCTGTGCATGGAAGCCTTTGAGGTTCATTGGCTCCGAGAAAGGAGAGGCAAACTATTGAATATTTAAAATCTGCTTCTCAGTAATGTAATCCAAGAATATTTCAGATCCTTGAGAAGGAAATGTAGGATATAGCAGCAGTAAAATTTGAATTAATTTGATTTTGCAGGGGGAGAAGGGAGTGGGAATGAGCTGATGTGCTCACATTAAATACCTTGAATTTTTATACTCGCACAACTCACCTGTTCTCTTCATCTCCTCCCTGATGTACATATAATTCCCACATCTTTGTTGTTGTCCTTTTCAAGCCTTTCTAGAAGTCTTTAACACACCACCCCCACCCCCCAAAGAAAAATAATATTAGGGTACTAACTCTAATTGAAACAAAGGTTTTGGACCTTCTATTTCTCTAGAATTTAAGGATTTATAAACTTTTTATTTTATTTTATTTTAATTTATTTTTTTAAAAAAATATGGTTCTCAGGCAGTGGTACATTTTAGCTGCACATTACAATATAAAAGGTAAATAAATTATGTAGTATTCATTGGCTGTTCCACTCAAAGTCAGAAGTGACATTGACATTTGTGGAATAAAATTGTAAGGACCTGGAGCACAACCCCCTTCTAGGAATTTAGTTGGCTAAGTAAAAGAGTTTAGCTGGCTGAGTCCAAGGTCAGCTCCTTCACTGATAAGAGCTGTTGTGAAGAAAGCTAGAAGTGAGAGCCTGATCCTCCTTTTCCCCTGGGAGCTGCTTTTAAGGTGAAGCATTACCACTGGCCCCTGCCTGTGCTACATTGCTATATCACAGATGTGTAGCAGCTATGTTTGTGTCTGGTCTTGGATCTCTGTGATTCTGACTGTGACCTGGACCTACTGGCTTGCCTTCCTAGCTTGGCCTTGGACCTGCCTCTGACATGCAGAATCAGACTCCACAGTCTATCAGATTGTAAAGTAGGTATGTTTATTCAGCTCGGGGGGGGGGGGGGGGGGGGGGGGGGGGGGGAGGGGGGGGGGGGGAGGTTGTCAGGTTGTCTCACCTGTGCACACCTGGGGCAACAATTTACCTCAATTTATATAATCAAATGTTGCATATACATAAGGTTTCCAAATACACCTATACATATTCATGACCTATTCCTGCTTCATATTAAAATTAGTTCCAAGAAGTCATTTCCATAAGTCCCTCCCAACTGTGCTTGTGTGGTGCCTCTTTGTGGGGGTCATGGGGATGAAGGCTTGGTAGTCTCCCTCGATCTGAGCTTTTTACCTTCTCTCTTTGTGCAGACTCAGTTGTTCCTTGGTCTTTGTCCAAACTATAGAGTTGGTTTTATCTAGTTCTCATCAGGAACTGTCCTTCAGGAGGAACTGCAGACTCCTTGCTTCAGTTAATTTACACAATGGTTAGTAAAAGAAAGCATTATTTATCAACAACAATCTAGGTAATTGTTAAGCAATTAGATCTACTAAAATTTCTTCAACCCCTTTCCTCACCTCATCACTACAGACTTGCTGGGTGATCACTGGACTGCCTCTGACCCCCACCTACTGTCTCTAGCCCTAATCCTGACCTGGATTTACTGCTCCACATTATGGCTCCTTGTTGGTGAGGTCACTGCTCCTGCTTGCCTTATTCTTGTGCTCCAATCCTGGCACACTTGATTGCAGAGCAGCCAGCCTTTGCTGCTCTCGGACAAAAATGAGACAAAGAAGAATCAGGTCCCACTTCCTTTTATATTGTATGAATCCTGATGGCTTCCCATGAGGGAATATTCTCTTAGCTTGAAGTTTTCAAGTATAACCAATTCCTCAAAAGGAATTTATTTACTGAATGTGTGACAGAAGCTAACTGGAAATTTACTGAAGTTTCAACACTTTTGATTGATATTGTGCTCTCGACTTTAAGTTTGGTCTAAGAAGCAGTAAGTCTTTAGATCAAGAGCCTGTCTTGGTAAATACTAAAATTATTTCTTTGTAATAAATGCCTTTAAGAAGTAAAAAAAATATTGCTTAACTGTTCTAGAGGCACTTCAAATCTTGTATATGCTTTGTATTCCATTACTTTAGCCTTTTAATGCTTTTTTCTGCTTTGAAACAATCTGGAACAGCATTCTGTAACTTGCTGCACTCTATCCAAGGAGCTTAATTGGGAATGATCTCTCTAATAAAGATTAAAGCTAGCCTCATTATAATATTGATATTCACTTAAATGATATTCTAATTTCTCTTTTTTCTTTGGAAACTGACTTCTTAATAATTATGATTTAAATGCCAGTGTGGCATTTCCAGTGGTCAGAATTGTAGGCTATCTTGGCAACTAATTTAAGATACAAGCTATAATAAACCCGGGGGGGGGGGGGAAAAAAAAAAAAAAAAAAAAAGAAAAAAAGAGTAAGCTATCAGTGAATAATTGTGTGGTAAAACCCAAACAAGAAAATCAAATTTCCCTAGCTTAGACTTTTATACTAGTAATTTCATCTATGATGCTTAAACTGTAACTTCATTTGGCAAGAACAAACACATTTATTCTCTGTACCACTTGCTATTTAGGATTTGTTGATGTCTTTTTTATCATTTTTGATCCAGTCTGTATGTGAAATCCATTGTTACAGAGATGGACATCTGTGGAGGCTTGCAAAGATTTTTGTCTTCACTGCTTTTGGTTTGCTAGTACTTTGCGTTATAACATTGGGCAACCTTTCTATGGTGGTAGATAGATGGTATCAAATCCCTCTTGAGTTCATTGGCTCTGTTTCTTCTGTTGGCAAGACATTATTGCTAAGAAAGGCCTATTCCTTTCCTGAGCAGAGATTGCTCATACATGTTCTTTCTTTTTCTCTGTCTCTCTCTTGTGTCCTAGAGATTGTGGTGATGCAGGTCGAGGCAGACTGAAAAAACATTATGTCTGTGTAGTTGGGTTCAGACAAAATGGCCTTTATTGTTTATACAAATTATTTATATATCTTAGACAGTACATTTGTCAGACCCTGATAGATTTTTGTGTTCTTCTTGCTTGCTATTTGCTGTTGCTGTAGGTGCCCGTATGCTGCGGTTCTAAGTTCCGATTCTTCACATCCTGTTTACATATCTGACAATTTGTGGCTGTCTTAAAGGTACGTGACTAAGTCTTTGAAGTCAACTAACTTGTCTGCAGACCCGCTGCAGACCCCAACAAGAGATGACTGTCATTTTGTTCTCATTCACTTGTATACATTGATGAGGTCTGGTGTATCTGAATTGAAGATTTGCACCTGAATCATGTTTTTTAAAACTTAAACCTAGATCAAAACAGAATAGAAACTGGATATTGGGACTTCCAATTGGAAGAAAAGATGAACATTAATGGGGGTGACTTAATTCTAGGTCTGTTACTTTTTTTAATTATAAAGGAACTTGTGGAGTTTGGCTATGTCAGGTGCAGGATCCTTTCAGTTCCTTTCTCCTCAGATAGAGGGGGAGATGTGGGCAGGCAATGAAGGGACTTTTTTACCCTGCATCTGTTAGACTGGCTTCATTGTTGACTGTATACTAGCTGTGTATCAAGTAGTCAATAAGTATAGGTTTAATGTATTAAAGGATGTTAAGACAGGCATCCCCTTCAGCCACTCTGGCTCAGGACTCCTTCCTGATTTGTTATCCCAAATCTGGGTTCTTCACCAGGTGTGCAAGAGCCAATCCACACACAGAGTCAAGATATTTGCTTATTGCATGTCTGCCCAGAGATGGGTGCTAAGTGGCAAATCCACAAAGTTAACACACCTCAACACATAGAAAAACATTTTATACACTTTGAACAATTCTTTAGAATTACATTTAGTCACACTTAATTCTCATTAATTCTTACAAGCCTTGTCTCCATTTAAAGGTACAGCATTCTTTTTTTTCACTGCCTATGTTCTGTGGGTAGGGGGCTTTGTTAGTGAGGGGCTTTCTTTGATCGAAGGTGAATCTTTTAGTATGCTAATTAGCATAGTTTACCCATAATTCTAATAATTTTCTGTTTAGTCTCATTAACCACTTGGTTCTCCTTGAGCTTGTCTTGTTTCCCAGCTTGACATATTTATGGTGTCTATTCCTTCTCCCAAGGCCATGTTTTGTTAACTGTTTGTAAGGATTAACTAACATCCCCTGTTTCTCAATTCTTTCTTGTTTTTCACGGGTTCCCTGTTGCACCATCTGTGCTTATATTCTTATTGCTTAGCTACCCCTCTAAAGTGTTCAGAACAGAGTAAGTAGCCCCAATATCTACCAAAACATCAACTTCATTTCCCAGCTCCGCTTTAACCAGAGGTTCTGCTGGGAAAGACTCCTCCAGTCCCCCTCATTTCTCACTTACTGGGAGCAAGGGTGCAGAGGTGGTCCAATTCTTAAGTGGCACTCTTGTTTCCAGTGTACATCCCTTTTGCAGTATGCACATGGATTATCACCTAACCGAAACCCAGGCCGGAGACCACCTCTCAGGGGTCCACCCCATCCTTGGCCCCTTCCTCTGATCCTAGTATTTTCCTCTAATACCACCACCAATCTAATATTTACTCTTTCCTTTTGACTAGCTCTATTTCTATATGCAATCCAAGCAACATCCAACAACTTTCCCCAATCTCAAACATAATTTCCTTGTAATTTTTTTCTAATATTATCCAAGGACTGCCCCACAAATAGAGGGGCTAATTGATTTTGTCCCTTTTCCAATTCAGGGTCAATATTTGTATATTTGTGGGCTACCTCCTTCATTCTATTCAGGAAATCTGTGGGGGACTCTTCTATCTTGCCTAATCTCATACAATTTAAACATGTTTATTGCCTTAGGCATAGCATTTTGAATTCCAAGCAAAATCCATTTCTGATATTGAGTCAACAGTTGCCTGGGTCCGTTAATATTTGGGTCCCAGTTTGGATCAACAGAGGGGAAATGATGCTCCACAGTTCCTTGTAAAATTCCTGAGTTAACCTGAGCTTCCACATGTATTCTAGATACTCAATAAATTGTCTCCTTCTCTACTATCAAACAAAACCTGCATTATTGCCTCTATATCCTTCCAGTCTGCATCCTGTATTTTAACCATCATTTCAAAAGCACTAGCCACCTTCTTGGGGTCTTTCCTGTAATTCCCAGCCATTGTTTTCCAATTATTCAAGTCTGTTATTGAAGATGGGACCCTCACCATAATGGGTCTTTCATTTCCCACAGCCTGGTGCAGGTGAGCCTGTATAACTTCCCCTTGTATGGCCCATGCCCGCCCTGCTACTGGGCTAAAACTTTCTGCCCCACTAAATCGCTCTCGCTGTTCATAGTGACTTTCCCTGCCACCAGCCTTACGAGCTTGCCTATGACCATTTTCTCTTACCCATGTCACATCAGTAATATCATCGTCAGAAGTCTCCCAATCTCTGCTGGGGAGCAACCATTCACTCAAATCATCTTCTTCCTTTTGTTCATATAATTTTAAACATCTTTGTCCTATACTACAAGCAGAGCAGCACCTTTTCAAAGACCTGTTCTTATCCTTTTCCAAAGCCAAGAAAAAAGGATCACTGGGAGGTAAATTTATACCACACTTTTTGCCATTCAGGATGGTTCTTTAAAGTGAAAAAAATATCAGCATATAAAATATCATCCCATTTCTTTTCTCACCTTAAAAACAACATCAGCTGTAACATTGCATTATAATTCCAAGTGCTGTTCATTGGCCATTTTTCCCCATCATCCAGTTTATACAATGGCCACCACTGATTACAGTATTTAACTTGGTTGCTTTTAGTTACATTTCCCCCAGAACCACCCCCTATTTGTTTCCAGTGCCCCAAATATCCCAACAGATATTTCTTTAAAATACCCCCTTTAGACTGACCAGTGCCCATTTTCTTTTAGTGTGCTTAAAATTTTATAATAATAGACATGTATATAAATATATTCAGATGTTCAGAGTGCACTATACCAGACAGAAATATATATATATACACACTCGAGTATGTCAGGCAGAAATTTTACCAGACAGATTGTTTTCAGGGGAGCCCTCAATAACCCAACCCAGTGGGGCTTTCACCTCAACTTATGGGCAGGTATCCCAGACCAGAAAGAATGTCTTACATCTTACCAGGGAACTTTGCTTTGCAGCCTTCGTTCAGGGGATCAGAGGTCTTCCCCAAGAATCCCTCAGTGCCCGCTGGAATTCCTGTGATCCCACAGATCTGCTGATGCTCAATAGCAGAGTCCCACCTGGGTCACCAGAAGATACTATAAAGTTGGTCATGTAGAAAAACCCTCTAAGACTTGATTTGAAGTTTTAGAAGGCAGGCATTCTTTATTACAGTGCTGGGAGCACGGGGGAATGTTTCCTCCAAGCATACTTAACAAGTTACTCGAGGGTACACATTATATACAGTAGAGTACTTGCACATTCATAGTGTATTACATATTCATTTTCATTCATGTACAGGATTGGTTACAAGTTTCTCACTTCTAATGCAAACTAGTATGCATCCTCATATAGCACTACTGAAGGTTTTATCAGCTACGCATGCTCCTGAAGCAGGGGTTTGCCCTCTATTGGGGAGGCTATTTGAGTCAGAGGTCACGATCTCCCAATGTCACAATTACCTTTGTCCTACTTTCAACTAATTTTCTGTGGATTGCAACATCTTATCAACTTGTTTCCTCTTTTGCCAGAACTTTCTCGCTTGGAGGCTTCTTTCTGCATAATTTATATAACTGTGTTCTTATCATTATCTGGTCTTTGTTTCCCAAGGTTAACTCCCTTGACTGGAAGGCCTTTCATTCTTCAGTTTTGATGACTTGAGAGTCATCTTGGCCTAAATTTTGTGCACGGATTTGTTTAACATATAGCTAAACACTAAATCAGAGTTTGCTAATTCTGCAGTTTATTCATTTTGTCCCTTATATGACAGATCAAAAGGTTAAGGCCTTTTGCTGAGCCAGCAACCTTCCCTTAACAGAGTACTTTGACATAAATGTATATACAGTGGTGTTCATACAGTGGCATCACTACTCACTGGCTAGTCCAGCTTTATGCTCATTAGTAAAAGTGTATGCACTCTCACACACTCATTCCGCATGCACTCCACATTCACAAGTCCCCCTGGGCATACCAGCATGGACCCTTGCCTGCCTGATACCCCTGTCCAGACCCAGGGCTTCCTGCTAACCATGTAGTCTAGCTTGAAAGTTAGCTAGGAAATATGCATGCACACCCCACACACCAGGTTTGGAGAAGATACATTCTGCCTGTACCAGCAACCAGTATGCTGTGCCTGGCATTCCTGATCCAACTGCCAGTGCTTAGCCCCTCACTTGCCTTACTCTGGTCCCTCCCAGTAGCTGGTTTTCAGGACAATGAAGAGAAAATTCTAGTTGTAACTGATATGGAGAAATAGTGTGAAATGGGGACAATGATAGTGATTGTATATGTCTGCTCAAGGAATGTGGGTATGGTGACTGGTCATGGGTGTGGTGTATGGTCACATAGTCACACAGCTTTGAGGAGACACCTACCCTTCTTCCTCTAACAAAGGGGCTATTTATAAAAAGGATGAGAAAAGGATGAGAGACGTTCCAATGTTATCTAGAGGAAGGGAGTGCTAAGTCTTCTTGTTGGAGAAGATCAGATGGTCACAAGGACATGAATCACCTACAAACCTGCAAGACCACCACATTCCAGACAAAGGACAGATAAGCTAATTAAACATATGAAGCGAGAGTAAGCGGGTTTAGGTAACGAATATGTATAGGTGTTAATTGAATATTAATTTGGTTTATTGTATAAATGTGAGATGGTTCGTCACTTTGGGCATGCACGCTTGTGGAGGAGCGATCCCCCGTGCATCTGCGCGCAATAAGCATACCTACTTTATAACTTTCGAGTTATAGAGTCTAATTCCGTACGTCATAACTGCTCAGCAGTAGTAATTTGTGACCGAGGAATGATCTAGCACGGAGGGCAAGAAGGCCCAACTGTAAGAAGGGGTTAAACGGTCTGGAAGCAGAAATGCCAGAGATAGAATGACTCCTTGCCAAGGGAGTGAGATAAACAGCTGCAGCATTGTGTTTTAGCCATCCTGGAATGCAGGGATCACTCAGGGTCCACCTTTGGGCAGCAGAGCTGGTGCTGGGGGATGGACCCAGGGCCAGGCTGGGGTGCCCCATGCAATGGCTCATGGGATTGAGCTGGTGCAAGTGTATATAAGAAATCTGCTCATGATGCATCTTTGCAGACTCCTTGTAGAACCACTTATGGTGGTAGGACTCTGTGCAGTGCACTGTTCATTAATATTTTTTTATATATTTAAGCACAAATGTGTTTAAATCACTTTAAGGGCTACAATAAAAATTCCCTAACACTTTTGTGAGAAGAGGCCAGAGGCTGCCCTGTGAAGGTCACAGCTGGTTTCAGCTGGCTTGGCAACAGATCCACTGAATGCCAAAGCTGAGCCAATCAATGAAGCTGATGGTGCCTTTGTGAAAACATATTTAAGAAAGGGCAAAATGGTGCACAGCAGAGTGAGAAGTGAGGAAAAATGTGTGAGAACCACCAAGGTCAGAGAAGAAGGAGGGGCAGGAGGTGCTCCAGGCACTGATTCCCCTGAATCCTGTGGAAATTTTAGAAGAGATCACAGTGAAGCAGATATTTCCCTGCAGCCTTTAAAAGGAGACCACTCCAGAACAAATATCCACACTGCAGCCCATGGAAGACCCCATGCTGGAGCAGGTGGATATTTCCTAAAGGAACTGCAGCCCATAGAGAGCCGATCCTGGAGCAGGGGAAAAGCGTGAGGAGGAAGGAGCAGCAGAAGGGAACTGTTATGGACTGACCTAAGTCCCCTGGTTTCCATTCCCCCTGCATTGCTTGGGATGTGGGGATATAGAGGAGTCAGGAATGAAGGGGTGAAGTTGAGCCTGAGAAAAGGGGTGGGGAGAAGGTGTTGTTTAAATATGTTTCTCATCATCCAAATCTCTTTTAATTGGCAGTAAATTAAAATAATTTTCCTCAAGTCTGTTTTGCCCATGAGTCATTAGTAAATGATCTTCCTGTCTTTATCTTAACCCATGAGCTTTTCCATCTTATTTTCTCCCCCTGTCCTGTTGAGGAAGGGGAGTGAGAGAGTGGTCTGGCAGCCAGCCAAGGTAAACCCACCACAGTCCATAACTTGATGTTCAGTTAAAGATATGTAGCAGGATATAAATTATAAACATTTCAGAAAATTTGTCATTCTGTGTGGCTGTGTGTAACTTCATTTCTCTCTACTACTACCCTTTCTCTGTGAGTGAGCCACTGGCTCTTACCTAGATGTCATTGGTGCTTTGAGTGCAACTGATTGAAGGCAGGATTTTTGAATAACATTCTGATTAGGCCCAATTATTTGTCTTTGTAAATCAATGGGAATTTTACCACAAACTTCAATGCAAAAAATAAATTATTGGAATGGATTTTTCTAAACCCTAATATTCCTTATTATCTTCACTTTTCTTTTTGTTTAATTTATGATTAAGATTTAAAATTCTTCAATGCTGTTGTTCTTTATAGTGTTTTTATAGTGTTTCTTTAAACAATATAGCTCTAGTAATCTGTTTGGGGAGTTCTCATTATTTATAATGCATGTTGTAAGAAATCTTCAATTTCTCCTCAGTTCTTAGAAATCTTGGATGAAAAAGGCATTACCCTGTCAATGGAGGGCACTTTCACTTTTTCAGTTAAAAGAACACCTCCCCACCCCCACCCCAATTTTCTAATATTTTTGACGCAAGTGTAAATAAATGAGCTACTTCTGTTTGCTGTTCGTTTACATGAAGTCCTAGTTTTGTGTATGGTATGTTTATCTGTTCAATAATGTTTTTATGTGATTTCTTAATTAGTATTTTGTATCTATGTATTATGAATTAAGTCCTAGGTTTGTTTTTGGGTTTTTTGTTTGTTTTTGAGGAAGGTGGGAAAGGCATGTATTAGAGGCTAAGTATAGGATGTTAGATTTGTGCAAATTATGTCTGTGTTACTTCTGGAAATGAAAAAAGTCTGTCTGGAGCCTGGGCCAAGATTTCCTTTTCCTCTATTTTAAGGACTTAGTTTTAAAGACTAAAACAATGGGTATGGCACAACAAGGTGAAACACTTGCTGAAATGGAAGCTACACCTGCTGGGGGTTCCTATAGAGATGTAGCACAAATAACTCCTAGCTGCCCTCCCCTGCCCATCTGACGAACAGCAGATGAAATCACTATTGCTTTTTCTCTGCAGGAATAAAAAATAATTAAAAAAACCACAAAAAAACCCCCAACAACCAAACTAAAAACCCAACAACCATTTCTGTGGCTTTGCACAGAGCTTGTTTAGTGCAGCAGTGTAATTTAAGACTCTCTGCCTGAATTCACTAAATTTTGTTCAAGTTCTATTCTATGTGTTGAATTGATTTTTAATTATTATTGGTATCTGACATATTTTATAGCATCATTTTATATAACAAAATATAAGTCTTCTGACAGGCATTTCTCCCCCCTCCCCCTTATATTTGGTAGTAAACCACAGGCTAAAATTATATTTCTCTCATGGCTATGCAATAACACTTGAAATACATGATATGGTTTTCTGACACTACATTTTAAAACACTGGACAAGGTTCAGAATAGCTGCTATTTGTAGGTAAAACCTATACCCTCTGAGCTAGGTAAACTTGGTTGCTTTGAGAAACATCTAGAGGATAAGCTGTATTCTTATAGGTTTATCTTATTTCCATGCTGTATATAATTATCATTGTTGGCAGACCTCTATTGTAATTATGTCATCATTTAAGTTTTTTTTACTCTGAACAGAACACATTTGATAAAACTAAAATGTCTCACTAGTCTCAATGTAGCAAGGGTCACAGTTATGAATATTTGTAATGTCTCACTGTTTTAGGAAAGACATTTGGGGCAGAAGTATTTTTGCATAATTTTAGATGTATTTAATGAAGATGTCTATACTAGAGCTAGCTATCTTATGCTTCTCTAGGGAAGAGAAATAGGCACTTTGCATTGTACCCTAAAAGTCTTTTTTTCTCTCCATTGACTGAAAGGTACCTAGAATGAGGATCTTGGTTGAAGATATCATGTTGGAAATGTCTAGTCTGCAAAGGTATCATATATCTGACCAATTGCAGACTACTGCAATGGGATAAAATCTCTGTCATTTTACACTGCCACATCCTACCACAATATCTCTACCACAACTGAGCCCCTGGTGAAAGTTAGTTGCTTTGATGTGCATTTTTTCTACATTGTCTAGATGTCTGGATATTCCATAGAAGCACCTCTTGGACTGGTCTGAGACAATGGATTCTTTCCCAGAGAATTTGTCCATAAAACTGTAAACTGCAATTCTCAAAGGAATTGTGGTCCCATCTCTGATTGAATGGTGCTGGTAGAAAACAATTTGCATTGGAAGGTCATGCTGTTGTGCTGGTTGTCCTCTGACTTCAGAGCTGATGAAACCAAAACTTTGTTGGAGAAGCAAGGGTGCCTTTGGTTACTCTGGGGTTGTTTGTTGTCTCCATATTGTGGGGCTTTTTTGTTTGACTGTTTTGTTTGTGGTTGTGTTTGGGTGGGGTTTTTTAATACCATCACTTTCTTAATTTCTTTCCAGTCCTGGTAGACAAAATGTCTATAGAATAAGTGGCCTACACACCAGAACTTTCCATGAACCATCTGAGGTGGAGGTGAATGAAGAGCCAGCAAATGAAGATATGAATGAATCAGTGGAAGCTGACTTGGAGCACTCACAGATAGAAGAGGAAGGACAGTCTCTGATCTGCTATTCAAGCCACAGAAACAGCAACCAAGGGGTACCATTTGGGCAGGAAGAGGAAGGGATGCTAGCTCGATCAGCCAGCACTGAGAGTGATTTCCACAATCACATGGACATGGTAGAAAGGGATGTTATAGCCACAGCAGAGCATGGCTATGATGTAGATATAGTACAGGAGAATGAGGATGAGAGTATATATGCAGTGCAGTACAGGCCTGAGTCTGAGGAGTACACAGAAAATGCTGAAGCAGAGCACACTGAGGCTGTTCATAATCAAACACTGCCTGATCATGTACATTTCCACTCCATTGAACATGAAGAAACCATGAATGCAGTGTACTCAGGTTATGTCTACACTCACCAGCCCCTCCGCCAAGGAGAGGATGAGCAGTATGCTGAGCCCTATGCTGACTATAGGCAGCAGGAGCATGTGTATGAGGAGATTGGGGATGTGCTGGACCTTGATGTTAGGGAGGGGCTTCACCTCTATGAGTGGGAAAGGGAGGAAGCTGACAACTATCGCAAGGAAGCTCTTGGTGCCCGCCTTCACCATTATGATGAACGATCTGATGGAGAGTCGGACAGCCCTGAGAAAGAGGCAGAGTTTGCTCCATATCCAAGAATGGACAGCTATGAACAAGAGGAAGATATTGATCAGATCGTGGCAGAGGTGAAACAGAGTATGAGCTCTCAGAGCTTGGACAAGGCTGCTGAAGACATGCTAGAGGCAGAGGAGAGCTTGGAGCATGTTCAAGCTCTCCCTGGCAGGGAGCATGAAAGCAATGGTCAACTGTCAGCTGGCTCTAGGGCCACAGCCAACTCAGGAGAGTCAGTACAGAGGTGCAAAAAGGAAAAAAGGGATGCAATATCACTGGCCATCAAAGATATTAAAGAAGCTATTGAGGAAGTAAAGACAAGGACTCTTCATTCTCCTTATACCCCTGATGAACCAAAAGAACCTATTTGGGTGATGAGGCAGGACATTAGCCAAACCAGGGACTGTAATGATCAGAGGCCACTAGATGGATACGTAAGTATGCAGAGCTATAGGCTCACATGTTACAAATAAAGGAACAGGGACCATGTAATACACATATGGTTTAACCCTGGGCAGCATCCAAGCACCACGCAGCCGCTTTCTCACTCCCCCTCACCCAGAGGGATGGGGAGGAGAATCGGAAAGGAATATAAAACTCAAGGGTTGAGATAAGAACAATTTAATAGGTAAAGCAAAAGCCATGCATGCAAGCAAAGCAAAACAAGGAATTCATTCACTACTTCCCATGGGCAGGCAGGTGTTCAGCCATCTCCAGGAAAGCAGGGCTCCATCACATGTAAAGGTTACTCAGGAAGACAAATACCATAATGCTGGATGCCCCCACCTTCCTTCTTCTTCCCCCAGTTTATATACTCAGCATGACGTCATATGGTATGGAATATCTCTTTGGCTAGCTTGGGTCACCTGTCCTGGCTGTGTCCTCTCCCAATTTTCTGTGCCTCCCCATCCCTCTTGCTGGCAGGGCCTGAGAAACTGAAAAGTCCTTGACTTAGTATAAATATCACCCAGCAACAACTAAAACCATCAGTGTCCTATCAACATTGTTCTCACATCATAGCCAAAACACAGCACTGCACCAGCTACTAATAAGAAAATTAATCTATTCCAGCTGAAACCAGGACAGCATCCACAATTTATTCCATACCATTTACGTCATGCCACACTTTCCAATACAACCTCATTAACCACCACCACCCTTCCTATCCTTTGATATAATACACAGACATCATTCCCCTAGTCTATGCACCATCCCTGTAAAAACATCTATAAAATGTCCACAAAATGTCCATTGAGTTCATTTAGTACATGAACACGATCTCTTATGGTGGTCACTCAGGAGAAGAGAGGTTGTGTGTTGTATGGGGTTATCGGGCATCGAAGCCAGCTCAGATCAGGTCACTGCTGCACTTGCACTGCTTCTTGTAAGGCTTCTCCTCCAATGGTTCAGGTGGTTGCTGCAATAGTAATTCCTATAACATGAAACTCTAATCATGAGTTATAACAATTTAAATGTATATCCATTACAATCTCCACCCCGGTCCCTTCAGATCAGCCCGTAGAGTTTAACATTGCAATGAACTCCTCCCCTTGCCCCTGCTCCGGCTTGGACTTACCCACAGACTGCAGTCCCTTAGCGATGTACCTGCTCCAAGTGGAGCCTCAGCAATGAGCCACAGTCTCTCCAGGGGTATATCTGCTGCAGCATAGACTCATCCACAGCCATAGTCACTTTGAGGTGCACCTGTTCCAACATGGTCTTATCCATGGGCCATCACCATAGACCTGCTCCAACATGGGCTTACCCACAGCCACAGTCCCTTCAGAAGTAAATCAGCTCCAGCATGGCCTTATCCCTGGCCACTATCATTCCAGGGCTGTACCTGCTCTGTCGTGGTCTTATCCATGACCACACACTTTGAGGTGCTCCAGCATGACCTCATGCACAGCCACTGATGCTTCAAGGTGTACCTTCTCCAACATGGACTTGTCCTTGGGCCACAATTCTTTCAGAGGCATATCTGCTGCAGCACAGACATAACCATGGCCACAGATGCTCTGAGATATACCTGCTCGGGCATGGACTTGTTCACGGCTACAGATGCTTTGGGGTGTCCTGATCCCACATGGACTCATCCACAGGTCAGAGTCCCTTTGATCTGAGTTCACACTAGAGTTCCAGACTGTCCAGTACAGCAGCACAGAAACAGCAGCAATGCCCTGGCCATCTGCCAGCCCAGGCTCATCGCCATTGCTGTTATCAGAATGTTCCCAGGCACAGCACAGTAAGATGATAAGCAGTACAGCAAGCAGTGAAAGCAAGAAGCAGCCAATAACAAGCAGTAGACTCTAATATACAGGAAGGTAAGCAAGCCCCATGGTAAGCACAGAAACCTACCCCTTAATAGCTAAACAGCAATAACAGCTATAAATTCGAACTAGCACATTCTAATCAAATCTGTTATCTTGAACCCTTCGTTCCCCATGTTGGGCACCAGAAAGGACCATCATGGTTTAACCCCAGCCGGCAGCCAAGCACTACGCACCCACTTGCTCACTCCCCTCTCCCACCCAGAGGGATGGGGAAGAGAATCGGAAAGGAATGTAAAACTCAGTAGTTGAGATAAAAACAATTTAGTAGGTAAAGCAAAAGCTGTGCACACAAGCAAAGCAAGTCATAGAATTCATTCACTACTTCCCATGGGCAGGCAGGTGTTCAGCCATCTCCAGGAAAGCAGGGCTCCATCACACGTAAAGGTTACTCAGGAAGAAAAATGTAAAAATGTCATAATGCGAGATGCTCCTCCCCCCCACAGACCTTCCTCCTTCTTCCCCCACCTTTATATACTCAGCATGACGTCATATGGTATGGAATACCTCTTTGGCTAGCTTGGGTCACCTGTCCTGTCTGTGTCCTCTCCCAATTTTCTGTGCCCCTCCAGCCCTCTCACTGGCAGGGCCTAAGAAACCCAAAAGTCCTTGACTTAGTATAAACATCACCCAGCAACAACTAAAAACATCAGTGTCCTATCAACATTGTTCTCACATCAGAGCCAAAACACAGCACTGTGCTAGCTACTAAGAAGAAACTTAACTCTGTCCCAGCTGAAACCAGGACAACACATTACAGTGGAACTGAGAGGGTTACACTGTTCTGTGAGTCATTTTATTCCTCAATAAATTATGTAATTCTGTACCTATTTTACATTTTTATTCAAAAAAAGGCATAAGGAGAATAGATATATGTTATCAGTGCACCAAATTTTCCTGAAATGCTGCTGTCTTCATTAGAGTTGTACTAGAGATTAATTTGACACAAAGCTCTATTGACTCTTTCTGAAACAAGTGCTGCTACATTTTTTACCAAATATCCACTGGATAATTAGAATAACTATGAAATAATTTACATTACAGTATAGAACCTTGGTGTTTCTATTAATTGTGGGCTTGACAGTTTTGATTTCTGTCAGATAATAATGCTAAAAGTTTCTATGAAAAACTTATTAATATTATTTACTATTAACATAAATGTAATATTACAGATACAGATATGAAAAGATTCAGATTCCTAATCTGCTTGCAGTCTCTAGAGGTTTTCTATGAATCCTCATGCACTGTATTATATTAATTAATATTATATAATATATCATATCATATTATATTATATCATATAATATATCTTTTCACATCATATCACATTATATTAAATTATATTAAAATATTACATTACAATATAATATATTGAATGATATGATATGATATGATATGATATGATATGATATGATATGATATGATATGATAGTTCATTTGGAAAGGACCTACAACAGTCATCTAGTCCAACTGCCTGATCATTTCAGGGCTGACCAAAAGTTAAAGCATGTTGTGAAGGACAATGTCCAAATGCCTCTTAAACACGGACGGTCATAGAGGATCAACTACCTCTCTAGGAAGCCTTTGCCAGTGTTTGACCACTCTCTTGGTAAAGAAATGCTTCCTAATGTCAACTCTGAACCTCGCCTGGTACAGCTTTGAACCATTCCCACGCATCCTGTCACTGGATACCAGGGAGAAGAGATCAGCACCTCCCTCTCCACTTCCCCTCCTCAGGAAGCTGTAGAGAGCAATGAGATCACCCCTCAGCCTCCTTTTCCCCAAACTAGACAAACCCAGTGTCGTCAGCCGCTCCTCATAGGACATGCTTTCCATCCCCTTCCACCAGCTTTGTTGCCCTCCTCTGGACGCATTCAAGGACCTTAACATGTTTTTTAAATTGTGGGGCCCAGAACTGCACACAACACTCAAGGTGGGGCCACACTGGTGCTGAATACAGAGGAATAATCACCTCTCTTGACCAGCTGGTTTATGCTGTGTTTAATGCATCCCAGAATGCGGTTTGCCCTCTTGGCTGCCAGGGCACACTGCTGACTCATATTGTGCCTCCTGTCCACCAGCACCCCCAGATCCCTTTCTGCAGGGCTGCTCTCCAGCCACTAGTCTCCCAATCTACACTTGTTTCAGGCATTACTCTGTCCCAGGTGCAGAATCCAGCATTTGGTCTTGTTAAATTTCATGCCATTGATGATTGCCCAATACTCCAATCTATCCAGATCCCTCTTCAAGGCCTCTTGTCACTTGAGAGAGTCAACAGCACCTCCCAGTTTAGTATCATCATCAAACCTACTAAGGGTGCATTCAGCTCCTGCATCCAGATCATTGATAAAAATATTGAGCAAAATTGGCCCTAGAATTGAACCTTGAGGAACACTGCTGGTGACCACTTGCCAGCCAAATGTAGCCCTATTCACTACAACCCTTTGAGCCCTGCCCTTCAGCCAGTTCATCACTCAGTCCACCATAAACCCACTCAACTCACAGTTGGATGATTTGTTCAGAAGGATACTGTGAGGGTTAGTATCAGATTTTGGAAGGGGCCACTGGAGATTGTCTCATTCAGGCCCCCTGCTCAAAACAGGGGCTGCTTGAGTGGGTTGCCCAGGATATTGCCCAGTCAGGTTTTTAATATCTTGTAGGATGCAGACTCCACCATCTGTTCCAGTTTCCAATGACCCTTATGGTGTATTTAAAAAAAAAAAAAAAGAAGTGTGGAATATCCTGTGTTTCAGTTTGTGCCCATTGCCACTTGTCCTGTCACTGGGCACCACTGAGAGGAGTCTCGCTCTGTCATCTTTACACTTTCCCATCAGCTTTTTATATAGATTGTTAAGGCCCCACCAATCCTTCTCTTCTCCAGGATGAACTTTCCCAGCTCTCTCATCCCCTCCTTGCATGAGAGATGCTCCAGTCCCTTAATCAACTTCATGGCCCTTTGCTTGACTGGCTCCTGTATCTCCATGTCTTTCTTGTACTGGGGACCCCAGAACTTGACACAGGACTCCAGGTTGGCCTCACCAGTGCTGACTAGAGGAGAAGGATCACCTCCCTCAGCCTGCTGGTGACACTCTTCCTAATGCATCCCAGGATGCTGCTGGCTGCCTTTGTTGTGTAGGCACATTGCTGACTCATGTTCAACTTGGTGTCCATCAGGATCCCCAGGTCATTTTCTGCCAAGCTGCTTTCCAGCTGGGTGGCCCCCAGCATGTATTGGTGCATGTTTCCTCCCCAGGTGCAGGACTTGGCATTTCCCTTTGCTGAACTTCATGAGGTTCCTGTCAACCCATTTCTCAGTTTCTCAATGTCCTTCTGGATGGCAGCACAATCCTCTGGACTGGAGTATCAGCCACTTCTCCCAGTTTTGTATAATCTGTTTTAAAATATAATATCAGTTCATTTTTCACAGCAGCAAGAGTTATGATATCGAGAAACTGACACTGTATCAAAAAGGCTATGCAGATGCAGTTAGATTAGATATTCTGTGCATAGAACTGGAGAAGTGCAGTTCATGCCCTCATGATGGACTGGTATGGATTTTTTGGCACATACACATCAGGCAGAACAGCATAGAGGCATTCCCTTTAGAACAGGGGTCCTCAAACTATGGCCCCCCAGGGTCCTCAATCCGGCCCCCAGTATTTACAGAACCCCACCCACCCCCCCCTCCGACAGGGGTTGGGGGGGGAAACCAAGCAGCTGCAGATGACCTCCTGCCACTTAATCCACGCACCGGCCCCCTGTTTAAAAAGTTTGAGGACCCCTGCTTTAGAAAAAGCCATGGTTCTCCTAGGTATATGCTCTCATCCCTCTGGAAGAGAAGGGCCCTGTATCTTCAAAGTAGTCTCCTAGGGAAGAATGATGTGCAAGTGATATCTCCACCCAGAAATTGTATGTTGTGAATGCTCTTAGTTAAGTATGGGAAGGAGGCATTTAAAGGTACAAATAGAAGATGTATGCAGCGCACAAATCATAGGTCTTGAGATATACTGCTGCAAAAATTTGGTAAACAGCATCACTCTTCTAAAACAAGCAGATTTTAGTATTAGAAGACATTCTAACCATCTGGGTTGAGCAGGATAAGTTGGATGCAACATTTCTATTGTCTTTCCTATTGATTTTTGTTATTAAATCCCATTGTAAAGGGCAGTGAAGTACTCTCAGGTGAAGTGGATCACATTGTTAGACTGAAGCAATGCAGCTAAGATGGAGAATTTTTGGATGTACTGGGCTAAAAGTGAAATGTAGGTAGGTCTTCAAGGAGGAGGAAAAAAAAGGTTGCAGGTGCTTATTATTATTAAGACTCCTTGAAAAAAGCACTTTAAAAGTCCGTAGCAAAGTTTTCTATGGTAATAATAGAAAGACTGACATTCATTTATTGTTTGTATCTTGACAAAGTTTTAGTTAGGATTCTAAAGCAGTTCTGTTAACTCTTAAAGAAGCAGTATTGGACATTTGTTTTAGATATTAGATTATACTGTTTCAAGTAGCTGCATAAATTGCCTGTCCTCCATGATTTCTCAAATATTTCTAGCTATTGGTATAAAAGCTACTTGTGGGCTGTAGTGTATATTGCATATTGTACCTCTGTATTTTCATTTTGCTGAGGAAAACAAACAGGCAATTATTCTTCAAAGACAAAACTTGGCCATACAAGCATTTTTCAGAATAACTCTAATTGCATGTCTTGTAGCACACTGTAGATTGTATGATATTTGGATTTGGGGGGGTGGGGGTTGGTCAGGCTGCAATAGTTCTTTCAGAAACTTTTGTAGCACACATGGAAAGACAGTTCCTAGAAGACCGCTGTATGATCTTTCTGATTGGTCAATAAGAATAATATTCTGTAGACAAGACTAGCTTAGGATTTTTGTGATGCTACTGGAACAACCATTAACATATTTAAGCAGTGCTGAATTTCTATATGTCAGCAATTAGATTAGTTTATGTAAAAGCTTTTTTAATTATTATTTTTGCATATGAATATGAGAGCTTTCAGGCTTTTCAGAGAATTCTTTGTGGATACATTTGGTGTTGAAGGATTGTATGCTTTATTTTTTTTGTCCTTGCTTACTGTTTAAAGCTCAGTCTTCCAATATCTGTATATGATGTCAGTTAGATTGACAGTATCTCACACCTTTTATGTTTAACTGTAATATAAACAGCATTATGTATCTAATGGGAATAGGAATGTGATGGGAATGCTTTCCCAAGGGAACAGGTGTACTGGGTTTGCATGGCAAGGTTTTGGTAGCAGGGGGGCTACAAAGGTGGCTTCTGTGAGAAGCTGCTAGAAGCTTCCCCTATGTCTGATAGAACCAATGCCAGCCAGCTCCAAAGACAGACTCACCACTGGTAGTGCCTCTGTGATAACATATTTAAGAAGAGGAAAAAAACCCATCTGCACAATAGAAACTGCATCTGGAGAGAGGAGCAAGAATATGTGAAACAACTCTGTAGACACCAAGGTCAGTGAAGAAGGAGGCAGAGAAGGTGCTCCAGGCACCAGGGCAGAGATTGCCCTGCAGCCTGTGGTGAAGACCACGGTGAGGCAGGCTGTCCCCCTGCAGCCCATGGAGGTTCATGGTGGAGCAGGTGGATGCACCCAAAGGAGGCTGTGACCCTGTGAGAAGCCCACACTGGAGCAGGCTCCTGGAAGGACCTATGGAGAGAGGAGCCCGTGATGGAGCAGTCCATTCCTGAAGGACTGCACTCCATGGAAGGGATCCATGCTGTAGCAGTTCGTGAAGAACTGTAGCCCGTGGGAAGAACCCACACTGGAAAAGTTTGTGGAGGAATGTCTCCTGTGGAGGGTTGCCACACTGGAGCAGGGGAAGAGTATGAGGAGACCTCCCTCTGTGGAGGAAGGAGCGACAGAAACAATGTGTAGTAAACTGACCTTGACCTCCATTCCCATCCCCCTGTGCTGCTCAGGGGGATGAGGTAGAGAAAATCTGGAATAAAGTTAAGCCCAGGAAGAAGGGGGGGGGGGGGGGGGGGGGGAGTATTTTAAGATTTGGTTTTATTTCTCATTATCCTACTCTGATTTGATTGGCAATAAATTAAATTAATTGTTCCCCAAATTGAGTCCATTTTGCCCATGACAGTAACTGGTGAGTGATCTTTCCCTGTCCTTATCTCAACCCATGAGCTTTTCATTATATATTCTCTCCCTTGTCCAGCTGCGGAGGGGAGCGATAGAGTGGCTTTGGTGGGCACCTGGCATCCAGCTAGGGTCAACCCACCACAATAGGAAATGCTACTTGTGCAGTTGAGTCAGCACAGAACTGTAACATTTTGTGTCACATGGTAAGTTAGGAAGCATATAACTCTCTCAAAGTACTTGTTAGAGTGCCAGGGATCTTATGCGTTACAGATGTTTCAGCATTTTCATAGTACAAGTATATTCCCATATTCTAGGTGCCATTTTACAAAATCACCTTTTCTGTATGTCTCTTTTTGCCCCACAGTTGTGAAAAATAGCAATAAAAAAATAGAAGCAAGGGCTACTGTTTACCTAGGATGCATCTGTATAAAGAATTGTTTTCTAACTCTTTGGTAGCCTCTATTAGTTGAATGTGATTCTGGAATTTATTTTTAGCAAATATACAAGATAGGCCTTTTAAAGAAATGAGGAAAAGGAAGAAGGGGTGGATGTTTGTTGTTGCTGTGTGTTTGTGAAGAAAAAGCAGCAGAAATTAAATTTTATAGCTTCATATTTGATATAGCTCAAAATTTGAGCTGGGGTGGGTATGCAGCCAAGAATTTGCTTCTGGATTGTTGCTGATGCCATCTCAAAGCAGAAATATAGTCATATTGCAGTGTTATAACACTAGCTGCCTTAGAGAAGGTATGTAATAATTGTTTATGAAGTTAGAAGGATAGTATTTGACTGTTTTACTATTAGTGACAAACTGTACTGATCTGGCAAAGCAAGGACAAATATTTCTATGTTGAAGGAGACTAGAATTTCAGGGCTGCTGGGCTAAAAACAACCCAACAGTGTGCAACTAAAGCTTCCTCTGAGAGTTCACCTTATGACATCTGCACTGCCACATCTCCTAAAAATTTGGTTTTGAAATACTTGCTGGGTCAAAGCTTTATGCTCTTTTACATGCTGTATTTTTGTATCATATTTGCACTGAAGTACTTGCTACTCTTGACTTTAGATACCTAGCTATAGTTCTTTAATATTAGCAGCATTCCATAGGAGTGTCCTATTAGTATAATAACATTTCTTACAGCAGTTTACCAAGGTATTTGCTGGTGGATCACATAGAGATAGAAAATTCATGATACTGGTTTGCTGTGCTGTTTGCTTTATTTTTCTAATATGACTTTCCCAAGTATATGATATCTGATGGAGGTTTTATAGTTGGAACAGAGAAGAACATTCTTTATGATAGTGAATGAGTGGGGGAAATAGTATGAAAGATGGTTTCTCCATTAAGATTTAATTAAGGTTTTGGTAGCGGGGGTGGCTGCAGATGTGGTCTCTGTGGTAATAGGTATGGGGCTGCCCTGTGCCAGACACAGCTGGTTCCAGCCAACTTGTTGATGAACCCACAGCAGGCTGAAGCTAAGCCAGTCAGTGAAGTTGGTGGCGCTTCTTTGAAGACATTTAAGAAAGGACAAAAATGCCAGATGATGAGCAGGAGGGGGGGGGAATTTAGAAACAATAATATAAAAATCAAGGTCAGAGAAGAAGGAGCAGGAGGAGGTTCTTCAGGCACCAGAGCAGATATTCCCCTGCAGCCTGTGGAAGAGACCACACCAGAGCAGATATCTACACGGGGGCTGTGGATGACCCCATGCCAGAGCAGGTGGATATTTCCTGAAGGAATTGAGGCCTGTGGAAAGCCCATGCTAGAGCAGATTTTTCCTGATAGGAACTGCAGTTTCTGAAGAGGCCCTCTGCTGGAGTAGGGGAAAAGTGTGAGGAAGGAGCAGCAGAAAGGAACTGTTATGGACCAACCTAAGTCCTCTGTTTCCCATCCTCCCGGTGTTGTTCAGGGTGTGGGGAAATAAAGTAGTCAGGAATGAAGGAGTGAAGTTGAGCCTGGGAAAAGGGTGTGGGGAGAAGGTGTTGTTTTAATTTGTCTTTGTTTCTCACTATCCAAAGCTATTTTAATTGTCAAAAATTAAAGGAATTTTCCTCAAGTCAAGTCTGTTTTGCCCATGACAGTAATTGGTAAGTGATCTTCCTGTCTTTATCTTGACCTATGAGCTTTTCCATCTTCTTCCCCTGTTCTGTTGAGGAACAGGAGTGAGGGAGTGGCTGGGTGGGTGTGTGGCAGCTGGCTGAGGTCAACCTACCAGTTGTCTATCACTGAGGGCAGCTATTAATATTTCAACGTGCTTAATTGAATAGTTTATTGACAAAGAAAAAAAGTTTTTCTTTGATGATTTAGCTGTTTAGATAAGTCTCAACATCCCAATAGACTGTGTGTGATCACTGCAATGAAAAGGAAGGGCTATAACACTTCAGAAAGTGTTTGTCATGTTTTGGTGTTTTCCTCATTTCTTATTCCCACTGCCAAACCAGAGATATTTCTACATCAGTCACTCAAATTATGTAACTTTATTTTCTTACCATGTCTAGTCTCTATCTCCTGATTCCTCTCCACCCTGGGGTGCAGAACCAAGTAGGCAACATCATCAGGATGTCTGCAGTACAGCAGAGACCTCCATTAACAAAGAGGTAGTGCAATCTTGTTAAAAGCCACCGTCTTGTCTGTATCACTTATGCCTTTCTATTTTCTTTACCTCTTTGTACATGTATAATCTCCTCTCTTTTACCAAAACAGCAACAAAAAGAAAAAACTGGTTTGACATTTTTCCTTTGTGCTTGCCTCTCTGTCTGACTGAATGCATAACACAGGGTATCTAAGACCATTTGTGATGGCATTCCTTACTCTGTGTTTGGCTGCACCAGCACTTGTTTAACAGGCTAGAGGGTATTGATTTATTGAGGAACACTGCCAACATAACCTCTGTATTCAGGGCAAGAGGAGCTAGCCCTCTTCCTTATCTCTGCAGAATATCTTGCCATAAAGAAAACAACATTTCTCAGCCAGGTGAATAGGCCCTTCCAATGTAGTAATTTAATGCTGCCCACTATCTTATTGATCAATCTGACCTATCAATCTGATCTATCAAACTGAGCCATAGGAACAAGTAAGTGATTTCTTGATAGCCTGACAATGATTCACAAGCAGAACTGGAACTACAGTCTAGGAGTCCTGACTCGACTCTTTGAAAGCAAGCTATACACTTCATTTTTTTTGTCAAGGCCTGTACTAGGCAGGTTTCCACACTGGTATAGTTGAGCTGAGATGAGAGATGAGAATTTTTTTTTCAAACTTCAATGTTAGATTTGTTAAGAGAGATCTATAATCAAGTAGACACAGTTGCTGATAAATAACTTGTGCTTAGCAGTCAGCTAAGAGCATGATATCTTCTACAAATGAATAAACCAGTGTACTATAACCAGAAGTATTGGCTGAAATTTAAGACTTAGTCCATTCTTTTTTTTTTTTTTTTTTCTTCTTTATCATCTAGGGGGGGAAAAAGCTTGTAGCCTGTGTATATTTTAATTTAAATCTATGCTTGCATTTAGAAGGGGATGGAAGCTTTCAGAAGACTTAGGAATTTTATCCTTAATTTATCCTGCACCAAAGCCTTCATCAGTATTGGACTGTGTCATTATGATTTCATCTACAATATTCTTGAGCTTGCTAAAGCCTCTGGCTTTATCCAGTTTACAGATGTAGTTGCTTTAGAATCATAGAAACACTTAGGTCAGAAAAGACTTTTGAGATCAAGTCCAGCTGTTAACCCAGGACTACCAAGTCCATCACTAAACCATGTCCCTAAGCACCATGTCTATGTGGTTTTTAAACACCTCCAGGGATGGTGATTCCACCACCTCCCTGGGCAGCCTGTTCCAATGCGTGACCAACCTTTTAGTGAAGGAATTTTTTCCTAATATCCAATCTAAACCTCCCCTGGTGCAACTTGAGGCCATTTCCTCTTGTCCTATTGCTTGTTATCTGGGAGCGGAGACCCCACCTGTCTACAAACCTCATTTCAGGTAGTTGTAAAGAGCAATAAGGTCCCCCCTGAGCCTCCTTTTCTCCAGCCTAAACAACCCCAGTTCCCTCAGCCACTCCTCATAAGACTGGTGACAACTCTAAAGTAATAAACTTTCGGAGTAATTTCAGTCAGATGTGTTGTGGGGTTTTGGGTTTTTTTCCATGCAAATAAGCAACACTGCATGGTTTAGTATCTTCCTTACAAAAATTATAATGACAAAGCCTCATCATTTTTGTGAAACACTTATAGGTCTTAATAAAATCTTTATTTAAAATATAAATTTTACAGTGTTCAGTTGATGGACAAACCCAGTAATTCAACATTAATGTCCTATTTTTTTTTACTCATGGATATATAATTAAAAATTGATTCCCCTTTTTCAGTAACATTATCTGATACCTTGTTATTACTTTAGTTTTATCAGTGTTTCTTGACATGGATATTGAATGAAAAAAATTGTCTGTGTAGAGCCCTTGTAATAAAAACATTAATTTTATATTAGTTTACACAGCTTTATCCTGAAATGAAGTTTTATTGGCTAGTCAGATTACTGGATATCTGTCAAACCTGTAATTATATACATAAAATTTAATGAGGCCTTGAGTCTTTTAAAAACAATTATATGTATGCTTTGAAAAGTATACTTATGTGTATAAGCTGCCTCTGATTTTTTGGAAGTGTACAGTTGTTTTGTTCTCTAGGCCTGTCAGAATCCAGCTAATTGAATCTCTGCTAGCATCACAGTAGCAGCAACTGCATTGAATTGGGTATAGGTGGCACAGTAAAAATAAAGTCATCACAACAGATTGAATAGCCAAAGAACAGCAAATCCTGATTTGAAAATAAAATATTGTGTCCTCTCAGCACTTGATTTCCCTTAAGCATTTTGACAGCAGGTGGTCATTACTTAGTCACAAATTTCTCTCTGCTGATACTGTCTCTGAGAAGAATCATAGAATCATTTAGGTTGGAAAAGTCCAACTGTAAACCTAACACTGCCAAATCCACCACAAGAGCTTTCATGGTTTTGCTGGACAACTCAGCAACTCTTTCATGAGGAAAGGCCAAGTATTTTAAGGTTCTGTAGGCTCTGTTTTCTGTTTTATGCACCTTTTTTTTTCTACCACCAGTTATTTTGCAGTGAAGACAGTTTAGTAGGATGAATAATATTACTTATTCCTTGCAGCCTTGTAACAATAAATGGAAAAGGCTCACCAGATTAGTCATTTACCTGTCACATAAGTGTGTACTTCCCAAGTGACTGATTTGTCACAAGCGTACAAAAGCTGTTAAACAGCCTATCATAAAGGAAAACAACTTGGTATATATGTGAATATGTAAATGCAACTGAACCTCTTCTGAGACACTGGACTTTATCCTGATCATACATGGATCTTGTTTTGTTATATATATATAGCAGTTGCTCCAATTTTAATGCATTGTAGAATGAGGTTCAGATTTGTCAACATCTTGTAATGCTTGACTTATCCAAAAGTTTTATTTCATAAAGGTTTAATAGTAGCATATTCTTTAGTATACCTATTGCCATGGGGTTTTTTATACAAAGTTGTCTAGTAAATTCTCCCATATCTATATATTGTTGAATATAACAAAATGGTGAGTGTCCCTGAAGTTATTTTTTCTAGATGTTTTTATTTTTACCACAGAGTCTTTCATATAAAATTACAATTGGAAGTGAGGTATTATTTTAGTCTGTGTATTTACAAGTGTAGGATGGATGTTCTTGTTTTTTTTCTGTAAGTCCACCTTTCATGAAAGTGAGATTTTACTTGATTAAACAAACAAGGAATAAATGCCTTTCTTGCAGTTTTCATTGTCTAAATCATGCACGTTTATATGTGCTTTTGTGCTTGTTACAGAATCAGTGTAGGACTGTTATTAAATGCATTTACTCCAGCAGATATAGGTGGCTACATAGTCTGTCAAGAACAATCCTAATAAGTAATTAAATTTTGTCAAGTCAATGCTTTTTGTCATGAATAATAGTATTGGTCCATTTTAAATATCTCCATATGTATTTATTTGAAAAATGTCTTTGAGAGATTATGTTTTTTTCCTGTATTTCTGTTTGTTAAAGAGAGCGCAGCACTAATTAGTAGTCAGGAAGTGTGTTGCCAAATACCAAGAGCTAATTCAAAATAATGTTGTGTGTTGCCTGCTTAATGAACATGTTAATAGAATGTACCGTATTTAGGGATAATAACTCTCTAATAATTGGTCAGACTTTTTATTTAAAAGTAAATATTTTCCTAATAAACTCTCACCATCTTTTGCTGATAACTATTACTGTGATTTAATTTTTATGGAGGAATTTTTAATGTGCATTTAAGCATATTTTGTTCTGTTTGAAATACTATTTGTCTTGATTACAGTCCAGAAAAAGCTTGGTTTCATTCCCAACATATGTTGAAGGTAAGATATATTTCATAACTTAATTTTCTTTTCATTATATGAACACCAAAGTTTTTAATGTATATAATTTTATTTTTATGTGCAGAACATAAAACTTGCTAAGGTTAGATGAACTGATTTAGATTAAAATGTGTCCAACCTGGAACTATATTAAACCCTTGTAGGCTTTTTTGGAAGCTGAGTAAAATGTCTCTCTTATTTTATAACATTTTATTGATGGCTCTTGCCACCTTTCAACTGGGTTGTTATTGATATCATTTAAATCACTGATTAAAAAACCCCAAACCGTGGAATTCCTAATGTTTGTGAATGTGTGTAGAGAGTAATTTGTTGCTTGATAAGGAACAGAGGTTAGACAAAACAGTCAATATTTACACAAAACTGAGATTTAATTAGCAGGCAAGTAGGAGTAAACTTGCACTGATTTTCAGGTACTTATCTTCTGATTAAATAACCCTTATGCTTTATAGAACGGCCAAAAAAATTTTAAAAAGCTGATGTCATATTTAATTTAAAATATCTTTAAATTCCTTGGTTGTTTTACAGTGTGCTGTAAATTTTAACATTGGTTTAGTCTTTAAAAGTACATGTTGTATATTTTAGAACCCATGACCAGATGAACTGGTGTACATTACATGGATTGCTTTGAAACTAGCTGAGGTTTGGAAATTCAAACCAATGAAGGATCTCTCTTTGGTAGACAGCCCTTTCTTTGTCAAGACCATCTTAAAGTGTGTCCCTGCCCCCCAACAAAGAAAAAAATTTCTTAACATTCTTTGAGATATTGGTCCAGTGGGCAGTTGCTTAAAACATTGAACACACTATTTTTATGCAGGTAATTGATAGTCTGAGAAAAACTTTCACCTATACTACACTTATTCAACAGATAATTCTATACTCTAACATAATGTATGAAGGGGGGCTTATGAAGAACAATACTGTTGTTCTGCAAGTGTGTTCACATCTCATAAAAATAAAACATGTTCCTCTTTCCTTTTTAATATGCTTCCTGTCTTATCCATACCTCTTTCTAGGGTGAAAGATTTTTAATATTTTAAGATTTAAAGATGTTTAAGATTTTGTGTTTTGATCAAGAACTGTGCTATAAAGGGTTTGGTAATGGAAGTGCTGATAAGGCCTTTATGCATAAAGTAATAAATATCAGCAATTGAAATACTGTATAATTTCAGGGCTTGAGCAATAATATGCCAATATGTAGCATGTCTAGATGCTATGTGGTTGCTTGAAAGTGGTTGGTAAGATGCTGATGCTGTCAGGTCTGGAACAGGCACCAACACAGTGATATCCAAATGCATGCTTTATCCCACTTGGGTGTTCCCCTGATAGCCAGGGAAAGCACCTCAACTCCCCCAGTCATCCTGATCATGGAAGCACGTTTGACATGTCATATGGTCAGAACAGAAGGTTTTCTTCATTGTCCAGATTTAGACTGCAGTGACTGATCAAGCACAGGATTGCCCAGGGAGGACCCACAAAAAACACAGATCACATGATTTACATACTTTATTATCCTTTTTCCCACTGCTTGGCCCTTCTTTTTGTATCTCCTTTTCTAATATCCATGCCTGGACTTGGTGCTCTCACCCACACCTTGAGTCTTTCGAGATGCAGGTCTCCTACTTGACAGCTAGTCCAGCTTGATGTGTGCTAGCAAATTATACACACACACACACACACACAGAGTATTAAAAATCATTAGGGAAATATAAATTCCTCCACTTGCTGGCACCTAAACCTATGGGCCCTGTAACTTGTGGCCCCTTCTCCAGTTGCTGGCACTTAGACCTTACAACGCTCACATAGGATAGAGGGTGAGAGCACACAGAAAAAATAATTGAGTAAAAGGATTTAATAAGAAGACAGGACAGACTTCAGTGATAAGGCACAATGCTCAGTCAAACAAGTGTACTGACTAGCAGCCTGCTTACATGTGACTGGCCTCTTCTAACCCCCCTTTTCTCCATTTTCCCATGCTTGTACTTCCGCCTCCATCTAATTTGATCTCTCCCATTCTTCACCCTGGTCTCCTCTCAAATATAAAACCCTGCCTCTAATTACTCTTTGCCAACTGGTCTGTTTTGCTACATCCATGCCCAGATTTGGTATTTCTGATGCCAGTCCCGAGACACTCTCAGCATTATATGCTACAGTTACCCAGGCACCATTGGCCTTGCAAGGTTCCACTTCCCCAAAGGCCCCCAATGCTCCCTGTCACGTATCTCTGAAGTCACACGTAGCTCCCCCTTAACCACCAATGCAATCCAGCCATCCCTCATGGTGCTGCCTGTAACTTTTGGCAACTTATCACTCTGTTACCTGTCAAATCTGGCAGTTTCTCATGCCATGGCCAGTAGTTTTCCACATCCTGTTCAACTAGCTGAACCTTGGGCCACAGCCTAATCAGCAGACCAATCATTTCCCTGCAGCCCTAACAATATAAATTCTATTCCTTTAGGTTTCATTCTTGAACATGACTAGTGATCATAATTACTTTCATTTTTGGGGTGTTGTCATGGTTTAACCCCGGCTGGCAACCAAGAACCATGCGGCCACTTTCTCACTCCCCCTCACCCAGAGGGATGGGGAGGAGAATCAGAAAGGAATGTAAAACTCAAGGGTTGAGATAAGAACAATTTAATAGGTAAAGCAAAAGCTGCGCATGCAAGCAAAGCAAAGCAAGGAATTAATTCACTACTTCCCATGGGCAGGCAGGTGTTCAGCCATCCCCAGGAAAGCAGGTCTCCATCATGCATAACAGTTACTCAGGAAGACAAATGCCATAATGCCAGATGCCCCTCCCACACACACACCTTCCTTCTTCTTCCCCCGGTTTATATACTCAGCATGACATCATATGTTATTGAATACCTCTTTGGCTAGTTCAGGTCACCTGTCCTGGCCGTGTCCCCTCCCAATTTCCCATGCCTCTCCAGCCCTCTCACTGGCAGGGCCCAAGAAACCCAAAAGTCCTTGACTTAGTATAAACATTACCCAGCAACAACTAAAATCATCAGTGTGCTATCAACATTGTTCTGCATCACAGCCAAAACACAGCACTGTACTAGCTACTAAGAAGAAAATTAACTCTATCCCAGCTGAAACCAGGACAGTGTCCATTTATGTAGTATCTGAATAGATTGAGTACACTCAAGGTACATCTAAATCAGTAGTCTTAAGCTTTCATCTACTTATTGGGAAAGCCTCATGGTAAAGATTGTATATGTACTCGTATTTGTGTGTATATTATGAGTGTGATTAACATTTAGCTCTAGCTAGTAATTTTTTTTTATTAACTTATATTGCATATATATAACATTATTTTGGGGGTAAAGATCTCAGTCCTTGTTAATGTCATCTTTGGTGAATTAGAAGAAAATTGGCATTTTTGTGTTATGCTCAACTTCAGGCTTTAGCACCTCTTAAATCTCAGGCTAACTCTTGAGTTGACTAAAGACTCTGTTCTAAAAGGATCAGGTTTTGTTCCTAGAAAAACAGAGAGCAAAATCAGTTTATACTTCTTGATATAATATAGACAATTCTACAAATTCTCTCAAATGATGATTATCTGTACTTTTTCAGTGGCCTTAAACAGATTTTTTTCTTACTTGTAGCAAAACAAGAAGCTTCTTCCAAAAACCTTCCTTTTTCTCAGATCATGAGAATTTTAACATACAGAGAGAAAAGCCCTGTCTTCAGCAGATATAATCCTCAAACACCTGAAAACCTGTGTATTATACATGTTTCTTTGTACTGATTTGTGAGATGATTTTTACTTTGACTTTTAACTTTACACAGAAGGTGATGAGAGCTGAAGTCATTAAATATTTTGCAGGACTAAGACAGTAGCTTTTTCAAAATGCAAGAGCTCTTGCTCTGTATATTTACCATCAAAATCTTTTTGTATAACACCTCCCCCCCTGCCCCAACACAATACCCTTGTTGGGAATGAGTGCAATTTTGATAATATTAAACTCCTCTATTATGGAGGGGGGTGTGTGTATCATAATTGTAAAGTATTCTTGAGGAGATTCCACTACCCATTCAAAGTGCTGAGAGAACAATTTAAGTATTCTTGTTTCTATGTAAGAACAAAACTAAAGAGGTTATTTTGCTCTGGAGTGAACCCTACCTTATAGGACAATGATCTATTCTGAGAAATTGCATTAGCAAATAGTTTCTGCTGGAGAGATGTTGGGAAGACATGCTCGGTGTTTTGTATTCCTTGATTAAAATATTGCTTGTCATACCATCATGCTAAAATGAAATAGTTCAGTGGAGCATTTACAGCTCTTAGGTACAGGCTCAAGTGATCAGAATATATTTTTTTTTACCATGGTTTAATGTGATTTTTTTTGCTCCTGTATTTGTAGTTCCTGGACCTTGTGATCCTGAAGACTTGATTGATGGAATAATTTTTGCTGCCAATTACCTTGGCTCCACTCAACTCCTTTCTGACAAAACTCCCTCCAAGAATGTGAGAATGATGCAGGCACAAGAGGCTGTCAGCAGAATCAAGGTGAGGGACAACTCTTGCTCTTTCTCAAGTTGGTGTTTTAGAGCTGCAGATGTGAACTTTTTGTACACTCAAGTCTTCTCATGTTGGATTATCTGTGGTTTCAGAAACATTAAGTGACTAATCTTTCTTTTTGCAAGATAAACCACTTATTTAATGCTGCTTTTGGAACAAGGGTGAAGGAAAACAGTTCCAGATAATTCTAATTTGTACAGTACAACTACTGCTCTATTCTGTTAGCCAAAAATCTGTAATTGTCAGGGCAGGCCCAAAATGAGAGACAGACATGTGATTCAAAGTCTCTAGGTAAGTAATAGCTCAAAGAGGCTGAGCAATGTCTGCTAGCCAGATTTATTAGCTATCCTGATAACAAACCAAGGGCAGATGTAGACATACTATTTATAAAACATCATCTCCTTTGGACAGATACAAGCATAAACCTGACACCACCACCACCCTCACCAAGGGTGTGCCCCCCACACCCTCCAGTGGACCTGGCTTAGCAGGATAATGGACACAAAAAGCCTGAACCTCAGCTGGGGTATGCACCTCTGATGCAGGCTCCAAGGAATGGTCCTCTGGGCCATACCATGCCCAATCAATCAAATACTGCAGGGTACCCCAGGATATCCTGAAATCCAAAATAGCCCAGACGTGATATTTTCTCTGGCCCTGGACCATAATTGGGGGCAGAGGTCAAGGTTGCCACTAGAAGGGATCTGAGTGAATGGGTTTTAATGGGGAGATGTGAACAACAGGGTGAATCTTGAGAGCACGTGGAAGCTGCAGACAAAATGTGACCGGACTAACTTGGGCTGTGATTTTATATAGTCCAAGATAACGAGTCTAAATTAGAAAAAAACTGCGCCAAATGAACATGTTCACCAGACAACCAAACGTAGTCCCCAACCACAAAGTCTGATGCTGGTCACCAACATCTATCTGCACAGTCTTTGTAAGCAGCCTTTGCTTTTTCCAGCTGCTCTTGAAGCAAATGTATATGCCACAACCACTTAAAGAAGACCCTTCAAGGGAGTCCTCAGGGGTATAAAAGTCAGTTCACTGGCTGAGGAGGGAAACAAAGATGCTTAGCATAGAATTACCAAGGGAATTTATTCTCTTACTTTTGCTATGCGCACAGGGGTGCCCCAGCCTAATGCATGGAGGACCTTGATACAGTGTAAAGCAGGTTTTATATATGTTACAGTACAGTTGTGTAGACCAATCAAATTACTTCTGTTACAGGGTGGGCTAATCGGTTACTATTGCTTGTGTAATCAGTATGTAATTGTCCCATGCAGGATCAGTACATGCTTGTCCCATGCAGGTGGTATGGATATATGTGTCAGTGGTGTGTTAATTGTTCTAAACCAATGTTCTGTGTAGAGGAGTGCATGTGTGTATACTGGATTCTGGTCAACTGCATTTCTGGCCATGGTTATATGCCTGGGGGTTTTTGGAAAGTAAATCTATTGTTTTATTATGGGTATGGAGTGGTGTCAGTCGGTGAGAGCCAGCTTAGGTTGGGTCTTCAGGTCACGTTGACCCTGAGGTAAAAGCTCATAGTCTCAGGTACTGTTCGTACTTCTAAGGAAGTCAGCATCTTGCCTTTCACAGGGGAAACCCCCTGGACAGCCTCCAGAGTAGCGGGGTGGTCATGGGGATGAAAACCATACTTCACATAAAAAGGAGTCTGCTGCATAGAAGAGTGGACATTGCTGTTATAGGCAAATTCTGCCAATGGTAAGACAGAGCTGCAGTCATCCTGATGTTAATTAATATAATAATGGAGATACTGCTGCAGGATCCAGTTGACCCACTCCATATGACCATTAGATTGTAGGTGATACAGGTAGGAAAGACAGAGTTGCACCCCCAGCAGGGCCATAAGCTGCCTCCAGAACTAGGCAGTGAACTGGGCCCCTTGATCCATCGCCATGCTATCCGGCAGGCCATGGCAGCAAGACACATGCTGCAAAAACAAACACACAGTCTGAGGGGCTGTGGGCAGTTTCTTTAGTAGAACAAAAAAAGCAGCCTTCGTAAACAAGTCCACCACCACAAGCACCTCTGCCTGCCCCTGAGACACAGGCAAGTTCACAATAAAATCCATTGAAATAATTTTCCATGGTCACTCAGGAGTTGGTAAGGGATGTAGTAGACCCTGCAGCCTCTGTCGGTTTCTTGGCCTGGGCATTGATGTTATAAGCAAGAACATAGCTTGTGACATCTGCATGCACAATAGGCCACCGGTATATCTGTGTGACTTGATGCAGAGTCTTCCAATGACCATCATGCCCTGCTGTCAGCATGTGATGACAGTACTGAAGGAACTGTGCATGCAGTGGTCCAGCAGGGATATATGGCTGCTCATCATGATACAGTCAACCATCCTTCTCCTGCAGATTCTGTGAAGTATCTCCTGCCTGAAACTGCATGACCAAAGAATCACCAACCATTGCCCAAAGCGCAGAACTTAAAAAAGCATGAGCCAGCATGGATGCAACAAAATTCTGCAGAGAGAAAAAATTACAGGGAGGTGGATCTGTCTCAGCAGCTCATGAGAGATTATCCACCCTACCATTCTGTTTGCCCAATTTGTAGGTGATATTAAACAGAAACAGAGAGAAAAGTTGCCCAACAAGTCAACTGGGGAGAGGCACTTGAGGTTCCTAAAATATTCCAGATTTCGATAGTCAGTCAGTACCAAAGTAGACTCGGCAGGACCCACAAGAAAGTGCCTCCACTCAACAAACACCTCATGGATGGCCAACAACTCTCCCAGATATCATAATTCCTCTCTGCAGCAGTCAACTGTCAGAAGAAATAGGCACAAGGATGAAGCTGTCCATTTGATGGACCACGCTGAGAAAGTGCCACCCCAATGGCAGGGGAAGAAGCATCTGCCTCCAATGCAAAAGCATGACTGGTATCTGGGTGGGTCAAAACCTGGGCTGTCGTAAATGGCTGCTTCAACTCTTCAAAGGCCCCCTGAACCTCAGGCATCCACTAAAAAGGGACAGGCTTACGAGTCAGTGCTGTGAGTAGAGCAACCTTTTGAGCAAAATTCTGAATAAAACACTGATAAAAATTGGCAAAGCTCAAAAAGCGCTGCACATCATTGATGGAGCATGCCAATGAAGAACAGTGTTGATCTTCATGTCCATGCTCATGCCTCAGGATCGATTGAGTATCCTGAGACATCTATACACTGTTGGAAGAAGGCATGCTTCTCCAGCTTGGCATAAAGGCATTGGTGCTAAAGGTGGGAGAGAACGTCCCAAACATGAACAACATGTTCCTCCTATGTGGTCAAGTAAACTAAAATGTCATCCAGATATGCAATGACATAACTGTCCAACAAATCACAGAAGACATCATTCATGAAGTGCTGAAAGGTGGCAGGGGCACTACACAAGCCAACAGGCATCACATGGTACTCAAAATGGCCGTACTTGCAAACAAAGGCATTTTTCCACTCATCACCCCGACAAACACAAATAAGATTATAAGCCCCTCTCAGACCCAGTTTAGTAAACCAGTGGTGTGCACTGCAACATTCCAGTTGCAAAACAGCTCAGGAATGAGAGGCAAGGGCTACCAGTTCTTGATGTTAATATTATTCAGTCCCTAGTAGTCCACACATGGCCTCAAGTCTCCATCCTTCATACAGCTATGGCATCATACAATTCAAGTCATGGGTTATTTTCCCCCAAGGTTAAATATCCTTGAGGTACACACTGGATTTCCCCATCCTTCCACATTATCTACCAAGTGTATTTGAGTCCCTGAGCAAAAGGAGTAACCCATGCTGTCTTTCCCAGCCAGTTCCTTATGTGCAATATGAGGACCTTATCTCCTTTTGCAGTAGGTAGGGGTTTCATTTGCACAGGGCCAGGTCAGTTAGAAGATCCTCTAGTGTTAACCAGCCACATGGCTTCTGCTAAATTTGTATCCCAGTGATTGAATGTCCCAGCACTCATGGCTCTCAGTATAGGTTTTAATAGTTCATTGTATCGTTCAGTCTTTCCAGAGGCTGGTGTGTGATAGCAGATGTGATGCACCCAATCAATACCATGTTCCTTTGCCCAGGTGTCTATGAGGTAGTTTAGGAAAATGAGTCCTGTTGTCTGACATGATTCTTTCTCGGGTGCTGTGCTGCCACAGACCATGCATTTCAAGGCTCAGGATGGTGTTTCAGGTGGTGGTATGGGTTACAACAATTTAAAGATATATCCATTACAGTTTCTACTCCATCCCCAGTATGGCCTCAAGTCTCCATCCTTCTTCTTTACAAAAAATATGGGGGCACCAAGGGGTGGAGTATTGAATAAAACCCTGGGCTAAGCCATTCTCACTATAAGCCTTCAAAGCCACCACCGCTGGCCATGTCTCATGGTTTAACCCTGGCTGACAACCAAGTACCACGCAGCCGCTTGCTCACTCCCCCTTGCTGAGGCAGAAGGCTTGGACACAATTTATACAACCAATGTGATCAAGTTAGTGCCACTTTATTAATAGACTCACCGCAATTTATAGCCCCAGTTAAAAATACACATGCTACGCAGGCTTTGTTATGTAAAAGGTGATAGGTTAAAACTACTTGTTCACACGCTTCCACCTCTCCTATGATTGGTCCCGGTGTGGTGCCCACACGCTGCTCCCCCCTTATGCAGGCATCCTGTTTTTTCTCATCTTTCTGTCCAACTCTCTTATCTCTCTGCGAATAAACAGTTTCTTTGTCTCCCTTGGCCTTGAATATGTCCTTCACAACAGCTGCAGCTTGTTACAGCTTTGGCCTGCTCGGCCAAAGTTACTTGGTCTGGATTGCTCATAATATATCCGTTGTCTTCCAGCCACTCCACACCCCCTCACCCAGAGGGATGGGGAGGAGAATTGGAAACAAATGTAAAACTCAAGGGTTGAGATAAGAACAATTTAATAGGTAATGCAAAAGCTGCGCACGCAAGCAAAGCAAAGCAAGGAATTCATTCACTACTTCCCATGGGCAGGCAGGTGCTCAGCCATATCCAGGAAAGCAGGGCTCCATCACGCATAACGGTTACTCGGGAAGACAAATGCCATAATGCCAGATGTCCCCACCTTCCTTCTTCTTCCCCGGTTTATATACTCAGCATGACATCATATGTTATTGAATACCTCTTTGGCTAGTTCAGATCACCTGTCCTGGCTGTGTCCCCTCCACGTTTCCTGTGCCCCTCCAGCCCTCTTGCTGGCAGGGCCTGAGAAACTGAAAAGTCCTTGACTTAGTATAAACATCACCCAGCAACAACTAAAAACATCAGTGTCCTATCAACATTGTTCTCACATCAAAGCCAAAACACAGCACTGTACTAACTACTAAGAAGAAAATTAACTCTATCCCAGCTGAAACCAGGACACCATGACACAGGATAGATACAACCCAAGGGGAGAGAACCGTCTGGTAGCAGCACGATAGAACAATCATACACCCGATCGGGAGGCGGAGGGTCAGGTTGCTACTTGCTTTTGCTCACAGGCATCCAAAAATCCCTAAAATCTGGCGGCAGTGCCCCCAATAGGCCAGCAGATGGCTTGGGGAAATTGATGCTGCTGGTATGGGACACCTGGCAGGCACTAGTGCCTTCCTGGAACCCTGGACAACTACTGCCACCAGACACCTGCTGCGGCGGGAGGAGAGCAGCAGCAGCACCTGCCTCAATGGCAGGAAGGTAAATCCATCTCTGTGCCCAACAAACCCTCAGCTCATGCTGGACTAACCAAGGCATTCCCAGGATGATTGGCTAAAAGGGCATAGAGAGGACAGAACAATAAATAAACTCCCAAATCCTGGGGCAACAGCGAGCTGCAGAAGCGGGTTGCGCTACTCTGTGGGACAACTCTGCCCCCACCCCCGTGGAGGGTTTTCCGTCAGTTTCCTGAGTCCACAATGGTAGGCGCTGAAGGGAGTGATTCAGAAAAGGGTAGAAAATCCCAACTGTCCCCAAAGGTAGCCAAACCAACTGTCTCCTCTGCTGAGTCCTTAGTAGGGGGAGAAGGGGCCTGGGCAAACCCTGCCCCGACTTGCATCGGTTCTACCCACTACCTTGCTGCGAGCATCAGGACTAGGGGTGGTAGGGTGGACTTGGGGCATGGCAACATGGGCCCCAGCTCCGGCACTGGCAGCATGGCACTGGCTCCGCCCCCTCTGCCAAGCAGAGAGGGCTGCCAGGAGAGCGGGAACCCAATGCCGGAGCAGAACCAGGCAAGTGTAGGATGCATGTTTAATGGCAGCCTGCAAATCTGCTGGCACCAGCCCCCGGGCTACCTCTCTAAGACATCACTGGCCAGGCCATGAATACAGAGGAGTAACAAATGGTCATCCCCCCAATTCAGGTCCAATGACATGTGGATTGACATAGGATCACAGACTCATAGAATCACTTAGTTTGGAAAAGACTTTTAAGATCGAGTCCAACCGTATACCTTACACTGCCAAGTCTATCACTAAACCAAGTCCCTAAGCACCACATCTACACATCTTTTAAATACCTCCAGGGATGGTGACTCAACCACTTCCCTGAGCAGCGTGTTCCAATGCTTGATAAATCTTTTGTTGAAGAAATGTTTCCTAATATACAGCCTAAACCTTCCCTGGCAAAACTTGAGGCTGTTTCATCTTGTCCTATTGCTTGTTACCCAGGAGAAAAAAGACCAACACCTACTTCCCAAAAAGCTCCTTTCAGGTAGTTGTAGAGAGCAGTAAGGTCTCCCCTCAGCATCCTTTTCTCCAGGCTAAACAACCCCAATTCCCTCAGCTGCTCCTCATAGGACTTGTTCTCTAGACCCTTCACCAGCTTCATTGCTCTTCTTTGGACACACTCCAGCACTTCAATATCTTCCTTGTAGTGAGGGGCCCAACACTGAACACAGTATCTAAGGTGTGGCCTCATCAGCACCAAGTACAGGGGTACGATCACTTCCCTAGTCCTGCTGGCCACAATATTTTGGATACAGGACAGGATGCTGTTGGCCTTCTTGGCCACCTGAGCACACGGATGGCTCATGTTTGTCCAGCTGTCGACCAACACCCCCAGGTCCTTTTCTGCCAGGCAGCTTTCCAGCCACTCTTCCCCAAGCCTTTAGCATTGTGTGGGGTTGTTGTGACCCTAGTGCAAGACCTGGCACTTCTTCTTGTTGAACCTCATACAGTTGGCCTCTGCCTACTGATCCAGCCTATCTAGATCCCTCTGCAGAGCCTTCCTACCCTCAAGCAGATCAACACTCCCCTTGCAACTTGCTGTTGTCTGCAAACTTACTGAAGGTGCACTCATTCTCCTCATCCAGATCATTGATAAAGTTTTTAAACAGGACTGGGCCCAATACTGAGCCCTGGGTAACGCCACTTGTGGCAGACCACCAACTAGATTTAACTCCATTCACTACAATTCTTTGGGCCTGGCCATCCAGTTTTTTACTCTGTAAAGAGTACACCCATCCAAGCCATGAGCAGCCAGTTTCTCCAGGAGAATGCTGTGGGAAATGGTGTCAAAGGCTTTACTAAGTTCCAGGTAGACAACATCCACAGCATCTCCCTCAGCCACTAAGTGGGGGGTCACCTTGTGATAGAAGGAAGATCAGTTAGTCAAGCGGGACCTGCCTATCAGAAACCCAGGCTGACTGGGCCTGATTGCCTATTTTGTCCTGTACATGCCGTATGATGGCACCCAAGATATCTGCTCCATAACCTTCCCTGGCACCAAGGTCAGGCTGACAGTCTTGTAGTTCCCTGGATCTTCCTTCCTCCTCTTCTTGTAGATGGGTGTCACATTTGCTAACCTCCAGTCTTCTGGGACCTCCCTGGTTAGCCAGGACTGCTGATAAATGATGGAAAGTGGCATGGTGAGCACTTCTGCCAGCTCCCTCAGGACCCTTAGGTGGATCCCATCCGGCCCCATAGACTTGTGTGTGTCCAAGTGGTGTAGGAGGTCGCTGACCATTTCCCCTTGGATTATGGGGGCTTCATTCTGCTCCCCATCCCTGTTTTCCAGCTCAGGGGGCTGGGTACCCCAAGAACAACTGGTCTTACTATTAAATACTGAGGCAAAGAAGACGTTAAGTACCTCATCCTTTTCCTCATCCTTTGTCACTATGTTTGCCCTCGCATCCAATAAAAGATGGAGATTCTCCTTTAGCCCTTCTTTTGTTGTTATTGTATCTATGGAAACGTTTTTTCATTGTCTTTCATGGCAGTAGCCAGAAAAAGTTCTAGTTGGGATGTGGCCCTTCTAATTTTCTCCCCGCATAACCTCATGACATCCTTGTAGTCCTCGTGAATTGCCTGCCCCTTCTTCCAAAGGTGGTAAACTTTCTTTTTTTCCCTGAGTTCCAGCCAAAGCTCTCTGTTCAGCCAGGCCAGTCTTCTTCCCCGCCAGCTCGTCTTTCGGCACATAGAGATGGCCTGCTCTTGAACCTTTAAGATCTACTTCTTGAAGAATGTTCAGCCTTCCTGGACTCCTTTGCCCTTCAGGACTGCCTTCCCAATGGATTCTGTCAACCAGGCTTCTAAACAGGCCAAAATCTGCCCTCTGGAAATCCAAGGTGGCAGTTCTGCTGACCCCTCTCTTTACTTCTCCGAGAATCAAAAACTATCATTTTGTGATCGCTATGCCCAAGATGGCCTCCAACCATCACATCACCTACAAGTCCTTCTCTTTTCACAAACAACAGGTCCAGCAGAGCGCCTTCCATAGTTGGTTCACTCACCAACTGTGTCAAGAAGTTATCTTCCACACACTCCAGGGACCTCCTAGACTGTTTCCTCTCTGCTGTATTGTATTTCCAGCAGACATCTGGTAAGTTGAAGTCCCCCACAAGAAGGGATAGTGATCATGAGACTTCTCCCAGCTGCTTATAGAATATTTCATCTGCCTCTTCATCCTGGTTGTGTGGTCTATAACAGTCTTCCACCATGATATCTGCCTTGTTGTCCTTTCCCCTAATTCTTACCCATAAACACTCAACACTTTCATCACTGTTATCAAGCTCTTTAGACAGTTAAAATACTCCCTAACATACAGGGCTACCCCACCGCCTTTCCTTCTTTGCCTATCCCTTCTGAAGAGTTTATAGCCATCCATTGCAGCACTCCAGCTGTGTGAGTCATCCCACCATGTTTCCATCACTGCAACTATATCATAGTTTTCCAGCTCCTGTTTGTTGCCCATGCTGTGTGCATTGGTATAGATGCACTTCAGTTGGGCTATTGATACCACCACCTTTTGTGGGGGAGAAGCCCTAGTTCCTGTGACCATTCTCAGGCACTTCTGTGGTTTCTAACACATCAGTAAATGTTGTGTCTTTTATGCCTCATAGATCTCCATCCCCTACCTCCACTGAGATGGCAGACTAAAAAAACCTCTCTAGCACACTGTCCCTCAAACACTGGCATGCTGCTCCCAGGCTTATCTCTAGTGAGATAAGCATGGAAATCCACTGTACTCTGTGCCACACTGCCCCCTCTGGCACAGACTGAACAGAGGGATAGAAAACGAGGTTGAAGCACAAGTTCCCCAAAGAAATTGATCATCCTCACAAGCAAGGAGGTGAATTATCCAAAACCCCATCTCCTTGAGCATGCAAAGACCTAGCCCACTGCAAGTCTTGCCCCTAAATTGGACAAATTAAAGCTGACCTTTGTACGATCACTGGGAAAAGCACTATCCCAACCCTCCAAGAAAACCACCACAAGAAATGCAAAAAGAGAGGGAAGGTTCCATATCCCCAGTAAATGGGGAAGGAGAGAACAAGCAGACATAGGGAAAAACCAACACCATGCAAAAGAATAGTAGTAGGGGGAGAACAGGGAGGTGAAGCAGAGCCTCCCCTTTCTAGAGCCTCCATATGACAACAAAGCTGCTCTACTGAGGCTTGAGTCTTCTCCCTGTAGTGGGTTTGAGTGGCAAGTTTTGGTAGCGGTGGGGCTACAGAGGTAGCTTCTGTGAGAAGCTGCTAGAAGCTTCCCGTATGTCCGATAAAGCCAATGCCAGACGGCTCCCAAGACGTACCCACCAATGGCCAAGGCTGAGCCAATCAGCAACAGTGGTAGTGTTATCGATTTGTTAATAAGTTAAGATTATTTGACTTTATTTGATTAATTAATTGATTTTATAAAATCATTTTATAAAATTAAAATATAGAAGGATAAGAAATATTTTAAATGAAACTTATAGTTGCACAGTAAAAGCTGCTATGAGATCTCCTGTACATCCTGTACCAAGGCTAGAAGAAGGGGCTAGAACCATTGTTAAAACTTAGGTAATAACTTTAGGGTTTGAAAGGTTTCTTTGTATTTGACCAGTCTTCTGTATGTAGAAGTGTATTGAAATGTCAGAATATGAGATTAATGGAAACCGGGGAGAGTCGACTGGAACAGCTTGTAGCTACCTGCCAAGAAATCGTGAACTTTAGTAAAAGGTAATTCCGGCAGGGGAAGATCGCGACCACCGACTCATATACCACCTACCCAAATCGTACCCCAGACCCATTTCTAGACCTTTCTAAGCTTTACTGCGCAGAATCGGATATAGGAGGAGAATATGTTAATGATTTACGGGAAGTATCATGGTTATGCATTAATACTTAATGAATATGTATGAATAAGTTCTATATATGGTGTCTGATTGTGAGACCTGGCGTGCGTTGATCGTGAGAGGACTCGCTCACGCACCCGGCCGTTAATAAAGAAGTGTCTGCTTATCTACATCAAATTGGTGTTGATAAGTTCTTCATTCCGAGATTTCGGTAACAGTTTTGGCGACCCAGGTGGGACCTTGCTGAAGGAGACCAGAGGAGTCGGGGACCTGATCGGTTCCAGCCGGCACCGAGGATTTCTCAGGGTTACCCATCGATCCCCGATCCGTAAGGCTCTTCGTGACATTCCCTGAATTTTTGGTAAGACACTTCTTTTTCTAATTGTAGTAAGTGGGTTGGAGTCCCACTAAAGTAAGTAAGTGCACTAAAGGAAGTGGGTAGGAGTCCCACTATAATAAGTGTATGGTAAAGAGTGGGAGGGAGTCCCACCAGTGGGCTGGAGTCCCACTGAGTAAGTCTGCCTGTCAGACGCGGTGAAAAAGCTGCGCAGGGTAGGACTAGGAGTCTGCCCGTAAGACATAAGCGAAAGCTATTGCAGGGTTGGACTAAAAGGATCCTTGTGGAAGTGGAAGCCTAGGCGTCTGCCCGTAAGACATAAGCGAAAGCTATTGCAGGGTTGGACAAAAGTGGAAATAAGAGAAACTATATGCTATAGTGTTCTCTAAGGTAGTGCCTCTAACAAGAAGTTAGAAGGGGTTTTGTCGACGGTGAGGGAAGTCAAGCAGGCAAACTCAATATGAGTGATAAAGCAAGCTTCGATTTATTACGGCGCGATTATGTCTTATATACAGTTCCAGTTAATTATGCCTACTAGTCATCTGCTGATTGGCTAAGCTCTAAAGGGTTACATTTTCATACGTCCTCCTACTTGCGGTTTCTGCAGATAGCTAGCTACATATTTTTTTTCCTCTCTTGTCTACGCGAATTCCTCAAAGTTATTTACAACATTAGGCACAAGGTCAGTGTTTTTCTCAGCTTCCTTATCAGCATGCCTCAGCACAGCTGCAAGGCCTGCTTCAGCTAACTTACGCTAACTTTGTTTCACAAAGATCTTTAAGGGAGTCATGGCCCATGTGATCACACAGCCATTCTGCAACAGGGTTTTTGGTTTTTTTTGTTGTTTTTGTGAGTTTGTGTATTAAGAAGAAAATTAAGAGGTACAATATTGTGTTATATGTTTGTTTAAAGTAACTGTGGGAAAGTGTGAGTGTGGCTGTAAGGGTGAGACATGCAATTGAGCACGAAAGCGAGTGTGGAGTGTGGATCCGCGGATCCGAGTGACAGAGTTGAATAATTGTGTATTGTATTGTGAGTGATTATACCATGGCATCTAAGTTAACTCGGTTGTTTAAAAGTAAAAGCATGGGTAATCTTGCTGTAAATGACAAACTCTGGAAAAATTCTTTGTTGGGATGTTTATTGGCACATTGAGGAAATTTACATGATGATCTGCGAAAGAGCCAGATGATTGAGTATTGTAATAATTTGAGTATTGTAATAATTGGTGGCCTTTGTATATATTGGATGATCAGGAAAAGTGGCCCATGAATGGGACACTGAATTATAACACTATTTTGCAGTTAATGCTGTATTGTAAAAGAGAAGGGAAATGGAATAAAATGCCAGATGTGGATTTGTTCTTTTACTTAAGACAAAGAAAGGATTGGCAGGATGAATGTAAGCTAACTATTAGAGATAATTTTGTAATGGCTATAACTTCTGATAAGAAAGTGGAAAAAAAAATGTTGTTCAAATTGTGAGATTGGGAGTGGATACAGGAGCGACATTTTTTTAATTAAATACCTGTAAAGGAAAAATTGGAACAAAAACAGGCCATTCCTGCAACCCCTGGATTTGAAATTTGGAAATAAGATAATTACACATGGATTTTTGTATGTACCAGAATGTCCGATACCCTTCTTAGGAAGAGATTTGTTATCCAAATTAAATGCACAAATTGTTTTTGACAAAGGAGAACTTTTCTTGAAAATACCTGAGTCAAAAACGGGAGAAATCCTGATGATACAAGAAAAAGTAAAGGAACAAGAAATTCCACTGGAGGTGGATTTGGCAGTGATCCCTACTGTATGGGAAACAAATATTCCTGGTAAATTGAAACTAGCAGAACCTGTTAAAATAGATTTGAAGGAAGGCGCAGGAACAGTGAGAATTAAACAATATCCAATCAAATCAGAAGTGAGACAGGAATTGAAGAAATTGATTGATAAATTTTTGGAGTATAAAATTTTGGAAGAATGTGAATCTGAGTATAATACTCCTATTTTACCAGTCAGAAAACCCTCGGGTGAATATAGGCTGGTGCAAGACTTGAGAGCAGTAAATCAAATAGTTAAGGATATTTATCCTGTAGTAGCAAACCCTTATACACTGTTAACAGCATTAAGGGAGACTTATCAGTGGTTTACAGTACTTGATTTAAAAGATGCTTTCTTTTGTATACCTTTGGAAAAGGGAAGCAGAAAACTGTTTGCTTTTGAATGAGAAAATCCTCAAACCGGGCGAAAGATGCAGTTGACATGGACTAGATTACCCCAAGGATTTAAAAACAGTCCAACTATTTTTGGAAATCAATTAGCAAAGGAACTTGAAATCTGGAAACAGGATAAATCAAGACCTGGGCATTTACTTTTACAATATGTGGATGACATACTGATTGCTACAGAAGAAAGATTTACTTGTATACAGGTGACTATTGACCTCTTGAATTTCCTGGGACTAAATGGGTATAAGGTATCCAGGAAGAAAGCCCAAATAGCCTGTCAGACTGTGATATATCTGGGCTTTGAGATTTCAAAAGGACAACGACAATTAGGAAAAAATCGCAAAGAAGCTATTTGTGGTATACCTGAGCCGAGAAATATTCATGAACTCAGAGCATTTTTGGGAATGACAGGGTGGTGTCGCCTCTGGATCATGAACTATGGGCTAATAGCTAAACCGCTGTACGAGGCCCAAAAGAACTCTCCCTTTGTATGGGGCCCACAACAACAAAAGGCTTTTGTAAAGTTGAAACGTGCCTTAATGCCTGCACCTGCCTTGGGACTGCCAGATCTAACCAAAGATTTCCAGCTGTTTGTACATGAAAGACAACACCTTGCACTGGGCGTGTTAACCCAGAGGATAGGAAGCTGGAAACGACCAGTCGGATATTTCTTTAAACAACTGGACACAGTGAGTAGAGGGTGGCCAAACTGCCTTCGAGCAGTAGCAGCAACAGTGATGCTCATACAAGAAGCTCGGAAATTGACTTTGGGAAGAACAATAACAGTCTATGTTCCACACATGTGGATAACTGTTTTAGAACAAAAGGGGGGACACTGGCTGTCTCCGAGCCAAATGATGAAGTACCAGGTGGTATTGACTGAACAAGATGATGTGATTCTAAAGACAACTAACCTGGTAAATCCTGCAGTGTTTTTAAGTTCCATACAGGAAGAAGGACAACTGGAACATGATTGCTTGGCTACCATCGAGTATGTTTATTCCAGTTGTGAAGATCTGAAGGATGTACCATTGGAGCGACCAGACTGGGAATTGTATACTGATGGAAGCAGCTTTATGGAACAAGGAGTCCGATACGCCGGATATGCGGTAACAACTGATACTACAGTTATAGAAGCAGGAGCATTGGCGAGTACCACATCAGCCCAGAAAGTGGAACTTATTGTCTTGATTCAAGCCCTAGAATTAAGTAAAGACAAGAAAGTAAATATCTGGACAGATTCAAAATATGCCTTTGGGGTAGTGCATGTCCATGGGGCTTTGTGGAAAGAAAGAGAGCTATTGTCCTCTCAAGGATCAAACATTAAGCATCAAACAGAAATTTTACGATTATTGCAAACAGTTCAAAAGCCAGATCAAGTACCAATCATGCACTGTAAGGCACATCAAATTGGGAATACAAAAATAATAGCTGGGAATAATTTAGCTGAATAAAACAGAAAAAAAAAAAGTAGCAAAGAAACAAGCATCGCAAATGGCAATAATTCCTTCTAAAACAGTAACCCTTCCTAGGGAAAAACAGAGATATTCAGAGGAAGATGACAAATTGGGTCAGTTATTAAATGCTAAGAAAAACTTAGCTGGATGGTGGATAACTCCTAATGGACAGGTAGTAATTCCACCTCTTTTGATGAGAGAGATAATTCAAACGAGACATCAAGAATGTCACTGGGGGACAGAAGCCTTAGTAACATCTTTACGAAAACAAGTAATATCAGTTAAGATGTTGGGAATAGCTAAAATGGTAACTGCAAAGTGTGAAGTATGTTTGAAAAATAATCCAATGATTAAGAAAAAGGTTCAAATGGGTAGACTGAAATCTGGTACAGAACCTGGAGATTACTGGCAAGTAGATTTTTCAGAGCTGCCTAGACAAAATGGGTACCAGTACATCCTGGTAGGGGTTGATACTTTTACAGGATGGCCAGAAGCCCTTCCCTGTCGCACCACACAAGCAAAAGAGGTTGTAAAGTGGTTATTACAAGAAATAATTCCGAGATTTGGAGTTCCTATTGGAATTTCCTCTGACAGAGGTCCACACTTTGTTGCTGAAGTAGTCCAAAGTGTTAGCAAAGTATTGGGTATTAATTGGGATTTACATGCGTCTTGGAGACCACAATCTAGTGGGAAAGTGGAAAGGATGAATCAAACTTTAAAAAGACAAATAAGTAAAATTTGTCAAGAAACCAGTCTAAAGTGGCCTCAGGCACTTCCATTGGCGTTATTACGAATCAGAGTACAGCCAAGGAGTGGAACCTCAGTCAGTCCTTATGAATTATTATATGGAAAACCATATGAGTCTCCAGAACCAAATCCAAACATACATGTGAAAGGAAAGCAGGATGTATATAACTATTTTCTTTCTCTAGGAAAAACTTTGACTGCAATTTGGAGTGCAGTAATTTGGAATAGACCTTTATTCCAGGAAAATTCAGTGCATGATTTCCAACCAGGAGTCTATGTCTATGTGAAGACCTGGACCTCCGAACCTTTGCAGGAGCCCTGGAGAGGACCTTTCCAGATACTGTTAGCCACTTTTACAGCTATCAAAATTGCAGAATCGGATGCTTGGATACATTATACTCGAGTGAAGAAAGCACCTACTTTGTGGAAGATTGTTAATCGTGAACCAGAGACTTTAAAATTGACTTTGAAACATGTTTAATTTTTCATATCAGGTTATGATTATTTTTTGGATTTTATTTTGATCGGTAGTGTTGGTGGGATCATGGGCTGGCTTGGTGGACAGGAACAAAAGACAAGTAGAAACAGAACAAGTGATTGAAATTCCCAAACAAATGGCTGAGGAAAATTTGATGGTAGGATTGACTAAAAATTTGCCAATTTATAAAATGTCACTCAGATCACTGCTTGTTTGCCAATACCGAGGGCAGTAGGTGAATCTATTCCATGGGGAATTTTAACCATGAATCTGACCAATCTGGAATATAAAAATGAGACCACCTATTGTGAACAAAGGCCAGTAACTCAATGGTATGAACAAGTAAAGGTTATTAGAAAACAGTGGAAGTCGCCAGGTAAAGAAACAGATTGTAAAAAACTATTGAATTATGATTTTATAACAGGATCCTGACCTAGTGCCATAGCTCGAGTTCTTCTTCCTGGGGGTCCAAACCCCCAGTTAGGATAGTGTTCTTATGATGAACAACTTAAAACCAATGTGAGCAGAAGTATCATGAAATGGAAGTGTAACAAAACTGGCCAAGGTACCCAATTAGTAGAACAATGGGACTCTATATGGTCTATGTCCATATTTTCCCATTTTCAGTATATGGCAAGAATTTCTTGGTGTTTTACCTGGGATGGAAAAGTTTTTTTCAGTATTACCCTGGGTCAATGATAGATCAATTTCATCGGGAGAGAAGGAAAATAAAATAGTGCTGTGGTGGAAATGTGAAAAAGTGTATGATTGCAGTAATGCAGACTTAGTAATCTAAAGAATTCCTCCGTTGGCCGCTGTTTTAAAATATGGTTGTTTTTGTCGAGGTCTTAAGAACACTCTCAATTTAACCAGCACTTTTACAGTTAGAAAAGGAACTTTGTTTAGTTGTAGAAAAACTACTATTCGAAGTCCAGGACGTTTAGTTTGGGCATTAAGTGATGGAACCTGGACCACACATTTACCATTAGATGGTAAGGTGAAACAAATTACTTCAGGCATGCCAACATTGTGTCCAATTTGGAAGAAATCACCATTTAGAGGATCCTTAGAGAATTTAGAATTGAAACAAATAAAGAGATCTGAGACAAATGATGATAATTGGAATGAACCATTTACAGGAGTGAAAACTGGTCGGGCACTTGAATCACTTTTAAATCCTATAGCTTCATATAGAAACAGAGCATGGCTCTATCATTTAACTGGTCAAGTGGAAAAATTAGCAAACGTTACCAAAAAGGGGTTTAAGGAATTGAATATACAATTACAGGCAACTTCCAGAATGACTTTACAAAATAGAATGTCACTAGATATGCTCCTACTTAAAGAACATGGAGTATGTGGATATCTCAAGGATAAATTGGACCACTGTTGGATCCACATTCCAAATGTCACTCAGGATGTGGAACATGATATAGACCTATTAGGAAAAATTGAAAATAAAACTGAAACAATTCAAAAGGATATGTCAGAAGATTGGCTTGGGAAAATTTTTAACAAACTGGGATGGAATTTGAGCTCTTGGATACAATCTATAATTAACATTTTGTTTCTGTTACTAATTGTCTTTTTGATGAGCATGCTAGTATATGCATGTTTGAAGAAACAGTTTACCAATAGAATTGCAGTAAATCGTATGATTATGAGAGAAGTACCAACTATTTTACCAAGACATGATCCATCACCAAAATATGTTGAAACGAAAGATATATGAATAATGTGAAAGTATCGAAATAATGATTTTCAACACTTTCAAAGGGGGGAAATGTTATCGATTTGTTAATAAGTTAAGACTGAGTGACTTTATTTGATTAATTAATTGATTTTATAAAATCATTTTATAAAATTAAAATATAGAAGGATAAGAAATATTTTAAATGAAACTTATAGTTGCACAGTAAAAGCTGCTATGAGATCTCCTGTACATCCTGTACCAAGGCTAGAAGAAGGGGCTAGAACCATTGTTAAAACTTAGGTAATAACTTTAGGGTTTGAAAGGTTTCTTTGCATTTGACCAGTCTTCTGTATGTAGAAGTGTATTGAAATGTCAGAATATGAGATTAATGGAAACCGGGGAGAGTCGACTGGAACAGCTTGTAGTTACCTGCCAAGAAATCGTGAACTTTAGTAAAAGGTAATTCCGGCAGGGGAAGATCGCGACCACCGACTCATATACCACCTACCCAAATCGTACCCCAGACCCATTTCTAGACCTTTCTAAGCTTTACTGCGCAGAATCGGATATAGGAGGAGAATATGTTAATGATTTACGGGAAGTATCATGGTTATGCATTAATACTTAATGAATATGTATGAATAAGTTCTATATATGGTGTCTGATTGTGAGACCTGGCGTGCGTTGATCATGAGAGGACTCGCTCACGCACCCGGCCGTTAATAAAGAAGTGTCTGCTTATCTACATCAAATTGGTGTTGATAAGTTCTTCATTCCGAGATTTCGGTAACAAGGCCACTACACATAGCTCACAAAAATCAAAAAACCACATCATATACTGCGTCAGAGTTAGTAATATACAAAGCAATGACTTCCAATCATGCAGTGTGAGAGTATAAGGCTCTGCCATCACTTTAAGAAGGGACATAGCAAATATATTATGAATCCTCCCTTCCCGCACTGCTTTGCTTATCTCTTTAACAGCCTCGTATTGCACAGGCTGCCACTCTCGAGGTTGATTTGTCTGACAAAATACTGAACATGCCATAGCAACTCCCAAATCCCTTCGCTTAAGCGCTTCCCACTTGCATTCCTGCCACCAATCCCTCAGACCCCTGTAGGACAAGGCCTCAAGGACAAGAGTCCAAGTACTGATAGCCTGATGAATAGAGACTTGTTAGAACTTGTAGGGCACAAGCCCTGGGAGCAAAGGAACAAGCTAACTGCAGACCCCTGAGCCGTCACAGCTGAGGAGGCAACCAGACGGACAGAGAAACAAGTAGCCAGATAAGGGAACGGATGGCGCCAATATGTAATCAAGAAAGCCGCGTAGAAAGAAACTCCCTAACCTTGGAATAGAAATTATTGCTATGTCAAGATAAACTAGTAAGTTCCTATTGTTGTAACGGTGTGCCTTAAATATCAACCAATCAGTGTTTTTTACGCTTAAGATTTAACCAATCAGTGTGTAATATGTAGAAGGTAGAAACGTATATAATTGTAAGAAAATCACTAATAAATGGACAACTTGCTTGCATCAAGCTGCGTCCCGTCTCTTCATTCGCCGCAGACCCCCTTTCACCCTCCCCGAAAATACAGTCAATGCATTGGGGGAGGCGGAGGGGGGTGGGGGGGGGGTGGGGAAGGTCTAGCTCCTATTCCAGATTAATAGGACCTGGATCAAAAGGTTTATCAATGTCAATGGAATCATTGTCCGAGTTGTCCTGTTCCCATTCTTGGTCCTGTGTTGTGAGGGTCGCTGCAATCAGTGACAGAAGCTTTGGGGGCAGAGGAGGTGTGGATGGAATCACCGTTGTTGACAGTGTGTTGGTGGAATTTACAGCTTCCTCTGGTTTAGCACCGTTAGTAGAATTAGTCAACACTTGGTGAAGAGTAGTCAGAATTTGCCAACAAGGTGCTAAATGCATTCCCGACGCAGAGTCCCCCTCCACGGCAGCATCATACAATTGTCTGCTGATCACTTTCATTTCTTTCAAAGTCTCTAAAGTTTCTTGACTGCTCGCCTGTCTCAATGAGTACAGGTTTCTAAAGCTTCTTAAAATTTCTTCAAATATTTAAAATCTCTAAAGTTTCTTGGCTGCTCACCTGTCTCGATGCATACAGGTGTTATCCTCGGGGTTTAGGTTGTCTGCCTGGTCCAGCCAGCCAAGACGTGTCCTCCGGAACGCAGCCCTCTTCCACGAGCTGTCTTTTTTATCGACCAGTTCCGTTCTTATTCTTCCAAGGCTTCGGAACACCACCATAGGGGTCACCATTTGAGGAGATTGAGGCACGGACTCCCGGATCTGACTAGAAGACCCTTCATGAGTCCATATACGTCTCTTTCTGGGGACAAAGCCTGATTCCCAATTACGGAATTTCCACAGCTCACCTCTCAACTCAGGAGGGATTTCAGGCCGGCCGGCTCCCGCTTCCTTTCAGCGGTCCATTCAAAGTTCTGTGGGATTCGCTGCAAGTTGCTCAGACGATTCGAGAGCCCTTCACGTCGGATCCTTAAGCGGATCACGTCGGGGTCACCAGTTTCCGGCGAATGAAGAGACAGGGCACAGCTTGATGCAAGCAAGATGTCTATTTATTGTACACAAACACGAGTTTATGTATGTTTTCAGAAGCTGCGCTTTAAACAGATTGGTTCTTTAAGCTAAGCATTACATACTAGGTAATCCCTGATTGGTTAACTACAAACAAAGGACACTTTAAGTAAGTTTTTACAGTCATCAATTAACAGCAAGGCGTTACTTCTCCTTGGCCCCTCTGTTCCTCATTCCCTTATCTTCTCTCAGCATGACTCATCCTGTTGATTGTTATCTATTCACATTCCTTGTCCTCCCAGGGTTTGTGGCCTACAAGCTCAAGCACATTCCTTTCAGCTGATTGTTACTTATGGTCATGATTTCCAGCCCCCTCCTGCACCTTCCTACAGACTGCAGCCCTTCACAAACTGCTGCAGCATCGGTCCCTTCCATGGGGCGCAGTCCTTCAGGAATGGACTGCTCCAGCATGGGTCCCCCGCAGGGTCACAAGTTCTGCTAGAAAACCTGTTTCAGCGTAGGCTTCTTTCTCCACAGGTCCACAAGTCCTGCCAGTAAACTTGCTTCACTGTGGGCTTCCCAGAGGTCATAGCCTCCTTCGGGCATCCACCTGCTCTGCCGTGGGGTCTTCCATGGGCTGCAGGTGGATATCTGCTCCACCATTAACCTCCATGGGCTGCAGGGGGACAGCCTGCCTCACTATGGTCTTTACCACGGGCTGCAGGGAAATCTCTGCTTTGGCACCTGGAGCACCTGCTCCGTCTCCTTCTTCACTGGCCTTGCTGTCTGCAGTTGTTCTCACTTCTCTCTGCACATATTCTCACTTCTCTCTTCCTCTGCAGTTTGTTGAGCAGATTTCTTTTTTTTTCCTTCTGAAATGTGTTATCACAGAGGTGCTACTGTTACCGAAATCTCGGAATGAAGAACTTATCAACACCAATTTGATGTAGATAAGCAGACACTTCTTTATTAACGGCCGGGTGCGTGAGCGAGTCCTCTCACGATCAACGCACGCCAGGTCTCACAATCAGACACCATATATAGAACTTATTCATACATATTCATTAAGTATTAATGCATAACCATGATACTTCCCGTAAATCATTAACATATTCTCCTCCTATATCCGATTCTGCGCAGTAAAGCTTAGAAAGGTCTAGAAATGGGTCTGGGGTACGATTTGGGTAGGTGGTATATGAGTCGGTGGTCGCGATCTTCCCCTGCCGGAATTACCTTTTACTAAAGTTCACGATTTCTTGGCAGGTAGCTACAAGCTGTTCCAGTCGACTCTCCCCGGTTTCCATTAATCTCATATTCTGACATTTCAATACACTTCTACATACAGAAGACTGGTCAAATACAAAGAAACCTTTCAAACCCTAAAGTTATTACCTAAGTTTTAACAATGGTTCTAGCCCCTTCTTCTAGCCTTGGTACAGGATGTACAGAAGATCTCATAGCAGCTTTTACTGTGCAACTATAAGTTTCATTTTAAAATATTTCTTATCTTCTATATTTTAATTTTATAAAATGATTTTATAAAATCAATTAATTAATCAAATAAAGTCACTCAGTCTTAACTTATTAACAAATCAATAACAGTTTTGATTGAAAACCTTAATCGGGGAATTGCTGTTAACTAAGAGCAGTTGGCTGGAGAAAATTAACTGTGCCGATTCTGTGACTCAGGCAAGGTATCCCAGGAACAACTCTTTGCAAATGAAGGATATGGCTATTAAGACAGTCCAGATGCGGGAGTCTTGCCACAGTCTTGCAGGGTCCTAGAGAGTCACTAACTTTAATACTAACTTTATTGATTGGCTTCAGAATATTTTGCAATAACAAGTGGAGCATGAGGAAGCTCAAGGGTTGCTTTTAAAACAACTAGCTATGATAATGCCAATGAAAATTGTAAACGGGCAACTTTCACAATTGCAACCCCTACACCTGTCAAATAATTGTAACGCAGAACTCACAGCAGACTGTAACTCTCAGGCTGAGTTCTGGAATGCACCGTAACACATTTTTTTGCTTCTCTAATCTCTTCTGTAAGAATAGTACGCGCTCTTAATTTGCTTAGTGAATTAGGCTGCTAGCTTGCTAAACAAAGTAAAACTACAAAAATTATTATTTTTTTCTGGCTTATTAACAGATGTTGATTCTGTCCATCATATGTTGCTACAGAACCGAGTTGCTATTGATTTTTATTATTAGCACAGGGACACAAGTGGGAAGACTTTGATAGGATGCCTTATGTGAATCTGAGTGACCACTCTGAATTAATTCACAAAAGCATACAAAACTTACAAGCCTTAAAACAAAGATCTGCAACAGTACCAGGGGTGGGATGCCTTTGGTCTGTTCTCACAGCTGGGAAACTTTGGGCTGTGGATCAAAATTATTACAGGATTTATTATAATTACTTTAACCACCTTATTGATGTTTGCCTTATGTCTCCCATGCCTTTTTTCCTGGATTCAGTGTTTAGTTGATTGTAACATAAATCAGGTCATGGTCACGCACCTACACACAACCTTTGCCTCTTCGCAATTAACAAGCAAAAAAGAGGAGGACAGAGAATGTCTGAAGAGAGATATAAGAGAGAAAGATGGAGAATATTTGACCTAACAAGAGATGAGAGAACAGCTAGGTATTGTGAAGGAGAATAGGAAAGATGAACATGGTTATTTAGTGTTTAATAGGTGTCTGCATGCTTGTAGTGATATATAGCTGATATGGAGAAATAGTGTGAAATAGGGACAATGGACATCGATTGTGATTGCATAGGTCTGCTCAAGGAATGTGGGTATGGTGACTGGTCATGGGTGTGGTGTCTGGTCACATAGTCACACAGCTTTGAGGAGACACCTACCCTTCTTCCTCTAACAAAGGGGCTATTTATAAAAAGGATGAGAAAAGGATGAGAGACATTCCAATGTTATCTAGAGGGAGGGAGTGCTAAGTCTCCTTGCTGGAGAAGATCAGATGGTCACAAGGACATGAATCACCTACAAACCTGCAAGACCACCACATTCCAGGCAAAGGACAGATAAGCTAATTAACATACGAAGTGAGAGTAAGCGGGTTTAGGTAACGGATATGTATAGGCGTTAATTGAATATTCATTTGTTTTATTGTATAAATGTGAGATGGTTCATCACTTCGGGCATGCACGCTTGTGGAGGAGCGATCCCCCGTGCATCTGCGCACAATAAACATACCTACTTTATAACTTTCGAGTTATAGAGTCTAATTCCGTACGTCATTTTGGCGAGCCAGGCAGGAGGATTTCTGCTCGGCTGAGGGACCAGCTGCGGAGCGGACGCTCCTAGGCGCGCCCCGGGAGATTTCCTCGGAGGAGCCTCCTCTTCTCAGCTGTTCACCCGGGAGCAGAAGAGAAACCCCTGGATCCACAGATAAAACGGTATGTTTAGAAACGGGGCGGCTGGTGAGACGCACGGAGACGTCCGGCGCGCAGCGTAGTCCCCAGGAGGAAAGGTACCTTGGGAGGGGGTTTGCTGACCAAGGGGTGGCCGCTAGCGATCTTGAGGGCAGATCGAGCAAACCCGAGGTGACTGCCATTCCTAAAAGCCCGGAGGCCTCGTGATGGAAAGCGCGGGGCGGGACGTAATAAGGCGGAATCTCACAGTAACAAGTTAAGAGGGACCTCATAGCAAAAGTAAGAGGGAAACTTTTGCGTCGGAAAAAAAAAATAAATAAAAGGAAAACATGGGAGTAACAAAATCTTAAATACTTCATAAAGATCTGGGAAGCTAAAACTTCCTTTAGGTTGTCTTAAGAATTGGGGAATTCCTAGAATGTAACAACTGAAATAGCTCTCTGTGTCTTGTTTGTTCTATGTGTTGTCTTGTTACATGTTCAAAACTTGGAGTTATGAAATGTATGCTGAAAAATAATAATATTCTGGTAATTCTAGGCAAATAGCGGAAAACTTAACACTCTGCTTAAGACCAGGAAAAATTTGGGGTTTTTTTTGTTGTTTGTTTTTTGGCAATTGCTCATTGAAATGCATACTTTGTGAACTGTCAGTGTTCCTAAAAGTTGTACATAAGTGCACGGTACCGTATAACATACTGCTTGTGTGACTGAGGGCTGCCCGGAGAGTGTGAATGGTGTGGTTGAGATGCGCATTTTGATTTTCCGTGTATAGCTTAATTATTTTGACTGAGTGTGAGTGAAAGAGTGCTTGAGACGCGCGTTTGAGTGCAAAACGAGTAAGGAGCTCTATCCGCGTTTCCGACCTTGGGTGGCTAAGGCGGTCGGAGAAAAACAAAGTAATTAAAATTGCGAAATAGGAAATGGAAGGAGTAAGCCCTGTGAAAAATCGCCCTTAGGTTGTATATTGAAACATTGGAGGGATATCGTAGGACAGGGTGGTACCGAAAATAGAAGGAAATTGATTAAATATTGTAATCAGTGGTGGCCTTTGTATAAATTGGAGTGATGCGAAATGGCCTCAGGAGGGAGGAATGTTAGATTATAACACTCTCCTGCAATTAATGTTGTTTCTGAGAAGAGAAGGAAAATGGGACGAAGTATCGTATGCAGACATGTTCTTTGTCCTCCAGGACAAACCTGAGTGGCAAAAGTACTGTGGATTAGTACCCCCTCGGGATCCTATGGTACTAGCACTAGAAAGAGTGCGGGATTAACATCACCTGATCTTTGATTATGGCTCTAGAAAAGGACAGGAAAAAAAACCTGAGACCTAAACTAGAAAGATGTTCTTGTTGAAATGTTTGTGTTAAAAAGCTCAGGTTGTGGTTCCTTCTGTGGAGCAACCAGAATGAAACACGTTGTAAGATAAAAACTTGTACTAATGTATGTAAAACCTGAGGCGGGGGTGGGGGTGGGGGTGGGAGGGGTGGAGAATCAAAGACCTTGTGAAAGTGTTAAAGTATTGGGGTGAGTTTGTACAAACCCCCGTACCCCCTCGAAGGTGCGACTGAATCATGCTGGGATGCATGGCAGGGTGTTTGTTATTTGCCTGCGAAGGCATGATATGTAAGAACACAGACTTAAAGCAACAAGTAGCAGATTTGCATTCAGGGTAAGAAAGAGTTAAAACAGAAGTGCTGTTGCAGAGGCAGGCTTGTGTAACCTGCAGAGCAGGAAGAGCATCTCCTGCCCCGAACCCTTCTGATGGTGAGGAGGAGGGGGTTGCTATTGCTGACAATTGAGCAGAAGGACCTGACAATGTCACCCCAATTGCTGCAGCATTTGCAGTACAACAGGACCGGTAACGGCCCCTTTAGAGTAGGCAACGGGTCTGACGAGAATAAAGGTGAAACTTTGATGGGAAATTTAGATGCTTGAAAGTTGGTTATGAAAGATTTGTCAGGATGATCTAATAGGACTAGATAAAGGTTCGAGTTACTAGGTAAGCGTGATATAGAAAAGTTGATAGAAGGAACAGGGAACGTGTACAGAAGGTAAGAGAAGAAGAGCTGGGTCGTGCTAAATTGGTAGAGGAGATGAGGCAGAGACAGGAGGAATGTCAGGCAGAAGTGAAAGAGTGAATCCCTCTCCTATGGGATCGGATCACTGTGCATATTGTAGGGAAAGCGGACACTGGAAGCAAGATTGCCCTAAGCTAAAGAACCATCAAGGGGTTCTGGTGAACTAGGGACTAGGAAAAATGAGGTGGAATTTTAGTGAATACAAAACCAACTTATTTGTTAAACTTCAGTAAAAAAAAATAAAAATTGTTACAGTTGTGGTAGCTGCTGGCCACCAGGAAAACATCCTGAAACCTTTAAAGTACAAACTAAGAAAACAAATAAGAATGCCAAATTCACCAAAATCTTTGTTGGGATGAGATTTATTAGAACATCTAGACGTTTAAAGAAGGAGAAATGAAACTAAAAGTTAAAAATGATCAAGTAATTGAAATATTGAGCTTATCTTTAGTTCAACAGAAAAGAGGAAAAGAGGACCTCCCTGAAGTAAAAGAATTTTTTAACCAGGTGCATCTGAAAATAAATTCCAGGAAAGGTGAAAAATGCTTTCCCTGTTACAGTAAAAATGATAAGGGGGAGGCTTGCCCAGTTCAGATAAAACAATATCCCTTGGTCAGCAAGGCTGTGGGGGATATTGGCAGAAAAACTAAAATAAAATACACTCTCTAGTAGTTCTACTAATGTAAAACTGTGTGCTTTGCCATGACAGTGACTTGTTATGGGATGTGCAGATGAAACTCTGCATTGACAACGAAGTACAAGGAATAAGGTTGGTCAGGTGCCTCCTACCATAGTCAAGGGCAAGACTGGGTTGGCCTCTGTGTTTGCCACCAAGAAGAATCTTGAGCTCCGCTGTTGGCTGCAACCCAGTAGGCGTTGAGTGGTGGGGACATATGCCATGCCAGACCTTGATGTGAGGAATGGCCCCCTCTGTTATAAGAGGGTCATCCAGGAAGAAAGAACATAAAAGAAAGAACATAAGATGGCCCATTGAGGCACTGATTTGGAAATTGGAAACTGCCTGGCCGACCATGAGGCCAGACGAGTAACAGAGGAGGTAGGAAAGGAGGAATTATCCTTAACACCAGACGATAAAATCCAAACTGTAAGTACAGATCAGGAGCCAAACTATTCTAAAGAAAACTTAAAGGTAATTCAGGACATGAATGATAAAATAAAAATAAATAAGTGGACTTATTTAAGGGATGGTCGTATAGTGGTACCATCCAATTTAATATGGGCCACAGCCCTAACAGAACATAATAAGACGCATTGGGGAGCTGATACTTTATATAAAAGTCTAAATCAGAAATTGATAGGGTGAAACTTGTATACTGTAATAAAACAGGTGACTCAGCAATGTGAAATGTGTTTATGCAATAATCCCAATACAGCAAATAAAATAAAACTAGGGAACATTAGTAGAGGAAATTATCCAGGACAACAGTGGCAAGCTGATTTTCCGAACTCCCAAGAAAAAGGGGGTACCAATATTTATTAGTTATGTCTGATATGTTTTCACGTTGGCCAAAAACCTTTCCTTGTCAAACAAATAAAGCAAGAGAGGTAACGAAGGGATTGTTAAATGAAATTATCCCCCGCTTTGGGCTTCCGGCAACAATCTCTTCCAATAGAGACTCACACTTTTGTGCCAAAATAGTACAACAAGTGAGTACAGTATTGGGAATAGATTGGCAATTACATACTCCTTATTATTTCAATGTTCTGTTTGGTGCTGTCGAAGAATGATCAGAAAGCATAATGATCAGAGAGCATAATGATAGTTTTTAGAACAGGGGATTGAATAATGAGCTACGTACAATGAGTGATGAATGGTATACTACTTTTTTAGAAAATGATGTGCTTATATATAATTATCCAAAGTTGGGAGGTGTTCAAGGACCCTTATTGTCAACATGATGAATACACCAAGACCCTTAGTGTCAGCACCACGGATGTACTAGACACAAGGTCCTTGGATCCGTTATCTTTATAAGGGCCATCTGGTCCTAAGTTTCTGTTGTGTATATAACGCTACCTAAACAAGGAATTTGAGTCATGCTCATTAGTCTATCGAGGAACAGAGTCTGCGCAGAAACAAGAAGGCAAAAAAGGTTCACTGGAGGAAGACCCCTGATCTTCATCCTGAAGACCCCCAGACGACCTCTCCACAAGGACATTGCGCAGGAGCGAAATATGTAAATGAATTCCCGGAACTGTAATGAATATGTAAATGATTTCCCGACGGAAACCATAATTGGTGGGATACTCTCTTTGGCTGGTCACCTTCTGCAACAGGAATTCTTAACGCTATGGTACACCCCATTGTGATCTTATTGACCAGTTTAGGAATTTCCTTAATACTAACCATTATGTTATATTTGTGGGTTTGGAGAATGTTTAAAAGGGTAACGCTTATGTATGATGCTTTATATCATTTGGGAAGACTGCTTAAGTAAAAGAATTTACTTAGTTTGATAGAAAAGGGGGGATTGATATGGAGAAATAGTGTGAAATAGGGACAATGGACATTGATCGTGATTCTATATGTCTGCTCAAGGAATGTGGGCATGGTGACTGGTCATGGGTGTGGTGTATGGTCACATAGTCACACAGCTTTGAGGAGACACCTACCCTTCTTCCTCTATCAAAGGGGCTATTTATAAAAAGGATGAGAAAAGGATGAGAGACGTTCCAATGTTATCTAGAGGAAGGGAGTGCTAAGTCTTCTTGCTGGAGAAGATCAGATGGCCACAAGGACATGAATCACCTACAAACCTGCAAGACCACCACATTCCAGGCAAAGGACAGATAAGCTAATTAACATACGAAGCGAGAGTAAGCGGGTTTAGGTAACGAATATGTATAGGCGTCAACTGAATATTCATTTGTTTTATTGTATAAATGTGAGATGGTTCATCACTTTGGGCATGCACGCTTGTGGAGGAGCGATCCCCCGTGCATCTGCGCGCAATAAACATACCTACTTTATAACTTTCGAGTTATAGAGTTTAATTCCGTATGTCATAGCTATGTAACTGCATGAATGATTTCTGCCCTGAGCCTGGTGGTGCATACAGCTGTGGTTCGTGTCCAGGCTCAGAGATGCAAATATGGGCTTCTCTGTTACGGTAAAGTGTCTCTGTTGCATATATATATTTTAAAAAAATAAAAAAAAAGAGGGAATGAAGGGAATGACCCCAGAGGCACGTTCAGAGAAAGCATGCTATGTTTTGAACTTTTTGACTGAACCAGTTCTTGTTTGGTGTGCCCTTCCTTGAAACTGTCTTGCAGACATTGTTGCAAAAATGTGAATGCATGTGGGGAATTAAGAATCTTACTGAAAGCCTTGATATTTGGGATAATTGATTACCTCTGTATAATGTTAATCCAAAAGAAGTCAATATTGTTTGCACTTTGAATGTCGATAATTGTCTTTCTGCAGATGCTAATGTAGTAGGAGGCTATGATGGGAATGTATTGCAGCGGTTCTTCTCGTATCCGGTGTAACAGAAGGGAAAGCATTAAAGAATTAAATCACCTTGTTTGGTAGGCAGTTAAGAATGTGAGTCAAAATTGCCACTGCTTTTTGTTGTTGGTTCAAGGACATGGCTGTGAGGATTTGGATGGTATGTGCTGCGTGGATTTTAGGCGCCCCATTGCAGCAACATGTTATCAAAATCTGAGAAAATTTCAGCCTTTTTTTGGCATCCATTCACTCAATTGGCAGTATTGTTTGTTTGCTATTACCTTGGTTGCTGTCATGTTTGCAAGGGCCCTGCAGAACATGACAAACCTGGTACTAGCTGTTCAAAAACAAGAAGGGGAAATTGTAAAATTGTACGGAACAGAGACAGTGGGTTGTTTTGACATTGATAATGTGCAGCTTTGGCCTTGCTTTGACGATGTGCTGCTGCGATCCTGCAGCAAAGAGGTAAATAACTTTGAGGGAGTATGAGAAGAAACTAGGATGATACAGAAACGAAGGAGGAATGTGATCTCATCTCTAGAAGATAAGGAAACAGCATGAACAGTAGAGAATAGCCTATAGTGAACAGCACTAAGGAAAGTGTTTTATGAATTTGACTGATCACTCAAACTCTATTCATAAGCAGCTTGCTGACTTAAGAAAAAAATATACAGGCCATAAAGATTGAGAATGTGTTAACGGACTGGCTTTCAAGCCTTTCAAGCCTTGGGTTAGGGGGCTGGTTACAAAATATAATCAAAGGAGCATTGATGGTATTGACAGTATTGTTGGTTTTAGTATTATGTGTTCCTTGTTTGTTTCAGTGCTTACAAGGAGAACCCATGTTTAAAACAAATGAGATTTGGATTGCTCAAAGACAAGAAGGGGGAGATGCAGGAGGGGGCCTGGAAATCAGGACCATAAGTAACAATCAGTTAGCTGAAAGGAATGTGCTCGAGCTTGTAGGCCACAAACCCTGTAATGTGAATAGATAACAATCAACAGGATGAGTCATGCTGAGAGAAGATAAGGGAATGAGGAACAGAGGGGCCAAGGAGAAGTAACGCCTTGCTGTTAATTGATGACTGTAAAAACTTACTTAAAGTGTCCTTTGTTTGTAGTTAACCAATCAGGGATTGCCTAGTATGTAATGCTTAGCTTAAAGAACCAATCTGTTTAAAGCGCGCAGCTTCTGAAAACATATAGAAACTCGTGTTTGTGTACAATAAATCGACATCTTGCTTGCATCAAGCTGTGCCCCGTCTCTTCATTCACCGCAGGAAGGACTCATGTTGGAGAAGTTAGCAGAGAACTGTCTCATGGGAAGGACCTCATGCTAGAGCAGAGGAAGAGTGTAAAGATGAAGATCTGACGTACGGAATTAGACTCTATAACTCAAAAGTTATAAAGTAGGTATGTTTATTGCGCGCAGATGCACGGGGGATGACTCCTCCACAAGCGTGCATGCCCAAAGTGATGAACCATCTCACATTTATACAATAAAACAAATGAATATTCAATTAACGCCTATACATATTCGTTACCTAAACCCGCTTACTCTCACTTCGTATGTTAATTAGCTTATCTGTCCTTTGCCTGGAATGTGGTGGTCTTGCAGGTTTGTAGGTGATTCATGTCCTTGTGGCCATCTGATCTTCTCCAGCAAGAAGACTTAGCACTCCCTTCCTCTAGATAACATTGGAACGTCTCTCATCCTTTTCTCATCCTTTTTATAAATAGCCCCTTTGATAGAGGAAGAAGGGTAGGTGTCTCCTCAAAGCTGTGTGACTATGTGACCAGACACCACACCCATGATCAGTCACCATACCCACATTCCTTGAGCAGACATATAGAATCACGATCAATGTCCATTGTCCCTATTTCACACTGTTTCTCCATATCAGAGCAGCAGAGACAACTTGTGATGAACTGACCATAACCCTTATTCCCTGTCCCCCTGTGCGGCTCAGGGGGAGGAGGCATTGAATTTGAGTGCAGTTAAGCCTGGGAAGAAGGGAGGGGTGGGGGGAAGATGTTTTTAAGTTTTGGTTTTATTTCTCATTATCCAACTCTGATTTGAATGGTAATAAATTAAACTAATTTGCTCAAGTCAAGTCTGTTTTGCCCATGATGGTAATTGCTGAGTGATCTCCCTGTTTTTATCTAGAACCATGAGCTTTTTGTTATATTTTCTCTCCCCTGTCTGGTTGAGGAGGGGAGTGATAGAGGAGCTTTGGTGGGCACCGAGCATCCAGCCAAGATCGAACCACCACACTCCCGTATCTCACCTGGTAACCATCTCAGTTCATGTGAATACTGTGACTTGAGCTGTTGCATCTGTTCCATGCAACACCTCAGAGCTTTAACAGCATCCTCTGCAGACACACCTGCAGGGGCTTGGGGATCAGACCTGGTATTCCCAGTGGGGAGGGTCTCTTCAAGATCTTTAAGCTAGTTTTCAGGACAGGCCCAGTACAAGAGACAAAACCTTAGAATTCAAAGGCCCTAGCAGGCAATAGCTCAAAGAGGCAGAGCTCTGCCTGCTAGCCAGTTTTACTAGGTCCCTTGATTATACAACAGCAGCAGCTGTTTTCACAGTATTTACAAAAATTCATCTCTGAATGTGTAATCTTGGCAATGCCTTGGTGGTTCATTGTGTGAAAACAGGTTTTCAGAAAACTAGTGTAACCATCACATATCTAGGAGTGCCTTACCTCATAGTAGTTACTAACATGGCCTTTGCTTTTCTTCATTAAACTGCCTTTATCTCGACTCACAAGTTTTTCATCTTCTATTCTCCCCCCTGTCCCGCTGAGGAGGAGGAGTGAGAGAGAAGTCTGGTGGGCACCTGGTTGCTGGCCAAGGTCAACCCACCATACTCATTTCACAAATTAAATTTCTACTGTGTGCATCCTAATAAATGAGTAGCCATGCGCACGGCTGTAGCAAATTTATTTTGGAATTGAGGTCCATGTAATTGCATTTCTGTCTTGGTAAAACCCTAGGATGTACATAGGAGCTTTCTGAATCCATGAGTGAATTTCAGAAGATGACTTCTTTATTGGAATGAACTGTGGGGCATATAGTGCCACTACACATTTGTTTGACAGTTACTTCTTTATTGCTTCTAGGTGAAATTCATGAAACTTACTTATAAAGCCCTGGGCCTTAGACTCTCCAGTAAGGCAGAGAGAATCAGAAAGGTAAAAGTGAGAAAAGTTGTGGGTTGAGATAAAGATAGTTTAATAAGTAAAGCAAAAGCTGCGTGCACAAGCAAAGCAAAACAAGGAATTCATTCACTACTTCCCATTGGCAGGCAGGTGTTCAGCCATCTCCAGGAAAGCAGGGCTCCATCACGTGTAACGGTTACTTGGGAAGACAAACACCATCCCTCCCTTCCTCCTTATTCCCCCGCTTTATATGCTGCGCATGATGTCATATGGTGTGGAATATCCCTTTGATCAGATGGGGTCAGCTCTCAACTGTGTCCCCTCCCAACTTGTTGTGCACCCTCAGCCTCATCATCCACTTGTCTGCCAGGACTCCCCGGTTCTTTTCTGCAAAGTTGCTTTCTAGCCAGTTGGCTCCAACCTGTCCTGTTGAATGGGGTTATTCCTCCCCAGGTGCAGGATTTGCTTTTGTCTTTGTTGAATTTCATGAAATTATCAGTTCATTTCTCCAGCACCAATATTCCTGTTGCCTAGCTGCTTTGTGGAATGTTTCTTGTGTACAATTTTTTAAAGTATTCAAACAGTAATTGTGCTTTTAGCTATATCATTTAAATATATACCTGCCAAAATACAGGAGGGCACTTGGAAAAGAAATAGGGTTATAGGGTTGCATACTGGAGATCATGGTTTAGGTCAAGTAGACCATCCACTCTGAATTCCTTAAGTCCCTTTGGAATGTTTTTCATCCTTCAGTCCCCCAAGGATAATTTGTTTCCTGCAACACTGGTGAATGCTTTTTAGGAGTGACTTCTACACTGACATGAAAAATCCTATGGCATATTTTTGCATTTACTTAAAACTGCCATGCCATACAGCTGAGCATAACGAACGCTAGGGAGGTTTGTATACCTTTGTAAAGTGCCTCTGCAAAATCCTAAATTGCTGCCATTTTGGAGCAAACGGGACCTCATCAGCCTTTGAACCAACAGAATACTTTTCAAGCCTTTAGTTTAGAAATATTGTGATGTCATAAAACCAGCTTTATCTGTTATCTAACCTCCTCCATGCACTGCAGTTTGTAAGTAATGCTCTAAAATATCACTTTTAAATAAGTGACAGATTCTGAGGCCACATTTATGGATTATGTTTCTTCAGATTTTACTTGTGAAATTTCACTTAATGCATGGGATAGCACAATGGAGCTTTGTTTTTAAACAGTCTGTAATGTGATCAGAAATAATAAAAACATTTTTCATGGGCTGTATACAAAAGGTAAGAGTCTGCAGGTTGCAGTTTGGGAGTACCTGCTCTAGATGAAGTAGCTTCTGAATTAACTCAGGTTTGCTCATAATTTAAAACTAGGTCAGAACCTTTAGAACATTTGGTTTCCACCATCTTATGGCTATATCATTCTTGTAAGCTTATTTCAAATCATTGCTCTGACAGTTGTGCAAACATCCCTATTTAGAGTGGTAAGAGACTGAGGTTGTGCTTGTTTTCTAAAACCAAAAGACATATTTGAATACTTCACCAATAATAAGCGGCTTAGTTAATCTAAAAACTGATGTAAATGAATTTGTTTTGGACAAAAGCCACTCTTGGTAACTTTCACCTCCTGCAAATATGGTGCCAAGTATTTGGTGGAAGCTTAGCAGATCTGTTTTCAGTGTCTGTACTTGGTCTGTTAGCTTATCAAACTGTTATATGTTGTACAGTACTTTCTGAAAATGCAAATGTCAGATTGGATTAGTTTAAAATTAGGTCAGTTGTCAGTATCATTTCCCACTGTCTTAGTGCTTACCCTATTCTCTTCCATAAATTTCATACAGGGTGTTTGTTCCCTTTGTTCTTACTTTAATAGAATACATGAAACAAAGAAAAAGAACAGTTCTTTTGTCTTGTAGCTGCAAACATTGTCTGAACATTCCACAATGATGTAAACTTATTTTAACCTAATGGATTTACTGTGGAAAAAAGTTCAACTTGTGGATGTTGTCTACCTTGGCTTCAGTGAGGCTTTTGACACCATCTCCCATAACATCCTCATAGGTAAGCTCAGGAAGTGTGGGTTAGATGAGCAGACAGTGAGGTGGACTGAGGACTGGCTGAATGGCAGAGTTCAGAGGGTTGTGATCAGCGGCACAGAGTCTAGCTGGAGGCCTGTAGCTAGCGGTGTTCCCCAGGGGTAAATACTGGGTCCAGTCCTGTTCAACTTATTCATTACTGACCTGGATGAAGGGACAGAGTGTGCCCTCAGCAAGTTTGCAGATGATACAAAACTGGGAGGAGTGGCTGATACACCAGAAGGCTGCACTGCCATTCAGCGAGACCTAGACAGGCCAGAGAGTTGGGCAGAGAGGAACCTAATGAAGTTCAACAAAGGCAAGTGTAGAGTCCTGCACCTAGGGAGGAACATCCCCGTGCACCAGTACAGGCTAGGGGCTGACCTTCTGGAGGGCAGATCTGTGGAGAAGGACCTGGGAGTCCTGGTGGACAACTAGTTGCCCATGAGCCAGCAGTCTGCCCCTGTGGCAGAGAAAGCCAATGGTATCCTGGGGTGCATTAGGAGGAGCATGGCCAGCAGGTGGAGGGAGGTTATCCTCCCCCTCTACCCTGCCTTGGTGAGGCCACATTTGGAGTGCTGTGTCCAGTTCTGGGCTCCCCAGTTCAAGAGAGACAGGGAACTGCTGCAGAGGGTCTAGCAGAGGGCTATGAAGATGATTAGGGGACTGGAACATCTCCCTTATGAGGACAGGCTGACAGAGCTGGGTCTGTTTAGCCTGGAGAAGAAAAGACTGAGAGGGGATCTTATCAATGCATACAAATATCTTAAGGGTGGGTGTCAAGAGGATGGAGCCAGGCTCTTTTCAGTAGTGCCTAGTGACAGGACAGGGCAACGGGTACAAACTGAAATACAGAAAGTTCCATCTGAATATGAGGAAGCACTTCTTTACTTTGAGGGTGACAGAGCACTGGAACAGGCTGCCCAGAGAGGTTGTGGAGTCTCTTTCTCTGGACACATTCAAACCCCACCTGGACGCGATCCTGTGCGACCTGCTCTAGGTGAACTTGCTTTAGCAGGAGGTTGGACTAGATGATCTCCAGAGATCCCTACGAACTTTGACCATTCTGTGATTAGGTTTATGAAATATTAGAAAATCATTTACTGAGAAGCTGAAGTAAATCTGCAGTCTGATGCTGTTCCCATTGAATTTGAAAGCAGAGTTCTGAATGAAGTGCATAATAGGGTATTTTGCGTCACCTTTGACATAGTGTTTGCACTGTGGAGTTCTGACTCAAGATTTCTTTCCTTTCTGTTTTTGACATGTGTTTGGTGTTTTTTTTCATGTGTGAGATCCATCATTGTGTATAGTTTCTAGTTTTGTCTGGAAAAGAATCTGATTTTGGGGAACATTTACAATTGTTTATCTGGGTAGTTAAAAAACCTAAAAATAAATCCTACCAGTTGTCCTGGTTTCAGCTGGGATAGAGTAAGTTTCCTTTGTAGTATCTGTAGCTAGTACAGTGCTGTGTTTTGGCTCTGATGTGAGAACAATGTTGATAGGACACTGATGTTTTTAGTTGTTGCTGGGTGATATTTATACTAAGTCAAGGACTTTTCAGTTTCTCAGGCCCTGCCAGCAAGAGGGCTGGAGGGGCACAGGAAACGTGGAGGGGACACAGCCAGGACAGGTGACCTGAACTAGCCAAAGAGGTATTCAATAACATATGATGTCATGCTGAGTATATAAACCGGGGGAAGAAGAAGGAAGGGGGGGACATCCAGCATTATGGCGTTTGTCTTCCCAAGTAACCGTTATGCGTGATGGAGCCCTGCTTTCCTGGAGACGGCTGAACACCTGCCTGCCCAATGGAAAGTAGTGAATTAATTCCTTGTTTTGTTTTGCTTGCATGCGTATGGCTTTTGCTTTACCTATTAAATTGTTCTTATCTCAACCCTCAAGTTTTACATTCATTTCCAATTCTCCTCCCCATCCCTCTAGGTGAGGGGGGAGTGAGGAAATGGTTGTGTGGTGCTTGGTTGACAGCAGGGGTTAAACCACAACACCAGTGTGTGCAGAAGCTGTTGTTCAGGATATGTGTGCTATTTCTTAATGTCAGTGTCAATTAATTTAATAGAGAGCCTTCAGTATGAGCCAGTTCCGATTGCTTTTGCAATAGCCTGGTAATAGCAAACTACAGCATATTTCTCTGTCTAAAAAAGATTATTAGAAATGTGAAAATGTTTGGTTTTGTTTGTAAATAAGTAACAGAATCTAATGTTTCACTGGCCGCTTTCACACTAGTTTAAATCTGGTAGACTTAAGTTGTGAGCATAAACATGAAATGCTGAGTGTGTCCATGATTCAGGCTTGCTTTCTCCAATTCCTAATACTAATTAGTCATAAATCTTTACCTCTAAAGTGTTACCCTGTATTCCTGTAATACTGTATTTCTATGGGTAGCTTTGTGTTGAGTTTGCAAGGCCTCAGGACTGAAGTTTGTCAGGATTGCTCTGTCTGAACTTTTCTTGATCTGCCCATAGCTTTGTTTTAACTTGGTTTAGCTGTAACAGCAATTTTTATAATTGATGAGGTGTCTATGAATAATATAAATTTCTTTTGTTTATCTTTGCATGGTGCCACCATGGTTTTATGATTCTAACATAATAATGTAGTGTAGAGAAATACAGGCCTGGTATGATAGCTGGGGCCTTGAGAACTGGAGACAGGATGCAGTGTAGAGGAGTACAGGCATGAGATGATAAGAGATGAGTCATGCACAGGCCCATGGCTATAAACTCACCAGTGGTCAGTTAAAGAAATGCAGACCTGGAGCTCAACAAAACTGATTTTAGGGATAACAGATAATATTGAAATAGTACCTAGCATCTGTAAAAAGCCACCATATATAGTACATTTGGATGTAACCGGGAGCTGTAGACCAATGAAGAAAGATCAAAGATTGTAAAAGCATGTTAGCAAACATATACAAATTACCCTGAATGGATCCTGTAGTCAAGAAGCAGCCACCAACATGAACACCATGTTCTTCCTGGTGAAGGACTCCAGATGCTGACAACTTGCTGTAGCACTCCCACCACCACCCCCAGACTGAAACCACTAACTTTAGGCACAAGAGGAGCAGTGGAAGGATGAACACACCACCAGGAACAGGGCTAGAAACTAAATTGTTATACACCCATTCCTTAAACTTTACTATTATTCTTTCTTTTTCTGTAACAATTAGATCTGGACTAATAATGGTTAGACTGTTAAGACTTAAATTATATGAACAATAAATTTTTGAATATATATATTTTTTAAAAAAAGTGTGCTTCCTTTTTTACTGTAAACAAGATTTTGAGCATAATAGGCCCTTGCCCCCTCGCAGAACACCTGTTAATTATCTAAGAAGAGATGTTCATCTTGGAAGTAAAAAGGATATCTTCCAGCAGGGTGATTCTTGCATTTCTTCAACAAACAGGTCCATAAGATCAAGTCTTTAGAGTCCCTGGGTTTATCTTTAAACCGACTGCAAAGCAATAGAATGGTAATGATACTTATTTTCAATTGTTGTCACAGTAATAGTACATAAGAGGTTTTCATGGGATTGGGATGAAATATATTTGGGTATAAAGCAGTTAGAGCTATGCCACAATGAGAGACAGGACACTGCTTGATGCAAGCAAGATGTCAATTTATTGTACACAATCACGAGTTTATATATGTTTTCAGAAGCTGCGCGCTTCAAACAGATTGGTTCTTTAAGCTAAGCATTACAAACTAGGCAATCCCTGATTGGTGGTTAACTGCAAAGGACACTTTAAGTGTTTACAGTCATCAATTAACAGCAAGGTGTTACCTCTTCTTGGGCCATCCCTTCCTCTCTCAGCATGACTCATCCTGTTAATTGTTATCTATTCACACTCCTTGTCCTCCCAGGGTTTGTGACCTACAAGCTGGAGCACATTCCCCTCAGCTAACTGATTGCCACACATGGTCCTAATTTCCAGGCCCACTCCTGCAGAGTTACAGTAATACTGCTTCATGATAAAAGACAATATCAGGTGTTTATGAAGTATATTATCTCCCCCATTCTTGGAAGAATGAAATGGTATAGAAATATCTTTATGAAGGTATCACAGAAAATTCTGGTCTCCAAATGTATGGGTGTATTCACATAGGAGGAGGTGTAGTTGGGGGAAGAAGGGCTCAGTCATATATAACTTCTATTTTCTTTACAGGAAAATTTAACATATTTTTGTATTTGGGATTAAAGATTGCATGCTTTGGGGTTTATGATTCCATGTGTGTGAGACCATTAAGCAATTTGTATTTAAATTCTTTAAATCTGAGAAAGTTGGAATAATAATGGGTGGGTTTCTTTTCTTGCATCTTATACTGACTTTGCCTTGGAGGAGACACTCTCAATTTGTACTGCTGTAAATGAGGAAAGGCTTTTGGAGAGTGGGGGAGGAAACTGTTTCTTCAGAGTAATGTTTAAATGGGGGGGAAAAATCCTTTTATATACTCTTCTGGTGCAGATCTCTCTTCATTTATTAAAAACTGTTAAATGTGAAATTTCTTTTTTTTCCTTAAGCCAAAAAGCAAAGGAGGAAATTAATGTAAGCAGAGATTAATCCATAACTACTAATAAATTGAACCCTGTCATTAGTGTATAGATTCCTGTTTGACTTAAGAGTCTTTGCAAGTTCTTCTCTAACTATTTTCCATCTCTGTTTATTACATGCTAAACAGATGGCCCAGAAATTAGCCAAAGGCAGGAAGAAGGTGCAATACAACTACCATCGGCTTGATGTTATGTCTGTTCTTTTGTTTGCTTTGTTGGGTTTTTTTGCCTTTTTATTTTGTGCTTTGCTTTTCTGCATCCAGCAAGGCTTTTTTAGTTTTATTTCTGAACTACCATACCTGTTAACATTTCTCAGAAATCAATTGCCTTGTTTGTTATCATTAGTCATTGCTTATCATTAGGCATTTTGTGTTAGAAATAGTGTAAAGGTTGGATTTATCAAAGGGATACAGGTAGTACCGAAAATGCATACCAAAGAAATAGCACTGATGTGTCATAGGTTTTATTCTGTAAACTGGTAAAATAAAAAGAAAATGCTTTTTTATTCCTCTATATAGATTGATTCACAGCTGTGTCAAATAACAGAAAAAGTATAGACACTCAATTATATGCTGACTCATATTTTAGTAATATGATTATGGAGTTCTTAAATAGTTATCAGATTTTTTTAAAAGGCATTTAAAATTACAAGCATTTGCTTTTTGTTCACAAGGGTACGACTTCTGGAGGGAGTTAGCAGGTTAATAGTATGTTGTCTGACTGTGAAGACTCTTGCCAGAACTGCACTATAAGTTATTTTAAACTGCACCTGTGGTCCACATTTTTCTATTTTTCTGAGCAGCCACTGTTCTTAAGCCCTTGTATGGGAAGGGAGGTCAGAGTGTTTTTTATGGGATTTAAAATTTTACAAATTGCATCTAATCCACTTTCCTATCTAATACAGGGTTTCCAGATCTTTTTGTTTATCTTTAGCTTCTGCAATGTAATACTTTATTTTTAATTGCTGTTCTGGTGACTGTGTCTTGTTTGTGATCTAATATCATCATTATTAAGGCTTTTACCTAATGTTATTGACTCTATTCCATTTATTTGCAGGCTCCAGAAGGTGAATCTCAACCCGTGACTGAAGTGGACCTCTTAATTTCTACACAGAGAATAAAAGTATTGAATGCAGACACACAGGTATGGACAAAGAAGCACCTTTGCCAAGTCAGACCTTGTCAGTGTTATAATAATAGTCCTTTGAAATAAACCTTCATCTACCTGCCAAAATTTGACTTTCAGGGGGTGCTGTCTCTTATAGTTCCCTCTAAGACTTCCTGGTCAGAAATCTATGCTCAAGAACCACGTCACACATGGAATTAACCATAGTTATCTGACTGATTTGGCAGGTATGCTAATTGCAGTCAGCCCAAAAGACAAGAAGCTTTCTTCACATTATACAGCATTCTAGGCAGTCTAGTACCATAACATGACAAGTGCCAATTGTCCCCAGACAAGCCTGAAATATTTGGTTGTGATAACTAATTTGAAGGCCTTAGTCCTCAGCATGTTGTGCGTGTTCAGGCCAAGATACCAAAGTCTTTGTGTTCTTTTCCACAGTAACTTTCATTTTCAAAATGTGCTTTTTTTGGTTTGCTTTTTCTGAAAGTGAGTCTGTTGGATCCTCGGTACTTCCTTTCATACGGGAGACTTTTGTCCTTTTTGAATACATTTACTTAATAAAGGTGTCATACTGTCATTAATCTCTTTATAAAACACCAAAAGTGCAATAAGAATTTGTTTAAAATAGCATCTGATGCCATTTTTCCTATCCTCCAGGAAACTATGATGGATCATCCTCTAAGGACCATTTCTTACATTGCAGATATAGGGAATATAGTTGTTCTGATGGCTCGTAGACGAATGCCACGATCAAATTCCCAGGATAATGTGGAAGCATCTCACCCCTCCCAAGATGGAAAAAGGCAATACAAAATGATTTGCCATGTCTTCGAGTCTGAGGATGTAAGGATTTTTTTATCTTGTGATTTTTCTAGGAGAAAAAATGTGAGCACATCTTGACAGGCTTGAAAGTCTATACCAAATGGCCCTGTTTGGCTTGTTTGTTAATTGCATAGGAATATTTCATCTAAGTAGCAGAACTTGCTTTCTCTTTGCATAATGGAACCCAATGTTTTACTTGTAAATTCAGTATTTATAAACTCCTTTTTTTAAAAAAACTAAATGTAATACTTTCCTAGAGACAATGAGGAGCGGATTCTAAAAGAACACTGTTGCCATAGCTTATATATACCAGCTCAGGATCTGTGAGAGTGAGCATCCATGAAAGCAGCTTATTTTCATAGGGAGCTTCCATTCCCTAGTGTTGCCACAAGAATTGCTGATATATGACATAAAGGGGTGTTCTGGGGTTTTTTTTTTGTTTATTTGGTCTTCCTTTTGATATGATGATGGAGTTCAGAAGGAGTAGCTGAAATTATTTCCCACACTCAGTATGATCCAGTGGTGCCCAGTGACAGGACAAGAAGCAATGGGCACAAATGGAAACACAGAAAATTCCACTGAAACCATAAAACACACTTTTTTACTGAGAGGGTGTGGTCAAATACCAGAACAGGTTGCTCAGAAAGGTTGTGGAATCTCTATCCTTGTGGATATTCAAAAACCCAACTGGACACAGTTGTGGGCAACCCGGTCTAGTGGACCCTACTTGAAGCAGAGGGCATGGACTAGATAACCTACAGAGGTCCCTTCTAACCTCAAGCATTCTGTGATTATGTGATTTGTGATTATTTTATGATTCTTGTCCAGGACACAAAGCTTCTTTTAAGGAGGCCATTAAAAAAAAGACCTTTATAAACTTAAAACTAAAAATTAAAACAGAATAAATAGTTCAAGTTGGAAGGAACACACAATGATCATTTAGTCCAACTGCCTGATCATTTCAGGGTTGACCAAAAGTTAAAGCATGTTGTGAAGGACAATGTCCAAATGCCTCTTAAACGTGGACAGTCATAGAGGATCAGCTACCTCTCTAGGAAGCCTTTGCCAGTGTTTGACCACCCTCTTGGCAAAGAAATGCTTCCTAATGTCCAGCCTAAACCTCCCCTGGTACAGCTTTAAACCATTCCCACACATCCTGTCACTGGATACCAGGGAGAAGAGATCAGCACCTCCCTCTCCACTTCCCCTCCTCAGGAAGCTGTAGAGAGCAATGAGATCACCCCTCAGCCTCCTTTTCCCCAAACTAGACAAACCCAGTGTCGTCAGCCGCTCCTCATAGGACATGCTTTCCATCCCCTTCCACCAGCTTTGTTGCCCTCCTCTGGATGCATTCAAGGACCTTAACATGTTTTTTAAATTGTGGGGCCCAGAACTGCACACAACACTCAAGGTGGGGCCACACTGGTGCTGAATACAGAGGGATAATCACCTCTCTTGACCAGCTGGTTATGCTGTGTTTAATGCATCCCAGAATGCGGTTTGCCCTTTTGGCTGCCAGGGCACACTGCCTGTAGAGGAATGAAACTGGGTTAATTAGCATTGATAATATACAACTGTGGGCTGGCTTCAGGGGCAGTGGGACGGCTGATGTAGATAAGGTGCAGCTGTGGCTGGTTAAGTTAAGAAGTTGGGCAGCCAATGAAGAGAGAGAAGCCAAGGAGGAGAGAGAGTGCCCTGAGTGAGGAGAGACTAGGAGAAGGCAGCAGAGGGACTGGCATGAAGAGTATGTTGGTATGAGATGGTAAAAAGACCTTGTTGCAGCTGGCTAGTTTGGAGAGTGCTGCAACAACTGCTGACTCATATTGCGCCTCCTGTCTACCAGCACCCCCAGATCCCTTTCTGCAGGGCTGCTCTCCAGCCACTAGTCTCCCAATCTACACTTGTGTCAGGCATTACTCTGTCCCAGGTGCAGAACCCAGCATTTGGTCTTGTTAAATTTCATGCCATTGATAATTGCCCAATGTTCTAATCTATCCAGATCCCTCTTCAAGGCCTCTTGTCCCTTGAGAGAATCTACAGCACCTCCCAGTTTGGTATCATCATCCACTAAGCTGGTGACCTTAATGTATAAGGATATCAAATTAGTTAGACAGGACTTTCCCTTTGTGACCCCATGTTGACTGTGCCTGGTGAGTGTGTTGTTCTTTAAATGCCTTTCAGTAGCACCCAGTATGATCTTCTCCATAATTTATGCAGGTACTGAGGTTAGACTATCAGGTCTGTGGTTTCCTGGGTCTTCCCTCATGCCCTTCTTGTAAATTGGAATAACTTTGGCTAGCTTCCAGTCAGTGGGCACCTCCTCGGATTCCCAAGACCTTTGGTGGATGATTGTGAGGGGGTCCTGCTATGGCATCTGCAAGTCCTTCAGTACTCAGGGATGAATCCCATTAGGCCCTATGGACTTATGAACATTCAGCTGATACAACTGGTCCCTTACAATTTCAGTGTCCACAAATGGAAAGTCATGGCTCCCACATTCATGGTCCTTCGACTTAGGGGCCTGGGCAGCCCAAGGTCTGTCAGTATTATTAAAGACTGAGGCAAAAAAACCCAAACATTGAATACCTCTGCTTGTTCTTCATCCCTATTAGTCAGATGACATCTTCAACAAGTATCAGTCCAATGTTTTCTTTAGACCTCCTCTTGCTATTAACATATTTTAAAAAGCCTTTCTTGTTGTCTGACACAACCCTGGCCAGTTTCAATTCTAGTTGAGCTTTGGCCTTTCATGTCTTCTCCCTGCAAATATGAACCATGGTTCTGTAATCTTCCTGCAAAGCCTGACCTCGTTTCCAGAGATCATAGTTTCTTTTTCTGCCTGAGTTCCAAGAGGAGTTCCCTGTTCAGCCAAGCTGGTCTTCTGCCCCACTTGCCTGATTTGTGACACAATGGGATTGCCTGCTCCTGTGCTTCTAAAAGGTGGTTCTTAAAGAGTGACCAGCACTTGTGGACTCCTAAGACCTCAAAAGCAGATTCCAAGATACTCTGCTAAATAGCTCCCTAAATAGCTTAAAATTTGCTCTCTTGAAGTCCAGGGTAGCAACTCTGCTGTCCTTTTTTCTCCTTCCACCAAAAAATTTAAACTCAACCATTTCATGATCGCTGTGGCTAAGACAGCCATCTACCATCACATCCCCCATGAGTCCTTCTCTATTCACAAGTCTAGGAGGGCATCTTTTCCTAGTTGGCTCACTGAGTATTTATGACAAGAAGCTATCTCCTACAAACTTCAAGAATTTCCAGGACCTGCTTGTCACAGCGGTATTATATTCCCAGTTGATGTCCGGGAGTTGAAATCTCCCATAAGGACAAGGGCTACCAATCCTGAATTTTCTCCTCATTGCCTATAGAATAACTCATCACTGCTTATATGCTGGCTGGATGATCAGTAGTAGACACCCACTACACCACCTCTTTTGTTTTCCCTAATCCTCACCCAGAGGTTCTCAGTCACATCTTCCCTAACTGTAAGGGCTGTATAATCAAACCACTCCCTTATGTATAGTGGGACACCTCCACTTCTCCTGCCCTGCCTATCCCTTCTCTACAGCCTGTAGCCCTCCATCCCAGCACTCCAATAATTGGACTTATTCCACCAAGTCTCACTAATACCAATAGTATCATAGCTCTAGGAGCTGACCAATGCTTCCAGCTCATCCTGTTTTTTTTCTCATACTGCGTGCATTGGTGTACAAGCATTTCAGATATGCTCCTGAGACCTTCATGCTCCCAGGAGCAGTGCAAATGTTCCCACTAGCATTGCCACCCTCAGGCAATGCCATGCCAACCCTTCGTTTACCTCCTGAAGCTCATTTTCATAGGGAGCTTCTATTCCCTAGTATTGCCACGAGGATCGCTGATATATGCCATAAACAATTGTTTTGGGCTTTTTTTGTTTGGTTGGTTTTCCTTTTGATATGATGATGGAGTTCAGAAGGAGTAGCTGAAATTATTCCCTTTCCAAAAAAAAGCCCGGTGTATAATGTTGGGAATTCCAGTAGAGTATCCTTTGTAATTACAAAGTCTCTTTATAATTCCTCAGTTGCTGTTTAAATCAGGTGATGGTCATCTTCCTCTTCATTGTTATCAATTTGGGAAAAATGCCCTCTCAGACAGTTGTGGATGTCCCATTCACACCCACTATTACACTCACCCACTGTGGTGGGTTGGCCTTGGCTTGCTGCTAGGTGCCCACCAACCTGTTGGAAGAAGGGTTCGCCGGAGTCAAGAAGACGCTCAATATGAGTTATGCATCTTGCTCAACTTTATTAGTTTCTAACATTACTTATATAGAACCGATACACATGCATATTCGTAAAGCAGAAATATAATTGGTTAGTAGTCTCTAAACACGCGTGGTTCTCACGCTCCTAATTATCATGACTAAAATAAGCATTCTATCCATGTAGCTAATTGTGTTGCTGTGCTTCAGCCTTGTAGTTTGTTACTCCCTATTTTCCCATACTGGTCCCTATCTTTCTTGGCCCTGCACCTGCTTTCCCAGCAGCTGTATCTTGTTACAGCCACGGCCTGTTGGCACAACATAATTACTTGGTCTCAGGATTCAAGAATAGCTCAAGGCTACCTTTCTTGTTAACTTCAGCACAGCAACTTCAGCACAATACTGATTACAGGCCTATTCTAATACCAGGCCTGGATTGTGCAGATCTTCAGAGATTCTAAGGCCATGCTTCTGCAGCCATTCTTCTACACCAACCCACTGTCTCACTCTCCCTCCTTGGCGGGACAGGGGGAGAATATAAGATTAAAAGCTTGTGGGTCAAGAGAATGGCAGTTTAGTGAAGAAAAGCAAAGGTTGCGTGCAGAATCAAATCAAAGCAAAAAGATTTATTCTCTACTTCCCATCAGCAGGCAATGTCCAGCCACTTCTTGGGAAGTAGGGCCTCAGTATGCGTAGCGGTTGCTTCGGGAGACAAATGCCTGAATAATGAATACCTCCCCTCTCCTCCTTTCTCTCAGCTTTTCTTGCTGAGCAAGACATCATATGATATGGAATAGCCCTTTGGTCAGTTTGGGTCACCTGTCCTGGCTATGTCCCTTCCCAACCTCTTGCCCACCCTCAGCCTACTGGCCTTTGGGGGCAGGGAGGGTTGGAGAGACAACCTTGATGTTGTGCCAGCACTGTTCAGCAGTAGCTAAAGCACTGATGTGTTATCTACACTGTTCTAGCTAAAAATACAAAGCCCAGCACTGAGGGCTGCTGTGGAGAAAGTTAACTCCATGCCAGCCAGACCCAAAACACCCACTCACACTAGCATCTTATCATCTGTTCTTACCCAGACCATTTTACCAAGTGTGGGTGCATGAGCACCCCCACAGAGGGCTGAGTTGTCTGTTATCAAACCTGATGTCCTGTCCTCACTAATTAAAACCCAAACATTTTGAGAAAGAAATATCAATGCACATAACTTGCTGATTTTATATAGTTTATTTTTCTTGAAAAAAACAGTTGGTGGACTGTCACAAATGGCGTTCCTCAGGGCTCAGTATACGGCACAATCCTGTTTAAAAATTTTATCAATGATCTGGATGAAGAAATTGAATGCACCCTCAGTAAGTTTGCAGATGATAGCAAGTTGCATGGAGAGTGTTGATCTGCTTGAGGGCAGGAAGGCTCTTCAGAGGGATCTAGACAGGCTGGGTCGATAGGCAGAGGCCAACTGTATGAGGTTCAACAAGAAGAAGTGCCAGGTCTTGCACTAGGGTCACAACAACCCCACACAATGCTAAAGGCTTGGGGAAGAGTGGCTGGAAAGCTGCCTGGCAGAAAAGGACCTGGGGGTGTTGGTCGACAGCTGGCCAAACATGAGCCATCCGTGTGCCCAGGTGGCCAAGAAGGCCAACAGCATCCTGTCCTGTATCAAAAATATTGTGGCCAGCAGGACTAGGGAAGTGATCGTACCCCTGTACTTGGTGCTGATGAGGCCACACCTTAGATACTGTGTTCAGTGTTGGGCCCCTCACTACAGGGAAGATATTGAGGTGCTGGAGAGTGCCCAGAGAAGGGAAACAAAGCTGGTGAAGGAGCTAGAGAACGAGTCTTACGAGGAGCAGCTGAGGGAACTGGGGTTGTTTAGCCTGGGGAAAAGGAGGCTGAGGGGAGACCTTATTGCTCTCTACAACTACCTGAAAGGAGTGTTAAAGGGAAATTTCACACAGATGTGGGCACCACTAGGCTTGCTTTAATCACAACTCGGAGTTGGGCCACCACCTCAGTAAGTGGCAGAGAACAAAGGGATGCAGCACAGCTTATATACACTTATCAAATCATTAGTCAGTGTCCAAAGTTTTTAGAAGTTTCCTTTGGTCTTGTCAGTTCTGTGAATCTATCATCTGACTCTGTCCCAGTTGATTCATCTATTCAGTTCCAGTGTCTGCCTTGGTTCCAAGGTCCTCCTCAGATCATGATCTTTCTGCCTGCTTTAACTCACACAATCCTTCAAGCACACTTAGTCTTTGAACAAGCAATTCCTATTCACATATACTGATTTTTTTTCTAAAAGCACCTGTGTTTCTGAGAGCACCTGTGCACACAAATTGATCATCTATTGTTTTTCTATTCTCCCACTGGTTAACTTGACTGGGTTTTAAACCAGCCTTGGATTAGGGCTATAGAAGAGATGAGGCCTGGTTCTGCCATTTAGTAGCTTCAGCACTTTAAATTTCTTAATTCAAAATACATTTTCTTTAACAGGAGATTGTTGGGAGGTAGGTGTTAGTCTTTTTCCTCCCAGGTAACAAGTGATAGGACAAGATGAAACAACCTCAAGTTGTGCCAGGGAAGGTTTAAGCTGGATATTAGGAAACATTTCTTCACCGAAAGAGGTGTCAAGCATTAGAACAGGCTGCCCAGGGAAGTGATTGAGTCACCATCCCTGGAGGTATTTAGAAAATGCATAGATGTGGTGCTTAGGGACATGATTTAGTCATGGATTTGGCAGTCCTGGGTTAACTGTTGGACTTGATGATCTTAAAGCTCTTTTCCAACTTAAATGACTCTATGATTCTCTGATATTTGTGTCAATCATGATCCTTTCTGTGCCAGAAAATATTATTCTGGAAAGTACGACATGTCTTTAGGTCTAAAAAAAGAATTGATAACTTAATAGTCTGAACATATTCTGAGGATTTTCAGGACATGAGCATTCCACAGTCATAGAAAAAATTAAAAATAGCTTATAAATATTGTAAAAAATCCAAACGAGTAGGAAAAAATATAACTCGGAAAGAGCTAAGATAGAAATATATCTGTTAGCAGCAAAGAGATTTCTACACTAAAGAGCTTGTAAATCAAATGGAGTAGTAAAGCCTCTTTTATATATAAATTTCACATATTTCTCTGTCATCTTTTCTTCTTCTGGGACAGTTGGGTATCTAGAAGACTTTATCTAGTTAAGCTGACTACGATCCTTCTTAAGCTTTCAGATGGGTGATGGTCAAAATGTGTCCCTGCTTGGAACTGTCTTTATCTTAAAAAAAAATGCAACAACAACAGATTTTCCAAGTATAGTTGGTACTGGATATTCAGAACAGCTCAGCTCCTAAAACATGGCCAAATTCTGGTTGTCTAAATGGCAGTTGATCTCTTCTTGGATGTCCATGTTGGTATATGCACCTGAATGTACAAGTCCATATTTATCTCCTCTCTTGCAGATAGTGCGCTGAACTAATGAGTTGCAGTGCACTCAACTTCTTGCCATATTGTTCTTGCCATCAAATTGTTTTTATTTGAAAGTTTGCAAAATAGTGGAAGTCCAAACTCTGTGTGCTGTTGACCTTTTCAGTGCCAGCGATCATGGTTTTGTCATCTACATGTTTAGAGCTAGCTTGAGTAGATGTAAGATACAAACAGTTTTTATTTGGGGATTGGGAACCTTTTCCTCACTGGGTCCTGAATTGGACTGTATGTAAAAACAGTTTAGCTGTGTTCCTACATCCCCAGCACACCCCCACACCATAGGCTATGGAGTCCTCCTGTCCTCTTTCCCCCCTCTTCCCTCTAACCAGAAATACACACCAGAGGGCAGTTTCATTCCACACTGTGACCAGCACCCCTACACTCCACAGTGCTTCCTGCACCCAACAGTCTGGTTATGCACAGCACTGTTCCACACTGTTTCCTGCACTGCTCTCATCAGCTCTGTGCTCATGCCATGTTGCTTTCCGCTTGTAAACAATATGTATATCATTCTAAATTTACCTTGATCACCTCACAATAAAGGATTCCACTAGCCTGCTCTTTTCAGCTGCTTCCTTGCATGTCACAGAGATTAGAGCTTTCCTTTTACATGCCTTTGTTTTTCTACTATTACCAGTAGCAGGTGGTAGGAGCTAGAATCATAGAATGGTTTGGGTTGGAAGGGACTTTTAAACATCATCTAGTCCAACCTCTTGCCATGGACAGGGACATCTTTCACTAGATCAGGTTGCTCAAAGCCCCTTTCAACCTGACTTTGAACACTTCCAATGATGGGATATTGACACCCTGCCCCTTGACCAGTATCAGTGGTGTAGACAGACTGCCAACACCATGCCCTTGACCAATATCAACAGCATAGACAGACTGCCAACACCCTGCCTCCTGACTGACATCGGCAGCATAGGCAGGATGCCACCCACATTATTCAAGTATGGTATAATTCTCTCAAATCACAGTACCATTGGTGGAGCCATGGGGTGGCACGACTCTTACCCACATTCAAAAGGCATTTGCACAATTGGCTGTTGCTGCCAGATGACCTGGACACCAAGTGTCCCTGGCAGGCCACCAGAGCCATGGCATCACTTATGATCCTGTGTTTGCTATTGGCGATCAGGTGAGTTGCCATATTGATACTGAAAAACCGGCAAAAAGAAAACCCTCTAGACTTCATTTTGTAAGTTTAGAAGGCAGGCATTCTTTATTGCAGCGCTGGGAGCATGGAGATTAGCATCTCAAATCATGCGCACCTATCTGACCAGCGTTCCTCAATTTATTACAACAAAACATACATATTCATCATATTTCCCTGAAATCTAATACATATTATAACTACTTCCCCAAAATGATTTACATATGTGTAAGGCACTTGGGTATGCACACTTCGCTCCTGGGGGTCTTCCTTGGGATATTTTGAGACCCCTGGTGGTCGACAAGTCGGTGAACTTCAGCTGAACTTTCTTGGGGAACATGCGTACTACTTGTTCTTATGTAACTTAATTTGTTCTCTGCACTATATGGTTTTGACTGCAGTGCTCCATTACCCCACTTCTCTTGTCTATTGTTATATCCCAGGTGTCTCAGAAAGCTAGCTACATCTTAGTGAGCTTATTCAATAGGTCGAATTAATCATTGCTTTAATTTCAGCCTCTGTTAGTGATTCTTTATATCTTAATTATATTAGTATGGACGTGTTGTTGCTCATCTTTCCTACTGCCTCAGTAAAGCTTTGTTTTACAACACATTGTCAGACTCCATTACCATTTGGATCACAGACATCTGCAACTTCTCTGGGCAACCTGTTCCAGTGCCTTACCACCCTCACTGTAAAAAATTTTCTTCCTTATATCTAATCTAAATCTACTCTCTCTCACTTTAAAACTTTTGTCCCCTGTCATGTCACTACAGGCCTTGGTAAAAAGTCTCTCTCCATCTTTCTTATAAGCCCCTTTTCTATATTGAAAGTCCACAATAAGGTCTCCCAAGAACCTTATCTTCTCCAGGCTGAACAACCCCAACTGTCTCAGCCTTTCTTCATAGGAGTTTTCCAGCCTTCTAATAATTTTTGTGGACCTCCTCTGGACCCGCTCTAACAGGTCCATGTTTGTCTTGTACTGAGGACCCCAGAGCTGAATACAGTACTCCAGGTGAGCTCTCGCCAGAGCAGAGTAGAGGGGCAGAATGACCTGCTGGCCATGCTTCTTTTGATGCAGCCCAGGATACGATTGGCTTTATGGGCTGCAAGCATGCATTGCTGGCTCATGTCCAATTTTTCATCCACTGATATCCCCAAGTCCTTCTCCACAGGGCTTGCTCTCAATCAATTCAGCAGCCAGTCTGTACTGATACTGGGGGTTGCCCCAACTGAGGTGCAGGACCTTGCACTTGGCCTTGTTGAACTTCATGAGGTTTGCATGGGCCCACTCCTCAAGCCTGTCAAGGTCCCTATGGATGGCATCCCTTCCCTCTAGTTTATCAACTGCACCACTCAGCTTGGTGTCATCTGCAAACTTGCTGAAGATACACTCAATCCCACTATCTATGTCATTAATGAAGATATTAAACATTATTGGTCTCAGTACAGACTCTTGAGGGATACCACTTGTTACTGGTTTCCACATTGAGCCATTGACTGTAACTCTTTGGACATGGCTATCCAGCCAATTCATTATCCATCTAACAGTCCATCTGTCAAACCCATATCTCTCCAATTTAGTAGCAAGAATGTTGTGGGAGACAGCACCAAAGCCTTACAGAAGTCCAGGTAAATGGCATCCATAGCTCTTCCCTTGTCTACTGAAGCAGTCACTCCATCATAGAAGGCCACTAGATTAGTCAGGCATGATTTGCCCTAGGTTAAACTATATTGGCTGTCTCTAATCACCTCCCTATCTTCCATATATTTCTACATAAGTTCCAGGAGGATCTGTTCCATGATCTTACCAGGCGTGGAGGTGAGGCTGACTGATTGGTTGTTCCTGGAGTCCCTCTTATTACATTTTTTTAAAAATGGGCGCAATATTCCCTTTTCCTCAGTCACTAGAACAGCTCACAGGGAGTAATGCAGCAGTGAGTGAAAGCTATGGATCATCCAGTAGCTTTAGGAGCAGAGCAGCCAAGAGCAAGCTATAGGCATAGGAGTGAGCCATATAGACTAGGCAGAGTGGGCTGGAAATCCACTGAACTTCATTCATGAAATTCAACAAGGACCAATGACAAGTCCTGCACCTAAGGAGGAAGAAACCCTGGCAACAAAACAGGCTGGGAACAGACTAGCTGGAGAGCAGCTCTGCTGAAAAGGCCCTGGGGGGGGTCTTGGAAGACAGCAATGCTGAACATGAGCCAGCAGTATGCCCTGGCAAGCAAAGATGGACAACAGCATCCTGGGCAGGATTAAAAAGAGCATAAGCAGTAAATTTCAGGGAATGATTCTTCCTCTCTAGTCAACACTCATTAGACCACCTCTAGAATACCATATCCAGTTTTGCCACCCCCCCCCCCCCACCTCACCCCCCCACCCCCCACCCCAATACAAGAAAAGCATTGACAAACTGGAGTGAGTTCAGCAGAAGGCCATCAGATGGTCAGGGGGCTGGAGCACTTGCCCTATGAGGAGAGGCTGAGAGTACAGGGCTTGTTCAGCCTGGAGAAGAGAAGGCTTCAGGGGGCTCTAACAGCAGCTTGCCAGTAGCCATGAGGAGATCATCAAGAAGACAGAGCCAGGCTCCTCACAGTGATGCATGGTGGGAGTATGAGAGCTAACCAGCATATGTTGAAACAAGAAAGGTTCAGACTGGATACAAGGAAAAACTTTTTCACCACAAGGACTGTCAAGCATTGGAATAGGTTGCCCAGAGAGGTTATATAGTCTGTCTCAAGATTTTCAATACCTAACTAAAAACTCTGAATAACCTGGTCTGACCTCGTAGATGATTGCTTTGAACAGGAGGTTGGGCTAGAGATCCTCTGAGGTCCCTTCCAACCTGAATGATTCTGTGATCATGGACCACTTCCAGTCACATTAAGGACTGAATCTGCTCAATTGGCCAGTGGTTTCCACCCTTTCCATACTTTATCTGGCAGTAACTTCAAATATGATTGTGAGATTTTTAAAGGAAAGCATTGGTAAGAAGGAAGAGTAGGAAATACCATATATGTATCATAGCATAGCTAAGGTGGGACAGCACCTCTAGAGATTGTCTAGTTGAATACCCCCTGCTCAAGCAAGGTCCACTAGAACAAGTTGCCCAGGACTGTGTCCAGTTGGGTTTTGAATATCTCTAAGGATGGAGACTCCAAAACCTCTCTGGGTAACCCATTCCAATATAGAGTCACACCCTCATGGTAAAAAAAGTGTGTTCTAGGTTTAAGTGGAATTTTCTGTGTTTCTGTTTGTGCCCGTTGCCTCTTGTCTTGTCACTGGGCACCACTCAAAAGAGCCTGACTCCATCTTCTTTACATTCTTCCATCAGGTATTTGTGTTTATCTGTAAGATCCCCCTGATCTTTCTCTTCTCTAGGATGAACAGCCCCAGCTCTCTTAGCCTCTTCACATATGTCAGATGTTCCAGTCCCTGAACCATCTTTGTGGCCCTTCTCTGGACTCCAGTATGTCCATGTCTCTCTTGTACTGGGGAGCCCAGAACTGGACACAGGACTCCAGGTGTGGCCTCACCAGTGCTGAGTAGAGAGGAAGGATCACCTCCCTTGACCTGCTGTGAACACTCCTAATAAAGACCTTTTATAATAAAATACTTTTACCTTCTTTTAAAGGCCTTCTCATTATCTTTTAAAACACTGTTGTGTGTTTCCTAGAAGGTGGTGGGTTTTTTTATTCATGGCTTGCCTTTGTGAAAGTGAAAACTAGCACAGGTGAGAGCTCAAGTTCTCCCTCTGGAGTCTCAATTTCAAGTAATGCAATGGGTATACCTTTATGTTAGCAGTAGTTAGCTGTGAATGGAAGGCTTTACTTGTGTTTCTTATGTATAGTTACTTGTTTCATTGGGTTCACTGCATGGATGACTATGTTGATATACTGTTCTGCTTTTTTAATTATTACTTTAGGTTAATTTTTAAAAACATTTATTACATTTCCTTAACTTGTAGGCATGATCCATTTTGTAGTGTGTTTATAACAGAGAAAGTATCAGTGAATGAAAGCATTGGAATGTTTGATGTTCTTTTCTTCTTTGGGAATTACTACAGGCACAGCTGATTGCACAGTCTATAGGTCAAGCATTTAACGTGGCCTACCAGGAATTTCTGAGGGCAAATGGAATCAATCCAGAAGACCTAAGCCAGAAGGAATATAGTGACTTGCTCAATACCCAGGACATGTACAATGATGACCTGATTCATTTTTCCAAATCTGAAAACTGCAAAGATGTATGTCTCTGCTTTTTTTCCATAACACCACTAAGCTCATGTATCCTGAGTTCAGGTTTTCACTGGCAACAATCAGAAAGCTATTAGTGCTTCCAATAAATAACCTCACTGAGGTAATTTCTATTTTTCCCAGTAGGTTTATCCTGTGGGCAATTCTGTTTTAAAAGCAAGCAGTGAATCCTAAATTTATCAATAGTTGAATGATTACTGTCTCTGTGTGGTTTTTACCAAACAATTTTCTCATTTGAGACATTAGATGTCAGTGAAGTGAATATACAGTGGACAGTATAAAATTTTTGGAGGCACTGAGGTTGATAAGAGTGGCTGACCCCAGATTTTAGAAGTCTATATATTTGCTGCTGGTTTTATTAATAAAGATGAAGTAGTGTAACACTGCAACACACGGGTAGTTGTTTCCAAAAACACAGTCACAAGTACGTTAAATCCCTCCCTGACTTAGTTCTGTCCACCAGAGTCCATCATGCCAGGTTTTCTTCTATACCAGCTCCCTCCAGCCATATGAACTGATGAGTTCTATTTGGGGGGGATTTTGAATTAAACAAAATCTCTAGTTTTAATGTTATTTGGTGGTTGAAGGCATTTAAACTATATTAAACTATATACCCTATTGTGTTTTGCCTTTGAATAAGAAAGGCATTTTGCAAATAAGAAGCCTGTGTTTGTTTATATGGAAACATATGGGGGGTGGGATCATCAGTTCTATAGATGAGAAAAAAAGTTTTTGTTTGAAACTCTCTTTCTTATGATTCAGGTTTACATTGAAAAGCAAAAGGGAGAAATTCTAGGTATAGTGATCGTGGAATCTGGCTGGGGATCCATTTTGCCTACAGTTATCATAGCCAACATGATGCATGGAGGACCAGCAGAGAAGTCTGGGAAAGTAAATATAGGGGATCAGATCATGTCAATTAATGGGACCAGTTTGGTTGGCTTACCACTTTCAACATGCCAGAGCATTATAAAGGTACAAAGAATATTCCTGGATATTGCATGTTTTTAAACCTTTATTGGAGTCGTGGGAGAGCAAAAAGTATAGAACTATTTGTTGTCTAACTCTGATCTTGTGCATTTTATAGCAGTTTCCTTTTGATGACTTTAAAGTAGAGGGCAAATTCTGATTTACCTGTTTTCTGAGCCCTAAGAAGGGAACTATGCATTTAGCTGCTTAGATCAAGTCATGGTGCAGGACTTCAGGCCCCAAGGGAATATTTGGGACCAAAAGGAAGATGTTTGTTACTGTCTGGAGGCACCTAAACTTCATAGGGCAGTCTGAGACATAGGTGTCTAAAATCTACAATGGTGCAATTTTAGCCATTTAAATTATTCCTGTGATCTAGTTTCTAGAGAAGTGAGTATTTTTTTTCAAAAGATTGGGTTTTTAAAACATATTTTAACATTTTTCTGAACTTTGGATAAAAAAAAAAATTAAACCTATTTATTTTCTGTAGGAACAACTTGAGCGCATTGGAAAGTATAATGTTTCTTTGAATTTGGCTAAATGGTGGGAGTTTTTAATTGGAAGAACTTTTTTTTAATTGACATGAGAGCATGTAAATGCAAAAAGCAGGCTAGTCAACTGGAAATTAAGAGCCTCTGGGGTAGATGAAACATGCAAGAGTGAGTAATTAAACATCAAAGTTTTAGGAGGGCGAAAGATGCAATTTTTGAGAATGTTGGAAATTCAGCTAAATTGTCTTCTGGGTTACCTATTGAAATAGTCAAACACCACAGGACTGCTGCATATTGTAGCATGTAGACATGCAATGTAATGCTGTATATGACTATAGAAATCCTTCCGTGTCCCTGCTGGGTAGTGGTGTTCTGCAGTAAAAAAATGTTTGTTTAGTAATTCACAAAATAAGTATGTCTTTGTTGCCCATGAATTCCTTTCTTAATGCTTGAACTAAAAAATTCACTATAAAAACCTGATATTCTGGTTTCTGAAAATGTAAACACCGTGCCCTAACAAGTAATAGATATTTAAGTCTCTGAGAACAACCACTCTGGATTCCATTAATTCAAATGATATCTTGTGAATGCAGTATATTAAAACCTTGGTAACAGCACTCTTTTTTTTTTCTTTTCTTTTTTTCTTTTTCCTGAAGCAGAAAAAAACCTTAAGTACCTCTGCACCAAATTCAGCAGAACAAAGCTCACCACCCTTCATGTTATCAGCTTTGTCTCATACTTATTTTCTATCCCATATCAGATTTATTTCTAAAACTGATATATGCTTTTCTCATACAGATGGACTTTTCCTGTGATGCGTTAAGAATCTTCAGCACTTTCACAAAATGAAAACAATCAAAAAGCTAGCTTTGCTGTCTCCTGCCTTTAGAGGCCTTTCCACTCCTTTTTCATGAGGCTGTTACCAGAGGAACTGCTAGCCATTTATCTTTCTGTTAAGAAGGTAGTCGGTGCATTTGCAGGTCTTTATAGCCATACATCTAGAACTGTTTATGTAACATTTTTGGGTAACACAAATGAACCCCCAAATGAAACATCGGTCACCCAAGTATATATTTCAATGTTGCAGAAGTATCCTTTTTGTAAACTTTTTTAGTATTTTTTAGTATTCTATAAGGACTCCTATGAAAAGATAAGCATTTTATATAGATGAGAAGAATATCTTGCAAGTACTTCACATACGGTTATTTTTAAATTAGAGATGTAAGCCTTGTTACTAATTGACTATAAACCATTTACAAACTGACAGATCTAGGAAGAAACTTTCTATATGTGTTGGTTATTCCCTAATTATATTATGCTACTTCCATCTTTTTCAGAAGCATCTGATGCTAACTACTATCAGAAACAGATTCAGGGACTCTGCAACCATCATATCCAGGCAGTTAGAAGCATTGATTTTTCATCCCAGCAGAATGTTAGTCTCAAGTCTAGAGTTAGGCTCAGCAAAATCAGCAGCAGTAAACTGCATGTAGAGACATCAGTCTATTACCTTAGCTGTAATAGGAGTTATTTTCCTGAATGAAATCCTAATCTTGTTGAAGTCAGTGGCAAGCAACCCACTGTTTTCAATGGGACCCATATTTGACTTCGTGCATATGAAAGTCAAAAGCAGCTGTTGGAATTGGAATAAATGTTAACATGATTGAAGCTTGAAGCTGCCATATTCTCTACATAGCATCTCTTTCCCATATGGGTTCTATGTATTGAAGGCTAAACATGTGTAAATGCAACATTTAAGAGTAATGTGTATTCAGTTATATATAAAAAAGTAATCTAACATTGGAGTTGGTTTTATCTACAAGAAACAGCTCTGAATGCCTGAATATGTGTAACGGTCAGACTCTACAATTATCTCCAATTTTATGTTTGGGTTTTCCTTCTTCATTTAGTTCTTCTGGTAGCAAAGATATAAAGGTGAATGTGATAAATCCAGTTTAGAAGGGAGGGGTAATGTAAATGTGAGTATTGCTTATACATGGACTTGATGTTTGCATTACAGAAATGAATATAACTGCACCAGGAAAGCCACTTATTTGTATCTGTCTATCTTAGCTGCATATTTTAAATTTCATTTCCCAGCCAGAATGTTTGTCAATTTTCTGGTCAACTGCATAGACCTGCTTTTTATTTCCTTTGCTTCTTTAGAACAATAATTCGTGTTCTCAAACGAAGAAATTTCCAACAGGAAGCTAGATATCTTAAAACAACCACATCAGCTTATTGACAAGAAGAGGTTTATACTGCATCATTCAATTCACTGAGCATCCTTTTGCTTCTGTCTGGTATTCAGGAATCCTGTTTCATAATGATACATTCAAAGAACTGCTTATTCAGGGCTATTCCCATGTTAACATTCTAAGCATTGTTTTTCCGAGTGCTTATGTTAAATTGTTTCACCCCATTTTTGTCAGCATTTTTCATGGTGATGGTTATTTTTTTCAGGGTTTGAAAAACCAAGCCCAAGTTAAACTGAATGTAGTTAGATGTCCTCCGGTAACCACAGTCTTGATCAGGAGACCTGACCTCAGATACCAGTTAGGCTTCAGTGTACAGAATGGGATTGTAAGTAGCTTCCAGACCTTCTGGTGATGCTTTTACATATGTTAAGGTTTACATATGCAATGAATTGTGTTTTTTCCCTCACTGCAGCAGGGGCTCAGTATACATTTTAAGTCTAAGACACAAAAGCTGAACTGGTCAAAGTTATTCATCTGACTTTTTTCCAAGTCAAAAGCAGGGAAAGAAACTTTATTTCATAGCTTTAGAATCAATCAGGAGTAAAAAGGCTGGTTTAGGTTAAAGAAACAAAAGTGTATGGAGAAGGCTGCTTTCAGTCTGCATCATTTGTGTCTCTGACCAAACCATTGTATATGGTCTCAAAAGAAAGAGTCTGTCTTTGACTGTCTTTTAGTGCAAGGCTTATGCACTTTGAAGTTTTTGTAAACTATGCTTCTTCATACACTCTTAAATTTTCAAACCATGAAGTAACAAGTATTATACAGATAGCTTTTGGTGGATGGTTTCTTTTACTTTTGGAAGAGAATGTGTAGTACACATTATTAATATGCTAATAAATGTTACTTTGAATCAGTGAACCACTACATTTTAGACTTCCCTGCAAACACATGTATGTAAGTACTGAATTATCATTTGTGGTCAAAAGTCTCTGTTCCATATCAAAACTGATGATTTTGTCCTTTCCCTTCCAGATCTGTAGCCTTATGAGAGGAGGTATAGCAGAGCGAGGAGGAGTACGAGTTGGCCATCGTATCATTGAAATCAATGGGCAGAGTGTTGTAGCAACACCTCATGAAAAAATTGTTCACGTTCTCTCAAATGCTGTTGGTGAGGTAGGAGCAAGAAGTGTGCCTAGACAGTATTGCATATTGCGTCATCATTGCCTCTTTTGGGTTGTTACTGTTCAAACATAAATACTAGAAGTGAGAGTGAGAACCACCAAGGGTTTTCTTATTATTGAAGTGCCTACAACTTCAGATAAAATTGAGATGATTGGTAGATACTCAACACCTTAGATAATCCTTTTTCTCTAGACCTTAGTATGGATATGAAAATTATCAGGCTTTCCCTTTCCCTTCTGTCCTGTGTTACCTCATCTAGTTTCTTCCCTAGTACTCCCTAGGGCCTAGGCTATTGAACACTCATGGTTTTGGTAGCATGCCTAATAGGAGTATTGATTAACACATCTTATTACCTTCTAGATTCATATGAAGACCATGCCAGCTGCTATGTACAGACTGTTAACTGCGCAGGAGCAACCAGTTTATATCTAAAGCTGACATCTCACCTTCACAATATGCATGAAGGATAGTTTTCCTCATTACTACTTCTGTTTCTAGTTCTGCATTTGTATCCACAGATACATTTCTCTCTCTCCCCAACATTTGCTGTGTATAGAGGAGGAGGGAAAATATAGCCATGAGACTTTTTGGTTGCATCTCTATACAAATAAAGCTTTATGCAACTCCACACACAGGGTAAATAGCAACAGCAGCAGTGTCCATGGTAAAATTCACAAAAAGATGACTTACATGTCTATGAAGAATGAGTAACTGATGCTGTCATAAAACCAATTGTTCAAATGCACACCTTTTAGTTTCTATCCTTCAGTATAGTAGAACCCCAAAAGGTGCTCCATGAATTGGTATAGATAATGCAATTTTGACATGTTTTGGCAAATAATTCAGGATATGTGATTTTTTGCAGTTGGGTTCCCTATTTTTCTAATCTTCGAAATACTTTTTTTTCAAATGCAATGTCTTTTATATGCTCATTTCAGAGGTTAAATGAGGCAGGAGGTGAGTGATCTCTAGATATCCAGCAAGAGTAATATTGAGGGGGTTTTCTGAGAAGCTATACATTCTAAGTTCTTAATTACAGATTTGGTACACACAACTGTGTGCTTGTGTATACTGACATTTTTAAATTGTGATTGATATTTATGAAGCTTGAAAATAATAGTTCTGCACACTAAGTAATTTTGTTACACTGAGCCAGTTTAAAAGTATTTTTTGTTGAAAGACATCTAGTTTTAATGGCATTTGTTTAGACAGATAAATGGGAGAAGTAAACGTAAGGTAGGAATAAATTTATTTATTTTGCTATGTAAGTTAATTTGTGTTTTGGTTTTCCATATGACAGAGAATGTGTGAGTGTTACATGGATTTTTATGAAGAAATGTAGAGATGTATGAAATGCAGGATTTGATTGGTCTATAACTTATATCAGGGAAAAAGGGGAAAACCACTAAAATAATAAAGCAGCTGATGGCTCTTTTTCCTCAATAAGAAAACATTCTATTTTGTGTAGCTACATTTTGTCTGTACTGCATACTGCTGTTTACACTGAATTTGAACCATATATTTAGACCAGGCTGATGCACTGTATTTTCTGAAAGCAACAGTTTCTGCCTTGTCTTATTTTGATATAAAGGCTCGGTGTGATTAAAAACAAGATCAGAACACATATAGGGAAAAAAAAATCCCATCCTTTTAGCTTGAAAATGGTGTGATGCTTATAGCCATTAGTTTCTCAGTTACTGTGGAATGGACTGCGGAGTGCATTGTGTTTGGAAACTAGTAATGATACCTGGACTTTATTCCAGAGATTTTGTTTATATGTGTATACACATGCACACTTCTGTTGATGAGATCCATGAAAACTCTGTTTTTACCTGAGCACTTGGTTTCCATCTGTGGTCAGAGGTTTATTGTTGCCTTTCAGAAACCATGGACATACATGGGATGAACAGAGAGAAAGAGAAAATAAGCTTTATATTTCAACAGGCAGTAAGGGAGATAATAGAACAGAGCATAAGCTATTGTACTAATGAATACATTTTAGTTTGAAAATCAATGACTTGATTTACTGCAGTTCTTGTTGCATAATTCAATCTTGATCTCTGGAATAGCAGATTTTGCAAGCAAATGGTGTTAGTATTCCAGGTTAGTATTTACCTCTGCTATCAGACTGATGTAAATAGATTGTGAATGACTTGTGATTAGAATTTTTAATTGTAGATATCTGGATTATGGAGATAATTTGAAAATTTTCATAACTTCTTATAAATATAGTAATATATCTAAATATTATATATAAACATATATTGTTTAGTAGGTTATATACAGTGCAGCCTTTCCATGTTGCCTGAGGAAACTCAGTCTTGAAGACAGTTATCACACTTCTGATTCCTGCTGTGTTTTACACCCTCAACTTCACTTGTTTTTATGGTTCTGTCCAACTCATGTTGAGGGGTTTTCCCATTGACTTCAATGGGAGATGAAGAAAACCTAAGCACACAAAAAAATGAATAATTAAAAACAAGGCTGTTTTCCTGTAATTAAGCTTACACCTAGTTATAAGCACCAAAGTACCTAACCTGTTGACTTCATGGTAAACAGATGCTTAAAGCTAAGCATGTGAATGCTTATAGGATTGGAGTCTAGTAAAGAATCTTCATTGTTCCAAGTAATTGTAATATGTGTATTAAATTTCTACACTGGGAAGTTTCCAGTGTGCACTCCAGATAAGTCTTGTAAACAATCCCACAGTTTTAGTTTGCAAAAGTAAAGATAGTTGCAAGAAAAATGAGCTGTAAAGGAAGAGTTAACAGTTTTCTATAGTAGTGCAGTAGTTTATTAGATTAGATGTGTGAATTCTTCATGGATTCAAAAGAATAAACTGCCATTTTGCATTCTTTCTTCTGTATAAAGGTCTGAAAAGTTTTTTCCCTCTTCACTATTTACTATATTCTTATTAATGCTTCAATAGTTACATTAAGGATGAAACATTCTTCTTGGTTTTATTAGCAAGTTTCCCCAGTTGTTCTGAATCTTGTTTTGATTTGAGATTTGATTGGAATTTCCAGATTTGTTTTGTTTTGTGTGGTTTTTTCCTTAATTTTCTAAATGAATTCAGTTTCTGAAGATGGCAATGTGCATGAGATCTCTTGCACATATTTTGTGCAGTGCCTAAACTCTCTTGTATTATTGTTCTGTAAAAAGGTTGAATGGGAATTATTATAAAGTATTGGAAACACTGAACTTGGTGATCTCTGTCTCTGTGTAAATGAGCCTAGAATGTGAGTGTGCACATCTGAATGTAATTCCTCTGATGTTTTTTGTCAGAGGTCTTTGACCCTTTCTCTGTAATGGAACTGCAAAGGTTTCATTTGGGGGTGTGTGTGTGTGTGAGTTTGGGTTGAGGAGGAGTTGCCATCCATTTTGTTGTGATGTATTTACTGTGCTACATTCCTTTATTTAGCAGAGCACTAATGTCTATAAGAATTGTAAAAATAAAATATAGAACAAAAATACCTCAGACAAGGCTGAGAGTTTGCTGATAATAATTTAGGGCTTACCCCACCCCACCCCCACCCCCTCTTATTAAATATGTTATCACAGAGTCGCTACCACTGCTGCTGATTGGCTCAGCCTTGGCCAGCAGTGGATCTGTCTTGGAGACAGCTGTCGTTGGCTCTATCAGACATAGGGGAAGCTTCTAGCAGCTTCTCATAGAAGCCACCCCTGTAGCCCCCCTGCTATCAAAACCTTGCCATGCAAACCCAATACAACTGTGCTGCTTATGAGTCTGTTTCACTGTGCCTGGGAACATTTTGATAAAAGAACTAGCCATGCGCTTTCCCCTGGCATTGATGCCATTCCTTTGCTGGATGAGGCATCTTGTGGAGAGAATGAGGGATTACACCTCCCACTTCTTTGGGCTTGATGTGTCTAGTTTTGTTAAGTGGGCTCACAAGGTTCTTGTACATCCTTATGTAAACTTTTTGAATCTGTTATCTAACATTGTTGGCTTTTTATTGGGTGTGTGGAACTTGGTTTCATCTTGGCATAAGAGGAAACAACTTGTTAGTAAAGTGACAAAAAAACGTCCTGAGGTGGTTGATCTGTGGGTGGCAGGGTGTGTGGAAGGATTTGGGAAGGTTCCTAGGGTGGTTATCACCTCCCATAGGCTGGGATTTTATGCCTGAACAGCCATGTAATCCCATTGAATAGGTGTGCCACTTGATGGAAGGGTGCCTTCCCTACCCCAATGAGACCCAGCAGCTCTTAGCACTGTTTTGGTGCTTGGCTATTGCCTATCAAGCCTCCGTTCAGCACCATCACAAGACCATGGTTGAGACAGGAATCCAAGCCCTAACTACAGTAGTCATCTCAGCAGCTGAAAAAGAAACTCTGGATGCTGAGGTTGACAGGTCTGTACCATCGATCAGTAAGAGAGGTGGAGGAGGGGTCTGATCAGGAAGCTAGTTAGTCCTTCAGCAAGAAAACAGGAGGAAGAAGCAAGACAAATCACCCAAGAGGGCAAAACTACCTGGTCCCTAACCCTGTGTGAACTTCAAGACATGCAGAAAGATTATGGCCGCCAGCCAGGCAAAAGGTTTGCTGCCTGTTTGCTCTGATGCTAGTATACTGGGAGCCAACAGTGAGGAATTAGAAGGGAAGGAAGCCCAGAAGCTTGTGATGTCCAGGAGGTCAGGTGAGAATTCAACACCTATCACTCAGAAAACACTGGGTCGCTTTGCAGCACTTTTAAGGGAAAGGAATATGAGAAACTGTGGATACTATGTGAGTTAAATTAATCATTACTAAGAGTTGGATAAAATCCCCTGTATCCATGACTAGCCCAACAGGATGACCATGCGGTATCACTGGGACATACATCAGGCTTTGCGTGCTGCTGCAAGATACAGCCGACAATGTCTGCGAAAATGGAAAACCAGAAGAAAATGCCAACTCCAAAAGAACATGTGTGTGGGGACAATAAGGAAAAGATCCTAAGGGGATCCCAAAAAGTACCACGTGAACCAGAAGAACCAGTCAATGGGCCCATGAACTGCAAACTGGATTTTGATCTGTGTCACACAGAGAGGGCCAGTGGTGGTGGAGGAGCTCCCTTTCCCCATGGTTGTGGGGGATCTTGCAGCTACCTGTAAGACCATTCTGGGGTGCAGGTTTGTGCTATATGTGTTTCCTTGTCTATAGGTTGATGCTTCAAATAAGAAGACTGAGTATGCAATCAAGACTGTCCTGTTAGACTGTCCTGATTACTGCAAAAGCAGCCAGACCCAGGCTTTGGGGGGCAGACTGCAGCCCCATGCTTTTGGAGACCACAGCTGCTGCAGATCAGTAAGAGCAATGGGAACAATGCAGAGCTAAAAGGCCATGATTGTCATGTGGTACAGAGGAGTAGCCAGCAGGATGCTGGTGAGAAAAGGGCAGGCAGTAGTGCTATGACAGGCTGTCGGAAGTCAGGGGGGTAGTCATACAAGTGCTAGCTGTGCTGATAAGGCTGTGGCTACTATTCACAGGACATCAAAGCAAAACACAATCAAGGACGCTAATTAGTACAGCTAAGCCAGTTTTTCACAGGGTGCTATAGTAAGCAAATGGTTTTAGCATTCAAAGACTGTGATGATTTTTTGAGCACAGATGAGTAGCAGGCAGGATGAAAGTGCTGGTGGGGCTGTTAGTTCTGAGGCTTTGACTTACAGGTTAGCAGAACAGAAAAAAACCTGCTAAAATGAAGCATGTTAATTTGGAAATCTACATGAGTTTTGTGTTGCTGCAATCACCTTATTGGCAAGGGGCTTAGAGGATCACAAGGGCCCTTAAATGCAAACATGGTGGGCCAGTGACCACATCTCCCACAAGGGTAGAAGATGATGCCCTGGAAGTGACTTCCCAGTTGCTGTAGCCTCCTGCAGAGCAAAAGGCTGTCGAACACAATGAGGATGTTTCCCAGGGGAGGCTGTCTGCTGCACTTGAAAGGCCTGAAGGGGAATTTGAAAGCCTCCTACCCTCAAATGTAGCAGGTGTGGTGGAGCAGGCAGCAGACCACCCTGTGGCTTCTGTAGAGCGTGTTAGGCAGTGGAACTGGCTGACCCAGAGGTTCAGAGCTAAACAATATGTAGAAGAACACAGATTTGTTAATTTAGATCAGGTATCACTACACAAAGCTTATGAAACGCTTGACATGTAGAGCAAATTTCCGATCATTTATGCCAACTGTTTGACCCTGGTGATTAAAATCAGCTACATCTTGAAGCTGTCAGCATGCATGACTCTTTGAACAATATGAGTACTGCAAAATTTTCAGACTTGGGTCAGTACTCTCCTGTGCTGTGATTTGATCACTCTTTCTACCTGGGTGTCATTATTGTAAAAGCTGTTGAGGATGGGGTATGCAGAAACTTGCAGTCTCTCCCCCATTCCAAAATTATAGACAAAGAGCAGTGTTATTTAATTGATCTAAAAAAAAGTGACAATAATATCTGTTTTGCTGAGAGTCTCACAGTGCTTACAGCTGTGAGGGACCTGACAGATGCAGCACTGTTAAGCAGAGCTGACTTGGGGAATCAGACTCCACAATCTATCAGATTGTTAAGTAGGTATGTTTATTCAGCGCTGGGCAGCACTGGGGGTAGTCCCACCAAAGCCATGCAACAACTTGCCTCAATTTATACAATCAAATGTTGCATATACATAAGGTTTCCAAATACACCTATACATATTCATGACCTATCCCTGCTTCATATTAAAATTAGTTCCAAGAAGTCATTTCCATAAGTCCCTCCCAACTGCGCTTGCATGGTGCCTCTTGGTGGTGGTCGTGGGGGTCGTGGGGATGAAGGCTTGGTAGTCTCCCTTGATCTGAACTTTTTACCTTCTCTCTTTGTGCAGACTCAGTTGTTCCTTGGTCTTTGTCCAAACTGTAGTTGGTTTTAGCTAGTTCTCATCAGGAACTGTCCTTCAGGAGGAACTGCAGACTCCTTGCTTCAGTTAATTTACACAATGGTTAGTAAAACAAAGCATTATTTATCAACAACAATCTAGGTAATTGTTAAGCAATTAGATCTACTAAAATTTCTTTAACCTCTTCCCTCAGCAAAAGAGCTACATGACCAACTGGGGTGGCCTATACACAGGAAGGTCATGCTGAGTGACATCCTTTTCCTTGAGGATCTGCTGCACTTTAAAATACACATCATACTCCTATTTGAGGGGAAAAAGGGTTGGGGGATTTTTAAGCCAAACGACAGTCTTAGATATCCCGAGACCTGTTTCCTCCTTTAACATGATGAACATTATTATGATGTTAAGGAAGTCAGGAAGGTGTTTTGGTGAGAAACTTTTGTGAGCTTTGTCAGACATTGTATAACCATGACCATAGCTGTAAATATTATTGCTGATTCTGCTTGTCTCCTGACTGTGCATTTAACTTGGGGACAAGGATAAGGTACCCTAGCTGCCAGCTGCTGTGCAGGTTTGGGGAATGCTTACAGAGGCACAGGGCCCTGGCTACCAAGAAAGAAATTGTTTGGCTATGATTTTCTGTGAAAAGTGTAAGGCCTATCTAGAAAACACAGCACTGGCAAAGCAAAGGCTGGAAGTGCAGAATATGCTATATGACCAGATCTGTAATGTAAACCAGCACCAGTGTTTCATGCCTGTGATCAAAAAATCCACAAGAAGGGCGGGGCTATATTAGCTATGACATAGAATGCATGCAGAAAACCAGAACACATATCTCAAACTACATCTTTTCCATGAAGTTAGCACCAGATGCCCCTTGGGATGAAGAAGATGGGGCAGAAAGGAAAACTGAAGGAGAATGGGAGTTTAAAGGGGCCACATATCTTGTGGACTTTATTCAGTTGTTTCTCGACACAAAGTTTCAGGGCTATACTTTCCTAGCACATAATGCCAAAGGTTATGATGGCTATTTTGTTGTTAGTCAGCTTCTGAAGGAAAAAAAGAATGTGCAATTAATCACCTAAGGGGGTAAACTCATGTGGGTAATACTCAAGTACACAGTCTGAGTATATGTTTCATAGTTTCTTTAAATTTTTACCTTTGACTTTCGAAAATAGCTAAGTTACTATTACCAACAATGTAAAAATTTTGAGGGAGGGCTGCCAATCATACAGGAATGAGATTATGGTGATAACCTGTTGCACATTGTCATGGTTTAACCCCAGCCGGCAACCAAGTACCACGCATCCGCTTGCTCACTCCCCCCCCACCCAGAGGGATGGGAAGGAGGATCGGAAAGGAATGTAAAACTCAAGAGTTGAGATAAGAACAATTTAATAAGTAAAGCAAAAACTGCACATGCAAGCAAAGCAAAGCAAGGAATTCATTTACTACTTTCCATGGGCAGGCAGGTGTTCAGCCATCCCCAGGAAAGCAAGTCTCCACTGATGACAAAAAGCCTTGGAATGAAGAAAACTGCTAAGAGACTTTTTGTACTTTTAGCAGCAAGTTATTTATTATCTGTGCAGGGGAGGAGGTAGTTCACACCACAGAAACTCGCTCCGAAGCATAAGTGTTAAACAGGCTAATTTATACATTTGACATACATGATTGCAACATCTCTTCATATATTATTCATGTAATTGCAACATCTCATTGCATATTAATGATAGGTGGAGTCTAGGTGGAGCCTGGGCAGAGTTTAGACGGATTCTTCTCTTGGCATCAATTCTGAGAGGGTCGTTTCGGCCTTTGGCCCCGCTCAGGTGGTCTTCCTCAGAGTTGCACTTTTCAACTTTCGTTCATAAGTGACCCTGCCAGGATCTTTTACATAAATCTTGTCTTGCTACCATTTTCTTCTATTGACGTGTCTAACTTTACCTAATTTATGATTTCTCGTACCTGGTACAGAAATTTCCAACAATTGCTTAGGCCTGGGTACAGTGAGCAACAACAGGGCAGTTCAGCACTACATGCTATGGTTCCTCAGTAAACAAGTTGAGTAATTTTGCAAGGCACAATGGGGTTTTTACAGACCTGAGACTCTTCTCAGGTGGATCTTTAGGTTTTTAGTCCTTATTCCTTTTCACCATCATGTGTAACGGTTACTTGGAAAGACAAAAACCATAATGCCAGATGTCCCCCCCTTCGTTCTTCTTCCCCCAGTTTATATACTCAGCATGACATCATATGGTATGGAATACCTCTTTGGCTGGTTTGGGTCAGCTGTCCTGGACATATCCCCTCCCAATTTCCCGTGCCTCTCCAGCCCTCTTGCTGGCAGGGCCTGAGAAACTGAAAAGTCCTTGACTTAGTATAAACATCACCCAGCATCAACTAAAAACATCAGTGTCCTATGAACATTATTCTCTCATCAGAGCCAAAACATAGCAACGCACCAGCTACTAAGAAGAAAATTAACTCTATCCCAGCCAAAACTAGGACAGTATCCATCCCTTATTCCATACCATTTACGTCATGCCACACTTTCCAATACAACCTCATTAACCACTATCACCCTTCCCATCCTTTGATATAATACACAGACATCATTCCTCTAGTCTATGCACCACCCCTGTAAAAATGTCAACAAAATGTCTATAAAATGTCCACAAAATGTCCACTGAGTTCATTTCGTCCATGAACACGATCTCTTATGGTAGTCACTCAGGAGAAGACAGGTTGTGTGTTGTATGGGGTAATCAGGCATCAAAGCTAGCTCAGGTCAGGTCACTGCTGCACTTGCACTGCTTCTTGTAAGGCTTCTCCTCCAATGGTTCAGGTGGTTGCTGCAATAGTCATTCCTATAACATGAAACTCAAATCATGGGTTACAACAATTTAAAGGTATATCCATTGCAATCTCCACCCCTGGTCCCTTCAGACCAGCCTGTAGGGTTTAAATGAACTCCTCCCCTTGCCCCTGCTCCGGCTTGGACGTATCCACAGACTGCAACCTGCTCCACGTGGAGCCTCAGCTAAGATCCACAGTCTCTCCAGGGCTATACCTGCTGCAGCATAGACTCATCCACAGCCATAGTCACTTCGAGGTGCACCTGCTCCAACATGGCCTTATCCATGGGCCATCACCATAGACCTGCTCCAACATGGGCTTACCCACAGCCACAGTCCCTTCATAAGTAAATCAGCTCCAGCATGGCCTTATCCCTGGCTGCCTCCAAGGCTGTACATGCTCTGTCATGGGCTTCTTCATGGCCACACACTTTGAGGTGCTCCAGCATGACCTCATGCACAGCCACCGATGCTTCAAGTTCTACCTACTGCAGTGTGGACTTATCCACAGCCACAGATGCTTTGAGGTGTACCTTCTCCATCATGGACTTGTCCTTGGGCCACAATTCCTTCAGAGGCATACCTGCTGCAGCACAGACACAACCATGGCCACAGATGCTCCGAGATATACCTACTCAGGCATGGGCTTAGTCACAACTACAGATGCTTTGGGGTGTACTGCTCCTACATGGACTCATCCACAGGTCACAGTCCCTTTGACTCGAGTTCACACTAGAGTTCCAACCTGTCCAGTACAGCAGCACAGAAACAGCAGCAATGCCCTTGCCATCTGCCAGCTCCAGCGCATCGCCATTGCTGTTATCAGAATGTTCCTGGGCACAGCACAGTAAGATGATAAGCAGTACAGCAAGCAGTGAAAGCAAGAAGCAGCCACTAACAAGCAGTAGACTCTAATATACAGTAAGGCATGCAAGCCCCATGGTAAGCACAGAAACCTGCCCCTTCATAGCTAAACAGCAATAACAGCTATAAATTCAAACTAGCACATTCCAAGCCAATCTGTTATTATCTCGAACCCTTCGTGCACCACGTTGGGTGCCAAAAAGGACTGTTTTGGTTTAACCCTGGCCGGCAACCAAGTACCATGCAGCCGCTTGCTCACTCCCCACCCACCCAGAGGGATGGGAAGGAGGATCGGAAAGGAATGTAAAACTCAAGGGTTCAGATAAGAACAATTTAATAGGTAAAGCAAAAGCTGTGCACACAAGCAAAACAAAGCAAGGAATTCATTCACCACTTCCCATCGGCAGGCAGGTGTTCAGCCATCCCCAGGACAGCAGGTCTCCATCATGCACAACGGTTACTTCAGAAGACAAACGCCATAATGCCAGATGTCTCCCCCCCTTCCTTCTTCTTCCCCCAGTTTATATACTCAGCATGATGATATGGTACGGAATACCTCTTTGGCTGGCTTGGGTCAGCTGTCCTGGCCGTGTCCCCTCCCCATGTCCTGTGCCCCTCCAGCCCTCTCACTGGCAGGACCCAAGAAACCAAAAATCCTTGATTTAGTATAAACATCACCCAGCAACAACTGAAAACATCAGTGTCCTATCAACATTGTTCTCACATCATAGCCAAAACACAGCACTGTACTAACTACTAAGAAGAAAATTAAGTCTATCCCAGCCAAAACCAGGGCAGACATTCTGTGAGGAAGAGGACAGTAAAAAGGTGAAGGTTTATCACTGTAGAGACCCTTTTCAATATAGTATGCTGGCCTTTATTTGCATGTCCGGTTTATGTTCCTTAAACCTAACATGGTTGTGCTCCTTCCTCCAGATGGTTATCAACTGAGGAAAAAGAGAAATTCAGCTCTCTCTGTTCAATGGCTTCTCTATGTGGCTGAAAAGGAAAATATTCAAATCAATCATGCATTACAAGCTGGCAAATATGAAGTAGGAACCTAGTTCTTGGATGGTCATTGATGGAGTGCCAAGAGCTTTTGAATTTAATGTGTGCTTTTTTCCATGGCTGTATCAAATGCTACAATGAAAATGTCTGGAACCCTCTGGTAGGACCACCTTTGGACATTTGCTTTACACAATACAACAAAAGATGGACCATCTAAGGAGAGCGGGTTTCAACATCAGATCTATATGAGAGCATGAGTGGGTCACTATGACAAAATCTGATGGGGAGCTTGCAGAGTTCTTAGGTGGGACCAAACTGTTCACACCTCTGTCCCCCAGAGATGCTCTTTTTGGTGGCAAGACAAATGCCATTTGCCTCCATTACAAAGCAGCCCCTGATGAAAATGTACATGACTATGATTTTACTAGCCTCTATCCCTTTATCAACAAAACAAAACAATAACTTTGAAGGGTATTTTTTGAGAATTGTGACACCCTGACAGCCTAATTCGGGCTGGTCAAAGGAAAGGTGTACCTACTTCATGGGCTCTTTTTCCCTGTGCTTCCTGTGAGGGTAAATGGCAAGCTATTGTTTCCTCTGTGACATACTTGTGCTGAAACCTGCTAGACCCTCTGCACCCACAGTGATGAAGAGTGAGCCCTTGTGGGTACCTGGTGTTCCCCAGAACTGAACAAGGCTTTCAAAAAGGGCTACAGAGTTTGTGAAATCTATGAGGTTTAGCATTTTGAACAGAGAGGTAGCAGTTTTTTCTCAGATTATATGAAACTCTACCTCCTCCAGAAACGGGAAGATTCAGGCTGTCCAGTCTGGTGCACAGATAATGACAAAAAAGCTAAATATGATGAAGATTACAGACAGAAAGAATACATCATTTTGCAGCCTTAACATATTAAGAAAAACACCGTGAAATGCAAAATTGCAAAACTGACGTATAATAAGCTGCACTAACATGCTGGTTAACTGCCAGCATATCAACACAATGATCACTGAAAAAGTGACAAGAGCAAGCATGGCTCATTTTACTTTGGGAAGGTGATTACATCTTTGGCCTCAGAAGCCTCTGATGTTTTAAGAAACCCCACAAAAATGGTAGTGGTAAAATATTATGGGGGTGTTTCCAAGACCAAGAAAGATGACCAAAGAATGGAATTTTAAGATACAATACCATATTGCAATTGATGTTATCTTGTTGACGAGAGGGAAAATGGGATGAACTCTCATTAACATGCTATGCCAAAGGTGATCAATTGGTCCAAATTGTATGAAAAGAAACAAGAGCTGAACGAACCACTATTGGCTTTTATGGAAAGGTTAAAAAGAACTGCTAAAAATATATATACTAATTTAGATCCAGAAAACCCAGAAGAAGCTATTCAATTGGCCTCTATTTTTATGGGGCAATCATCCCCAGATATAAGAAAAAAATTCAAAAATTAGAAGGGGTGGATTTAAGGGATCTGTAAAAAATACTGGAAGTAGCGTGGGCTGTTTTAATAATTGAGAAAAGTAAAAAGGGACACTGGAAGAGGGAATGCCCTAACTTGGATCATGCTTTGCAGACCATTAAGTTGATGACATTAAATGATGAATCTTGAAGGGGACCGGGGAAGTCATTCCCAGGTGAACCCCTGGTTATATTGAAGCTGGGGAACAACAAGATAGAATTTTTGGTAGATGCAGGCTCTGTACTCAGTACTTGTAAAGGTGGTCTTAGTCGAGAGACTGTAAATGTTGGTGCCACAAGGAGAAGCAAGAATTGACCCTTCCTGCGATCCTTAAAAATTAAGTTAGGAAAGCAATGTGTAACTCACCAATTTTTATATATGCCTGAATGCGATGCCTTTGACAGGAAGGGATTTATTGAGTAAGCTGGATGCGCAGGTAGTCTTTACTAATGGAGAAGCACAATTGTTAATACCTGAATCAAATGCTGTGGAGGCAAAGATTTTTATGTTACAGAATACACAGAGATCAAAGGAAGAAATCCCTTAAGAAGTAGAAGACACAGTAACCTCTTTGGTATAGGCTAGTGGAAACCCAGGTCGATCCAAGTTGGCCAAGCCAGTAAGAATCATTTTAAAGTCCAAAACCAAACTGGTAAGACAAAACCAGTATCCCCTTAAGTGGGAGGCTAGGAAGGGATTGGAAGAGTTAATAGTGAAATTTTTAAATTATGGATTGTTAGCAGAATGTGACACTCCAATATTGCCAGTAAAGAAACTGAATTGGGAGTATAGATTAATTCAGGATTTAAGAGCTATAAATCAGATTGTCCAAGACATTCACCCCGTGGTAACTAACCCATATACCTTGCTGACATCCTTAAAGGAAAGATACTAGATCTTAAGGACGCCTTCTTCTGCATACCTCTAGACAAAATTAGTCAGGTGATATTTGCCTTTGAATGGGAAAGCCCCACCACCGGACGCAAACTCAACTTACTTGGACAGTATTGACGCAAGGTTTCAAAAATAATCCAGCAATATTTAGCAATCAGCTGGCAAAGGAATTGGAATTGTGGAAAAAGGAAAATCCAGAAGGAATAGTATTTCAGTATGTGGATATTTTATTGGCTGCAGAAACCCAAGGAGAATGCTTACACATGACTATAGCTTGTTAAATTTCTTAGGACAAGGAGGATCAAAGGTCAAAGCCCAAGTAGGAAAAGAAACTGTGCTCTGTCTAGGATTTGAGATTTCCCAAGGACAATGGAAACTGAGAACCAACAGGAAAGAAGCAGTCTGCCAAACTCCAGAACCAAGAACTGTGCGGGAGATGAGAGCATTCCTGGGCATGGTTGGATGGTGCAGACTGTGGATCCTCAACTATGGACTACCGGTAAAACCCCTTTATGAAACCCTGAAGGGGTCAAAAGAGAACCACTTACTAGGGACCCCCGAATGCCAAGTAGCCTTATTAAGGACTTAAAAAGGGCTCTGAATTCAGCACCTGCATTGGGACTACCTGATTTGTCTAAGCCTTTTGAGCTATTTGTATATGAATGGCCTTGGGCATGCTGACTCAAAGACTGGGAACATGGAGAAGAGCTGTGGGATATTTCTCCAAATAGATAATGCTAGTAAAGGATGGCCAGGATGCTTGTGTGCTGTGGCCACAACTGTTCTCTTAATTCAAGAAGTAAGAGAATTAACAATGGGACAGAGAATTATAGCATATGTTCCGCATATGGTGGTTTCCGTTTTAGAACAAAAGGGGGGGCATTGGTTGTCTCCAAGCTGCATGCTAAAATATCAAGTTATCTTGTTGGAACAGGATGATGTGGAACTTAAAACCACCACAGTGGTTAACCCAGCAATGTTTTTGAATTCGGAAGCAAAGGACTTCATATCCCCATATCATGATTGCTTACAAACTATTGAGCATGTATATTCAAGCAGACAGGATCTGAGAGATAAAACATTAACTGATCCTGATTTGGAATTCTTTACTGATTATAATAGCTTTGTATGAGATAGAAGACAGATGGCTGGATATGCAGTGGTTACAATTACACAGGTGATAAAGGCCGAGACTCTACCCATCAATATGTCACCAAATATGCATTTGGGATAGTCCATGCACATGGGGCTATCTGGAAGGAAAGAGGACTGTTTTCAGGCCAAGATCTCCTATTAAATACAAGGAAGAAATTCTTAATAATGCATTGTAAAGCACATTGATTTGGAAAAACTGCAGTAAATGTGGGTAATTGATTGGCTGATAAAACTGCTACGGAGGTGGCTGAACAAAGCATCCTTGCGTTAGTGCCAGCAAAGCAGGTACAGCTTCCAGTTCTGAGGCCAAATTATAGTGAGGCAGATCAACAATTGGCATCTCTGTTAAAAGGAACCATAAACAGAGAGGGTTGGTTAATAACCCCCACAAAACAAGTCATTGTTCCGTCGCAAATAATGACTGGGATTATAGAAAAGAGACATGAAGAAACATATTGGGGTAGTGAGGCTATGAACTCTAGTCTTCAAAATTTGATTATATGTGTAGGAATGACTGGAATAGTAAAGTGTGAAAGTGTGTAATAGCAAAGTGTCCCATTAGTTTAAAAATAATCCTGTGAATAGGAAAAGACCACCCCCAGGGACCACTAAACAGGGAAATTCACCTGGAGATTACTGACAAGTTGATTTTTCTGAACTACCAGGACAGAATGGGTATAGGTGTATCTTAGTATTGATTGATACCTTCTCGGGATGGCTGGAAGCTTTCCCCTGTCACACCAACAAAGCTAGAGAAGTAACTAAGGTATCACTCAAAGAAATAATACCAAGGTTTGGGGTACTGATAGGAATGTCCTCTGGTCAGGGTCCACATTTTGTAGATCAGAATTAGGCAATTTAGGTGAGACTTGCAAAGAGAATCACTTTGAAAATCTGACTTAAATAAATGACACATAAGAAATTTATTAAGTCTCAAAGGGGGGAAATGTTACAGAAGGGTTGAGGTATACATGTACTGCATAAAAAGAGCTACCCGAGAGAAGGAAGCCATGCACATTAGGTGGAGCGATCCCCCATGCATCCAGCGCTGCAATAAAGAATGCCTGCTTCTTAATGCTACATTGATGTTAAGGAGTTTCATATTCCCGATTTTGGTGACATAAAGGGGTCCTTTCTGAACCTCATGACTCAATGGGAGGGTGTCCCTGTTAGTGACCCTGTCCTCTATGCAGTAAATCATTAAGCGTACCTTTCCATTGAGTCTTGTTAAAACACTGTTGCATTTACTATCAAACTTTGTTAAATCGCTGTTTTATACCAATAAACATACTGCTGCTTCTTTCTTACTAGTGAAGTGTGTCACTCCATCCATGACAAAGCAATGGTCTTCTGGGTTTTCAAGACATTCCTGTGATATATGGTGCAGGCATAGGGGATATACTCCATATGCTGTTTAGAAAGGCCATCCCACTTGTGAAACGAGGTTTGGAAATTGTTAAGCCACACATTAAAAGCACCACTCAAGATATTACAAAAAACATGTTTAGACATGTTTCCAAGGTTGCCATGGGCCAGTTGGAAACATTGTCAAATCAGGAGTGTCAGGACTTGTTTATATTCAAAGAAAAAGCCTTAAAAGAAAGAGAACCATGTCATGCCCCTAGAGGGAAAGTTCTCCCCAGCACCTTAAAAGAAGAAGGAAGGGTGGCGCCAGTGAGCATTCTGGCCAGGACAAGAAAAATAAAAAGAACAAGCCAGGCTGAATGGTCCAAAAGAAATGGAAAACCCAGAAAAAGAGGTTCTGTTCTGCTGCTAGAAAAGGAAATATATTTTTAAAGGGCTGGCTTGCTTTCATGACTGCTCAGAAGAATGTACAAAAACAGAACTGGATTTGTTTGAAGCGTCTCCAACACAGATCAGCATTGAGAAAAGCCTGTTAATCAAGATGCCTCTACTTTCCACGATTTCAGAGTCTACACCTTTGGACTTTTTCATAGCTGAGAACAGGGAAGATTTCAGAGAGCTAAACAACACCCTGCTGTAGTTTTTCTGCAAGACTGTAAAAGCTGACAGGTCCAACTGTTGTCTCTAAAATGTGAGTCCATTCCCAGTGTGCAATAAACCAGTCTTACACACTGAGATGAGATATTGTTTTATTACAGAGTTGTGCAAGTCTGCATGCTAGCAAACAAAGATAGCATACCACAGTACAAAGTTACAAATATTATATACAATATCTTATCGCACTTTCCCTGCCCAGAGTTCAAGTACATATAGATGATTTGCTACACATTTGCATATCCATTACCTAACTTATTTTACTACCACACATGCTCTCTGAGGAAGGGTCTTTTAGTGGGCCTGGATCTCTCCCTTAGGGGGTGTGATTAATGAGGATAGTTCACTTCTAGGGCAAGGCTAAAGACCATAAGAGCTAACTAATCAGAGTTTAACATGAACAAGATCATCTAAGTACGTATGGTTTACATCATGAAGATAGGCTGTTCTTTGTTTTATCTCTCCCAAAACTGACTCTCTTGATTAGAAGTCCCTTCATTCATCATTCTCAACAACTCTAGAGGGTCAGCTTGACCTAAACTCTGTGCACATATTTGTTTAACATATAGTTAAACACTAAATCAGAGTTCAAGAATTTGGGAGTTTAGACAACACAAACCTTGGAGGCAGTAAGGACATGGGTCTCATGAATTACCCACTGGCTTCTATTTTCAGCTAGCTGGATGTTATTCTGGGGGACCGACTGATAAGCCAGAGCAACAACTGCTACCCATATCTGTTCTCATTTTGGCCAGGATAGAGTTAAATTTCTTCATAGTAGTTTGTATGGGGCTATGTTTTCGATTTGTGATGAAAACAGTGTTGATAATACAGGGATGTTTTCATTATTGATGAGCAGTGCTTACACAGAGTCAAGGCCTTTTCAGCTTCTCACACTGCCTTGCCAGTGAGTAGGCTGGGGGTACACAAGAAGCTGGGAGTAGACACAGCCAGGACAGCTGACCCCAACTGACCAAAGGGATATTCCAGACCATATGATGTCATGCTCAGCAATAAAAGCTGAGGGAAGTAGAAGGAAGAGGGGGATGTTTGTGTTACCGAAATCTCGGAATGAAGAACTTATCAACACCAATGTGATGTAGAGAAGCAGATACTTCTTTATTGATGGCCGGGTGCGTGAGAGAGTCCTCTCACGATCAATGCACACCAAGCTTCAAAATCATACACCATATATAGAATTTATACATATTCATTAAGTATTCATGCATAATCATAATATTTCGTGAAAATCATTAACATACCCTCCTCCCATATCCGATTCTGCACAGTAAAGGTTAGAAAAGTCTAGAAATGGGTCTGGGGTACGATTTGGGTAGGTGGTATATGAGTCGGTGGTCATGATCTCCCCCTGCCGGAATTAACTTTTACTAAAGTTCACAGTTTCTTGGCAGGTAACTACAAGTTGTTCCAGTCGACTCTCCCCAGTTCCCATTAATTCTATATTCTGACATTTCAATACACTTTCTACATACAGAAGACTAGTCAAATACAAAGAAATCTGTAACATCCCAAATTTGTTATCTAAGTTTTAAACAATGATTGTAGCCCATTCTTCTGGCCTTGGTACAGGGCTGTACAAAGGATTTCATAGCAGCTTTTACTGTGCAACTACAAGTTTCATTAAAATATATTTCTTTTTCCTCTATATTTCTATTAAAATGATTTTATAAAATCAAATAAAGTCAATTAATTCTAACTTATTAGCAGATCTGTAACATTTGGAGTTATGACGCTTGTCTTCCCAAGTCACCATTATGTGTGGTGGAGCCCTGCTTTCCTGGAGACAAATGAACAGCTGCTTGCTGATGAGAAGTAGTGAATTAATTCCTTATTTTGCTTTGCTTGTGTGCGTGGCTTATGCTTTCCCTTTAAACTGTCTTTATCTCAACCTATTTAGAAGGTTTGCATGGCAGGTTTTTGGTAGCAGGGGGGCTGCAAGGGTGAATTGTTGGGGTCTGCAGTGGGTCTGCAGATGAGTTAATTGACTTCAAAGATTTACTCATGTACCTTTAAGACAGCCACAAATTGTCAGGTATGTAAACAGGATGTGAAGAACCGGAATTTAGCAGCATATGGGCACCTACAGGAACAGCAAATAGCAAGCAAGAAGAAGAACACAGAAAGCCTATCAGGGTCTGACACATGTACTATCTAAGATATATAAGCAATTTGTAAAAACAATAAATGCCATTTTGCCATTTTGTCCGAACCCAGCCACGCAGACAGTGTTTTTCAGTCCGCCTCGACCTGCATCTCCACATTTGATGACCCCGACATGCCGATGTGATCCCAGTAAAGGGTATCAAAAAGAGACCCTGAGACTGTGCCGATGTGACCCTGGTAAGGGGTGTCAGGAGCAGATCCTGAGACTGTGACCAGCAGGTTGCTGGGGAGGCGGAGCCTAGTGAAGTGGAATAGCACAGTGGGCAGCTGCAAGATCCCCGGAGACCGTGACGCTGGTAAGGTGAGCCACCAGGGACAACATGGGAAGTAAGTTATCTAAAGAAGATACCATGGTGCTATCAATGTGGAAATTAGTATTAGAGAAGCGTGGAATTACTTTAGATGGGCTTCGGTTAAAAAATATTTTATTGTGGGCCAAAACACATGGAGTAGAAACGTCCCTCACGACTGCTCTTAGTGTGTCGACCTGGGACAATTTAGAATCAACACTGTCAGAAGCTGTGGAGAAAGGGTACAAAGAGGTGTCGGAGCTTTTGCCTACATGGGGACTGCTTAGACATGCTGTAGGGGGCTTGCAAAATCATCAAGGTGCGAGTGGGGGCTTACAAAGTCAGCAAGATGTCATTGGGGGCTTGCAAATTCTGCAAAAAGCAAGTGGGAGCTTGCAAAATCAGTAAAATGCAAGTGAGGGCTTGCAAAGTCTGCAAGACGCAAGTGGGAGCTTGAAAAGTCAGCAAAATGCGAATAAGGGTACATCGTTCAAACCTCCCCTGTATCCCCCTCCAGAATACAGACAAGAGGATGAGTGGGTGGGGGAGGGGGAGAGTCTGTGCTCCTTACCAGACGCCACTCCCCAATGCCCGAATCCCCTAAATTTCTCCAACAGCATCAACCTATACTCGATATCGAGGATGAGGACAAGCAGAAACATCAGCGGACCGATCCCAGCCCCCCTGACTCCCCTCAACATTTGTGCCAGCCCACACTCTTTCCTCCCCCAGCTGCTCTTCCTTCCTGCCTGCCCCCTCTGCTCCTCCCCTGCCGATGCAGGATGGAAATGCCGAAAACCCGGATTCGGGTCCAGCTACGACAACATTATAAGTCAATGAAGAAGATGGAGGTGGTAAAAATCCAGTTTCCAGTGGTACGGTAATGATGTGCAACCCTCGCCGATTTTGGCAAGCTGTAAGAGATGGGGCATTAAAAGAGGGAAACTGGGATTTAGTAGAACTGATAGGCGGACCACTCCTTGATCTTACTACTCCTTCCACCGCTGCACCGGATGCATATCCTATTGTAATGCGAGATGCTACTGATGGTAATTCTAATGTTCATACACCATTTGCTTGAAAAGTAGTGCAGGACTTGCAAAAAACTGTTTTGCAGTACAGGGTGACTGTGTTCTGTTCACGCGGAAAAGCTGTCTATAATCTACTGTATTACAGTTGTTGAAATGTATTTTTCTGTTAAAAAAAAAAGGAATAAGGAATTGTAGAATTGTACGGAACAGAGACAGTGCGTTGTTTTGACATTGATAATGTGCAGTTTTGGCCTTGCTTTCAATGATGTGCAGCTGAGATCCTGCAGCAAAGATTTAAATAATTTTAAGGGAGTATGAGTAGAAACTAGGATGAGATGGAAGCCTGTGAACGAGTAGTTTTAGCATATCACATTTTAAATAACAAAGTCTGCATAGCATGTGTATTTTTAGCAGGGGGTATAAATTGGTGTGAGTCTATTAATAAAGTGGCACTAACTTAAAAAAAAACCAAAAACCAAAAACCAAAAAACAAAAAAAAAAAAAAACAAAAAAGGGGGAATGAAGGGAATGACCCCAGAGGCACGATTAGAGAAAGCATGTTATGTTTTGAACTTTCTGAAAATCTCTGCCGGCTATACGGTGCCTCCCATTGTGCGACATTTTGTGTCAATTGGTGACAAGCAGCAAAAGCATGAAGGTGTCTTAGTACGCATGAAAGGCCCTCGTACCGGGCATTGGTCGGGACCGCATGAATTGTTAACTTGGGGGAGAGGTTGTGCTTGTGTTTCTACAGATGAAGGTCCGCGATGGATACCTGCTCGCTGTGTGTGGCCTGAGCTTAGCGTGCCGGATCGTGGGAGCGCTGCTGCCACCAGTCAACCCAACAACTAATGTGTGGCCTCCTTACTGAACCAGTCCTTGTTTGGTGTGCAACTTCCTTGAAACTGACTTGCAGACATTGTTGCAAAAAAGTGAATGTATGCAGGGAATGAAGAATCTTACTGAAAGTCTTGATATTTGGGAAAATTGATTACCTCTGTATAATGTTAACCCAAAAGAAGTCAATATTGTTTGCACTTTGAATGTCGATACCTTGTTTGTTAGGCAGTTAAGAATGTGAGTCAAATTTGCCACCATTACATACAAAACAGAGCAACTATTGGCTTTTTGTTGTTGGCTCAAGAAAATGGCTGTGAGGATTTTGATGGTATGTGCTGCATGGATTTTAGGCGCCCCATTGCAGCAACATGTTACCGAAATCTGAGAAAATGTCAGCCATTTTGGCATCCATTCACTCAGTTGGCAGTACTGTTTGTTTGCTATTGCCTTGGTTGCCGCCATGTTTGCAAGGGCCCTGCAGAACATGACAAACCTGGTACTAGCTGTTCAAAAAACAAAAAGGGGGAATTGTTGGGGTCTGCAGCGGGTCTGCAGATAAGTTAGTTGACCTCAAAGACTTAGCCGTGTACCTTTAAGACAGCCACAATTTGTCAGGTATGTAAACAGGATGTGAAGAACCAGAACTTAGAATCGCAGTATACGGGCACCTACAGCAACAGCAAATAGCAAGCAAGTAGAAGGAAACAAAAACCTATCAGGGTCTAACACCTGCACTGTCTAAGATATATAAATAATTTGTATAAACAATAAAGGCCATTTTGTCCGAACCCAGCCACGCAGACATAGTGTTTTTTTTCAGTCCGCCTCAACTTGCGTCACCACAAACCAGTACCTCCTGGTGCAAAACATTCATGCAGGAAAAATCATGACCCAGAAGACATAATTTTAACAGGAGGAGAACTAAGACTGCACCTAATTGCCAAATGAAGTAAGGATAGTTTTTGAGTTTAGATCAGTGCAAAACCACCTTTTCGCACAAATCTTCCTATAGCTGGAGAGCCTTCTTTCCTTTACTCTTGTACTTATATAAGAAAATAAATGCTGTCTGATGTCCATTCCTTAATAGAAGGGAAGGAGGAAAATAATAATTTTGCCATTTGAACATCTGGTTCAAATTTCCAGCTGAAATTTTTCCAGATAAAATATGTAAATTCAATTAAAAATACATTTTCCTAATAAAAAATATTAATGCCTATTTTTTCAGGAAGAAATGTCAAAATTACATTTTTCTATTTGAACTGTTATTTTTTTGTGAAATATCATTTGAGTGTATCTGAATAGCAACTTGCAAGAGTTTCAGTACAGCAAAAGCAATAGAGCCAATCATGAAAAAAGAAGCTGATTATGACAGTGATCTAGTTCATCAGCATCAATTACAAAATAACACTTATCACAAGATTGGAACTTTGTTATTGTTATTTCAAGGGATGATATGAATATTAGGGAAATAACAGGTTAATTTGTATGATGCAGGATAATTCATTGGGCTGCTCCAGGAGGAATATGATAAGGTATAAACTTATTATTAGCTAGGTTAACATGACACAGTGTGTGTGCACCAGATGGAGATGTTATCCCATAGGCAGGCTTGTTACCCAGTGCACAGCACCAATTCACACACTAAGTTGAGGGATTTCTATTCCTTTATTCTTGTTTGAGCAAAGTAGGGAGCTAAGTGATAACCCAGAAATGCCTAGATCCCCGACTGTCAAAATGTTTACACAGTTTAGCATACAAAGACATCAGCCTTTATTGGTTACAAGTTACCTAATTCCTTAATTACTTAGTATTCAGTTTCCTATTTGTCAAATAATTCTCTCATTTCTCATGTTAATTAGTTCGCATGCTCAGTCTCAACTTTTTTTGGGGTCTGAGGGATTTCTTGAGTCTGTGGTCAATGAGTTGGTGGTTGCAATCTCCCCCTGCCAGAATTAACTTTCCCCTAGTTTCTGCTGAGCTCATTCCTCATGGTGGACTTCCAGTTAGCTCATCTGTCTTGTGAGGGTGCTTCCTTTTGAAGTTATTCTTCTGGACAAAGGATTTATCAGTGCTTAACGAAGCACTTGGCAGAATATAGAAAAATACTTATATCTTGAATTAATTAACAACTCATTTGTTTCAACTGTCTTAAAGTCAAACTTCTAACAATACGTTTGATTTTATTAATCATTCTATTAATCATTTGATGTCAGAGATATTACTCTTTATGAAGTATTATGAATGTATCATATTTGCATTACTCATCTTTGCTTGCAGACAGTCTGAAAGTACTTGTCATTAAGCATATGTATCGACTTAGTCAGTGTGCCCTAATAGATTAAGTGGAAAATATTGTCATAGAGGGCACTGATAATTCAAATACTGCAGCTCAGTAAATTAATTCTGATATTTATTTTTAATTCTTCTGTTCACTTGTGTCACAGTAACTTCACCATCCAAAGAAACTAAAGTATGATCCGGAAAACTGTGCAAAAATTGGATAGTATGGGCCTAGTATCTATACCGCAGGAGTCCTGAATTTCTCCCCACTGCTTTTTGTGCTAAGTTCATAGAACAAAAGGCCTTGATGACACTCTGTGCTCACAATGCCATCTCAGTTTGCACTTTCTGATGTTTATACCCACAAATGTCAAATGATGTTGTGTGGCTGTACTCATCCATGTTCATTGTGCAGTTGAATCATCCACCTCTGTAGTTACTGAACTAAGCCACATATACAATACCCCCCTCCCCCAGTCATATATTTGGAAGTGTCATAGGCAAGACCTAAATCCCTTGCCCAGAACCATTATCAGTCATGAGCTACAACTGGATATAGACCCTTGCACTCACAATTTTAAAAATACAGTGTTTTTTCATTTAACAGTGTGAGGAAATGGCACAGCAGGTTAATAGAATGCTTTTATATTTCCTCTGGCAGGAAAATATCCCCACTTATATAATATTGTTTCAAAACAACTGAAACAACCCTAAGGATCCTAGCAGCTGTGGGCCCTGAAATCTGTTGTCTTTCATAGAATTAAAGAATCATTTAGTTTGGAAAAGACCTTTAAGATCATCGAGTCCAACCGTTAACCTAACACTACCAAGTCCACCAATAAATCATGTCCTTAAGTGCCACAACTACACATCTTTTAAATACCTCCAGGGATGGCAACCTGTCCTGGTTTCAGCTGTGATAGAGTTAATTTTCTTCTTAGTAACTGCTACAGTGCTGTGTTTTGGATTTAGTATGAGAATAATGTTGATAACACACTGATGTTTTAGTTGTTTCTAAGTAGTGCTTACTATAAGGACTTTTCAAGTTTCCCATGCTCTGCCAGCGAGCAGGTGCACAAGAAGCTGGGAGGGAGCATAGCTGGAACAGCTGACCCGAACTAGCCAAAGGGATAATGCAAAGCATAGAATGTCATGCTGAGTATATAAACTGGGGGGAGTTGGCCAGGAGCTGATGATCACTGCTCAGGGACTGGCTAAGCATCAGGCGGTGAGCAACTGTATTGTGCATCACTTGTTTTTCTTCCTTTGGGTTTTATTCCTTCCTCTCCTCTTCATTACAATTATTGTTACTGTTGCTCTTGTTATTATTATTATTTTTACTTCATTTCAATTATTGAACTGTTCTTATCTCAACCCACAGGTTTTACCTTTTTCCAGCACTCCCTATCTGAGCATGTGTATGGGTGGTGGGAGAGAGCAAGGGGATGGGTGGTACTTTAGTTGCTGGCTGGGGTTAAACCACGACAGTCCTTTTTGGCACCCAACGTGGGGCATGAAGGATTGAGATAATGACAGATCAAATCAGAGCATGTTAAAACAAATGTGTTATAAGTATTCATTATATTAGTTTAATAGTCGCTGGTCACTATGTTTACTTATTTGCTCTCAGAGTTGCTGCGTGTGATCTCAGGGTTGCATTATGTAATACCTTGCAGTATGTGTTCCCTTTGGTGGTGTTTATCATCCTTGGGGCCTGGGCTAAGGTTTTAATTGTGTTTTACTTTATGATATGATAGAATCACTGGTGTTGAAACTAACCTGATATGTGTACTCAGCATTGTCATCACCTCTGTACTTCGGGAGCTGTTTAGTGGGAACTATTAATAATTGCACCTTTTGACTTTTCTCCTCAGAGAAACAACCTATAGGGGAGACATCTTCCTTCCTTCTTTCTGACATCTTCCCCTTTTTCTCCAGGTCAATTACAAAAGCGTTTGAGAATTTTGAAAACTTTAAATGTCCTTGGGATGTTGAGACCAGCCTATTTCTGGTCCTGGTCCTGTTACTAGGAATGTTGAATGTGGTTCAGATCTTATTTAGGGCTAAGCAACTATCTGGGGCTACTCCAATCCCTGTAACAGGCACTGTGGCTACTCAAACTCCAGTGACAGGCACTACAACTACTCAGACGCTGGTGATGTTTGATCCATATGAACCAGAGGATCAACCTGTGCCAGTATCATTTGCCCTTATACACACAAAGAAATGGATATGAAAGTCAGCTTGTTTAGTAAAGGAGGATGAAGCAAGGCCACCACAGGATCAGGAGGAAGAGGCAGAACAAGAGGTAACCCCTCGATACCTATCCCTGAGTGAGCTGAGTTGACCAGGTGAGCACATTATCACCTGGTTGCTTTGATGCTGGGATAACAGGGCTAATAGTTTGGAATTAGAGTGTAAGGAAGCCAAGCAGCTCGGATCACATTCTAGAGAAGGGGGCATTGACAAGGCAATTGGAAGAGGGACACAAGTCCTCAGCCTCTGGAGGTGACTACTGTCAAGCATGAAGGAAAGGTATCCATTCAAGGAAGATGTTATATGTCACCCAGGCAAGTGGAGTGCAATAGAGAGAGGTATCCAGTACCTGAGGGATTTAGCCGTGCTAGAGGTGATTTATTATGACCCAAACAACATGAAGTTACCCACAGATCCAGATGAAGTCCAATCCACATGGCCCATGTGGCAGAAATTTGTACGGAGCACACCATCATTGCCAACTCATCGGCAGCAATGAGCTGGAGAGACAAAGTGACGTGGATGAAGTGGCTCACCAACTCCAAGAATATGAAGACAATCTCACGTCCCTCTTCCTCCATCATCTTGGCTGTGGAGAAAGTGGTCCAGCAACTTGATAAGGATAGATCCTACTCCCCACCTATACAGATCCGTATCTCAGCTATTAACAGTAAACACCCTTCTGCTTGAGAGGGAGTATATAAGAGACACACACCACAGGATACCCATTGGATTTATCTGTGGGACTATGGAGAGGACATGAGGAGGTGGGATGGAAAACCTACATCAACCCTAGAGGCAAAGATACATGACTTGCAAGGAAAACCAATGTGGGTTCTTCCAGGAAGTTTGTTGCTCCAGTCTCCAGTGGGCAGTTTCCCAGAAAGAGTGGAAGGGCTGATCTTACTCCTGATCCTATGGAAAGGAATTCTAATCTGTTTTTAAAAGAAGTAAGTGGAGAATCCTATGACCAGGACTAGAGGGGCTCTGGCTCCAGCCAGGTGGAGGAGAGGGACAACAGGGCTTACTGGACGATGTGGATCAGATGGCCTGGCACGTCAGAACCACAGAAGTATAAGGCTCTAGTATACACCAGTGCACAGTGTACCCTAATGCCATAAAGCTATACAGGGGTGTAGAGGAATTATAGAGGACTGTATGATAGCTTGGAGAGTGCTGCGACAATTTGTGCCCCGTGTGAGGCCCTTCAGATTATGAGACTGAGTGTAATGAGTGATGACAGAGGTGATGGCTGTGTTGGGGGATGTTTGAAGTTTTGAACAGTGATGGTGGTGCCCAACGTAGCGGAGACAGGTGGGGATAGCCTGCGATCGAGATCACGTTGAGATAGGCGGGAAGAGCCTGGGGATCTGGATCAGACACTGGTAAAGGTGAGCCGCTGGGATCAAAGAGAAGGAAGCCTGACTGCTGTGGAGTTAAGAGACTGAGGGTAACAGGCGATAATGGCAGAGTACATGGCCAGACGTGGCAGCAGCCCGCAGCAGTGGTGGGTCCAGAGCAGGTCCAGCTCGACAGTGGTGATGGCTGTGCTGGGGGAAGGCGCGGGAGCAGCGCGGTGCCATGGGCAGCTCCCACCGTTGCTGCTGCTGCTCGGCCTGGTGGTATTCTTGCCGGTGTTTATGTGCTCATTGAAGGTGTCTCCAGTTAAAGAAGAAATGGGCCACCACAAGGATGTTAAGAAGTTTTTCAGGACACAAAGATGTGTTAGTGCTGTATTCTAGATCTACTGCTTCTGAAAGCTCACTCAGGTTACTGTCCAGCGTGACCCAAGAGGTGAAAGGACAAGGCACTATAAGTTCATCAGAACCCCCCTCTAAAGAAAACAAAATCCTGGAAGCTAAGAAAGCAGATAAGAAGAAAGGTGATCAACCTGTAGAAGCTGAAAAGCCCAAGATAAAAGTGAAGAAGAAATTCAGGGACAAGTTGTCTGGACTGTATGAAAAGTTTATTTGTAAAAAGGTTATGATGATTGTTAAATACCTAAGGTATGAAATGATAAAAAGGAAAAAAAAAAAGAAAAAAAAAAGGGGAAATTGTAGAGGAATTAGAGGACTGTATGATAAATTTATTTGTAAAAAGGTTGTAATGATTGTTAAAAACATAAGGTATGAAATGTTAAAAAACAAGGGGGGGAGAATTGTAGAGGAATGAAGCTGGGTTAATTAGCATTGATAATATACAACTGTGGGTTGGCTTCAGGGGTGGTGGGTTGGCCGATGTAGATAAGGTGCAGCTGTGGCTGGTTCTGTTAAGTGGTTGAGAGCCATTGAAGAGAGAACAGCCAAGGAAGAAGCAGAGAGAGGAAGAAGTAAGAGAAGAGAGAGTGGGCCCTGGGTGAGGTGAGGTGAGGTGAGGTGAGGTGAGGTGAGGTGAGGTGAGGTGAGGTGAGGTGAGGTGAGGTGAGGTGAGGTGAGGGCAGGGCAGGGCAGGGCAGGGCAGGGCAGGGCAGGGCAGGGCAGGTGAGGTGAGGTGAGGTGAGGGCAGGGCAGGTGAGGTGAGGTGAGGTGAGGTGAGGTGAGGTGAGGGCAGGGCAGGGCAGGTGAGGTGAGGTGAGGGCAGGTGAGGTGAGGGCAGGGCAGGTGAGGTAAGGGCAGGGCAGGTGAGGTGAGGGCAGGGCAGGGCAGGGCAGCAGAGGGACTGGCATGAAGAGTATGTTGATATGAGATGGTAAAAGATCTTGTTGCAGCTTGATAGTTTAGAGAGTGCCGCGACCCAGGGGCACAACCCATTTGTATTTCTGGAGTGACAGGGAGATCCCAACAGCTAACTGTATTAGAGGCTGAAATAAGCTTGACTGGGAATGAGTGGCAAAACTAGCCCATTGTGACTGGCCAAGAGGCTCCGTGCATCCTTGGCATAGATTGTCTCAGGAGAAGGTAATTCAAGGAACCAAAAGGGTACTGGTGGGCTTTCAGTATAGCTGCCTTGGAGATGGAAGAAATCAAACACCTGTCTACCTTGCCTGGTCTCTCAGAGGGCCTTCTGTTGTGAGGTTGCTGAAGGTCAAAGAACAGGTGCTGGTCACTACTACAGCAGTGCATCAGTGGCAATATTGCACCAACTGAAACTCCCTTATTGCCATCCATAAGCTGATTCGTCGACTGGAGTGCCAAGGAGTGATCAGCAAGACTTGCTCACCCTTCAATAGCCCCCTATGTCCAGTGCTAAAGTCTAATAGAGAATGGAGACTAACAGTGGACTATCATGGCCTGAATGAAGTCATACCACCGTTGAGTGCTGCTGTGCTGGACATGCTAGAACTTCAATATGAACTGGAATCAAAGACAGCCAAGTGGTATGCCACCACTGATATCACTAATGCATTCTTCTCAGTCCCTTTGGAAACAGAGTGCAGACAACTTTCACTTGGAGGGGCATCTGGTATACCTGGAATTGACTGCACCAGGGGTGGAAACACAGCCCTACCATCTGCCATGGAGTGATCTAGGCCACACTAGAACAGGGTGGAGCTCCAGAACATCTGCAATACATTGATGACATCATTGTGTGGGGCAATACAACAGAAGAAGTTTTTGAAAGAGGGAAGAAAATAGTTCAAATCCTTCTGAAAGGTGGTCTTGCCAGAAAACAAAGTAAGGTCAAGGGACCTGCACAAGAAATTCAGGTTTGGGGAATAAAATGGCAAGATGGATATCATGAGATCCCAATGCATGTGATCAACAAAATAAGTTATGTGTCTACCAACTAATAAGAAAGAAACTCGGGCTTTCTTAGGCATTGTGGGTTTTTGGAGAATGCATGTTCCAATTACAGTATGATTGTAAGCTGTCTCCTATCAAGTGACCTGAAAGAAGAATGATTTCAAATGGGGTCCCAAGCAATGACAAGCCTTTGAACAAATTGAACAAGAGATCATTCAAGCAGTATCCCTTGGGCCAGTCCGGACTAGGCAAGATGTAAAAAAACGTGCTTTGCACCACAGCCAGGGAGAATGGCCCTACCTGGAGCATCTGGCAGAAAGCACCAGGGGAGACTCAAGGTCAACCTTTGGGCTTTTGGAGTCTGGGATAGAGAGGATCAGAGGCCTACTATACTCCAACTGAAAAAGAGATATTGTCAGCTTATGAAGGGGTTTGAGCTGCTTTGGAAGTGTTTGGTACTGCAGCACAGCTCCTCCTGGTACCCTGATTACCAGTGCTGGGCTGCATGTTCAAGGGGAGGATCTCCTCTACATATTATGGAACTGATGCTACATGGAGTAACTGGATCACATTGATCACACAATGTGCTCAAATAAGAAGTCCCCATCATCCAGGAGTCTTGGAAGTGATTGTGGATTGGCCAGAAGGCAAAGGTTTTGGAATATCTCTAGAGGAGGACGATACAAGTGCTGAAGAGGCCCCACTGTATAATAAACTGCCAGAACATGAGAAGAAATATGCCTTGTTGACTGATGGGTCCTGCCATATTGGAGGAAAGCATTGGAGGTGGAAGGCAGCTGTATGGAGTCCCCTACGAGAAGTTGCAGAAACTGCTGAAGGAGAAGGTGAATTGAGTCAATTTGCAGAGATGAAAGCTATCCAGCTGGCTTTAGACATTGCTGAATGAGAAAAATGACCAATACTTTAGCTCTGCATTGACTCATGGAAGGTGGCCAGTGCTTTGTGGGGGTGGTTGCAGTGATAGAAGCAGGGTAACTGGCGGCACAGAGGTTATCCCATCTGAGCTGCCACATTGTTGCAAGATATTGCTGCCTGGGTGGAGAACCTAGTTGTGAAGGTAGATCATGTAGATGTACCCAAGAGTCAGGCCAAGGAAGAACATTAGAACAACCAGCAAGTAGATCAGGCTGCTAGGATTGAAGTGGCTCAGGTGGATCTGGATTGGCAACATAGGGGTGAATTATTCATAGTTCTGTCGGCCCATGACACCTCAGGCCATCAAGGAAGAGATACAATATATAGATAGCCTCCTGATTGAGGGATGAGCAGGCAGTGAGCAATTGTATTGTGCATCACCCATTTTTCTTGGGTTTAATTCCCCCCCCTTCATTAGAATGTGTTATTGTATTATATTTTATTTCAATTATTAAACTGTTCTTATCTCAACCCAAAGGTTTTACCTTTTTCTGATTCTCCTCCCCATCCCACTGGGGGTGTGAGGAAGAAGGTGAGAGTGAGCGAGCAGGTGCAGGGTACTTAGTTGCTAGCTGGAGTTAAACCACTCCCCTGAGGAGCCTGTTCCAATGCTTGAGAACCATTTTGGTGAAGACATTTTTCCTAATATCTAGTCTAAACCTCCCCTGGTGCAACTTCAGGCCATTTCCTCTCATTCTATCACTTGCTACTTGGGAAAAGAGACCGACACCCACCTCCCTACAACCTCCTTTCAGGCAGTTGTAGAGAGTGATAAGGTTTCCCCTGGGCCTCCTTTTCTCCAGACTAAACAACCCCAGTTCCCTCAACTGCTCCTCATAAGACTTGTTCTCTAGACCCTTCACCAGCTTTATTTTCCTTCTTTGGACATGCTCCAGCACCTCAATATCTTTCTTGTAATGAGGGGCCCAAAACTGAACACAGTATTTGAGGTGCAGCCTCACCAGTGCCGAGTACAGGGGGATGATCGCTTCCCTAGTCCTGCTGGCCACACTGCTTCTGATACAATATTTCTGATTTCTTTCCTCTCCCTGTCAGCCATATACAAGTCAAAAGGGGCCAAATTCTTATAAATTGTAGTAGCTATAGATGCATTAGGAGTCTAAAACTTTTGAAAACCTCAAAATTATACCTGCAATTCAAGCATTGGAGGGTGCATCCAGAGACACAACACCCAGGGATTCCATTTCTTTTGCAGAGAGTTTCTAAGTTCTGAGAGTTGCCAGAATCTGGTTTCAGAAAAGTACTTTCCTTCCTTCTTCCTGCTGATTCCTTGCACTTGGTTAAGGCAAGAGACTGTCCTTGACTAGTGTCCATGATTCTAGACCAATGTTGAGGAAATGGTTGTCCAGTGCCTTCGGGTCCTCAGCCCTTGGACCACCTGCATGCAAGAATACCACAGGTTTTCCAGCATTTTATCATGGGTGAACGATTGAATGATGAGTGAGACTCAAAGGGTTATAGTAAACGGGGTTACAGCAGACTGGTGACCAGTCCCTAGTGAGGTTCCCCAAGGCTCAGTTTTAAGGTCAGTGCTCTTTAATGTTTTTATAAATGATCTGGATGCAGGATGCAAATGTACATTAAGTAAGTTTGCTGATGATACTAAACTAGGAGGAGCTGTGGACTTCCTCAAGGGTAGAGAGGCCTTACAGAGAGATCTGGATAGGCTAGAGAGCTGGGCAATCACCAACCATATGAAATTTAACAAGAGCAAGTGCTGGGTCCTGCATTTGGGACAGGGCAATCCTGGTTATACATACAAATTGGGGGATAAAAGGCTGGAGGGTAGCCCCACAGAAAGAGATCTGGGGCTTTAGGTTGATGGAAAATTGAATATGAATCAACAGTGTGCCCTGGAAGCCAAAAGGACCAACTGTGTCCTGGGGTGCTGTAGAGGAATGAAGGCAGTGGGTTGAGTAGCATTGATAATATGCAGCTGTGGCCTTGCCTTAGAGGCAGTGGGTTGATTGATATGAATAATGTGCAGCTGTAGCTTGTTCCTGCTAAATAGTTAAATAGTCCTAAGGATTGTGGGAGGGGTGGTCAGATGGAGGAGGAGCAGTGTGGTCTGACCTTTGGAGGAAGGAGAAACAGCACAGACAGTAGAATCTGACCAATGGTGGTAAAAGCCTTGTTGCAGCCTACTAGTTTGTGCTGCAACAACAGGGTACATCAAGCACAGCATAGCTAGCCGGTCAAGGGAGGTGATTGTCCTACTCTACACTGCACTGGTGCGGCCCCACCTTGAGTACTGTGTGCAGTTTTGGGTGCCTCAATATAAGAAGGACATGTCCAGAGGAGGGCAACCAATATTGTGAAGGGCCTCGAGGGCAAGGCTTATGAGGAGCGGCTGAGGTCACTTGGTTTGTTCAGCTTGGAGAAGAGAAGGCTGAGGGGTGACCTCATCACAGTCTGCAACTTCCTCAAGAGGGGCAGTGGAGGGGGAGGTGCTCATCTCCTCTCCCTGGTGATCAGCAATAGGACACAAAGAAATGGAATGAAGCTGCATCAGGGGAAGCTCAGAATGGACATTAGGAAAAGGTTCTTCACTGTGAGGGTGGTCAGTCACTGGAACAGGCTCCCCAGGGAAGTGGTCACAGCACCAAGCCTGTCAGAGTTCAAGGAGCATCTGGATGACACTCTTAGTCATATGGTTTAGTGTTAGGTAGTCCTGCAAGGAGCAGGGAGTTGGACTTGATGATCCTTATGGGTCCCTTCCAACTTGAGATATTTTATGATTTTATGTGAGCTGGAAGAAAATCAGACTTTTTTTGAACAGAATCCTGATGATATTTCATTTTATAGTCTTCACAACCAACATAGTCTTCCAAAATATTTTTGGGTTTCAACAAAATGGCAGGGGGTCCCTGCTAATGGCAGGGGTGTTGGACTAGATTATCTTTAAAGTTTCCTTCCAACCCAAACCATTCTATGATTTTATGAAAATCAGATTTTTTTGCAAAACTTTTATCCTCAGACATTTTCCAGACTGAATAATACTTTTAAAATTTTATTTCAATATTTTCTTGCTACTCAGTTTCTTGGTTTGAGCCTACTTGACTTTGTATTCCTCCTAAACATTGCACATGGCTTTGGATTGCTTAGCTTTAAAGATCAGACAAGTTTACACATGGTTGAGATAATCACTTTCACCAAATCAGTGTAAATAGGAAAATTAGCTAGTCTGATTAGTTGAAGATGGCAAGTAGTTCCTACCAAATATTGAATGCTGTTGATGACTCATAACAGTGTTTTAAAGGGATGCTACCCTTTTCTCATATTCAGTAGAAAAGCTTTGGAGTTGAGCAGATCTAAAAGGGCTACTTACACTGGTTGAAAATAACCTCTGAAGCTTTTGTTGTGGATGTTATGACACTACACGCCAAAACTGAATGGATCAGTTGAGTTTATGGGGCACTTCTGTGAAAACGTATTTAAGAAAGGGTGGTAACTGCTGGACAAAAGACACAGCAGGAGACATGAGACACAACAGGACAGGAGAGATGGCTAAGCAGGAGCAAGGGAGAAACAAGCAAGACGCCAGGAGAAACAGTAGAGTAGGAGAAAAACACTGAAGGAACAAAAGAACCACCTGAGCAGGGACAGAGAGGAGACTCTGGAAGAGGTATGATTCTAAAGGGACTGCTGACCAGTGAAGGAACCCATGCCAGAGCAGCTGAGTAAGAAACAAGGAGTGATAAAAGGAACCATAATGCACTGACCCAAATCTCCTGTGCCTCACCAAAGGGCCTGAGTATAACATGCAATGAGGGGATTGGAGACCAGGAAGAGGGGAGGAGAGGTGTCTGGAGGGAAGCTGAGGTGTTTTCCCTAAGTGTTTGTTTTTATTTTTCAATACCAGAATCTGTTAATTTGCCATAAATTAAATTAAGCAAAATTCCCTGACTCGAAACTGGTGTTTTGGTTTTTTTTGCTTGTGGCACCCTTTGCTGTTTAAACCTTCCTGTAATGGAAATTGAAAGAATTCTGCAGCTGGATGATTATGATGGGTTCTTAAAATGTCATGTTTGTCCCTGGGCATTTATATGTTGCAAGTACACAAATAGCTTCTTAATGTAGCCTTTCTATATAATATATATTTCTATTATAATTTCATTCTATTCTTCAGACTCAAGCTTCAGCTGCTGCAATAAATATCCAGTTGTAAAACATACCAATAGCTCAGTATGCCAGAAGCCTGTTTTAAAAGACCAGAATCTAGAGAAACAATGTAAAGTACTTGTATTCACTGCCTACCTTCCTACCTCCACTCCTCCCACTACAAAAGGGACAATGGCATAGAAATTTGAAGTGCTTGTGTGGCTGTATCATTTTCCCTGAAGTGACTTCAGCATTTGATTTAATTGAAATCTTCATATGCCCCTGTCATGGTTTAACCCCAGCTGGCAACTAAGTACCACGCAGCTGCTCACTCCCTCCCACCTACACCTACTAATTCCCCCCCCCCCCCCCCCCTCCGAGGAATGGGGAGGGGATTCAGGAGGATATAAGTGAGTAAACTCATGGGTTGAGATAAAGACAGTTTAATAGGTAAAGCAAAAGCCATGCATGCAAGCAAAGCAAAGCAAGGAATTTATTCACTACTTCCCATGGTCAGGCAGGTGTTCAGCCATCTCCAGGAAAGCAGGGCTCCATCACACATAACAATTACTCAGGAAGACAAAGCCATCTCTCTGAACATCCCTCCCTTCCTTCTTCTTCCTCCAGCTTATACACTCAGCATGATGTCATATGGTATGGAATACCTCTTTGGCTAGTTTGGTTCACCTGTGCTGGCTGTGTCCCCTCCCAATTTCTTGTGCCCCTCCAGTCTTCTCACTGGCAAGGCCTGAGAAACTGAAAAGTCCTTGACTTAGTATAAACATTACCCAGCAACAACTAAAAAAGTCAGTGTGCCATGAACATTGTTCTTGCAGCAAATCCAAAACACAGCACTGCTCATGAAATAAAGTTTAATTCACAGAGTATGTTGTCCTGTAAATTTGAGAGATGCAAACAGACTGTGACACACGTAAAACAAATTACTACATATTGTGTTAATATTCATTTGCATTTGGGTAATTATGATGATGTGTTTAGCATGTTCTCCTCAAACACAGACAAGAGGCAGTTTAAATACACACATAATCTTTATTGCATTTAAGAAGGGATTGAAATTATGGCCCTTGTATAATGAAGTAAGCAGGAGCTAACTGGAGGACAAAGAGAAAAAGTAATTTTATGTCACAGTAGTCAAACTCAGCAAATGTGGGCTTCTCTGTTAAATTTTGGTTTTGTATTAAAAAGAAAGCTGGACAACAAAATGAAGACAATTAAATTGTGTTCAAAATGGCAGCCTAATTTTATTTTCATGCACTTAAATTACACTTTCTTCTCAGATCCACTGAGGGAAAAGAATTCTGACATTTGTACAACAATAATGAAGCAGTGAGATAAATGCCCTGTATTTCCCAGCCATTTGCAGGCAGGCTTTTTGAATTAGTGTTAACAGAATTTGTAGTTCCCTTGCTAGGCAACATCACTGAGCGCAGTGATGGTATTCAGCAGGCCTTGCAGCTCAGCCTCATACTTTGACATGGACATAACTCTGGCCTGGGGCATTTTATGGCAACACACAAATCTTGCAATTGTGTAGATAAGACATAACTTGCAATAGAACTAGGAGGACAATAAAACTTTCATTTAACATAATCAGTCTGTGATTAGTAGGTAATTCTAGGTAGCTTTTCCCAGTTATTGTAGTAATGAAATAATGTTATCATAATTGCTGCCGTCTTATAGCTGGAGCCTTGGTGCAAAAAGGCAACAGTATTCCCAGACTGCTGAATGCATATATATTTTTATTTGCTAAAGAGAATTTCAGTTCTAATGTCATGGACAAAATTATTTGAGCCCATCACCTTGAGATCACATCAATCTATTTTACACCTTTGGAAAAAGCAGTCTAGAGCGATTGCAATGAATAAATACAGCTCAACTGTGCAAACCTATTTATTTCAGTGTCATCATCACAAGCTAGTGTAGAAAAAGATTTAGAGCTTGTCTCCACTCTTGGGGTTACATAAAGATGATGTACTTCATTTTAAGTGTATCATCTGAATGAGCACATAGTGGCTGCATCCCAATGGCTTTACAGTGAGTTAGTGTTTTCATACAAGGAAGGTGCCTTCTGATGCCTGTACTTCTTTATACCATTTCTGGTGTCCGTTCACTATGGCATTTTTCTAGCAGTGCATGGTAGGATGTGGGCCATGAAGCAGTCAAAAACTGCTGTGCACCACCTCAGGATAACATATGGAAAATCCTTGAAAGTTCTCCTGTTGTCTCATAATCTGATTCTTTTGAATGGTGTCGTGGTTTGACCCCAGACAGCAACCAAGCACCATGCAGCTGCTCACTCACTCCACCCTCACCCAGAGAGATGGGGAGGAGAATTGGAAAGGAATGTAAAACTGGAGGGTTGAGATAAGAATAATTCAATAGGTAAAGCAAAAGCCACCCATGCAAGCAAAGCAAAACAAGGAATTCACTCACTACTTCCCATGGGCAGGCAGATGTTCAGCCATCTCCAGGACAGCAGGGCTCCATCACACATAATGGTTACTTGGGAAGATAAATGCCATAATACCAGATATCCCCCCTGTCCTTCTTCTTCCCCAGCTTACATAATCAGCATGATGTCATATGGTATGGAATACCTCTTTGGCTAGCTTGGGTCACCTGTCCTGGCTGTGTCTCCTCCCAATTTCCTGTGCCACTCCAGCATTCTTGCTGGCAGGGCTCAAGAAACTGAAAAGTATTTTACTTAGTATAAACATTACCCAGCAACAACTAAAAATTTCAGTGTCCTATCAACATCGTTCTCACATCAGAGCCAAAACACAACACTGCACCAGCTACTAAGAAGCAAATTAACTCTATCCCAGCTGAAACCAGGACAAATGGCTAGTGCCAGTGAATAACCATGAGCTGTCCTGACAGACCACTGTAGAGGCAATTTGTGCTTCAGTCTGATAGTCAGGAAGACGCATGCACACACAATGTGTATATATTCGATGTGATGCTGATCAATGCAAGCTGGTTGCAAGCCAGAATCACAGGTTCCTCTGTCTCATCTACAGTTGCCAAAGATGGAGCACAATAATGAGGTCAAGGAAGGGGAACCTGGGTATCTGGTTCAGTAAGGACAACACAATAGCTTCATTTAGTGCATAATTGTTCTGGGAGTAATAGAGGCATTGACAGTATTTATTAAGAGTTAATAAAAATTAACTTCTGTCACAAAGTAGTTCTTGTGAAATTTAAGAGGGGTATTTTTAGAAAAGGAGGTCAAATGTAAATGCAGCCCTACAAACTCACCTGAAATTAATCATGACACTGCACATAAATCAGCCATCACACTATTTGTACGTACTTTCATAGTATCTATCCAGCCTACAGCAGCACTGCCCACAGATTTTTAACCAATTTACATCCAATGCATGTTTCTTGTGCCACTGGTAATGTCCCTGGCCTACAGACATCCCTGAAAATGTCCACTCCTTTTCTCCAGACTAAAATGAGATGTTTCCCAATTTGTTTTTGCTCAGTGAATGCCATATACGCAGCGAGGAAAAAATATACTGTATTTGACAACATATCATGAAGTATCCGTGCTGTTTCACTGATGAGGAGCTTTCCAGGATGATGCTGAAAAGATTTAATGGTTAAAGCTCAGCAGAAGATTCGACAGAGAAATGAAACAAAAGGGTCAGTAGCTGAGTCATTCTTCAGCACCCCTTTGTGGATGACTCCAAGGCTCACTGCGTATTGGATCTGGGTTTCTCAGCTAACCATTTGTGCAAAGTATTTTATCTACACAGATAATTACTAACATGGGAATTTATTCCAGCATAATTATAGCATTATAATTAGATCAATATAGTTCTACTGGTAAATTTCCTATCTGGAAAGTGTTATCAAAATTACTAGAAGAAACAATACAAATACACCTTGATTTTTTTAGCCACATTTCTTCACTTCCATATTTGCATATAGAGGAAGGAAAATAATTTTATCCTCTGTATAATGCAGAAGGGGGTTTTAATGTTATTTGGTATATATTTTTCTGTGTTAAAATTAATTGCTATAAAATTTCATACCAAGCATATGGTAGTACAATATGACTCAGAACTCAGAGAATCAAAAACTAATACTTTTTTTTCTTTTTTTAACCTCCCAAAAGACTCAATAGAACTCAACGAGCTAGGATTAAGGGGGAAAATGGCAAATTTCCAATTTGCACTAATTAAACCTGATCACAGCTGACAAGTAACTGTTCCTCTGGGGGCTAATCAAATCATTTGAAAGCTCTAATTCAAGATTAAATTACAGTACAAACAGTTTTGAAAGGCATCAGACAGAACATGGTCACCACTGGAATATTAAAATACATCAGCCATCTGACACAAATCAATTGATTTCTTATCATCTGGCCTGTTCTTGTTGTGATGAAAAGCCCTGTTCAACTCATTTCAATACCATTTTTCTTCTCTGCCTGCACTCAGTAATTTTCTCCACAGCCAGCAACCACCTGTGGAGGTGGAACAATGAATTCTTTCATGGTAAGAAAGAGAAAAAAATAAAACTCCTTTCACTGGAAATATTTTGCTCTTGGTGTCTCTCTTCTGAGACAATGTCTGTCTATGCATTTTCAAAAATGAAAAGACTAAAGAAGTAATTATTAAAGTTATCATGATCAAAGAGGACACTTTTCATAGCAAATCTCTTATATATAATTTTGACATACAAAGAGCTAGATCCTTATCAATGATAAACTGGTATCAAGTGCTTGAGGATGTCTGCAGGCACTCACAGTTTGACATGATCTCCTTGTACACTATTAGGCCTCAGTGCTGCAAGGGACTGTATAGGAATGGGTCCTTATGCCCATGGTCAGCAGCACTAACATTGGCTGTGTTTCATTCAGACACAGGACGCTGTTGTGCTTGTTTATCAGTTTGGGTAAATGAAGTTAGTGTTATCCATGGCATATCATTCAAGAGGCTGTTCCCTCTGGATATGTAGTGACCTTTGGGCTTTGATTTATGGTTCTGTGTCACTCCTTACTTCCATGCATACATGGAGAAAACTAAGGTAGTCCTGTTGCATGACATGCTTGGTGGATTAACACAATGATCAGATGCAGTACTATGGCACTATGCAGGCACTGGGCTACCTCACATTTGCTGTGCAGGCACCTCATTTTCTTGGCTTGTCAGACTCACTCTAGCAATGTCATCATAATCATAAAACATCCCTAACCAACATAAGTATATGTTGGTAAAACTATAAAGCAGAGACCAAGCCAAACACTGAGGTTCCCCAAAGCTGCTGGATCTCTCAGTTCAGAATGTTACCCAAAAATCAGTGGAGCTCTTGATCAGTAAAGGCATTTTCCAATATGGAACAACTCATGACACTGGGGCTTTCTTCTCTCTTTCAATGGTGCGCTAAGAAGGTCAAATAGTGATTTCCATAAGGATTCCTGGATTTTTTTAATTAAATACCAACAGAAGTTTATGGTTTTAATTATAAATTGTAGAGCTGAAATCTGTATTTTTTTATTTTTAAAATATGCTCTTATTGTTCTTCTGAGTCTTTTAAAACACCTGCCTTTCTTTAATAATAGTGTCTTAGGCTGACTCCAGGTCTTTGTTTAAATATTAATACATTTTCACCTCCAACAATTTTGTTTTTTCATTAGAAAAATACTTTGTCATTTACTAAATGGTCTGGTTATTCTGAGAAGTACAGCAGCTCCTGAAAAGTGCAAGTATTTAGCTTCTTATAGGAGATGCTCAAGACAGCATTCCTCAGGGAGCACTAAGGAACCTGGGAAAAGGCTTAATGCAATTGCCATCAAAAAAAACCCCCACAACAGGTGATTAGCTGTTATGAGAACAAAGGCTGTATTAGTTCACAGAAAGAATTGAAACTAATCCACTAATATACACCTGGAAACTATTCTTTTTGAAACATCTTCATGTCTATATTCTCTCTCCCAAACTGGGAAAGGAGAGAACATTATATGTCATATAGGAAATAAGGTCTAAAATCCAGTCTACTTTAAATATCTTTGGCTTACTATTTATCACTTCATGAAACTTAAACCACTTGGACTTCTACTGCTATCAGTTATTTTATTTAGCTCAATTAGATGAAAACAGTGTCCTGATTCCTTATGTCTGTTTAGGACACGTACAGAAGATGGTCAGGAAATCTGAACAAGATTATTTTTTCAGCTTAAAGAATGACTTACATTAAGATTTTCTATTGGGTTTGCATGGCAAAGGAGCTACAGGGGTGGCTTCTGTGAGAAGCTGTAAGAAGCTTCCCCTGTGTCCGACCGAGCCAATGACAGCCTGCTCCAAGACAGACCCGCTGCTGCCCAAAAATGAGCCAATCAGCAATGGTGATAGTGCCTCTGTGATAACGTATTTAAGAAAGGGAAAAAAACTGCTGCACTACAGCAAGAGGAGTAAGAATATGTGAAACAACTTTGCAGACACCAAGGTCAGTGAAGAAGGAGGGGGAGGAGGTGCTCCAGGTGCCGGAGCAGAGATTCCCATGCAGCCCATGGTGAAGACCATGGTGAGGAAGGTTGTCCTCCTGCAGCCCATGGAGGTTAATGGTGGAGCAGATATCCACCCACAGCCCATGGAGGACTCCACGCCAGAGCAGGTGGATGCACCTGAAGGAGACTGTGAACCCATGGAGAGCCCATGCTGCAGCAGGCTCCTGGCAGGACTTGTGACCTTGTGGGGTCCCATGCTAGAGCAGTCTGTTCCTGAAGGACTGCACCCCATGGAAAGGACCCACACTGGAGCAGTTTGTGAAGGACTGCAGCCCATGGGAAGGACCTCATGCTGGAGCAAGAAAAGCGTGTGAGGAGGAAGGAGCAGCAGAGACTATGTGTGATGAACTGCCTGAAACCCCCATTCCCTGTCCCCCTGCACTGCTCAGAGGGAGAAGGCAGAGAAATCAGGAGTGAAGTTCAGCCCAGGAAGAAGGCAGGGGTGGGGGGAAGGTGTTTTTAAGATTCAATTTTATTTCTCATTTTTCTACTCTGATTTTGTTTGGTAATAAACTGATATCCCCAAGTTGAGTCTGTTTTGCTGGTGACAGTTATTGGTGAATGATCTCTCCCTGTCCTTATCTCAATCCACAGTCTTTTCATTATATTTTCTCGCCACTGTCCAGCTGAAGAGGGGGAGTGATAGAGCAGCTTGGTGGACACCTGGCATCCAGCCAGGGTCAACCCACCACATCAGGAAATTGCATCCTCCCATTGTCTCTTTCCTCCACAACAAAAGAAAATTCTGATGCTAGCAAAAATACTGCAATGTCAAACACAGAAAAGTTCATCAACATTGGCATTATTGCAGCCTAGGCAAAATTTTGAGTAGAAAAAATGTATGCAACAATATAATTAATGCCTGTATTATAATGCATAAACTCAAGGACCCTGAAACAAGGCTGCCCCAGCAGTCCTGATTTTTAAGTACTAGATTTTACAACCTTAATATTTCTTTCTCCGAGGGTTTTGGAGTGTGGTGTATATTTATATATATATGTATATATATATACACACACACACACTCAGCTTTGCTAGTGAGATGTATGGAAAGCAGCACTTTTAAATAATCGGATTTCAAAGACAAAATTGAAAAAGTTGATATTTATATTCATAGCATGGTTTGGGTTTGAAGGTACCTTTGAAGATCATCTAGTCCAAACCCCCTCCCATGGGCAGGGACACTTTTCAACAGACCAGGCTGCTCAAAGCACAGTCCAAACTCACCTTCAACACTTCCAAAGATGGGACATCCACCAGTGCACACCTCCATCCCAAAGTAACCTGCCTCCAAGGTACTACTGCACCTCACTGGGCACATGATACCAATCAGTGACAACAATCTGTATGACTAGAGTCACTCAAGCTCCACCTAAATGTAAAGAAAATGGACTGGTCCTGGACTGAAATAAGTCCAGAGGGGGGGGGAAATTGTTGTCTAAACTCCCAAATTACCACACTCTGATTTAGTGTTTAACTATATAAAAATCTGTGCACAAAGTTAGGTCAAGCTGACCCACTCTCTGAAGTCGTTAGGAATGAAGGGACTTCTAATCAAGGTAGCCAGCCTTGGGGAGGATGAGAAACACAGAACAGAGAGTGAAAAGAACATCATTATCGAAGTTGTGCAGAAAGAGGCCTTCAAGTGAGGAAAATTCTGGCTGCAAAAGGAAACAGGATGACAAGGTGTTGCAATCCATTGACAGCAACAGAAAATTAGTTGACAATAGGACAAAGATAATTGTGGTAGTGGGAGATGGTGACGTCCGATTCAAATAGCTCCCCCAAAAGAGGGCAAAGTTCCACTTGAGGAGCATGTGTAGTTAGTAAAGAACTTCAGCAGTGCTATCTGAGGATGTGTGCTAATTTGCATTAGAAGTGAGAAACTTGTAACCAATCCTGTCTATGATGAATGAATATGCAATGTACTATGGAGTATAAAAAGTGGACAGATGAGGGGAGAAGTTAGGGAAGACTCCATCATAACTTCTGGGATCAGTCGATGGGCTGAACCTGTCTTCTCCCCCATAAGGATGCCTATTGGGTAAGAACTTTTTTCTACGGCTAACTTATGCTAGCTCTTATTAAGTGTATTGTTTTAAGCTTGTTTTGCAGTCAGTGTATTATCACTGACAGTCTTCAAACCTTAGTCTGTCACAAACTTGCATTTTGTATAATAAAACTCTTCATCTGAAGTTCATTTTGTATAAGTCTCCGGAGATTTGAGTATTTGTGATAAGGGATTTGACTCAGAGACGCTGTCAGTGGGGGTCCCTGAATAGGTTAGTCAAATCACCCTCCTATACAGTGGGCTGTCAAAACGCAGGTAGCAGACAGGCTGGTCAGACACAAGGGTCTCATCTTTCTTGGGGAACTCACAAGCTGATCGAGTATAAAGGGTTTGAGGAAAACCCCCTTCTTAACATGACAACTGGGTGCCACCATTTTATGGAAGGGAGCTGCTATATTGTTATACGTCATAACCTGCATGTTTTCATACTGCTCTGTGATTGGCTGATGGCCATTTCTTGACACTGTCATGCCCACGTGTTCTCAGGGAGTGCTGTGATTGACTGGCAGGACCATCCACCCCTTCCTGTTTATCCCAGAATGATATCAGAGCAGAAGAAACCTTCCCTCTAATTATGCAGGGTCTGTCAAGTTGTTTCAGCCAACAGTTTGTGGCTGGTAGCCACCATTTTCAACAATGTCATGCTCCATGTGTTTTCATACTGCCCTGTAATTGGATGGCAGGACTAGCCTCCACAACCAGTGTACCCGGAAGCATGTCAGAAATGGAAGCACCCTGTCATTACATACAGGGAAGCTCCCACTTTTGACAGTGTTATTCCCCACGTGTTTTCATACTGCATTGTGATTGGCTGACAGCTATTTCTTGATACACTCATACCCATGTGTTCTCAGGCTGCCTGCTTCCTTTGGATCAGGAAGTGCTCAGATATAAAAATATACATATTTATATACAAGATATTCATACATAGGGCTATATATATAAAGAGGTGTACAAATATGTATGCATAGATATATTTTTATTTACAGATAGATACACTCTCATATATATATTTCTCTATATATTTATATAAAAAAACATAGGTATGAAATTGATAAAACATTTAATAAATTTAATGGAAAAAATATTTAAAGATAAAATGGGAATAGAATATAATTAAGCAAGAGTAAAAGGCAGGGTTGAGGTCCCCCACTTTACCAGGCTGCAGAACAAGAGAACAAGCCCTAACATGTCTGGGGCGGGGTGGGGGAAATTTGAGAAGGTGAAGGGGTGCCAAAGGTGTGTGGGGGGAAGGGCACAGACAAGTTGGAACATGCCTGAAGGCTACAGATCCTTCCCAGGAGGCACACCAAGGGGCCCCCTGCTCAAACGCTGTCAGAGGCAAATAAAAGACTAAACCTGTGAGTTGGACTGAGGCCCCTGCATCCAGACCCAGTTCAACATGCATGGCTGTGCAGGATTACTAGGGCAGTTTGGGCTTTGCACAGTGCTGCAAAATACAGACAGCACTATCTGCAATAGTGGAAAACCAGAACCAGATGCCGACTTTGGAAGAACATGTGTGCAGGGAAAATAAAAAAAAGACCATAAGGGGTTCACAAAAATGGCCATGCAAACCGGAAGAAATGGCCAATGGGCCCGTGAATCTGTGAATCTCAAACTCGATTTCGAGGTAAGTGTCAAGCAGAGAGGGCAGGTGGTGGTTGTGAGCTCCCTTTGCCCATGATTATGGTGGACCTTACAGCTACCCGTAAGACCATTATGGAGTGCATACTGGTGCTATATGTGTTTCCTGATCCTTAGGGCAAAGAAGAGGCAGGAGACCGAGCATGCAATCAAGGCAGTCCTGTTAGACAGTGATTACTGGAAAAGCAGCAAGATCCAGACTTTGGGACACAGACCACAGCCCTACGCTCTTAGAGATCACAGCTACCACAGAAAGAGCAAGCAGATCAGTACGAGCAATGGGGTGCTGCAGAGCTGAAAGACCATGATCATTTTCAGGCACAAAGAACTAGCAGGACGGATGGTTGTGATAAAAAGGCTGTTGAGTCTGTTAGTTTTGAGGCCTTGGCTTACAGGCTAGCAAAACAGAAAAAGCTGTTAAAAAGACTGCTAATTAGGAAAGCTAAATTAATTTTGTGTTGCTGAAAATGTCTTGCTGGCAAGGGGCTATGGGGACCACAAGGGCCCTTAAATGGAAACTGTTTTTCTGAACATGGTGGGCCAGTGAACATGTCTCCCACTGGGGTAGAAGATGACACCCTGGAAGGGACTTCCTGGTTACTGCATCCCCCTGCAGAGCAAGAGGCTGTTGAACACAATGAAGATGTTTCCTAGGGGGCCACCTGCTGCACTCCCAATGCCTGAGAGGGCATTGAAAAGACCAACTTTACCCCCACCCTCAAATGTAGCAGAGGCGATAGCAGACAGCAGACCACCCCTTGGCTTCCATGGTGCATGTTCCGCAGTGGGACTGGCTGATCCAGAGATTCAGAGCTAGGTGGTACATAGAAGAATACAGTTTTGTTAATTTAGATCAGGTACCACTACATGAAGCTTTTGAAACATTTGTTTGAGGTGTAGAGCAAATATCTGACCATTTACGTCAACCGTTTGAACCTGCTGATTAGGCTCAGCTCCATCTTGAAGCTGCCAACATGCATGACTCTATATTCTCCCACCATTAATTTAAACAATATGAATGCTGCAAAGTCTTTATACTGGGTCAGTACTCTCCTGCAAAGTAAGAGTGCACTGTTTTGATCAGACTGGCTATCACTATTGTAAAAGCCATTGGGGGTGGGCTATGCAGAGCCCTGCAGCCTATAATCCCCCATTACAAAACTACAGACAAAAAGCATCACTATTTAATTGATCTAAATAGCAGCAACAATAATCTCAGTTTTGCTGGGAGTCTCACAGCACATACAGGAGTGAAGGATCTGACAGATGCAGAACTGTTAAGCAGAGCAAAAGAGCTACATGACAAATTGGGGTGGTCTGTGCACAGGAAGGTCATGCTGAGTGACATCCCCTTGTTTGAGGATCTGCTACATGTTAATATATGCATCATCCTCCTTTCTGAGGGGAAAAAAGCTTGGGGGATCTTTAAGCCAAATGACAGTCTTAGATATCCCAAGACCCGTTTCCTCCATTTACATGATGAACATTATGGGGTTAAGAATGTGAGGAAGGTATTTGGGACAAGAAACTTTTGTGAGCTTTGTCATACATTGTATAACCATGGCCATAGCTGTAAATATTATTGCCTGTTCTGCTTGTCTCATGACTGTGCATTTAACTTGGGGACAAGGATAAGGTGTCCCATCTGAAGGCTGTTGTGCAAGTTTGGGGAAAGTTTACAGAAGCACAAGGCCCAGGCTATTAAAAAAACAAATTAATTGTTTGGCTGAGAGGTGTAAGGCCTATGTAGAAAAACATCATGAATGTAAAGGCTGGAAGTGCAGAATGTGCTATAAAAAGGTCTGTAATGTAAGCCAGCACCATTGTTTCATGCCCATAATCAAAAATGCAGAAGCAGGACAGGGCTCTATTATCTATGACATGGAATGTATGCAGAAAACCAGAACACGTATCCAGAACTACATTTCTGCCATGGAGTTTGCTCTGGATGCCTCTTGGGATGAAGAAAGGGCAGAAAAGAAATTTGAAGGAGAATGGGAGTTTAAAGGGGACACATGTCTCATGAACTTTATTCGGTTGTTTAATGACACAAAGGTTTAGGACTACACTTTCCTAGCACATAATGCCAAAGGCTATGATGGTTACTTTGTTTTTTAGTCAGCTTCTGAAGGAAAAAAATGGGCTTGCAATTACTCATCCAATCATCACTTCCCCTTGGTGAAGCCATGCTGATTACTCCCAATCACCTTCTTGTCCTTCATGTCCCTGGAAATGGTTTCCAGGTTTAGCTGCTCCATCACCTTCCCAGGGACTGAGGTGAGGCTGACCAGCCTGTAGCTCCCTGGGTTGTTCTTCTTGCCCTTCTTGAAGGTAGGAGCGATATTTGTTTTCCTCCATTCCCCAGGCACCTCTCCCAGTCGCTATGATTGTTCAGATTATTGAGAATGGCCTTGCAATGACATCTGCCAGCTCCCTCAGCCCTCCAGGGTGCATCCCATCAGGGTCCAATTTGCTTCCTTGACCTGATCCTCTTCCACCAAAGGTACATCTTCCTTGCTCCAGACTTTCCCCCTGGTCTCTGAGATCTGGGATTCCTGAAGGCCAGTCTTGCTAGTAAAGACTGAGGCAAAGGCGGCATTCAGTACCTCAGCCTTTTCCATGTCCCATGTTACCATGTCCCATTCAGCAGGGGGGGCACATTTTCCCTAGCCTTCCTTTTGTCACCTGTGTACTTAGAGAAGCCTTTCTTGTCACCTTTAACAACCATTGCCAGATTCAATTCCATTTGAGCTTTGTCTTCCGTAACCCCATCCCTGCATGCTCAGACAATGCCTCTGTATTCCTCCCAGGTTACCTGTCCTTGCTTCCACCCTCTTTATACTTCCTTTTTGTGTTTGAGCTTGGCCAGTGTCTTGGTTTAATCCCAGCCAGCAACTAAGCTGCCACTTGCTCACTCCACCCCAGTGGGATGGGGGAGGGAATCAGAAGAGTAAAAGTGGGAAAGAAACTCATGGGTTGAGATAAAGACAGTTTAATAGTTAAAGCAAAAGCCATGCGCACACAAGCAAAGCAAAACAAGGAATTCATTCGCTACTTCCCATCGGCAGGCAGGTGTTCAGCCATCTCCAGGAAAGCAGGGCTCCATCACATGTAATGGTTACTCAGGCAGACAAATGCCATAATGCCGAATGTCCCTGCCTTCCTTCTTCCTCCAGTTTATATACTCAGCATGGCATCATATGGTATGGAATATCCCTTTGGTCAGTTGAGGTCAGCTGTCCTGGGTGTGTCCCCTCTCAATTTCTTGTGCCACTCCAGCCCTCTCGCTGGCAGGGCCCAAGGAACTGAAAAGTCCTTGATTTAGTATAAACATTACCCAGCAATAACTAAAACCATCAGTGTCCTATCAACATTGTTCTTGCAGCAAATCCAAAACACAGCACTGCACCAGCTACTAAGAAGCAAATGAACTCTATCCCAGCTGAAACCAGGACAAGCCTGTAGGAGGTAATGCTTGAATATTAACTGGCTTTCTTGGGCCCCTCTTCCTTCCAGGCCCTTATCCCCTCGGACTTTATGAAGCAGATCCTCGAAGTGGCCAAAATATTTTCTCCTGAAGTTCAGGGCTGTGAGATTGCATTTTGCCCTGCTCCCTCCTCTCAGGGTCCTCATCTCCATCATCTCATTGTCACTGCAGCCACGGCTGCCTTTGACCTTCATATCCCCAACGATCCCTTCCTTGTATGGGAGTATGAGTTTCAGTAGAGCACCCCTCCTCGTCGGCTCCTCTATCACTTGGGTCAGGAAGTTGTCATTGATGCTCTACAGGAACCTCCTGGATTGCTTATGCACCATGGTGTTGTTCCTCCAGCAGATATCAGGGTGGTTGAAGTCCTCTGTGAGGACCAGAGCCCGTGAGCATGAGGCTGCTTCTAGCTGTCTGTAGAAGGCCTCATCCACTTGTTTTTCCTTGTCAGGCAGCCTATAGCAGACACCCACTACAGCATCACCCATACTGGTCTGCTCTTTAATCCTTACCCATAAGCTCTCAGTTGGCTCCTCATCCATCCCCAGGCAGAGCTTCATACATTCCAGCTGTTCTCTCACATAAAGGGCAACTCCCCCTCCTTGTTTTCCCAGCCTCTCCTGATTTTGTGATCACTTCCTGTCACATCATGTGCATAGCATAGAAGTACCCTGCCTGAGTATATGTCATAGACCCTTTAAAGTTTGTACCCATGAAACTAGACTCCTGCCTTCCCCAACCTTTGGGTATCGAGGACTGCAAAGGTTATTTTAGCATTGCTGGAAATAAAAGTTATGTGGGACCTCTTCTACCACCAGAAAATTATGGAGTGGTGAACATTTCAAAAAGCTGCAGCTGACTGACTGAGGGGGAGCAGTCAGAAGTGTGCCATGACTTGTCTGCATTCTTGTCTGAGCCTGCAGCAGCTAAAGAAAGGAGAACAGATATAGAAGTGTGTAGTGGGTTTGCATGGCAAGGTTTTGGTAGCAGGGGGGCTACAGGGGTGGCTTCTGTGAGAAGCTGCTAGAAGCTTCCCCTATGTCTCATGGAGCCAATGCCAGCCGGCTCAAAGATGGACCCACTGTTGGTCAAGGCCGAGCCAATTGAAACAGAGCAAGGTCTTAAAGGATTAATAAGGATGGATTTGGTACCATGCTCTGGGTGATGCTCTGTTTATGTTGAGATATAACAGAGACAGCACGGCCTGTTCTGTTCCGCTGACGGTACTAAAGTAAGAGATAGGAGGAATGTACTCTGAGCGATCTAGCAGTTGTAAATAAAGATAAGGTGGGCATTTGAAGGAGATGAGAAGGCCATGAGTCAGGAGGTTTTGCAAGCTCCAGCCGAAGAGTCAGGAGGTTTTGCAAGCTCCAGAAACTAGGACGTTGAACAAAGAAAGTTGAAAAGTTCAAGCAAGGAGGAACATTGAGTGACCCCCAAAAGTGAGGCCGAAGAATGGAACGACCACCCAAAAGTCTCCCCAAAAGACGATTCTAGAAGACTCCACTTCAAGCTCTGCCTAAACCTCGCCTATTATGAATATGATGATTAGATGTTGAAATTAAATGAATACATATGTAAAGATGTTGTAACCTCTCATGAAAACTATATAAATTACCTGACTTTTCACTGAAAACTTCAGAGCTAGTTTGTCCAGTGCAACTGGCTAGCCTCCCCAACATTGCATGAAATAAATACCTTTGCTATTTAAAGACAAAATTCGTCTCTGAGCAGTTACTCTATGCCGTTTTGGCATCACAATCAGCAACATGGTAGTACCTCTGTGATAACGTCTTTAAGAAGGAGAAAAAACCCAACCTGTGAAACAAATTGCAGTGGAGGACAGGAGTGAGAATATGTGAGAACAATAACTCTGCAGACACCAAGGTCAGTGAAGAAGGAGGAGGAGGAGGTGTTCCAGGCGCCGGAGCAGAGGTTCCCCTGCAGCCCATGGTAAAGACCATGGTGAGGCAGGCTGTTCCCCTGCAGCCACAGTGGAGCAGATATCCACTTTCAGCCTGTGGAGGACCCCATGCTGAAGCAGGTGGATGCCCAAAGAAGCTGTGGACCTGTGGAGAAAGGAACCCATGCTGAAAGAGGTTTGCTGGCAGGACTTGTGACTTTGTGGAAGGGACCCATGCTGGAGCAGTCCATGGGAAGGACTCACATTGGAATAGTTCATGGAGAACTCTCTCCCATGGGAGGGACCCCACGCTGGAGTAGGGGAAGAGTGTGAGAAACCCTGGATATATTTAAATTAAAATTCCAAACCATTAGGCACTTGAGTGCCAAACCCTTGGATTCAAAACTCCACAGTCTCTGTAGATAAAATACCAACCGAGGGGTCTAGTGCCTTTTTATTACAGGCCGCACCTAAATTACTTAAATGTGCCTTGACTCATGTACAACAATACCATATTAGCTCTGAAGCTGCACTAGGCATAACTACTCTTATTCAGGATTTAGAACAACAATTCAGAAAACTCATTCCCCATATAACTACCCTACGTGGCCTGTCCAGAAGCTTAATGGCACCTGGTGTTTGACAGTAGATTATCATAAAATGAATGAAAATACTGGACCCTTACGTGCTGCCGTCCCATCTATCACAGATCTTGTTTTCACTGTAGAGTAAGCAGCCCATCCTTGGATGGCAGTCCTGGATGTAAAGGATACACTTTTCATGGTCCCATTACAACCTGAGTGTCAAGAGAGATTCATTTTCACTCAGTGCGGAACACAGTACACATTTACCCGATTACCCCAAGGATTCAAACATAGCCCTACATTGTCACATCAGGCTTTAGCTTGGGAAATAGAACAAGTCCCACAGGAACCAGGGGTGATAGTGTATCAATATATAGATGACATTTTAATTGGAGGGGATTCCCTCAATAATGTCCAAAGAATGCGTGATCGCACCCTGGTCCATCTGGAAAATAAGGGAATTACTATCCCTGAAGATAAACGACAGGGGCCTAGCCAAACGGTTTGATTCTTAGGCATAACTTGTCAAAGTGGCAGGCAATGTATTCCCTCTGATACTTTGCAGCAAATATCTGAGTTGAGCTCACCCTCCAATAAGAAGGAGCTCTGACAAGTCCTAGGAACTTTAGGGTTCTGGTGAGCCCATATTCCAAGGTTTAGTACAATTGCTTGATCCTTAAACGATCTGTTGAAGAAGCGTACTACCTGGGAATGGACAGTTACTCATAAAAAGGCACACTGTTTATTAATATGCAATGGTTTAGAAAATCAGGCTATGGACCAATTAATACCAGAGCTCCCCTTTAGACTACATATAGGACTCACAGACAAAAGATATCAATGGAGATTGTGGCAACGAGCTCCCAAGAAGGCCCAATTGACTCTCATATGATTTGGGTCAAAGGGATGGCAAGGTTCACCATCATGGTACTCACCCTGGGAAAAATTGCTGCTGGCTACTTATGTAGTCCTATTAGATACAGAACCCATCACATTAGATGCACCCTTAGAAATATGGACCCTGTTCCCCATCCTCAAAAGAATCAGAGTCTGTTCCTGTTCCCCAAGGAATTGCACACTCCAGTACAATCCAGAAGATGGTAATGTACATAGCACATCACAATTGAGTCGAGGGGAGAACAGGACTTACAGGGAAATTGACAGAGTACAATATCCAATGGTCAGGGAGTGCCAAGCCATCCCTTGACATGCTGCCCTCACCCATGCAAAATGCACCACCCCCATCTGATTTACAAAAGGATACCAAAGTTTGTTCTAGTATCTGGTTGTATTTGGCTTATGTGGCAAGGGGGGAAGGGTGGTGGTGGTGGGGTGTGTGTGCTGCAGGGGTAGTTTCTGTGAGAAGATGCCAGAAGCTGCCCCCATGTCTGACAGAGCCAGTTCCAGCTGGTTCCAAGATGGTCCCAACGCTGGTCAAAGCTGAGCCAATCATCAAAGGTGGTAGCACCTCTGTGATAGCATATTTAAGAAAGGATAAAAAACATGGTGCAGCAGCTGTGAGAGAGAGGAGTGACAAAATTGTGAGAGAAGCAACTATGCAGTCACCAAGGTCAGTGAAGAAGGAGGGGGACTGATAGAGTGGCTTGGTGGGCACCTGGCAGCTAGCCAAGGTCAACCCACCACACTGGTTTACAGGTGGATGTCATGATTTAACCTCAGCCAGCAACCAAGCACCATGCAGCCACTTCTTCACTCCCCCCACTTGGAGGGGTGGGGAGGAGAATCAGAAAGGAATGTAAAACTCGAGGGTTGAGATAAGAACAATTCAATAATTTAAACAGAATTAGACAACCAGGTAAGAACAACAACAATAGCAATAATAATAATAACAAGAGTTATAATGGAAAGGTGGGGAAAAGGATAAAATCCAAAGGAAAAGGGAGAAAGGGAAATAAGCGATGCACAGTACAACTGCTTACCACCTGCTGACCAATGCCCAGCCAGTCCCTGAGCAATGATCCCCCCCAGCTAACCCTCCAAGTTTATATACCAAGCATGACATCCCATGGTATGGAATACCTCTTTGGCTGGTTCAGGTCAGCTGACCTGGCTGTGTCCCTTCCCAATCTCTTGTGCCCCTCCAGCATTCTGGCTGGCAGGGCCCAAGAAACTGAAAAATCCCTGACACAGCATAAACATTACCCAGCAACAACTAAAAACATCAGTGCATTATTAACATTGTTCTCACATCAGAGCCAAAACACAGCACTGTACTAGCTACTAAGAAGAAAGTTAACTCCATCCCAGCTGAAACTAGCTAATAATGAACATCCTTTTACACTGCATTGTATTAGAACATAAATGCAAACAAATGTTATTAATCCCAAAAGGCATAGAGTAATAATTTTTCTTACCCATAATTTCAAATCAGGAAACCAGGAAGTTAACCATGACCAAATTTCTTGAAATCCATATGTGGTGTCGTCCTGTATTTCATGTAAAGGTTTTGTTTGCTTCCAAATTTCTTTTAAATCAGTGGCAACACAACTGCTTTGATCTATGTACACAAAACAGCTAGAGTTAAGAACTGTATGCACCCCTCCTTGTGAGGCTAACATCATATCCAATGCCATTCTATTTTGTAGTGTAATTTTAGCCAAATCAGAAATTTCTTCTTGCATAGCTTGTATACCATCATAAGTTTCATTCCCAGTAGTTTCTACTATGGCTGAGATATTCACTATTGGTTTTTTCTAATTCACTAACCCCTAACCAGGGAATAAACCACCTTATGAATTAATAGAATGCTGCAGGTATCTCAATTAAGGGGTTTGTTTGTTTTTGTCTTCGCATATATGAGTGAATCCATCCGTTGGATTGTGGTTGACTTAGTATGGTAATGTTAGGAATTAAAGCTCCCAGAGTACAGGTACCAACCCAATTTGAAGGCAAGATCTTTCTAGCTTGATTTCTGCATACCAAATACCATCCTTTCCCATAGGGGGCTTTCCATCCAATACGTCTCCTGTTACAAACTGCATCTCCTACTTTTACTATAGTAGTGCAATATGGATAATTTCCAATTTTGACTGCATATTTACAGATTAGATCATGTCCAAAAGGACTGGGTCTGGAATTAATACATCTTTGAATGCATCTCCCATATTTTATTATATTTGGGTTACTAATTTCTATATCCCAAATTTGTCTTTCATCTGTCTTTGGGTAAATACATGCACTATTATCTGAGAATGTAGGAGTCCAACCTGCATTTCCAGGCAACGGTACTGCTAGCAGAGACAATCTTTGTTGTGAATGTTCACGGAATTGTGTACAGATCCAACAATTTTATCTATTAGCAATTTGAGCTGTTCTTTGGATTAGTTTTATGTGGATAACTGGCTAGCTGAAAAGGGTCACATAGACATAGTCCAGCTGGCTGGACAAAAATGCACATCGCTCTCAGCTTATCTGAAGTAAAGCAAAAATACACTGTCTTTGGCTGTCCTTGTTACACAATAACAGGAAGATTTTGGTGGGAAAAGAATGTTGCAGGTGGGAACAGATAACTACAGAAGAGAAACAAGGGGCGGGCTTGGTATTTAGGCAACTAACCAATAATGAGCTTAACTTTTGTAATATGTATGAGCTAATTATAAGAAGGCATAAAAGGTGACTGTAAGAGACAATAAACGAAGTCTGCTGATCACTCATATTGAGCGACTGTGTCTTCCCTCCGTCGCGACAAATGGCGCCCGAACAGGGACCCTAGAGAGGGCTGAACCTGCGAGCCACGGTTCGACGGAGATTCGGGTACCGGTCCTGAAAGCAGCGCAGGAGGCGGAAGGGCACAGTCCCCGCGCCCGGGAGCACCTACAGAGGGTCCCGCCGGCCACGCGTCGCCGAAGTCTCGCAAAGGCTGCAACAGCGCTGACGAAGGTATGGAGAGACAAGCGACGTACGATTCGCTCATATGCTTTTTAGAAAAGCGGAGCGTTCAGGACATAGATTGTAAAAAGGAATTACCCGGGTTATTAGCGTATGGGATAGCATCCGGGTCCCCCGCGGCAGCGGCGAGCGGCGGCGCGCGGCCCGGCAGGCCCCTTCCCGGCCGCGGTTTCTCTCCAAGGCGGCACCATCCCCCCCCCTCCGATCGGCGCCATGGCGATGCAAGCGGCCAAGCGAGCTAACATCTGGCTGCCCCCAGAGGTCAATCGGATCCTTTATATTCGGAACCTGCCGTATAAAATCACAGCGGAGGAAATGTATGATATCTTTGGGAAATACGGACCTATTCGACAAATCAGAGTTGGAAACACTCCTGAAACAAGAGGAACAGCTTAAGCTTCTCAAGGAAAAATACGGAATTGATTACAAACCCACCAAAAAAAAAAAAAAAAAAAAAAAAAAAGTGCTTCAGATGTCACCTACAAGAAATGGGTTTCTGCCTTGACCTAGCAAACATCTCTGAGCTTAAAGAGAAGCCTTTTTGCCTTGATGGAGATAATTTATTCTGTATTCTGTATTTATGCTGTATTCTGAATGTGGAAATTGGTTGGGACTAGGAGGCTGGCTTAAAGGCATTTTGCAAATGGGATTATTATTTTTGATCATTATTGTAATAAGTTTCTTGATCAAAACCAGCCAAAATTATTTGTAAGCATTAGGCATATCTGAAGAGAATGCCTTTATTTGAATCAGCAGTTAAGGTGTAGTTTGGTCTGAGGCTGTGGTTTTATCTGCTTCTGGTGAATTTTTGAAGTGATGAAATCAGAGATACAAGGTATACTAAGAGTTATGAGGTAATAAGATAATAATCTAAGTAAGGGTGCTGTCTTTTATATCTACAAGTGCAATATGCTTTTACGTAGCAGAGAGAAACTTTAACAATACTGTTGCTTGAGCGAGATGTGCATGTGACAACTTGGGAAAAGGGATATCACAACTGGAGTGCAACAGTGTTTCTATGTCTGGCAGAGTGAAATCTTTCAAGCCCTGAGTTTAGACAGTCTAAAATAAATTGTTAGTATTCAGAAAACCCATCTTAAGCCTCTTTTGCTTACATAGTGTTATGGAAGTCAACTGCTATTGTAGAGAATTAATGATTTTTTTTTAATACATATTAACAAATACTACTATTTTAACGAGGCAGTTGAGTGAGAAATACTCACGTGTAGCATTTGAGGGAATGTCAGCATAAATCGCCCTTACAGTAAGACTGCATTTTTAATTACCGTACTCGTTAAGATTCGATGATGCCATAAGGCTAAGGCCTTTTATCACAGATCGGTTCTGAACTAAAAGGTGTGTGCACATGTAGATATGCACATTTGTGTTATTTTCCTTAATTGGCTACAAAATGATATAATTAGGTTGGGGACTAGATCTTGGGAATTTGTCTATTATACTTCTGTTTGTTAAGGAACGTGCATAACATACAGCACCCATGTAGGCTTGGCTTGTGGCATAGTTGTCAAATTTAGCATAGACATTCAGACAGATAAGCAACATACTCTTCTTGTGTGTATCACCTACAAGCCATTATGGCTTAGTGTGTAAATCTGTATGTAACTATTGAAAAATCCACTTATGAATGTATATAGCTTAGAACTAATTTTTCCCCTTTGTTAATTCTTTGATATCAATGAGGTATTTTTCAGAAAATGTATGGACTGGTTGGTTGCATAAGGGCAGTTGTTATTTGGACAGAAAATTGTTAATGGTCAGGGATTTTCCACTAAAATATTTGCAAATATTCCTAGTCAAACATCAATTTGGTTTCTTTTTGGGTTTTGAGCTTGCATTAGTCCATGTTCAGAACTTTAAAATTACCTTTGAATTTTTTAAACTTTTTATATCACTGGAACAGAAAGAGCATCTAAATTAAAACTTCAAGCTAACTTTATTTTTCAAGTATTTCAGGAATTATACTTCTGAACTGAGATTTTATAAGTTGGCTGTGTATTTTCCTGTGTTAAAACGCTGTTATTGAAAATGGTCAACCAAGCCTATGTCGCCCAAAATAAAAACGGGGGAATTGTGGATAACTGGCTAGCTGAAAAGGGTCACATAGACATAGTCCAGCTGGCTGGACAAAAATGCACATCGCTCTCAGCTTATCTGAAGTAAAGCAAAAATACACTGTCTTTGGCTGTCCTTGTTACACAATAACAGGAAGATTTTGGTGGGAAAAGAATGTTGCAGGTGGGAACAGATAACTACAGAAGAGAAACAAGGGGCGGGCTTGGTATTTAGGCAACTAACCAATAATGAGCTTAACTTTTGTAATATGTATGAGCTAATTATAAGAAGGCATAAAAGGTGACTGTAAGAGACAATAAACGAAGTCTGCTGATCACTCATATTGAGTGACTGTGTCTTCCCTCCGTCGCGACAGTTTTAGATGCAGATTGTGATTCCAGAGTTCTTGATTTGAACTTATTATACCGTGTAATAGAAAAAGATCAATCATTATACCACCCATTTTTACACAAGAGTCTTATTAAAAAAGTTATTGTGATTATCAATATTAAATACAATGTCACTTCTCCTGGGATACAACTGATCTCTAGGTATGATTCAAATTCAGACCATGTGCAATTCATGAAACCTTTTTCAGTTTCAATTTTAAAGGGTTTCTTCAACAGACCATTTAATGTCTGGACTTCTTTTCGCTTGAGTGTAATGTGTCCATGAATCAATCCCTGAAACCTTAACCACAGTATTAGTTACCGATAACACCATTTAAGGTCCTTTCCAGTTCTCCTTCAAGGGTTCTTCCCTCCATGTCCAGATGTATGCTTGATCTCCAGGCTGAAATGGATAAACCGGAGTGTCTAAGTAGGGGATACCTTTCCTTAATGCTTGACAGGAGTCGCCTCCAGAGGCTGATGGCTTGTGTTCCTTTTCCAATTGCCTTGTCAATGTCCCCTTTCTTTAGAAAGTGATCCCAGCTGCTTGGCTTCCTTACCCTCCAATTCTATACTATTAGCCCCATTATCCCAGCCTCAAAGAAACCAGGTGATAATGTGTTCACTTGATTGACGGGCATAATCTTGCTGCATATCCCACAATTCATGCACAGATAGGGATCGAGAGGTTACCACTTGTTCATGTTCATCTTGTTCCTCTGATGGCCCTACTTCATCGTCCTCCTTTACCAAACTAGCTGCTTTCTGTTTCCATTTCTTGTTCTGTATAGGGGCCACTGACACTGATTGGTCTTCTGCATCACTCGATTCAGGGGCTGAGGTAGCTGCAAAGCCCACCACAGAGGCTGGAGTAGCTGCAGTGCCCGCCACAGGGGCTGGAGTAGCTACAGCGCCTGCCAAAGGGTCTGGAGAGGCTGCAGGAGTTGGAACAGCTGTTGTTTCTGCCACTGAGGATAGAGTAGCTATAATTAGTTGCTTAAATCTCCACCAGGTCCAGGAAGTGAAAACCACATTCAGTAGTTCTAGCAGTAGGGTAAGGACCTGCACTATGGTGCTTCCAAGAGACCAAAGATATTAAAAATTTCCTAAAATTCTAGATGTTTCATTAATTAGCCCTGAGGAGAAGGGAGAGGTGTGGATCCCACCCATAGGCTGACTCTCTGGGAAAGCAAAGCCCAAGGTGCAGTTGTTTGCATTCCCTACCAGGGGCCACCCAATACACAGGGGCGACACCACCACCAAATACACAAACCAGATTAATTTTATAATCAGCAAGTCCATCATATCATAAACCAGTACTATATAGTACAACACAATGATAACTTCAGCCCAGGTCCCAAGAAAAACAAACAGCACAACAGGGAACACATACTGTAAATAAATTAAATAACGCAACCCTGAGACCATGGGAAGCAAATTCAAGAACAGAAGAACCAGAATTGTAGCAAATTATTATTATTCCAATACAATTAATACCATCAACAATTTTGTTCTAACACAGTCTGATTAGACCTGTCATTATCTAAACCCTTTGAGCCCCACGTTGGGCGCCAAAAAGGACTGTTGTGGTTTAACCCTAGATAGTAATTAAGTACCACGCAGCCACTCGCTCACTCCCCCCTCACCCAGAGGGATGGGGAGGAGAATTGGAAAGGAATGTAAAACTCATGGGTTGAGATAAGAACAATTTAATAATTGAAATAAAGTATAATAATAACAAAAATAACAACAATTGCAATGAAAATGAGGGAGAGGGAGATAGGAATAAAATCCAAAAGGAAAAAAACCCAAGTGATTCACAATACAACTGTTTACCACCTGCTGACCTATGCCCAGCCAGTCCCTGAGCAGCAATACACATGCCCCAGCCAACCCCCCACCCCCATCCCTTATATATTCAGCATGAGATTCTATTGTATGGAATATCTCTTTGGCTAGTTCAGGTCAGCTGTCCTGGCAGTGTCCCCTCCAAATTTCTTGTGCCCTTCCAGCCTTCTCGCTGGCAGGGCCTGAGAAGGCCAACAGTCTAGCATAGACAGAAATGTAATTAAAATTACCAACTTTTATTGGTTTATATCCCAATCAAAACAATCTGATACAAAATGCTGTGCTAAAGCAGCTGTGAGAGAGGAGTGAGGGGAAAAAAGTGTGAGAGAAACAACCCTGCAGACACCAAGGTGAGTGAACAAGGGGAGGAGGTGCTCTAGGCACCAGAGCAAAGATTCCCGTGTAGCCCATGAAGGACCATGTTGGAGCATGTATCCGCCCTGCAGTGTGTGGAGGACCCCATGCAGGAGCAGATGGTGATGCCCTGAAGGAAGCTATGACTCAGTGGAGAGCTCATGCAGGAGGTTTTCTGGCAGGAACTGTGGCCCATGGGGGATCTCACTGGAGCAGTCTGTTCCTGAAGGACTGTATCCCATGGGAGGGACCCACGCTGGAGCAGGGGAAGAGTGTGAGGAGGAAGGAGCAACAGAAATAGTTATCAACTGACTGCAACCCCCATTCTCCATCCCTACTATGCCACTCGTGGGTGGAGGAGGTAGAAGAGTCAGGAGTAGAGTGAAGTGGAGCTTGGGAAGAAGTGGGAGGTAGGGGGAACTTGTTACTTTAGTGTTGTCTTCGTTTCTCACCATCCTACTCTATTTGCCTGTGATAGTAACTGGTAGAGTGATCTCTCTGTCGTTATCTTGACCCACAAGCTTTTTCATCTTATTTTCTTTCCCTGTCCTGTTGAAAGAGAGTGATACAGTGGCTGGGTGGTCATCTGGCCAGGGAAGGCCATTTACACAACAGTTGATCCACTCAACTCACACAGCCATTTAACTAAATCAAAGGCCACCAAGCAGTCCCCTTTGTGTTAAATTCAGCTTTCTTTCCAGTAGCTGTGGTCGCTCCCTATATTCTTCTCTGAGCTTCATGAAAGCCTTCTTCATTGTAGGTTTTTGTTGATCAGTCACACATATGAAGAAATTTTATACTTTGAAGCAAATCCTTTTTTTTATGTTAATTTACAAGGTTGTCACCTTGCACATCTGCAATTCTGAAAAAAAGCAAGTCCTTAGGGGCAATGCTTTGGTATCCATTTTAGTTCACCCTGCCATCCTGAATATTTTTCAAGGATCTTCGCACAGGAGTTAGCAGGGCTCATTGAAAGAGCTTTAAACTAGATTTGAAGGGGGAAAGGGATAAAACCAGATTTGCTAGAGACAAGATTGGGGGCCGCACACCAATGTTTGAGGGACAGTGTGCTACTGAGGTCCTTCAGTCTGCCATTTCAATGGAGGTAGGGGATGGAGGTCCATGCAGCAGCAAAGACGCAAGGGCTGTTGATGTTAGAAACCACAGAAGCGCCAGAGAATAGTCATGTAGGAATTAGGGCTTCTCCCCTTCTCCCCCCAAAAAGGTGGCAGGATCAACGGCCCAACTGAAGTGCAGCTACACCAATGCATGCAGCATGGACAACAAACAGGATGAGTTGGAAGCCACTGTGCAGCTGGAAAACTATGATATAGTTCCAATCATAGAAACATGGTGGAATGACTTTCACAACTGGAGTGCTGCAATGGATGGCTGTAAAATCTTCAGAAGGGATAGGCAAGGAAGGAGAGGTGGTGGGGTAGCTCTGTATGTTAGGGAGTGTTTTGACTGTCTAGAACTTGATGATGGTGACAGTGGGGTTAAGTGTTTATAGGTAAGAATCAGGAGGAAGGCCAACAAAGCAGATATCATGGTGGGAGTCTGTTATAGACCACCCAACCAGGATGAAGAGGCAGATTAAATATTCTACAAGCAGCTGGGAGATGTCTCACAATTGCAAGCCCTTGTTCTCATGGGGGACTTCATCTTACCAGATGTCTGCTGGAAATATGATACAGCGGAGAGGAAACAGTCTAGGAGGTTCCTGGAGTATGTGGAAGATAATTTCCTGACACAGCTGGTGAGTGAGCCAACTAGGGAAGGCACCCTGCTGGACCTGCTGTTTGTGAACAGAGACTGGTGGGTGATGTGATGGTTGGAGGTTGTCTTCAGCACAGCTATCATGATGATAGAGTTTTAAATTCTTGGAGAAGGAGAGTGGCTAGCAGAACTGCTATCTTGGACTTCTAGAGGGCAGACTTTGGCCTTTTTAGGAGCCTGGATGACAGAGTCCTGAAGGGCAAAGGAGTCCAGGAAGTCTGGACATTCTTCAAGAAGAAAATCTTAAAGGCACAGGAGCAGGCTGTCCCCATGTGCCAAAAGATGAGCCTGCAGGGAAGAGGACCGGCTTTCCCAAACAGAGAGCTTTGGCTGGAACTCAGGAAAAAAAAAGTTTACCTCCTTTGGAAGAAGGGGCAGGCAACTCAGGAGGACTACAAAGATGTCATGAGGTTATGCAGGGAGAAAATTAGAAGGGCAAAAGCCTAATTACAACTTAATCTGGCTAATGCACTAAAAGACAATAAAAATCATAGAATCATAGAATCATTTAGGTTGGAAAAGACCTTTGAGATCAAGTCCAACCGTTAACCCAGGACTTCCAAGTCCATCACTAGACCATGTCCCTAAGCACCACATCTACACATTTTTAAAACACCTCCAGGGATGGTGATTCCACCACCTCCCTGGGCAGCCCTTTCCAATGCTTGACTACCCTTCCAGTGAAGAAATTTTTCCTCATATCCAATCTATCTAAACCTCACCTGGTGCAACTTGAGGCCATTTCCTTTTGTCTTATCAATTGTTATCTGGGAGCGGAGACCTAGCCCCACCTTCCCTACAACCTCCATTCAGGTAGTTGTAGAGGGCAATAAGATCCTCCCTGAGTCTCCTTCTCCAGACTAAACAACCCCAGATCCCTCAGCTGCTTCTCATAAGACTTGTGCTCTAGACCCTTCACCAGCTTCATTGTCCTTCTCTGGACATGCTCCAGCACCTCTATGTCCCTCTTGAAATGAGGGGTCCAAAACTGAACACAGTATTTGAGGTGTGGCCTCACCAGTGCCGAGTACAGGGGAAAAATCACTTCCCTTGTCCTGCTGGCCACACTGTTTCGGATATAAGCCAGGATGCTATTGGCCATCTGGGCCACCTGGGCACACTGCTGGCTCACTTTCAACCGGCTGTCAACCAGCACCCCCAGGTCCTTTCCCACTGGGCAGCTTTCCAGCTACTCTTCCCCAAGCCTGTAGCGTTGCATGGGGTTGTTATGACCCAAGTGCAGGACCTGGCACTTCTCTCCTTGTTGAACCTCATTCAACTGGCCTCAGCCCATGGGTCCAGCCTGTCCAGATCCCTCTGCAGAGCCTTCCTACCCTCAAGCAGAACAACGCTCCATCCCATCTTGGTGTTGTCTGCAAACTTACTGAGAGTGCACTCAATCCCCTCTTCCAGATTGTCGATAAAGGTATTAAACAGGACTGGGCCCAATACTGAGCCCTGAGGAACACCATTTGTGACTGGTCACCAGCTGGATGTAACTCCATTTACTACCACTCTTTGGGCTCAGCTGTCCAGACAGCTTTTCAGCCAGCAAAGAGTACACCCGTCTAAGCCATGAGCAGCCAGCTTCTCCAGGAGAATGCTGTGGATAGGGAGGAGAATCAGGAAAAAGATAAAACTCATGGGTGGAGATAAAGGCAGCTTAATAGGTAAAGCAAAAGCCGTGCATGCAAGCAAATCAAACTAAGGAATTAATTCACTGCTTCCCATTGGCAGACAGGTGTTCAGACATCTCCAGGAAAGCAGGGCTCCATTACACATGATGGTTACTTGGGAAGATAAATGCCATTAACTGAATGACCCCCTGTCCGGTTTTCAGCTGGGATAGGGTTAGTTTTCTTCTTAGTAGCTGGTACAGTGCTGTTTTGGATTTACTATGAGAATAATGTTGATAAAAGATGTTTTTGGCTGTTTCCAATCAATGTTCATATAAAGTCAAGGACTTTTCAGTTTCTCAGGCCCTGCCAGGAAGAAGGCTGGGGTGGCACAAGTAACTGGGAGGGGACACAACTAGGACAGCTGACCCAAACTAGCCAAAGGGGTATTCCATATCACAGAATGTCATGCTGAGTTTATAAACTGGGGAGAGTTGGCTGAGGTCTACTGATCATTGCTTGGGGACTGACTGGGCATTGGTCAGTGGGTGGTGAGTAACTGTATTGTGCATCACTTGGGTTTTATTCCTCTCTTCCCTTTGGATTTTATTCCTCTCCCCTTCTCCCACCTTTTCATAAGAACTGCTGATGTTATTATTATTGTTACAATTATTATCCCCCCACCCTTTTTTTTATTATTATTATTAAATCTCTCTTATCTCAACCCTCAAGTTTTACATTCCTTCCTGATTCTCCTCCCTATCCCTCTGGGGAGTGGGAGGATGAGTGAGCGAGAGGCTGCATGGTACTTAGTTACTGGCTGGAGTTAAACCACAACACCCCCTTTTACTTCTTCTTCCCCCAGCTTTATATACTGAGCATGACATTCTATAGTACAGAATGCCCCTTTGACTAGTCCGGGTCAGCTGTCCTTGTTATACTCCCTCCCAGCTTCTTGTGCACCTGCTCACTGGCAGAGCATGGGAAACTTGAAAAGTCCTTGATTTAAAGTAAGCACTACTTAGCAACAAACAAAACATCAGTGTGTTATCAACATTATTCTCATACTAAATACAAAACAGCACTGTACCAGCTACTAAGAAAAAACCTTAACTCTATCCCAGCCAAAACTAGGACACTTACCTACATAATTTTTTCTCAGGTATATCAAAAGTAAACAAACCCAAATTTAGCCTGCAACCACAATTTTAGTGTTGCCTCATCCATTTTAGTCCTCCACAAAAGCTACCAAAACCAGAAGCTGAGGCTGCACACAGCTTTTCCAGTTTGGTATTATTGTTTGCTCAGCAGTTACTGCTACAGTACATCTGAAGGACAATATCTAGTATATTGAGAAGTAATCTCTATATCTAAGTCGCAGCTCTGTTTGCACTCTATTATGTAAAATATCTGAGTAACTTATCTGCCGTCTTAGATGACTGGTATCTAACTAGGCTAGAGCACAGGCAGATACAGGAGGAGAGTTTGGAAGTGGACAGTGATTTAGATGAAGGTGCCATGTGATAGAAAGCAAGGCATCTGATCCCTAGGCAAATCTGAGCCAGCAAACACTACCACTGAGATGAAAAGGCCTTAAAACAGCAAACACACACCTTGAATATGAAAGAAAACACATGCTGCTTCTGTGTAACCATTACACATGATGAAGCCCTGCTTTAGATTGCTAAACACCTGCCTGCCGATGGGAAGCAGTGAATTAATTCTTTATTTTGCATTGCTTGTGCACGCAGCTTTTGCTTTGAGTATTAAACTGTCTATATCTCAACCCATGAGTTTTTACGCTTTTACACTTCCAATTCTCTTCCCAATCCCAATGGGGGGGAGTGAGCAAGTGGTTGCGTGGTGCCTATCTGCCCACCAAGGTTAAGCCATGACAGCTCCCCAGCCCCATTCTGTCAGTGGGGGCACATTAGTGTACCAACAAATACCTTGTAGCACCTCATAAACAAGGCAATGGCACCTATACATTGCATGTATTGTTGCAAGCTATTTTCTTTGGTGACTCTGTGGTCAAGCTTTAGGGACTCTTTGAAAGATGCAGAGATATTTATTCTGTCAACAAACAGAGCAGATGGATCCTTCTGGCACCAGCCCAGGATATACAATGTGTTTTGAATGCTTCTCTGGAGCACAGGAAACTAGTGACAGGGACAAATGAGTCTCTGCAGAGAGCAATCCAAGAAGCAGACAAACTCAGAAGCAGTATTTGGCAGGCATGTTTGAGGTTAAGTTTAAGGAAGGAAGGGGTTAAGGGGTTAAGGAAACCCCAGGAAGGAAGGAAATCTAGAACATATCCAGCATGCTCATGTGTGGATAACTGGCTAGCTGAAAAGGGTCACATAGACATAGTCCAGCTGGCTGGACAAAAATGCACATCGCTCTCAGCTTATCTGAAGTAAAGCAAAATACACTGTCTTTGGCTGTCCTTGTTACACAGTAACAGGAAGATTTTGGTGGGAAAAGAATGTTGCAGGTGGGAACAGAAAACTACAGAAGAGAAACTAGGGGCGGGCTTGGTATTTAGGCAACTAACCAATAATGAGCTTAACTTTTGTAATATGTATGAGCTAATTATAAGAAGGCATAAAAGGTGACTGTAAGAGACAATAAACGAAGTCTGCTGATCACTCATATTGAGTGACTGTGTCTTCCCTCCGTCGCAACACTCATGTGCTGTGTTATAAGCAGGGTAAGAATGCCATTTTCAAAAAGCATAATATATAGGTATGTGTACACAAGTGTACACACACACATAACTGCTCACTGGAATTTCCTGGAGCTAAGAAATAGCTTTTATTTTGGCCACATATTTGGTGCTGTGTATGACATAAATCCTTCTGATGAGAACATTGGTGCCACTCAACATGTTTTGCAGAGGACAGACCGATCTTACTGCTATTTTGTCTTACAGTGCATAGCATTTCTTGCAGTGATGTAGTTTGTGTATTTTTCCCGCTGTTTCTGCACTAGAATCAGGACAACTAGACTCAGAGCTTCTGAGAAGTGCATACTTCTATAGATCCACGACATCCATACAGAAAGAGCTTCAATGTTTGGTAACTGCTCCCTGGAAGTGCAAAAAATGTTAAGGATGCATACATAATCCTCAAACCAAGGGTGGGTTTTTTTCCCTCTATGGTCATCTTCCTTTGTGAGTATGTGCAGAAAAGCTGTCTGTCATCTCCTTGGGGTAACATTTTCCAAAGCCTTTAAATTAGCTTTTAGAAATAGCTTGAACATGAAGGAATATAGCTCTCATCTCAAGTCAATAGCTGTGTTCATAATAGCAATTTTCTTGCAGTAGCTGAACCAAAACATTGAGGCAAAGCAATTGTTGCTGAGCTTTTCACATGTCCTTTATAAGGAGATAATTCAGATTTCAATACTTATGTGAAATACTCAAGATAGTTCTGCATAAAATTGATAATGAAGACATGCTTCAAGATCTTTATAATCTACATACTTCAGTTACGTTTGAAAATAAGACTCAGAATCCAGGGTCACTTTACAAGCTTCAGTTTGTATTGTGGAAAAAAGTAGATGTGGAAAAATGTCTGCTTCCTGTCATACACAACTGGTTGCTGTAGTAATCCTGACAGACATTAACCAGAATGGTGTGTAAAAGGATGTTTGCACCTGCTGTTGCAGGAAAGTTAAAAAAAGGTTATATTGTTTAGACCTGAGGGACCAAAGATGATCACCAAGCCTAGCAACTTATAATTACTTGGTAACAAATTAACAGCTTAAAATGCGCCTACACTCTTAGTTCTCAAATAACACAGATTCACAGAATTAAAAAATGGTTGAAGTTGGAAGGGACCTCTGGAGGTCACCTGGACCAATTCCCCTGCTCAAGCAGGGCCACCTAGAGCTAGTTGCCCAGGACCATGTCCAGACCACTTTTAAATATCTCCAAGGTGAGAGACTCCACAACCTCCCTGGGCAACCTGTTCCAGGGCTCAGTCACCCTCACAGTGAAAAAGTGTTTCCTGATGTTTAGACGGAACCTCATGTGTTTCAGATATTGTCCATTGCCTCTTGTCCTGTCACTGGGCACCACTGAAAAGAACCTGACTCAGTCTTCTTTTGTACCCTCCCTTCAGAAATTTACATACATTGATAAGATCCTCCCCCCCAGCCTTCTCTTCTCTAGGCTGAGCAGTCCCAGCTCTCTCAGGCTTTCTTTATAGGAGAGATGCTCCAGACCCTTTAATCAGCTTTGTGGCCCTTCATTGAACTCTCTCCAATATGTCCATGTCTCTCCTGTACTGGGGAGCCCAGAACTGGACACAGGACACCAGATGTCATCTTGCCAGTGCTGAGTAGAGAAGGAGCATCACCTCCCTCGACCTGCTGGCAACACTCCTACCAGAATACCTTTAGCCTTCTTTGCAGCAAGGGCACATCAAGGGCATGTGTTCAACCTGTGTGTCCACCAGGACCCCCAGCTCCTTTTCTGCACAGCTGAGAACTTTCCTTTCCAACCTCAAACCTTCTGTGATTTACCAGGAATTATTACACTGTGGCTCAATATGGTTTGCAAGAATTAAATTTAGAAAAAAAGGTCAGCTAATAATCATCTGATAGTTACTGATATTTTTGTTAAACCCAGAAGCATGATATGCTTGGGTTTGTACATTTTTGAAAAATATTTCTATGTATTTTCAGTTCTGTTTAATTTCAGGATCTTTTTGTTTGGTTTCTATTTTTATTAGATTAAACACTTGGCTCAAACAGCTGACTTCATTCCTTTCTAGGAGAGGGTCAGAAACAATTGAAAGAAAAGAAGAGAAGACTTTTTCTTCCATTTTTCAAATACCTGTGTGGGTCAAATACTGCTAAGAAATATTGTATAACATGCTTTTGAGGTGTGAGATGCAGGGGAGAAATAGTAGGTTCCTCTCACCGTATTAAATGAACAACCTGCAAATATTAGCTGACTAGGTGTCACTCAGCCATGCACTATGTGCAACCTGGTCACATGAGCACGAGCTGGCACTTATGGGAGAACAAAAATCCCCCTTACATCTCTCCCTACTTGTACATTGATATATGCCAAGTACGTCGCATTGTTGAGAATAATATTGATCATAAAGGAATGAACATTGATTTTCCCAAGTGTATATAAAGCTTGTTGCATCATTTGGAACTCAACCTATTTTGTGTACACAGTGTTAACTGTTAACCTCTTTTCCTTTCTAAAAACTGATAACAGTATTCAAAAAGTTATTTCTAGAACACAAATGTTTATGTACAGGTTTTTATAAGCATATCCAAAGTGTATGTGGTGAGGGGATATTTATTAATGTATCATACTCATGCTGACCCAGGGAAAATGCACCATTAATTAAAATATTTAATTTTTTTTCAGTGAAATATCATTCCCAGAAATAATTAGGAGGACAACAGTGATTAGAGGGATGACATAGTTTAGGGAGGGGTTTTATGGAGTGAATTCAGCAGAGGCCACTGAGATACTCAGGGCTGGAGCTCTCACCCTGTGAAGAGAGGTTGAGGGCCTGGTTCACCATGGAGAAGGGGCAGCTCTGAAGGAACCTAACAGCAGCCCCCAGTGCTTATGAAGGTATTATTGAGAAGACAGAGATGGGCTTTACTCAGAGGGGCACAATGTTAGGTAGAGGGACAAGTGGCAGGCGTTGGGACGTGAGAGGATGAGATTGGCAATAAGGATGTGTTGTAGTAATTATGCAGCTGCCATCCAGACTATGGTAGGAATTATGCGGATGCCACCCCAACAAGGCTCGTTCCTAAGTTCTGCTTTAATAAAATAATCAGAGCTTCCTTCTTCTACTATGTTTAATGTGCAATACTAGTTACAGCTTGAGCTGGGTTCCTCTGAAGAGGCACTCCACCTGTCAATTGTTACCGGATTTTATAGTCTCTATAGGTCACTTGATTTCCTGATGGTAATTCTTCTCATTCAGTCCTGTTCACAGAGCCTGGTGTCTTCTCCTGATTCACTCTTGCACCCTCCAGGCACACTTTTTGTCTGTGTCTTTTGATTGGGTTTGTGTGGGAAGGTTTTGGCAGCAGGGGGCTACAGGGGTGGCTTCTCTGAAAAGCTGCTAGAAGCTTCCTCTATGTCCAATCAGCCAATCAGCGACAGTGGTAGTCCCTCTGTGATAGCATATTTAAGAAGGGGGGGAAAAACCTGCGCAATGCAATTGCAGCCAGAGAGACAAGTGAGGATATGCGAGAGAAACAACTCTGTAGATACCAAGGTCGGTGAAGATGGAGTGGGGGGGAGGTGCTCCAGGTGCCACAGCAGAGATTCCCCTGCAGCCCATGGTGAAGACCATGGTGAGGCAGGCGGCCCCCCTGCAGCCCATGGAGGTCCATGATGGAGCAGATACCCACCTGCAGCCTGTGGAGGACCCTATGCCAGAGCAGGTAGATGCACTCAAAGGAGACTGTGATCCTGTGGGAAGCCCATGCTGGAGCAGGCTCATGGCAGGCCCTGTAAACCCATGGAAAGAGGAGCCCATGCTGGAGCAGGTTTGCTGGCAGGACTTGTGACCCTGTGGGGGACCCACACTGGAGCAGTCCATTTCTGAAGGACTGCACCCCGTGGAAGGGAGCCATGCTGGAGCAGTTCATGAAGAACTTTAGCCTGTGGGAAGGACTCACTTTGGAAAGTTCATGGAGAGCTGTCTCCCATGGGAGGGATGCCACACTGGAGCAGGGGAAGAGTGTGAGGAGTCCTCCCCTTGAAGAGGAAGGAGCAGCTGAAACAATGTGTGGCAAACTAACTGCAACCCCCATTTCCTGTCCCCCTGTTCCACTTGGGGAGGAGAAGGTAGAAAATCAGGAGTGAAGTTAAGCCTGGGAAGAAGGGAGGGGTGGGGGGGAAGGTGTTTTAAGATTTAGGTTTTGTTTCTTATTATCCTACTCTGATTTGACTGGTAGTAAATTAAATTCATTTTCCACAAGCTGAATCTGTTTTGCCCATGACAGTATTTGGTGAGTGATTTCCCTGTAATTATCTTGACACACCAGCCTTTTGTTATATTTTGTCTCCCCTTTCTGGTTGAGGAGGGGGAGTGATGGAGTGACTTTGGTGGACATCTGGCATTCAGACAGTATCAAATCACCACAATGTCAAATCAATCAACCACTTTATTTTGGTCTAATATGTTTTTCATTTGCTACATTTAGTGATGTCTTTGCTTATAATTTCCACAAGATTAAAGTTGGTGACATAACAGTTAATGTTTTAATATCATTTGGGGTTTCTTTTATGTTTTCTCTCTTTCTTTTTTTCTTCCCAGCCAATAGTTAAGAAGGCATAAGGGCACTCAATCAACTTTATTGAGCCACTGCCACGTCCATATCTCCCAAGTTGTCCTGATATCAGCTGGGATAGAGTTAGTTTTCTTCTTAGTAGCTGGTGCAGTGCTGTGTTTTGGATTTGCTGCAAGAACAATGTTGATAGGACACTGATGGTTTTAGTTTGTTGCTGGGTGATGTTTATACTAAGTCAAAGACTTTTCAGTTCCTTGGGTCCTGCCAGCAAGAGGGCTGGAGGGGCACAAGAAATTGGGAGGGGACACAGCCAGCACAGGTGAACCAAACTAGCCATACCATATGACGTCATGCTGAGTATATAAACTGAGGGAAGAAGAAGGAAGGTGGGGGACATTTGGCATTATGGCATTTGTCTTCCTGAGTAATCATTATGTGTGATGGAGCCCTGCTGTCCTGGGGATGGCTGAACACCTGCCTGCCGATGGGAAGTGGTGAATGAATTCCTTGCTTTGCTTTGCTTGTGTGCGTGGCTTTTGCTTTGCCTATTAAATTGTTCCTATCTCAACCCTTGAGTTTTACATTCCTTTCCGATTCTCCTCCCCATCCCTTTGGGTGAGGGGGGAGTGAGCGAGCGGCTGTGTGGTGCTTGGTTGCCAGCCAGGGTTAAACCACGACACAAGTGTCTGCATTTTATTGGAAAGTCCTCTACTTAGTTGAATTTGAATTGCGGGCTAAGCAGCATTTTCATGTTTTATTCCAATATTTACTATGTGGCCACTGAAACTGCATACAGATATCTCTAAAGGCCTAAGAAATACAGTCAGATCCCTGCAAGTTACATTTTTGTCTTAACTACTGTGCAAAAGAAGAGCAAAGAAAGCAATGAACTCATCCATCTAATTAATGTTTCCAGAATGACCAGTTCCATGCCCAGATTTTCTTTATTTATATTGGGTTTGCAAAGGCTCCCACAGTGCATACTGGAATGATATAAGGCCAAATGCTTTGGAATTGCGATTTGAATGCACTAAAAAGACTGAATTAGAGAATAATTAATGACCTGTTGAGAGCTATGGAATAAAAGAATTTGAGACTTAGTGAATTTTGGCATGTATGGTTATTATGTGCATTTTTTACTTTTCTCTCATTAACCCTACTATGTTTAGCTGCATATAGAACTAACTAAATAATTGGGGGAAAAAAAAATTCACCTGGGACTTAATAAATTTTCATTCAGTATGTGACACATTGTTCAACGTAAAAGGACAGCTCTATTTCCTGGATGCTAATGAAAATGTTGTTTGATTTAAAAGGCATTACAACCAGAGATCCTTATAGTTGCCATACGCTTAAGCCTTTCCTCATATAATTTCTAAGACTTGAAATCACCAAAACCAGCAGGTAGAACTCTCTGTCTACTCAAGACAGATTTGTATCACTTGTATGTTACTGGCTGCAATTGCAAGTTTTAAATTGAGTCATAATTCAGAAATATAAATGTTTGGTATGATTTGATAGGATTTTCATGAAGTGATATAAAAAAGAAGAGGGTGAAGAAGACAGAGTAAAGACAGAATGGATAAATTTGCTTCAGCCAAAGGCACTTTGTGTAGAGGTAAGCCTCCCTTCATTAATGTGGTATGTAACGAGCAGGACACAGGCAACAGAGTGTTGTTTCAGTTGTTATAGAGTCCTATTTTCTTATCCTGCCTGCATGAAGGCCTGTTGTACACATACAATTGAGGTGGTTTTATATCTGAATTAAATAAGCAGTTGAGCAATTATGGTCTCATTTTTGAGTACAGACTTTGGCTTTGTGTCTTTGAATCCCTAGACCACCAGCTGTCTATAAGAACTGCTCCTTCCATTGTCTACTATGGCCAGCTAAAAAGTAAAAATGTGTGGCCCAACAGTATGCAACAGTTTGGGGATAATCTTTGAAACATTAATTAATATGACTATCTTTCTGTAATACCAGACAAGAGGTGGTTTCTTGTCTTCTGAATTTTTTTTTAAATGTTGTAAGAAAAAAAAAAAAGTTGAAGGAAAATTAACTGCCAGTAATTGGGAAGTGAAACCATGATACAGTTTCCTGGTTGTCTTTCTTCATTCTAATGTAATTTATCTAAAAATTGTATTGGATTTAAGTGGCAAAGTTTTGGTAGTGGGGGGAGGGCTACAGAGGTGGTCTCTGAGAGAAGAGGTCAGGGGCAGCCCCGGCACTGGATGGAGCCAAAGCTGAGAGAATCAGAGATGCTGGTAGAACCTCTGTAATAATATATTTAAGAAGGGGTAAAAAAACCTTCACAGCTGTTGAAAGGGAGAAGTGAGAAAAAGAAAAGTGAGAGAAACAACCCTGCAGACACCAAGGTTGGACCAGATACCCACACTGCAGCCCATGGAGGACCCCATGCCAGAGCAGATGGATATACCCTGAAGGGGGCTGGAGCCTGCTGAGAGTTGTCTTGAGAATATACTTGGGGGGGGGTGGGGGGGGTGGTATTAGCATTGGCTAATGTACTGGGTTTACATGGCTAGATTTTGGTAGCAGAGGGGGTTGCAGGGATGGCTTCTGTGAGCAGAGGTCAGAGGCTGACCCATATTGGACAAAGCCACTCCCAGCTGGCTCCAAGATAGACCCGCTGCTGAACAAAGCTGAGCCAATCAGTGACAGTGGTAGGGCCCTTGTAATAACATATTTAAGAAAGGATAAAAACTGCTGTGCAACAGCAACTGGGAGAGAGGAGTGAGAATATGTGAGAGGAACAACTCAGCAGACAATAAAGTCAGAAAAAAAGGAGGGAGAAGAGATGCTCCAAATACCAGAGCAGAGATTCCCCTGCAGCCTGTGGTGAAGACCATGGTGAGGCAGGTTGTCCCCCTACAGCCCATAGAGGTCCACAGTTGAACAGATATCCACCTGCAGCCTGTGGAGAACCCCAGACCAGAGCATGTGGATGTAATCTGAAAGAAGCTATGACCTCATGGAGAGACCCCAATGGAGCAAGCTCCTTCCAGGAACTTTGGCCTTGTGGAGAGGAACCCATGCTAGAGCAGGTTTGATGGCAGGACTTTTGGCCCCATGGGGGATCCATGCTGGAGCAGTCCTTTCTTGAAGAACTGCAGCTGATGGAAAGGACCCATGCTGAAGAAGCTTGCGAAGGACTATCTTCTGTGGGAGGGATACCATGCTAGAGCAGGGGATGAGTGTGAGGAGGAAGAGATGGCAGAGATAATGCATTACGAACTGACTGCAACCCCCATTTCCCATTCCCCTGAGATGCTCAGGGAGGAACAGGTAGAGAAGTTGGAAGAGAAGTTGAGCCCAGGAAGAATGGAGGGGTGGGGGAAGGTGTTTTAAGACTTGTTCTTCTTTTTAATTATCCTAATCTAATTTGATTGGCAACAAATTAAATTAATTTCCCCAATGAGAGTAACTGATAAGTGATCTCCCTGTCCTTGATTCACCAGTTTTTCATCTTATCCCCCCTCCCCCCCCCGCTGAGGAAGGGGGAGTGACAGAGCGACTTGGTGGGAGCCTGGTGTCCAGCTAAGTTTAACCCACCATAGTCCTTTGTGGGGCCCAAGACAACAGCAGTTTTGAATTGAGCATGCTATAGCTATAATTGTTATTAAGTGGCAACCTTCTGTGCAGATCACGGAGTTTGCTGGCTGCACTGCTTATCTCTTTATTTTTCTGAGCTTGGGAACATGTTAGTACAAACAATGGCTATGTGCTTTGCCCTGCTATTGATGGCCTTACTCTGCTGGGGGAGCTGTCTTGTGGAGAGGATGAGGGAATACACCTCCCTGTTTAATTGGAGTTCCCTCTGATGATAAAAGTCCTCTTTCTTTTCAGATAGTTCCATGAGCATGGAATACACCAAATACATACTTAGAATCAGTGTATATGTTGACCCGTTTGTTCTTAGACAATTCTAGAGCTCTTATGAGACATATCAATTCAGCCTTCTGCGCTGAATTGTTAGGAGGCAGGACCTTGGATTTGATCTCTTTTTCCAATGCCACAATCGCGTGCCCAACTCTTCATTCTCCATTGGCAAAGAAACTGATTCCATTGGTAAACAAAGTCCAATCAGGGTCCTCTAGTGGCATGTCCTTCAAGTCTGGTCTGCTAGAATATACTCGGTCGTGGTTTTGAATACAGTCATGTAATAAATCACCCTCATCAGTCTTAGGTAGCAATGTAGCAGGATTTAAGCTGGAAACAGTTTTTAACAAGACATCATCTTGTTCAGCTAACACTGTCTGATACAGTATCATTCTACTTGGTGACAACCAATGATGCCCCTTTTGTTCTAAACCTGCTAGAATGGCATGAGTAACATATACAGTGATAACTTGTCCCAAGGTCAATTTTTGAGCCTCCTGAATCAGCAGCACTGTTGCTGCCACTGCTCAAAGTCATGCAGGCCATCTCTTGCTTACTTCATCCAATTGTTTGGAATCCAAAGTAGGCAACTAGTCTTTTCTAATGTCCTAACATTTTGGTTAGCATTCCCAATGCTGTGTGTCATTATTCATGGACATATAACAGGAAAGGTTTAGTAAGTTCTGGCAATCCCAATGCTGGGGCCTTCATCAAAGTCTCTTTAATAGAATCAAAGCCTTTATGACATTCTGGTGTCCATTCCCCAGCCATTTTATAGCTTCATACTGTTATAAATTCCGAATCAATTTTTAGTTTTATATTTTTTATTTATGGGGTTAATAAAAGGCAAGTAAACAGCGCTGGGTGCGCGGGGAGTCAGGGGTCCTCTAACATGCACGCACGCGTTACATGAGGCGGCTGGTTTTTATGTTCCTAAGCTAATACATATTCATCACTACTTCTAAGAAAGGCAGGGTTATTACAATTAGTTTCCGGAATTCGACCCCTTCCACTGCCGCATGCGTATCAGTTCTCGATGGTCCCTCTGGGGGGTCGTTTGGGGTCTTCCTCCCAGGCTTTGTCCTCCAGTCGTCCTTCAGTTTCCTTTTCTTCCTTATTTGGTAATCTCTTGGCTGGATGTCAGTGACTTGTGTAGTGTCCAGTGCAATAGTTAACAGTCATTTTGAAACTCCTTTGTTCTCCTGTCCCCTAGATCCAGGTCTCAATGTTTACCTTTTAACCCCTCTATTGACACGAATTGCTGGACCATTTCTTACAATACTAAGGCTTAGCCATTAGTTCATAATTTGTAATCCACATTCTGCACCATCCAGCCATTCCCAGGAAACTTTGGAGTTCCCTTTTTGTCTGTGGGGGAGCTATCCGGCAAATAGCTTCTTTTCATTCAATTCCCAACCATCTTTGTCCTTTTGAAATTTAAAATCCAAGGTAAATCACTGTTTGCTTTACTAATTGTGCCTTTGAGACACACTATAGCCTGCAAGTCCTAGGAAATTCAACAAACATGGTTGTTTTTTACACTGTTGTTCAGTTTCAGCTCCTAAGAGTAGATCATCCACATATTGTAACAAAGTAATTGAGGGATTCTTACCTTGCCAATATTCTAATCCTTTGGCTAAGGCATTACCAAATAAGGTCGGACTATTCTTGAATCCCTGAGGCAACACAGTCCAGCATAACTGCATCTTCCAGTAGTCCGACTTTCCCATTCAAAGGCAAACAACTCCTGGCTCTTAGTTTCTAATGGGATACAGAAGCATCTTTCAAATCAAAAACTGTAAAATAAACATCCTTTTCAGAGACATTAGACAACAACGTACACTGATTAGGAACTGCCAGGTGTACATCCACAACAATTTGGCTGATCACTCGTAAATCTTGAGCCAATCTGTGTTCCTGCAAACAACGCTTCTTCAATGGGACAATTAGGGTATTATATTTGAAACTACATTCACATAACAGTCCATATCATAAAAAAAATTATTTATCAAGGGTTCAAGACCAATTGTCACTTGCAGTTTTATAGGATACTGGCTTTTTCTTACTGGTTTTGAATTAGGCTTCAGCTCTACCTTAACTGGAGTTACATTCTTAGCTCTTCGGCGTCATTGGGTGGCCCATATCATGTGAAACACTGCATTCAGAATTTCCTCAGGTATTTCTTTGTTCATTTTGCCCTTAGCATCCTTGTAAGGGACAAAAATAAATTGACCTTGTAGAGAAACAAGGCTGAATTGGCAGAGCTGTTAGTGTACAGATAAGCGGCCAAATTTGGCAGTGAAACCACAAGCGTGCGAACAGCTCGTAATGAGCAACTGCTTTGCTACACATAGACAAATTCCCAGGTGCTCTGCTGCACGTAGGCACATTCCAGGGCAGAACGTGGGTAGATAAGTGATTATATATAACCAGCACTTATGTATGCAATAAACGATCTCACTTCTTCACTGACTTGGGGTCTGTGCCTTCATATGCCACAAATGGCACCCGAACAGGGGCTTGAGGGATAAAAACTGCAACTCCAGTGGCATAGCCCAGCTGAACCAGGGAAAAAGGGAAGATGGATACCCAAGTGCTCTCATCACCACCACAGGACGGTAGATGAGCAGCTGGGAACCATGGGACAATCATTAACATGGGAACAGAAAAATCATATGGATGTTTTGCAGAAAATTTTAAAGACTTATGGGGAGAGTGTGTCTTAACTATCCCTTGTAACCCTCTTGACATAGGCTCAGGACAATTGTTCTTGGTTCCTTAAAGAGGGCACGCTGAATATCACCATATGGAAACATATCGGGGATGAATTGGGACAGCAAAATGATGAAAAGTGGAAGAGTTTGCTGATAACGTGGCAGCAAGTGTTTTCAGCTCTTAGCTGCTTACAGACTGTTAATGCGGCAAAACTTCCGAATTAAAGCATGACAGCCTCATCAACAGCAAGTGGAGATAAAGAACAGCAGCCTGTCTTTGCATAACGATCCTAAGCCTGATGATCCTTTCAACCCAGGGAGCCAGATCTTTACCCACCAGATGATAATGATGCAGGTGTAATACCTCTGCCTCCAACTGAGCCAACAGCTCCATTTAACCCATTTCTAAAGTACAGTGCTTAGGCTTTGTAGCTGGCTGCACTTTCTGTGCAGAAGCCTGAGCCAAATTTTTGGCTGGGCAACAGTGGACCAATCTGAAGGAAGGTAAATACTTGTGGTCCTCGTGGCAAGTAATTAAATAGATTTTTTAGGACCTCTACCCTGAACTCCAAATAAATGGGAAAACATTTTAACCAGGGTAGAGATTGTCAGCGGTTTTAGGTATGGCCTACCCATGTCCTCAAGCTAGTATGAAATATGTAACTTTTTGATTAGGACAATGGTTTACACACCTACCTCTATCCTCTAAATTTCAATCAGATAATGGATCACATTGTAAAAGTAAAGATATACAGACATGGTCAGAAGCCCGAGGGATTAGGTGGATTTTCCGCATCCCTTATCATCACCAGACTATAGGTATTAATGAACGATGGAATGGACTAATTAACATTTGACTACAAATTCTCACTTGTACCAGTGAATAGAAAACCTCAACTAGTAGCTCCTCATATCATGGATGGCAACATCACCTTAATTATGCAGTTGCTGCTTTGAATAACCAACAGATTGTGACTGGTAGTCCAATCTGGAAAGCTTTTGATAGCAGCCATGGTGCAACTTCAACTTCAAGTGTAAATAATAATCATCAATTATCTATTGGACAGACTGTCCAGGTTATTAATCGTCTACAAAAAGGAAGATTTCCTTGCATATTACAAACACCTCTTTGAAGCAACATGTGGAAGGTCTTGGCTACCAGACCTCGGAGCACGGGCACAGCTCAGCTTAATATTAGCTCTCATTTTAGCTGTTGGAATTGTGCTTTTTTGTATTATATCTTGTATGAAATCACTGTGTGTATCACTTTTAACTAAACTGGTACTGTATACTCATGTCTCAATTGATAAACCCTCTCAGGAGTTACAACAACATTGGGCTTGATGTGGATATAAGTCTCTGCCTTACACACTAGAAGGCAAGGGACACACACCAGATATAGTGTAGTCTCACTCCTAATGACCCATAAGTGTCTATAGGCCAAGGGGTGGAGTGAACCAGTAAACATACTGACAAAGAAGGATATCTCCTTAACCAGAGTCTGAGACATCCCTGATAAGTTCACATGAAGCTTCCTTGATGGGGAGTATTTGGCAGGACAAAGAAAACTTGATGGGTGGCAGGACAAAGAAACTGTGATGATGAACTGACCTTCCAGGAGAACAGAAGTCAGCAACAACTATTCTGAGAACTGATGTCCTATACCCACTTATGTATCTACACTAAAAGGTATAAAAAGTAACTCACTGCCTACTCCAAATGAGCTTCTCTGCAAAAGCCTCTCTGCATGAGATCTCCCAGACAGACCAGACCCTCTCTGAGGATGCCTGGCTGACTTGGGACTGTGAGTGGATCGTCTTTGTGAAGTGAGACTTTTTCCGTTGTCCGTTAGCCCCACTTCTGGGAGTGGTTTGGTGAGTGTCCTACCAGTAACACCTCATGTAAAATATTTATAGGCACACACAGGTAAAGGTTCATAAGTATATAATTGTTTCACTAGTTTAATTCTATAATATCTTGAAATATACATATATTTCCTTTACTCTTGTTATATCTATATTTATATTTATAAACTTGCTTTCCTAATGGTAATTTTGTAGTGACTTGCAGTATATATGCATATATATATGTTTTTACTAACAGTAGTTTTGTATAGCAATTAGTAATAAATAAATTCTTAGAAACCCAGAACTCTGTATCCTTGTGTATTGCAGAATTTGGAGACCCCCACAGTCATGATCTTTACACACCTGTGGATAGGGTAACCCTCATAGGTTGTGAAAATGACTGTTACAGGTACAAATCCCCTTTTTGAAGCTGCTAAAAAGTGAATTGCCAATCTGAACAGAAGCCAAGTGGCAACCTGGCTTGCAAGCAAGGATGCTTACAGCTTACACAAGGCTGCAAGAAAGCATTTTAAAAGATACAGAGTGATTGTGGCACAAGTGGATGTACAATGGCAGGTAGACTTGATGGTTATGCAACAGTTTTCCAGAAACAATGATGGTGTTAAGTACATCTTAATGGTGACAGACATATTGTCCAAGCCTGCCTGGGCAATTGGTCTAAAAGAAAAAACAGGTTCTGAAATAGCTGGAGTTTTAAAAGTAATTTTTAGCAGGGGGCACAAGCCTCAGAAATTATAGACTGACTGGGGAAAAGGATTTTTAAACTAGCCTTTAAACAAGCTTTTAAAGCAGTGTAATGTTCACCATTTTGTTACTAACTGTGGAGTGGCTGGAAGAAAATGGGCATATTATGAGCAATCCAGACCAAGTAACTTTGTTGTAATAGCAGGCCAAGCAGGCTGAAGCTGTAACAAGCGGCAGCTGTTGTGAAGGACATATGCAAGGCCAAGAGAAACAAAGAAACTGTGTACTGGCAGAGAGATAAGAAAGTTGGACTATTAACGAACTGTACCTGGGAAAGAGATAAAGGAGTTGGACTGAAAAATAAGAAAATAGAATGTCAAAACAGAATGTAGGTGAGGAGCATGGATACCACGCCGTGACCAATCATAGAGTGCAGGAGAGTGAATAGAAAAGCAGCTTTAGCCTATAATAATAGGGAATAATAAGGAGGATGTAAGGAAAGAAAGCATTCGACTCCTAAACTTTCTTGCACAAAAGGGACTACGGGTATCACAAGAAAAGTTACAATTTGTGGAGGAAAAAGTGAAATATCTGGGGCATTATTTGTTTAACGGCAAGAAGATATTGGATCCAGAGCGCATTAAAGGAATTCTGGAATTACCTATGCCTGTCACTAAGAGGCAAATTCGGCAGGCATTAGGGCTATTTGGGTATTGTAGGCAATGGATAGAGAACTACAGCTTTAAAGTTAAATTCTTATATGAACAACTGTCTAAAGACAAAATGCCCAAGTGGACCCCTCAGGATCAAGAGCAGTTTGCCAGTCTCAAAAGGGAGCTAAGTCAAGCACCGGTTTTAAGCCTCCCAGATTTAAAGCGGCCATTCCATTTATTCGTTAACATACATGAAGGAACAGCATTCGGAGTATTAACTCAGGAATGGGCCGGACAAAAGAAACCGGTGGCATACTTATCAAAGCTGTTGGACCCTGTGAGCAGGGGTTGGCCGAGTTGTTTACAAATCATTGTTGCTGCTGCCCTATTACTTGAAGAAACGAATCGTATTACCTTTAATGGAGAAGTTGTCCTATATGCGCCTCATAATATAAGGGGGGTGCTTCAACAAAAAGCAGAAAAATGGCTTACAGATAGCCGACTACTAAAGTATGAGGGAATACTCATAGAATCTCCAAAACTATCCCTAAGGACTATCGGAGCGGTTAACCCTGCAGAATTTCTATACCCAGGGGAAAGTACTGAGTTAGTACATGATTGTCTTCAAACGATTGAACAACAAACACGAATTCGACCAGACCTAGAAGAAGAGGAATTACAACATGGAGAAATATTTTTCATAGATGGGTCATCTCGAATAGTGGCAGGTAAACGATTGTCCGGATATGCCATCGTTAAGTTAGAAAAAGGAGAATTTAAGACAATAGAATCGGGCCCCCTGAGTGCCAGCTGGTTGGCTCAAGCCTGTGAGTTGTATGCATTGTGGAAAGCATTAGTGTCACTGAAGGGAAAAGATGGAACTATATATACAGACTCACGCTATGCATTCGGAGTGGTACATACCTTTGGAAAAATATGGGAGGAAAGAGGATTTGTTAACTCACAGGGAAAAGAATTGATACACCCTGAATTAATTCGGCGAGTTCTGGGGGCATTGAAAATGCCGAATAAAATAGCAGTTGTACATATAAAGGGACACCAGCGAGGTACAAGTTATCAAGTTAGGGGAAATAATGCAGCTGATACAGAAGCAAAACGAGTGGCAGGCAATTATAGTACGATTTTGACTATGCAACAAATATCTGTTAGTAAAAATTTGAGTTTTGAGTCTGCAGAAAAGGAAAAACTAGAACAAATGGGAGCTAAGGAACAGGATGGTAAGTACATATTGCCAGATGGGAGAGAAGTCTTGCCGAAGGGCATAGCACTTGAAATATTTTCAAAAATACACAGTAAAACACACTGGGGAACCCAGGCGTTAGTTGATCATTTCAATCAACAGTTCGCCTGTATAGGCGTATATAACATAGCAAAGACAGTCATGGCAGCCTGCGAGACCTGTCAAAAGGTTAATCGAAACAACATGAGACAAAAACCTCTTGGAGGATGTTCCCCAGCATACAGACCTTTCTCACACATACAAGTGGATTTTACTGAACTACCCAGGGTAGGGCGTTACAAATATTTATTAGTAACGGTGGATCATTTAACACATTATGTTGAGGCTTTTCCTACCTCCAAGGCAACTGCTAACCAAGTTACTAAAGTGTTACTTGAACACATTATACCTCGATATGGAGTACCTGAAGTAATCGACTCAGACAGAGGAACACACTTTGTGTCAAAAATTGTTAGAGATCTAACAGAAAGCTTGGGTATTAAGTGGGAATACCATACGCCATGGCATCCACAGAGTTCGGGAAAAGTTGAAAGGATGAATGGAGAAATCAAAACTATTTTGACTAAATTAATGATAGAAACCAAATTATCATGGATTAAGTGCCTACCCATGGCACTATTAATTCTCAGAACCAGACCCCGAGCAGATGTAGGAATATCAGCGTTTGAAATGGTGTATGGAATGTCCTATAGAATTGAAAGTCCACAAACAAATGTTTTAATTCGAGACCGTGTGATTAATGAATATGTTTCACAATTAGCAGAACATCGTAACAAGCTTTGGGAACATGGACTGATTGTGCAACGACCCCCGTTGGACTTAAAAATTCACAATGTTAAACCTGGGGATTGGATATTGGTTAAAGTGTGGAAGGAAGAAACCCTAAAACCCAATTGGGAGGGACCTTACCTTGTTCTGCTCACCACAGAGACCGCCATCCGGACTGCAGAGCGCGGACGGACACATGCCAGTCGCGTTAAGGGACCAGTAAATCCTCCACAGTGGAAGACTGTCAGCTCACCTGGAGACACCAAGCTTGTGTTAAAACGATAAGTAATGATACAAACTGTTTTTCAGTATTTAGCAGATCTACCTTTTAGAAAACAGTGCGTTTTAGGATTGATTTTTGCGTTAATAATATCTTTGATTGTATATTATCTGTGGAAAATAGTTAAGTGTGGAAAAGGGGTATGATAAATTTATGCCTGCTCAGTTTGTAACCCTGTTTGAAGCCTTTTGGGCTTGCCCGTTGGAAGTTAATCAACAAAAATTTTGTTATTTGAAAGTCACCTCAACTTCTGCCACCTATACCTCTGATGTGAGGGTCAGGTGTGAGAAACCTGACTGTGAGTGTTATCCATTTATATGTTTTAAGTGCAAAAAGTGTCAGGAAAAATGGTGGACACACTGTAAGAGGGGAACTCCTCCTCGAGGAGTTTGTAGTTCTTGCTATAAAAGCGAGAGGCACCTGACCGATTGGGCCCTAAAACGATTTGGAAACAAATTTCCAGATTGGACTCCTGAACAGTGGTTCTATTTTGCATTCGGGATAAACCCTGAATATTATTGCTATCACCCTCAGGAAAGAGTACCATTTGTAATTGATATTGTCACAGTCCAATGTAGACGGGAAGTAAAAGCCGTAGGGTGCAATGAACATATGGTAAAGGCCAAAGCTTGGCCTGCTTATGCTCACCGTTTAACCAAGTGCGAAAGGCATATTCCCACCAGGGACTCCTGCTGCCGAGAAGATGGCAACCCCCGTGGCTGGCTGCAACCCAGTCGACGGGCGAGGCAGAGGAGAACCTACCAGAGGAAAGAGCCTACAACTTGGAATGCGCAAGCGACCCTGGCTGAACTCCCCCGGGACTGGTAAGAGCCTAAAATTTAATAAAAAACAAAACCCTCTCACAGTACTCTTTTTCTTGTGCACCTTTAACACATTAGTCTTACCCACAATGGCAGGAAATCCACACGAACCTATGGTATGGAAAATATATAACTTACAGGAGACACATGCAATTCAAAATATTACAACTCCAAAGACAGTAAAATTTACTGTACCATTAACTGCAATGATTATTGGAGGACATAAAGATAGGGCAGATCCATGTAGAGCATATTATGTATGTCCTGCATCAAACCCTGGTAAAAGCTATTGTAATCAACCAGGTCAATACTTTTGTGGCTATTGGGGTTGTGAAACCTGGGCTTCTGATTGGACAAGTCCTGGAGACAGATATCTGAAATTTGAATGGGAGCCTAAAGGGTGTAAGCGGCCAGACATTGGAAAGGATGGACATGTTTATGGACATTGTAATTCACCAGGATACTGCAGAAACATTAGTATCGAAGTAAAGAATCCTACAGAAGACTCATGGTTAGGTGGAAAAATTTGGGGAATTAGGTTTTGGGACACAGGGCCAGATAGGGGGAGTATGTTTAAAATAATAAAAGAAAGACTTCCTCATGATCCTTTGCCAATAGGACCAAACCTGGTCCTGAATCCACCCACTTCCTCTGAAAAAAAGGTTGCCCCCGCAAGCGTCGCAACCACTTCTCCAAACTCTCTTTCGGAAACAACTAATGACACTGTGACTGAATTCTCCTTATCCAGGGATCTAGAGTTGTCAGAATCCAAGGACCCCTTATGGAATCTAATGCAAGCCTCTTATCGTGCCCTTAATGAAAGCAAACCAAATTTAACTGAGGAATGCTGGTTATGTTATAATGTTAGACCACCATATTTTGAAGCAATTGGAAAACCAGGTAGGATTCAATGGTCTAATGGTTCAAACCCACGAGAATGTCCATGGGATGACCAGAGGAACCATACACAAGGAATTACTATTCAATTAGTAACAGGTCAAGGAAAATGTATAGGTACAGTGCCCGAAAAGTATCAGCCTTTGTGCAACCGAACAGTCACTAACACCAATATAGAGAAACACAAGAATCAAAATGACAAATGAGCTATCCCGACACCAGGAGCTAAATGGGTTTGTTCAGACATCGGAGTAACGCCTTGCCTATCCCTAAACGTGTTTAATCAATCTCAGTTTTGCGTACAGGTGATTATTGTTCCTCGTCTGATCTATCACACCTCTGAGGAGGTGCTACGCCACTTTGAAGGAGACCTGAATAGACAAAAACGAGAGCCAATTACAGTGGTAACCCTAGCTACACTACTGATAGCGGGTGGAGTTGGAGCAGGTACAGGCATAACCTCCCTAGTAAAAAGTCAGGAATTACAAAGTTTGCAGATGGCTGTAGATGAGGATTTAGCGAAAATAGAACAATCTATCCAAAATTTAGCCACTTCAGTAAAGTCTTTATCAAAAGTAGTGCTGCAAAATAGAAGAGGATTAGATCTATTGTTCTTAAAGGAAGGAGGGTTATGTGTAGCTCTCAATGAAGAATGTTGTTCTTTTGCTGACCATACGGGAGTAGTCCAGGACACCATGTCTGAACTCCGGAAAAGGTTAGATCAACGTAAGAAAGATCGTGAGGCGGGCAGGTCATGGTATGAAAACTGGTTTAATGTTTCACCTTGGCTAACCACTTTGTTGTCCGCTTTAGCAGGACCACTTATCATGTTGATTTTGGGACTTATATTTGGGCCTTGTATATTACGCTATATTTTACACTTTATTAAAGAACGGTTTGACATAGCTAAACTGCTTATTTTAACTACGAGGTCTGGGGCAAAATATAAGAGTGTATCTATTAATGAGGATGAAGATTGTTGTGAATGCGTTATGCCACGTGAGAACTATGCCTATTGTAATTGTGAGGTATTACCTTGTGAGTGTTATGATAAATGTTGGGATTGTGGAAAAAGGTTTGCTTGCAGTGCCGAGAATGAAAGTAGTGTTTAATAAACAATAAAAGGATAAAAAAAAGAAAAAGGGGGGATTGTAAGAAACTATGGACTAGGGTATTGTTTATTAAGATTTATGTTAAGCCCAATGTAAAGGTTAGGCAACAAAAGATATGAAATCGCTTATGCAAACAGCCACCAGACACCGCTTGTGTAAGATAGGATAACCGCAATCGCTTACACAAACTAAACCAGATACCGCTTGTGCAAGATAAGATAACCGCCAGATGTCCAGGAACCGACAGAAACAGGACAAACAACCCCATATAAGGACATATGGGTGAGGGGTCAACTACGGGACAAAAGAGGAAGACTTCTTACTTCGGCCTCAAACGACCACCAGGAGGCAGAAAACGACCCCCTAACAACAACTGAAGCATGCGCAGAGTACCTCCACTACTTCATGAACACGGAAGTAAAGTTGTATAAAAAGGGACTGTTTGAACTGCTCAGTACGGCAGTTGGCGGAGCGCAGACTCCCCTGCCATCCAGCGCTGTCTTTGCTCATATTCTACTTGCTATAATTAATAAAATTTTAATTGGATTATGATCCATTGTGGTCTCAATTTATAACACTCCCCAATGCATCTTATTAATAATAGGGCTGTGGTCCATATTAAATTGGATGGTACCACTATACGACCATCCCTTAAATAAGTCCACTTATTTATTTTTATTTTATCATTCATGTCCTGAATTACCTTTAAGTTTTCTTTAGAATAGTTTGGCTCCTGATCTGTACTTACAGTTTGGATTTTATCGTCTGGTGTTAAGGATAATTCCTCCTTTCCTACCTCCTCTGTTACTTGTCTGGCCTCATGGTGGGCCAGGCGGTTTCCAATTTCCAAATCAGTGCCTCAATGGGCCATCTTATGTTCTTCCTTCCTGGATGACCCTCTTATAACAGAGGGGGCCATTCCTCACATCAAGGTCTGGCATGGCATATGTCCCCACCACTCAACGCCTACTGGGTTGCGTCCAACAGCGGAGCTCAAGATTCTTCTTGGTGGCAAACACAGAGGCCAACCCAGTCTTGCCCTTGACTATGGTAGGAGGCACCTGACCAACCTTATTCCTTGTACTTCGTTGTCAATGCAGAGTTTCATCTGCACATCCCATAACAAGTCACTGTCATGGCAAAGCACACAGTTTTACATTAGTAGAACTACTAGAGAGTGTATTTTATTTTAGTTTTTCTGCCAATATCCCCCACAGCCTTGCTGACCAAGGGATATTGTTTTATCTGAACTGGGCAAGCCTCCCCCTTATCATTTTTACTGTAACAGGGAAAGCATTTTTCACCTTTCCTGGAATTTATTTTCAGATGCACCTGGTTAAAAAATTCTTTTACTTCAGGGAGGTCCTCTTTTCCTCTTTTCTGTTGAACTAAAGATAAGCTCAATATTTCAATTACTTGATCATTTTTAACTTTTAGTTTCATTTCTCCTTCTTTAAACGTCTAGATGTTCTAATAAATCTCATCCCAACAAAGATTTTGGTGAATTTGGCATTCTTATTTGTTTTCTTAGTTTGTACTTTAAAGGTTTCAGGATGTTTTCCTGGTGGCCAGCAGCTACCACAACTGTAACAATTTTTATTTTTTTTTACTGAAGTTTAACAAATAAGTTGGTTTTGTATTCACTAAAATTCCACCTCATTTTTCCTAGTCCCTAGTTCACCAGAACCCCTTGATGGTTCTTTAGCTTAGGGCAATCTTGCTTCCAGTGTCCGCTTTCCCTACAATATGCACAGTGATCCGATCCCATAGGAGAGGGATTCACTCTTTCACTTCTGCCTGACATTCCTCCTGTCTCTGCCTCATCTCCTCTACCAATTTAGCACGACCCAGCTCTTCTTCTCTTACCTTCTGTACACGTTCCCTGTTCCTTCTATCAACTTTTCTATATCACGCTTACCTAGTAACTCGAACCTTTATCTAGTCCTATTAGATCATCCTGACAAATCTTTCATAACCAACTTTCAAGCATCTAAATTTCCCATCAAAGTTTCACCTTTATTCTCGTCAGACCCGTTGCCTACTCTAAAGGGGCCGTTACCGGTCCTGTTGTACTGCAAATGCTGCAGCAATTGGGGTGACATTGTCAGGTCCTTCTGCTCAATTGTCAGCAATAGCAACCCCCTCCTCCTCACCATCAGAAGGGTTCGGGGCAGGAGATGCTCTTCCTGCTCTGCAGGTTACACAAGCCTGCCTCTGCAACAGCACTTCTGTTTTAACTCTTTCTTACCCTGAATGCAAATCTGCTACTTGTTGCTTTAAGTCTGTGTTCTTACATATCATGCCTTCGCAGGCAAATAACAAACACCCTGCCATGCATCCCAGCATGATTCAGTCGCACCTTCGAGGGGGTACGGGGGTTTGTACAAACTCACCCCAATACTTTAACACTTTCACAAGGTCTTTGATTCTCCACCCCTCCCACCCCCACCCCCACCCCCGCCTCAGGTTTTACATACATTAGTACAAGTTTTTATCTTACAACGTGTTTCATTCTGGTTGCTCCACAGAAGGAACCACAACCTGAGCTTTTTAACACAAACATTTCAACAAGAACATCTTTCTAGTTTAGGTCTCAGGTTTTTTTTCCTGTCCTTTTCTAGAGCCATAATCAAAGATCAGGTGCTGTTAATCCCACACTCTTTCTAGTGCTAGTACCATAGGATCCCGAGGGGGTACTAATCCACAGTCCTTTTGCCACTCAGGTTTGTCCTGGAGGACAAAGAACATGTCTGCATACGATACTTCGTCCCATTTTCCTTCTCTTCTCAGAAACAACATTAATTGCAGGAGAGTGTTATAATCTAACATTCCTCCCTCCTGAGGCCATTTCGCATCACTCCAATTTATACAAAGGCCACCACTGATTACAATATTTAATCAATTTCCTTCTATTTTCGGTACCACCCTGTCCTACGATATCCCTCCAATGTTTTAATATACAACCTAAGGGCAATTTTTCACAGGGCTTACTCCTTCCATTTCTTATTTCGCAATTTTAATTACTTTGTTTTTCTCCGACCGCCTTAGCCACCCAAGGTCGGAAACGCGGATAGAGCTCCTTACTCGTTTTGCACTCAAACGCGCGTCTCAAGCACTCTTTCACTCACACTCAGTCAAAATAATTAAGCTATACACGGAAAATCAAAATGCGCATCTCAACCACACCATTCACACTCTCCGGGCAGCCCTCAGTCACACAAGCAGTATGTTATACGGTACCGTGCACTTATGTACAACTTTTAGGAACACTGACAGTTCACAAAGTATGCATTTCAATGAACAATTGCCAAAAAACAAACAACAAAAAAAACCCCAAATTTTTCCTGGTCTTAAGCAGAGTGTTAAGTTTTCCGCTATTTGCCTAGAATTACCAGAATATTATTATTTTTCAGCATACATTTCATAACTCCAAGTTTTGAACATGTAACAAGACAACACATAGAACAAACAAGACACAGAGCGCTATTTCAGTTGTTACATTCTAGGAATTCCCCAATTCTTAAGACAACCTAAAGGAAGTTTTTAGCTTCCCCCTTTTTTTTTTTTTCCCACGCAAAAGTTTCCCTTTTACTTTTGCTATGAGGTCCCTTTTGTTACTGTGAGATTCCGCCTTATTCCGTCCCGCCCCGCGCTTTCCATCACGAGGCCTCCGGGCTTTTAGGAATGACAGTAACCTCGGGTTTGCTCGATCTGCCCTCAAGATCCCTAGCGGCCACCCCTTGGTCAGCAAACCCCCTCCCAAGGTACCTTTCCTCCTGGGGACTACGCTGCGCGCCGGACGTCTCCATGCGTCTCACCAGCCACCCCGTTTCTAAACATACCGTTTTATCCGTGGATCCAGGGGTTTCTCTTCTGCTCCCGGGTGAACAGCTGAGAAGAGGAGGCTCCTCCGAGGAAATCTCCCGGGGCGCGCCTAGGAGCGTCCGCTCCGCAGCTGGTCCCTCAGCCGAGCAGAAATCCTCCTGGCTGGCTCGCCAAAATGACGTGCGGAATTAGACTCTATAACTCGAAAGTTATAGAGTAGGTATGTTTATTGCACGCAGATGCACGGGGGATCGCTCCTCCACAAGCGTGCATGCCCGAAGTGACCAACCATCTCACATTTATACAATAAAACAAATGAATATTCAGTTGACGCCTATACATATTCGTTACCTAAACCCGCTTACTCTCGTTTCGTATGTTAATTAGCTTATCTGTCCTTTGCCTGGAATGTGGTGGTCTTGCAGGTTTGTAGGTGATTCATGTTCTTGTGACCATCCGATCTTCTCCAGCAAGGAGACTTAGCATTCCCTCCCTCTAGATAGCATTGGAATGTCTCTCATCCTTTTCTCATTCTTTTTTAAATAGCCCCTTTGTTAGAGGAAGAAGGGTAGGTGTCTCCTCAAAACTGTAGGCGTCTCCTCAAAGCTTTGTGCCTATGTGACCAGACACCGCACCCATGACCAGTCACCATACCCACATTCCTGAGCAGACCTATACAATCACAGTCGATGTCCATTGTCCCCATTTCACACTATTTCTCCATATCAGTACTAGCTTGTCAGGGACTTTGTACTTCCTTTATTGCGCTGTGTTCCAATTGGCAGAAATAATGACGAGATCATTATGGTGACATATAAGCCACACTACTTGCTGGTAAACTGCAGCACATCAACATGAACAGCACTGAAATAAAGTCCAACCAGAACAAGCACATCTCATTTTCCTTTGGGAAGATGATTGTCAAGCTGCATCTTCAGCCCCAGAAGCCTTTTTAAGAAAGCTGCATCTTCAGCTACAGGAGCCTTTTTTAAGAATGCACACCAAAATGGTAGTGGTAAAAAATTGTGAGGACCCGTCCTTGTACATGAATTGGTAATAGTCTCCTTAGTTTTCAATGTATACTTATGATGCATGATGTTATAAACGATAACAATTAAAACAATTTTATTTTGGGTTCAATCAATTTAGGTTGAGAAACAACAAGCAAAAACAGCGCTGGGTGTGCGGAGAACTCAATCAGTTCCACCACACACACACCTGAGTCCTAAAAGCAGCATCTTTTATCCCCGGATCTTGACCAATCTCTTCTCGACGGATGTTCGTCCTGCTCTTTCCCCATTGGGTTGTTAGGGTACACCTTCTCCTCCTATTGGCTCTCCTTTGGCGCGCTTTTTCAAATCTCAGGGTCTTTGTCTCCTTTGGCGGGCCTTCTCTGGCGTGGTTTCACTTTCCTTATCTCCTTTGGTGGGCTTTTCCAAGCAGCGATTGCCTCAGGGGAAGGGGAAGCCATCACATTGTCTTAAAGGAGAACCACACGTGCCCACTCACCACAACTGCGATACAGGTCCCAGATTTACACAGGGTACAACAATTACACTTATCACAGTACATTCTATTTTTGACATGAATCATGACTGCGTTTATCACAATGATGTGGGCGTTGAAAGTATAGTCCGTAGCCTGTTTAGAAAGGCTGTCCCACTTTTAAAAAGGTGTTTGGAAATTGTTATGCCACACATTAAAAGCACCACTCAAGGTATTGCAAAAACTGTAGATGGCTATGTTTCCAAGGTTGTTGTAGATAAGGTGGAAGTTCTGTCAAATGAGGAGGGCTTGGGACTTGCTTATATTCAAAGACAAAGCCTTAAAAAAAAGAGAGCCACATCATGTCTCCAGAGGGAAGGTCTGCCCCAGCCCTGTAAAAGACAAAGGAAGTGTGGGGCCAGACAACAGTCTGACCAGGACAGGAAGAATTAAAAGAACAAGTCGGGCCGAACCATGAAAAAGAAACAGGAATCCCAGAGAAAGAGGTTCCATTCTACAGCTAGAAAAGGAAATATATTTTAAAACGGATGGTTTCCATTCATGGTTGCTTAGAAGAATGCACCAAATTTGAGCTGGATTTGTTTGAAGTGTCCCTGACACAGACCAGCACTGAGAAAAGCCTGTTTACTGAGGTGCCTCCACTTTCAGCTATTACAGAGTCTGCACTTCTGGACTTTTTCATAGCTGGGAATGGGAAAGATTACATAGATCTTGGCTGCAAGACTGTAAAAGCTGAAAGGTCAAACCTCAGAGCTGGTGAGGCCATGGGTCTCATGAATCACCCACTGGCCTCTATTTTTAGCCAGCTGGACATTATGCTGGGAGACCAACTGATAAGCCAGAACTGTTTATGAAGAAGGTTCAGCTGGTGTCTGGAGTGCCTTTTGGGCATGCTGAGGAATTACTCATGGCCAACACTAAATACCTGATGGAGCGGGTGGGCATGAAAGTTTTCAGCATATTGACCAGCAGTCATGTCAGCAACCAGGAAAATTTGTTTCTGGGTCAGGTACCCGAGCTTGTTGTGATTGGATTTGTAGATAATGACACTTTTAGTGGCAATTATGTGAAGAACCTTTACAACTTTAAACATTATGATATAAATTTTGTGGCCCTCTATGTGGATGGTAAACAAATGCAAACAAAACTGCTGCAGTCTGATTTCAAGAATGGCTGCTGTGTGACATCATACATACAGCTCATTCAGTCAATTGGCTGCCATATGAAAGAACATTCCCTTCTGGTTGATAGGGAAGAGTTCACCCATGGCTATACCCCGTTCACTGTTGACCTGTCTCCAGACAAAGAATGTTCTGATCACTATTCCCGATTAAAACAGGAAGCCTGAGATGAGAGGTACTCTGCAGGGGTCTTGACCACTGCCATTGATATCTTCATGTATGGTGTATTTGACAACGCGACAGAAATAAACCAGAGAAGACACATACTCTTTGACCAGATGTGAAGATGGACACTGAACAGGTTTCTTGGGTTTTATTAGCAGACCCCTACGCCATGGAAACATTCCTAAGTGTTCACTCAAGTGACAGATTCCCTAGGTCCCGTGTTTCTCAAAGACCAGCAAATGTCCACAACTGAAGCATCCCCTCTCCACAGCCCGCAGATACCACTGTCTTTTTCCTACATCACCATAACGAGGAGCTACTTTCTGAATAACTTTTTTAACTGTATTATAATGATTTAGTACAAAATACCCAGATGGTGATGCATTTTTTAAAATATAAATATGGAGATTTCCCATGACCAGAGCTACTCAAAATATGTTTCAGAAGACCCAGACCTGAATCTCTTGCAATGTTTTTGATAAAAGTATTCTGTAAATAAAACTTACAACCCAACTGCAAGGAGTTGTGTGCATCTTCTTTAACATCACCCCACCCCCCCACTCCACCCCTACTCCACCCCCACCCCTCCCCACCCCAATAAGTTTTTTTTAAATGGACAACAAAGATTTTATGAATATTTTATTTTCAAGAGTAAACTTTACAGGGTGAGTCACTGGGCTTTATTTGTCTTTCTCTTTTTAGGTGGTCTGTATGGTGCTTCTCTGTCCTCCGCAGTCACTTTTAGTTGTTCCAAGAGATCCTGGTTTGCTGTATGATCCATGAAAGAAGATGGGACATTCACCCAAGCCATGGCTTCCATAAAAACATTCCAGCCTTTAGGTGTTCTCAGGCTAGAAAATCTGAAGGATTTATCAGACTAAATCAAGCAGGCTGGACCCCTTGATGACATCTCCTTTGTATACAAAAGTTCCCTGGCTGTCCCAAGGAGAAATATGCTTGTTCTGCCTTAGTTTACTTAGGAGCACTTTGCATTCCTCTGATGCCATGGATGCACATTATCCAACACTCCCTGAACAACAGGGTCAGGGGTCTCAGGAGTCTATAGGGGCTTTTGCACTTCCATCTTGTTTTCTTCTGGAAAAACAAGAGTTACTTTCCCCCTTTCCTGGGGAAAGTGTCAGAGTCCCTGCACCAGGCAATGACGGTATAGGGACTGAGCAGTCAGTTACCCCAGTGATTATGGGGACAGCAGCAGTTGTGATTTGTCTGCTGAGGAATGGACTGGAGAGTCTAAGGATGAAAATGGAAGAGCAATCCCTGTGTGCACTTTGGTTATTAACAAAGCAAAAGGACCCCCTGGGGTGCCGCAGCATACAGTATCAGCATGAGACTACGCTCAGGCTGAGCTGTGGTATTAGGCAGACTCATATCAGCAGAACTCTGAGGAGAAAATGGGACAGTGGTTACTGCAAGTGTGGGACCAAGTAGGGGAGAGTGTACAACTGAGCCCCAAGTAGTGGTGCGTCTGGAAGCAGCTTCCCAATATTCAGTGCTAACGCAATGATTAAAAAAGACTCAGGCAAATGGAAATGAGAGTTACTGTCTTTGGAAATGGTTGCAGGGGGCAGGGAAAACATAACATCCCTCCCCATTTAATTGGAATGACAGAATGGTGACACAGAAGCATATAGATGTGGGGGCAGGGAGAGGGCAATATTTGAGAGAAATGGCTATTCAAGATATTGACAAACCTGCCTTCACTAGCCCTGACCCAAAGGTATTTACTTACCTCAGGAATGCAATCCAAATTGTTAGTCAGGGCACCTTTTTGTCTTAAAGGGAACATCATATTGATCCTGAGAGGTGCCCAGGGGACAGCAGTTGGTGATGCAATTCTAGCACTGAAGCAGTTAAGAAAATACCAAGCCAAAAGGTAAGATAGGACATTACCCTTTGTGGATAAACTGCAAAAGAAAAAAGTTACTTGAAAGGAGATGTTATTATTATTATTAGGTTACTTTAGTTCCTTTAGTGAATGAGCAGTTTAGGTTAAGTCGCTTAAAGATTCACCATTTAAGGTATGAGCGAAATAGTTTAATATGAGCTTATGGGAGCACGACTTCACAAAGTCCGATGGCAAGGTTCACTCTATTACTTATTATGTGGATAGAACACACACAAAAAAAAAGAAAAAAACAGATTAAAAATCAAGTTAGAATTAAGCCAAAATGATTTACACAGGGATCAAAGATATAAGGGGTAAGGGAGACCCTACCATTGAGTAACGAGGTTTAGAGAGGACCGCCTTGCTTTCTAAACTATTTGGTAGAGTTTAGGTGCAGATATATCCAATCTTAGTCTCAGACTTGTTCAACAGTTAATGTCTAATAGAAAATATATAAAGAATAGGACAAAAGAGTAGAAGAGACCTTTCCATTGAGTCACGAGGTTCAGAATGGACCCCCTTGCTTTTTAAACTCTTAATAGAGCTTAGGTGCAGTTAGATCCAATCCTAGTCTCAGACTTGGAAAACATTTTATATCTAAGGGTATATAGGGAATGAGGGTTTATTCACAGTTTAAAGTTGATCACAAAATTGTAGCAGCATTTTATCATCAATTAATTTAATATTTGCAAAGTAATTCAATAAGATTTACTTCAGTTATAACAGTGATTTAATTATGGATTTGAAATTATAACACTTATACTGTATTGGTTATGAGGTATCTAAATCAATTCACATGCACAAACACACGCGGACACAAACAGAAAGAGATAGGCGTATAGAAATATATGTACAAATTGGACAAAGGTATACACCTGTTAAAAGTTCCCCTCAATTTCAGTGAAATACGTTGAATGCCTTTGCATTTCTCAACGGGCAAAGTGTTGAGCCTCAGGAAGCAGGAAAATCAGCCCAGGCCCCATCGTCAGCTTTCAGTGACAGTCCTCCTAGTATCTCAAACTTGGGAGTTCACGAGCTCTGAGCAGCATCCCGCTCAGAGAGAGATGCTGGTCACAGCCTGCTGCAATCCAGGAGAGCTCAAAGGGTCTCACTTGGACTGCTGTTTATAGGGTCAGAGACGACTGCCTTTAGTCATCCATAAAATTCCATCCTGGTTGTTATCCAAGTTGGTCATTTTTCAATTACAATGATACCATTCCACTTGGGCTACAGTTTGGGTCAGGAATGTCCCAAGGCTGTCAGGGGATGAACGATTATCATTTTTGTTTCCACCTTTGCCAGGCAACAAGAATTCCTGGTACGGGCAGTACTGCTCCCCACCTTAGTCATACAAGAGTTGTTGGTACGATCAAGGGGTGCTTAACTGCCCAACTCATTACTCAAACACCAAGACCTAACAGGGATTCCTGATGTCATAGAGTGATCCAGAGAAGGGGGCAAGATGCATCACCACAGTTACACATTATTATTAGGTTACTTCATCCACAAACAAAATATATTGATGGCTTTCCTCTTACTGATTCTTTTGGTTTCAGCTGGGATAGAGTTAATTTTCTTCTTAGTAGCTAGTACAGTGCTGTGTTTTGGCTATGATGTGAGAACAATGTTGATAGGACACTGATATTTTTAGTTGTCACTGGGTGATGTTTATACTAAATCAAGTACTTTTTGTTTTCTTGGGCCCTGCCAGTGAGAGGGCTGGAGGGGCACAGGAAACTGGGAGGGGACACAGCCAGGACAGCTGACCCAAACTAGCCAAAGAGGTATTCCATACCATATGACGTCATGCTGAGTATATAAACTGTGGGAAGAAGAAGAAAGGTGGGGACATTTGGCGTTATGGCATTTTTCTTCCCAAGTAACCGTTACGCATGATGAAGCCCTGCTTTCCTGGGGATGGCCGAACACCTGCCTGCCCATGGGAAGTGGTGAATGAATTCCTTGTTTTGCTTTGCTTGCGTGTGCGGCTTTTGCTTTACCCTTTTTTCCCCACCTTTGCATTTTGTTATTATTATTATTGTTGTTCTTACCTCTTTATTCTGTTTAAATTATTAAATTGTTCTTATCTCAACCCTTGACTTTTACATTCCTTTCCAATTCTCCTCTCCATCCCTCTGGGTGAGGGGGAGTGAGCAAGTGGCTGCGTGGTTCTTGGTTGCCGGCCGGGGTTAAACCACAACACTGATTAAGCTATTGGAAAAAAAAAAAGATTTTCACTGTGAAATTGCCTACCTTTTTGTGAAAATAAATAGGTCCACGTTATTGTATGTGTAATCCAGCAAATTTGGGCACCCACTACAGAAACTTCTATTAAGCCAGTGGAGATATACTCACAGTGTCTCAGGCATGTCAGATGAGTTAAAATGGTTGCAACTATATTAGCATTGATTAACCCATTATGGCCCAGTATCTTTCTATTATCCATGAAGATCTTACATGAGCTTCATTCTATCAAACTAAATTATTATCTTAGAGATGTTATTTGCAGGTTTTGACCTAAGAACTAGATATGGCAGTTTCCTTGTTTCCACTCCATGGTTTGATATTTTTTCTAGCAGAATGATATAATAAATTCAAAGGATGAACAGTATTAGAGCAACTACGTGTATCAACTGCTATTTTCTCCAAAATGGGAATCATCCACTGCCTGGTATACTACAATGGTTCCCACTGAATTAAAACTTATGTTGAAATTATTACTACTCTACTGTTCTATAGGATATTCATGCCAGCTCTGCTGTATCTATTTAATGAAGAATTTCGCTCTTAATATTTCAGTTCATACTATCAGATACACATCAAAGTGGACCTATTCATTCATTGTCTCAACTCCATGCTTATAGCCTAACTCTCCAAGGTACTGATTTCAGTAGTTGCAGCCAATATGACTTTCCATTCTGGATCACTCTCCTGTCGATGTCTGAGCCAATCTGCCTCTTAGGTTTTCTAATCTTTTAATGTCTTTGAGACATCGAGAAATACATAACAGCAAATCTGTTTATAATGACTACCTTCTGACCATCTTTATGTTGACACAAACTGCAACAATGTCATGAGGTGAAATCTGCTTTCAAAAACAGAAATTGTGTACCATCTATATTTAAAACAAACAAACAAAAACATACACAGGTTTTAAAATGGACTTAGGCTTTGGGCTTGCTATCTGACTAGAAAATTAGTTTATCCCCAAATTCATGTTTACTACTGTATCATATATTAATTAATATAGCAGATAGAAATTTACCTTAGCTAAGTTGTTCCAGAGGTTCTTGTTTTTATATTTTTATAGCTGTTTTTCTTTGAGTAACGAATTATCCCGTTCTGAAAAACTTCCTCAATCTGAAATTCCCTCAGCATATGCAATTACAAGTCCCCCACACACAGAGATAGAAATAGCCAGACCAGCATGTAAATCCCACTTTCTCTGAAATAGCTAGAGATATCTTGGAGAACAATGTAAAGCTTATAAAACTAATGGAGAATTTTAATAACTATTCAAATGTTGAATAAATAGGAATTGAGATCAAAGTCAAACATTGTCTCATGATCATTGTTTGTTTCACAGAGCAAAAGCGCACATGATGAAGCTCAAAAAATAAAGTTTTGTGTGATTAAGCTCTTTGGTTGCAAGACAGTGATACCAGACTGACTCATGCATGGATGAATAATTTGCTTACGGGAGTAGTATACAGGCTACGGGAGTAGTATAGCATTGATCAGGCAACATGGAAATGTGACTATAAATGAACTTTACTGAATTTAAGAAAGCATGGTCATTATTCTATCTACAGCAACAGATCTAAATTCAAAAGCATTTTTATGGTGACTAATTTCTTCATATTTAAAGACACATGGCATCAGAATAGTGAAAAATAATGTTCTTCATTAAGTTATGTGAAGACTTCAGCTATATAGCCATGTAAGGTCAATAAGGTATAGCACCTATTTTATAACTGGCTATTATTTTAGTTCCCTTAACATAAAATTTAAAACCATTCAGAATAATTTGGTGGTGCATATCATAGCATTATGGGTAACAAGATAAATGAATGCATGTGGGAGTCTGAAACGAGAAAAATATATTCTAGAATATCTGAATTCAAAACCTGAAGTCCCTTCCTCCTCACAAGATATTTTTTCTATTTCTATTACACGGAACAAAGACTAAATGATGAATGAATTTTAGGTATTTAGATCATTGTATGAGAGGATTTAATTATGATATTTTAGAATAAGTAGGAATCTTGGGGTGGTAAATCCATACCTACCAGCTTCTTTTTCTTTTCCTTCAGTGATCCTGAATGGTCCTGGCTGACAGTAGGACAGTGTAAATTGTGAATTTTTAACATCTCCAGTGAGGGAAAAAAAATCTTGTTTTAATTTATTTTAATCCTAACTTTTTAACACTATTTCCATGACAAAGTTCCTTTTTACATTGTCTCTATCTAAGCCAGTGTCATTGTCATTTCTAGTAGTGAAACAAATGATGAGTAACTGAAGAATTAAATCTTTATATATGAAACAAACTCACATTGTCATAAGAAACAGTATCAAATATTTCCTTAATCTGTCTGCCCTTGAAGATATTAGACATGGTGAGTTCATAGAGTCTCTTCCCATTGCTGCAAAGCAGGTATCTAACAAATAATCATTCTGGGGAAAATTTAAAAAGCAATTTTTAGATTTATTTCAAGAAAAGTGTCTTGAGTATAAAAATTCAAGATATTAAAAAAATCTGTGATATCAACCACTTGCAACTCTGGATATGCAGCATCAACAGTAAGAATTTCATGTATCTTGCAAACTGCTCATTCAGCCAGATATTCCCCCATTCCACAGTGAGTAGATTACCAAACCACTAAAATAGATTAATATACATATTCAGAAGCAGCTAAAGAATATACAAATAATTTGAAGCAAAATTAGCAGGTATAATGACTGGAAAGAGGGATGAAGAACAATGACTTTTTGCCAAAAAAATCAGCAAAAATACTTCAGACAGTGAATATCTGAAAGACAAAATCCAATCAAGAATAGAAAATCTCTTCTCTGTCAAACAAGCCCAGTGAAGCCTTCAACAAATGTGTTCAAAGCTCATTCCTATGTAGTATATTAACACATCAATCTTAGCACTGATTTCTTTTTTTTTTTTCTTTCCTTAGGAGAGTATCTTGAGTACAATATAATATTCAGAAAACCACTAGAGGAAGACCACTTGAATTTTTTTTTTTTAAATAGAAATGTATGATGCAGGGAATACTTGTGTTGGAAGACATAAGAAGACTCAAGTTGATTCTGTCTTCACAAACCCCAGATCCAAAAGGGTAAACCCCAAAATTTTAGCTCAGTCTACTATAGGGAGCCAAACCTTGTGCCTGAATGGAAAAGCACTCAAGGTTAGTGCTTGCTAGGCTGCATTACTAGGGCTGTAAAACCTATACCTTTTAACTCACCAATCTAAAGGGTGCTTTTAGGATCAATGGGAATATTATCTTGAGTAGACTGAAAGGGTTTTACCAAATGTTTAGGGCTCTATTATTGGGACTGTTTTTGAGAAGTAGCTAGAAAGATAGATATGTATTTTTAGATTAATTTATAGCTTTGTACGCAAATAATATATTTATTAGCTATTGCAGTTGTAGTGGGTTTGGCTGGGGTAGAGTTAATTTTCTTCTTAGTAGCTGCTACAGTGCTGTGTTTTGGATTTAGTATGAAAATAATGTTGATAACACACTGATGTTTTAGTTGTTTCTAAGTAGTGCTTACTCTAAATCAAGGACTTTTCAAATTTCCCATGCTCTGCCAGCAAGCAGGTGCACAAGAAGCTGGGAGGGAGCATAGCCAGAACCGCTGACCCAAACTAGCCAAAGGGATATTCCATACCATAGAACATTATGTTCAGTATATAAACTGGGAGGAGTTGGCTGGGGCCTGCTAATCGCTGCTCAAGGACTGGCTGGGCATTGGTCAGTGGGAGGTGAGCAATTGTATTGCATATCACTTGGGTTTTTTTGTTTTTTCCCTTTGGATTTTATTCTACTCTCTCTCTTTCATTATAATTGTTGTTGGTTTTATTATTTTATTTTACTTCATTTTATTTTATTTCAATTATTAAATTGTTCTTATCTCAACCCATGAGTTTTACCTTTTTCCCCGATTCTCCTCCCCATCCCGCTGGAGGTGGGGTGGGGGGAGTGAGCAAGCAGCTGTATGGTACTTAGTTGCCAGCTGGGGTTAAACCATGATAGCAGTACAGCTAGTAACTATAGCAAGTTATTAGATATCATGGCTAATAGCTATATTTCACAACTAGACTAATAGCAAACTTAAAGCTAATTTATGAATCAGCTGAAAACTTTTTTTAGCTTCAGTATGTTTTTTAGTAAGTTGTCACTAGCTGTCAAACTTGAACTGTAGCATTAAGTTCCTGATTTATAGTTTATGTGAACAGTAACTACTCATAAGTGATAAATTCTACATGGATATACAATTCTTTCTTTTTACTATTGTGACAGAAAACAGCTTAAGCTGTGATCCCTAGGAGTATTGCTGAGCTAATATAGGAAAAGACTGGATTCACCACCTTGCTGTACATTATCATTCCAGGAGGAAAGATTATTTGTAGTTATATAACTATCCAGTGAGTCAATAAATGCAGAGAATAATCTTCAAAATAGAACCAGTGGGTTTGTTATCAGTAATGCATATAATGCCATGTCTTGATGAACTTGTATGATAAATGATCAAAACTGGACTACCTGATGAAACAGTTTATGTCCTATCAGCATGGTCACCCAAAATTTCTTAGATGCTGAAGATGGTTTTGGATCATAAAGCAGAGAAGTGTCTCTGTAGGTAGCCAGGCCCCAGTTTTCCATAGCTCCTGACTGAAAGTCGGGGACAACAAGAAGATTTGAAAAGAGCACTTCTTTTATGTGTAGGAATCGAGCATCATTGCATAGTTCTAGTAAACAACTGAAAAAAAATAACCCCACTAATGGTCTGATTTAGTGCCTCTTGAAATCAGCAGGAGCCTTATAATAGGAATGGAGCTGGACCAGGTCCACTGTGTGGAATAAAACAATCACCTATAGAGATCATTTCTGTGAGACAAACATAAAGCACCAAGTCACTCTAATAATTTTCAGTAATCTAAAATAACTGATTTTAATAGGAAGATTTAACTCTTTATAGGGTACTTTCCATCAAAAATTATCAAAAGCAAAGTATCTTCCTCTATTGTGCAGTATCTCTTTGATTACAAACAAGTAAGAGCTTTGCCAAAAGCAGCAACTGTTTCTCAGAGAAACTAACAGACCCAAAAGCAGGTTATCTCCAAACTCTTTCTAACGACTTGTATTTGTAAAATTCTTAATGGATTCACCAGCCTGTCAAAGATCTTGATTGGCAATTTTTTAAAGAATGCCCATAACGTATTCCTTAAGGACATAATTTGCTTTCTGTCTCACTTCTAATCACTGACCACACACTAGCAAGACGCTCTGAAAAAAGCTAAAAAAATAATAGTGGGAGTATGAGGATATAAATTATATATTTTACTTCATCACTTCCTTCATATTTCTTCTCTGTTTTGTCTCATTTTAGCAAAAAACAAATGCTTGTATTTAATTTTTAAATAATAAATTCTTTTAGCAAGGAATTTATTCTTTTATACTATATAAATAACAAATAGCAATAACAGTTTCAACATACTCCATCTCCCACAACTTACTTTACATCATATCAGACATGCTACTCATAGAACTCTACTGTCTTTACAGTAACATCCAGTGTGTAGTAGACTTGAGGCACCTTCTCTGGATTAGCATATACAGACAGCTGTTTCAACAGGGGCTAAAACACAGCACTGTAAAGGTTGTCCAGATGGTTTTCAACTAGTTTAACAGAAGGAAGAATACTGGTATCTTCCTATAGCCAGATAAAGAGCATCTCCAGATCTCACAAAGCAATGAGAACATGCCTATAAATATAAGTTTCTGTTGCTTCCCATTCACGTTTTCCATTTTCAATAATGCAGTCAAGCACCTCTGTGACCTGCTGCTTACAGTCTGCATTTCTATAAAGAAAACTACTGGCTTGTCTCCAAAATTTTCATGAAAAAGACTGATAACTTTGGAAAGATGTTCTTTAGTTTTTCATCATATGATCTCATTTTCTCTCACATTCCTGATTCTTTCCAATCCACCTTTCCATTTGTAAGCAGGATACACTATCACTTTCTTGCCAAGAAGGAAGGAAATAAGTCAGAGTTGGGCTATCACCTCAGTGAATGGCAACTTAAAATGTTTAATTTTACATCTTATATAGGTTTCTTAAAGCAATTACATAATCCCTAAAGTCCAATCATAAGAGTCCACCTAAAGTTTCATCATCTTTTTGATTCTTCTATTCTTCTTGGTCAGCTGGAAAGTACTTTGAATCCATCAGCTGATTCTCATCATTCAATCCGACTGTTGACCACATAGATCATGCTGTTCTCTTCTTGACTCAAAATCATAGAAGTCATTTATATCTAATAATAATTATCTGACAGGCTTATTTGATTATTAATTACTGTATAACATATACATTTATTTTTATCTACTGATTAACTCATTTGAAGACTAAATCAATCACAGAAAGAATCATAAAATGGACTTGGTTATACTGTTATTGCTGCACCTGCATTTTTACTGCTGCTAACAATTAATCTTACTACTTTAACCTACACAATACTGCTATTAATCTATGATTAGCCTTTAACACCTGGGTAATGTTTATACTAAGTCAAGGACTTTTCAGTTCCTTGGGCCCTGCCAGCGAGAAGGCTGGAGGGGCACAAGAAATTGGGAGGGGACACAGCCAGGACAGCTGACCCAAACTAGCCAAAGAGGTATTCCATACCATATGACGTCATGCTGAGTATATAAACTGGGGGAAAAGAAGGAAGAGGGGGATATTTCGTGTTTGTCTTACCAAGTAACTGTTAAGCACGATGGAGCCCTGCTTTCCTGGAGATGGCTGAACACCTGCCTGCTGATGGGAAGTAGTGAATAAAGTCCTTGTTTTGCTTTGCTTGCATGGGTGGCTTTTGCTTTACCTATTGAATTGTTCTTATCTCAACCCTTGAGTTTTACATTCCTTTCCAATTCTTCTCCCCATCCCTCTGGGTAGGGGGGAAGTGAGCAGGCAGCTGCGTGGTGCTTGGTTGCAAGCCAGGGTTAAACCATGACACTGATATAAAGATTTCATTTAATCTCTCAGTTGTTAATGAAACAGGCTGATGGAATTTCATAAAGAAAATGGTAAGTGATATCTAGCTGATTATAGTTGCAAATTTACAAGGTCTGGAGTTACAAAATTGTGAAGCAGAGAAGACATTCTGTAACAAATTTTATCAATTTTACAGTTATTTCCATGGGGCCTTAATGCTTTCAGCCCTAGTAAGGTCTGTGGGACTTCTTTCTAAGTGAAAGTTCAGAGCATTCAGAGCTGTTCTTCCTATCTAATTTAAACTTAGAATTCCATAGTAATTGTTGGGGTCTGCAGACAAGTTAGTTGACTTCAAAGACTTAGCCGTGTACCTTTAAGACAGCCACAAATTGTCAGGTATGTAAACAGGGTGTGTGGAACAGGAACTTAGAACCGCAGCATACGGGCACCTACAGCAACAGCAAATAGCAAGCAAGAAGAAGAACACAAAAACCTATCAGGATCTGACACCTGCACTGTCTAAGATATATAAATAGTTTGTATAAACAAATAAAGACCATTTTGTCCGAACCCATCCACACAGACGTAGTGTTTTTTTCAGTCCGCCTTGAATTGCATCACCACATTTGGTGACCCTGATGTGCCGATGTGATCCCAGTAAAGGGTATCAAAAAGAGACCCTGAGACTGTGCCGATGTGACCCCGGTAAGGGGTGTCAGGAGCGATCCTGAGACTGTGACCAGCGGGTTGCTGGGGAGGCGGAGCCTGGTGAAGCGGAGTAGCGCAGCGAGCGGCTGCAAGATCCTGGGAGAACGTGACACCGGTAAGGTGAGCCACCAGGGACAGCATGGGGATGAAGTTATCTAAAGAAGATACCATAGTGCTATCACTGTGGAAATTAGTATTAGAGAAGCGTGGAATTACTTTAAATGGGCTTCGGTTAAAAAATATTTTATTGTGGGCCAAAACACATGGAGTGGAAGTGTCCCCCGCGACTGCTCTTAGTGTGTCAACCTGGGACAATTTAGGATCAACACTGTCAGAAGCTCTGGAGAAAGGGGACGAAAAGGCGTCGGGGCTTTTGCCTACATGGGGACTGCTTAGACATGTTGTAGGGGGCTTCAAAAATCTGCAAGACGCAAATGGGGGCTTGAAAAATCAGCAAACTGTGACTGGGGGCTTGCAAAGTCCGCAAGACCCGAGTGGGGGCTTAAAAAGTCAGTAAAATGCGAATAAGGGTACATCGTTCAAACCTCCCCTGTATCCCCCTCCAGAATACAGACAAGAGGATGAGGGGGTGGGGGAGGGGGAGAGTCTGTGTCCCTTACCAGGCGCCACTCCCCAATGCCCCGAATCCCCTAAATCTCTCCAACTGCATCGATACCGATTCCGAGGAGGAGGACGACAAACAGAAACCTCGGTGGACCGATCCCAGCCCTCCTGACTCCCCCCAACATTTGTGCCAGCCCACACCCTTTCCTCCCTCGGCTCCGGCCCGCCCGCCCGTCTACTCGGCACCACCCGCCCCCTCGGCACCGCCCCTCCCGCCTGCCCCCTCTGCTCCGGCCCTGCCTGCGCAGGATGGAAATGCCGAAAACCCGGATTCGGATCCAGCTACGACAACGTTATCAGTCACAGGCAATGAAGAAGGTGGAGGTGGTAAAAATCCAGTTTCCAGTGGTACAGTAATGACGCGCGACCCTCGCCGATTTTGGCAGGCTGTAAGAGATAGGGCATTAAGAGATGGAAACTGGGATTTAGTAGAACTGATAGGCGGACCACTCCTTGATCTTCCTACGCCTTCCACCGATGCACCGCATACATATCCTATTGTAATAGGAGATGCGGCTGATACACCATTTGCTTGGAAAGTAGTACAGGACTTGCAAAAAACTTTCTCAGTACGGGGTGAATTCGCCACCTACAATGCAATTGCTGCGTTTGCTAACCATGGGTGCTTTGACTCCTTTTGATATTTCTCAGCTGGCACAGATTATGTTCTAACCTGTGCAACTAGCCGTTTTCCACGTCACCTGGCGGGCAGCTGCAGAACAGCAGGGACTGCATAATATAAACCTTCCACAAGCTGATCCCCGGTTTGCTAATGGGCCTGATCCGTTGATGGGTCTTGGGCAGTATGCCAACCCTCAAGATCAGGCTCAGTGGCCCACCATAGTATTAGATCAAGTAAAAAATATAGGCATGCAAGCAATATTGAAAACTGCACAATTAGCAGAGCCAAAACAGCGTTATACAGCAATTAAGCAAGGTCTAAAAGAACCATTATTGCCATTTGTGGAAAAATTGCAACATGCTATTGCCTCTCAAGTGTTTGACCCTCACCTGTGTGACATGCTAATAAGGCAATTAGCCAAAGATAATGCTAATGCTGATTGTCAAAAAATAATAGAAGGATTACCATGTGAACCCAGTTTAGAAGCAATGATATCAGCCTGTGCCAAGGTGGGCACCTTGGAACACAAACTAGCAGTAATGGCTGCTATGCAAATGAAATGTTATTCTTGTGGCAAGTCAGGACATTGTAAACAGGACTGCCCCTCCAAAAAACAACACACGCCATGACCTAAACTGTCCTCGGCGATAATTCCTTGTTTCCGCTGTGGAAGGAAAGGGCATTTTGCAAAACAATGTAATTCTCGTTACGATAAAGAAGGATTTCACCTACCACGCCAGGGAAATGCTCACAAGAGCGCGAGGAGGCGTGCAATGACACAAGTACTTCAGGTTGTCATACCAACTGGCCAGCCTTATATGACCAATTATCAGAGAGAACCCAGGGATCAGCAGGGATGGATGTATACACCAGTGAATCAGTAACACTAACCAACCATGGAGTGTTTAAGGTCCCTTTGAATGCTCAGGGGCCAATAGGTAAGGGCCTTAGTGCCTTACTAATAGGTCGATCTAGTACTACTTTGCAAAATATCCAAGTCCATGTTGGTGTTATTGATGCAGACTTTACAGGTCAAATATGTGCCTTAGTTTCTACACCTGTGCCTCCTGTTACAATTCCAAAAGATACATGCCTTGCTCAACTTGTGCCTTTTGTGAGTTGTGTTCCCAGAACAGAGCCTAGGTGGCGGGGTGATGAAGGATTCGGCTCCATAGGGGTACCTCAAGTGTGTTTGAAACAAGAACTATCTTCACAACGACCCAACCTGACCTGCACCTTGACGTTATCGGGAGGCACTCCTGCAGAAGTGAGATTGAGTGGTCTTCTGGATACTGGAGCAGACGTAACTGTCATATCAGGCAAAGACTGGCCACCTCAATGGCCTTTGGTAAATAATGCAGCAGGAGTTGTAGGTCTGGGGGGCATGACTACTAGCTACTTGTCTGTAAAACCTATAAAGATCAAAACACAAGGACAGACTGCCACCGTCCGCCCATACGTTGCCACTGCACCATTCACTTTGTGGGGTCGAGATTGTTTAGGACAATGGGGAGTTTGTATCACCACGGATTTTTAACTGGGGCCACTGTATTGCAGGGAGTGAAACATCCTACCCTTGGTCTCACTTGATTAACTGACAAACCAGTATGGGTAGATCAGTGGCCCCTGCCCCAAGAAAAGCTGTATGCCCTGCATGAATTAGTTGAAGAACAGTTAGATGTAGGCCACACTAAAGAATCACATAGCCCATGGAACACCCCTGTATTTGTGATAAAAAAGAAGTCTGGTAAATGGCAATTATTGCATGACCTGCATAAAGTCAACGCAGTGATGGCCCCTATGGGGGCCTTACAGCCATGATTGCCATCTGCCACCATGATACCAATGGACTGGGACATTTTAGTTATTGATCTGAAAGACTGATTTTTTACCATTCCTTTAGATCCAAAAGACAAAGCAAAGTTTGCTTTTACAGTACCATCTAGAAATAACTCTGAGCCCACAAAAAGTTACCACTGGACCGTGCTGCCTCAGGGCATGAGAAACTCGCCAACCATTTGTCAATGGTTTGTGGCCCAAGCCCTGAGCTCTGTGAGAGACAAATACAAGGATGTTTACTGTTATCATTACATGGATGACATTTTGCTGGCAGCACTGTCAACAGAACTGCTGAACGTAGTTGAAAAAGATGCCAGACATAGCTTAGCAGAGTTTGGATTGGTTGTAGCTCCTGAAAAAGTTCAGATACAAGAGCCTTGGAAATATCTGGGCATGAATGTGCTGAAAAGAACTGTGTCTCCACAACCTATCAAATTGAAACTGGACATAAAGACTTTGAATGATGTCCAAAAACTTGCAGGAATGCTAAATTGGTTATGGCCTTATTTAGGCCTTACTAATGAATAAATGCAACCTCTTTGGCAACTTTTAAAAGGAGACACAGATCTTTTAGCCCCAAGGTATTTAACACCTGCAGCCTTAGCACTTGTGAAGGAAATCAAACAGTTGATCTCTTTGCAACATGTGTGGCATGTAGATATCACACTTCCTTTAAGTGGTTTTATTTTAATGGACCAATCTTGCCCTTATGCTATGTTGGCCCAATGGAACCAGGCTTGGGAAGATCTGCTGCATGTACTTGAATGGTTGTTTTTGCCTTTGCAGCCTAAGAAAACTTGTTGCCGATTTGATCATAAAAATCAAAAAGGTGTTTAGAGTTGACTGGAGCTGATCCAGCAACTGTAATTATCCCTGTACAACAATACTATGTTGAATGGGCGCTGTTGAATTCTGCTTCCCTTCAAGTGGCTCTTGCCAATTTTCAAGGGCAAATTCAGTACCATCACCCACCTCATCCACTTCTGAAAATGACTGTAAAACTAACTTTGCAGCCACGGCAACTAAGTCAAAGACAACCAGTTGAAGGTGACACAGTATTTACAGATGGATCTGGAAAAACGGGAAAAGCCGCAGTTGCTTGGAAAAAAAATGGGCAATGGCATTCCCAAATTGTGTATCAGGAAGGATCCCCTCAAGTTGTAGAGTTATGGGCTGCAGCTTTGGCATTTCAGTATTTTCCAGGCCCTCTTAATCTTGTTACTGATTCGGCATATGTGGCAGACCTCCTTCCCAAGCTAGATATGGCTGTCCTTGGCCATGTCAACAATCCCAAGCTTTTTGCAATTTTGACTTTAGTTTGGGAAGAGATTCGGAAATGCCATTCTCCATTTTATGTTATGCATGTTAATAGCCATACTTCCCTACCTGGTTTTATAATTGAAGGCAATGCTCGAGTTGATGCTCTAGTTTCTGTGGCTCTGTCAGTGCCTGTTCCTGATGTTCACCAGCAGGCCGTGTTAGCCCACCAATTCTATCATCAGAACTGGCGATCCTTGTATCATCAGTTTGGCCAAAAGGGTCTCTCTCAGGCTGCTGCATGCAGTATTATTGCAGCCTGTCCAGACTGTCAAAATGTTACTTCTATGCCTAATTATGGAGTTAATCCTAGAGGACTTCAAGCTTTACAACTTTGGCAAACAGATGTAACTCATTACAATGAGTTTGGCAGACAAAAATATGTCCATGTTACAATAGATACATATTCTGCTGCAATGATTGCTACTGTCCACACAGGTGAGACCAGTCGTGACATCATTTGGCACTGGCAACGTGCTTTTTCTGTGCTTGGTGTCCCTCTTGAAATCGGAACAGACTGTGGACCTGCCTATAGTTCCAGGAATGTCAGTCAGTTCCTTTCCCAATGGGGGATCTCCCACAAATTTGGTATTCCCCATTCCCCTACGGACCAAGCCATCGTTGAACGCATTAGTGATACTCTTAAACGCCAGCTTGAAAAACAAAAAGGGGGAATGAAGGGAATGACCCCAGAGGCACGATTAGAGAAAGCATGTTATGTTTTGAACTTTCTGAAAATCTCTGCCGACCATGTGGTGCCTCCCATTGTGCGACATTTTGTGTCAATTGGTGACAAGCAGCAAAAGCATGAAGGTGTCTTAGTACGCATGAAAGACCCTCGTACCGGGCATTGGTCAGGACCGCATGAATTGTTAACTTGGGGGAGAGGTTATGCTTGTGTTTCTACAGATGAAGGTCCGCGATGGATACCTGCTCGCTGTGTGCGGCCTGAGCTTAGAGTGCCGGTTCGTGGGAGTGCTGCTGCCGCCAGTCAACCCAACAACTAATGTGTGGCCTCCTTACTGAACCAGTCCTTGTCTGGTGTGCCCTTCCTTGAAACTGACTTGCAGACATTGTTGCAAAAAAGTGAATGTATGCGGGGAATGAAGAATCTTACTGAAAGTCTTGATATTTGGGATAATTGATTACCTCTGTATAATGTTAACCCAAAAGAAGTTGATATTGTTTGCACTTTGAATGTTGATAGTTGTCTTTATGTAGATGCTAATGTAGTGAAAGGCTACGATGGGTCCATGACACCTGCATAAATCAACACGTGAACATGTTGATAAGCATAATGTGTTTAAACACAATATAACTTTGGATGAAGCATGTAATGATGTAGTTGATTTATGGAACTGATGGGAACGTATTGCAGCGGTTCTTCTCTTATCCAGAGTAACAGCAGGGAAAGCATTAAAGAGTTAAATCACCTTGTTTGGTAGGCAGTTAAGAATGTGAGTCAAATTTGCCACCATTACATACAAAACAGAGCAACTATTGGCTTTTTGCTGTTGGCTCAAGAACATGGCTGTGAGGATTTTGATGATATGTGCTGCATGGATTTTAGGCGCCCCATTGTAGCAACATGTTACCAAAATCTAAGAAAATGTCAGCCATTTTGGCATCCATTCACTCAATTGGCAGTACTGTTTGTTTGCTATTGCCTTGGTTGCCGTCATATTTGCAAGGGCCCTGCAGAACATGACAAACCTGGTACGAGCTGTTCAAAAAACAAAAAGGGGGAATTGTTGGGGTCTGCAGCGGGTCTGCAGACAAGTTAGTTGACTTCAAAGACTTAGCCGTGTACCTTTAAGACAGCCATAAATTGTCAGGTATGTAAACAGGATGTGAAGAATTAGAACTTAGAATCACAGCATACGGGCACCTACAGCAACAGCAAATAGCAAGCAAGAAGGACACAAAAACCTATCAGGGTCTGACACCTGTATTGTCTAAGATATATAAATAATTTGTATAAACAATAAAGGCCATATTGTCTGAACCCAGCCACGCAGACATAGTGTTTCTTTTAAGTCCACCTCGACTTGCGTCACCACAAGTAATGATATAATACACAGCAGATCTGCCTCACTTCACAAATCTTTAAGTACATTTTTTTGTCCTGGTTTCTCTCACCACTATATAACTGCATTGATTTCAATGGGGATATTTCTGATTTACCTTAGTTTAAAAAGTGAAAAATGCAGTTCCTGTATATTTACATAAGTTCCTGAACCAAAATAATTTCTTAATGTCATGGTGTAATCCTGGCTCGCAACTAAGCCCTACACAGCTGCTCACTCACTCCCCCCCACAGTGGGATGGGGGAAAGAATTGGAAGAGTAAAATTGAGAAAACTCATGGGTTAAGATGAATACAGTTCAATAGGTAAAGCAAAAGCCACGCATGCAAGCAAAACAAAGCAAGGAATTCATTCACCACTTCCCACTGGCAGGTAAGTGTTCAGCCATCTCCAGGAAAGCAGGGCTCCATCGTGCTTAACAGTTACTTGGGAAGACAAATGCCATAACACCAAAAGTCTCCCCTTTCCTTCTACTTCCCCCAGCTTATATATACTCAGCATGATGTTCAGTGATATGGGATATCCCCTTGGCTAGTTTGGGTCAGCCGTCCTGGCTGTGTCCCCTCCCAATTTCCTGTGCCCTTCCAGCCCTCTTCCTGGCAGGGCCCAAGAAACTGAAAAGTCCTTGACTTAGTATAAACATTACCTAGGAACAACTAAAGACATCAATGTGCTATGAACATTGTCCTCGAAGCAAATCCAAAAAAACCTCACTTCACCAGCTACTAAGAAGAAAATTAACTCTATCCCAGCTGAAACCAGGAAACTAGACTAAAAAGAACCAATATTTTGGAAACTACTATAAAAAAGCTACAGAAGGGAAAAGGTGTTGATAAAAGCAGATATATAGGAAATGTACATTTTCACATATGATTTTTCTGAAAGTTTTATAAATAAATGACGTTAATCTTTACATCTACCATAATTCCTTCCTTCAGGAAGGCCTTTGACACTGTCTCCCATAAGATCTTCCTGGAGAATCTGATGAAGACAGTGTGGTGGTTTAAAACCTGCCTGAACGGCTGGTCCCAGAAGGTGATGATCAGTGGCACAAAGTCTAGTTTGAGGCCAGTAAGAAAGAGTATGCCCCAGGGATCAATGCTGGGTCCAATCCTGTTTAACATCTTCATTAATGATCTGGATGCTGGGACAGAGCGTACCCTCAGCAAATTTGCTGATGACCCAAAACTGGAAGGAGCGGCTGATACACTAGAGGGTCGTGCTGCCATTCAGAGGGACCTAGACAGGCTGGAGAAATGTGAAGACTGGGTTAAAAATCACAAATTTCTTGCTGCTTTTGTTGTGTATCAATTAACAGATATTGCTCTGCCTCTTCATCAAATATTCTTTCAGTTTTTCATTCAACAGGTAAAAGAATTCTTCATGTCTCTGGATTAAGAGTTCACACCTTTGTCGTGCCCAACAAGCTATTGAAACCACCAAAGACAATATACAGTGAATGGACAGAAATTTTGAGAAAGTAAAAACATGGGTGCAAACCAAAAAATTAAATTAGGGCATCTTATTTACATTTGTCTAACTGAAAATTCAGGGCTGGAGCAAAAGCTCATTTTTATAAATTTGTTTCTTTAGAAAGAGTTCTAAGGCAGCCTAACCTTACTGCTCAGTATTTTAATATTTCATGTTTGTGGTTTTCTGGGAACAGAGCTTGACTGGTCATTGATCTTTTTCACCAGATAACAGATTTAAGAAAAGAGAATTTGGTCACTGTACAGTGAACTAAGGAGTAGGGAATGGCTGATTACTAGAAATCTAAAATTTATTTATTTATTCTGAAAAAGCAGATGTTCATAAGAGACAAATAACCATGTGAAACTTTCCATCTGTGAATGGCTACCGTTCCTGTATCTTTTCCACAAAGGTAAAACTAAACTTTATTTAACACTGAAGTGCATTTAAACCATGGAGCTATGATGGGTTAACCTTGGCTAGCCACCAGGTGCCCAGCAAGCTGCTCTATCATTCCCCCTTCTCAACAGGACAGGGGCAGAAAATATGACAAAAAGCTCATGGGTCAAAATAAGGACAGGGAGAACTAATTTAATTTATTGACAACTAATAACATAGTAGGATATTTAGAAATAAGAACAAATCTAAAACCACCTTCATCCCACCCCTCCCTTCTTCCCAGACTCAACTTCAATCCCATCTCTTCTACCTCTTCCCCCCCAAGCGGTGCATGGGGGTAGGGAATGGGGGCTGTGGTCAGTTCACACATTGTCTCTGCCACTCCTTCCTCCTCACACTCTTCCCCTGCCCAGTGTGGAGTCACTCCCATGGGAGACAGTCCTTCACAAACTTCTCCAGTATGGGTCCTTCCCATAGGCTGCAGTTCTCCAAAAATACTGCTCCAGCAGGGGTCCTTTCCCCAGAGTACAGTCCTTCAAGAAATGGACTACTCCAGTATGAGCTTCTCTCCACAGGGTCACAGGTTGTGCCAGAAAACCTGCTCCAGCGTGGGCTCTTCTCCACAGGACTGCAGTTCCTGCCAGGAGTCTGATCCACAAGCATGGGCTCTCCATGGGGTCACAGCTTCCTTCAGGGTGCTTCTACCTGCTCTGGAGTGGGGTCCTCCACAGTCTGCAGGGTGGATATCTGCTCCACTGTGGACCTCCATGGGCTGCAGGAGGAAAACCTGCCTCACCATGGTCTTCACCACAGGCTGCAGGGGAATCTGCTCCAAAACCTGGAGTACCGCCTCCCCCTCCTTCACTGACCTTGGTGTCTACAGTGTTGTTTCTCTCACACATTCTCACTCCTCTCTTCCAGCTGTTGTTGCACAGCATTTTTTTCCCCTTTCTTTAATATGCTATCACAGAGGCACTACCAACAACACTGTTGTGTTTAGCTTTGGCTTCTGGTGTCTTCTCACAGAAGCCACCCCTGAAGCTCTCCCCACCCCCACCTTCAGCTACAAAAACCTTGCTACATAAACCAAATACATCAGGTTAACATGAATAACAATGCAGGCTCTGAATAGTGAATGGTTATCACATGCAACAGTGGCATACAAAGCCTTTTCTGAAATTTTACACAGCTTGGTAAGAGGTTTAATGACTCTAGTCTGCAATTGCCACACTACAGAAATGTAAGCAAATAATTTCTGCTTCTATATACTACATGCACACACAAATACATATATAGATTGATTACATAACAGATATGAACTTTCAGAGAGGTAGAAAGGAAAAATCACGTAAGAATGTATGAAGTCTCCTACATCAAGATGGGGAACAAATGTTTTTAAACAACTTTTTAATATATTTCCACTATCATTATTAGGTAATCTGTAGGAAATAAGATTATATTTTTCTTATTTTGTCTTATAATAGATTTTAATTTACTTTTTTAATTTTCTATGAAGTTAATCTGAAAATCTTCTAGATGATTAACAAGTATTTGTTCTACACCTTCATATTACCCACCCCAATCACTACTCATATATATTTCACAGAATCACAGAATGTTCAGGGCTGGAAGGGACCTCTGGAGATCATCTAGTCCAACCCCCTGCTAAAGCAGGTTCACCTAGAGCAGGTTGCACAGAATCGCATCCAGGTGGGGGTTGAATGTCTTCAGAGAAAGAGACTCTGCAACCTCCCTGGGCAGCCTGTTCCAGTGCTCTGTCACCCTCAAAGTAAAGAAGTGATTCCTCATATTCAGATGGAACTTCCTGTGTTGCAGTTTGTGCCCATTGCCCCTTGTCCTGTCGCTGAGCACTACTGAAAAGAGCCTGGCCCCATCCTCTTGCCCTTAAGATATCTGTAGACATTGATAAGATCCCCTCTCAGTCGAAGAGGGTCCCCTGTGGAGTCGGCCAAGTCACAACAATCACACCAATATGGCTACATGCCATGCTCACTTTATTAAACAAACAGGTCATAGTTATAACTTAAACCAACCGCTGGTCATGTGGCTCTACACACAGGTGATTGGATAAATGTTTCTGGTCACGTGGGCGTCCGTGTCGCTGATTGGTGAGCATGCTGTAGGCACCTGATCAGAGTGTGCCGATGAGAGTGTGTTGTGGTTCCCAGGACTTGCTCTGCACCTGGCTTCTTGTTTGTGCATAGCTTGTTTTCTTTCTCACCCTGCTTGTTCCAAGGACAATTTAAAGTTGCTCTGCAGCTTCAACTAACAGGCCTGGGTTGTCCAACCCAGACAATGGTAACATATGTCCTCGGTCCTTTAAAAATTCCTCTACACTCAGTCTTCTCTTCTCCAGGCTTAACAGGCCCAACTCTCTCAGCCTTTCCTCATAAGGGAGATGCTCCAGTCCCCTAATCATCTTCGTAGCTCTCCACTGGACCCTCTGCAGCAGTTCCCTGACTCTCTTGAATTAGGGAGCCCAGAACTGGACACAGTACACCAGATGAGGCCTCACCAGGGCAGAGTAGAGGGGGAGGATAACCTCCCTCCACCTGCTGGCCATGCTCCTCCTAATGCACCCCAGGATACCATTGGCTTTCTCTGCCACAGGGGCAGACTGCTGGCTCATGGGCAACTAGTTGTCCACCAGGACTCCCAGGTCCTTCTCCACAGAGCTGCCCTCCAGAAGGTCAGCCCCTAGCCTGTACTGGTACACGGGGATGTTCCTCCCTAGGTGCAGGACTCTACACTTGCCTTTGTTGAACTTCATTAGGTTCCTCTCTGCCCAACTCTCTGGCCTGTCTAGGTCTCGCTGAATGGCAGCGCAGCCTTCTGGTGTATCAGCCACTCCTCCCAGTTTTGTATCATCTGCAAACTTGCTGAGGGCACACTCTGTCCCTTCATCCAGGTCAGTAATGAATAAGTTGAACAGGACTGGACCCAGTATTTACCCCTGGGGAACACCGCTAGCTACAGGCCTCCAGCTAGACTCTGTGCCGCTGATCACAACCCTCTGAACTCTGCCATTCAGTTAAACCACAACAGTGCCCTATACTTCTGCAGAGTTCACTGTCCTTCAGCAGAGTATAATTCCATTTACCTAAAAGTTTTATCTGTCTCTGATAGAAGCTTTTGGGTCCCAGGAGACATCCCTCTGACAAACAAGGAAAGAGATCAGCTCTAGAAGGCATGTCAGGCAAAAAGAGTTTTTTCTAATGATTTCAGTGGTATACTTCCCGTAAAGCCATACCTTCCAATTCTAGCTGTTTTCTTCAGATTAAATGGTTTAAAGAACCCCATAAATATATTCCCCAATATACTGTAGCCTCAGAAAATCAATAGTATATGGTAGAAACTTCATTTAAGGAAAACTGAATTATCTAGACAATTTATCTAAAGCAGCTTTGAATTTTACAGATCATCTGTTCCTAAGATACATGTATTCATGTAAGCATGGTATATTTACCTTCCATTTCTTAGAAATACTACCTTACAAATATTTTAATTGCCTTTATTATGACAAAGTAATAATTCTCCTATACCTACTAACTGTTTTGAAACTATAAACTACCCTGTGCTGTTCCCACAGTGAGCAAGAAGCCTGAAATAACAAGCTTTATTCTTTCATTTCTTTTTCCTCTTCCCATACTCTTGCACCCCCTTCTAACTTAACTCCCTCTCTCCACAGTGATGTAACCTTTGTGTCTCTCTTACCTATCTAGGTCAGTGTTAGATCCTCTGAAGACATAGTTTTATTGACATCCAATAGACACAAAGCCTGATCTAAAGTTTGGACATGCAAAAATATATATAAATATTTAATCTTGAGGTTCAGTGACCCACAAATTTGCAAATCTGAATGCATCGGTATTTCAAGTTTACCCTATGTTTATAGGTGATCACAACCAATAAAGTCTGTGAGAAAGACAGCAAACCTTCAGGTAGACCACAGAACAAAGAGATTTTATCCCATATACAACAAATCCCTTCCAGTCTCAATTGTGTGGAAAACATGTGTTTCAATCTGATATCTTTGTATACTATAGAGATTTCTTTGCTTTTAGTAAATACAGTTTATAAACACTCATAATTCAAGAATTTTAAATCAGTAAAAGTCACAAGAAATAGAATTTCTTTATACTATAATCTCAGAAAAAAATCCACCATCAAGCACAGAATTATCCAATTTCTTTTATAACTAACTTACTGCAGACAACTCATTAAGTCAGATAACCTATTAAAAAAAAAAAGTAGCCAACTAGTGCTTTAATAGTTGTTTAGGTATAAAAGTGTAAGTAGACAATAGCCAATGAATCCAGAATATAGCTACAAAGGGAGTGCGAGGTTAAAAAAAATAAATGGCTGCTTGTGATGGATGCACCCACTCTGAATGAATGAACAGGACTTTGATTCAGGCATCACTGACAAGTAGGCCTGACTGAAATCATCTTTGACGTGCAAACCTTGAGTCTAGATCACACCTTATGAGGAGCTAACAGTACCAGCCTGAGCTGGGACTAGACAAAACTAAAACTTCTACAGCTTACACTCCAGCACATACACCAAAGGGGGGTTTGACTACAAGTCAACCATTTTATGCTATAAATATCTGTAGCCCCCCAAAGCCCATTGAGCTCTCCTGTACAGCAGCAGGCTGCACAGTAGCAATCTCCCCCTCAAGCAGATACATCTCTTAAGGCTACTCCTCAAGGTTGAGAGACTCTTTACCCAATATCTGATATCTACGAGGTAAACATTTTAAATTAGAACTAAAAGTACATTGTATGCTCGCAACACATATATATACATCTATAGCTTAATTATTGGAAGTGTAAATAGTAGAGTGTTTGACCACTGTCTAAATCATCATCCATCTGCTGTCTAAATTATCATTTAAACAATCATTTAAATAATTTTCAATCAGTGTTTAATTACCATTCAATTATTGCTTAATCACCATTTGATCACTATTTAATTTTGATTCAGCCATCGATTAACTATCATTTGATCATCCTTTAATAATAATTAAAACTCATTTAGTTAACCCCATAACGATGACTTCTCTTAATAATTCACCTGTGACACTGCTGCACGTGCAAGTTCAAACAGAAACATTCATTAGGGGTGGAGGTGTCTGCTATGAGGGTAAATGAAGGGGGGGAGGGGGAGGGAGCGGGCACGCAGAGCTTTGTTTCCTTTATTTCCTTGCGCGTAGTTCTATCCTGCTCCTGTAGGCGGGGTGAAGCCACGCGAGACAGTCGTCGCTGCTCTGGATTCGGCTCTTTCCGCTTCTCCACCCCTCCGGGGGGGCAGGAGACGTTCTCTTGACTACGCGCGGAGTCTCAGTTCCTGTATAGCCCTCAGTCTCGGGGAGGAGGAGGTTGGTGACTCTGCAAGCGATGGCGGCAGTACTGTGAGCCATCTCGCGTGTGCCTTGTCCATTTTTCCCTTCTCCCTAGCCGCCTCCGCGTGGGAGCGTGCGGGTATGTAGGCCTCGGCAGCAGTCAAGAGGAGGCAGAACTGATGCGAGCGGACCGGCGGGTTCGGGTCTCTCCTTATTCCGCCGTTCTTCCTTGATTCTTTCTCTTTCTTGCGTCTTCCTTTCGTCCTTCTGCGCGTCTCGCTCTGTGCTGCTGCCGTAGAAGGAAGAGGTGGTAGCACTGCTAGTTTTGTGCCCCACGCCCTCTTACCCTTCACTCTCCAAGAAACAGTCTGGAGCTACCTGCAGCGTCTCCGACGTCGGTCGTGGGGTTTCTCGCTCTGTCCGCCCCCTCCCTAGGAGCAGGTACGCGGGCGCTGAGGGGCGGCTGGGGGGGATGCGGGCTCAGTTGCCGAGTGGGGGCGGGGCGGGGGAGGCACGACAACAACACGCACTTGGGCCTCCCTGCGGCGTTTCCGCTGTATTCTGTGAGGCGAGGGGTGGCAGGGCGTCTCTTGTCTCCTCTGGCGGACTTCTTCCTCTCGCTCTCTGACGCGGCGGGTGCTACGAAGGGAGGCTGCGGGCAGGGCTGCCGCGCACCCCGCGCACCCCTTAGTGGGGCAGACAAAGGGAGCGAGATGATGAGGCTTCCTCAGCCCTCGCTGGAAGAGGGGCGGTGGGGAATGAGGGTTGCTGCGCGGCACCCAGTGCGAACATGAATCAGGGATTTGTGAGAGGCCCTGACGCTGTGGGGAGTGCCGCGGGCTCTATGTTTCCTGCTTGGCATCCCCTCCTTCCTCCTCCACCCCCCGCTTCGTAGCCTAGCAGCCCCCGAGTCTTTTGTGTTCCGGTGTCTTCGGGGGTGGTGGAGAGAAGGCGACTGAAACGTACCACGCTTTGAGCACTTGGCAATGCCTTCCTTTTTTGTCTTACTCATGGAGGTGGATTTCTTATTGGGAAATGTCCGGGTTTGATCTTTATTCTTCGCATTTACTTTGTCTTTTTGTTTCACCTAGAGCACTGTTAGAGAGGCGTATACCTGAAACATCCTTACTATTTGTTTGATTTTTGGGTTTTTTTGGTGGACCATTTTCTAGCTGAGGATATTCAGATAAATAAGTATTTATTCAGCCAGTTTAGCTCCATCTCTGACTCAATTTTAAATCAATAATAAAACCTTGGAATTAATTTATATTTGTGTTCCCTTTATTATATTAAGTCTTAGGATAACTTTAAGTGCATTTATTATGCACTTCATGTAATGCATAAGCGTTAGGATTCAGTTGTAGCTTATTGGAAGTGCGCTCTGTGCAAAAAAGGCCTTGGTTACATTGATCATTCCAATAATCTAAATATTTGCCGTTATTAAGTTGACTATGCCTCAGGTTAGTTGTAATTTGGAACTAAAAAGATGTCTTAGTTATGCGACTTTGTTAACTTTAAGGATAATTAAATTTTTATGTTTCCCTTTTACTTTAGCTGAGTAAATTTCCTAGTAACTGAAGATCAGTGACATAAATTACTGTTTAAGTTAACACGCTGAATAAAATGGCTCTTTTTTTTTTAATATTGGGAGGTCAGGGTTAAACAAGGATATCTTTGAGGGTTAAGACTTCTTCGAAGCTTTTGGGGGTAGAAGAGATCTTTATAATTTTTTGCAAGGGTTTGGTTGTAACCACCCAACCAAAAGGTTGAGGAATGTATTTGTAAGACTGTGAGAGAGTAATCATCTTGCATCTCTGATCATAGCTAGTTGTTTCCTGTGCTTGCTGTGAAATAGATATGAAAATGTCTGAGGTGACTACCTTGTGATGATGCGTTTTCTTGATTGAATTTAAGTATCTGCACTCCCTTTTCTTCTAGAAAAGAAGCTGTAGTCATGTTAATCGCACTTCATGTTTTCCTCTTATGGTTGGTGTATGCTTGGCTGCTTCAGTTCTGTGGGTTGGAGTTGGTAGTCTTCAGAGATATAAATAGAAGCTGATTTTAGAGGCCCCTGTTGACATGATTTTGTGTCTGTGCCTTTAGCTTAGCCTTTCACACTGCAGCCTTGTAACAGGCGGAAGCTAATGTGTTCACCTATGTGATCCAAGTTTGAGAGAAGTTCAGGAAAGCAGATATGTGATGGTATTAGCTAGTTTTCTAGGGAAATAGAACTGAATTTCTAAGGCTTTAGCTAGTTATTGATCTTGTTAGAAAACCTCATAGGGAAGAATTGGAGAAGTCTAATCTGTGTCTTCTGAAACTTTACTTTCACTGTTGGTTCAAAAGATTAAATGGTGTATTTTAATGTCCTGGTTAGCAGGTTAAATTCTGGAAAGTGTATTATAACCTAGTGAGATGATACCTAGACCTGGAGTGTGAAAAAGCATGGTTTCTTAAGCATTGGATAACAGCTTGATTTTTCAATTAGGGGCATGTATTTCAAGATGTGAAAGACTGTGCTGACAAAGGAGCCATGAAGAGTCTAGTTTGTAATATGTTAATACTAGCATTAATACCTAAAGCTAAACTTAGTAAGTGGTAAAACGTGCTAATTTGAAAGCAGAGCAAGTCAATTGAGATAGCATTCTTGATAGTGCTTTGAACATACCTGCATAATAAGGGCAGAAGTACAGTATTTATTTGTATTATAATAACATAGAGCTACAATGACATGAGAACATTTTTAGGTCTTAAATTTTTCTGTTGAGTCTGTTGACTTAGTGTATGGCTGTAAACTGCCATAGAGGTATATCAGAATAAATGTAAGTTCACTTTGTAGTACTGAAACAAAGGTATAAATTGATGAAGTCCTGTGACCGCCATCAGGCAAGCAGATTAATTTTACTCTTCTGCTTTTGATTTACTTTGATCCCAGATGTTTAGATTAGCTAGACAAATGCTGCTGTCAATTAGTTGTCATACTGTTGAGATATATGGTTACAGCTTGTAGTGTGGCTTTTTTCAAGCTATGAAAAGTATTTCTTAATACATTAGAGTTAATTAGCATTTGGTATGTTTTTCTCATAAGCCTCAGCAGACAAATATCCCTTATCCTCTTAGAGGAAGGTAGTAATCTAGTTTTCACTAAAATGTCTCCAAGTGCCATAGGCAGTACTTCCACTAAATCTAAATTTTTGGAGCACAAACACAATATTATTCTTGTCTTCAATTTGTAGTAGATAGCTTGATTACTATATTCCGGTTTTATTGCCATTGGGAACTAAAGAGTTGGTTATGATACCAGGTTTTCTGCTAGCTTTGTTTTGCAGATTAACTACCAGTGAAGGTAAAGTATTTTTATTCGCAGAGATGAGGGTTAGCATTATCTACCTTTGGGAGGTACAAAAGTCTGCCTATATCTTTAAGACAAAAGATTTAACTGGCTTTTTGGAAGTGCGTAGGCTGTGTAAATGGATGTATTTGACAGTCCATAATTGTTTTATTTTTCTTGGATGAGTAAAATCTGGTCTAAGCTTATTTCAGAAATGCTTTTTGATCATCTGTTTTGAGGGCCTGTTGTATCCATGTTGTTGCCAACTAATAGTATTGGGCTTCATATACAATTTAAGCAGAGTTAAAGGTCTTGTTATGGAAACTTCTAAAGATATAAAATACAGCTTTGAAATGACTTGCCCATGCTTCAGTGGATATTTTTTTTTTAACATGTTGAAAAAGTATGAACTGCTAATAATGGGATTAATATCAGAATGAGGCAAGATCAACATTACTGAAAGTGGAGTTCATTCTTTTGGAGACAGCACAGCTTATCTTTGCAATCAGAATTGTTTAGTAGACCCAAACTTAGTCTTTCTTATTCTATCCATCTAGCTGTGGAGGTTTTTTTCTACCCTGTAAGTGCTCAAAGGTTGGTATATAAAGCTGTTGTTGGCTGTTAAATTCAATTTTGTTGTAACCTGCATGCACAGCATGGTGTCTGACATATATTACTTCTCAGTATTACTATGTGTATTGGGCTTGTGTGGCAAGGTTTTGGAAGTGGGTGGGTGGCAGCTCACAGGAGTGGTTTCTGTAAGAAGCTGCTAGAAGTTTCCCCTATGTCAGATAATGCCAATGTCAGCTGGCACCAGGACAGACCTGCTGCTGACCAAAGCTGAGCCATTCAGCAACGGTGGTAGTGCCTCTGTGATAACATATCTAAGGGAAAAACACTGCTGTGCAACAGCAGCCAGAAGAGAGGAGTGAGAAACAACTCTGCAGACACAGAGGTTAATGAAGGAGGGGGAAGAGGTGCTCTAGGTGCTGGAGCAGAGCCTTCTCTGCAGCCTGTGGTAAAGACCATAGTGAGGCAGGCTGTCCCCCTGCAGTCCATGGAGGTTAACAGTAGAGCAGATATCCACCTGCAGCATGTGGAAGATCCCACGCCAGGGCAGGTGGATGTGCCTGAAGGAGGCTATGACCCTGTGGAGAGCCCATGCTGGAACAGGCTTCTGGTGAGACCTGTGACCTCATGGAGAGAGAAGGCCATGCTGGGGCAGGCTTGTTGGCAGGACTTGTGACCCTGTGGGGGATCCATGCTGGAGCAGTCTGTTCCTGAAAGACTGCGCCCTGTGGAAGGGACAAGTGGAAAGGACCCATGCTGGAGCAGTGTGAACTGTAGCTTGTGGGAAGGACCCATGTTGGAGAAGTTCATGGAGGACTGTCTCCCATGCAAGGGACCTCATGCTGGAGCAGGGGAAGAGTGCGAAGGGGAAGGAGCAACAGAGATGTGATGAACTGATTGCAACCCCCATTCCCTGTACCCCTGTGCTGCTTGGGATGAGGAGATGGAGAATTTGGGAGTGAAGTTGAGTCTGGGAAGAAGGGAAGGATGGGAGGAAGGTGATTTTAAGATTTGGTTTTATTTCTCATGTTTCTACTCTGATTGGTAATAAAATAAATTAATTTTCCCCCAAGTCGAATCTGTTTTGCCTATGATGTTAATTGCTGAGTGATCTCTCCCTGTCCTTATCTTGACCCATGAACCTTTCATCATATTTTTCTCTCCCTGTTCTATTCAGGAAGGAGAGTTAATAGAGCAGCTTGGTGGGCACCTGGCATCCAGCCAAGGTCAACACACTACACTGATAATGCTTTTTACTTCTCGGTGGTTATTAATGATGTTACTTATCAATACAATAGAACTATTAAATTATATCTTAACATTCATATAGCCATTTTAAAAAATGCAAACATCCCTTTTTGTGGGCAATGTAAGCAGACCTGCTTTAATTCTTTAACTCTGTAATAGTTTGGTGAAACATCAGTTCCTAATGTAGTTTTTGGTTTTATTTACAGCGTTGAAATGGCTCAGGAGGCAAACCAGACCCCAGGGCCCATGCTGTGTAGTACAGGATGTGGATTTTATGGAAATCCTAGGACAAATGGGATGTGTTCCGTTTGCTACAAAGAGCATCTTCAGCGACAGCAGAATAGTGGTAGAATCAGCCCAATGGGTAAGGGTTTGAGTCTTTTTTTTTGTCTAGGTGATGAGGAGAATTGCAGAATGTATTTCAGGAGATCTTCCAATAGCTGCATACTAAAACTATGAATACCAAAGGGAATAATACTTAAATCACTGTAAAAATAAAAATGCATTTTTGTGTAACATATTCTTGCCCACTTGGTGTTGAGCCTTAATTTGCATTTCTACTTGCCTTCTGCTATAAGTATTCTTACACAGTCCCTGTATTTTGGTCATTAACAATACAGTTTGTCTTTAAGGAGATGCAGTAGAATGATGAATGATTGGAAATGGTTTATAACTGTATACAAAACTACTTGACTAACTTGTACCCTGTAACTTGCTTATAATTAACTTCTCAAATTTCTGTTATATAGGGACAGCTAGTGGTTCAAACAGTCCTACCTCAGACTCTGCATCTGTACAGAGAACAGACACTAGTTTAAACAACTGTGACAGTACTGCTAGTAGCACACCTGAAAAAACAAGGTAAGATTATAGAATCATTTAGATTGCAAAAGACCTTAAAATCCTGGACTCCAACTGTTAACCTAACACTGCCAAGTCCACCACTAAACCATGTCCCTAAGTGTCATGTCTACGTGTCTCTTAAATACCTCCAGGGATGGTGACTCAACTGCTTCCCTGGGCAGGCTGTTCCAATGCTTGACAAGACTTTTGGTGAAGAAATTTTTCCTAATATCCAGTTTAAACCTCCCCTGGCAAAACTTGAGGCTACTTCCTCTTGTCCTATCACTTGATACTTGGATGAAGAGACTGATACCCGCCCCACTACAACCTCCTTTCAGGTAGTTGTAGAGAGTGATAAGCCTCCTTTTCTCCAGGCTAAACAACCCCAGTTCCCTCAGATGCTCCTCATAAGACTTGTTCTCTAGATCCTTTACCAGATGAAGGTATTATTTTGAGGTTTGAATGATCTGGGAGTGCATAGCAAGTTAAAGTAACATTGCAGTAACCTTGCCCTATTACAGTGAGTTTTTGCAAAGGAAAAAGGGACAGTGTACCTGACAGTGTTTTTTGAAACTTTGGAAATGAGAACTAATTAACATTTGGTCTTGGACTACTGCAATTAAAAGGACATTTCTGGATTATCTGGGGAAATATTTGCTACAGATTGTCTAGTTTATTCTAAGGAAGAGAGATAGAAGTACAGGTCAGGAATGTGTATCAATAACAACTGATCAGGTAGTCTATTGATGTATTTTGGTGGTTTAAGCTCTTATGAACTCAAAACTAATTACCCATTTCACTGTATGTAAACAGAAATGTGCCTGTTGCTGCTTTGCCTGTAATGCAGCAAATGACAGAAATGAGCATTTCAAGAGAGGAAAAAGTATCACCGAAAAAAAAGACCAAGCCAGGTATGTTTGCAGAGTAACACTGGGTACAACTGACTTCACAGAAGCTGACAATTTATTTACTTTCCCTTAAGTAGGCATATCCTTCAAGTGATGACCTTGAGGAACTGTTAATTATGGATGCTTCTTGAGTATTAGTACCCTTAGAATCAAGAAAAATGACTAGCACTGGAATAGTTTTCAGACACATGTTCAATTTCAGTAGATAACTTGATATTTGAGGAGTGTTTTGACTATCAAACCTTCATTTTTAAAAGACACTCCAGTTGTATCTAGGTGCAAGATGTTAAATTTTGAAGTCAATGTTGATTTCTATATAAAATCTAGCAATACAGTTCCTGCTGACTCATGGCAATCAAAATGGTTTGTTGCATCTGAAGAACAGAGTTCTTAAATTCTATTCTTCAGAAGCATGAAAGTGGGGGAGAAGGGAATACTTGATTTTAAAATGCTAACAAATACTGCTAAAGGTTCTTGGACTAATTGAGTAATCAGTAGATCTAACCAAAATATTATGTGGATATAGAATACTTATGGCATTAATTGTTTAGTGAGAATATTCAGTTTAAAAGTTTTACTCCTGTTCAGGAAGGTTGTACCTGTAGTATTTAAACTTTGAAGTGTAAAATATTTCTTTGTGTGAGGTGGGGAGAGAGTGCTTCCCTAACTACTAGTGAGTGATTGAATTAATGTTTTATTATATAGCAGTTTATTCAAATGGGTATCTTAATGTACTTGTTTGATATCTATAGGTATTGACACTTAATTTTAACAGTTCCGAAACAGTTTTAAAACATTAAAAGCTGATGTTTAATAGGAAAATCTCTTCACTACAACTGAAGATAAAATGATTTTTTTAACGTCAGAGTTAAAAATTCCAGAAGGTACCGCTCAGCACTATATAGATGCATCTTTGTCAATAAGACTGCTGTTATAGCTGACAGTTAATTGCTCAGTGTTTGTACACAGGTTTTACTATTTTGTCATGTTAAGTTAAAATTGTGACTTGAACTAAATTACAGTTGGTTTTACTATATTTTTTTTTTCATTATGTACAGACAGAGGAGATTTTTACATGTTTTGATTTCTTGTAACTTATATTATCTGAAGAGGCTTATTGTATGTAACTTAGAAATTTATACTTTGTTACAGTGTTTATAAACTCATATTGTCTTGTTATGAATTGCTACCTGAAAAAGTGACAGGCAGGAAAGAAATACATAAAATAGTAGCAGTGGTTAAATAATAGCTGAATTTTTGTCTTACTAAAACTGCCAATAAGGATTTGTCACTTTGCCAACTGTAAAGGTCAATCTTATGTTTGACACTATCCATTTTCTCATAACAAGGCAACTAAATGGTAGTGTCACGCAGCATTATTGACTAGAATGGGGGGAAAAAATTCCTAAAAGCAACTCAAGATTATTATTTTACAGGTTGAAACCAGTAAAAGCTCTGTTAAAGCTTGTGTAGAGATGCCCTGGTTTCAGCTGGGATGGAGTTAACTTTCTTCTTAGTAGCTGGTACAGTGCTGTGTTTTGGCTCTGATGTGAGAACAATCTTTATAATGCACTGATGTTTTTAGTTGTTGCTGGGTAATGTTTATGCCAAGTCAAGGACTTTTTGATTTCTCAGGCCTTGCCAGCCAGAGGGCTGGAGGGGCACAAAAACTGGGAGGGGACACAGCCAGGTCAGCCAAAGAGGTATTCCATACCATGGGACATCATGCTTGGTATATAAACTTGGAGGGTTAGCTGGGGCCTGGGGATCGTTGCTTGGGGACTGGCTGGGCATCAGTCAGCCGGTGGTGAACAGTTGTACTATGCATAACTCGTTTTCCTTTCTCCCTTTTCCTTTGGATTTTATTCTTTTCCAATGTTTCCATTATAACTATTATTGTTGTGATTGTTCTTTTTTTTTTTTGTTTAAATTATTAAATAGTTCTTATCTCAACCCTCGAGTTTTACATTCCTTTCTGATTCTCCTCCCCACCCTGCTGGGTGGGGGGAGTGAGCAAGTGGCTGCATGGTGCTTTGTTGCCAGCTGGGGTTAAATCACGACAAGAGATAATTGGGAAAACTACCATGGAATTTAAATGTTTGGAAAAAAACAATTTCTATAACAAAATTGTCTTCCTTAGTACATATCCATAAATTCTTGAAACAGTCTTCAGCTGCTCTAAAAGTAGAAGTTCATCAAGTTGGGGGTAGATTTTAGGCAGCATAGAACAGTGTCCTTATACACTATTCTTAGATTACAAAGGGTTTATTGGACATTTAAGATATACCAAGTGTTTGCTTTATTCACTAGTACATTGATCTGGTAAGTGTCTTGCAGTCAAGAAAAGCTGGCCTCAACTCTTTATAAATCCCTATTGTGTTTGGGGTAGTCCCATTTTCTTTTTTTTTCTTTCTCTTTTCCAGCAGCAGCCAGTCATGTGTTGGCCTCTTGAGGAGGAGCTGAAACAATAGTAGATAATTCATGTCACTTCATAACAAAGAGATTACTTTCTATGAGATGTAATTCTTTAAGATAGTCTGTCACAACAGTCTTTTTATTAGCAACATTTAGTTTTGTTGTCTTGCCCTGGCAATTGAATTTCATAACTGTCTATCAGATGGTAGGTCAGGAACAAACATAACCTTCAAGCAAAGTATGTCTCCTTTTTTTTTGTCTTCAGTACTATGAAGGTTTGTTCTCGTCTGCAAGCCAGAAAGTTCTAAATAGTTAGATCTGGACAATTGTCTTTAAGTCTGTGGACTAAAAGTATATTGTCTTTCTTTTGAGACTTAAACATCTGAATCTAGAAGGTTCTGAAGCTGAGAAAAATAAAACTTTACAGGTTTGTTGAGGTTGTAACCTGGGTTCTCATTCAGAACTAATCAAGTCTGAAGGCAATTAACTGTATCTTAGCATTTGAAAGAAGAAAGGTATGACGGATGTAACTGGCCTAGTCAGTTGTAATTTAGATGTCTAATATGCTATATTTTGTTGTAACTTGTAACTTGCAATTTCTTAGTTTAACTTTGTTTGCTGTAGTTCTGTAATTGAATGGTGGCATGTGTTCAGTCCAGTTGCTTATCTGATGAACTGTTCGCAAGTCAGTGGAATAAAGACCTTTATATCAAAAACTCTGGTTCATACTTGGGTATTAATTATATCATGCATTTTATAGGCTTTTGATATACTTCTAAACTTATTAAGGATTGAGTTCTAGTCCAGTCTTGGGCAAAGTCAGGATATACCTCAAGCAGTCCGGAGATATTGTTCATATTTATGTTTTTAATGTTGATTTACAGGAATTAAATGCAAAAATACCTCTTATCTAACTCCTTTACTTTCCTTGTGTTGATTATTACATCAGAGCAATACCATTACCAAGTTGGTGAGGCATAGTTGAGGTCTTTAAGAAACCTGTTTTGTTTTAGCAGGTTTAAGCGACAATAAAAGATCCATGCAAAAGAGCTGACTTACATATTGAGCACTAAACTCAAACTGTTCTGAAAACAAGTATGTTTAAATAATCATTGAGTAGATGTTCCTGGTTGAAACAATTCTGAAATGGAACTAATAATCTCTTAAGTCTTGAAGCTGTCTATCTTTAAAAATATAAGACTGAGAACCCAACTGTTGGTCCTGTACTTGTTGCTGATAGGATGCTATTGTATCTTGAGTGATGTGCAACAGACATTGTCTTGATGGTAACTAAATTAAGCCATATTTCAGTGTGATACTTAAACAGGGGTATCTGTTATATTGAAGTAAGAGTAAAAATATTTGATGTGCTTGTCAGTTGTTGGGCATGTGGGAGGTTAGTTATGTGCTGCAGAATAGTTTTATGCCAGTTCTTTGGCATCAAATTAAAAATGCAATTTATTCTTTAGCTTTTTATCATGGGCACCTAGATCAGCATATCAATTGCAGTTTCTAAAGAATAAAATATTCTCAAGCTTGATAAAGCATAACAAATACTATCCATCTTATTTTCACACATTTGCACATCTTAATGTGCAGTGTAAGGATTACATAAATATGTGGTATAGTTTCCAATTCTGGTACTGCAGAAGTGCAGTATGTTTTTCTGATGGCTTTTGGGTGCTTTTTGTACATTACCTTTATTCCTTTTTCTGTTTTAATTTTCCCAATTTTTCCATGGTGGGATTTGAGAATTACCTTCATGTAAAAGTAGTTAGAATGCTTAAAACAAGATAATTTTTTTTTTGTGTGTGCTCTCAAGCATTTAACTCTTTACTGGCATGCTTACTGCTTCCCTAGTATTGGGGAAGTTAATGCAGCTTGTTAAACTGTTAGGGTCCTATTTTGGATAATTTGTTTGGGTATAGAGATTGCTTTAAATATGAGGAGGTGTAGTGGGTTGACCTTGGCTGACTGCCAGATGCCCTCAGAACTCAGCTGTTCTTTCACTCCTCAACAGGACAGGATTTAAAAAAAAAAAAAAATGGAAAAGGTTATGGATTGAGGTAAGGACAGGGAGATTGCTTACCAGTTGCTGTCACAGGCAAAACAGACTCAACTGGGGGAAAATGAATTAAATTTATTGCTAATTAAAAAGAGAGTGGGATGGTAAGAAACAAAGAGAAAACTAAAAATTCCCTTCCCCCCTTCCCAGCTCAACTTCACTCCTTTATTTCAGACTCTTCTACCTCCTCACTCTAGTCCGAGTGATACAGGGGGAATGGAGGGTTGCAGTCAGTTCATAACAGTTCCTCTCTGCTGTTACTTCTTCCTTGCACTTTTTCCCTGCTCTATATCCTGTGGGAGGGACCCATGCTAGTCCTTCATGAACTGCTCCAGCTGTATTGGTTTATGTAAGGGAAAACCACTGTCACTTCTGAAAGTTTAGTTATTACTTTTTCAGAAGTCTCAGTCACTGTGGCTTGAATACTTTGGGATCAGAGTAGCATTGTTCTTCCTGTTTGTAGGACCTTTCTATGTATAGGTTGAATGGCTGTCATGCATCAAGCTTGTGGCTTACTTCCAATCATCAGACCTTGCTGTTTCCCCTCTGTCTGCTTTAAAGATGCATTGTATTTTTAGACTGAGTGAAGTAAATCTTTCCAAATTTACAACGCAACACTAGTGGCTTTTTTCAGGCACTTGTACTAGGACTACGTTGGTCCTAATCCTAGCAGAATTATGATCATAGACTAGTTTGGATTGGAAGAGACCTTTTAAATGTCATCTAGTCCAACCCCCTTGCAATGAGCAGGGACATTTTCAACTAGATCAGGTTCCTCAGAGCCTTGTCCAGCCTGACCTTGAATGTTTCCAGGAAGGGAGCATCTACATAATCTCTGGGCAACCTGTTCCAGAATCTCACCCTCATTTAAAAAAAATAAAAATAATCTTCCTTGTATCTAGTCTCGATCTACTCTCTTTTTAGTTTAAAACAGTTGCCTTTTGTCCTGTCACTACAGGCCCTAGCAAAAAGTCTGTCCCCATCTTTCTTATAAGCCCCTTTTCTATATTGCAAGGCTGCAATAAGGTCTCCCTGGAGCTGCGGCAAATGAAGAGACGGGACGCAGCTTGATGCAAGCAAATGTCAATTTATTGTACAGAAGCACGAGTTTATATATACTTTCAGAAGCTGTGTGTTTTAAACAGCTTCAAGAACCAATCTAAGCATTGCATACTAGGCAATCCCTGATTGGTGGTTAACTACCAGCAATTAACAGCAAGGTGTTGCCTTTCCTTGGCGCCATCTGTCTCCCACTCCCCTATGCTCTGTAAAGATGTCTCATCATGTTAATTGTCTAGACAAGCTCGAGCACATTCCCCTCAGCTAACGGATTGCCACGCATGGTCCTAGTTTCCAGACCGCTCCTGCATCTCCCCCTTCCTGTTGCACAAAAGAACCTTTGAAACCGAATGAGTAAAAACAAGGTAAAAGTAATAGGACAAATAAAAAAGCAACTAAGACGTCTTATCAATGTCAAAATAACCCACTGTCTTTGTTCCGTACAATTTTACAATTTCCCCTTTTTATTTTTGAACAGCTAGTACCAGTTTTGCCATGTTCTGCAGGGCCCTTGCAAACATGACAGCAACCAAGGCAATAGCAAACAAACAATACTGCCAATTGAGTGAATGGATGCCAAAAAGGCTGACATTTTCTCAGATTTTGATAACATGTTGCTGCAATGGGGTGCCTAAAATCCACGCAGCACATACCATCCAAATCCTCACAGCCATGTCCTTGAACCAACAACAAAAAGCAGTGGCAATTTTGACTCACATTCTGAACTGCCTACCAAACAAGGCGATTTAACTCTTTAATGATTTCCCTGATGTTACTCTGGATAAGAGAAGAACCGCTGCAATACGTTCCCATCATAGCCTCCTACTACATTAGCATCTACAGAAAGACAGTTATCGACATTCAAAGTGTAAACAATATCAGCTTCTTTTGGATTAACATTATACATAGATGGAAGGGCACACCAAACAAGAACTGGTTCAGTCAAAAAGTTCTAAACATAGCATGCCTTCTCTGAACATACCTCTGGGGTCATTCCCTTCATTCCATCTCTTTTTTTATGCAAAGAGAAACACTTTTACCATAACAGAGAAGCCCCTATTTACATCTCTGAGCCCGGGCACAAACCACAGCTGTATGCTCCACCAGGCTCAGGGCAGGAATCGTTCATGTAGTTACATAGCTATATATCTCTACAAGCGTGCAGACACCTATTAAACACTAGATAACCATGTTCATCTTTCCTATTCTCCTTCACAATACCTAGCTATTCTCTCATCTCTTGTTAGGTCAAATATTCTCCAGTTTCCTCTCCTATATCTCTCTTCAGACATTCTCTATCCTCTTTTTTGCTTGTCAATTGCGATGAGGCAAAGGGGGTGTGTAGCTGGGTGACCATGACCTGCTTTATGTTACAATAAACTAAACACTGAATACAGGAAAAAAAAAAAGGCATGGGAGACATAAGGCAAACATCAATAAGGTGGTTAAAGATAATTATAATAAATCCTGTAATACTTTTGAGTCATGGCCCAAAGTTTCCCAGCCGTGAGAAGAGACCAAAGGCATCCCGCCCGTGACTCTGCTGCAGGTCTTTGTTTTAAGGCCTGTAAGTTTTGTATACTTTTGTAAATTAATTCACAGTGGTCATTCAGATTCACGTAACACATCCTATCAAAGTCTTCACACTAGTGTCCCTGTGCTAATAATAAAAATCAATAGCAACTCGGTTCTGTAGCAACATATGATGGACAGAATCAACATCTGTTAATAAGCCAGAAAAAAAGAACAGTATTTGTAGTATTACTTTGTTTAGCAAGCTAGCAGCCTAATTTACTAAGCAAGTTAAGAGCGTGTACTATTCTTACAGAAGAGATTAGAGAAGCAAAAATCTGTTATGCTGCATTCCAGAACTCAGCCTGAGAATTACAGTCTGCTGTGAGTTCTGCGTTACAATCATTTGACACATGTTGGGGTTGCAATTGTGAAAGTTGCCCGTTTACAATTTTCATTGGCATTATAGCTAGTTGTTTTAAAAGCAACCCTTGAGCTTCCTGATGTTCGACTTGTTGCAAAATATTCTGAAGCCAATCAATAAAGTTAGTATTAAAGTTAGTGACTCTCTAGGACCCTGCAAGACTGTGGCAAGACTCACGCATCCTGACTGCCTTAATAGCCATCTCATTCATTTGCAAACAGTTGTCCCTGGGATACCTTGCCTGAGTCACAGAATCGGCACAGTTAATTTCTCCAGCCAACTGCTCATAGTTAACAGCAATTCCCCGATTAAGGTTTTCAGTCAAGGCCACTACACATAGCTCACAAAAATCAAATAACCACATCATATACCGTATCAGTTAGTACCATACAAAGCAATAACTTCCAATCATGCAGTGTGAGCGTATAAGGCTCTGCCATCACTTCAAGAAGGGACATAGCAAATGTATTATGAATCCTCCCTTCCTGCACTGCTTTGCTTAACCCTTTAACAGCCTCGTATTGCAAAGGCTGCCACTCTGGAGGTTGATTTGTCTGACAAAATGCTGAACATGCCATAGCAACTCCCAAAACCCCTCACTTAAGCGCTTCCCACTTGCATTCTTGCCACCAATCCCTCAGATTTCCTTTCACCCTCCCCAAAATACAATCAATGCATCAGGAGAGACGAGGGGGTGGGGGAAAGGTCTAGCTCCTTTTCCAGATCTATAGGACCTGGATCAAAAGGTTTATCAGTGTCAATAAAATCATTGTCCGAGTTGTCCTGTTCCCGTGCTTGCTCCTGTGTTGTGAGGGTCGCTGCAATCAGTGACAGAAGCTTTGGGGGCAGAGGAGGTGTGGACGGAATCGCCATCACTGATGGTGTGTTGAGAAGAGTCGCACTGTCGGTGGAATTTACAGCTTCCTCTGGTTTAGCACCATTAGTAGAATTAGTCTACACTTGGCAAAGAGTAGTCAGAATTTGCCACCATGATGTTAAATGCATTCCCGACACGGAGTTCCCCTCCGCGGCAGCATCATACAATTGGCTGCTGTATGTACACACTTTCATTCTTTCAAAGTCTCTAAAGTTTCTTGGCTGCTCACCTGTCTCGATGAATACAGGTGTTATCCTCAGGGTTTAGGTTGTCCGCCTGGTCCAGACAGCAAGACGATCGTTCAGCCAAGCCGTCTCCTCCGGAACACAGCCCTCTTCCACGAGCTGTCTTTTTTCCGTCCTTATTCTTCCAAGGCTTCGGAACACCACCATAGGGGTCACCATTTGAGGAGACTGAGGCACGGACTCCCTGATCTGACTAGAAGACCCTTTATGAGTCCATATACGTCTCTTTCTGGGGACAAAGCCTGATTCCCCATTACGGATTTCCCACAGCTCACCTCTCAACTCTGGAGGGATTTCTGGCCGGCTCCTGCTTCCTTTCAGCAGATCATTCAAAGTTCTGTGGGATTCGCTGCATGTCGCTCAGTTAGGTGATTCGAGAGCCCTTCACATCAGATCCCTAAACGTATCACGATGGGGTCACCAATTTGCGGTGAATGAAGAGACGGGATGCAGCTTGATGCAAGCAAATGTCAATTTATTGTACAGAAGCACGAGTTTATATACACTTTCAGAAGGTGCGCGTTTTAAACAGATTGGTTCTTGAAGCTAAGCATTGCATACTAGGCAATCCCTGATTGGTGGTTAACTACCATCAATTAACCGCAAGGTGTTACCTTTCCTTGGCGCCATCCTTGGCGCCATCCGTCTCCCACTCCCCTATGCTCTGTAAAGATGTCTCATCATGTTAATTGTTGTCTAGACAAGCTCGAGCACATTCCCCTCAGCTAACTGATTGCCATGCATGGTCCTAGTTTCCAGCCCGCTCCTGCATGGAGCCTTCTCTTCTCCAGGCTGAACAACCCCAACTCTCTCAGCCTGTCTTCATAGGAGAGGTGCCCCAGCCCTCTGATCACTTTTGTGGCCCTCCTTTGGACCTGCTCCAACAAGTCCATGCCTGCCTTGTCTTCTAGGACACCAGAGCTAGATTCAGTACTCCAGGTGGGGTTTCATGAGAGCAGAGTAGAGGGGGAGGCTTGCCTCCCTTGACTTGCTAGCTATTCTTTGTATGTAGCCCAGGATACATTTGGCTTTCTGGGCTGTATGTGCATATTGCTGGTTCATGCCCAACTTTTTATCCACCAGTACTCCCAAGTCCTTCTTGGCAGGGTTACTCTCAATCAATATCTTCTACTTGGCCTTGTTGAACCTAATGAGGTTCACATGGGCCCACTTCTTAAGCTTGTCCAGATGGCATCCCCTGTGCCTGTTTTGTTCCTGATAGTACTGCATTTTACAATGCCTGTGGCTTAACTTATTGTCTTTTATTAATAATTAAAAAATAATGCCCAGTTCTGAAAACTTATTTTGTTCCCAAGTTCTTCAACCTTGTAGCAGGAGAACTGGTCTCATAAAATTGAAGTGAAACAAAGCTAATCTGGTAACCTGAGCTGATGGTTGGCAAGAGAAATGACCATGGTGATGGAGACTACGTGCCAACAAGAACTCTGTTAAGGTGATAAAGCATGTGTGCACATAACAATAACAACCATATTCCTAATATTGTTTCAGCTTTTGTCTATTGATTTAATTCCTGATGATTAACATGGTATGATTTCTGGTATTAAATGAATTTAATATATTGAATGGCATTGTAGTTGCCCAGTTAATTTGGCTTGTATGCTAGAGGGAGCTTCTTGTGATGACCAGTTTTCAGGATAGTATCTGATGAATTTGGCTGCTAATGTCATGCCAGAAAAACTAAAACTTATAGTATTTCATTTGAGACACGATTTGAAAAAGGGAGTTTTGTTTTGATGTGTGAGTTTTAGTTAAAGGGTGTTGTCCCTGTTCTAGCTATTAATCAGAAGCTACTGAGGACTTCATTATTAAAACTAATGCCAGCACAGTTAGAGCTATTAATAAAAGTGGGAAGATACTTCCTCTCTGCAGGTGTTGCCTGTTTAGAGTTATAAACTGAACACTTGAATACTGGTTTAGTGGGCCCTGCACAATCTCCTTGTATTGGGACCTTTTAATTGCCCATTTCTGCACATTATCTGCTTTTCCTTTTTGGAATATATTTTAGTTGTGGGAGAAGGATCCTGTTTGGCAGCTCTTTTGAGAAATGGGCCTTTACACTTGGGATTATCGTTGTGTTCTAGTTCCCATGTTGTTGGTTGTGGCAGTGAACGCTTCTCAGTGTTTATATGGAGGAGTAAGAGGTACATTTGTAGAAGTTGGTAACATTTTCCCTTGGATTAATTTTTAATTTTTTTTTTATGACACAATGATCTACTAGACTACCTTTTTGCCTTGATGGTTCAGTGAGCTCAGGTCAGATCACTGCTGTACTTGAACTGCTTCTTGTGAGGCTTGTCCTCCACTGGTTCAGGTGGTTTCTGCTATAGTCATTCCTATAACATGAAACTCAAATCATGGGTTACAATAGTTTAAAGGTATATCCATTATAATCTCTACCCTGACCCCTTTTTACCAGGCCATAGGGCTTAACATTGCAATAAACCCCTTGCCCCTGCTCAGACTTGGACTTAACCACAGACTGCAGTCCCTTAGGGTTGTACCTGCTCCAAGTGGAGTCTTATCTATGAGCCACAGTCTCTCCAGGGGTATACCTGCTGTGGCATAGACTTAACCACAGCCACAGTTGCTTTGAGGTGCACCTGCTCCAGCACAGCCTTCTCCATAGGCCACAATGCTGTTAGATATACCTGCTCCAGTGTGTCTTTACACTCAGCCACACTCTTTTCAGGAGTCTACCTGCTGTGTTGTGGACTTATATCCACAGCCACAGATGCTTCAAGGTGTACTTTCTCCAGTGTGGACTTATCCTTGGGCCATAATACCTTCAGAGGTAGACCTGCCGTGGCACAGACATACTCACAGCCGAATGCTTCAGGGTGTCCTACTCCCATGTGGACTCATCCACAGGTCACAATCCCTTTGACTTGACTTCCCATGGAGTTCCAGCCTGTTCAGAACAGCAGCAATGCCCTGGCCATCTGCCAGCCCACATGCATTGCCATCACTGTTTACAAAATGTTCCCAGACACAGCAGAGTAAGATAAGCAGTGAAGTGGTACAGCAAGCAGTGAAAGCAAAAAGCAGCCACTAACAAGCACTAGACTCTAATATATTGTGAGGCAAGCACAGGAGCCTGCCAAGTAATAGCTAAACAGTAATTACGGCTATAAATTTGATCTAGCACGTTCAAGATAATGACACATTTGACTGGAACCCTTCAAGACCCTTTTGGGTCCCAAAAAGGCCTGTTGTGGATTAACCCTGGTAGGTAGCTGAACAGCACACTGCTGCTAGCTTGCTCCCCCAGAGCGGGATGGGGGAGAGAATCAGAAGGTTCCCTTTTTTTGTCTGCCATGGCTTATAACTAGTGTCTTATTTTAAACAGACTGGGAATATAAAAAATCTGAAAGGAGTTTGACTATGCTTCTTGGTTTGGGAGATGTTTAATCAATTTCTTAATGCTGTAGATAATGCCTGTCAGCTAAGGTGTGTGGTATCAGACAGGCTTACGCTGTGGTGTCAGTATTTTCTAACCTGATTTTTTTTTCTCCGCAGGCTCTCAACTAGATTATCTGATACTGAATGCTTTCCTTGGGGTTTAAAGACAAGTTTAAAAGATTACATCTATTAATCTAGAAAATATTAATTGTCAAGACAAAGGAATTGCCTTTTTAAACTAAACAGCTGTGGAAACTACTCTGAAAAGTATTAGTTACAGTAATGATTTTAGTTCTGTACCTTTTGCTTTTTACCAGTAGCATGCTTAAATATGGAAAAAAAGTATCGTATATCTAAGACTGAATGGTATCATTAGCCTCAGACTTGGCAAAATAGTGTTGACACCAAACTCTTCATGCTCTCTAGAAAAATCTATAGAATATATAAAAAATAAAATTGTTGTTCCTTAGGACTGTTATAGTTATAATATTGTAGAAGAAAATATTGTTTTCCTGTATAAAACTTCTTTGGTACAAGCACTGAAAGTTCCTAGTTACCTCTGAAAGTTTGTCACTTCTGAATTTTATTTACAATCTGGAACATGGACTACTGACTGGAGGTGCTTTCAACTTCTACAGTGAATTGTGAAATGGGACTTGGATCTGTGAGGTCTTGTGTTAGTGATAATAGGCATATGAACATAATTAAAAAGTTAAGGGAGGAGGTATTAATAGTAAAGATAATAAAATATTAACTATAAGGGGTTCATGATGTCTGGAAAAATCCATTTTTTACAGAATACAATGCTTATTGATCCAAAAGGTTCTCAACTAAGAAATCCTGTTTGTGTACATAAAGTTGGCTACAAATGAGTCCTTTAAGCCTATGTTCTCAATCATTAATCCTGGAATGTATTATATAGTTTGCTCACTATCTTTTTTTTTTTTTTTTTTTTTTAAAACAAACAAACAAACAAACAAACCCAATAGATATAATCATGCAACTGAGTGTCCAGGAAAACTGAACAGGAATAGACTCCTTGGGTTGTATGTGTTAAAATTGTTATATGAACATACCTCCCTTGACTTTCCTCTACTAATTTGAGTATTAAAAGGATTTTAATCAATTGTTTTTAAAATCAATTTTTCAAAGAAAACAGATCCACAGAAGTTCACAGGAGGACCCACTTTTATCCTGCAGAGAACTTGAGTAAAATGTGACAAATTTGACCAAAAGTGTTCATGACAAAGGCAATTGAAAAAGTGATTTTGACTCTACCTGCTTGATCATTAAGGTTGCATATAGTACAAAGATACAGATATCCAATGTAAATATGTACTTTTTTTTCTTTAATTTACTGAAAAAAGTGTCTGAAACGAGGGCTCTTTTGAGCTGCATGGTTTGTACTGACATGTTTGGTGTATCACAGAACCAGTGGTTTGAATCTCAAGAATGTTAGCTGCTCTGGTTGACTGAGGTTTTAGATCATCTGACTTTGCAAGTATAGTGGCAGAGTAACTTGGTGCTATGATAAAAAAGCACTACTTTAAATGTCATTTGTTTATAAAATATGTTCCTACCGACTTTTCCACAAGTACCCCCTCTGTTCAACAACTTTAACTGACAATGTTATTATTGTTTTAGATTAATTGAAACTAGATAATATGACTTTTAATGTTGTATGTACATGGAACTTCTGGAATGCTTTCCAAGCCTTTACACCTAATATGGGTGTATACAGTTGATAACGCTAGGTATTCTGTATTTTCTAGATGATGGAGCAGTGGGGAAAACTTTATCTTTCTGTAGAGATAAAAGGGAAGCTAACAGAATACCTATTCTACTTAGTACTTCAGACAAACTTCAGGGTCTTAGTAGAGGCAAATTAACTGTTAATACAAGCATGCTACTGAGTGGCTAGTGAAGTCAAGAAAAAGGAAAAAATTAACCTTTGTTTCTCTTGCTTGCTTTAACAGTTGTTACTCAACCAAGCCCATCAGTTTCTCAACCTAGTATTTCACAGAGTGAAGAGAAAGGTTCTGAACTGCCTAAACCAAAGAACAATAGATGTTTCATGTGCAGAAAGAAGGTTGGCCTTACGGGTATGAGAGCACTTTGTCAATATTGAACAGATCTATATGACTAGTTGCCTCTTACTAGATTAAATTTGTTGAAATATCCATAGTCATTAATGTCCGTTTCACTTAATCTGTTTGTTAAAGTAGATGCAAAATACCCCCATTGTACTGGGTAAGCCCTTATAGCTTGCTTAAGTCTGAAGCTTCCTAGTAATGCTGCTTCTACTTTTCTTTGTACAGGATTTGATTGCAGGTGTGGAAACTTATTTTGTGGACTTCACCGTTATTCTGACAAGCATAACTGCCCATATGATTACAAAGCAGAAGCTGCAGCAAAAATCAGGAAAGAAAATCCAGTTGTGGTGGCGGAAAAAATCCAGAGAATATAAACTAGCCTACTTGAGAAAAGACTGACTTGTTTTATTTTAATATACCCTAGGAAAGTGTTAAAGAGCAGATGCATGGCCATTTTCCTTTGTTCTCCAGAGTTTTAATTTTAGCTTTGTTTGTCTTTATGACACTTCAGAATGTTTGAGTGTTTGTTACAGGCAGAATTGGATAGATACAGCCCTTAAAAATGTGTATGTTCTCCTCAGAATGTGACTGGATGATCAGAACCTGCACAGGAATACACATGCATAGAAGACAGGCTCTAGTTTACATGTGCTGAACAGATGCATACTATCTGCATGTTTGCAGCAATTGGCCTTTTGAGATGTTCAAGGTATATGACACCAACCAAAGATTATATGCCTGTTTGGGAGAAGGATATGTCAGAAAGGTTGTTGGGTTTGCTCCTATCATTTAAAATTTTGTTCTACTTCTAGTTTCCACACTGTTATTTTTCAGCAGAATGTAAGCTACCTTCCAGTAAGATGAGTGGTGGTGTCATAGTTAATAAAAAGTCTTTTAACAATTGCAATGGGAAAGATGGAAAAAAACAGATATATATGAAAGAAAACTATTTTGGAACAATTATGTTAACTTTAGAGTCATAACAATAGTTTCCCAAAGGAAATGTCCTGTTAGAAATTTAAGAACTGGCTCGCAACAGTTGTCTGATTTTTCTTGCAAAGCTAAAAATGTTGTGTAGCACAGTATTGTGCTAAGATTGATTTATAACACAAAAGCTTAGTGTGTGGTGTTTTGGACATACCACAGCAGCTCTGTCCAGTGACACGTGCATCTGTAAGTTGCAGAAGTATTGAAGCAGTTTATTAATGTCCTTATTAAATTCAGTGTGTTCTGAGTTAAAAAGGCTATTAGGAGCTTTTTAAATGAAAAAAAAAAATTAAATGTAATAATTGCATGTGCAACAACTGTTGGGTATGGAAAACCATACCCAACATGACTCCTGTAGACTTAAATGGGAGCTGGAACCACTCTTGGAGGGCTGCTTTTTCACTTCTAATTGTACTTGGGTGTAGGACTAGTGTTCTTGGGTGTATTGCATGGGCTCAGTTATCTACAGCCTTGTATAATAACTAGAAAGGGCAGTATAGTTCACTGATGCTTGTCTGGTAATATCACTTCTGTGTTATAATGGAAGGGGTTTTTGTGATGTATGAAACTTGTGGGGTTTTTTTATATAATCAAGTAGACTAGTATTATAGTAATGCCTCTTATCTGTAAGTAGCTGTATATGTACACGAGATGCTACTTCTGACTTTTATTGCAGTGTTCAGTCCTTAAGGTTTTTTTGCTACTAAAAGCATTGGGCTTTTGCTTTAATTTTGTTCTTCCAATTTAGGTATTAGATAACATGTACAGATAGTTTATACTTGGATATTGCACATAATCACACTATCCAGCATCTCTGCTCTGTATTATATAAATAATAAAAATCATGTACAGAAGGAAATACTTTTTGTGATAGCTCATTGGTTTTGCTTATTGCTGTAACTTGGAAGTGGCCCTGTAGAGGTTGGGGGTACAAAGCTTGTACTAGGTTTGTATAGATGTTTTTTCCTTAAACCCAATGTCCTTGTTTCTTATTTTGACATACCAACTTGTTTAAGATTCTTTGTTGAGGTCCGAAACGTGAACAGCTGGAATACAGGTAACTACTTGATGACCAAAGATGTTGGCAAAAAACAATGTGCTTAAAGGGAATGAAGGAAATATTAGCAGTAAACTTTAAATATTTGTGGTTTGTCGTGTGTTTTTGTTTGGATTTTTGGTGTTGGTTTTCGGGGGGTTTTTTTCTCCTTTTGGCTATGGAAGTTATTTCCAGTGGATCTGTTTTAATACAGCCAGTATACAGACTACAGTGTTTTGTTCAAATTTTTGCCAGCAGGCCTGGGCAGAGTTGTCTGGGTCTGTATCCAAATATGGATGTCACATATGCCAGACACACTTCCCAAGGAAAAACAAAAGTACAGAGCGCACAGCACATATTGACTTTGGAAGAAGCCATCTTCACTGACGAATAATACATAAAAATTGTTTATCAGAAACACATGTATCCTGTCAGTCAGCTAGTACTAACACTCAAGGAATAAGTTGTTATTGCTACCACTGTATATATTTCTGATAAGGGAACAAGGCCAGGTTCTGGGCCTTCATATGCCAGGTTGTATTTTATTTTTTTAATCATGGAACTGTTTTAAATCATCAAAACTATAATTTTCCCACCTTCTCGTGTTAAAGTAAAATTAACCCAACTGCATCATAAAAAGATTGTTGGTTTGGGGTTTTTGTTTTGTTTTTAGTTTCTTGTTGAATGCAGCTTGGAACTGGATATTTGAGGAGAAAGTGTCCAAATTTGTGATACTATCAGGGTGAGACTATTTTAGGAAGGATAACTATGTTGATACTGGTACTTTAACAATTATGATGGTCTCTCTCGCATTCATTTGCTTTTTTTAATCTGTACAAAAGCTTGTTTGAATAATTTCTCAGCAGTTCTGAGGAGGAAAGTATGGTATGAGAAATCCCTCATTGTTCTGTAAAATAATTAACTGTATGTAAATTGCCCACAGGTGGGATATAAGCCTGTATTCAAGACTAAGCTTAATTATGTTAATTCATATAGGGTCCTATCATTCAGGAGGACTAATTCTGTTGAGGCTCATCAAAAATTCAAAGAGGGGGAAGGCTGTTTAGTAAGAGTGGGTACTGACAAAGTGTGATGAATGAATATGTAAATTTTGGTGCAAAGTGTGGTACGTATCCCTTGGCAAAAAGATTATGAGTATAGGTGCAGAACACTTTGTGTTTGGGTCATTTTGACTTCAAATTTAAGTGACAAATGCTTACAAACAATATACCTGTGGTGTATGAAGGTACGAATTCAGGTTGTGGTACAACCAGAGACACTTTATTGTACAGAGAAGCTCATATTTATACCTCTGAGTCCAGATACAAATTCCAGCTGTATGTACCACCAGGCTCAGGGCAGAAACCATTCATGCAGTTACATAGCTATATATTACTACAAGCATGCAGACACCTTTTTGCTACTAGATAACCATGTTTATCTTTCTTGCTTTCCTTAACAACACCCAGCTGTTCTCTCATCTCCTGCCAGATCAGACATCCTCCATCTTCCCCTCACATATATACCCATCTTTCAAGAAGGCAATGTGATCAGTTAAGATGATACTAGTCCTTATTTAATATTTGGCTGTTAAACTGATATGTGATCAACTTGTACATAAACATGCTGTTATGGGAAGAATCTTCCTATGCCCCTGACAAGTTTACCAAATGATGGGGACTTTTTAGTTGGGGCATAAGAAAGAACATATAAACAAATGAGTAAACAAAAGTAGCTACTTGACTAAGAATTATTTTTCTCTTAAATGTCTAGCTAGGTTTATGGCTGCATGATAGCGGGTTCCACAGGATTCTTTACAGACTTTAATCTGAAATTTGGAGGAAGAACAAGCTTCCTGTGGTGGTTTCAACCAGTTGCTCTAAGGCTAATAAATTGTCAGATGATTAGGTTGGTTGTGGTTTATAAAAATATAATGAACTTAAGAAGCCCTGACTACATCCTGAGACCTTGCTGGTATTTGACATTTTAAAAAATGTGGTTTTGAGGGTCATAATATTTTAAACCGAAATATTACAGCTTCACAGGCATTTTCAGCTATAATTTTTTTACTCTAAATGATTCATAAGCAGGTTTGGCACTTCAGACTGATCTATGAAGCCTACTTTACTCTGTCTATAGCAGGGGTCCTCAAACTTTTTAAACAGGGGGCGGGTGCGTGGATGAAGTGGCAGGCAGTCATCTGCGGCTGCTTGGTTTCCCCCCCAACCCCCGGTGGGGGGGGGGGGGTGTGTCTGTAAATACCGGGGGCTGGATTGAGGACCCTGGGGGGCTGCGTCCAGCCTGCGGGCCATAGTTTGAGGACCCCTGGTCTATAGGATAATAGATGAGCTTTCTTCCAGTATTTCAGGTATCTACCACCAACTGAGAATGGAAGATGTAATGTTAAATCATGTAACTAGTTAAAACTTGACTTTTTGTTTATGCAACTGCATGGCGCACAGATTTGCATGACAAAACATATAAACCGTTATACTCTTTTACATGCATATTTTAAAATAAAAATCAAATTAAGATATCTAGTAATTTTAGCTTCTAGATGTTGCTATTTTTACTTTTTATTTGTTAAAAGTGTATTTGACCGCATACAAGTATTAACATGACTCGGGGTTAACAAGTTGATTGTCATTGATTATCTTCTTAACTATATAAATTGGCTCACTTAAATGCCATGAGGCTTTCTGTGTGTGGTACATTTAATGTATTTTCATAAATCGGGCAAAAGAGAATGAGGATAAAGTTTCAGTTTAATGTATGTGATGACAAATCCATGGCAAACTTATGCTTATAAAGTTTTCTCTTCAGTTTAATTATTTCCTTTTGCATTAAGATAATGTAATTTTTTATAGGCTTTAGTGTACAGGAAATGCAAAGGAACAGGTTTAAATTTCAGGCATTATTTTTACCTTTTCTTGTTTGAATTCAGACCTAGAAGTTACATTTGCTTTTTGTTTTTCTTTCCATAATGGAAAAAAACCCCAACAAAGTAGATAAAAAATTTTTCCATGGCATGCTGTTACTACTTACAACCAGAGAAATGGCAGGTGTGGGATCTTGAATTGCTGAAGAAGGGCCTGTAAGGATATTGGGAAGGTGGAAGTTTGCTCCATGAATAACTACTAAAGTATTTCAGCAAGGTGTGTCTCTCTTCCTCCCCATAGAGGCCTTAATAAAAGGGTTACTTTTGATGCAGTTACAGACAGGAAGTGCTTCTTTCCAATGAGTTTCACATATGGAACAGGATCTTCCCTAGCAGCATAAACCTCCTCAGAGATGGTACCAATTAACAGTAGTACCTCTACTTGAAATGCAACCAGTAGAACTGTGTAGGATAGAGTTTTTTCCCTTAAAGCACTATGAAGTTGGTCTAGTTTCAGGTTGTGGGGTTTTTTTTTTTAATCCTTTAGGAAAAAAGGACTATGGTGGGTTAACTTTGGCTGGTTGCCAACCACCCAAGAACTCCCCCACCTCAGCAAGATGGGGTAGGAAAAAAAGATGAAAAAGCTTCTAACAATCATGGGCAAGACAGACTGGGGGAAGACTGATTAAAATTATTGCCAATTAAAAATGGAGGATAGTGAGAAACAAAAACAAAACTAAAAACACCTTCCCCTCCCCTTTCTCCCCCTTCCCAGGCTCAGCTTCATTCCCAACCCTTCTTACCCACCCCCCAGCAGTACCAGTCTCCCATGTTGGTCCTTTCCATAGGGTGTAGTTTATGCTAGGAGCCTGCTCCTGCCTGGGGCCCTCCATGGGCTGCAGGGGAACAGCCTGCCTCACCATGGTCTTTACCATGGGCTGCAGGGGAATCTCTGCACAGGCACCTGGAGCCCCTCCTTCCCTGACTTTGGTGTCTGCTGAGTTGCTGCTTGCATCTTTCTCCACTTCTCCCTCACAGCTGCTGCATCATGTTGTTTTACCCTTTCTTGAATATGTTATTAGAGGCACTACCCACGTTGCTGATTGGCTAAGCTTTGGCCTGCAGTGTGTCCATTTTAGAGCTGGTTGGAACTGGCTCTGTCAGACATGGGGGCAGCCAGATCCTGGTGTCTTTTCACAAAGCTGTGCACCTCCCCCCCAACCTTGCCATATATACTCAATGCATTCTACCCTTCACCTAAACTGCCTTTATCTCAACTCAAGTGTAGTCAACTGGCTCCGTATTAGTTCAAACTTGAAATTTAGACAAAGTATGTAAATAACTAACAAAAAACCAAGAAATAATTTGAAAAACAGAGGATGTTACAAATACTTAAGAGATGGCCTTGGGAGAAGGAACAGTCACCATAAATATGTCAAGCTGGGACATAACAAGATAAGCTCAAGGAGAACCAAATGGTTAATGAGATGAAACAGAAAATTACTGGAAATGTGTGTGTGAACTTGTATACAGGGAGAAATTTTATTATCCTTTGTATTATTTGGAATAATAACGTTGTGTCTTTACAAGTATACCAACTTAAAATTAGAAATTAAATTAAATAGGTTAATAGTTGCCTCTTACTTGATCTTGCCAATACTCAAAGGTAACCAGGGTAGTCTTCCAGGTCCATGGGACCATAATGTTCACCTCAAACTAATTGAGGTAGCAATGAAAATTGTGAATAAGACAAATTGTTGAGTCTGTACACACTTCCCTGAACATGCAAAGAAAGGAATTTCACAGGAATCCCCATTCCAGCAGAAACATCTTGGCAAAACTTATGGAGAAATACTTCTTTCAATATAAGTTTAGATAGCCAATAACAAGAATGGGACATAGAAGTTCCAGGTCACCAGAGTGGTTATTGCAAATGTGTCCAGCAGTGTACGCCTCTAAAAGGCATTAGTAAATTTGACTGTAATAACAATATGGTTATGGTAGGGAACTATTCTAAGTGCAGTGAAATTATAAATTTGGGATGGAATTTTTGAAAGTCCTGGCCTGCTCCAAAAGGAAAAAGTTGCTATTGGCTTTGTGGGGAAAAAAGGCTAGAAAAATTTTACCAAAGAATTAGGCAGGAATATGTACCCTAGGAGCACTAGTTCCAAGCGTTATGGTAATAAAAAAAGTGAGATTCTAAAGCCTGGTTGAGAACTTATTTACAGAGACATAAAAGAGTCTGTAATCCACTGACTGACAGACCTACAGCTTTTCACTCTTTTGCTCAGTGGCTAGGAGTAAGTGAATTAGAAAAAGCTATTGTAAATATCTCTGCAATTATAGAAAAAAATGGGAATGAAACTGCTGATACCAATGCGGCTTTACAACAGGAAGTTAGACAATTAGCTGACATTGTAATTCAAGATAGAATGGCTTTAAATATGCTTTTAGCTTCACAAAGGGGAGTGTGTACTGTACTAAATTGTAGTAGTGTATATATGGATCGAAGTGGATGCATTTCTACTGATTTGAATGAAATTTGGAAGCAAACTAAAATTTTACATGAAATAGAGGATTTAAGAATAGCCCTACTTTGGTAATGCATTGGCCAAAGAACTGGAAGAGTGGCAAGGTAAGAATTCTTTAATTGCTTCAATATATAGATGATATCCTTCTGAACCAAAGACGAAACAGGAATGTCAGGCAGCCACCATTAGCTTACAGAATTTCTTGGGACTTGCTGGGTATTGAGTATCACAGAAAAAAAGCACAAATTGCTCAGCTAATTGTAGAATATCTGGATTTTGGGATATTTTTCAGGGTGAGAAGATCGGGAACAGAATGAAAAGAGGTGATATGCTGGATAACCCCTCAGAAATCAAAGAAAGAATTAAGAGGATTTTTAGGAATGGCTGGGTGGTGTTGCCTATGGATACCAAATTTCAGTTTTGTGGATAACTGGCTAGCTGAAAAGGGTCACATAGACATAGTCCAGCTGGCTGGACAAAAATGCACATCGCTCTCAGCTTATCTGAAGTAAAGCAAAAATACACTATCTTTGGCTGTCCTTGTTACACAATAACAGGAAGATTTCGGTGGGAAAAGAATGTTGCAGGTGGGAACAGATAACTACAGAAGAGAAACTAGGGGCGGACTTGGTATTTAGGCAACTAACCAATAATGAGCTTAACTTTTGTAATATGTATGAGCTAATTATAACAAGGCATAAAAGGTGACTGTAAGGGACAATAAACGAAGTCTGCTGATCACTCGTATTGAGTGACTGTGTCTTCCCTCCGTCGCGACAAATGGCGCCCGAACAGGGACCCTAGAGAGGGCTGAACCTGCGAGCCATGGTTCGACGGAGATTCGGGTACCGGTCCTGAAAGCAGCGCAGGAGGCGGAAGGGCACAGTCCCCGTGCCCGGGAGCACCTACAGAGGGTCCCGCCGGCCACGCGTCGCCGAAGTCTCGCAAAGGCTGCAACAGCGCTGACGAAGGTATGGAGAGACAAGCGACGTACGATTCGCTCATATGCTTTTTAGAAAAGCGGAGCGTTCAGGACATAGATTGTAAAAAGGAATTACTCGGGTTATTAGCGTATGGGATAGCATCCGCGTCCTCCGCGGCAGCGGCGAGCGGCGGCGCGCGGCCCGGCAGGCCCCTTCCCGGCCGCGGTTTCTCTCCAAGGCGGCACCCACCCCCCTCCGATCGGCGCCATGGCGATGCAAGCGGCCAAGCGAGCTACCGGCTGCCCCCAGAGGTCAATCGGATCCTTTATATTCGGAACCTGCCGTATAAAATCACAGCGGAGGAAATGTATGGTATGTTTGGGAAATACGGACCTATTCGACAAATCAGAGTTGGAAACACTCCTGAAACAAGAGGAACAGCTTAAGCTCCTCAAGGAAAAATACGGACTTGATTACAAACCCACCAAAAAAAGTGCTTCAGATGTCCCCTACAAGAAATGGGTTTCTGCTTTGAACTAGCAAACATCTCTGTGCTTAAAGAGAAGCCTTTTTGCCTTGATGGAGATAATTTATTCTGTATTCTATATTTATGCTGTATTCTGAATGTGGAAATTGGTTGGGACTAGAAGGCTGGCTTAAAGGCATTTTGCAAACGGGATTATTATTTTTGATCGTTATTATAATAATAGTTTCTTGATCAAAACCAGCCAACACTATTTGTAAGCATTAGGCATATCTGAAGAGAATGCCTTTATTTGAATCAGCAGTTAAGGTGTAGTTTAGTCTGATGCTGTGGTTTTATCTGCTTCTGGTGAATTTTTGAAGTGATGAAATCAGAGATACTAAGAGTTATGAGGTAATAAGATAATAATCTAAGTAAGGGTGCTGTCTTTTATGTCTACAAGTGCAATATGCTTTTATGTAGCAGAGAGAAACTTTAACAATAATGTTGCTTGAGCGAGATGTGCATGTGACAACTTGGGAAAAGGGATATCACAACTGGAGTGCAACAGTGTTTCTATGTCTGGCAGAGTGAAATCTTTCAAGCCCTGAGTTTAGACAGTCTAAAATAAATTGTTAGTATTCAGAAAACCCATCTTAAGCCTCTTTTGCTTACATAGTGTTATGGAAGTCAACTGCAATTGTAGAGAATTAATGATTTTTTAATACATATTAACAAATACTACTATTTTAACTTGAGGCAGTTGAGTGAGAAATACTCACGTGTAGCATTTGAGGGAATGTCAGCATAAATCGCACTTACAGTAAGACTGCATTTTTAATTACTGTACTCGTTAAGATTCGATGATGCCATAAGGCTAAGGCCTTTTATCACAGATCGGTTCTGAACTAAAAGGTGTGTGCACATGTAGATATGCACATTTGTGTTATTTTCCTTAATTGGCTACAAAATAATATAATTTGGTTGGGGACTAGATCTTGGGAATTTGTCTATTATACTTCTGTTTGTTAAGGAACGTGCATAACATACAGCACCCATGTAGGCTTGGCTTGTGGCATAGTTGTCAAATTTAGCATAGACATTCAGACAGATAAGCAACGTACTCTTCTTGTGTGTATGACCTACAAGCCATTATGGCTTAGTGTGTAAATCTGTATGTAACTATTGAAAAATCCACTTATGAATGTATATAGCTTAGAACTAATTTTTTCCCTTTGTTAATTCCTTGATATCAATGAGGTATTTTTCAGAAAATGTATGGACTGGTTGGTTGCATAAGGGCAGTTGTTATTTGGACAGAAAATTGTTAATGGTCAGGGATTTTCCACTAAAATATTTGCAAATATTCCTAGTCAAACATCAATTTGGTTTCTTTTTGGGTTTTGAGCTTGCATTAGTCCATGTTCAGAACCTTAAAATTACCTTTGAATTTTTTAAACTTTTTATATCACTGGAACAGAAAGAGCATCTAAATTAAAACTTCAAGCTAACTTTATTTTTCAAGTATTTCAGGAATTATACTTCTGAACTGAGATTTTATAAGTTGGCTGTGTATTTTCCTGTGTTAAAACGCTGTTATTGAAAATGGTCAACCAAGCCTATGTCGCCCAAAATAAAAACGGGGGAATTGTGGATAACTGGCTAGCTGAAAAGGGTCACATAGACATAGTCCAGCTGGCTGGACAAAAATGCACATCGCTCTCAGCTTATCTGAAGTAAAGCAAAAATACACTATCTTTGGCTGTCCTTGTTACACAATAACAGGAAGATTTCAGTGGGAAAAGAATGTTGCAGGTGGGAACAGATAACTACAGAAGAGAAACTAGGGGCGGACTTGGTATTTAGGCAACTAACCAATAATGAGCTTAACTTTTGTAATATGTATGAGCTAATTATAAGAAGGCATAAAAGGTGACTGTAAGGGACAATAAACGAAGTCTGCTGATCACTCATATTGAGTGACTGTGTCTTCCCTCCGTCGTGACACAGTTTAATTGCTAAACCGTTATATGCTGCTATCAAAGGGCCTGGATAAATTCTTGAATGGACTCCTGAATGTCATAAAACCTTTGACACTAAAATTGGAACTTATGAGGGCCCCTGCTCTGGGATTGCCAGGCTTGAGTAAGCCTTTCACTTTATATATACATATACATATAGGAAAAACAACATGTGGCCTTAGGAGTTCTAACTCAAACCCTTGGAGACTGGAAATGGCCAGTGGCATACTTCTCTAAACAATTAGATGAAGTGAGCAAGGGATGGCCAGTACACCTCAGAGCAGTAGTGGCAATGGTCTTATTAATTACACAAGCTCAAAAATTGACTTTGGGACAACCCTTTATCGTTTTTGTTCCTCATACTGTTTTGGCAGTATTGGAGCAGAAGGGCCATCACTGGTTGTCCCCAACATATTGATTCAATATCAGGCATCCTTGATTGAACAAGATGATGTCACTTTGGAGGTTACTTCAGTCCTGAACCCTGCAACCCTACTCCCTGCTAATGAAAATAATGAATTGGGACACGACTGTCTACGTGTCATAGAACAGGTGTACTCCAGCTGACCAGATCTGAAAGATATACCCTTAGAGAAGCCAGACTGGGAGTTATTCACTGATGGAAGTAGCTTTATGGACAACAGACAACAAAAAGTGGGATATGCTGTGGTAACTTTGAAAGATGAAATAGAAATTAAGTCATTACCTGTCAATACATCAGCTCAGAAAACCAAAATTATTGCATTGACTTTAGCCCTAGTCTAAAGATAAATGAGTAAATATTTATATGGATTCAAAATATGCATTTGGGGTAGTATACACTCATGGGGCCATTTGGAAAGAATGAGGGCTTTTATCCTCACAAGGAACTCCATTTGTGAGACAACACAAGCTTGTCCATCTTATTTTCTCCCCCTGTCATGTTGAGGAGGGAGAGTGAGAGAGGGACTGGGTGGGGGTCTGGCAGCCAGCCAAGGTCAACCTACTATAGTCCTTTAAAACAGATTTTTAATAGTGCTTGTCTGACCAAATTCTATGGTATTTGTGCAGGGGATTGCTGGAATAAGTTTGTTGTCAAAGCAGTTAGGTCTTATTTCAAATTGAATGCCACATCAAAACTGAAATGTCTTGTTTTTCTCCTCTTCTAATGTTCCTGAAAACTGTAACCAAGAAAACTCTAAACCAAATGATAGTTTAGAAAGCTGACAATGGTTTATTGCAGCACTGGGTGCATGGAGGATTTTCCCTCCTAAAATGCACAAAGTTACTTGAGGGTACATATTATATACAATAGAGTATTTGCATATTCATAATCTATTACATATTGTTATTCACACAGGACTGGTTACAAGTTTCTTGCTTCTAATGCAAATTAGTATGCATCCTCAGATAGCACTACTGAAGCGTTTTACTTACTACTCATGCTCCCCAAGCAGGGTTTTGTCCTCTTTCAGGGGGGCTATTTTGCTCAGAGGTCACAGTCTCCCACTACCACAATTGCCTTTGTCCTACTTTCAACTAATTTTCTGTTGATGTTTGTGGATTGCAACACTTTATCAGCTTGTCTCCTCTTACAGCCAGAACTTCTTCACTTGTAGGCTTCTTCTGCATAATATAGATAATAGCGTTCTTTTCACCATCTGTTCTTTGTTTCCAGAACTTGTGACATCAGCAAAAGAAGGGGGGCTTGTTCTTTGTTCTAAGTAAATTCTTTAAGTCTTTGGTATCACCAAGAAGTAGGATGTTTTAATTCCTATGAGAAAACAGAAGCATTTCCGGCGTTTACTTGTGTGATTAGATCACCAGTGATGCAAATTAATATCTACAGGAAGATTCCCAAACATACTGATGGGGTTTTATTGAAATGGGCTGTCCAGGCTTGTCTGGTATGAGGCTGTATGCCAACCTTTTAGTGCAGTGTCAAAATTTTCATCTTTTTAGCTACACGTTTTAATTTTTAATGCCACATAATGTGGGTAACAATGTGTCTTATGTTTGACATCTTCTGCTGGACTTAATGTTTGTGACTGTTTACTGGGGAAAGTGATCATATTGGATAATTTAAAATCCAAGATCAAGGGACACTCATTTCTCTATTTGGAAAGTTGGCCCAAAAGCAGACCATCCAGACTGAGTACTTCTGAATTCTGAGCATAAGTACCTATAGTGTGACTTAGCAGTTTATTATAACATAATGATCCAAACTTGATCAGGATTTAGCTTTATCTTTGGATCCTGTTTGAGCTGAAATTTGCCCTTTTAAGATACTCTTATTAATACTATAGGATCCTTGCTCCAAAGTCTACATTCTTGTTGCTTGATGGTACAAAGTACTACAAATGTACTCGGGTTTTGATGTGTAATTATGTTATGTGCTGATATGATGTTGGGGTCTGCAGCGGGTCTGCAGACAAGTTAGTTGACTTCAAAGACTTAGTCGTGTACCTTTAAGACAGCCACAAATTGTCAGGTATGTAAACAGGATGTGAAGAATCGGAACTTAGAACCGCAGCATACGGGCACCTACAGCAACAGCAAATAGCAAGCAAGAAGAAGAGCACAAAAACCTATCAGGGTCTGACACATGTACTGTCTAAGATATATAAATAGTTTGTATAAACAATAAAGGCCATTTTGTCCGAACCCAGCCACGCAGACATAGTGTTTTTTCAGTCCGCCTCGACCTGCGTCACCACAATATGATATGCCATACGTTTGGGAAAGTCATTACTGGTAGCCAAAGAAGAAACAGGTTTTATGTTTATTTGCTATGTTTGATTGAAGAAAATACCAAGACCATTTCTGCTTTATGTTGAGAGGAAATGTATCAAAGGGGCATATAAGCATGAGGAAACAGAACTGAGGACCAGATTTCTGACTCTCATAGAGAACTGAATGCAATGGAAGAAGCAAGTGTTGGCATGTGGGATGTAAAACAGCAGAACGTCAGCAACCTGTAGTTTAAATGAAGTGAAAATAGAGGTGTAAAACTAATAAGATGGCACTACTGAAATAAAAGGAAGAATCAACACCTATGATGGCAATCCAGAACACTGTGCTTTGAGTGCTTATTTGTGTAGATACAAATCAGTACTAGTTTAAAAGAAATGTTGATTATTAAAATGACTTGAGTCACAGCTTCTTTGAAGAAGCTGTCTCACTGTTGCCTTTTGTCCTATGTAAGAAAATGTAGATGACAATTTTTTTTTTTAATGCCAAATTCTTTTCAGTGCATATTTCTATATTCCCTATGGGTTTGTGGCCAATATTGTAGTAACACTTGTAGTTGGGTTTCTCATGCCAATGTTACTTTAGCTCAAGCTCCCTGAGTAAGATATCTTTATTAAATATCCTTGTATCTAAGATCAGAATGCAGCATTTATTCCCAAATAACAGTAAGCCTGGTTATCACAGCTGAGGTTTAATTAGTACACAGAGAAAATAAAAACAAAGTAGTATAATTATATCTGTCTTCTGAGTACAACTATGCAGGGTAGAATAAATTGTATAACTAGTCCTTACCCAAGGCAAGTCTTGTACTTACTGACCTTATAGGCACCCAAAAGAGTTCTATAGAGTCAAGTACCTTGCTCTCTGCAGGCTTTCACTGTGAGGCTGCCCACAATCTGTGCCAAAAAAAATTATGCACTTCCATAGCCTCTCTTTTTAGTACGAGTCCTGCAGAATTCCTGGATTTCAATCTGGTTGATTCTAATGCTAAATGACTAGCATTTCAGTGTGATGCTATTTTTAATCCGTACATAGGTGAGAATATTTCTCAATTACATTGCCCTGGAGCAAGTTCTTATTCTGTTTGTTTTCTGTTTCCTTTTGTAACTGGTATGCATATGTTTTAAAAAAATAAATGTATATATATGTCAAAGAATTTTACTTATTTTATCTATAAAATATGGAATTCCTTGATCTTTTTCATTTTTCTTCCAGTTAATGTCATATCCCAAATGAGTCAACTGAACATAAGCCTGATGCTTACAATGTCATATACTGTAGTTAGAAAGCAGCCATCTTTGTACAAGACCTACCGAAACATCAGTGTAATATTACTTTCCCTTATGATAAACCAGGACCACGTTTACAAATGAACCACCAAAGCTGGATTGCTCATGAAAAATGTTTAAATCTAATGAGTGTCCTGGTTTCAGCTGGGATAGAGTTAGTTTTCTTCTTAGTAGCTAGTACAATGCTGTGCTTTGGCTATGATGTGAGAACAATGTTGATAGGACACTGATATTTTTAGTTGTTGCTATATAATGTTTATGCTATGTCAAGGATATTTCGGTTTCTTGAGCCCTGCCAGCGAGAAGGCTGGATAGGCACAAGAAATTGGGAGGGGACACAGCCAGGTCAGTTGATCCTAACTAGCCAAAGAGGTATTCCATACCATATGATGTCATGCTGAGTATATAAACTGGGGGAAGAAGAAGGACGGGGGGACATCTGGCATTATGGCATTTGTCTTCCCGAGTAATCATTATGTGTGATGGAGCCCTGCTTTTCTGGAGATGGCTGAACACCTGCCTGCCCATGGGAAGTAGTGAATGAATTCCTTGTTTTGCTTTGCTTGCATGGGTGGCTTTTGCTTTACCTATTGAATTGTTCTTATCTCTACCCTCAAGTTTTACATTCCTTTCCAATTCTCCTTCCCATCCCTCTGAGTGAGGGTGGAGTGAGCAAGTTGCTGCTGGTTCATGTGTTTTCAGGCTCTTCCTATAGCTTCTAATAGCTCAATAATAAAAGCAATAAAAATGGAGGCAACATGACCTAGAGGATAAAATGAGGCTAGGGACCAGAAAGGGACCCTTATCACAGCAAATCTTTTTTTTTTCAGCTTAATTTTTCCACTGTAAAAGCAGAGGTAATGATTCTCAGTCCCTTTATCTAAAATACAGCCTGTGCATGAAAGGAATTATAAAAATGCTACAGAGGTATATTTTACTATGCATATTTGGACTCCTCTTTATTGGCTGATTTCTACTTTTAGATTTTATTCACACAATCTTCACATTTAGTTAATATATTTTGTTTTCTCAAAGCATTTTAGTGGGGGTGGTTTTCAGTTTCTTGGTGTACTCGTTTTCTGAGAGAAGCACAAACCAAACTACTGCTTGGCAAAAGAAGGTGGAGAGACACTCCCTACAGTTTAGACCAGGGGTCCTCAAACTTTTTAAACAGGGGGCTGGTTCACTGTCCTTCAGACACTGTCGGGGGCTGGACTATAGTTTGGAAAAAAATGAACGAATTCCTATGCACACTGCACATATTTTATTTGTAGTAGTGCACAAAAAACAGGGAAAAGAATGCAATATTTAAAATTAAGAACAATTGTAATCAACAAAACCAAATAATATTTCAATGTGAACTATGGGCCTGCTTTTGGCTAATGAGATGGTCAATGTTAGGTTCCATATTTGTCACTACTAGTCGTAGCAAGTGATGCAAGTGTTCATCAGTTAGCCTGGATCTGACTGGAGATTTCAGATGTTTCATTCAGGAAAAAGTCTGCTCACAGACATAGGTGCTGCCAAAGATGGTTGCAATTTTGAGTGCATGGTTCCTGAGATTATGATATGTCTCTGAGGGGAGAGATGCATAGAAATTAGTAAGGCTGCTTGATTTGAATGCATCTTTCAGCAAGTCACAAGTCTGTAGTTCGGCCAATTCCATTTGGTAAATCGGATCAACAGTTTCAATGTCAACAGAAAATGGGTTCCGGAAAAACTGTATGTCCTGTTCATGGAGACGAAGCTCTTTAAATCTAATTTGAAACTCCTTTTGCAACATTTCTAGTACATCCATACATGTTTTGTTTGGGAATGCAACTGCTGTTTTTTCTGCAGACAGGTTTTGAGTTGTGGGGAGATGGCAGAAGTTTTCCTCCTTTACTTGGTTAATGAGCAGGTCTAATTTGACTTGAAATGCTTTCACATGTGAATACATATCACAGATGAGCTTCCCCTTTCCTTGAAGTTGGACACTTGAAATTGTTGAGTAGCTCTGTTACATCTGTCAGAAATGCAAGGTGCCATTTCCATTCTGCATCTTTGAGCTCTGGTACTTCTTTGGTTTTAGAAAGCACAAAATCATAAACCTGTGGAAGTAAGTCATAAAATCGTTTCAAAACTCTCCCTCGACTCAGCCAACAGACTTCTGTGTGGTACAGAATATCTTCATAGGCAACATTTAGCTCAGACAGAAATTCCTGAAACCGTCTGTGGTTTAGTGCATGAGCTCTAATGAAGTTAACACAAGAAACCACAATTTTCATGACAGAGTCCAGCTTCAGTGATTTACAACACAGTGCTTGTTGGTGGATGATGCGGTGTATGGCTATTGGATGTGAATGGTTGCGTTTGTCCATCTCTTTGTTAATGCGTGCAACCACTCCTTTCATGGACCCCACCATGCTAGGAGCACCATCAGTTGTCACACTGAATAGTTTACCTCAGTCCAGCTCCAAATCATTCATAGTTTGGCAAACTTTCTCATAGATATCCTCTCCTGTAGTTGTTCCTTTGATGCTTTTCAGTGCAGCAAGCTCCTCCATGACTTCGAAAGAATCATTTGTCCCACGAATGAAAATTAGAAGTTGTGTGGAATCACGAACGTCATTGTTTTCATCAAGTACCAATGAGAAATAGCAAAGTTTTTTTGAGGAGTTTTGCAACTGCAGATTCAAATTTTCCCCCATTTCTTCAATCCTTTGTGTAATTGTAGGTCCTGAAAGACTCACTGTACTAAATAAATGCGCCTTCTCTGGACACATCTCTTTGGCCACAGAAAGAAGGCATTCTTTAACATATTCTCCTTCTGTGAATGCTCTGCCAGTGCACGCTATGAGCTTGGCAACTTGATAGCTTGCTTGAAGTGATGATATATTGAGCTGCTTTCGCTTCACAGAAGTATTTTGCCGAGTTGTCAATCCATGTTTCAGTCTTAATATTTTATCTTTTCTCACTTGTCTGACCAAAGAATCATATTTATCTTTATGTTGAGTTTCGTAGTGTCGACACAAATTGTATTCCTTGAACACAGACACTGAATTCTGGCATATCAGACAAACAGCTCTTTCTTTGTACTCCGTGAAAAAATAATCAGAAGCCCACTTTTCTTGGAATACCCCACACTCGGAGTCAATTTTTCTTTTTTTTGATATGATGGTGCACGCGCTTCCCACTGGTGCTGGCTTGCTTGTCCTGCCTGGGAGCTGGAGGGAGGGAGGGAGAGACGGGGGAGCCGCCCCCCTCCTCAGCCCGGCCGCGCAGTCCGGACAGGGTGGCCAGAAGGGACTGAAGGGACTTTGCCGCGCCGGGGCTCTGGCGATTCGCCCGAGTTGGCTGGGCCTCGCAGTGCAGAGGCTGCCGACTGAGCTTGCCCGGCAGAGGAGATGCCCGCGCCTCTCGCCCGCCGCGCATCGCAGAGGAGGAGGAGGAGGAGGAGGACGGGGCGGCGGCGGCGCGGTTTGTAGCCGAGAGGCGCCCCCTGGGGGGGGCAGGTCGAGGACGAGGCGCTGGTTCCAGCCCTGTCCCGGCGGGTGCGTGGGGGCTGCGGAGGCCGGCGCGCGGATGAAGTGGCAGGAGGTCATCTGCAGCTGCTTGGTTTCCCCCCCAACCCCCGGCGGGGGGGCGGGGGGTGTCTGTAAATACGGGGGCCGGATTGAGGACCCTGGGGGGCCGTATCCAGCCTGTGGGCCGTAGTTTGAGGACACCTGCCTTAGGCCCATACACCTGGGTATACCTAGTCTTTTATTTCCTGTATAATTTCTTCTTCCCTAATTTGGGGTTCAATAAGAATTAAAATTTCAATGGAATTTGTCGTGGTTTAACCCTGGCCAGCCGGCAACCAAGCACCATGCAGACGCTTGCTCACTCCCCCTCACCCAGAGGGATGGGGAGGAGAATCGGAAAGGAATGTAAAGCTCAAGGGTTAAGATAAGAACAATTTAATAGGTAAAGCAAAAGCCATGCATGCAAGCAAGCAAAGCAAGGAATTCATTCACCACTTCCCATGGGCAGGCAGGTGTTGTTCAGCCATCCCCAGGAAAGCAGGGCTCCATCATGCATAACAATTACTCAGGAAGACAAATGACATAATTGCCAAATATCCCCCCCTTCCTTCTTTTTCCCCCAGTTTATATACTCAGCATGATGTCATATGGTATGGAATACCTCTTTGGCTAGTTTGGGTCAGCTGTCCTGGCTGTGTCCCCTCCCAGTTTCCTGTGCCCCTCCAGCCCTCTGGCTGGCAGGGCCCAAGGAACTGACAAGTCCTTGATTTAGTATAAACATCACCCAGCAACAACTAAAACCATCAGTGTCCTATCAACATTGTTCTCACACCAAATCCAAACACAGCACTGTACTAAGAAGAAAATTAACTATCCCAGCTGAAACCAGGACAGGGTTTTCTTTTCTGGTATTTTAAATTCAATTTCCTCATCTTTAAACTTGTTCAGCATTCAGTTGCTCCAGTATATCACTCCCCAAAAGTGATCTAGGAGCCTCAGGCAGGCAGAGAAACATGAATCCTCACATTCTTCAAGATTTTGAACTATAAGGTTTTCAAAAAGAAAGCTTTCTGAACTTGTCCAGTTGCTCCCACGATATTAACATTTTGTTCACTGATGGGCAATAAGGTCTGATTTAAAACTGAACATGTGGCACTTGCATCTACTAGAAATTCTGCAGGTTTCCCTTCCTTCCCTAGCTGAATTTTTACGAAGGGCTCTGCTAGGGAAGATTCCCCTGGTTCCAGTCAATCAGCTTCCAAGTCAGTAACCATCACTATTTTTCCCAGCCTTGGCCAATCCTTTTTCCAATGCCCCATTTGCTTACAATAAGTACACTGATCTATCAGGTGCGTTTGATTTCCTCGCAGCCCCTCTCCCTCCATTACTGTTGTTTCCTGATGGGTTTGGAGAGTACCTGGTCTCCAGTGGTACATAAAGAAACCACTGTAGCATTAGCAATCATTTTGCTCATTGTTCTCCCTTTCTGACTTATCTCTATTCTGGTACAGTTGCCATGCAATTTCCAGTAATTCTTCTAAATCTCTCACATCTATTCCTTGCATTTTCTGTAACTTTCTTCTGATATCTGCCGATTGTCCCTGGTTGTCCCAAAACCAGGATTATCATCTGACTCTTTCCCTCCTGGGAGCCAAGATCCAAAGGAGTGTATTTCTGCATCCCTTCTTTTAATTGATTCAGAAAATCAGTAGGGGATTCCTTTTCATCTTGTTTAATTTCGAACAATTTGGACCAATTAACTGGTTTTGGAACAGCATTCCTTATTCCATACGCAATCCATTCTCTGTACTGCACCAATAAATCCCAGGCTCCAGTCTGGTTAGGATCGCAATTGGGATTGGTAATCGGAACATGGTTATCCACTGTTTCTGGAAGAGTCCCAGCCAAAACCAAAGCATCTATCTGGTTTCTGGCTGCTCTCACAACCATCCTCTTTTCTGACTCGCTAAACGCTGCATCCAACACTGCATCCACATCCTCCCAATCAGGATCCTGAGTTTTCACAATCTGCTCAAATCCTCTAGCAACCTTTCTGGATCATCCTGATAATTCCCTGCAGAAACTCGCCATCCATCTAAAGCGAAAGGCACTTTAATTCTGACAGGTCCCCCTGTTCCCATTGCTTGCCTTAGTGGAGCTTGAGTGATAGGTCCCACTTCAAGTTCTGGTAGTGATGGAAGAAACTCCAATATCAGCTTCCTTCCTTTCCCTTGCCTCTGGTTTTACACACCCGATAGCACCAGCGTCTCCTTTATCGCCCTCTCTTCCTGGTGGAGGCAAACAATCCTCTAATCTCTCATTCTGTAAACCAACTTTTAAACATCTTTGCCCAATGCTACAAGCCGAGCAACATCTGTTTAACTTCTCATTCTTATTTTTCTCTTTTTCTATCATCAGGACCATGGGGTCCTGGGGTTCTGAATTAATTCCACATTCCTTTTGCCACTCCAAGTGATTTTGCAGAGTAAACGGCAGCATTAAATGCTAAGAATATACAAAGTTTAGCGTGCTGGGGAGAGAAACAATTTAATCTTACATCGCAGATTTTAAGTTCGTTATTGCTTGTTGTAGATAGTGTTAGGCATGCTACATTACAAAATAGAGCTGCAGTAGATTTTTTGTTATTAGCACATGGACACGGTTGTGAGGATTTTGAAGGGATGTGTTGTATGACCCTTTCCGATCATTCCATATCTATGCACAAGAAGTCACAACTGCAGGGAAACATGAAGCATATTCTTGCTGATGATAATCCCTTTGATGAATGGTTGAGAGGGTAGGGGATAACAGGTTGGTTAAAGACGTTATTGATGGAAGGAATACGCTTTGTTATAATAATTGTTGTAATGTTTTTAGCTGTTTATTTTCTTGTTTGAAGAAAGGTTTAACATCTATTGTGAACCAGACATGGGTTGTCCAAAAAGAAAAAGTGGGATATGTAGAGGGATTTTTAAAGGACCGAGACATATGTTACCATTGTCCGGGTTGGACACCCAGGCCTGTTAGTTAAAGCTGCAGAGCAACTTTAAATTGTCCTGGGAACAAGCAGTGGGAGAAGGAAAACAAGCTATGCATAAACAAGAAGCCAGGGACAGAGCAAGTCCTGGGAACCGCGAAATCAACACACTCTCATCGGCACACTCTGATCAGGCGCCTGCAGCATGCCCACCAATCAGCGACACGGACGCCCACGTGGCCAGAGACTTTTATCCAATCACCTGTGTGTAAAGTTGGGTGAGCGGTCGGTTTAAGTTATAACTATGACCTATTTGTTTAATAAAGTGAGCACAGCATGTAGCCATATTGTTGCGATTGTCATGACTTGGCCGACTCTCCACAGGGGACCCTCTTTGAGGATCTAATCGTATTCCCTCCATTTCATTTCCCCATGCTCATTTGTTCTCTAAATATCTGAAGTGTGGCACCCAACCTCTGGCCTTTTATACATTTTTTACCTTAGCACTACTATATGTGTATGCTGCCCAACTAAAATACTGTACTGTCATCCATCATTTATATTACAAAATATAATGTACCATGAAACATGTATGAAAGAAGCTGTAAAAAATGCATTGTGTAATAAGGCTATGACAAAAGGCTATACCATAGATTTTAACATATATTTATATATATATTTCCTGTTTCTCATGACAGTCTATTAAGAAAGAAATATTTTTTAGTATTATCAGAATGTTTAAACAACATGCTAGATAGATACATAATCTGTTGCTTAAATTACTTGAGCACAAATTGCATGTCTATATAGCAAACTGAAAGCTATACTCATGTCTGAGTCCAAAGGTTTGTAGTTCAAGTTCTACAGCAACATTTCACAGAACTGCTAAGAGATAGGAAAGACTTGCTGGGTCATTGTTGTGGAATGAGTGATGCACTTCACTCCTAAGAGAGTAGCAGCAATATGTTTATTGGTATAAAACACTGATTTAACAATGTCTGATAGTAAATGCGACAATGGTTTAACAAGATTTGATGGCAAGGTACACTTGAGTATTTACTGCATGGAGGACAGGTTCAGACAAAACTGTCAGGGAGACCCTCCTACTGAGTCATGAGGTTCAGAAAGGACCCTCTTGCATTCTGAACTCCTTCTCAGAGGGGAGTTTAGGTGTGGCTAGATCCAGACTTAGTCTCAAACTTGGTCAGCGGTTTATATCTAAAGGATTACATTGCACAATCAATCTTTTTTATACCACTTAGCTAAGATTTCACAGTTTAGCATGCTATCAATCACTTACCGAGAATCTGTTGCAGCAAGGAATCTCTCAACCTCAAAGAGTAACCTTGAGAGGCATCCCTACTCAAGGGGAGATCCTGTTGTGCAGCCCCCTGCCATGCAGGAGAGCTCAACAGGCCCTGGGATGTCCACTATTTATGGAGTAAGATAATTGACTCAGTCATCTTTGCATACCAACTACAGAAGTTAGTTTCTTTCAAACTTGGCTTGAGTTGGACCTTGACCAGCACTGTGGTTAGGTGGGCGCATTGTTCAGATTAGCCCTTGGCTATCATGTCATTATCTGTGTCGTGTGTCTGTCCTGTTCCCCCCCCACCCAATCCGCTTTGAGTCAGATGCAGCCATCACCAGATACACACATTACAATTGACTGATACTGATGGTTATCGCTTGAGCATTTTAGAGTTCAAGCTGGATGGCACTGTGAAAGACGGACAAGAAAAAGGGCTTTTATAAATATGTTAACAGCAAAAGGAAGATCAGAGATAAAATCAGTCCTTTTCTTGATGAGGTTGGTCACCTCACAAATAGGGATGTAGACAAAGCAGAGACATTTAATGCCTTCTTTATCTCTTGTCTTCAACAGCAATGATGGGCCCTGGGACCCCTGGAGACCTGTGTTGGAAGACCATGACTGGGAGGATGATAAACTCCCTTCGGACTCTGAACTTGCTTGAGACTTGCTGCTCCAGCTGGATGCGCATAAGTCTGTGGGGCCTGATAGGATTCATCCCAAGGTACTGAAAAACCTGACTGATGCTATCAGAGGACCTCTCTCCATTATTTTTCAGTGATCTTGGGAGCCTGGAGAGGTCCCAGTCAACTGGAATCTAGCAAATGTCTCAATTTTCAAAAAGTGTAAGAAGGAAGACCCTGGTAATTACAGACCTGTCAGTCTCACTTCAGTGTCTGGTAAAATTAGGGAGAAGGTTATTCTGGGAGTTATTGAAAAATACTTGAGAGACAATACAGTCACTGGTCATAGACAGCATGGGTTCACAAGGAGAAAGTCCTGCTTAACTAACTTAATTACCTTTTAAGACAACGTTACCCATCTAGTTGACCAAGGGAAGTCAGTAGATGTGGGGCTTTTTGAATTTTAGCAAAGCTTTTGATACTGTGTCTCACAGTATCCTTCTGGACAAAATGTCCAGCACACAGCTAGACAAGTCCATAATACACTGGATGAGCAATTGGCTGATAAGTTGGGTTCAAAGAGCTCAAGTAAATGGTGTTACATCAGGCTGGTAGCCAGTCACCAGTGGGGTTCTCCAGGGCTTGATTTTAGGGCCAGTGCTCTTTAATGTTTTTATAAATTATCTGGATGTAGGATGCAAATGTACATTAAGTAAGTTTGCCAGTGATACTAAACTAGGAGGAGCTGTGGACTCCCTTGAGGGTAGAGAGGCCTTATAAAGAGATCTGGATAGAGTAGAGAGCTGGGCAATCACCAACCGTATGAAATTTAACAAGAGCAAGTGCTGGATTCTGTACCTGGGACAGGGTAATCCTGGTTATATGTAGAAATTGGGGGATGAGAGCCTGGAGAGAAACCCCGCAGAAAGAGATCTGGGGGTCTAGGTTGATGGCAAGTTGAATATGAGTCAACTGTGTGCCCTGACAGCCAAAATGGCCAACCGTGTCCTGGGGTGCATCAAGCACAGCATAGCTAGCTGGTCGAGGGAGGTGATTGCCCTACTCTACACTGCACTGGTGTGGCCCCACCTCAAGTACTGTGTGCAGTTTTGGGTGCCTCAATATAAGAAGGACATCAAACTATTAGAGTGTGTCCAGAGGAGGGCGACCAAAATGGTGAAAGGCCTCCAGGGCAAGACTTATATGAGGAGCAGCTGAGGTCACTTGTTTTGTTCAGCTTGGAGAAGAGAAGGCTGAGGGGTGACCTCATCACAGTCTACAACTTCCTCAAGAGGGCCAGTGCTGATCTCTTCTCTCTGGTGACCAGTGATAGGACATGAGGAAATGGTATGAAGTGGTGTCAGGGGAAGTTCAGAATGGACATTAGGGAAAGGTTCTTCACTGTGAGGGTGGTCAGTCACTGGAACAGGTTCCCCAAGGAAATGGTCATGGCACCAAGCCTGTCAGAGTTCAAGGAGTGTATAAACAATGCTCTTAGTCATACAGTTTAGTGTTAGGTAGTCCTGTGAGGAGCAGGGAGCTGTACTTGATGATTCTGATGGGTCCCTTCCAATTTGAGATATTCTGTTCTATTCTATATATTTTTTGTATTTTTTCTAGCCTAGTTTTAAAAGTCTAAGCAATGGGATTTAACAGCTTCCTTTGGGATATCATTTATTTCACTGATTAGCACATTTTACTGTAAGGAATATGTTTTTTAATATTAAACTGTCTTTTTTTGTCTTTTTTTTTTTTTCCTTTTTATCTCTCTTACTCTTAGAAAGACATGTTCTATCCTGTGTACCTTTTGCACTCTCTCCATATACCCAAACACACAAAGTCTTTCATAAGTCATTCCCTGTAGTTGCCAGGGCATTCTTGTTTTGCTCTTCAATAAATACCACAGTGGTACTTTGGTTCCATATATAATATATATTTGTGTGCTGAAGCATCTGAGATACTGATCTTTAGATTAGATAGCAAATTGAGAGTCCTTGTAAGTATGCAGATGAATGCAAAAGAGTCTGTGGACTGTTCTAAAAAAGAAAACATTGTTAGCATTGACTCTCAAAAATAGAAAAGTAGTATCTAACATAAGTATTTTCCAAGTGTATAATGACTTGTCTGTATGTTTGCATCACCAGTTCCCACAGTCCAATCTATGGATCACTGGTAATCTGCAAACCCATAATAAATGATCCACAGCTAATCTGCAGAGCCAGTAATGTTTGCACACATCAATTTAAAGTTTGATCGTAAGATTGCAGGGTAGGCTGTGATATATTTTGAGACTCATAATGATCTGCTAATCAAAAAATTTTGGATCAATATAGTAATTCCCAACATACTACTTTCAAATCTGCTGTAAGAAACCTTGTATTTGCAAAATGTTATACACAAGATAAATGCCATTCTCAGTTTACTAATTAATCAGGTTAATAAATCCTCAAGAGAAATAGACTTTTGTCCTCTCTTTAGTGCAAAGTTAAAGACAAAAAGAATGTTGATTTAATCACTGCAGACATAGTATGTTCAATATTGAGATAGTCAGTACATACATGTATCTCTGCTCTTGCAACATGAAATCCAGGAACAAAGGGTAAAATTGGAAGAGATCTCCTAAGGAAAAGTAATTAAGATCCAGCTGCAAATAACAGTAAGACTACACAGCATTTTCAAACATTAAAATCAGTGGTGTTGAATTTATTAGTTGGTTCTTTCATTGGAATATGGGCATCAATAAGAACTGAAAAGAAGCACTTCCAAAAGTTGTCCACTAAGAAATATTTACTTAGATATGTGCTTACCTCCTGAAAATTGCCTGTGGACACAGGTGTCTTGGGCTTGCAGAGAATATTAAACATCCAGGTGACCTAAGCACCTTTCCTGCTGAGGGCAGAAGTTGAGCTTGGTGTGGTGCACTGCCCCACACCTGGGGGCTCAGGCTCAGGCTCAGCCAATGAGAGGGTGGGAAAGCTTATTTTCCCAATGGTAAGTGTGTAGGGGGTGGGAGAAGGGAGAATGACTTTTCTTCTTCTTCTGCTTCTTCATCTGCTGCTGATTCTTCTTCTGCTGCTGCTGCTGCTTCTGCGTCTTCTGCTGCTGCGTCTGCTGCTGCTGCTTCTGTGTTTGTTGTGGCTGTGGTGGTGGTTGTGGTTGTTCGTGGTTGTGGTGGTTGTGGTGGTTGTTGTTGTTGGTGCTGCTGCTGCTGCTTGCTGTGGTGGTGGTGGTGCTGCTGCTGCTGCTGCTTGCTGTGGTGGTGGTGGTGCTGCTGCTGCTTGTGGTGGTGGTGGTGCTGCTGCTGCTGCTGCTTGTGGTGGTGGTGCTGCTGCTGCTGCTCCTGCTTGTTGTGGTGGTGGTGCTGCTGCTGCTGCTGCTTGTGGTGGTGTTGGTGGTGCTGCTGCACTGCTTGTTGTTGTGGTGGTGGTGGTGGTGCTGCTGCTGCTGCTTGTTGTGGTGGTGGTGGTGGTGCTGCTGCTGCTGCTTATTGTGCTTGTGGTGGTGCTGCTGCTGCTGCTTGTTGGGGTGGTGCTGGTGGTGCTGCTGCTGCTACTTGTTGGGGTGGTGGTGCTGCTGCTGCTTGTGGTGGTGGTGCTGCTGCTTGTGGTGGTGGTGGTGGCGGTGGTGGTGCTTGTGGTGGTGGTGGTGCTGCTGGTGGTGGTGCTGCTGGTGGTGGTACTGGTGGTGGTGGTGGTGGTGCTGGTGGTGGTGCTTGTGGTGGTACGGGGCTTGCGGTGCTTGTGGTGGTTCCGGTAGTGGTGGTGCTTCTGGTGGTGGTGGTGCTTCTGGTGGTGGTAGTGCTTCTGGTGGTGGTGGTCCTGGTGCTGGTGGTGGTGCTGGTGGTGGTGGTGATGCTTGTGGTGGTGGTGGTTCCGGTGGTGGTACTGCTGGTGGTTGTCCTTGTGCTGGTGGTGCTGGTGGTGCTGGTGGTGGTGGTGGTGCTGGTGGTGGTGGTAGTGCTTGTGGTGGTGGTGATGCTTGTGGTGCTTGTGGTGGTGGCGGTGGTGCTTGTTGTGGTGGTGGTGGTGGTGCTGCTGCTTGTTGTGGTGGTGGTGCTGCTGCTGCTTGTTGTGGTGGTGGTGGTGTTGGTGCTAGTGCGTGTGGTACGTGTGTGGGTGGTGGTGCTTTTGGTGGTGGTGGTGCTTGTGGTAGTAATGGTGCTGTCGGTAGTGGTGCTTGTGTTAGTGGTGGTGCTGGTGTTGGAGCTTGTAGTGGTGGTGTTGGTGGTGGTGCTGGTGGTTGTGCTTCTGGTGGTGGTGGTGGTGGTGGTGCTTCTGGTGGTGGTGGTGGTGCTTGTGGTGGTGGTGCTTGTGGTGGTATGGTGCTGGTGGTGGTGGTGGTGCTTGTGGTGTTATGGTGCTTGCAGTGCTTGTGGTGGTTCCGGTGGTGGTGGTGGTGGTGGTGGTGGTGGTGCTTCTGGTGGTGGTGGTGCTTCTGGTGGTGGTAGTGCCTCTGGTGGTGGTGGTCCTGGTGGTGGTGGTGATGCTTCTGGTAGGTGGTGGTTCCGGTGGTGGTGGTGCTTCTGGTGGTGGTGGTGCTTCTGGTGGTGGTAGTGCTTCTGGTGGTGGTGGTCCTGGTGCTGGTGGTGGTGCTGGTGGTGGTGGTGATGCTTGTGGTGGTGGTGGTTCCGGTGGTGGTACTGCTGGTGGTTGTCCTTGTGGTGGTGGTGCTGGTGGTGGTGGTGCTTGTGGTAGTAATGGTGCTGTCGGTAGTGGTGCTTGTGTTAGTGGTGGTGCTGGTGTTGGAGCTTGTAGTGGTGGTGTTGGTGGTGGTGCTGGTGGTTGTGCTTCTGGTGGTGCTTCTGGTGGTGGTGGTGGTGGTGGTGCTTCTGGTGGTGGTGGTGGTGCTTCTGGTGGTGGTGCTTGTGGTGGTATGGTGCTGGTGGTGGTGGTGGTGCTTGTGGTGTTATGGTGCTTGCAGTGCTTCTGGTGGTTCCGGTGGTGGTGGTGGTGGTGGTGGTGGTGGTGCTTCTGGTGGTGGTGGTGCTTCTGGTGGTGGTAGTGCCTCTGGTGGTGGTGGTCCTGGTGGTGGTGGTGATGCTTCTGGTAGGTGGTGGTTCCGGTGGTGGTACTGCTGCTGGTGGTGGTGGTGGTAGTGCTTGTGGTGGTGGTGATGCTTGTGGTGCTTGTGGTGGTGGCGGTGGTGCTTGTTGTGGTGGTGGTGGTGCTGGTAGTGCTGGTGCTGGTGATGCTTGTGGTGGTGCTGGTGGTGGTGATGCATGTTGTTGCGGTGCTGCTGCTTCTGCTGCTGCTGTTTGTTGTTGTGGTGGTGCTACTGCTGTTGCTTGTTGTTGTGGTGGTGCTGCTGCTGGTGGTGCTGCTTGTGGTGGTGCTGCTGTTGCTTGGTGTGGCGGTAGTGCTGGTGCTGCTGCTGCTTGGTGTGGTGGTGCTGCTTGTGCTGCTTGTGGTGGTGGTGGTGCTGCTGCTTGTTGTGGTGGTGGTGGTGGTGCTGCTGCTTGTGGTGGTGTTGCTGCTGCTGCTGCTTGTGGTGGTGGTGGTGGTGCTAGTGCTTGTGGTGCGTGTGTGGGTGTTGGTGCTTTTGGTGGTGGTGGTGCTTGTGGTAGTAATGGTGCTGTCGGTGGTGGTGTTTGTGTTAGTGGTGGTGCTGGTGGTGGAGCTTGTAGTGGTGGTGTTGGTGGTGGTGCTGGTGGTGGTGCTTCTGGTGGTGCTTCTGGTGGTGGTGGTTGTGGTGCTTCTGGTGGTGGTGGTGGTGGTGCTTCTGGTGGTGGTGGTGGTGCTTGTGGTGGTATGGTTCTGGTGGTGGTGGTGGTGCTTGTGGTGGTATGGTGCTTGCGGTGCTTGTGGTGGTTCCGGTAGTGGTGGTTCTTCTGGTGGTGGTGGTGCTTCTGGTGGTGTTAGTGCTTCTGGTGGTATTAGTGCTTCTGGTGATGGTGGTACTGGTGCTGGTGGTGGTGGTGATGCTAGTGGTCGTGGTGATTCCGGTGGTGGTACTGCTGGTGGTGGTGCTTGTTTTAGTGGTACTGCTGGTGGTGGTGCTTGTTTTAGTGGTGGTGCTGGTGGTGGAGCTTGTAGTGGTTGTTTTGGTGGTGGTGCTGGTGGTTGTGCTTCTGGTGGTGCTTCTGGTGGTGGTGGTTGTGGTGCTTGTGGTGGTATGGTGCTGGTGGTGGTGGTGGTGGTGCTTGTGGTGTTATGGTGCTTGCAGTGCTTGTGGTGGTTCCGGTGGTGGTGGTGGTGGTGGTGGTGGTGGTGCTTCTGTTGGTGGTAGTGCTTCTGGTGGTGGTAGTGCCTCTGGTGGTGGTGGCCCTGGTGCTGGTGGTGGTGCAGGTGGTGGTGGTGATGCTGGTGGAGGTGGTGATGCTTCTGGTGGTGGTGGTTCCGGTGGTGGTACTGCTGGTGGTGGTGGTGGTGGTAGTGCTTGTGGTGGTGGTGATGCTTGTGGTGCTTGTGGTGGTGGTGGTGGTGCTTGTTGTGGTGGTGGTGGTGCTGATAGTGCTGGTGCTGGTGGCGCATGTGGTGGTGCTGGTGGTGGTGCTGCTTGATGTTGTGGTGCTCCTGCTTCTGCTGCTTCTGCTTGTTGTTGTGGTAGTGGTGCTGCTGCTTCTGCTGCTGCTGTTTGTTGTTGTGGTGGTGCTGCTGCTGGTGGTGCTGCTTGTTGTGGTGGTAGTGCTGGTTCTGCTGCTGCTTGGTGTGGTGGTGCTGCTTGTGCTGCTTGTGGTGGTGGTCCTGCTGCTGCTGCTGCTGCTTGTTGTGGTGGTGGTGGTGCTGCTGCTGCTGCTTGTTGTGGAGGTGCTGGTGGTGCTGCTGCTGCTGCTTGTTGTGGTGGTGGTGGTGCTGCTTCTGCTGCTGCTTAGTGTGCTTGTGGTGGTGCTACTGCTGCTTGTTGAGGTGGTGCTGCTGCTGCTGCTGCTGCTTGTTGGGGTGGTAGTGTTGCTGCTGCTGCTGCTTGTGGTGGTGCTGCTGCTGCTTATGCTAGGTTGTGGTGCTGCTGCTGCTGCTTATGCTTGTTAGGGTTGTGGTGCTTCTGCTGCTGCTGCTTCTGCTTGTTGTTGGGGTGGTTGTGCTGCTGCTTCCTGTTGGGGTGGTGGTGGTGGTGCTGCTTGTGGTGGTGGTGGTGCTGCTTGTGGTGGTGGTGGTGGCGGTGGTGGTGCTTCTGGTGGTGGTGGTGCTGCTGGTGGTGGTGCCGCTGGTGGTGGTGGTGGTGCTGGTGGTGGTGCTTGTGGTGGTATGGTGCTTGCGGTGCTTGTGGTGGTTCCGGTAGTGGTGGTGCTTCTGGTGGTGGTGGTGCTTCTGGTGGTGGTAGTGCTTCTGGTGGTGGTGGTCCTGGTGCTGGTGGTGGTGCTGGTGGTGATGCTTGTGGTGGTGGTGGTTCTGGTGGTGGTACTGCTGGTGGTTGTCCTTGTGGTGGTGGTGCTGGTGGTGGCGGTGCTGCTTGTTGTGGTGGTGGTGGTGCTGGTAGTGCTGGTGCTGGTGATGCTTGTGGTGGTGCTGGTGGTGGTGATGCATGTTGTTGTGGTGCTGCTGCTTCTGCTGCTGCTGTTTGTTGTTGTGGTGGTGCTACTGCTGCTGCTGCTTGTTGTGGTGGTGCTGCTTGTGGTGGTGCTGCTGCTGCTTGGTGTGGTGGTAGTGCTGGTGCTGCTGCTGCTTTATGTGGTGGTGCTGCTTGTGCTGCTTGTGGTGGTGGTGGTGCTGCTGGCGGTGCTGCTTGTGGTGGTGGTGCTGGTGGTGCTGCTGCTGCTGCTTTTGGTGGTGGTGGTGCTGCTGCTGCTTGTTGTGGTGGTGGTGGTGCTGCTGCTTGTTGTTGTGGTGGTGGTGTTGGTGCTAGTGCTTGTGGTGCATGTGTGGGTGGTGGTGCTTTTGGTGGTGGTGGTGCTTGTGGTAGTAATGGTGCTGTCGGTGGTGGTGCTTGTGTTAGTGGTGGTGCTGGTGTTGGAGCTTGTAGTGGTGGTGTTGGTTGTGGTGCTGGTGGTTGTGCTTCTGGTGGTGCTTCTGGTGGTGGTGGTGGTGCTGGTGGTGGTAGTGGTGGTGATGCTGGTGGGTTTGGTGGTGCTTGTGGTGGTGTGGTTCTGGTGGTGGTCGTGGTGCTTAGTGGAGGTATGGTGCTTGCGGTGCTTGTGGTGGTTACGGTAGTGGTGGTGCTTCTGGTGGTGGTGGTGCTTCTGGTGGTGGTAGTGCTTCTGGTGGTGGTAGTGCTTCTGGTGATGGTGCTTCTGGTGCTGGTTGTGGTAGTGATGCTTGTGGTGGTGGTGGTTCCGGTGGTCGTACTGCTGGTGGTGGTGCTTGTTTTAGTGGTGGTGCTGGTGGTGGAGCTTGTAGTGGTGGTTTTGGTGGTGGTGCTGGTGGTGGTGCTTCTGGTGGTGGTGGTTGTGGTGCTTCTGGTGGTGGTGGTGGTGGTGGTTGTGGTGGTGGTTCTTGTGGTGTTATGGTGCTTGCAGTGCTTGTGGTGGTTCCGGGGGTGGTGGTGGTGGTGGTGGTGCTTCTGGTGGTGGTGGTGCTTCTGGTGGTGGTAGTGCCTCTGGTGGTGGTGGTCCTGGTGCTGGTGGTGGTGCAGGTGGTGGTGGTGATGGTGGTGGTGGTAGTGAAGCTTCTGGTAGGTGGTGGTTCCGGTGGTGGTACTGCTGGTGGTGGTGGTGGTGGTGGTGCTTTTGGTGGTGCTTGTGGTGGTTGTGCTTGTGGTGGTGGTGCTGGAGCTGCTGGTGCTGGTGGTGCTTTTGGTGGTGCTGGTGCTGGTGGTGCTTATGGTGGTGGTGGTGCTTCTGGTGGTGGTGGTGGTGCTTGTGGTGGTGATGGTTGTTCGTGGTGCTGGTGGCGTTTTTTGTGGTGGTGTTGGTGCTTGTGGTGGTGGTGCTTGTGCTGCTGGTGGTGCTGGTGGTGGTGCTGCTTGTTGTTGTGGTGCTGCTGCTTCTGCTGCTTGTTGTGGTGGTGGTGCTGCTGCTGCTGCTTGTGGTGGTGGTGGTGCTTGTGATGGTGGTACTGTGGTGCTTGTGGGGGTGGTGGTGCTTTTGGTGGAGGTGGTGCTGGTGCTTGTTTTAGTGGTGGTGCTGGTGGTGGAGCTCGTAGTGGTGGTGTTGGTGGTGGTGTTGGTGGTGGTGCTTGTGGTGATGGTTGTGGTGGTGGTGGTGCTTTTGGTGGTGCTTGTGGTGGTGCTGCTTGTGGTGGTGCTGGTGGTGCTGGTGGTGGTGGTGCTTCTGGTTGTGGTGGTGGTGGTGCTTCTGGTGGTGGTGGTGGTTGTGCTTCTTATGGTGGTGGTGGTGGTTGTGCTTCTGGTGGTGGCAGTGGTGGTTGTGCTTCTGGTGGTGGCGGTGGTGCTGGTCGTGGTGGCGGTAGTGCTGATGGTGGTGGTAGTGATGGTGCTTGTGCTGCTGGTGGTTGTGCTTCTGGTGGTGCTTTTGGTGGTGGTGGTGCTTCTGGTAATGATTGTGGTGGTACTGGTGGTGGTGGTGGTGCTTGTGGTGGTGGTGTTTGTCGTGGTGATGGTGGTTGTTCGTGGTGGTGTTGGTGCTTGTGGTGGTGGTACTGGTTGTGCTGGTGCTTGTGCTGGTGCTTGTGCTGGTGCTTGCGGTGGTGGTGTTTGTGGTGCTGGTGGTGTTTGTGGTGGTGGTGGTGCTGGTGATGGTTGTGGTGGTGGTGCTGGTGGTGGTAGTGGTGGTGGTGGTGGTGGGTTTGGTGGTGCTGGTGGTACTTGTGGTGGTGGTGGTGTTTGTGGTGGTGGTGTGCGGTTCTTGTGGTACTTATGGTGGTGATGCTTGTGGTGGTGCTTGTGTTGGTGCTTGTGCTGGTGCTTGCAGTGGTGGTGCTTGTGGTGGTGGTGGTGGTGCTTGTGGTGGTGCTTGTCGTGGTGGTGGTGCTTGTGGTGGTTGTGCTTGTGGTGGTGGTGGTGCTGGTGCTGGTGGTGCTTTTGGTGGTGCTGGTGCTGGTGGTGGTTATGGTGGTGGTGGCGCTTCTGGTGGTGGTGGTGCTTCTGGTGGTGGTGGTGGTGCTTGTGGTGGTGATGCTTGTGGTGGTATTTGTGTTGGTGCTTGTGCTGGTGCTTGCGGTGGTGGTGCTTGTGGTGGTGGTGGTGGTGCTTCTGGTGGTGGTGCTTGTGGTGGTGGTGCTTTTGGTGGTGCTTGTGGTGGTTGTGCTTGTGGTGGTGGTGCTGGTGCTGCTGGTGCTGGTGGTGCTTTTGGTGGTGCTGGTGCTGGTGGTGGTTATGGTGGTGGTGGTGGTTGTTCGTGGTGCTGGTGGCATTGTTTGTGGTGGTGTTGGTGCTTGTGGTGGTGGTGCTGCTTGTGCTGGTGGTGGTGCTGGTGGTGCTGGTTTTGCTTGTGCTGGTAGTGCTTGTGGTGGTGGTGGTGCTGGTGGTGGTGCTGCTTGTTGTTGTGGTGCTGCTGCTTCTGCTGCTTGTTGTGGTGGTGGTGCTACTGCTTCTGCTGCTGCTGTTTGTTGTTGTGGTGGTGCTGCTGCTGCTGCTGCTTGGTGTGGTGTTGCTGCTTGTGCTGCTTGTGGTGGTGGTCCTGCTGCTGCTGCTGCTGCTGCTTTTGATGGTGGTGGTGGTGCTGCTTGTTGTGGTGGTGGTGGTGGTGCTGCTGCTGCTTGTTGTGGTGGTGGTGCTGCTACTGCTGCTGCTGCTTGTTGTGGTGGTGGTAGTGCTGCTGCTGCTGCTTGTGGTGGTGCTTGTGGTGGTGGTGCTTTTCGTGCATGTGTGGGTAGTTGTGCTTTTGATGGTGGTGGTGCTGGTGCTTGTGGTAGTGGTGGTGCTGTTGGTGGTGGTGCTTGTGTTAGTGGTGGTGCTGGTGGTGGAGCTTGTAGCGGTGGTGCTTGCGGTGGTGGTGGTGCTTGTGGTGGTGGTGCTTGTGTTGTTGTTGGTGGTGGTGCTTCTGGTGGTGGTGGTGGTGTTTGTCGTGGTGGTGGTGCTTGTGGTGTTGGTGGTTATTCGTGGTGCTGGTGGCATGTTTGTGGTGGTGTTGGTGCTTGTGGTGCTGGTGGTGGTGCTGCTTGTGCTGGCGGTGGGGCTGGTGGTGCTGGTGTTGCTTGTGCTGGTAGTGCTTGTGCTGGTAGTGCTTCTGGTGGTGGTGGTGGTGGTTGGGATTCTGGTGGTGGCGGTGGTGGTTGTGCTTTTGGTGGTGGTGGTGGTGGTTGTGCTTTTGGTGGTGGCGGTGGTGCTTGTGCTTCTGGTGGTGGCGGTGGTGCTTGTGGTGGCGGTGGTGCTGGTGGTGGTGGTAGTGGTGGCGGTAGTGGTGGTGATGCTGGTGGTGCTTGTGGTACTTGTGGTGGTGGTGGTGCTTGTTTTAGTGGTGGTGCTGGTGGTGGAGCTTGTAGTGGTGGTTTTGGTGGTGGTGCTGGTGGTGGTGCTCCTGGTGGTGCTTCTGGTGGTGGTGGTTGTGGTGCTTCTGGTGGTGGTGGTGGTGGTGGTTGTGGTGGTGGTGGTGGTGGTGTTATGGTGCTTGCAGTGCTTGTGGTGGTTCCGGTGGTGGTGGTGGTGGTGGTGGTGCTTCTGGTGGTGGTGGTGCTTCTGGTGGTGGTGGTGCTTCTGGTGGTGGTAGTGCCTCTGGTGGTGGTGGTCCTGGTGCAGGTGGTGGTGGTGATGGTGGTGGTGGTGGTGAAGCTTCTGGTAGGTGGTGGTTCCGGTGGTGGTGGTAGTGCTTGTGGTGGTGGTGGTGCTGATAGTGCTGGTGCTGGTGGCGCATGTGGTGGTGCTGGTGGTGGTGCTGCTTGTTGTTGTGGTGCTGCTGCTTCTGCTGCTACTGCTTGTTGTTGTGGTAGTGGTGCTGGTGGTGCTGCTGCTGCTGTTTGTTGTTGTGGTGGTGCTGCTGCTGGTGGTGCTGCTTGTTGTGGTGGTGCTGCTGCTGCTTTGTGTGGTGGTAGTGCTGGTGCTGCTGCTGCTTGGTGTGGTGGTGCTGCTTGTGCTGCTTGTGGTGGTGGTGCTGCTGCTGCTGCTGCTTGTTGTGGTGGTGGTGGTGCTGGTGGTGCTGCTGCTACTGCTTGTTTTGGTGGTGGTGCTGCTACTGCTGCTGCTGCTTGTTGTGGTGGTGGTGGTGCTGCTGCTGCTTGTGGTGGTGGTGGTGCTTGTGGTGGTGGTACTGTGGTGCTTGTGGGGGTGGTGGTGCTTTTGGTGGAGGTGGTGCTGGTGCTTGTTTTAGTGGTGGTGCTGGTGGTGGAGCTCATAGTGGTGGTGTTGGTGGTGGTGCTTGTGGTGATGCTTGTGGTGGTGGTGGTGCTTTTGGTGGTGCTTGTGGTGGTGCTGCTTGTGGTGGTGCTGGTGGTGCTGGTGGTGGTGGTGCTTCTGGTTGTGGTGGTGGTGGTGCTTCTGGTGGTGGTGGTGGTTGTGCTTCTTATGGTGGTGGTGGTGGTTGTGCTTCTGGTGGTGGCGGTGGTGGTTGTGCTTCTGGTGGTGGCAGTGGTGGTTGTGCTTCTGGTGGTGGCGGTGGTGCTGGTCGTGGTGGCGGTAGTGCTGATGGTGGTGGTAGTGATGGTGCTTGTGCTGCTGGTGGTTGTGCTTCTGGTGGTGCTTTTGGTGGTGGTGGTGCTTCTGGTAATGATTGTGGTGGTACTGGTGGTGGTGGTGGTGCTTGTGGTGGTGGTGGTGGTGTTTGTCATGGTGGTGGTGGTTGTTCGTGGTGCTGGTGGCGTTGTTTGTGGTGGTGTTGGTGGTACTGGTTGTGCTGGTGCTTGTGCTGGTGCTTGTGCTGGTGCTTGCGGTGGTGGTGTTTGTGGTGCTGGTGGTGTTTGTGGTGGTGGTGGTGCTGGTGCTGGTGGTGGTTATGGTGGTGGTGGTGCTTCTGGTGGTGGTGGTGCTTGTGGTGGTGGTGGTGGTGCTTGTGGTGGTGGTGGTGGTGCTTGTGGTGGTGATGCTTGTGGTGGTATTTGTGTTGGTGCTTGTGCTGGTGCTTGCGGTGGTGGTGCTTGTGGTGGTGGTGGTGGTGCTTGTGGTGGTGGTGCTTGTGGTGGTGGTGCTTTTGGTGGTGCTTGTGGTGGTTGTGCTTGTGGTGGTGGTGCTGGTGCTGCTGGTGCTGGTGGTGCTTTTGGTGGTGCTGGTGCTGGTGGTGGTTATGGTGGTGGTGGTGCTTGTGGTGGTGGTGGTTGTTCGTGGTGCTGGTGGCGTTGTTTGTGGTGGTGTTGGTGCTTGTGGTGGTGGTGCTGCTTGTGCTGGTGGTGGTGCTGGTGGTGCTGGTTTTGCTTGTGCTGGTAGTGCTTGTGGTGGTGGTGGTGCTGGTGGTGGTGCTGCTTGTTGTTGTGGTGCTGCTGCTTCTGCTGCTTGTTGTGGTGGTGGTGCTACTGCTTCTGCTGCTGCTGTTTGTTGTTGTGGTGGTGCTGCTGCTGCTGCTGCTTGGTGTGGTGTTGCTGCTTGTGCTGCTTGTGGTGGTGGTCCTGCTGCTGCTGCTGCTGCTGCTTTTGATGGTGGTGGTGGTGCTGCTTGTTGTGGTGGTGGTGGTGGTGCTGCTGCTGCTTGTTGTGGTGGTGGTGCTGCTACTGCTGCTGCTGCTTGTTGTGGTGGTGGTAGTGCTGCTGCTGCTGCTTGTGGTGGTGCTTGTGGTGGTGGTGCTTTTCGTGCATGTGTGGGTAGTTGTGCTTTTGATGGTGGTGGTGCTGGTGCTTGTGGTAGTGGTGGTGCTGTTGGTGGTGGTGCTTGTGTTAGTGGTGGTGCTGGTGGTGGAGCTTGTAGCGGTGGTGCTTGCGGTGGTGGTGGTGCTTGTGGTGGTGGTGCTTGTGTTGTTGTTGGTGGTGGTGCTTCTGGTGGTGGTGGTGGTGTTTGTCGTGGTGGTGGTGCTTGTGGTGTTGGTGGTTATTCGTGGTGCTGGTGGCATGTTTGTGGTGGTGTTGGTGCTTGTGGTGCTGGTGGTGGTGCTGCTTGTGCTGGCGGTGGGGCTGGTGGTGCTGGTGTTGCTTGTGCTGGTAGTGCTTGTGCTGGTAGTGCTTCTGGTGGTGGTGGTGGTGGTTGGGATTCTGGTGGTGGCGGTGGTGGTTGTGCTTTTGGTGGTGGTGGTGGTGGTTGTGCTTTTGGTGGTGGCGGTGGTGCTTGTGCTTCTGGTGGTGGCGGTGGTGCTTGTGGTGGCGGTGGTGCTGGTGGTGGTGGTAGTGGTGGCGGTAGTGGTGGTGATGCTGGTGGTGTTGGTGATGCTGGTGATGCTGGTGGTGCTTGTGGTACTTGTGGTGGTGGTGGTGCTTGTTTTAGTGGTGGTGCTGGTGGTGGAGCTTGTAGTGGTGGTTTTGGTGGTGGTGCTGGTGGTGGTGCTTCTGGTGGTGCTTCTGGTGGTGGTGGTTGTGGTGCTTCTGGTGGTGGTGGTGGTGGTGGTTGTGGTGGTGGTGGTGGTGGTGTTATGGTGCTTGCAGTGCTTGTGGTGGTTCCGGTGGTGGTGGTGGTGGTGGTGGTGCTTCTGGTGGTGGTGGTGCTTCTGGTGGTGGTAGTGCCTCTGGTGGTGGTGGTCCTGGTGCAGGTGGTGGTGGTGATGGTGGTGGTGGTGGTGAAGCTTCTGGTAGGTGGTGGTTCCGGTGGTGGTGGTAGTGCTTGTGGTGGTGGTGGTGCTGATAGTGCTGGTGCTGGTGGCGCATGTGGTGGTGCTGGTGGTGGTGCTGCTTGTTGTTGTGGTGCTGCTGCTTCTGCTGCTACTGCTTGTTGTTGTGGTAGTGGTGCTGGTGGTGCTGCTGCTGCTGTTTGTTGTTGTGGTGGTGCTGCTGCTGGTGGTGCTGCTTGTTGTGGTGGTGCTGCTGCTGCTTTGTGTGGTGGTAGTGCTGGTGCTGCTGCTGCTTGGTGTGGTGGTGCTGCTTGTGCTGCTTGTGGTGGTGGTGCTGCTGCTGCTGCTGCTTGTTGTGGTGGTGGTGGTGCTGGTGGTGCTGCTGCTACTGCTTGTTTTGGTGGTGGTGCTGCTACTGCTGCTGCTGCTTGTTGTGGTGGTGGTGGTGCTGCTGCTGCTTGTGGTGGTGGTGGTGCTTGTGGTGGTGGTACTGTGGTGCTTGTGGGGGTGGTGGTGCTTTTGGTGGAGGTGGTGCTGGTGCTTGTTTTAGTGGTGGTGCTGGTGGTGGAGCTCATAGTGGTGGTGTTGGTGGTGGTGCTTGTGGTGATGCTTGTGGTGGTGGTGGTGCTTTTGGTGGTGCTTGTGGTGGTGCTGCTTGTGGTGGTGCTGGTGGTGCTGGTGGTGGTGGTGCTTCTGGTTGTGGTGGTGGTGGTGCTTCTGGTGGTGGTGGTGGTTGTGCTTCTTATGGTGGTGGTGGTGGTTGTGCTTCTGGTGGTGGCAGTGGTGGTTGTGCTTCTGGTGGTGGCGGTGGTGCTGGTCGTGGTGGCGGTAGTGCTGATGGTGGTGGTAGTGATGGTGCTTGTGCTGCTGGTGGTTGTGCTTCTGGTGGTGCTTTTGGTGGTGGTGGTGCTTCTGGTAATGATTGTGGTGGTACTGGTGGTGGTGGTGGTGCTTGTGGTGGTGGTGGTGGTGTTTGTCATGGTGGTGGTGGTTGTTCGTGGTGCTGGTGGCGTTGTTTGTGGTGGTGTTGGTGGTACTGGTTGTGCTGGTGCTTGTGCTGGTGCTTGTGCTGGTGCTTGCGGTGGTGGTGTTTGTGGTGCTGGTGGTGTTTGTGGTGGTGGTGGTGCTGGTGCTGGTGGTGGTTATGGTGGTGGTGGTGCTTCTGGTGGTGGTGGTGCTTGTGGTGGTGGTGGTGGTGCTTGTGGTGGTGGTGGTGGTGCTTGTGGTGGTGATGCTTGTGGTGGTATTTGTGTTGGTGCTTGTGCTGGTGCTTGCGGTGGTGGTGCTTGTGGTGGTGGTGGTGGTGCTTGTGGTGGTGGTGCTTGTGGTGGTGGTGCTTTTGGTGGTGCTTGTGGTGGTTGTGCTTGTGGTGGTGGTGCTGGTGCTGCTGGTGCTGGTGGTGCTTTTGGTGGTGCTGGTGCTGGTGGTGGTTATGGTGGTGGTGGTGCTTGTGGTGGTGGTGGTTGTTCGTGGTGCTGGTGGCGTTGTTTGTGGTGGTGTTGGTGCTTGTGGTGGTGGTGCTGCTTGTGCTGGTGGTGGTGCTGGTGGTGCTGGTTTTGCTTGTGCTGGTAGTGCTTGTGGTGGTGGTGCTTGTGGTGGTGGTGGTGCTGGTGGTGCTGGTGGTGGTGCTGCTTGTTGTGGTGCTGCTGCTTCTGCTGCTTGTTGTGGTGGTGGTGCTACTGCTGCTGCTGCTGCTGTTTGTTGTTGTGGTGGTGCTGCTGCTGCTGCTGCTTGGTGTGGTGGTGCTGCTTGTGCTGCTTGTGGTGGTGGTCCTGCTGCTGCTGCTGCTTTTGATGGTTGTGGTGGTGCTGGTGGTGCTTCTTCTGCTGCTTGGTGTGGTGGTGCTGCTGCTGCTTGTTGTGGTGGTGGTGGTGGTGCTGCTGCTGCTTGTTGTGGTGGTGGTGCTGCTACTGCTGCTGCTGCTTGTTGTGGTGGTGGTACTGCTGCTGCTGCTGCTTGTGGTGGTGCTTGTGGTGGTGGTGGTGCTGGTGCTTGTGGTAGTGGTGGTGCTGTTGGTGGTGGTGCTTGTGTTAGTGGTGGTGCTGGTGGTGGAGCTTGTAGCGGTGGTGCTTGCGGTGGTGGTGGTGCTTGTGGTGGTTGTGCTTGTGGTGGTGGTGGTGTTTTTCGTGGTGGTGGTGGTGTTTGTCGTGGTGGTGGTGCTTGTGGTGGTGGTGGTTATTCGTGGTGCTGGTGGCATGTTTGTGGTGGTGTTGGTGCTTGTGGTGCTGGTGGTGGTGCTGCTTGTGCTGGCGGTGGTGCTGGTGGTGCTGGTGGTGCTTGTGCTGGTAGTGCTTGTGCTGGTAGTGCTTCTGGTGGTGGTGGTGGTGGTTGTGCTTTTGGTGGTGGCGGTGGTGGTTGTGCTTTTGGTGGTGGCGGTGGTGCTTGTGCTTCAGGTGGTGGCGGTGGTGCTTGTGGTGGCGGTGGTGCTGGTGGTGGTGGTAGTGGTGGTGGTTGTGGTGGTGATGCTGGTGGTCTTGGTGGTGGTGGTGGTGCTTGTGGTACTTGTGGTGGTGGTGGTGCTGGTGGTCGTGCTGCTGGTGGTGGTGGTGCTTCTAGTAGTGGTGTTGTTGGTGGTGGTGCTTCTGGTGGTGGTGGTGGTGCTTGTGGTAGTGCTTCTGGTGGTGCTTCTGGCGGTGGTAGTGGTGGTGGTGGGGGTGCTTGTGATGGTGCTGCTTCTGGTTGTGGTTTTACTTGTGGTGGTGGTGCTGGTGGTGGTGCTGCTTGTGGTGTTGCTGCTGGTGGTGCTGGTGCTGGTTCTGCTGCTGATGGTGGTGGTGCTGGTGGTGTTGTTGGTGTTGGTGGTGCTTGTGGTCATGCTTGTGGTGGTGGTTCTTGTGGTCGTGCTTGTGGTGGTGGTGGTGGGGGTGGTGCTTGTGGTGGTTCTTATGGTGGTGGTGGTGCTTGTGGTGGTGCTTGTGGTGGTGGTGCTTGTGGTGGTGCTGGTGGTGCTGGTGATGCTGCTTGTGGTGGTGGTGGTGGCGGTGGTGCTTGTGGTGGTGGTAGTGGTGGTGATGCTGGTGGTGTTGGTGGTGCTGGTGGTGCTTGTGGTACTTGTGGTGGTGGTTCTGGTGGTGGTGCTGCTGGTGGTGGTGGTGCTTCTAGTAGTGGTGGTGGTGGTGGTGGTGCTTCTGGTGGTGGTGCTGGTACTTGTGGTAGTGCTTCTGGTGGTGCTTCTGGTGGTGGTAGTGGTGGTGGTGGGGGTGCTTGTCGTGGTGCTGCTGGTCGTGCTGGTGGTGGTTTTCCTTGTGGTGGTGATGGTGGTGGTGGTGGTTGTCGTGGTGTTGCTGGTGTTGCTGGTGCTGGTTTTGCTGCTGGTGGTGGTGGTGCTGGTGGTGGTGTTGGTGCTTCTGGTGGTGGTGGTGGTGCTTCTGGTGGTGGTGGTGGTGGTCCTTGTGGTCATGCTTGTGGTGGTGGTTCTTGTGGTCGTGCTTTAGGTGGTGGTGGTGGGGGTGGTGCTTGTGGTGGTTCTTATGGTGGTGGTGGTGCTTGTGGTGGTGCTTTAGGTGGTGGTGGGGGGGGTGCTGCTTGTGGTGGTTCTTATGGTGGTGGTGGTGCTTGTGGTGGTGCTTGTGGTGGTGGTGCTTGTGGTGTTGCTGGTGGTGCTGGTGGTGCTGCTTGTGGTGGTGGTGCTGGTGGTGCTGCTGCTTCTGCTGCTTGTTTTTGTGGTGCTTGTTGCTGTTGTGGTGCTTGGTGGTGGTGCTGGTGGTGGTGCTGCTGCTTGTTCTTGTGGTTCTTGCTGTAGTGGTGCTTGGTGGTGGTGTTGGTGGGGCTGCTGCTACTGCTGCTTGTTCTTGTGCTTGTTGTGGTACTTGTTAATTTTGTGGTTGTTGTGGTGGTGGTGCTTTTGCTGCTGCTGCTGCTGCTTGTTGTTCTGGTGCTTGTTGTTGTGCACCACCAGTAGCAGCACAAGCACCACCACCACCACCACAAGCACCACAACCACAAGCACCACCACCACCAGCATCACCACCACCACAAGCACCACCACCACCACCAGCACAACCACCACTACCACAAGCACCACCACAAGCACAAGTACCACAACAAGCACTACCACCACCACAAGCACAACCACCACAAGCACAACCACCACAAGCACCAGTACCACCACAAGTACCACCACCACAAGCACCACCACCACAAGAACCACCACCACAAACAGAAGCACGACCACAAGCATGACCACAAGCACCACCACAAGAACCACCACAAGCACCACCACCACCACCACCACCGCTACAAGTACCACCACTACCAGCACAACCACCACAACCACCATCACAATCATCGCCACCACCACCACAAGCACCACCACAAGGACAAGTACCACCACAAGCACAACCATCACAAGCAGCACCACCACCACCACAAGCACCACCACCACAAGCACCACCACAAGCACCACAACCAGAAGCACGACCACAAGCATGACTACAAGCACCACCACTACAAGCACTACCACCACAAGCACTAGCAGCACAAGCACCACCACCACCACCACCACAGTCACCACCACAAGAACCACCACCACCACAACAAGCACCACCAACACCAACACCACAAGCACCACTATCACCAGCAGCACCAGCAGCACCACCACCACAGTAACCAGCACCACCACCCTTAACAGCATCACCAGCACCTCAAGCATCACAGGCACCACCACCACCTCAAGCACCACTATCACCAGCACGGCCATCACAAGCACCACCACCACCGCAAGCACCAGCACCACCACCACCACAAGCACCACCAGTGACGTGCGGAATTAGACTCTATAACTCAAAAGTTATAAAGTAGGTATGTTTATTGCGCGCAGATGCACGGGGGATCGCTCCTCCACAAGCGTGCATGCCTGAAGTGACGAACCATCTCACATTTGTGCAATAAAACAAATGAATATTCATTTAATGCCTATACATATTCGTTACCTAAACCCGCTTACTCTTGCTTCGTATGTTAATTAGCTTATCAGTCCTTTGCCTGGAATGTGGTGGTCTTGCAGGTTTGTAGGTGATTCATGTTCTTGTGACCATCCGATCTTCTTCAGAAAGGAGACTTAGCACTCCCTCCCTCAAGACAGCATTGGAATATCTCTCATTCTTTTCTCATTCTTTTTTAAAATAGCCCCTTTGTTAGAGGAAGAAGGGCAGGCGTCTCCTCAAAACTGTAGGCGTCTCCTCAAAGCTTTGTGCCTATGTGACCAGACACTGCACCCATGACTAGTCACCATACCCACATTCCTTGAGCAGACATATACAATCACAATCGATGTCCATTGTCCCCATTTCACACTATTTCTCCATATCACCACAAGCACCACCACAACCACAAGCACCACCAAAAGCACCAACAGCACAACCACCACCACTACAAGCACCATCACCACAATCACTACAAGCACCACAAGCAGCACCACAACCACCACCGGCACCACCACAAGCACCACAAGCACCACATGCACCACCACACCACCTCCACCATCACCACCACCACCACCATGAGCACCACCATCACCACCATAAGAAAAAATACAGCAAGCACTACCACCAGCACCACCACAAACACCACCACCAATAGCACCAGCCCCATGACAAGCACCACCACCACCACAAGCACCACCAGAACCAACCGCATAACAAGCATCGCAAGCACCACAAGCACCACCACCACAAGCACCAGCACCAGCACCACAAGCACCACCACCATTATCACAATTAACACCACCACCACCACCACCACAAGCACCACAAGCTCCATCACCACCAATAAAAGCACCACCACCACAAGCATATCCACCACCAGAAGCACCACCAGTATCACCACCACCACAAGCACCACCATCACCAGCACCACCACCACCACTACAAGCAGCACCACCACCACAAGCACCACCACGATCACCACCACCACTAAAAGCACCACCAATGCCACCACAATCACCACCACCACGAAAAGCACCACCACCTCCACAAGCACCACCACCACAAGAACCACCACCACCACCACCACCACGACTACAAGCACCACCACCACGACAAGCACCACCACAAACACCACCGCCACCACAAGCAACACCACCACCAAAAGCATCACAAGCACCACCAGAACACAACCACCACCACGACAAGCACAACCACCATCACTAGCACCACCTCCACAAACACCACCACCAGCACAACCAAAATCACCACAACCAGCACAACCACAAGCACCACCACAAACACCACAACAAGCACCACCACCACAAGCACCGCCAACACCACCACCACAAGCACCAGAACCACCACCACCATCACCACCACCAGAAGCACCACCACTACCACCACCACAAGCACCACCACCTCCACAACAAGCACGAAAACTACCACTATTCACCACCACAAGCACCACCACCACATAACCCATCATTACCACGTCCACCAGCACCACCACCACCAGCACCACCAAAAGCACCACCACAAGCACCACCACCACCACAAGCACCCTCACCACCACAACCACAAGCACAACCACCACCAGAAGCACCACAAGCACCACCACCCCCACCACCAGCTCCACCACCACCACAAGCACCACCGCCAGAACCACCAGCCCCACCACAAAAAGTACCACCACAAGCACCACCACCAACAGCATCACCAGCACCACAAGTACTACAAGATCCAAAAGTACCACAGGTACCACCACCACCACTATAAGCACCTCCATCACAAGCACCACTACCACCACCAGCACCACCACCACCACCACCAGGAGCACCACCACCACAACAAGCACCACCACCAACACCACAAGCACCACCACAACAAGCACCAGCACCACCACAAGCACCACCACCACAAGCACCAGAACAAAGAAAAGCACCACCACTACCACAAGCACCACCACCAACACCAACACAAGCACCACAACAAGCAGCAGCACCACCACCGCAAAACCACCACAAGCACCACCACCACCACAATCACCACCATAAGCACCACCACCGCGACAAGCAACACCACCGCTACCACAAGCAACACCACCACCACCAGAAGCACCACCAGCACAAGCACCAACACAAGTACCACCACAGGCACCACCACCACAACCACCACTATAAAGCACCACCACCACCACCACCACCACCAAGACAAGCACCATTACCACCACCACCACAAGCACCAACACCACAACAAGCACCACAAGCACCACCAGCACCAACAGGATAAAAAGCACCATAAGCACCACAAGCAGCACAAGCACCACCACCACAGGAACCACCACAAGCACCACCACAAGCACCCACAGCACCACCACAAGCACAACCACCACCACTACAAGCACCCTCACCACCACAAGCACCACAAGCACCACCACCATCACCATCACAAGCACCACAAGGAACACCACAACCACCACCAGCACCACCACAAACACCACTACCACGACAAGCACCACCACCACGACATTCACCACCAACACTACAAGCTCCACCGCCACGACAAGCACCACCACCAGCACCACCATTATCAAAATTACCACCACCACCAGCACCAGCCCAAGCACCACAAGCACCACGACAAGCACCACCACCACCCTCAGCATCACCAATACCACAAGCACTACAAGTACCAAAAGCACCACGAGTACCACCAACAACAACACTATAAGCACCACCATCAGAAGCACCACCACCACTACCAGCACCACCACCAGCACAACCACTGCCACCACCTGCACCACCAATACTACAAGCACCACCACGACGACAAGCACCGTCAGTACCACCAGCACCACCACTTGAAAAGCACTACTACCACTACCACCATTATCACAATTACCACTACCACCACCACCACCACAAGCACCACAAGCGCCACCACCACCAATACAAGCACCACCACCACCACCACAAGCAAATACACCACCACAAGCACCACCAGTACCACCACCAATACAAGCACCACGAGCACCACCACCAGTACTACCACCACTACAAGCTCAACCACCACCAGCAGCACTACCACGACAAGCTCCACCACAATCACCACCCTCACCAAAAGCACCACCACCACCACAAGCACCAGCACCACCACCAGCACCACAAGCACCACCACCAGCACAACCACCACCTCCACAAGCACCACCAGCACCACCACGATCATAAGCACCACAACCACCAGCACCACCGCCAGTACAAGCTCCACCACGACAAGCAGCACCAGCATCACCACCACCACCACCACCAGCACCACCAGCACCAGCACCACCAGCACCAGAATCTCCAGCACCACAAGCACCAAAAGCACCACCACCAGCACCACCACCAGCACCACCAGCACCACCACCACAAGCACCAATACAAGCACCACCATGAGCACCACCACAAGCACCACCACCACCACCAGCACCACAAGCACCACCACCACCACAAGCACCACCAAAAGCACCACAACCACCAGCACCACCACCAGTACAAGCTCCACCACGACAAGCAGCACCAGCATCACCACCACCACCACCACCAGCACCACCAGCACCAGCACCACCAGCACCAGAATCTCCAGCACCACAAGCACCAAAAGCACCACCACCAGCACCACCACCAGCACCACCAGCACCACCACCACAAGCACCAATACAAGCACCACCATGAGCACCACCACAAGCACCACCACCACCACCAGCACCACAAGCACCACCACCACCACAAGCACCACCAAAAGCACCACAACCACCACAAGCACCACCACCACCAGTACCACCACCATCTCCACAAGCACCACAAGCACCACCAGCACCACCAGCACCACTACAAGCACCACCATCACAAGCACCACTACCACCACCACAAGCACCACCACCACCACTAGCACCACCAGCACCACAAGCACCACCACCACCACCAGCACCACCACAACAAGCACCACCAAAAGCACAACCACCACAAGCACCACCACCACCAGCACCACACCCACAAGCGCCACCACCACCTACACAAGCACCACCAGCACCACAAGCACCACCACCACCACCAGCACAAGCACAACCACCACCAGAAGAACTACCACGATTACGACCACCACCACAAGCACCACCACCACCACTACCAGCACCACAACCACAAGCACCACCACAAGCACCACCACCACCCACAGCATCACAAGCACCACAAGCACTACATGCACCAAAAGCACCACAAGTACCACCACCACCACCTCTACCAGCACCACCACCAGCACAACCACCACCACCACATGCACCTCCAGCACCACAAGCACCACCTGCACCACCACCACTACAAGCACCACCACCACGACAAGCACCGTCAGTACCACCAGCACCACCATCATGAAAAGCTCCACCACCACCACCACCACAAGCACTACCACCACCACAAAAACCACCGCCACTACAAGCACCACCACAAGCACCACCCCCGCCAAAAGCACCACCACAAGCACCACCACAAGCACCACCAGCACCACCACAAGCACCACCAGCACCACCACCAATACAAGCACCACCACCACCAGTACCACCACCACTACAAGCTCCACCACCATGACAAGCACCACCACCACCACCAGCAGCACTACCACGACAAGCACAACCACCACCAGCACCACCACTACCACAAGCACCACCGCAAACACAAGTACCACCACCACCACAACCACCACAAGCAGCAACACAAGCACCACCACCACCACAAGAAGCTCCAGCAGAAGCACTACCACCACGATAAGCACTACTACCACCACACGCACCACCACCACCACAACAAAAACCAGCAGCACCACCAGCACCACAACCAGCAGCACCAAGAGCACCACCACCACTAGCACCACCGTAAACAACACTAGCACCACCACCACGAAAAGCACCACCACCACCACCAAACCACCATTACCACAAGCACCACCAGCACCAGCACCACCACAAGCACCCCAAGAACGACCACCAGCACAAGCACCACCACAATCACAAACACCACCACCACCACCAGAAGCACCACCAGCACCACCACCACCAGCATAAGCTCCACCAGAAGCACCACCAACACCACCAGCACCACCACAAGCAGCACCACAAGCACCACCACCACTACCAGCACCACCAGGACCAGCACCACCACCACGAGGAGCAATAGCACCACAAGCACCACAAGCACCACAAGCACCACCACCACCACCACAATCACCACCACAAGCACCAAAACCAACACCACCCCCAGCACCACCCCCCAGCACCACATCCACCAGAACAAGGACCACCACCACCACAAGCACCACAAGCACCACCACAAGCACCACCACCACCACCAGCACCACCACCACTACCACCACCACCACCACCACCACAAGCACCACCAAAAGCGCCACCACCACCACACGTTCCAGCAGAAGCACCACCACCACGATAAGACCTACCACCACCACAAGCACCACCGCCACCAACACAAAAACCACCAGCACCACAACCACCACCACCAAGAGCACCACCACTACTAGCACCACCATAAACACCACCAGCACCACTACCGCCACAAGCACCACCACGACAAGCACCACCACCACCACCAGAACGACCACCACGACAAGCACCACCACCAACTCCACAACCACCATTACCACAAGCACCACCACCAGCAGCAGCACCACAAGCACCACAAGAACCACCACTACCACCAGCACCACCGCAAACACAAGTACCACCACCACCACAACCACCACAAGAACCAACATAGGCACCACCACAAGAAGCTCAGGCAGAAGCAACACCACCACGATAAGCACTACCACCACCACTAGCACCACCACCACCACGACAAAAACAACCAGCACCACCAACACCAGCACCGCAACCAGCAGCACCAAGAGCACCACTACCATTAGCACCACCATAAACACCACCAGCACAAGCACCACGACAGGCACCACCACCACCACCATAACCACCATTACCACAAGCACCACCACCTCCAGGACCACCACAAGCACCCCAAGAACGACCACCACCACAAGCACCACCACCACCAGAAGCACCACCACCAAAAGCACCACCACCACCAGAAGCACCACAAGCACCACAAGAACCACCACCACAAGCACTACCACCACCACAAGCACCACCACCACAAGCACCACAAGCACCACAAGCACTACCACTATCAAAAGCACCACCGCCACCACAATTACCACTGCCACCACAAGTACCACCACCACCACAACCTCCAACAGCTCCACCACCACCACCACAAGCACGGGCACCACCACCAGCACCACCAGCAGCACCACGACAAGAACCATTGCCACCACCACCACAAGCACTATCACAAGCACCACCACCATCACCAAAACCACCACCAGCACCACCACAAGCACCACCAGCAGCATCACCAGCACCAACACCAAAAGCACCACCACTAGCACCACCAGTACCAGCACCATAATAACCATTACCATGGCAAGCACCACCAGCAAAACCACCACCAGCACCAAAACCACTATCAACACCTCCACCAGCACAAGCACCACCACCAGCACCACAAGCACCACCACAAACACCACAGGCACCACCACCACAACCCCCACCATAAGCACCACCCCCACCACAAGCACCACCACTACCACAAGAACAACCACAAGCATCACAAGCACCACAGGCACCATGACCACAACCCCCACCACAAGCACCACCACCACTACCACCACCAGCTCCACTACCACCAGCTTCACCACCATCACTACCATCACAAGCACCACCACCACTGACACCACCAAGAACACCACAACCACCAGCACCACCACCATAAGCACCAGCACCACCAGAACCACCACAACCAGCAGCACCACCACGAGCACCACCTCCACCAGCACAATCACCACCACAAGCACCACCAGCACCACCAGCACCACCACCACCACAAAAAGCACCACCACAAGCACCACCACCACCACCACAAGCTCCAGCAGAAGCACCACCACCATAATAAGTACTACCACCACCACAAGCACCACCACCAGCAGCACCACCACCATTATCACAAGCACGACCACCACCAGCACCACCACAAGCACCACAAGAACCACCAGCACCATAAGCACCACCACCACCACCACAAGCACCACCACCACCACAAGCACCACTAAAAGAAGCACCACCGCCACCACAAGCACCAGCACAGGAACCACCACCACAAGCACCACAAGCAGCACCACCACCACCAGCACGACAAGCACTAAAAGCACCAACACTACCAAAAGCACCACCACCACCACAAGAACCACAAGCACCACCACCACCATCACCACCTCCACTAGCAAAAGCACCAACACCACCACCACAAGCACCACCACTACCTCCAGCACCACCACAAGCACCACCACCTCCACTACAAGCACCACAAGCACCACAAGCATCACAAGCACCACAAGCACCACCACTACCACAACAAGCACCACCTCCAACACCACAAGTACCATCACAAGCACCACCACCATCACCAAAACCACCACGAGCACCCCCACCACTACCACCACAAGCACCACAAGCACCACAGGCACCATGACCACAACCCCCACCACAAGCACCACCACCACTACCACCACCAGCTGCACTACCACCACCAGCTCCACCACCACCACTACCACCACAAGCACCACCACCACCACCACCACCACCGACACCACCACAAGCAGCCCAACCACCAGCACCACCACCATAAGCACCAGCACCACCAGCACCACCACAACCAGCAGCACCACCACCAGCACCACCTCTACCAGCACAAGCACCACAACAAGCACAACCACCACTACCACCGCCAGCTCCACTACCACCACCAGCTCCACCACCACCAGCACCACCAACACTGACACCACACTGTCCACTAGCACAAGCACCACCACAAGCACTACCATCACCACAACCAGCACCACTACAAGCACCACCACCACCAACAACACCAGCACCACCACCACCAGTACAACCAGCACCACCACAAGCACCACAAGCACTACTACCACTACAAGCACCACCACCAGCATCACCACCACCACCACCACCAGCACCACCACCAGCACAACCAGCACCACTACCAGCCACACCACCACAAGCACCACCACATACAACAGGATCACCAGCACCAGGGGCACCACAAACACCACCACCAGCACCACCAGCACCAACACCAAAAGCACCACCACCACCAGAAGCACTAGAAGCACCACCACAAGCACCACCTAAAGCACCACCACCACCACAACAAGCTCCAGCAGAAGCACCACCTCCACGATAAGCACTACCACCACCACAAGCACCACCGCCACCACTACCACAACAAGCACCACAAGCACCACAAGCACCACAAGCACCACAAGCACTACCACCACCACCAGCACCACCACTACCACCAGTACCACCACAAGCACCAGAAGCACCACAGGCACCATCACCATAACCCCCAGCACAACCACCACCACCACTACCACCACCACAAGCACTACCATCACCACAACCAGCACCACTACAAGCACCAACAAGAACAACACTAACACCAGCACCACCACCACCAGTACAACCAGCACCACCACAAGCACCACAAGCACCACTACCACTACAAGCACCACCACCAGCATCACCACCACCACCACCACCAGCACCACCACCAGCACAACCAGCCCCATTACCAGCCACACCAAAACAAGCACCACCACATACAACAGGATCACCAGCACCAGGGGCACCACAAGCACCACCACCAGCACCACCAGCACCAACACCAAAAGCACCACCACCACCAGAAGCACTAGAAGCACCACCACAAGCACCACCCAAAGCACCACCACCACCACAACAAGCTCCAGCAGAAGCACCACCTCCACGATAAGCACTACCACCACCACAAGCACCACCACCACCACTACCACAACAAGCACCACAAGCACCACAAGCACCACAAGCACTACCACCACTACCATCAGCACCACCACTACCACCAGTACCACCACAAGCACTAGAAGCACCACAGCCACCATCACCATAACCCCCAGCACAACCACCACCACCACTACCACCACCAGAAGCACCAGCAGCACCACCAGCACCACCACCACCAGTACCACCACCAGCACCACGACAAGCACCACCAGCAGCACCACCACAAGTACCAGCACCACCACCACTACAAGCATCACCACCCCCACCACATGCACCACCACTACCACAAGAACCACCACAAGCACCACAAGCACCACAGGCACCATGACCACAACCCCCACCACAAGCACCACCACCACTACCACCACCAGCTCCACTACCACCAGCTTCACCACCATCACTACCATCACAAGCACCACCACCACCACCACTACAAGCATCACCACCCCCACCACAAGCACCACCACTACCACAAGGACCACCACAAGCACCACAAGCACCACAGGCACCATGACCACAACCCCCACCACAAGCACCACCACCACTACCACCACCAGCTCCACTACCACCAGCTTCACCACCATCACTACCATCACAAGCACCACCACCACCGACACCACCAAGAACACCACAACCACCAGCACCACCACCATAAGCACCAGCACCACCAGAACCACCACAACCAGCAGCACCACCACGAGCACCACCTCCACCAGCACAATCACCACCACAAGCACCACCAGCACCACCACCACCACAAAAAGCACCACCACAAGCACCACCACCACCACCACCACCACCACGACCACGAGCACCACCAGCACCACCAGAAGCACCACAAGCACCACCAACACTACAAGCACCACCACATCCATCACCAGCACCACCACCAGCACCACCAGCCCCACTGCCAGCCACGCCATCACAAGAACCACCAACAACAACAGCATCACCAGCACCACCACCACCACCACAAAAAGCACCACCACCACCACCACAAGCTCCAGCAGAAGCACCACCACCATAATAAGTACTACCACCACCACAAGCACCAAAACCAGCAGCACCACCACCATTATCACAAGCACGACCACCACCAGCACCACCACAAGCACCACAAGAACCACCAGCACCATAAGCACCACCACCACCACCACAAGCACCACCACCACCACAAGCACCACTAAAAGAAGCACCACCGCCACCACAAGCACCAGCACAGGAACCACCACCACAAGCACCACAAGCAGCACCACCACCACCAGCACGACAAGCACTAAAAGCACCAACACTACCAAAAGCACCACCACCACCACAAGAACCACAAGCACCACCACCACCATCACCACCTCCACTAGCAAAAGCACCACCACCACCACAAGCACCACCACTACCTCCAGCACCACCACAAGCACCACCACCTCCACTACAAGCACCACAAGCACCACAAGCATCACAAGCACCACAAGCACCACCACTACCACAACAAGCACCACCTCCAACACCACAAGTACCATCACAAGCACCACCACCATCACCAAAACCACCACGAGCACCCCCACCAGCACTACCACAAGCACCACAAGCACCACAGGCACCATGACCACAACCCCCACCACAAGCACCACCACCACTACCACCACCAGCTCCGCTACCACCACCAGCTCCACCACCACCACTACCACCACAAGCACCACCACCACCACCACCACCACCGACACCACCACAAGCAGCCCAACCACCAGCACCACCACCATAAGCACCAGCACCACCAGCACCACCACAACCAGCAGCACCACCACCAGCACCACCTCTACCAGCACAAGCACCACAAAAAGCACCACCACCACTACCACCACCAGCTCCACTACCACCACCAGCTCCACCACCACCAGCACCACCAACACTAACACCACACTGTCCACTAGCACAAGCACCACCACAAGCACTACCATCACCACAACCAGCACCACTACAAGCACCAACAAGAACAACACTAACACCAGCACCACCACCACCAGTATAACCAGCACCACCACAAGCACCACAAGCACTACTACCACTACAAGCACCACCACCAGCATCACCACCACCACCACCACCAGCACCACCACCAGCACAACCAGCCCCACTACCAGCCACACCACCACAAGCACCACCACATACAACAGGATCACCAGCACCAGGGGCACCACAAGCACCACCACCAGCACCACCAGCACCAACACCAAAAGCACCACCACCACCAGAAGCACTAGAAGCACCACCACAAGCACCACCCAAAGCACCACCACCACCACAACAAGCTCCAGTAGAAGCACCACCTCCACGATAAGCACTACCACCACCACAAGCACCACCACCACCACTACCACAACAAGCACCACAAGCACCACAAGCACCACAAGCACTACCACCACTACCATCAGCACCACCACTACCACCAGTACCACCACAAGCACTAGAAGCACCACAGCCACCATCACCATAACCCCCAGCACAACCACCACCACCACTACCACCACCAGAAGCACCAGCAGCACCACCAGCACCACCACCACCAGTACCACCACCAGCACCACGACAAGCACCACCAGCAGCACCACCACAAGTACCAGCACCACCACCACAAGCACCACCACCACCACAAGCACCACCACCACCACCACTAGAAGCATCACCAGCACCACAACAAGCACCACCACCACCACCACAAGCTGTAGGACAAGGCCTCAAGGACAAGAGTCCAAGTACTTATAGCCTGATGAATAGAGGCTTGTTAGAACTTGTAGGGCACAACCCCTGGGAGCAAGGGAACAAGCTAACTGCAGACCCCTGAGCCGTCACAGTTGAGGAGGCAACCAGACGGACAGAGAAACAAGTAGCCAGATAAGGGAACGGATGGCGCCAATATGTAATCAAGAAAGCCGCGTAGAAAGAAACTCCCTAACCTTGGAATAGAAATTATTGCTAGGTCAAGATAAACTAGTAAGTTCCTATTGTTGTAACGGTGTGCCTTAAATATCAACCAATCAGTGTTTTTTACGCTTAAGATTTAACCAATCAGTGTGTAATATGTAGAAGGTAGAAACATATATAATTGTAAGAAAATCACTAATAAATGAACACTTGCTTGCATCAAGCTGCGTCCCGTCTCTTCATTCGCCGCAAATTGGTGACCCCGACGTGATCCGTTTAAGGATCTAACGTGAAGGGCTCTCGAATCGCCTATCTGAGCGACATGCAGCGAATCCCACAGAACTTTGAATGATCTGCTGAAAGGAAGCAGGAGCCGGCCGGCCATAAATCCCTCCGGAGTTGAGAGGTGAGCTGTGGGAAATCTGTAACGGGGAATCAGGCTTCGTCCCCAGAAAGAGACGTATATATCTAGTCAGATCAGGGAGTCCGTGCCTCAGTCTCCTCAAATGGTGACCCCTATGGTGGTGTTCCGAAGCCTTGGAAGAATAAGGACGGAAAAAAGACAGCTCGTGGAAGAGGGCTGCGTTCCAGAGGAGACGGCTTGGCTGAACGATCGTCTTGCTGTCTGGACCAGGCAGACAACCTAAACCCCGAGGATAACGCCTGTATGCATTGAGACAGGTGAGCAGCCAAGAAACCTTAGAGATTTTAAATATTTGAAGGAATTTTAAGAAGCTTTAGAAACCTGTACTCATTGAGACAGGCGAGCAGTCAAGAAACTTTAGAGACTTTGAAAGAAATTAAAGCGGTCAGCAGACAATTGTATGATGCTGCCGCAGAGGGGAACTCTGTGTCGGGAATGCATTTAGCACCTTGGTGGCAAATTCTGACTACTCTTTGCCAAGTGTGGACTAATTCTACTATCGGTGCTAAACCAGAGGAAGCTGTAAATTCCACCGACAGCACGATTCTTCTCAAGACACCGTCAGCGATGGCGATTCTGTCCACACCTCCTCTGCCCCCAAAGTTTCTGTCACTGATTGCAGCGACCCTCACAACACAGGAGCAAGCACGGGAACAGGACAACTCGGACAATGATTTTATTGACACTGATAAACCTTTTGATCCAGGTCCTATAGATCTGGAAAAGGAGCTAGACCTTTCCCCCACCCCCTTGTCTCTCCCGATGCATTGATTGTATTTTGGGGGAGGGTGAAAGGGGGTCTGAGGGATTGGTGGCAGGAATGCAAGTGGGAAGCGCTTAAGTGAGGGGTTTTGGGAGTCGCTAGGGCATGTTCGGTATTTTGTCAGCCAAATCAACCTGCAGAGTGGCAGCCTGTGCAATACGAGGCTGTTAAGGAGTTAAGCAAAGCAGTGCGGGAAGGGAGGATTTATAATACATTTGCTATGTCCCTTCTTGAAGTGATGGCAGAGCCTTATACACTCACACTGCATGATTGGAAGTCATTGCTTTGTATGGTACTAACTGATACAGTATATGATGTGGTTATTTGATTTTTGTGAGCTATGTGTAGTGGCCTTGACTGAAAACCTTAATCGGGGAATTGCTGTTAACTATGAGCAGTTGGCTGGAGCAATTAACTGTGCCGATTCTGTGACTCAGGCAAGGTATGCCAGGGACAACTGTTTGCAAATGAATGAGATGGCTATTAAGGCAGTCAGGATGCGTGAGTCTTGCCACAGTCTTGCAGGGTCCTAGAGAGTCACTAACTGTAATACTAACTTTATTGATTGGCTTCAGAATATTTTGCAACAAGTCGAACATCAGGAAGCTCAAGGGTTGCTTTTAAAACAACTAGCTGTGATAATGTCAATGAAAATTGTAAACGGGCAACTTTCACAATCGCAACCCCAACATGTGTCAAATGATTGTAACGCAGAACTCACAGCAGACTGTAATTCTCAGGCTGAGTTCTGGAATGCAGCATAACAGATTTTTGCTTCTCTAATCTCTTCTGTAAGAATAGTACACGCTCTTAACTTGCTTAGTAAATTAGGCTGCTAGCTTGCTAAACAAAGTAATACTACAAATACTATATTTTTTTTTCTGGCTTATTAACAGATGTTGATTCTGTCAATCATATGTTGCTACAGAACCGAGTTGCTATTGATTTTTATTATTAGCACAGGGACACAAGTGTGAAGACTTTGATAGGATGTGATACGTGAATCTGAGTGACCACTGTGAATTAATTTACAAAAGTATACAAAACTCAAAAGCCTTAAAACAAAGATCTGCAACAGAGCCAGGGGCGGGATGCCTTTGGTCTCTTCTCACAGCTGGGAAACTTTGGGCCATGACTCAAAAGTATTACAGGATTTATTATAATTATCTTTAACCACCTTATTGATGTTTGCCTTATGTCTCCCATGCTTTTTTTTTTTTCTCTGTATTCAGTGTTTAGTTGATTGTAACTTAAAGCAGGTTATGGTCACCCAGTTACACACACCCTTTGCCTCTACCACCACAAGCACAACCACCACCACCACTGCAAGCACCACAAGCACCACAAGCACCACCACTACCACAACAAGCACCACCTCCACCACCACAAGCACTATCACAAGCACCACCACCATCACCACAACCACCACCGACACCACCACAAGCACCACCACAAGAACCCCAACCACCAGCATCACCACCATAAGTACCAGCACCACCAGCACCACCACAACCAGCAGCACCACCACCAGCACCACCTCCAGCAGCACAAGCACCACCACAAGCACCACCACCAACACCAGCACCACCAACACTAACACCAGCAATTCCACCAGCACAAGCACCACCACAAGCACCACCACCACCACAACAAGCACCACCACCAACACCAGCAGCATCAGCACAACCAGTACCACCAAGAGCACCACCACCACCACCACAAGCACCACTACAAGAAGCACCACCGCCACCACAAATACAAGCACCACCAGCACAAGCACCACAAGCACCACCACCACCACTACCACCACCACCACCACTATCACAAGCACCACCACCATCACCAAAACCAACACCAGCACCACCACAAGCACCATCACCACCAGCAGCACCACCAGCACCACCACCACCACCACCACCCCACTACAAGCACCACCACCACGTCAAGCACCACCACCACCACCACAAACACCATTACCAGAATCACCACCACCATAAGCACCACCACCACCACCACAATCAGGACTACCAAAAGCACCACCACCACCAGAAGCACCACAAGCACCACCACAACCACAAGCACCACAAGCACCACCACCACCACAAGCACCACTACAAGAAGCACCACTGCCACCACAAGCACCACCACAAGAACCACCACCACAAGCACCACCACCACTGCAAGCACCACCACCACCAGCACCACAAGCAGCACCACCACCACCAGCACCACAAGCACCACAAGCACCACCACTACCACAAGCACCACCGCCACCACAAGTACCACAACCACCACAACCACCACCAGCTCCACGATCACCACTACCGCCACCAGCACCACGACAAGCACCACCAGCACCACCACCACAAGCACCACCAGCAACACAGGCACCACAAGCACCAACACCACCACAACAAGCGCCACCACAACCACCACAAGTACTATCACAAGAACCACTCCCATCACCAAAACCACCACCACCACAACAAGCACCACCACCAGCACCACCAGCACCAACACGAAAAGCACCACCACCACCTCAACCATTACCACCGCAAGCACCACCACCAACACCACCACCAGCACCACCACCACCATCACCACATACACCATCACAAGCACCACCACCAGCACCACAGGCACCACCACCACAGCCCTCACCACAAGCACCACCACCACCACAAGCACCACCACTACCACCAGCACCACCACAAGCACCACAAGCACCACAGGCACCATGACCACAACCCCCACCACAAGCACCACCACCAGCTCCACTACCACCACCAGCTCCACCACCACCACTACCACCACAAGCACCACCACTACTACCACCACCACAAGCACCACCACAAGCACCACAGGCACCATGACCACAACCCCCACCACAAGCACCACCACCAGCTCCACTACCACCACCAGCTCCACCACCACCACTACCACCACAAGCACCACCACTACTACCACCACCACAAGCACCACCACAAGCACCACAACCACCAGCACCACCACTATAAGCACCAGCACCACAGGCACCACCTCCACCAGCACATGCACCACCACAAGCACCACCAGCAGCACCACCACCAGCACCACCAACACTAACTCCACCAATTCCACCAGCACAAGCACCACCACAAGCACCACCACCACCACCACCACCACAACAAGCACCACCACCAGCTCCAACACCACCACCACCACCAACACCAGCACCACCACCACCAGACCAGCAGCACCACAACAAGCACCACAAGCAGCACCACCACTACAAGCACCACCATCACAAGCACCACCACCACCACCAGCACCACCACCTCAACAAGCACCAGAACCACCACCACAAGCACCACCAGCAGCACCACCATTAAACCACCACAAGCAGCATCACCCCCACAAGCACCACCACCACCACCACCACCACAAGCACCACCACAAGCACCACCACCACCACAACAAGTTCCAGCAGAAGCACCACCACCACGACAAGCACTACCACCACTACAAACACCACGACCACCACCACCACCACAAAAACCACCAGCACCACCACTATAAGCACCAGCACCACAGGCACCACCTCCACCAGCACATGCACCACCACAAGCACCACCAGCAGCACCACCACCAGCACCACCAACACTAACTCCACCAATTCCACCAGCACAAGCACCACCACAAGCACCACCACCACCACCACCACCACAACAAGCACCACCACCAGCTCCAACACCACCACCACCACCAACACCAGCACCACCACCACCAGACCAGCAGCACCACAACAAGCACCACAAGCAGCACCACCACTACAAGCACCACCATCACAAGCACCACCACCACCACCAGCACCACCACCTCAACAAGCACCAGAACCACCACCACAAGCACCACCAGCAGCACCACCATTAAACCACCACAAGCAGCATCACCCCCACAAGCACCACCACCACCACCACCACCACAAGCACCACCACAAGCACCACCACCACCACCACAACAAGTTCCAGCAGAAGCACCACCACCACGACAAGCACTACCACCACTACAAACACCACGACCACCACCACCACCACAAAACCCACCAGCACCACCACTATAAGCACCAGCACCACCAACACTAACTCCACCAATTCCACCAGCACAAGCACCACCACAAGCACCACCACCACCACCACCACCACAACAAGCACCACCACCAGCTCCAGCACCACCACCACCACCAACACCAGCACCACCACCACCAGACCAGCAGCACCACAACAAGCACCACAAGCAGCACCACCACTACAAGCACCACCATCACAAGCACCACCACCACCACCAGCACCACCACCTCAACAAGCACCAGAACCACCACCACAAGCACCACCAGCAGCACCACCATTAAACCACCACAAGCAGCATCACCCCCACAAGCACCACCACCACCACCACCACCACAAGCACCACCACAAGCACCACCACCACCACAACAAGTTCCAGCAGAAGCACCACCACCACGACAAGCACTACCACCACTACAAACACCACGACCACCACCACCACCACAAAAACCACCAGCACCACCACTATAAGCACCAGCACCACAGGCACCACCTCCACCAGCACATGCACCACCACAAGCACCACCAGCAGCACCACCACCAGCACCACCAACACTAACTCCACCAATTCCACCAGCACAAGCACCACCACAAGCACCACCACCACCACCACCACCACAACAAGCACCACCACCAGCTCCAACACCACCACCACCACCAACACCAGCACCACCACCACCAGACCAGCAGCACCACAACAAGCACCACAAGCAGCACCACCACTACAAGCACCACCATCACAAGCACCACCACCACCACCAGCACCACCACCTCAACAAGCACCAGAACCACCACCACAAGCACCACCAGCAGCACCACCATTAAACCACCACAAGCAGCATCACCCCCACAAGCACCACCACCACCACCACCACCACAAGCACCACCACAAGCACCACCACCACCACAACAAGTTCCAGCAGAAGCACCACCACCACGACAAGCACTACCACCACTACAAACACCACGACCACCACCACCACCACAAAAACCACCAGCACCACCACCACCAGCACCAGCAGCACCGAGAGCACCACCACTTCCAGCACCACCGTAATCACCACCAGCACCACCTCCATTACAAGCACCACCAGCACCACCACCACCACGAGCACCACACCACTACAAGCACTACCACCACGACAAGCACTACCACCACTACAAACACCACGACCACCACCACCACCACAAAAACCACCAGCACCACCACCACCAGCACCAGCAGCACTGAGAGCACCACCACTTCCAGCACCACCGTAATCACCACCAGCACCACCTCCACCACAAGCACCACCAGCACCACCACCACCACGAGCACCACACCACTACAAGCACCACCACCATGACAAGCACCACCACCACCACCACAACCACCATTACCACAAGCACCACCACAACCAGCACCACCACAAGCACCACAAGAACCACCAGCAGCTTAAGCACCACTACCACCACCACAAGCACCACAAGAACCACCACCACCTCAAGCACCACCACCACCACAAGCACCACTACAAGAAGCACCACCGCCACCATAAGCACCACCACAAAAACCACCACCAGAAGCACTACCACCACGACAAGCACCACCACCACCAGCATCACAAGCAGCACCTCCACCATCACAAGCACCACCACTACCACAAGCACCACCGCCACAAGTACCACCACCACCACAACCACCACCAGCACAAGCACTACTATCACCAGCACCACCACCACAAGCACCACCACCACCACCACCAGCAGTACCACCAGCACCACCACAACCAGCACCACCACCCTCAACAGCATCACCAGCACCTCAAGCACCTCAAGCACCACAGGCACCACCACCACCACAGGCACCACCACCACCACAAGCACCAGCGCCACCACCAGCACCACCACCACCAGCACCATGACAAGCAGCACCAGCACCACCACCACCACCACCAGCACCACCAGCCCCACCACCAGCCCCACCACCACAAGCACCACCACCAACAATAGCATCACCAGCACCACAAGCACCAGAAGCACTACCACAAGCACCACAACAAGAACCACCACAGGCACCACCACCACCACCACCACCACCACCAGCACAAACACCACCAGCACCACCTCCACCACCACAAGGACTACCAGAAGCACCACCAAAAGCACCACCAGCATTACCAGCACCACCACCACAACAAGCACCACCACCACCACCACAAGCACCACAGCCACCAAAACCACCACAAGCAGCATCAAAACCACCACCACCACCACCACAAGCACCACCACAAGCACCACCACCACCACAAGCTCCAGCAGAAGCACCACCACCACGATAAAAACTACCACCACCACAGGCACCACCACCACCACAACCACCACCAGCTCCACCACCACTACTACGACCAAGAGCACCAATACCACCAGCACTACCACAAGCACCAGCAACACCACCAGCAACACCACCAGCACCACGACAAGCACCACCAGCACCACCACCACCAGCACCACCACCAGCACCACCAGCACCACCACCACCACCACCACACCACTATAAACACCACCACCACGACAAGCACCACCACCACCACCACAAAAACCATTACCAGTATCACCACCACCATAATACCACCACCACCACCACAAGCACCACAAGAACCACCACAATCACGACTACCAAAAGCACCACCACAACCAGAAGCACCACAACCACAACCACAAGCACCACCACCACCACAAGCACCACTACAAGAAGCACCACCACCACCACAAGCACCACCACAAGAACCACCACCACAAGCACTACCACCACTACAAGCACCACCACAAGCAGCACCACCAACAGCACAAGCACCACAAGCACCACCACTACCACCACCACCACCACCATCACAAGCACCAGCACCTCCACCAGCACCACCACCACCAGCACCACCACCAGCACCACGACAAGCACCACCAGCACCACCACCACCAGCACCATCACAAGCACCCTCACCAGCACCACCACCAGTACCACAAGCACCACCACCACCAACACAAGCACCACCACAAGCACAATCACCATCACCACCAGCAGCACCACCACCACCAGCACCACCTCCATGAGCACAAGCACCACCACCAGCACCATCAGCGCTTGCACCACCAGCACCACCACAAGCACCACCACTACCACAACAAGCACCATCACAAGTACCACCACAAGCACCACCAGCACCACCACCACCAGAACCACCAGAACCACCACCACTAACACAACAAATTCCACCAGCACAAGCACCACCACAAGCACCACCACCACCACAACAAGCACCACCAACAACACCAACACCACCACCAGCACCACCACAAGCACCACCACCTCCACCAGCACAAGGACCACCAGCACCACAAGCACCACAAGCACCACCAAAAGCACCACCACCAGCACCACCACCAGAACAAGCACCACCACCACCACCACAAGCACCACCAGCACTACCACCACCAAAACCACCACAAGCAGCATCACCTCCACAAGCACCACCACCACAACAGAACTAGTTGTTGTTGTTGCGGTTATTGTGGTGGTGGTGGTGGTGGTGCTGCTGCTGCTGCTTGTTGTTTGTTGTGCTTGTTGTGCTTGTTGTGCTTGTTGTTGTGGTTGTTGTGGTGGTGCTGCTGCTGCTTCAGCTGCTGTTGTTGTGTGTTGCAGAATGGCTGCGTGATCACGGCCATGACTCCCTTGAAGATCTTTGTGAAACAAAGTTAGCGTAAGTTAGCTGAAGCAGGCCTTGCAGCTGTGCTGAGGCATGCTGATAAGGAAGTTGAGAAAAACACACTGACCTTGTGCCTAACGTTGTAAATAACTTTGAGGAATTCGCGAAGACAAGAGAGAAAAAAAAATATGTAGCTAGCTAACCGCAGAAACCGCAAGTAGGAGGACATATGAAAGTGTAACCCTTTAGAGCTTAGCCAATCAGCAGATGACCAGTAGGCATAATTAACTGGAACTGTATATAAGACATAATCGCGCCGTAATAAAGTGAAGCTTGCTTTATCACTCACATTGAGTTTGCCTGCTTGACTTCACACGCCGTCGCAGTTGTGGTGCTTGTTGTGCTTGTTGTTGCAGTTGTTGTGGTGGTGGTGCTGCTGCTGCTTGTTGCTTTTGTGGTTGTGGTTGTGCTTGTTGCTGTTGTGGTTGTTGTGGTGGTGGTGGTGCTGCTTCTGCTGCTCCGTTTTGTTGTGTTGCTTGTTGTTGTGCTTGTTGCTGTTGTGGTTGTTGTGGTAGTGCTGCTGCTGCTGCTTGGTATTGTGGTGCTTGTTGTACTTTTTGTTGTGGTTGTTGCGGTGGTGCTAGTGCTGCTACTACTGGTGCTGCTGCTGCTTTTTGTTGTGTTGCTTGTTTTTGTGCTTGTTGTGGTGGTTGTTGTGGTGGTGGCGGTGCTGCTTCTGCTGCTGCTGCTGCTTGTTGTTGTGGTTCTTGTTATTTTGCTTGTTGTGGTTTTTGTTGTGGCAGTGGTAGTGGTGCTGCTGCTGCTGCTTGTTGTTGTGGTGCTTGTTGTTGTGGTTGTTGTGGTGGTGGTGGCGGTGCTGCTTCACCTGCTGCTGCTGCATTTTCTTGTGGTGCTTGTTGTTGTGCTTGTTGCTGTTGTGGTTGTTGTCGTGGTGGTGCTGTGGGTGCTGCTGCTCCTTGTTGTTGTGGTGTTTGTTGCAGCGCTTGTTGTTGTGGTTGTTCTGGTGGTGGTGCTGCTTCTGCTGCTCTGCTGCTTGTTGTTGTGGTGCTTGTTGTGCTGCTTGTTGCTGTGGTTGTTGTGGTGGTGCTGCTGCTGCTGCTTGTTGTTGTGGTGCTTGTTATTAGGCTTGTTGTGGTTGTTGTGGTGGTGCTGGTGCTGCTTATGCTACTGCTGCTGCTTGTTGTTGTGGTGCTTCTTGTTCTGCATGTTGCTGTTGTGGTTGCTGTTGGGGTGGTGGTGGTGCTGCTGCTGCTGCTTCTGCTTCTTGTTGTTGTGGTGCTTGTTTTTGTTCATGTTGCTGTTGTGGTGGTTGTGGTGGTGGTGGTGCTGCTGCTGCTTGTTGCTGTTGTGGTTGTGCTTGTTGCTATTGTGGTTGTTGTAGTGGTGGTGGTGCTGCTGATGCTGATGCTGGTGCTTGTTTTTGTGGTGATTGTTCGTGTGCTTGTTGTTGTGCTTGTGGTGGTGGTGGTGGTGCTGCTGCTACTTGTGATGCTTGTGGTGTTTGTTGTTTTTGTGGTTGTGCTGCTGCTGCTGCTGCTGCTGTTTCTGCTGCTTGTTTTTGTGGTGCTTCTTGTTGTGCATGTTGCTGTTGTGGTTGCTCTTGTGGTGGTGGTGGTGGTGCTGCTGCTGCTGCTTGTTGTGGTTTTTGTGGTGGTGGTGGTGGTGCTGCTGCTGCTTCTGCTTCTTTTTGTTTTGGTGCTTGTTGTTGTTCATGTTGCTGTTGTGGTGGTTGTGGTGGTGCTGCTGCTGCTGCTGCTTGTTGCTGTTGTGGTTGTTGTTATAAATTGAGACCACAACGGATCATAATCCAATTAAAATTTTATTAATTATAGCAAGTAGAATATGAGCAAAAACAGCGCTGGATGGCAGGGGAGTCTGCGCTCCACCAACTGCCGTACTGAGCAGTTCAAACAGTCCCTTTTTATACATCTTTACTTCCGTGTTCATGAAGTAGTGGAGGTACTCTGTGCATGCTTCAGTTGTTGTTAGGGGGTCGTTTTCTGCCTCCTGGTGGTCGTTGAGGCCGAAGTAAGAAGTCTTCCTCCTTTGTCCCATAGTTGACCCCTCACTCATATGTCCTTATATGGGGTTGTTTGTCCTGTTTCTGTTGGTTCCTGGACATCTGGCGGTTATCTTATCTTGCACAAGCGGTATCTGGTTTAGTTTGCGTAAGCGATTGCGGTTATCCTATCCTACACAAGCGGTGTCTGGTGGCTGTTTGCATAAGCGATTTCATATCTTTTGTTGCCTAACCTTTACATTGGGCTTAACATAAATCTTAATAAACAATACCCTAGTCCATAGTTTCTTACAGTTGTGCTTGTTGATATTGTGGTTGTTGTAGTGGTGGTGGTGCTGCTGCTGCTGCTGTTTGTTGTTGTGGTGCTTGTTGTTGTGGTTGTTGTGGTGGCTGTTGTTGTGGTGGTGCTGGTGCTTGTGCTGCTGATGCTGGTGCTTGTTGTTGTGGTGATTGTGGTGTTTCTTGTTTTTGTGGTTGTTGTGCTGCTGCTGCTGCTGCTGCTGCTTCTGCTGCTTGTTGTTGTGGTGCTTGTTGCGGTGCTTGTTGTTGTGGTTGTTGTTGTTGTGGTGGTGCTGCTGCTGCTGCTTGTTGTTGCGGTGCTTGTTGCGGTGTTTGTTGTTGTTGTGGTTGCTGTTGTGGTGGTGCTTCTGGTGCTGCTGCTTCTGCTGCTTGTTGTTGTGGTGCTTCTTGTTGTGCATGTTGCTGTTGTGGTTGCTGTTGTGGTGGTGGTGCTGCTTCTGGTGCTGCTTGTTGTGGTTGTTGTGGTGGTGGTGGTGCTGCTACTGCTGCTGCTGCTGCTGCTTTTTGTTGTGGTGCTTCTTGAGCTTGTTGTTGTGGTTGTTGTTGTAGTGGTGGTGGTGCTGCTGCTGCTGCTTGTTGTTTTGGTTGTGGTGGTGGTGGTGGTGCTACTGCTGCTGCTGCTTGTTGTGGTTGTTGTTGTGGTGGTGGTGCAGCTACTGCTGCTTGTTGTGGTTGTGGTGGTGGTGGTGCTGCTACTGCTGCTGCTGCTGCTTTTTGTTGTGGTGCTTCTTGAGGTGGTTGTTGTGGTTGTTGTTGTGGTGGTGGTGGTGCTGCTGCTGCTGCTTGTTGTTTTGGTTGTGGTGGTGGTGGTGGTACTACTGCTGCTGCTGCTTGTTGTGGTTGTTGTGGTGGTGGTGCAGCTACTGCTGCTGCTGCTGCTGCTTTTTGTTGTGGCGCTTCTTGAGCTTGTTGTTGTTGTGGTTGTTGTTGTGGTGGTGGTGCTGCTGCTGCTGCTGCTTGTTGTTTTGGTTGTGGTGATGGTGGTGATGGTGCTGCTGCTGCTGCTTCTGCTTCTTGTTGTGGTGACTGTTGTTGTGCTTGTTGTTGTGGTTATTGTGGTGGTGGTGGCGGTGGTGCGGCTGCTGCTGCTTGTTTTGGTTGTTGTGGTGGTGGTGCTGCTGCTGCTGCTTCTGCTGCTTGTTGTGGTGCTTGTGGTTGCTGTTGTGGTGGTGGTGCTGCTATTGCTGCTGCTGCTGCTTTTTGTTGTGGTGCTTCTTGAGCTTGTTGTTGTGGTTGTTGTGGTGGTGGTGCTGCTGCTGCTGCTGCTTGTTTTGGTTGTGGTGGTGGTGGTGGTGCTACTGCTGCTGCTGCTTGTTGTTTTGGTTGTGGTGGTGGTGCTGCTGCTGCTGCTGCTGCTTGTTGTGGTGCTTGTTGCTGTTGTGGTTATTGTGGTGGTGATGGTGTGCTGCTGCTGCTGCTGCTTTTTGTTGTGCTTGTTGTTGTGCTTGTTTTTGTGGTTATTGTGGTGGTTGTGGTGGTGCTGTTGCTGCTGCTGCTGCTGCCTGTTCTTGTGCGTGCTGTGGTGCTTGTTGCTGTTCTGGTTGCTGTTGTTGTGGTTGTGGTGGTGGTGGTGCTGCTGCTGCTGCTTCTTTTTGTGCTTGTTGCTGTTGTGGTTGTTGTGGTGGTGGTGCTGCTGCTGCTGCTGCTTCTGCTGCTTGTTGTTGTGCTTGTTGTGGTGGTGGTGCTGCTGCTGCTGCTGCTTGTTGTGCTTGTTGTTGTGCTTGTTGCTGTTGTGGTGGTGTTGGTGCTGCTGCTGCTGCTTCTTGTTCTTTTTGTTCTTATTGTTCTTGTTTTTCTTGTTGATGTTCTTGTGGGTTTTGTTGTTCTTCTTGTACTTGTTTTTCTTGTTGTTCTTGATGTTGGTCTTGTTGGTCTTGTTTGTCTTGTTGGTCGTCGTCTTCATCTTCGTTGTCTTCGTCTTCATCATCGTCTTCGTCTTGTTGTTGTTGTTTAGGTAGGTGTGAAATGTTTTCTAACTGTGCTGATTTATCTTGTTGTCAGGTTGTTCTGGGAGAGGATAAAGGGGACATTTACTTTTAACAAATGTGCCCAAGAGTCTAAGATGTCTTGCATTCCTTTTGCTAAAAATAGATTTTTACTGGTTATTTTTCTTAGTGTATATGATTCATGTGTCTGATAAGATAAAAAAAAGGGAGGCTGAGGTTTTCTTTGAGATTAATGCAGTTGCAGACTGCTAATAATTAAAAAGGGATTTCCCATTTTAGACAACCGTCACTGATTTATTGGCCTTCTGTCTGTCTTGTAAAATATATAAAAAGCTGTAATTTAATTTTGTGAGAAGGCAGAAATTAATAACATCAAAAAAACCACTAAATGTTACAGTGGGCATTGGCTTCTTTGTGAAATAAAGATATTTCTCCTCGGACAAGATTTTATGAGTTAAATGGTCTTTTTGCAACCCCTCATGGTTGGTGACGGCTGCAGATGTACCCACAGGCCTTCAAGTGGGCTTGTAGTAATTTCTGCCTCAGATAAATTCCTTCTTCAATAACCATGCAGTATGTTAGACAGCTTCCTTCCCTGTATAGTTATATACAAAAGTCAGGACCGAGAGAGGGAAGAGACAAGGCTCTCTAAGCACCATGATATGAGGAGGTTTGTGAGGATATTTTACCTAGCAGTTGGCAGTTGTGGCTGCAGAAACAGTTCTTCCACTTGTCACCGAAATCGGGAATCCAACCTCTTAACACCAATGTAGTATTAAGAAGCAGGCACTCCTTTATTGCAGCGCTGGGTACTCGGTGGCATCTCCACAAATCAAGCACACCTATGCAGTTTTCACCGTTACATTTATACACAAAATTACAAGGTCATACACTCTCAGTTACAATGATTGGTTAGTAATTTGCATATAATTGTAATATCTGCTGTGTCATCCTTTTCTGTTACTATGCTTGTGCAGAGGAAGGGTCTTCACCTGGGCAAGGGTCGTCTTGACCTGTGGGTGTGATTTTTAGTATTATAATGAAGGTAGTTGACTTCAGGACACCTTAAAAATAAGTTTTGTTGCCAAGTTGGATGGCTGGATATCGGCCTTGCCAAGCTGTCCAATAACTCATCCTAAACACAATAGAACCTAGGTGCTCTGGTTATGGTCTATATTGTTATTATGGTCTATAGAATAGGGATTTCAGGTAACACAGTCTTGGATAACAAGCAGCACAGCAATTCATACGTCATTGGTTAATAAGTGCTAACATAATTCTAACATGGAGGTTAACTCCTTAAAATCAAGATGTTCCTATAGCTAACTGTTTCACAAACACAAAATATAGAAAGATTCAGTAAAACTTTAACACAGTTTGCAACAAGGGTACACTCTTCCCCATCATCAAGATGATTAACGAAGATGTTGAACAAGGCTGGACCCAAGGTTGACCCCTGGGGTACACTGCTGGTGACTGGCCTCCAACTACACTTTGTGCCACTGATCACTACCCCCTGGGCTCAGCCACTCAGCCAGCCAGTTTTCAGTTTACCTCACTGTCAGCTCATCCAGCCTGTACATCAACAGCTTCTCCATGCAAATCTTATGGGAGATTGTGTCAATGGCCTTACTGAAGTCCAGGTAGACAATATCCACCATGGAGGTAATTATCTTCATAGAACCTCATATGGTGCTGTAGTTTAGATTTGTGCCTAAAACAATGTTGATAGCACACCAATGTCTTAGCTACTGTTGAACAGTGCTTGCACAGTGTTAGGGCCTTCACTGCTCCTCACTCTTCCCCCTCAGTGAGTAGGCTAGGGGAAGGCAAGAGGCCTTGAGGGAACACAGCCAGGACAGGTGACCAAAACTCACCAGAGAGGCATACCATACCATACCATACCATACCATACCATACCATACCATACCATACCATACCATACCATACCATACCATACCATACCATACCATACCATACCATACCCTGTCATGCTCAGCAATAAAAAATGGGAGTTAGTCTTTCCAAAGTATCCGTTTCTTAGAGACTGGCTGGGTATCAGTCTGCTTGTGGGAGGTAGTGAGTGATTGCCTTTGCATCACTTGGGTTTTTTTCCTTTTTTCCCCCTTCACTTATTAAAATGTCTTTATCTGAACCCATGAATTTTTCTTGCTTTTGCTCTTCCAATTCTCACCTCCATCAGGACAGTGACTGAGTGAGCAGCTGGTGGGTGCTTAGTTGCTGTCCAGGTTCAACCCACCACAGCCTTTTTTTGGTGCCAAATGTCAGACTTGAGGGGTTCAAGGTAACAACAAATTTGATCTGAGTGTGCTAGACTGCATTTATAGTTACATATTATATTTGCATGACTAGGTTTTGGTAGCAGGGGGGCTACAGGTGTGGCTTCTGTAAGAAGCTGCTAGAATCTTCCCCTATGTCCGACAGAGCCAATGCCAGCCAGCTCCAAGACAGACCCACCACTGGCCAAGGCCGAGATGCTCAGCAATGCTACTAGTGCCTCTGTGATAACATATTTAAGAAGGGTGAAAATAACTTGTACAACAGCAGCCAGAAGAGAGGAGTGAGCATATATGAGAGACAACTCTGCAGACACCAAGGTCAGTGAAGAAGGAGGGGGAGGAGGTGCTCCAGGAACCAGAGCAGATTCCCCTGCAACCCATGGTGAAGACCATGGTGAGGCAGGTGGCCCCCCTGCAGACCATGGACATCCATGATGGAGCAGATATCCACCTGCATACGGTGGAGGACCCCATGCCGGAGCAGGTGGATGCACCTGAATGACACTGTGACCCCATGGGACACTCATGCTGGAGAACTCTCCTGGAAGGACCTGTGGACCCGTGGAAAGAAGAGCCCATGCTGGAGCAGGATTGCTGGCAGGACATGTAAACCTGTGCGGAACCCACACTAGAGCAGTCTGTTCCTGAAGGACTTCACCCTATGGAAGGAACCCCATGCTGGAGCAGGGGAAGAGTGTGAAGAGTCCGCCCCAAAGAAGGAAGGAACAGCAGAAACAATGTGTGATGAACTGACTGAAAAATCTATTCCCTGTCCCCCCACACCGCTCAGGGGGAGGAGGTAGAGAATTTGGCAGTAAAGTTAAGCCAGGAATAAGGGAAAGGCAATGGTGTTATTGTCGTGGTTTCAGCTGGGATAGAGTTAATTTTCTTAGTAGCTGGTGCAATGCTGTGTTTTGGATTTGGTGTGAGAATAATGTTGATAGGACACTGATGGTTTTAGTTGATGCTGGGTGACGTTTATACTAAATCAAGGACTTTTCAGTTCCTTGGGCCCTGCCAGCAAGAGGGCTGGGGGGGCACAGGAAATTGGGAGGGGACACAGCCAGGACAGCTGACCCAAGCTAGCCAAAGAGGTATTCCATACCATATGATGTCATGCTGAGTATATAAACTGGGGGAAAAAGAAGGAAGGTGGGGGACATTTGGCAATTATGGCGTTTGTCTTCCTGAGTAACCTTTATGTGTGATGGAGCCCTGCTTTCCTGGGGATGGCCGAACACCTGCCTGCCAATGGAAACTAGTGAATGAATTCCTTGCTTTGCTTTGCTTGCATGCGTGGCTTTTGCATTACCTATTGAATTGTTCTTATCTCAACCCTTGAGTTTTACATTCCTTTCTGATCTTCCTCCCCATCCTTCTGGGTGAGGGGGAAGTGAGCAGGCAGCTGCATGGTGATTGGTTGCCATCTGGGGTTAAACCACAACAGTCCATTTTGGAGCCCAGCGTGGAGCTTAAAGGTCTCAAGATAATGACAGATTTGACTGGAATGTGCTAGTTCAAAATTATAGCTGTTATTGCTGTTTAGCTATGAAGGGGTAGGTTTCTGTGCTTTCCATGGGGCTTGCTTTCCTTACTGTATATTAGAGTACTACTTATCATCTTACTGTGCTGTGCCCAGGAACATTTTGATAAGAGCAATAGTGATGCGCCTGGGCTGGCAGACAGCCAGGGCATTAGTGCTGTTTCTGTGATGCTATACTGGACAGCCTGGAACTCCAGTGTGAACTCGAGTCAAAGGGACTGTGACTTGTGCATGAATCCACATGGGAGCAGGACACCCCAAAGCCCCTGCAGCTGTGAATAAGTCCATGCCTGAGCAGGTATATTTCGCAGTGTCTGTGGCCATGGTTGTGTCTGTGCTGCAGCAGGTGTGCCTCTGAAGGAATTGTGGCCCAAGGGCAAGTCCATGATGGAGAAGGTACACCTCAAATCTTCTGTGGCTGTGGATAAGTCCACACTGCAGTAGGTACACCTTGAAGCATCAATCGCTGTGTGTGAGGTCATGCTGGAGCACCTCAAAGCATGTGGTCATGGATAGGCCCACGACAGAGCAGGTACAGGCCTGGAGGCAGCCAGGGATAAGGCCATGTTGGAGCTGATTTACTTCTGAAGGGCCTGTGGCTGTGGGTAAGGCCATGTTGGAGCAGGTCTATGGTGATGGACTATGGATAAGAACATGTTGGAACAGGTGCACCTCAAAGTGACTATGGCTGTGGATGAGTCTATGCTGCAGCAGGTATACCCCTGGAGAGACTGTGGCTCGTAGCTGAGGCTCCACTTGGAGCAGGTTGTAGTCTGTGGATAAGTCCAAGCCGGAGTAAGGGCAAGGGGAGGAGTTCATTGCAATGTTAAACTCTACGGGGTGGTCCAAAGGGCCCAGGGGTGGAGATTGTAATGGATATACCTTTAAATTTTTGTAACCCATGATTTGAGTTTCATGTTATAGGAATGACTATAGCAGGAACCACCTGAACCACTGGAGGACAAGCCTTACAAGAAGCAGTGCAAGTGCAGCAGTGACCTGAGCTGAGCTGTTTTTTGTGCCTGATAACCCCATACAATGCACAACCTCTCTTCTCCTGAGTGGCCACTATAAGAGATCGTGTTCATGGACTAAATGAACTCAATGGACATTTTGTGGACATTTGTGGACATTTCATAGATATTTTTACAGAGGTGGTGCATGGACTAGGGGAATGATATCCATGTATTATATCAAACGATGGGAAGGTTGATGGTGGTTAATGAGGTTGTATTGGAAAGTGTAGCATGACATAAATGGTATGGAAGAAGGGGTGGATACTGTTCTGGTTTCAGCTGGGATAGAGTTAATTTTCTTCTTAGTAGTTAGTACAGTGCTGTGTTTTGGATTTGGTGTGAGAACAATGTTGATAGGACACCGATGTTTTTAGTTGATGCTGGGTAATGTTTATACTAAATCAAGGACTTTTCAGTTCCTTGGGCCCTGCCAGTGAGAGGGCTGGAGGGGCACAGGAAACTGGGAGGGGACACAACCAGGACAGGTGACCCAAACTAGCCAGAGATATTCCATACCATATGACATCATGCTGAGTATATAAACTGGGGGAAGAAGAAGGAAGGTGGGGAACATCTGGCATTATGGCGTTTGTCTTCCCAAGTAATCATTATGTGTGATGGAGCCCTGCTTTCCTGGGGATGGCCGAACACCTGCTTGCCAATGGAAAGTAGTAAATTAATTCCTTGCTTTGCTTTGCTTGCATGCGTGGCTTTTGCATTACATATTACATTGTTCTAATCTCTACCCTCGAGTTTTTAATTCCTTTTCGATTCTTCTCCCCATCCTTCTGGGTGAGGGGGCAAGTGAGCGGCTGTGTGGTGCTTGGTTGCCAGCTTGGGTTAAACCACAACAGGGTGGGGGGGGATATGTTCTAAAATTTAAAATTTATTTTTATTTTTCATTATCCTTCTCTGTTTAATTGTCAATAAATTTAATTCATCTCCCCCTAGTCAAGTCTGTTTTGCATGTGATGGTAAACGATTAACTATCTCCCTCTCCATAACTCGATCCAGGAGCCTTTTGTTATATTTTCTCTCCCTGTCTTGTTGATGGGGGGGAGTGATCAAGTGGTTTAGTGAACACCTGGTAGCTAGAAAAGGTTTATCCACCACAACTGAGTCAACAGGATTGCATGGCTGTTCAGGCATAAAATCCCATGCTAGTGGAGGGTGATAGCAGCCCTAGGCACATGCCCAAATCCTCCCATACACCCTGCCACCCAGGGACTGACTGCCTTGGAGCATGTGGCAAGCTTGATGTCCTTACTGTGCTAGGTGAACTATCTTGTGGAGAGGATGAGGGAATACATCTCCCTCTTCCTATCTGGGACTGATGTGTGTAGTTTTATTGCATTGACTCCCAAAATCCTTGTTCAGCCTTATGTGAGCTGTTTGATACTACTAGTTAACACTCTTGGCTTAACGTTGGCTTTCTGGAATCTGGTGTCATCATGGCTTAAGAGGAGGCAACTTCTGGGTGAGGCAATACTTAAACATGCCCCAGGGTGTCCAGTCCCTGGATAGCAGGGTGTGTAGAAAGATTTGGGCAGGTGCCTAGGGCAGTTATCACCTCCCATAGCTTGGGATTTTACACCTGAACAGGCAAGTAATCCTGGTAAACTGACACTCCACTTAATAGAAGGGTGCCTTGTCTACCCCAATGAAACCCAGCAGCTTCTAGCACTGTGCTAAGGCTTGACCTGTGCCTACCAAGCAACTATTCAGTACTGTCAGAGGACCATAGTTAAGACAGGGAACCAGTCACCTCTGAGAATGCCATGATTGAGACCAGGTGTGGTGGGTTGACTTTGGCTGGATGCCAGGTCATTCTCTCCAAAAGATAGCTCCCCAGCACAGTAAGGCTCTTGATACCAGGGCAAAACGCATAGCCATTGTTTGTACAAACATGTTCCCAAGCTTAGCAAAATAGAGAGATAAGCAGTGCAGCCAAAAAACTCTGTGACCCGCACAGAAGCTTGCCACAATAAATACTATAGCTCTAGAAAGCTTAATATAAAACTGCCATTGTCTCATGCCCCATGTTGGGTACCAAAAAGGTCTGTGGTGGTTTGATCTTGCCTGGCCACCAGGTGCCCACCAAGCTGCTCTCTCTCCCCCTCTCCTCAGCAGGATGGGTAGAGGAAGAAAATAAGATGGAATAACTCATGGGTCATGATAAAGGCATTTTAATAAAGCAAAAGCAAAGGCCACACAGAGAAGCAAAGGAAAACAAAAGATGTTATTTTCTACTTCCCATCAGCAGGTATGTCCAGCCACTTTGCAGGAAGCAGTGTTCAGTACATGCAGCAGTTGCTCTGGAAGACAAACGTGGTAAATAAGGAATGCTCCCCCTTCCTCCTCCTTAGCTTTTATTGCTGAGCATGACATCATATGGTATGGAATATCCCATTGGTCACTTTGGGTCAGCTGTCCTGGCTATGTCCCCTCACAAGATTTTTCCCATCCACAGCCTACTGGTGGTGAGGAGGGAAGGTTGGAGAGACAGCCTTGATGCTGTGTGAGCATTTCTCAGCAGTAGATAAAACACTGGTGTGTTATCACCACCTTTCTAGCTACCAATACAAAGCACAACACTATGAAGGCTGCTGTGGGGAAAATTAACTCCATCTCAGCCAGATCTGATGTCATTGAAAATTGGGAATAAAACTCTTTAACACCAATGTAGTATTAAGAAGGCGGCATTTATTGCAGCAGTGGATGCATGAGGGGATTGCTCCACCAAACGTGCATGTCAAACTATTTTGCGGGTCCCATTTTATGTCACATAGCTATAAATATTCATTATATTTCCCATAATTATTTGCATATGTATGAGTCTTCTCGGGACCTTCATTAATATTCTAATGTCCTTTTATGCCTGCCAAGTTATGCCTCTAGGTGGTCGTCTTGACGGTTTGGTGGTCGTTACTTTCTCTTCACCCCTCTTCATCCTGTTGTTTGCCCCAGGACCCTCTAAGTTCTTGCACATATCCCTTAATTGGCACTTCTTCACAAACTGCAGAACCAGCTCAGCCTGGTTTTTCTGCTGCAGACCCTCTCTTATCACTTCACACATTGCTTGACTAAGGTAAACACTTCCTTAGATGGTTAGTAGCTACATACAAGAACTACAAATCCTAAACAATAGCTGGCCCCAAGGATACAGCCAACCTGCAACTAAAAGCTAGTTTCTTTATGCACTAGAACAAAGGTTCATGCAGCAATTACAATATCGTATCATCTTGTCCCCTTTCTTTTCTTGAGACTTTGGGCCCTTCAAACCCAAAGCCTCAATATTTACCTCCAATATATTCCTCTGTTGTTAGAACATAATTGGGTAAAACATTGAATCATAACACAGGCAAGGATACATACAGCTACTATACCTATTATGAGTACAAGCAATTGTTTCAACCAGTTCAAATTTGGTAGCCAGGAAGTCAATCTATCCAAGATTTCTTTGAACCCGAGGGAGGTGTCGTCTTCTATCACCTGATGCAATAATTTAGTTTGTTTCCAAATTTCATTCATCTGTCTCTCTTCTTCCTGACAGGTCAATATACATGCAACAGCTGGTGTTTAGCACTGTGCAGACTCCCTCTTGTGGTGCTAAAAGCATATCCAGTGCCATTCTATTTTGAAGGATTATTTTAGACAGATTTGAAACTTTTACTTGCAGAGCTTTTATAGCATCCGCAGTGCAGCCTTCTATTTGTTTCATCACAGCTGAAATGTTAACTATTGCTTTTTCTAATTAATTAACTCCTAACCATGGGATGAACCGCCTAACAAAGCTGTGAAATGCAGTTGGTGTCTCAGCAATAGCATTCATATTTCGTAATGTCCTCTTTAAATACATTTGAATCCACCCTTCACTTATTACCTCCTTTATTGTGATATTAGGCACAAGGGCTCCCAAAGTACATGTCCACTCCCTTTCAAGGGAAATATTTTCCTGGCTATATTTCCACACAACCAGTACCATCCTGTGCCTTTTGGAACAGGAAGATCTGTATAATTCATTCTTTCTACTTTTCCAATTGACTGGGGTTGCCAAGGATTATGTGAAGTCCCAGTGTATTCCTAAAATTTTACTTAATTGTTGAAGTATTTCTACTACAAAATTAGGTCCCCTGTCTGAGGACATACCCATTGGTACCCTGATCCTAGGCATAATTTCTTTTCATAGATTTTTGATTACTTCTTTTGTTTTATTAGTATGACAGGGAAAAGCTTCAGGCCATCCTGAAAAGGTATCAAATAATACTAGAAAGTATCTGTACCCTTGCTGTCAAGGTTATTCTGAAAAATCAATTTGCCAATAAACTCCCAGGGTATTTCCTCTTTTGGTTATACCTGGGGGGTGGGCGCCTTATATTAATGGGGTTATTTTTCAAACATGTTGGGAATTTTTCAGTAACTGACTTTACTGTTTAAGTCATTCCTGCACTAATTATTTGGGGTCTTAGACTAGCTAGCATTGTTTCTGTTCCCCAATGAGTTTGCTGATGTTTTTCTTTTACTATTTGTGTCATCAAATGTGGAGGAATTATTACTTGGTTTTGTGCAGTTAGTCACGTGAAAAGGTGTGTGTGTGGGTGCGGCGAATGAAGAGACGGGACGCAGCTTGATGCAAGCAAGTGTCCATTTATTAGTGATTTTCTTACAATTATATATGTTTCTACCTTCTACATATTACACACTGATTGGTTAAATCTTAAGCATAAAAAACACTGATTGGTTGATATTTAAGGCACACCGTTAGAACAATAGGTACTTACTAGTTTATCTTGACCTAGCAATAATTTCTATTCCAAGGTTAGGGAGTTTCTTTCTACGCGGCTTTCTTGATTACATATTGGCGCCATCCGTTCCCTTATCTGGCTACTTGTTTCTCTGTCCGTCTGGTTGCCTCCTCAACTGTGACGGCTCAGGGGTCTGCAGTTAGCTTGTTCCCTTGCTCCCAGGGCTTGTGCCCTACAAGTTCTAACAAGCCTCTATTCATCAGGCTATCAGTACTTGGACTCTTGTCCTTGAGGCCTTGTCCTACATGTGGGGGGAATCCTCTCAACCCCAGGTGTTTGATCTGTCTATTAGCGCCCCAGGAAAGCCAAGACCCTTGTGCCCGACCAGTCTGTCAGCATCCCGTTACAGGGACCCTTCACTGAATAGTTCAACTAGATCAGAGGGCAATTTGACTGCCTTGTTCAGGGAAACATGCCAATAGTATCAGGGGGACCCCTCAGTGGGTCTTCCCACTTTGTTTAAATGTGTTACCCACTGCCAGCAACTGTTAGCGCCCACAAAGGACTCACACTAACAGTTTACGGAATAACACTCTTTATTATAAAATCATGACAAGTTAAGATTCGTGATTGCCGGTGATAGGGACTGTCTGCAAAAACAAGCTTGAAATGTTATACAACCAAACTATATAACCAACCAAATGATATACAACCAAAACCTTAATTACTAATGACAGCTAGTGTGAGTTAGTTATTTAGAATGCATAAGATAAAGTTCTTAGCCAATGGGGGAGAAGACAGGTGTTCAGCCTGTTGACTGATCCCAGAAGTTACAATGGAATCTTCCCCTCACTTCTCCTCTCATCTGTCCACTTTTTATACTTCATAGTACATTTCATATTCTTTCATCATACACGGGATTGGTTAAAAGTTTCTCGCTAATGCAAATTAGTACGCATCCTCAGATAGCACTACTAAAGTTCTCTGCTAACTAAGCATGCTCCTCAAGTGGGGTTTTTCCCTCTTTTGGGGGGGCTATCTGAGTTGGAGGTTGTGATCTCCCACTACCACAATTAACATTGTCCTATTTTCAACTAATTTTCTGTTGATGTCAATGGATTGCAACACCTTAAGAACTTGCCTCACTTGAAGGCTTCTTTCTGCGTAACTTAGATAATGGTGTTCTTTCCACTATCTATTCTTTGTTTCTCATCCTCCTCAAGGCTGACTCCCTTGATTAAAAGTCCCTACATTCATAACAACTTTAGTCAGCCTGACCTAGCTTTGTGAACACTGAATCAGAGTTGGGTAATCCAGGATTCCCTTGACCTGGACTTATTTTAGTCCAGGACTAGTTCATTTCCACCACATTTAGGTGGAGTTTGAGTGACTCTAGTCATACAGATTGTTGTTACTAACTGGTATCATGTGCCCAGTGAGGTGCAGTACCTTGGAGGCAGGTAACTTTGAGATGGAGGTGTGAGTTAGTATTACAATGAGATCATTTCATCTGAGGAGAGTAATTTCACCACAATGGCTGGCTCAGCCATGGACATCTCGTGGATTCTTCATGTGACAACTGCTATGCAGCTTATCAGCTGTGTGGTGTCATCAAGTTCCCATTCCTGCAGGGAGCATGACAGAGCATGGCCACAGGGTCTCCGCTCTGCTCCACCCTCAGTCACTCCTATCAGCATGTGCTGAGTTGGCAGGATGTGTTGCTTAGGGAACTGTGGTGATGTAGATTCCATGCATGCCAACCACCCTGAAGGCAATAGCTGTATTTTACCCTAAAAATCTTTCTGTAATCCTATGCTTCTATTAAGACCCAATTTTTCTCTAAATCCCCCCCCTCAAGGTGATTTTTCCACACAGTTACAAGCCAACCATAATCATTCTCTTTTGCCTTTAAAGATGAAGCCAATTTAAGATCAGCCTGGCTATAACTTGGCCTGGTATTTGGAATTAAAACTAATTTCTCTGGAATCAATGCTAAGATACCTTGTTGTGCAACCTGTTTTGCTGTTTTATCTGCCAATTTGTTTCTTTGATGAATCAAGGAAAACCCCTTCTGGTGCACCCAGCAATGTAAAATGGTGACTTCTTCAGGCTTCTGAACAGCTTCTAGCAATTTCAGTATCTCTTCTTTGTGTTTTATTGTGGAGCCCTGTGCAGACAGCTGGCCCCTCTCCTTCCAGATGGCTCCATGTGCATGCACTATGCTAATGGTATACTTAGAATCAGTCCATATATTTACTCTCTTTCCTTCTGCTAAGTCAAATGCTCATTGTAGAGCTATAAGTTTTGCTTCCTGCACTGAAGTATTTACTGGCAGGGCTTTAGCTTCTATCACAGTCAACATTGTCAACACTGCATATCCATCTTGACATTTTCCATTCTGGACAAAACTACTTCCATCAGTAAAAAATTCACAGTCAGGATTCTCCAGGGGCTCATCTCACAAATCCGAATGACTGGCATATATTTGTTCTATGGTTTGCAGACAGCCATGAATCCAAGGTTCATCTGACATAGACGTCAGAAATAGGGCTGGGTTGGTGGAGCTAGTTGTTGTTAATTTGATGTCATCTTGTTCCACTAAGACCACCTGATATTTGAGCATCCTGCTAGGGGAGAGTCAATGCCCCTCTTTCTGTTCTAGTATAGTACTCACAGCATGGGGCACATATACTGTTCTTCTGGCCAAGTGTCAATTTTCTGGCTTCTTGAATCAGTAATACTGTGGCAGCTACAGCCCTCAGGCATCCTGGCCATTCCTGACTCACTTGATCCAGTTGTTTGGAGAAATAACCTACAGGTCTTCTAATTTCTCCAACCTTTTGGGCTAACACCCCTAACGCTAGATGCTGTCTCTTGGGCACAAACAACTCAAAAGGTTTTGTTAGATCAGGGAGTCCTAATGCCAGAGCAGACATCAAAGCCTTTTTGAGGCCTTGGAATGCCTGTTTTCCTTCTGGTGTCTAAATTATAAGCCCTTTAAGCCCTTCAGGAGTCTCTTTAAACAGTTCATACAAGATTTAACTAAAAACCCGTAATTTAGTATCCGTAGTCTACACCAAACAGCCATTCCTAAGAATGCACGTAAATCTTGGGTTGTTGCAGGCTGGGGCACTCAACAGATGGCTTCCTTTTGATCTGTCTCTAGTCTTCGCTGTCCTGGAATGATTTCCAATCCTAAGTATAAAACTCGTTGTTGACTTATTTGCACCTTCTCTTGGGAAACTTTATAGCCCCCTTGGCCTAGGAAATTCAGCAGGTTGATTGCCAATTCCATGCACTTTTCCTCAGTCTCAGTTGTTAGCAAAATGTCATCTACATATTGTAGGACTAGTCCTTCTGGATTATCTCTCTTCCAGATCTCTAATTCTTTTGCTAGTTGGTTCCCCAAAATTGTGGGACTATTCTTGAACCCTTGCGGCAACACCCTCCAAGTGAGTTGGGTTTTACAACCTGTCTGGGGGTTTTCCCACTCAAAGGCAAAAAGAGCCTGACTTCATTGATTTAGAGGTATGCAAAAGAAGGCATCTCTCAAATCTATTACTGTGAACCACTGATGACTCTCAGTGAGAGTTGTTAACAAAGCATAGTGGTTAGCAACCACAGGGTGGATATCCTGAGTGACTGAATTAATAGCCCGTAGGTCTTGCACTAGTCTATACTTATCTGTCCCAGGTTTCCTGACCAGTAAAATGCAGGGCCCAAATAGCAGATTAGGCTCAAGGCCAGTGCTTTTATCAAACAGCAAAAGCTGAAAGCAGCCATTAACAAGCCCTGGAGTTTGATGTACAGCAAGAGAGGGAGCATGCCACAGAGCAGATGAGGAAACCAGTATTGAGAACCAAGTCAACATCATGACCAGCAACAGCAAGTTACAACCTGCCAAGTAACAGCTAAACAGGTGTAAAAATTTGTGGTGGGTTGACTCTGGCTGAATTCCAGGTGCCTACCAAAGCTGCTCTATCACTATCACTCCCCCTCCTCAGCTGGACAGGGGAGAGAAAGTATAACAAAAGGCTGGTGGGTCAAGATAAGGACAGAGATCGATCATTCACCAATTACCATCACAGGCAAAAAAGACTTTACTTTGGGAAAAAATAGCTTAATTTCTTACCAATCAAATCAGAGTAGGATAATGAAAAAATAAAAAACAAATTTTAAGACACCTTCCCCTTGTCATCTAAAAAGTGAGTTCGTTACCCAGTATGCAAAGTCAAAGTCCAAGAATACGAGATATTGCCTTTAATACAAAGATGCACAAGTTTGGGTGCTAGGTGAACTAGCACACCTTGGTAGTTTCCACAATCAGATTTATATACGATTACATGAATATTAATTTGTTAACTTACAACCCTCTAACACTGATTGGATGGTGATCTACATAATGGTTACACAATCTTATTGGTTAACTACACATGCTCATTAAGGAAGGGTCTCTTTGTGGGCCAGGGTACCTGGTGTAAGGGGGGTGATTTTTGCTGTTATAATGAAGGTAGTTTGCTTTAAGGATACATCTTTGGCTATCTGTCCAACAAGTATCAGATATATCTTAATTGCAAAAGTCATGCTGACAACTTTCCACCATGTGCTTGTTCTTCAAAGTCGCCTTATCATAAGCAGCCAGTACTTCAGTTAATCATCCTTGACAGCTCTTTGCATGGGACATCCAGAGTTGAAATAATGTGTGCATTCTGTTTCTTCAAGAAAATGTGCAGATTGTTAAACAAAACCATATGTCCATATAGTATTTGTTAGCTTATATGTTCTGGTTAAAACATTTGATAACTGTTGTGGTTTAACCCCAGCTGGCAAACAAGCACCACGCAGTCATTTGCTCACTCCCCCTCACCCAGAGAGATGGGAAGGAGAATCGAAAAGGAATGTAAAACTCAAGGGTTGAGACAAGAACATTTTAATAGGTAATGCAAAAGCGCTGCATGCAAGCAAAGCAAAGCAAGGAATTCATTCACTAGTTTCCATTGGCAGGCAGGTATTCGGCCATCCCCAGGAAAGCAGGGCTCCATCACATGTAACAGTTAGTCAGGAAGACAAACACCATAATGCCAAATGTCCCCCACCTTCCTTCTTTTTCCCCCAGTTTATATACTCAGCATGGTGTCATATGGTATGGAATACCTCTTTGGCTTGTTCGGGTCAGCTGTCCTGGCTGTGTCCCCTCCCAGTTTCCTGTGCCCCTCCAGCCCTCTTGCTGGCAGGGCCCAAGGAACTGAAAAGTCCTTGATTTAGTATAAACATTACCCAGCAACAACTGAAAACATCGGTGTCCTATCAACATTGTTCTCACACCACATCCAAAACACATCACTGCACCATGTACTAAGAAGAAAAGTAACTATCCCAGCTGAAACCAGGACACCCCTTCTTTCTTCCCAGCCTCTACATCATTCCCAAGTCTTTTCCCTTCTCCACCTGAGAGGCACAGGTGGGGTGGAGAATGGAGATTGCAGTCAGTTCATAACACTTTGTCTCTGCCACTCCTTCCTCCTCACACTTTTCCCTTGCTTCAGTGTGGGGTACGTCCCACAGGGAAGCAGTCCTTCGTGAACTTCTCCAAAGTGGGTCCTTCCCACGCGCTGCAGTCCTTCACGAATGAACTGCTCCAGCATGGGGTCACAGGTCCTGCCAGAAAATCCACATCTCCATGAGCTCTCCATGGGGTCACAGCCTTCTTCAGGCACATCCACCTGCCCTGGCGTGGGGTCCTCCTCCATGGGCTGCAGTTGGATATTTGCTCTACCATGGACTTCCATGGGCTGCAGGTGAACAAGCTGCCTCACCATGGTTTTCACCATGGGCTGCAGGTAACTGGAGCATCTCTTCCCCCTCCTTCTTCACTGTCCTTGTTGTCTGCAGAGTTGTTTCTCTCACATATTTTCACTCCTGTCTTCCAGCTGCTGCTGCACAGCTTTTTTGCCCTTTCTTAAATAGTTTTTCACAGAGATGCTTCCAATGTTGCTTATTGGCTCAGCTTTGGCCAGCAGTGAGTCTGTCTTGGAGCCGGCTGGATCTGGCTCTGTCTGACATAGGGACAGCTTCTGGTGACTTCTCACAGAAGATCACCTGCATCCTGCTCCACTACCAAAACCTTGCCACATAAACCCAGTCCTGTTGAATTAGTACACCAATTGAAGGTGTGGAGCTTTTCTAGCCCAAATGAAGCAGTGCTTTCTAAAGCTGTCTTGGGGCCTGGCCTATGGCTATCAAGCTGCTGTCCAGCACCATCAAAAGTGAAAGATAGTCTCCTGATCTAAGAATATGCAGATCAGCACTGAGAATGTCTCTTGCTCTGAGGCCACAGAAACAGTGAGAAAGTCTCTCGATCTGAAATCACCCAAATGTATACTGAGAAAGGTTGCTGTATCTTAGGCCACACAAACAGATACTGTGGTTAAAGCAGCCCTCAACTATAGTAGCTGCTGCTGTAGTTAAGAAACTGTTGGGGCTCTTGCTGTATTGAATGATTATACTGAACTCTGAAGCAAGTGGAAAAATACTGAAGAAATAAGACGAGGTTACGGCCAGAACAGTGGGATGAAGAAAAAGGAGCAAATTGCAGATGTTTGCTCAAAAGCAAGGCCAACGGGACGTGATAAGAGGAGCTGGGAAACCGCAGAAAGGAGCCTACGTGCCAGAGAAAGCAGAAACAGAAATCTTCCCAGTAAACAATTGTTAACCAATCATATTATTATACGCTTGTAAAATAGCCAACCACATTATTGCACGCTTATAGAATGCCTTATAAAAGTCTACCTGGTTTGTACAATAAACGGATCAGATCTTGAACTCTGTGAGTATTTGAATCTGACTCCCGCTCGCCCGAAATGCCCGCAGCAAGAAACAATGGAAGCAGAGGTCAATTGTTGGGAGAGGGGTCCGCCGGAGTCAAGAAATTACTCAATATGAGTTACACATCTTGCTCAATTTTATTGGCTTCTAACATTTCTTATATAGCCTCAATACACAAGCATACTCCCAAAGCAAACATATGATTGGTTATTAGCCAATTAGCTGCTCACACACCACTATTTATCATGATTGGAACAAGCATTCTATCCATGCAGCTATTTGCGTTAGCTATGTTTTAGCCTTGCGGTTTGTTACTCCCTTTATCCACATTCCGTTCTCTATCTCCCTTGGCCTTGCACCTGTCTTCCCTAACAGCTGCAGCTTGTTACAGCCACGGCCTGTTATTACAATAAAGTTACTTGGTCTCAGGATTCAAGAATAGATCAAGGCCACTTTCTTGTTAACTTCAGCACAACAACTTCAGCACAATTCTAATTCCAGGCCTATTCTAATTCCAGGCCTGGATTGTGCAGATCCTTAGGGATTCTGTGGCCACGCTTCTGCAGCCGTTCTTCTACAGTCAATCAGGTTAGCAACAGAGGAAGAAGCTCTTCTGAGAGGGGGAAGGAGGAAGCAGGAGGACAGGCAACCTGTTCTGCAACAGGACAGCCACAAGAACAAGAGAGGGAATATACAGAAATTATAAGAGGAGGAAACTGCCCGGTCTCTGTCCTTGAGCAAGCTGTGAGAGATGCAGAAAGACTGTAATTGCTAGCAAGGTGAGCGGATTGCTACCTGGTTGCTCTGATGCTGGGATTTTGAGGACAATAGTCTGGAATTAGAGGGTAAGGGAGATCAGCAGCTGTAATTCATTGCTAGGGTCTATGGGATTGACAAAGGGATTGGAAAAGGGGCAGCCATCCTCAGCCTCTTGAAGCAGCTTCTACTGAGCATGAAAGCAAAGTATCCCTTCAAGGAAGATCTTGTAAACCAGCGAGGCAAGTGGACTACCACAGAGAAAGTTATCCAATATCTAAGGGAATTAGCAGTGGCAGAGGGTGGACAACAATCAGGCCTTCAAAGTTCTGGATGACATCCAGTGTACACAGTCTATGTGGTAGAAGTTTGTACAGAGTGCACTGATGTCACATGCCAGCACCCTGGCAAAGATGGCAAATCACGCATGTCCAAAGAAGAGTGCCCGAGGTGTGGTTTGACTTAGAGGCAGGTAGCTTCAGACCAGGAGGTGTGTTTTTGTATTATAAGGATATTATAATGAAGAAAGTTCACCTGAAGTTCATGTTTTCTAGTTTGTTGTTATGACAACAGTTATGATCCATCTTCTGGACAGTTGTTATGCGGCCTTATCGTAGTTGTTCCTTCCAGTGCCGGGTGTCAGGGAGTGGCATAGTATTCCTTGTACCATGCAGTTCTCCTTCCCAGGATCTCTGGGTCTTGGTGTCCATGAGGACCACATTCCATCTCCAGGTCTCTGTTAGCAATGTTGAGACAATATCGTTCTCTTTAGACCGACTCTTACAACACCCTGCATTTGTGTCGTGCACGCTGGGTTTCCGCGCTCTGCTGGAAGTTTTCCAGAGCTTGTCCAGTAATACTGAACTTTGACTGGCATTTTCACAGCCCTCTGTAGTACCGACCCATGGGTCCCGGCGCTGCGGCGGTGCCCCAGGTGTGGCACTGCAGGGGAAGAGGGGCAGTGCTGAGGGGACATGCGTGCTGAGGAGGTCAGATGGAAAACCTGCCTCAACCTTGGAGTCACAGGTATGTGAATTGCAAGGAAAACCAATCACAAACAGGGGTTCTTTCAGGAAGGTTGCTGCTCCAGTCTCCATTGGACAGTTTCCCAGACCGAGTGGAAGGGCTGATCTTACTCCTGATGCTAGGGAAGGGAATTCTAATCCATTTTTACTAGAAGTAAGTGGAGAATCCTGTGACCAGGACTAGAGGGACCCTGCCTCCAGCCAGGTGGAGGACAGGGACAATTGGGTTTACCAGACTGTGTGGGTCTGATGGCCTGGCATGTCAGACCCACAGGAGTATAAGGTTCTAGTAGACACTGGTGCAGTGTACCCTAATGCCACCAAGCTACACAGGGGCAGAAGCCATTTGTATTTCTGGAGTGACAGGGGGACACTAAAAGCTAACTATATTGGAGGCTGAAGTAAGCCTAACTGGGAATGGGTGGCAAAAGCACCCCATTGTGACTGGTCCAGAGGCTCTGTGCATCCTTGGCATAGACTACCTCAAGAGAAGTTACTTCAAAGACCCAAAAGGGTATCGGTGGGTTTTTGGTATAGCTGCATTGGAGACAGAGAAGATTAAACAGCTGTCTAGCTTGCCTGGTCTCTCGGAGGATCCTTCTTGTTGTGAGGTTGCTGAAAAACAAAGAACAACAGGTACAGATCACTACCACAACAGTGTACTGGCAGCAATATCACACCAACCGAGACACCCTGATTCCCATTAATAAGCTGATTTGCTGACTGGAGAGCCAAGGAGTGATCAGCAGAAAGCGCTTACACTTTAATAGCCTCATATGGCCAGTCTGAAAATCCAATGGAGAATGGAGGCTAACAGTAGACTATTGTGGCCTGAATGAAGTCATGCTGCCGCTGACTGCTGCTGTACAACACATACTAGAACTTCAATACAAACTGGAGTCAAAGGCAGCCAAGTGGTATGCTATGGTTGACATGGCCAATGCATTTTTCTCAATCCCTTTGGCAGCAGAGTGCAGGCTACAGTTTGCCTTCACTTGGAGGGGCATCCAATACACCTGTAATGGACTGCCCCAGGAGTGGAAACACAGCCCTACTTTCTGCCATGGACTGATTCAGGCTGCTCTGGAAAAGGGTGAAGCTCCGGAACACCTGCAATGTATTGATGACATCATCGTGTGGGGCAATACAGCAGAAGTTTTTGAGAAAGGGAAGAAAATAGTCCAAATCCTTCTGAAAAGCAGTTTTGCCATAAACCAAAGTAAGATCAATGGACCTTTCCTGTGCTGGAAAGAAAACACAGCTGGGCTCATACAGTCCATGAGTTTCCTGCAGAGCACTGACGATCACTTTTTGATGCAGGTGGTGGAGGATCTAACAAGGCGAGGTGTGCTCTTAGACCTTGTTTTCACAAACAAAGAAGGACTGGTTGGAGATGTGAAGGTTGGGGGATGCCTTGGCTGTAGTAACCATGAGATGGCGGAGTTCAGGAGGAAGCAGGGCAACAAGTAGGATTGCAACCCTGGACTTCAGGAGAAATAACATTGGCCTCTTCAAGGACCTACTTGGAGAAATTCCATGGGTTAAGGCCCTAGAAGGTAAGGGGGATCAAAGAGAGCTGGCTAATATCCAAGCATCACTTCCTCCAAGCTCAAGATAGGTGCCTCCCTATGAATAAGAAATCAAGCAAAGGGGGTGGGAGACCTGCATGGATGAGCAAGGAGCTTCTGGAAAACCTCAAACAGAAGGAAGTTTACAGGATGTGGAAAAAGGGACAGGCCACTTGGAAGAAATATAGGGATGTTGTCAGAACATGCAGGGAGGTGATGAAGGCGGCTAAGGTACGTTTGGAATTACATCTGGCAAGGGAGGTCAATGACAACAAGAGGGGCTTCTTCAAGTACATCAGCAGGAAAAGGATGACTAGGGAAAATATAGGCCTGCTGCTGAATGAGGTGGGTGCCCTGGTGACGAAGGACACAGAGGAGGCAGGGTTACTTACTGAATGACTTCTTTGCTTCAGTCTTTACTGCTAAGACTACCCCTCAGGAATCCCAGACCCTGGAGGCCAGAGTGGAATTCTGGAGAAAGGAAGACTTTCCCTTGGTCAAGGAGGATCATGATAGAGATCACTGAGGTAAACTTTACACGAACAAATCCATGGGCCACGATGGACTGAACCCCTGAGTGCTGAGGGATCTAGCAGATGTTATTGCCAAGACACTCTACATCATCTTTGAAAGATCATGGTGGACAGGAGAGATGCCTTAGGACTGGAGGAATGCCAATGTCACTCCAGTCTTCAAAAAGGGCAAGGAGGACCCAGGAAACTACAGGTCGGTCAACCTCACCTCCATCCCTGGAAAGGTGATGGAGTAGCTCATTCTGGAGGCCATCTCAAACCACGTGGAAGAAAAGAAGGTCATTGGGAGGAGTCAAAATGGATTCACCAAGGGGAAATCATGCCTGACCAACCTGATAGCCTTCTATGATGGAATGACTGGATGGGTAGATGAGGGGAGAGCGGTGGATGTTGTCTACCTTGACCTCAGCAAGGCTTTTGACACTGTCTCCCATAACATCCTCGTAGGTAAGCTCAGGAAGTGTGGGTTAGATGAGCAGACAGTGAGGTGGATTGGGAACTGGCTGAATGGCAGAGTTCAGAGGGTTGTGATCAGTGGTGCAGAGTCTAGCTGGAGGCCTGTAGCTAGCAGTGTTCCCCAGGGGTCAGTGCCTGGTCCAGTCCTCTTCAACTCATCAGTGACCTGGATGAAGGGACTCTCAGTGTACCCTCAGCAAGTTTGCTGATAATACAAAACTGAGAGGAGTGACTGATCCACCAGAAGGCTGTGTTGCCATTCAGTGAGACCTGGACAGGCTAGAGAGTTGGGCAGAGAGGAACCTAATGAAGTTCAACAAAGGCAAGTATAGGGTCCTGCACCTAGGCAGGAACAACCCCATGCACCAGTACAGGCTGGGGGCTGACCTTCTGGAAGGCAGCTCTGCGTAGAAGGACCTGGGAGTCCTGGTGGACAGTAAGTTGACCATGAGCCAGCAGTGTGCCCTTATGGCCCAGAAGGCCAATGGAATCCTGGGGTGCATTAGGAGGCATGTGCCCAAAAGGTCAAGGGAGGTTATCCTCCCCCTATGCTCTGTCCTGGTGAAGCCACACCTGGAGTACTTTGTCCAGTCTGGGCTCCGCAGTTCAAGAGAGACTGGGGAGGGTCCAGTGGAGGGCTACAAAGATGATGAGGGGACTGGAACATCTCCCTTATAAGGAAAGGCTGAGAAAGCTTTGCCAGTTTAGCCTGGAGAAGACTGAGAAGGGATCTTATCAATGTCTACAAATGTCTTAAGAGCAAGTGCCAAGAAGATGGGGCCAGGCTTTTTTCGGTATGGCCAAGCGACAGGACAAGGGGCAAAGGGAACAAACTGAAAGACAGGAAGTTCCATCTGAATATGAGGAAGAACTTCTTTACTTTGAGGGTGACAGAGCACTGGAACAGGCTGCCCAGAGAGGTTGTGGAGTCTCCTTCTCTGGAGATATTCAAAACCTGCCTGGGCACAACTCTGTGCAACCTGATGTAGGTCAACCTGGTTTAGCAGAGAGTTGGAATAGATGATCTGCAGAGGTCCCTTCCAGCCCTGACCATTCTGCGATTCTGTGATTCTGTGACCTGCTCAGGAGATCCATTTTTTTTGAACAAATTGGCAAGATGGAAGTTGAGAGATCCCAATGGATGTGGTCAACAAACTAACAGCTATGTCTCCACTAACTAAGCAGAAAGAAATACAGGCTTTCTTAGGCTGATGCTGAAAAAGATGGAATGAAGAAAACTGATAAGAGACTTTTTGTACTTTTAGCAGCAAGGTATTTATTATCTGCACAGGGGAGGAGGTGGTTCGCACCACAGAAAATCACTCCCAAGCACAGGTGTGAAATAGGCTAATTTATACATTTGACATACATGATTGCAACATTTCTCCATACATTATTCATGTGATTACAACATCTCATTGCATATTAATGATAGGCAGAGCCTGGACAGAGTTTAGGCGGAGTCTTCTCTTGGCATCAGTTTTGAGAGGGTTGTTCTGGCCTTCGGCCCTGCTCAGGTGGTCTTCCTCAGAGTTGAACCTTTCAGCCTTCTTTTATAAGTGACCCTGCCAGGATCTTGTACATAAATCTTGGCTTGCTAACCATTTTCTTCTATTGATGTGTCTAACTTTACCTAATTTATGATTTCTAGTACCTGGTACAGCAATTTCCAACAATGGCTTAGGCTTGGGTACAGTGAGCAAGAACAGGGCGATTCAGCACTACATGCTATGGTTCCTCAGCAACCAAGTTGAGCAATTTTGCAAAGCAGAATGGGGTTTTTACAGACCTGAGACTCTTCTCAGGTGGATCTTTAGGTTTTTAGGCCTTTTTCCTTTTCAAGGCGTTGTGGGTTTTTGGAGAATACACATTCCAAATTACAGTCTGATTGTAAGCCCTCTGTATCAGGTCACCCCAAAGAAGAATGTTTTCAAATGGGGCCTCGAGCAATGACAAGCCTTTGAACAAATTAAACAGGACATAATTTATGCAGTAGCCCTTGGGCCAGTCCCGACAGGGCAAGATCTAAAAAATGTGCTCTACACCACAGCTGGGGACAATGGCCCTACTTGGAGCCTCTGGCAGAAAGTACCAGGGGAGACTCGAGGTCAACCCTTAGGCTTTTGGAGTCAGGGGTATAGAGGATCTGAGGCCTGCTATACTCCAACTGAAAAAGAGATACTGGCAGCTTATGAAGGGGTTCGAGCTGCTTTGGAAATGATTGCTACTGAAACACAGCTCCTACTGGCACCCCGATTGCCAGTGCTGGGGTGGATGTTCAATGGGAGGATTGCCTATACACATCACACAACTGATGCTACATGGAGTAAGTTGGTCACACTGATCACAAAATGAGCTCGAATAGGAAGTCCCAGTTGCCCAGGAATCTTGGAAGTAATCATAGACTGGCCAGAAGGTAAAGATTTCAGAATGTCAGAGGAGGAGGAAGTGACGCATACTGAAGAGGCCCCATTGTATAATAAATTACCAGGATATGAGAAGCAATATGTCCTGTATACTGATGGGTCCTGCCATATCGTAGGAAAGCATCAGAGGTGGAAGGCAGCTGTGTGGTTTTCGTGGTTTAACCCTGGCCAGCGACTAAGACCCACACAGCTGCTCACTCACTCCCCCCACAGAGGGATGGGGGAAGAGTATCGGAAGATTAAAGGTGAGAAAACTCATGGGTTGAGATGAAGACAGTTTAATAGGTACAGCAAAAGCTGTACACACAAGAAAAGCAAACCAAGGAATTCATTCACTACTTCCCATTGGCAGGCAAGTGTTCAGCCATCTCCAGGAAAGCAGGGCTCCATCACGTGTAGCAGTTACTTGGAAAGACAAATGCCATATTTATGAACATACCCCCCTTCCTTCTTCTTCCCCCAGTTTATATACTCAGCATGAAGTTCTATAGTATGGAATATCCCTTTTGCTAGTTCAGGTCACCTGTCCTGGCTGTTTCTCCTCCTAATTTCCCATGCCCCTCCAGCCCTCTTGCTGGCAGGGCCCAAGAAACTGAAAAGTCCTTGACTTAGTATAAACATTACCCAGCAACGACTAAAAACTTCAGTGTCCTATCAACATTGTTCTCACATCAAATTCAAAACACAATACTGCAGCAGCTACTAAAGAGGAAATTAACTCTACTCCAGCTGAAACCAGGACAAGCCCCTTATGACAAGTCACAGAAACCATTGAAGGAGAAGGTGAATCGAGTCAGTTTTCAGAAGTGAAAGCTATCCAGCTGGCTTTAGACATTGCTGAATGAGAAAAATAGTCAATACTTACCTCTATACTGACTTATGGATGGTGGTCAACGCTCTCGCTCTGTGGAGGTGGTTGCAGCAATGGAAACACAGCAATTAGCAATGCAGAAGTAAACACATTTGGGCTGCTGCATTGTGACAAGATATCACTGCCTGGGTCGAGAACCTGGTTGTGAAGGTATGTCACGCAGATGCTCACATACCCAATAGTTGGGCCACTGAAGAACATCAATGCAACCAGTAGTTAGATGAGGCTGCTAAGATTGAAGTGGCTCAGGTGGACCTGGATTGGCAACATAAGGGTGAATTATTCACAACTTGGTGGGCTCACAACACCTCAGGCCATCAAGGAAGAGATGCAACATATAGATGGGCCCGGGATCAAGGGGTGAACTTGACCATGGACACTGTCACACAGGTTATCCATGAATGTGAAACGTGCTACAGTTAAGCAAGCCAAGTGGTTAAAGCCTGTCTGGTCTGGAAGAAAATGGCTGAAATACAAATATGGGGAGGCTTGGCAGATCGACTATAGCACCCTCCCACAGACCCACCAAGGCAAGCTCCATGTGCTTACAATGGTGGAAGCAACCACCGGATGGCTGGAAAAATACCCTGTGCCCCATGCCACTACCCAGAATACTATTCTAGGCCTTGAAAAGTAAGTCTTATTTCAACATGGCACCCCAGAAATAATTGAATCAAACAGGACTCATTGCTGAAACAGTCTCATAGACACTTGGGCCAAAGAGCATGGCATTGAGTGGGTATATCACATCCCCTATCATGCACCAGCCTCTGGGAAAATCGAACAATGTAACGGACCGTTAAAGACTACACTGAAAGCAATGGGTGGTGAAACTTTCAAACATTGGGATACACATTTAGCAAAAGCCACCTGGTTAGTCAATACTAGAGGATCTGCCAGTCGCGCTATCATTGCTCAATCAAAGCTTTTACGTACTGTATAAGGGGATAAAGTTCCTGTAGTGCACCTTAAAAATTATGCTGGGGCAAACCGTCTGGGTTATTCCTGCCTCATGTAAAGGCAAACCCATCTGTGGGACTGCTTTTGCTCAAGGACCTGGGTGCACTTGGTGGGTAATGTGGGAGGATGGGGAAGTTTTATGTGTGTCTCAAGGGGATTTGATTTTGGGTGAAAAGAGTCAATAATTCAAATTGTGTGATGTTAATTGGTATATAACACTGTATATTGTCACTTTTATATGCTTGCGACACCCATCTCTGCCATTCTGGATTTGGAGATCTGAACTTCCTTCCAATTGCCACATTAATGAAGAATGTACTTTGATGAAAGCTGACAAGTGCAGCAGTTATAGAATCAGAACTGGCTTCAACATGCAACAAACCAATACCTTGTGCCATCTCCCCTGCCTAGAAAGACTATTATGACAGATGGAGCCCAACGTCATGGACTAAACGAACTGAAAAGACTTTTAGAGGGATGGTCCATAGACTAAGGGAATAATGTCTGTGTGTTTATATCAAAAAACAGGAAAGGTGATAGTGTATTGGAAGTGTGGCTTGAGGTAAATGGTATGGAATAAGGGGTGGGTACTGTCCTGGTTTTGGCTGGGGTACTGGTAATTTACTTCTTAGTCACTCATATAAAGCTGTGTTTTGTATTTACTGTGAGAATAATGTTGGTAACACACTGATATTTTTAGTTGTTGCTAAGTAGTGTTTATATTAAGTCGAGTACTTTTCAGCTTTTTAGGCCTTGCCAGTGAGAAAGCTGGAGGGGCACAAGAAATTGAGAGGGGACACAGCTGGGACAGTTGACCCAAACTGGCCAAAGGTATATTCCATACCATGTGACGTCATGCTCAGTATATAACCTGAGGGAAGAAGAAAGGGCGAGGGGACACACGTTCAGAGTGATGGCGTTTGTCTTTCCAAGTAACCGCTACATGTGATGGAGCACTGCTTTTCTGGAGATGGCTGAATACCTGCCTGCCAATGGGAAGTAGCAAATGAATACCTTAGTTCAATTTGCTTGAGTGTGCAGCTTTTGCTTTACCTATTAAACTGTCATTATCTCAACCCACAAGTTTTCTCACTTTACTCTTCTGATTCTCTCCCCTATCCCACTGCAGGAGGAGTGAGCAAGCAGCTGTGTGGTGATTGGTTGCCAGCTGGGGTTAAACCATGACACCTTGTCTTGATGATAGAGAAATGAACTGCATAGTTTAGTGTATGTTTTTGATCCACAGTGGAAGCAGACCATTATAAACTAATGCTCCTATGTGCTAACATTCTTTTTAAAGGTACTTTGGGTTTTCTGACTTCTTTGCTGGAAAACAAATACAATTCTAATGCCTAGATATCTAAAATCCTCACAAGCACTTCTGCCTATGAATAAGCCTTTTCTTTCCCTTTCAGTAAGGTGGAAGGCTTGGGAACAAGAAACTTCAAATTGAACAGTAGGACTGAACTAGCCTTTAGCACTGGGAAATGAGCTGCACCGCCCAGAAGAGAAGCTAAGCTGCCTTGGATGTCACATTGCATTAGTTACCTTGCTTGTCCTATAGGGAGGGCAGTGTCCCTCCACTACCTGAGTATTCTGCCTACCTCCAGCCCATAATTCCTCTCCACATGGTTCATTCTGCACTGTCAGCTCAATTCAAAGCAGGCTGGGGTGCAGTGGGAGCACTGTGGGTCTGGGGATGCCTTTAAGGACACTGGTAAGCAGGTGGATGCAGCAGCTGTAGAGCAATCCCAGACTTCTGGCAAGTAGATGGAGCAGTAAAGGGGGAACCCACACCAGATGGGCAGCAGGTGAAGAGGGCAGCAGGAAGGAAACAGCACTTTGTATTCAACTTGACATTAACTACATTTGTTGGAACTCTGCATGGCTCCTAAGATTTTAAGTGTTAAGTTACAAATTATATTTGTTTAAATTCTGAGAATAGCTTCCTCTAATGAGTGAAGACTGGGTGGGTGAGACAGCCTTCTCCCATCCTTGAACTATGAAACTTGGCCATGACCTAGTTTTGTGTGTAGATATGAATTGGTGGTTCTTCAATTTCTACAGATTTATCCATGCTTTCTAGGAAAAGTCCTTAGAGACATTAAAATATTGCTGACTTTCTCAATAGCTCTATTGTGTGGAGTTTTTCTTTGTGGTGTTTGCTGTGATGCCCAGATGTTTATAATTTATTTAGTCTGATTACTTCTAATTACTCCTTCCTATCTGCATTATCTTGCATTTGACCACTTCATGTAGCCCTGCTGCCTAGTTGTTTACTTTTGTAAGGTCTCATTGGACCATCTCAACATTCTCTATGATGACTAATTTAAGTGATTGTGCTGTATGCAAATTTTTCCCACCCTGATTCCCAGAACACTAATAAAGAGAACAGTGTTCCTAGTACAGGAACATGAAGAATCCCACTCTTCTTTTCAACATGACAGAAGTCCATCATGTTGAAAACTGACTACTAGTCTTTTTTCTTCAGTCGGTTAACTGATTTCTGAATTCCTGGCAGCATTTTAACCATTATGCCTCTATCACTTGAATTTCAAGTCTCTTGTAAGTTATTTTGTCAAAGGCTTTCTCAAAGCCCGAGTAAATTGCCTATGGTGACTACATTATTTCAATTCTCAAGTAAAACTATTGGATGAGAGGGATAGATCTTCCTTTTTAGAAGGTGATTTCCTACAACATATCTTGTTCAGTTATCTGGTTTATAATGTTAATTATTTTAAATTGCTTCCTATTGTTTTTCCTGATACTGAATTAACACCTAGACAGTAACTTCCAGGGCCTTTTTAACCTTCAGAAGATGAAACTTGGAGTCCTTCTAAAGTTTGGATCTACAGTTTCAGACTGTTTCAGGTGTATGTGGCAAGGTTTTGGTAGTGGAGGATGCAGCAGGAGTGGCATCTGTGAGAAGTGACCAAGGGCTACCCTCTGCCAGACACAGCTGGTTCCAGCAAGTTCTGCAATGGCCCCACTGTCACCGAAATTGGGAATCAAACTTCTTAACACCAATGTAGTATTAAGAAGCAGGCACTCCTTTATTGCAGCGCTGGGTACTCGGTGGCATCTCCACAAATCAAGCACACCTATGCAGTTTTCACCGTTACATTTATACACAAAATTACAAGGTCATACACTCTCAGTTACAATGATTGGTTAGTAATTTGCATATAATTGTAATATCTGCTGTGACATCCTTTTCTGTTACTATGCTTGTGCAGAGGAAGGGTCTTCACCTGGGCAAGGGTCGTCTTGACCTGTGGGTGTGATTTTTAGTATTATAATGAAGGTAGTTGACTTCAGGACACCTTAAAAATAAGTTTTGTTGCCAAGTTGGATGGCTGGATATCGGCCTTGCCAAGCTGTCCAATAACTCATCCTAAACACAATAGAACCTAGGTGCTCTGGTTATGGTCTATATTGTTATTATGGTCTATAGAATAGGGATTTCAGGTAACACAGTCTTGGATAACAAGCAGCACAGCAATTCATACGTCATTGGTTAATAAGTGCTAACATAATTCTAACATGGAGGTTAACTCCTTAAAATCAAGATGTTCCTATAGCTAACTGTTTCACAAACACAAAATATAGAAAGATTCAGTAAAACTTTAACACAGTTTGCAACAAGGGTACACTCTTCCCCATCATCAAGATGATTAACGAAGATGTTGAACAAGGCTGGACCCAAGGTTGACCCCTGGGGTACACTGCTGGTGACTGGCCTCCAACTACACTTTGTGCCACTGATCACTACCCCCTGGGCTCAGCCACTCAGCCAGCCAGTTTTCAGTTTACCTCACTGTCAGCTCATCCAGCCTGTACATCAACAGCTTCTCCATGCAAATCTTATGGGAGATTGTGTCAATGGCCTTACTGAAGTCCAGGTAGACAAAATGTTCTTATAACTAACTGTTACATAAACACAAAATATAGAAAGATTCAGTAAGATCTTAAGATGATCTGCAACACAGTGGTAGCTGGTGCCTCCACCCAGACAGAGCTGCTGAAGGGAGAGGCTGCAGTGCAGACCTCAGGCTGCATGAAGTGCCTAGACTTTTTTCCTGGGGCAAGGACAGGCAGCAGACCTGCCTGCAAAAGTTGTGCCAAGGTGGAGGACCTCCTGCCAGGAGGTGGCTAAACTGCAGGATGCAGTGAGAAGGCTGCACAAAATCAGAGATGCTGAGAAGGACTTAGCTGGTTCCAAGCACAGTCTGCAGTGTACCCACAGCCAAACAGCCAAAAATTCCCCACCGGTGCACACGGAAGGGAGGGGGGGCAATAACATGGAAGAATGGAAGATTGTAATGACAAGGACCTGCAGGAGGAAGAGACTTCCCCTGAAGCCTGAAGTGCCCTTGCAGAACCACTTCATTGCTCTGCAAACTGAAGAGAGAACCATCACATCAGGAAGGATGCTGGAGCTGAGTAAGGCAACCCAATCTGCCTGTCATATAGCCAGCACAACTAAGAAAAAGCAACAGGCAGTAGTGGTAGGCAACTCTCTTCTGAGAGGTATGGAGGCACCTATTTGCACACCTGATGCGCTGTCTAGAGAGGTGTGCTGCTTTCTGGAGGCTCATATCAGGCATGTTACCGAGACTACCAAGCCTACTACAGCCCACTGACTATTATTTGCTGTTGTTGTTTCATGAAGGCACCAGTGATACAGCCAGGAGCAGTCTGAGGGGCATCAAGGAGTACAGAACCCTGGGAGCAGCAGTAAGAGACTCTGGAGCACAGGTAGTTTTTTCATCAATCCTCCCAGTCAAAGGGAAAGGGTTTGAAAGGACCAGCCAAATCTGGCAAATCGACAATTGGTTACAAGACTGGTGCCACAGCCAGGGGTTTGGCTACTTAGACCATGGGACTTGCTTTGAGAAACCTGGTCTACTTGGGGCTGACGGGGTTCTTCTGACAGAGAAGGGGAAGAGCATCTTTGGTCATAGGCCTGCCAAGCCGGTGAAGAGGGCTTTAAACTAAAGTTGCCAGGGGAGAGGAACCTCAGTCCCTCCCACTCCTATGAGTTTGGTGCCAGTGCTAGCAAGAGATGCCCAGAGCCCAGAGAGGAATTGCAGGGCAGCAGGAGAGCACCTGAAGAGCAGCACAAAGAAATTCCAGCCATTCCAGCCAGTAAGTCAGCTTCATCGAGGGGCCCAACTTAAATGCCTCTATGCAAATGCATGTAGCATGGGAAATAAACAAGAGGAGTTAGAGACGTGCACATGCCTGCAGGGCTCTGATCTTGTTGGCATCACGGTGATGTGGTGGGATGACTCTTATGACTGGAGTGTTGAGATGGAAGGATATATGCTCTTTAGGAAGGAGAGGAAGGGGAGACAAGGAGGGAGTGTCACCCTCTATATCAAGAACCAGCTGGAGTGCATGGAGCTCCATCTGGGGATGGATGAGGAGCTGTCTGAGAGCTTATGGGTCAGGATTAAAGGGAGAGCAGGGACAGGTGACATTATACTGGGGGTCTGCTACAGGCCACGTGACCAGGAAGACTGAGCGGATGGGGCCGTCTATAGGCAGATAGGAGCTGCCTCACCTTCACAAGCCCTGGTCCTCATGGGGGACTTCAACCACCACAATATCTGTTGGAGGGACAACACAGCAGGGCATAAGCAATCCAGGAGGTTCTTGGAATGCATTGGTGATAACTTCCTTCTCCCAGTGCTAGAGGAATCAATGAGGAGACCTGCTATATCGGACCTTGTTCTCACCAGCAAGGAGGGGCTGGTGGGGAATGTGAAGCTCAAGGGCAGCCTTGGCTGCAGTGACCATGAAATGATGGAGTTCAAGATCCTTAGGGCAGCAAGGATGGTGCACAGCAAGATCACTACCCTGGACTTCAGGAGACCAGATTTTTGCCTCTTCAGGAATCTGCTTGGTAGAGTACCGTGAAATAGAGCCCTGGAGGGAAGAAGCGCCCAAGAAAGCTGGTTAATATTCAAGGATCACCTCCTCCAAGCTCAGGAGCAGTGCCTCCCAACAAAGATTAAGTTGGGCAAAAGAGCCAGGAGGCCTGCATGGATGAACAAGGAGCTCCTGGACAAAATTAAACACAAAAAGGAAGCCTACAGGGGGTGGAAGCAAGGACAGGTAGCCTAGGAGGAATACAGAGAAACTGTCCGAGCATCCAGGGATGAGGTTAGGAAAGCTAAAGCCCTGATAGAATTAAATTTGGCCAGGGGCATCAAGGGCAGCAAGAAAAAGCTTCTATAGGCATGTTGGTGATAAAAGGAAGACTAGGGAAAACGTGGGCCTTCTCTGGAAGGAAACGGAAGGCCTGGTTACCTGGGACATGCAGAACGCTAAGGTACTCAAGGACTTTTTTGCCTCGGTCTTCGCCAGGAAGTGCTTCAGCCACACTGTCCAAGTCGCAGAAGGCAAAGGCAGGGACTGGGAGAATGAAGAACCACCCACTGTAGAAGAAGATCAGGTTCAAGACCGTCTAAGGAACCTGAAGGTCCACAAGTCCATGGGACCTGATGAGAGGCATGAGGTACTGAGGGAACTGGCAGGTGAAGTGGCTAAGCCACTGTCCATCATATTTGAGAAGTTGTGGCAGTCCCATGAAGTTCTCACAGACTGGAAAAGAGGAAATGTAACCCTCATTTTAAAAAAAGGGAAATAAGGAAGACCTGGGAAACTACCAGCCAGTCAGTCTCACCTCTGTGCCTGGCAACATCATGGAGCAGATTGTCTTGAGAACTGTGCTAAGGTACATGAAAAATAAGGAGGTGATTGGTGACAGCAAACATGGCTTCACTAAGGGAAAATCATGCCTGACAAATTTGGTGGCCTTCTTTGACAGGGTTACAGCGTTGAGAGATCAGGGATGAGCAACTAATGTCATCGACCTGGACTTGTGCAAAGCATTTGACGCTGTCCTGCATGACATCCTTGTCTCTAAACTGAAGAGAGATGGATTTGATGGGTGGACCACTAGGTGGCTAAAGAATTGGCTGGATGGTTGCACTCAAAGAGTTGTGGTCAATGGCTCAGTGTCCAAGTGGAGGCCAGTGATGAGTGCCATTCCCCAGGGGTCGGTACTGGGACTGGCACTGTTTAACATCTTTGTTGATGACATGGATACTGGGATTGAGTGCACCCTCAGCAAGTTTCTGATGACATAAAGCTGAGTGGTGCGGTCGACACGCTGGAGGGAAGGGATGTCGTCCAGAGGGACCTTGACAGGCTTGAGAGGTGGGCCTGTGTGAACTTCATGAAATTCAACAAGGCCAAGTGCAAGGTCCTTCACTTGGATCAGGGCAACCTCCAGTATCAGTATATGTTGGGTGGAGAATGGATTGAGAGCAGCCCTGCAGAGAAGGACTTGGGGGTGCTGGTGGATGAGAAGCTCAACATTGCCTAACAATGTGCACTTGCAGCCCAGAAAGCCAACCAAATCCTGGGCTGCATCAAAAGAAATGTGGCCATCAGGTCAAGGGAGGTGATTGTCCTCCCTCCACTCTGCTCTTGTGAGACCCCACCTGGAGTACTGCATCCAGCTCTGGGGTCCACAGCACAAGAAAGACATGGACCTTTTGGAGTGGGTCCAGAGGAGGGCTACAAAAACGGTCAGAGAACCGGAATACCTCTCCTATGAGGAAAGGTTTGAGAGAGTTGGAGTTGTTCAGTCTGGAGAAGAGAAGGCTCCGGGGAGACCTTTTTGTGGCCTTTCAGTACTTAAAGGGGATTCTAAGAAATATGGGGACAGACTTTGTACTAGGATCTGCTGCAATAGGACAGGAGGTAATGGTTTTAAACTAAAAGACAAATATGATAAGTGGGATACGATACATGAATGTTCCCTTGTTATTTTAAGGCAAAACTTTTCCATTATAAACCCACAACTTTCAAGCCTTACTTCCTTACTAGAATGAAAATTTGAGATTGCTAAGGAAACTGAATTATTCTCTGTTGCAGAATGGCTGTGTGATCATGGCCATGACTCCCTTAAAGAACTTTGTGAAACAAAGTTAGCGTAAGTTAGCTGAAGCAGGCCTTGCAGCTATGCTGAGGCATGCTGATAAGGAAGCTGAGAAAACACACTGACCTTGTGCCTAATGTTGTAAATAACTTTGAGGAATTCGCGTAGACAAGAGAGGAAAAAAAAATATGTAGCTAGCTATCCGCAGAAACCGCAAGTAGGAGGACGTATGAAAATGTAACCCTTTAGAGCTTAGCCAATCAGCAGACTTCGTTTATTGTACCTTACAGTCACCTTTTATGCCTTGTTATAATTAGCTCATACATATTACAAAAGTTAAGCTCATTATTGGTTAGTTGCCTAAATACCAAGCCCGCCCCTAGTTTCTCTTCTGTAGTTTTCTGTTCCCACCTGCAACATTCTTTTCCCACTGAAATCTTCCTGTTACTGTGTAACAAGAACAGCCAAAGACAGTGTATTTTTGCTTTACTTCAGATAAGCTGAGAACGATGTGCATTTTTGTCCAGCCAGCTGGACTATGTCTATGTGAACTTTTTCAGCTAGCCAGTTATCCACAATTCTCAAGTTGCTTTGCAAAATGAGGAGAAAAAATAAGGGAAAGAATGCACACAAACTACAATTTATGCTCAAAATAACCAAATCATATTGTCCTATAAGGAGACAGTTCCTTTAGAATACCTAAAACCACTTTGAATAAGATTTTGTCCATTGTCGAAAAAAGTAATTTCATGCCCATAAGTCTTAGTAAAACAGAGACAACTTAGTAGACACTTATTTTCAATAATTTTCCTAGGATATTTTTTAAAAGTAAAAGCTTTTCCTGATCTCAGTTTCTCAAACTTTTTAGTCTTTAAACACAAGAGTGAAAATGTACCCTCTTTTTTTCACAGCAAGGGGGTGATTGCCTTTAATGCGACTTATGCCAACACCAATTTCTGATTATTTTTATTATGGTAGCATTGCAATGATCTCCCTCCATTTCACCTGGTCCAGACTAAGGCTGTATGCAGTGTGCACCTACTGAATAGAAATGCTGATATTAACAGAGGGAGTCTTATTAGCAACAGCACCAAAGACATAGAGAAGGGGAAAAAAAAACCCTAAGGAAGATTACAAGAAAATGTATAGGCTATGCATATGATTTTACTAAAATCCCGACAAAACTCACTACAGTGCTTCTTGAGTCATTAACAATTTGAAGCACTTCACAAAATTTGTAGCTCTTCAGTAATTTTGATTCCTTCTAAAGTGCTCATGCTCCAAACCATAAAGTATTTCTTAACCACTGCAAATATATAAAAGGCACATCAAAATGATCGTAATCAGCTCCTTCAGTCTCAGGTGTGAAATTGTTCTTTATTTTTCCCTTGTAATTTCTGTTATTCACCAAGTCCAACAACAAAATAAAGTGGTCAAAAGGGCACAAAAATAATTTTCTACATTCCTGTTATGTAATCAAAAATTTAAAAATTGTGTATATAAAAATTTCAATTATCTTATGCGAGGCTGGATAAGCTATCAGACTTTTTGGGTTTTAATATCCACCCCATGAACAAAAAATCCATGAAGACTCTTAACAACACCCAGAGATATTTCCTTTAATAGTGAAATTGATTTATGGTGGGGAGAGGAAGAAGAAGATGCACACTGAGGCATGTTGTCTTGGGTACTGAAAGATATAACACAAATATGTTGAGCTTAACATTTTTCCTACAACTCACACCACACACCAGAAAGCAGTATTGAATTGCCTAGGTCAGATGTTCATAACTAGAGTTGTGTGAATAATAGATATCTCAGTTTAGTCAATAAACCAAAGGAATGTTAGTATGTGGGAGGGGAAATTTCAGAATAATTCAAAGTAAAATGAAAATATTTTTTAGCCCAATGAAAAAAGGTCAACTACAAAAAAGGAAAGCACTTATTTAAAAAGGAATGGGAAGGAGGTATTTCAACTCCAGCATGGAAAAGAAACCCAACATTTTTTAAAAAATCACAGTTTTTGCCACAGTTACCCATTTAATCCACAATTATTTTTAGTCCCTTGAAGTGTTGCATTTTGGCTTTTTATTAAAACACTACTTCCCCTCATGTTGTTCACTACTGAAGTATACACACAACATGAAGTATACACGTTTCTGCATGCACTTTTATTACAAAAAAACCTCATGTTTGTGTCCTCCATAAGTGCAAAATTTTCTTTTTGAGGCCTTGTAGGCGCAATGCCTACACAAAACCCAATAGGCCTCAATTTCTGATTATAAATATATAGTCTGAAGTATACCCAGTTTCCCAATTAGGAAAATACATACCTGAGAGCTAGGCTCAGTCACAATAGAGAGGGTGGGACTAACCCATGGAGACAGGGGGCAGCCCAGCTTCCTCCCTATTCCAAAGCACAGAGTGTGCAGCAAATGCAGCAGCAGTAATGTGAGCGGAAGCAGCTACAAAGCCCTCATCCTCTTGTCCCTCAGCAAACCTGTGTCCCATTGCTCTCAAATTTGACTGCTTAGAGGATTCCTGCTAAATAAGTTAGCCCTGAGAGAAAAAGTTCCAATTCAGGGAAACATTCATGAGAACAGGCCTGAAGACAGACATCCAATTGAAACTCATTATACAGCAGCAACACGGTATGGTGTATGAGCAGTCTTATGCTTAAAAGAGATTGATGCCAAAACGGCACAGAGTTACTCGCTCAGAGACGAATTTTGTCTTTAAGCAGCAAAGGTATTTATTTCATGCAACGTTGGGGAGCTAGCCGGTTCGCACCGGACAAACTAGCTCCAAAGTTTTCAGTGAAAAGTCAGGTAATTTATACAGTTTCCATGAGAGGTTACAACATCTTTACATACATATTCATTTAATTTTGTCATCTAATTATCATATTCATAATAGGTGGGGCTTAGGCGGAGCTTGAGGCGGAGTCTTCTAGAATCGTCTTTTGTGGAGACTTTTGGGTAGTTGTTCCGTTCTTCGGCTGGAGCTTGCAAAACCTCCTGACTCATGGCCTTCTCATCTCCTTCAAATGCCCACCTTATCTTTATTTATGACTACTAGATTGCTCAGAGTCATTCCTCCTATCTCTTACTTCAGTACCATCAGCGGAACAGAACAGGCCGTGCCGTCTCTGTTGTATCTCAGCATACACAGAGCATCACCCAGAGCATGGTACCAAATCCTTCCTGACTAATCCTTTAAGACCTTGCTCTGCTTCAAGATGAAATCACAAAGATGGCTACAAGGAAAAAAAAAAAGATATTTTTTTTCTTGCAAGGCAACTCATGTAAATGCTCAGACCCAGATTCTCTGTTTACCTTACAAAGCTTCCATGTCCATTGTGTGAATATCTACATAAATATATATATATATATATATAAAATATATATATATATGTGTCCTGGTTTCGGCTGGGATAGTATTAATTTTCTTCCAAGTAGCTGGTACAGTGCTAATGTTTTTGAACTTAGTATTATAATAACGTTGATAATGCACTGATGTTTTAGTTGTTGCTAAGTAGTGCTTACTCTAAGTCAAGGATGTTTCAGCCTTTGAACAAATTAAAGAGGCGATAGTTCATGCAGTAACTCTTGGGCCAGTCCAGACAGGGCAAGAGGTAAAATGCGTGCTCTACATTACAGCTGGGGAGAATGGCCCTACTTGGAGCTTCTGGCAGAAAGCACCAGGGGAGACTTGAGGTTGACCCTTGGGATTTTGGAGTCAGGGATATAAAGGACTTGAGGCCGACTATACTCCAACTGAAAAAGAAATACTGGCAGCTTATGAAGGGGCTTGAGCTGCTTCAGAAGTGATTGGTAGTGAAGCACAGCTCCTCTTGGTGCCCTGGTTGCCAGCGCTGGGCTGGAAGTTCAAAGGGAGGGTACCATCTACACATCATGCAACTGATGCTACATGGAGTAAGTGGGTTGTGCTGATCACACAACGAGCTCAGATAGGAATTCCCAATCATCCAGGAACTTTGGAAATTATTATGGACTGGCCAGAAGGTAAAGATTTTGGGATGTCACCAGAGGAAGAGGTGACATGTGCTGAAGAAACCCCATTGTATAATGAACTGCCAGAACATGAGAAGCAATATGCCTTGTTTACTGATGGGTCCTGCTGTATTGTAGGAAAGCATCGGAGGAGGAATAGAGTCCCCTATGACAAGTCGCAGAAACTACTGAAGGAGATGAATAGCGTCAGTTTGCAGAGGTGAAAGCTATCCAGCTGGCTTTAGACATTGCTGAACGAGAAAGGTGGCTGATACTATACCTCTATACTGACTCATGGATGGTGGCAAATGCCCTGTGGGGGTGGTTGCGGCAGCGGAAGCAGAGCAATTGGCAACGCAGAGGTAAACCTGCTGTTTCTGTATGTGCCCATATGCTGCGTTTCCAAGTTCTGGTTCTTCACATCCTGTTTACATACTTGACATTTTTGTGGCTGCCTTAAAGGAACACGACTAAGTCTTTAAAGTCAAATAACTCGTCTGCAGACCCCAACATAAACCCATCTGGGCTGCTGCATTGTGGCAAGATATTGCTGCCCGGCTGGAGAACCTGGTTGTAAAGGTACATCATGTAGATGCTCACGTACCCAAAAGTCAGGCCACTGAGAAACATTGAAACAACCAGCAGGTGGATCAAGCAACCAAGATTGAAGTGGCTCAGGTGGATCTGGATTGGCAACATAAAGGTGAATTATTCATAGCTCGGTGGGCCCATGACACTTCAGGGCATCAAGGACGAGATGCAATATATAGATTGGCCTGAGATTGAGGGGTGGACTTAACCATGGACACTGTCGCACAGGTAATCCATGAATGTGAAATATGCACTGCAATTAAGCAAGCCAAGCGGTTCGAGCCTCTGTGGCATGGAGGACGATGACAGAAATATAAATATGGGGAGGCTTAGCAGATTGACTATAGCACACTCCCACAGACCCACCAAGGCAAGCACCGTGTGCTTACAATGGTGGAAGCAACCACCGGATGGCTGGAAACATACCCTGTGCCCCATGCCACTGCCCAAAGCACTGTTCTGGGCCTTGAAAGACAGGTCCTGTGGCGACATGGCACCCCAGAAAGAATTGAATCAGACAATGGAACTCATTTCCAAAACAATCTCATAGACACTTGGGCCAAAGAACATGGCATTGAGTGGGTATATCACATTCCCTATCATGCACCAGCCTCTGGGAAAATCGAATGATGTAACGGACTGTTAAAGACTACACTGAAAGCAATGGGTGGTGGGACCTTCAAACATTGGGATAAACATTTAGCAAAGGCTGCCTGGTTGGTTAATACCAGAGGATCTGCTGGCCAAGTTGGTCCTGCCCAATCAAGGCTTTTCTGTACTGTAGAGGGGGATAAAGTCCCTGTAGTGCACCTTAAAAATATGCTTGGGAAAACAGTCTGGGTCATTCCTGCCTCAGGCAAAGGCAAAGCCATTTGTGGGATTGCTTTTGCTCAAGGGCCAGGGAGCACATGGTGGGTAATGCGGGAGGATGGGGAAGTTCGATGTGTGCCTCAAGGGGATTTAATTTTGGGTGAAAACAGCCAATAAATTGAGTGATGTTAATTATTACATAATGCTGTATATTGTCATTGGTGACAAGAGTAGAATTTGAACTCATACCCCCAGAGAGACTGGATATCTTGTGGCACCCATCTCTACTATTTTAGATTTGAAGATTTGAACCTTATTCCTCTTCAACTGCCACACTAAGAACGACTTTGGTGAAACCAGATCAGTGCAGCTCTAATAGGATTAGAACTGGCTTCAACATGGAACAATCCAACACCTCGTACCATCTTCCCTGCCCAGAAAGACTGTTATAACAGATGGAGCCCAACATCATGGAATAAATTAACTCGTTGGACTTCAGAGGGATGGTCCATAGACTAAGGGAATGATATCTGTGTATTTATGTAAAGGACAGGAGAGGTGATGATGTATTGGAAAACGTAGCATGACGTAAATAGTATGGAATAAGGGGTGGATACTGTCCTGGTTTCGTCTGGGATGGAGTTAACTTTCTTCTTAGTAGCTAGTACAGTGCTGCATTTTGGCTATGACGTGAGAACAAAGTTGATAACACACTGATGATTTTAGTTGTTGCTAGATAATGTTTATACTAAGTCAAGGACTTTTCTGTTTCTCAGGCCTTGCCAGCCAGAGGGCTGGAGGGGCACAAGAGACTGGGAGGGGAGACAGCCAGGTCAGCTGACCTGAACCAGCCAAAACAGGTATTCCATACCATGGGACGTCATGCTTGGTATATAAACTTGGGGGAGGGGGTTGGCTGGGCCCGGGGGATCATTGCTCGGGGACTGGCTGGGCATCGGTCAGTGGGTGGTGAGCAGTTGTATTATACATCACTTTGTTTTCCTTTCTCCAATTTCCTTTGGATTTTATCCTTTTCCCCACCTTTCCATTATAACATTATTATTATTATTGTTATTGTTCTTACCTTTTAAATTCTGTTTAAGTTATTAAATTGTTCTTATCTCAACCCTCGAGTTTTACATTCCTTTCCGATTCTCCTCCCCACCCCTCCGGGTGTGGGGGGGAGTGAACAAGCGGCTACGTGGTGCTTGGTTGCCAGCTGGGGTTAAACCACGACAGCTGGCATGGGCCCACTCCTCAAGCCTGTCAAGGTCCCTCTGGATGGTATCCCTTCCCTCTAGCAAATCAGCTGCATCGCTCAGCTTGGTGTCATCCACAAACTTGCTAAGGGTACACTCAATCTCTCTTTCTATGTCGTTGATGAAGATATTAAATAGTATTAGTCCCAGTAGAGACCCTTGAGGGACACCACTCATTACTAGTTTCCACTTGGACATTGAGCCATTGGCTGTAACTTTTTGGATGTAGTCATCCAGCCAATTTCTTATCCATCCAACAGTCCCTCCATCAAACCCATATCCCTCCAATTTAGAGGTAAGAATGTTGTGGGGGACCATATCAAACGCCTTACAGAAGTCTAGGTTGATGACATCCGTAGCTCTTCCCTTGTCCACTGATGCAGCCACTCCATTGTAGCAGGCCACTAGATTAGTCTGGCACGATTTACCCTTGGTGAAGCCATGTTGGCTGTCTCTAATCACTTCCCTGTCTTCCATATGCTTTGAAATATCTTCCAGGAGGATCTGTTCCATGCTCTTACTGGGTATAGAGGTGCAGCTGACTGGTCGGTAGTCTTCAGGGTCCTCATTTTTTACCCTTTTTTAAAAATGGGTGCAATGTTTTCTGGTTTCCAGTCACTGGGGACTTCACTTGATTGCCATGGCTTTTCAAATATGATGGAGAGTGGCTTGACAATTATTTAAAAAGTGTTTAGATGTGGTTCTTAGGGACATGGTTTAGTGGTGGACTTGGCACTGTTAGGTTTATGCTTGGACTCAATGATCTTGAAGGTCTTTTCCAGCCTCAGTGAATCTATGATTCGATGAATATCCGTTTGGTCAGTTGGTGTCAGCTGTCCCAGTTGTGTCTCCTCCTACCTTCTTGTGCATCCCCAGCCTACTCACTGGCAGAGCAGCATGAGAAGCAGAAAAAGCCTTGACGCTGTGTCAGCAGTGCTCAGCAATAACTAAAACCTCAGTGTGTTATCAACACTGTTTGCAGCAGAAATTCAAAACATAGCCACATATGAGTTATTATGAAGAAATTTAACTCTATTCCATCTAAAACCATTGCAGCAAGGAAGTGCCTGCAAGGCACCATTATGGAGAAAAACCCCAAGCCCTCTCCAGGAACTCAACATGCTGAGGTGCCTCTCTAAAGTGCCTGTACACTAATGCACACACTATTGGGAATAAACATGGTGACCTAGAGATCTGTGTACAGTTGCAGGGCTACAGCCTTGTTGGAATCACAGAGATGTGGTAGGATGTCATCCATGACTGCAGTGTTTCAATGGACAGACTCTTTAGGAAGGACAGGCCAGGAAGACGAGGAAATGGAGTTGCCCTTTATGCTTTATGTGAGAGAGCAGCTGGAGTGCATGGAGCTCTGCCTGGGGATGGATGAGGAGCCAAATGAGAGCTTCTGTGTAAGGATTAAAGAGAGGACAGGTAAAGGTGACATCATGATGGGTGTTTGCTATAGGCCACCTGACCAGGAAGAAAAAAAAATGGATGAATCCCTCTACAGACAAGAACATCCTCATGTTCTCAGGCCCTGGTCCTCATGGGGGACTTCAACCACCATGATATCTGCTGGAGGGACAACACAGCAGGGCATAAGCAATCCAGGAGGTTCCTGGAGTGCATTGATGATAACTTCCTCCTTCAAGTGATAAAGCAGCCAACAAAGAGAGGTGCTTTGCTGGACCTCATACTTTCCAAGAAGTAGGGGTTCATTTGGGACGTGAAGGTCAAAGGTAGCCTTGGCTGCAGTGATTATGAGATGATGAAGTTCAGGATCCTGAAGGCAGGGAGGAGGGCAAAAAGCAAGCTCACAATCCTGCACTTTGGGAGAGCAGACTTTGGCCTCTTCAAAGATCTGCTTGGAAGAGTTCTATGGGGTAAGGCCCTGAAGTGAAGAGGGGCCCAAGAAAGCTGGTTAATATTCATGGATCACTTCTTCCAAGCTCAGGAGTGGTCCACCCCAAAGAGTAGGAAGTCAAAAAATGCCAGGAGGCATGCGTGGATGAACAAGGAATTCCTGGTCAAACTCAGACACAAAAAGGAAGTATACAGAATGTTGAAGCAAGGACAGCTGAGCTGGGAGGAATGTAGAGATGTTGTCTGAGCATGCAGGGATGAGGTTAGGAAAGATAAAGCCCAAATGGAATTGAATCTGGCAAGAAATGTTAAAGGTGACAAGGAAGTACATCGGTGACAAAAGGAAGACTAGGGAAAACACGGGCCCACTGCTGAATGAGATGGGGGACCTGGTTACACAGGACATGGAAAAAGCTGAGGTACTGAATGCCTTCTTTGCCTCAGTCTTTACTAGGAAGACCAGCCTTCAGGAATCCCAGGTCCCAGAGACTGGGGGAAAGGCTGGAGCAAGGAAGATGCACCCTTGTTGGAAGATGATCAGGTCAGGGAATACTTAAGCAAACTGGACATACATAGGTCCATGGGCCCTGATGAAATGCACCCATGAGTGCTGAGGTAGCTGGCAGATGTCATTGTGAGGCACCTCTTGATAATCTTTCATTGATCATGGTGACTGGGAGAAGTGCCCAAAGACTCGAGGAAAGCAAATGTCCCTCTTATCTTCAAGAAGGGCAAGAAGGAGGACCCAGGGAACTACTGACTGGTCAGCCTAACCTTGATCACTGGGAAGGTGATGGAGCAGCTAATCCTGGAAACCATTTCCAGGCACATGAAGGAAAGCTTCTATAATTATGTCAATGATAAAAGGAAGAGTAGGGAAAATGTGGGCCCTCTACAGAAGGAAATGGGAGATTTGGCTACCCAGGACATGGAAAAGGCTGAGGTACTCAAGTACTTTTTTGCCTTGGTCTTCACCAACAAGTGCTCCAGCCACACCGCCCAAGTTGCAGAAGGAAAAGGCAGGGACTGGGAGAATGAAGAACCACCCACTGTAGGAGAAGATCAGGTTCAAGACCATCCAAGTGTTGTGGTTTAACCCCAGCCAGCAATCAGGCACCACGCAGCCACTTGCTCACTCCCCCTCACCCAGAGGGATGGGAAGGAGAATCGGAAAGGAATGTAAAACTCAAGGGTTGAGAAAAGAACAATTTAATAGGTAAAGCAAAAGCCACGCATGCAAGCAAAGCAGAGGAAAGAATTCATTCATTACTTTCCATCGGTAGGCAGGTATTTGGCCATCCCTATTCCCAGGAAAGCAGGACTCCATCACGCATAATGGTTACTTGGGAAGACAAACGCCATAATGCAAGATATCCCCACCTTCCTTCTTCTTCCCCCAGCTTATATACTCAGCATGACATCATATATTATGGAATATCCCTTTGGCTAGTTTTGGTCAACTGTCCTAGCTGTGTCCCCTCCCAATTTCCTGTGCCCCTCCAGCCCTCTTGATGGCAGGGCCCAAGGAACTGAAAAGTCCTTGTTTTAGCATAAACATTACCCAGCAACAACTAAAACCATCAGTGTCCTATCAACATTATTCTCACATCATAGCCAAAACACAGCACTGTACTAACTACTAAGAAGAAATTTAACTCTATCCCTGCTGAAACCAGGACACTAAGGAACCTGAAGGTGTACAAGTCCATGGGACCTGATGAGATGCATCTCTGGGTCCTGAGGGAACTGGCCGATGAAGTGGCTAAGCCACTGTTCATCATATTTGGGAAGTTGTGGCAGTCTGGTGAAGTTCTCACAGACTGTAAAAGGGGAAATATAACCCCCGTTTTTAAAGAAGGAAATAAGGAAGGCCTGGGAAACTACAGGCTGGCCAGTCTCACCTTGGTGCCTGGCAAGATCATGGAGTAGATCCCCCTGGAAACTATGTTAAGGGACATGGAAAATAAGGAGGTGATTAGTGACAGCCAACACAACTTCACTAAGGGAAAATTTTGTCTGAAAAATTTGGTGGCCTTCTATGACAGGGTTACAGCATTGATGGATGAGGGAAGAGTGACTGATGTCATCTACCTGGACTTGTACAAAGCATTTGACACTGTCCTGCATGGCAGCCTTGTCTCCAAACTGGAGAAACATGGATTTGACAGATGGACCACTCAGTGAATAATGAATTGGCTGGATGGTTGCACTCAAAGAGTTGCAGTCAATGGCTCAGTTCCATGTGGAGACCAGTGTCAAGTGTCATTTCTCACAGATCTGTACTGGAACCACTGATGTTCAAAATTTTTGTTGGCAAAATTGAGTGCACCCTCAGCAAGTTTGCCAATGACACCAAGCTGAGTGGTGCAGTTGACACGCTGGAGGGAAGGGATGCTGTCCAGAAGGATATTGACAGGCTTGAGAGGTGGGCCCATGTTTGCAGGAGCGCATGGAAATTAGGACCACGCGTGGCAATCAGTTAGCTGAGGGGAATGTGCTCGAGCTTGTAGGTCACGAACCCTGGGAGGACATGGAGTGTGAATAGACACAACTAACAGGATGAGTCATGCCGAGATAGCATAGGGGAGTGGTGGACAGATGGGCCAAGGAGAGGTAACACCTTGCTGTTAATTGATGACTGTAAACACTTACTTAAAGTGTCCTTTGTTTGTAGTTAACCACCAATCAGGGATTGTCTAGTATGCAATGCTTAGCTTAAAGAACCAATCTGTGTAAAGCGCACAGCTTCTGAAAATATATATAAACTCGTGCTTCTGTACAATAAATTGACATTTGCTTGCATCAAGCAGCATCCCGTCTCTCATCGCGGCACATGCTAACCTCATGAAGTTCAACAAGGCCAAGTTTAAGGTCCTGTATGTGGGTGGGGGCAACCCCCAGTATCAATACAGGTTGGGTAGAGAATGGATTGAGAGCAGCCCTGAGGACTTCAGGGTGCCGGTGGACGAAATGCTCAACATGGTCAGACAGTGTGCACTCACAGCCCAGAAAGCAAACTGAATCCTGGGCTACATAAAAAGATGTGTGACCAGCAGGTTGAGGGAGGTGATTCTGCCCATCTACTCCACTCTGGTGAGACTACACCTGGAGTACTAAGTCCGGCTTTGGGGTCCTCAGCACAGGAAAGACATGGACATGTTGGAGCAGGTCCAGAGGAGGGCCACAAAGATGATCAGAGGGATGGAACACCTCTCCTATGTGGAAAGGCTGTGAGAGTTGGAGTTGTTTACTCTGGAGAAGAGAAGGCTTTGGGGAGACCTTATACTTAAATACCTTCAATACTTAAAGGGAGCTTATAGAAATATTAGGACAGACTTTAGCAGGGACTGTTGCAATAGGACAAGGGGTAATGATTTTAAACTAAAAGAGGGTAGATTCAGACTAGATACAAGGAAGACATTTTTCAAGAGGAGGGTGGCAAAACACTGGAACAGATTGCCCAGAGATGTGGTAGATGCCCCATCCCTGGAAGCATTCAAGGTCAGGTTGGACAGGGCTCTGAGCAACTTGATCTAATTGAAGATGTCTTTGCTCATTGCAGAAGAGTTTGGACTAGATGACCTTTAAAGGTCCCTTCCAACCCAAACTATTCTATGATTCTATGATTTTATGAACATTGATGAATGGCTCAGCTTTGACCAGTGGCAGGCCTGTCTTGGAGCCAGCTGGAACTGGTTCTCTCCAACATGCGGGTAGGTCTTGGACTCTTCTCCTAGTTAGGAGTTACACAGCTACTGTGGGTACACATTCATGCTGTGCATATTTTTCACATGTACACATGCTTCCTAAATCTATACTATGGAGTAGCAGCCAGCAGTAAACAGACATGTGGATCTTAGGTTTTAGGCAGTGAAGACATCTACAATAGGGAACATTCTAAATGTCCAAACAATGATATTACTATGTTTTCTCACTAAAAAATTAGTGCTCAAATTTTATCTTCCTGCCTTTAAAATTTAAACCTGCTTATGACGTGCGGAATTAGACTCTATAACTCGAAAGTTATAAAGTAGGTATGTTTATTGCACGCAGATGCACGGGGATCGCTCCTCCACAAGCGTGCATACCCGAAGTGACGAACCATCTCACATTTATACAATGAACAAATGAATATTCAATTAACGCCTATACATATTCGTTACCTAAACCCCGCTTCGTATGTTAATTAGCTTATCAGTCCGTTTCCTGGAATGTGGTGGTCTTGCAGGTTTGTAGGTGATTCATGTTCTTGTGACCATCCGATCTTCTTCAGGTGATTGTGACCACCCAATCTTTCCAGCAAGGAGACTTAGCACTCCCTCCCTCTAGATAGCATTTGAATGTCTCTCATCTTTTCTTATTCTCTTTTAAATAGCCCCTTTGTTAGAGGAAGAAGGGCAGGCGTCTCCCCTTTGTTAGAGGAAGAGGGGCAGGCGTCTCCCCGTCTCCCCTTTGTTAGAGGAAGAGGGGCAGGCGTCTCCTCAAAACTGTAGTTGTCACCGCACCCATGACTAGTCACCATACCCACATTCCTTAAGCAGACACATACAATCACAATCCATGTCCATTATCCCCATTTCACATTATTTCTCCATATCACTTATACTTCTCAATAAATGTATTTAATGCATTTCTTATATTCTTTACAAATTTTCAGCCCCAAATTTATATATCATAGTCACTAAAGTCACTCAAGCACAACAAAGGTAGAATGTGTCTGTTAGTATCCTTGTGGTTATATATTTTCACATAAACTAGTGTTTCGGGTCTACATGCAAGGGTGGTGGTGGTGGTGAGCTATTGGAGTGGCCTTTGTGAGAAGAGACCAGGGGCTACCCTCTAGCTGGACACAACTGGTTCCAGACAACTCCAAAAACACCCACTGCTGGCTGAAGAAGAGCCAGTGAGTGAAGCATGTTCCTTCAGAAAATATCCTCACTGGAGCATGTGGATATTTCCTGAGGGAACTGCAGCCCATAGAGAGCTCACAGTGGAGCAAGTTCTCCTGGCAGTAACTGGCAGTCTTTGGAAGATCCACACAAGAGCAGGTTTATCCTGAAGGACTGCAGCCTGTGGAGAAGACTCAAGCTGGAGCAAGGGAAAAGTGCGAGGAATAAAGAGGAGCAGAGAGGAACTGTTATAAACTGACCACAATCTCCATTCCCCTTACTACACTGATTGAGACCTGGGGCAGGAAATAGAGGGGTTGGGAATGAAGGTGGTTTTAGTTTTGTATTTATTACACACCATCCTACTCTATTTTTAATTGACAAATTAAATTAATTTTCCCTAAGTAGAATCTATTTTACCCGTGACAGTAATTGGTAAATGTTCTAGTTTTGGCTGGGATAGAGTTCATTTTCTTCTTAGTAGCTTGTACACTGCTGTGTTTTGGATTTACTATGAGAATAATGTTAATAATGCACTAATAGTTTTAGTTGTTGCTAAGTAGTGCTTACTCTAAATCAAGGACTTTTCAGTTTCTTAGGCCCTGCCAGTGAGAAGACTGGAGAGGCACAAGAAATTGGGAGGGGACACAGCCAGGACAGTTGACCTGAGCTAGCCAAAGGGATATTCCATACCATGGAATGTCATGCTGAGTATGTAAAGTGGGGGGAGTTGGCTGATCGCTGCTCAGGACTGGCTGGGCATCAGTCAGTGAGTGGTGAGCAATTGTACTGTGTATCACATGGGGTTTTTTTCCCTTTTGGATATTATCCCTTTCTCTCTCTCTCTCCCCCCTCACTACACATTATTATTATTATCATCATCATCATCATCATTATTCTTATTATTGTTATTGTTGTTATTATTATTATTTGATTTTATTTTAATTATTATTTTATTGTAATTATTAAATTGCTCTTATCTCAGCCCATGAGTTTTACCCTTTTCCCAAATCTCCTCCCTATTCTACTGGGCAGAGGTGGGCAGGGCAGGAGGAGTGAGCAAGTGGCTGCATGGTACTTAGTTGCTGGCTGGGGTTAAACCATGACAGTAAGTGATCTCCCTGTCTTTATCTCAACTCATGAGTTCTTTCATCCTATTTTCTAACCCATCCTGTTGAACAGGGGGAGTGAGAGAGTGTCTGGGCTGGGGTCTGGCAGCTAGCCAAGGTCAACCCACCACAGCTAGATTTGTGAATCTCAGTTCTTAATCCTGGATCACCTATTTATAGAATCAATTTAATTGTTTCAACTGAATCCACCTTTGTTGCTATGCACTGGTCAAGTTCACAGAATTGCTATCATAACTCAGTTCAACTGTCAATTTTAAACCTAAGAAATAGCTTGAACATAGCTAGACTGGTAACCAAACTGCAGTGAGTTTAAGTCAGCATTGGCCATGGTCACCAGCAAATTAGCACAGAGAATACTTGTATACCAAACAGCTTTCTAATGACTCTATGTAAACAGTAAATGATAAATAAAGGATTGTCTTCATCTTTTTGTTCTTAATTTTAGGTAAATGCTAAGATTGGTTAACACAGTTTTTGATTTTAGGAAAGAATCTGCAAAACATCCTTTTTCAAAGGGGACAGTTATAAGAGCAAATACTACTTGGATGCAAGCATTGAACCACACATGTAATGGTACCAGCTAAGGACCAGTAGCAATTACATTTGAAACCAAAATGAAACTTGAAACGGTGGGTTCTTTTTTCCCTCCAATTTGTATATCAAATTCCAGCATGGTGAATAATAAATTTATTTTGATTTTAGGCACAACAGCTGACAAACTTCCTGGTTGCTTGGTCAGTGCAATAAAAACAATGTTGGTTTACATACATATTTTTTGCTAATAGTGTTTATATAACTCCTAGAAATGTGTGGAGAAAAATAACATAATTTTTCTGAAGTAGTCACTTGTCTTGGCCATAAACACTTCTTTACCTGTTACTGAAGACATCATTGCTAAAGAGGAACTTGGGCTATATTGAAGTATGTCATATAGAAAGGTTTCTGAGAGGTAATACAGGAACTAATCAGCTGTGCCATCCTCCTATGGCAGCATATGAGACACTGACTCTTATGTCACTCAGTGTCTCCCAGTTGTTTATCACTTTACAAGGCCACACTGAAATTTTTCATACCAATTATCAGCCCTGGGTTGATTTTTTGCTATCCAGAAAGACATTATTCAACCATTTCCCACCACCACCACTACCTTTTCAAGAAGGCAGTTAAGGGAAAGATGACTCCAATTTTGAAATACATATTTTCTGTAGTGACCACCACATCATTTGATGTCATCTTTTTTTAGCTATCTTTTTTCTTAGCCAAAATTAGTCAGTTTTTTGGTCAGAGATGCTCCCTTAGCCATTTTTTTAAAAAACATGACAAGTTTGTCCAAATTAGAACTCTTTGAAAGACTGAAATCAACCTGTGTTTAGAAGGAACTTCTTAGAACTTGGAGAAATTACCTATTGAATAGCACTTTCCTGCTATTTTCCACAATAAAGATAACAAATCAAACCTGTTTTTCTGTATATGTCTGTAAAAAAAGAACAGAATAAGTCTTAGCCTAGCTGTTTATATTTTCTGACTCTTATTTCCTATCCTCTAGAGGTCCTGAGCTCCTAGTATTCATTTAATTAATTCCACAGATAACTCTTTACTATCTTAATGTATGTCATATAAATATAATAAAATAAATTTAAATTCATAACTGCACTATGTATATTGCACTTCAGTTATTTAATAAATATAAAAATGGTTAAAATAATCTAAATTAGATTAACCATATAAGTGATTGAATGAGGCACATCTTGCACAAAGCACTGTAGTCAATGGATCCATTAATACATTAAACCCTCCATCATGATTTCCATATCAATGCTTATGCATGAGCACATAAAAATAATGGAATTTAATGAAGAGGTTAGAATCAACAAAACTGTTTTGCATTAATAAGTTCTTTGATGGAGCTATAAACTAGTAGGAAAATTTATATATGTAAGCACCCTTGTTCAAACGTGGAACAATAATTTGATGTAGCTGTTGAGTGCAAAAAAGGCAACATACTGCTTGTGTCAGAAGCAAAGTGTAACTAAACACAAAACCCTCAAAGCCACATTTGCACTTAAAAATTTTAAACTATTTGCCACCATCAGAGAATTAAGCAAAGAAATATGAGAGAGTTGAAAAAGCAGATAAATTACTGCAGGGAGGCTGTGGAGGCACAAGAAAAGCTACTCAGTAGTAGATGGAAAACAAAAGCAAAGACATGGTCAATAGTAGCTAGAAAAATACCTCATAATTTTTAACCTACCAAATAGAACAATAAACCACTGCACCATTACCTTTACCTTCACATGCATGATATATATTACACATGATGCTTTATGATGCATGGTATCCTCTGAGCAAGGCAAGTACAAAGAATAATTGTCTGAAAATTACAAAGTATGATTCTTTACCTGTTACTGAAGACATCATTGCTAGCAGTTATGCTTGAATGAGAGCTGTATGAATGATCTCAAGATGGGGGGAGCTGGAAGCTTGTGACTTCTGTCAGCAGGAGAAAGTCTCCCTCTCTACCTGAGGATCTGAATTTACATAATTATTACAGTGCTCTGCTAGCTAGGAAAGAGGAACAAGATCCATAAAGGAAGGTTTCTGTCAGGAGTCAGTAAGAGTGGCTACTATGCAAGAAAATGGGAGCTGAGGACTGTGAGGCAAGCAGGGGCAGTGTTCTTACCAACAGGGTGCAGTCCCACAGTACCCAAACAAGAAGAGCAGAGCAGGTCTAGTGATGGTGACCAGGGTCAGCCACAGTCTAGTGATCACCAGGCAAGACTTAGTGATGAGGCAGGTTTGCAGTAAAGCCAGGAAGTCAAATCAGCAGGTCAGGGCCAGGATCAGTAAGGTATATAGGCAGGTTCAACAATGCTTAGACAAGGCCCAATGATGAGAGCCTGAGTTTAAATGTAGCCCCCTGGTGAAGGGGGATCCATTCTGATTTCAGATTGCATGGCTGTGCCATATCAGAACTGGCTTTGAGCATAGGTAGGCAAACCCCTGGTGGGGGGTGGGTAGGGAGGGGGGTTTGGAAGAAGTTGCAGAGGAGGATTACAGAGAAAGATGGTTACAGGCTAGTCATGGCAATTAAAGTCTGCTAGTACACTCAGGACCCCGGTAGCATCAGAGCCAGCTGAGACTGAACCAATCATCAGCACCAAGAGAAAGCACTGGGTGACTGTAGTTAGAGATTCCCTTCTACAGGGAACAGAGGCAGGCACTGATCTGCCAAGATTTACCATCTCAGGAGGTTTGTTGATTGCTGGGGACCCAGATCTGGGATGCTGCTGAGAGAGTGCTAAGGCTCATCTGACCCTTAGACTACTACCCCTTATTGCCCACCTGCATACGTACCAGTGGCATTGCTAAGAGGGTCCCGGAGTAAATCAAGAGGGGCTACAGAGCTTGGGGAGGAATAGGTGAAGGACATGGGAGCCCAGGTGGTGGTGTTCTTCCAACAGGTGAAGGAAAAAGGTTTGCATAGAAGTGTACATATACTATGAGCTAACATGTGGCTGGTGATGCAGGTGATGCTTTGGTTTTTATGGCCATGGGACCATGTCTGGGGAATGAGGACTGTTTGGTAGAAGTTTATTAAATAATGATTGATTACTACTTATGAAAGAGCCTTTGATGATGTATTTAAATAGGAATTGTTTAACTTGGACAGTGAGTTCAAGGAGCTCAAGGGCAACTATAAATCGCATTTAATGAATCTGACAGGTGGTACTTGTTCTGAGCCCCCTGAACAGACAGGATGTGAGCAGGACCATCCAGACAATAAATATCGTGTGAAGCTGTTGTGACAGTAACGACCACACTTGGACATCTGGTCCCTGGCGTGTGTGGACCTTATGGATCATGAGGCAGTGCATGCCTGCACTTGGCAAAAACTTAAAAGCTTGCATACATGAGTTATGCAAGCTGTTTTTGTTTTCACTGAGTATAAAGACGGGCAAGCTCTGGGACTGGGCCAGAAGCCTCACCTACGGGTGGATGCACAGTGTAGGAGTTTTCCCAGTTACCAAGAGACTCCTGGCACCAGCTGCAATGGCGCTTCCTAGCCAAAGTGTGGGCCTGGATGATGTTATTAAGGTGGTAATTGGTGATGTATCCTTTCCTTAATCACTGTAACACTTTGCAGTAATGATTTGATGCATCGCTCCTATTGCTCTTTTATCATATTGTGCACAATAACTAGTACTGTTTCTTTTTATCATATTGCATGCTATTTTCCTTTATTATATTGTAATATAATAAACTAAATTTATTTTTATATTTGATTTGGAGTCCATTTTTGCTTGGTATCCAGTCAATCAGCAAAACAGACTGTTGAGGAGAGATGGGATCCAGCTAACAAAGTTGGGCTAGAATATCTTTGCCAACAGGTTGACCAGCCTGGAGGCTGCCAGGGAAAGTTTCTTAATACAGATGCAGATAGGCCAACTAGGGATAATGCTCTCCTGGATATGGTACTCAGGAACAAGGAAGAACTGGTTGGGGATGTGATAACGGTAGTCTTGGCTGCAGTGACCATGAAATAATAGAGTTGAAGATCCCAAGGGAAGCAAGAAAGACGAGCAACTGCAGGCCTTTAAGAACGACTTCCTCCAAGCACAAGAACAGTGCATCCCAGTACTCTGAATACAAGTAGTCTTATCAGGAGACCAGCTTGGCTAAACAGGGAATTCCTGACTGAGCTGCAGTGCAAAAATAATGTATACAGGATGGACGTGAGGACAGGATACAAAGCAAGAATAGAAACATTGCCTGGGAAAGTAGAGATGGTGTTAGGAAAGCCAAAGCTCAATTGATATTGAGACTTGCAAGGGGTGTCAAGGGCAACAGGAAGAGCTACTGTTGCAATGTTAACAGTAAAAGGATAAACAGGATAAACATGGGCCTGAATGGCTGAGGTATTCAGTGCCTCCTTTGTTTCAGTCTTCAACCAACAAGGTCTCCCAGGCTTGTACAAGTCCATGCAAACATCTTAACTTGTATTCAAGGGTGCTGTGGGAGACTGTCAAAACCCTTGCTGAAGTCAAGGTAGATGACATCTACCACTCTCCCCTCATTCACGTATCTAGACATTTCGTCACAGAATTTAATCAGGTTAGTCAAGCATGATTTTGCCTTCATAAATCCATGCTGGCTCTTCACAGTCACCTTCCCCTCCCACATACTAACATTCCTTTGGTTTATTGACTAAACTGAGATATCTATTATTCACACAACTCTAGTTATGAACATCTGACCTAGGCAATTCAATACTGCTTTCTGGTGTGTGGTGTGAGTTGTAGGAAAAATGTTAAGCTCAACATATTTGTGTTATATCTTTCAGTACCCAAGACAAGGTGCTTCAGTGTGCATCAGCTTCAGCTGACACCAACTGACCAAACGGATATTCATCGAATCATAGATTCATTGAGGCTGGAAAAGACCTTCAAGATCATTGAGTCCAAGCATAAACCTAACAGTGCCAAGTCCACCACTAAACCATGTCCCTAAGAACCACATCTAAACACTTTTTAAATAATTGTCAAGCCACTCTCCATCATATTTGAAAAGCCATGGCAATCAAGTGAAGTCCCCAGTGACTGGAAACCAGAAAACATTGCACCCATTTTTAAAAAAGGGTAAAAAATGAGGACCCTGAAGACTACCGACCAGTCAGCTGCACCTCTATACCCAGTAAGAGCATGGAACAGATCCTCCTGGAAGATATTTCAAAGCATATGGAAGACAGGGAAGTGATTAGAGACAGCCAACATGGCTTCACCAAGGGTAAATCGTGCCAGACTAATCTAGTGGCCTGCTACAATGGAGTGGCTGCATCAGTGGACAAGGGAAGAGCTACGGATGTCATCAACCTAGACTTCTGTAAGGCGTTTGATATGGTCCCCCACAACATTCTTACCTCTAAATTGGAGGGATATGGGTTTGATGGAGGGACTGTTGGATGGATAAGAAATTGGCTGGATGACTACATCCAAAAAGTTACAGCCAATGGCTCAATGTCCAAGTGGAAACTAGTAATGAGTGGTGTCCCTCAAGGGTCTCTACTGGGACTAATACTATTTAATATCTTCATCAACGACATAGAAAGAGAGATTGAGTGTACCCTTAGCAAGTTTGTGGATGACACCAAGCTGAGCGATGCAGCTGATTTGCTAGAGGGAAGGGATACCATCCAGAGGGACCTTGACAGGCTTGAGGAGTGGGCCCATGCCAGCTGTCGTGGTTTAACCCCAGCTGGCAACCAAGCACCACGTAGCCGCTTGTTCACTCCCCCCCACACCCGGAGGGGTGGGGAGGAGAATCGGAAAGGAATGTAAAACTCGAGGGTTGAGATAAGAACAATTTAATAACTTAAACAGAATTTAAAAGGTAAGAACAATAACAATAATAATAATAATGTTATAATGGAAAGGTGGGGAAAAGGATAAAATCCAAAGGAAATTGGAGAAAGGAAAACAAAGTGATGTACAATACAACTGCTCACCACCCACTGACCGATGCCCAGCCAGTCCCCGAGCAATGATCCCCCGGGCCCAGCCAACCCCCTCCCCCAAGTTTATATACCAAGCATGACGTCCCATGGTATGGAATACCTGTTTTGGCTGGTTCAGGTCAGCTGACCTGGCTGTCTCCCCTCCCAGTCTCTTGTGCCCCTCCAGCCCTCTGGCTGGCAAGGCCTGAGAAACAGAAAAGTCCTTGACTTAGTATAAACATTATCTAGCAACAACTAAAATCATCAGTGTGTTATCAACTTTGTTCTCACGTCATAGCCAAAATGCAGCACTGTACTAGCTACTAAGAAGAAAGTTAACTCCATCCCAGACGAAACCAGGACAGTATCCACCCCTTATTCCATACTATTTACGTCATGCTACGTTTTCCAATACATCATCACCTCTCCTGTCCTTTACATAAATACACAGATATCATTCCCTTAGTCTATGGACCATCCCTCTGAAGTCCAACGAGTTAATTTATTCCATGATGTTGGGCTCCATCTGTTATAACAGTCTTTCTGGGCAGGGAAGATGGTACGAGGTGTTGGATTGTTCCATGTTGAAGCCAGTTCTAATCCTATTAGAGCTGCACTGATCTGGTTTCACCAAAGTCGTTCTTAGTGTGGCAGTTGAAGAGGAATAAGGTTCAAATCTTCAAATCTAAAATAGTAGAGATGGGTGCCACAAGATATCCAGTCTCTCTGGGGGTATGAGTTCAAATTCTACTCTTGTCACCAATGACAATATACAGCATTATGTAATAATTAACATCACTCAATTTATTGGCTGTTTTCACCCAAAATTAAATCCCCTTGAGGCACACATCGAACTTCCCCATCCTCCCGCATTACCCACCATGTGCTCCCTGGCCCTTGAGCAAAAGCAATCCCACAAATGGCTTTGCCTTTGCCTGAGGCAGGAATGACCCAGACTGTTTTCCCAAGCATATTTTTAAGGTGCACTACAGGGACTTTATCCCCCTCTACAGTACAGAAAAGCCTTGATTGGGCAGGACCAACTTGGCCAGCAGATCCTCTGGTATTAACCAACCAGGCAGCCTTTGCTAAATGTTTATCCCAATGTTTGAAGGTCCCACCACCCATTGCTTTCAGTGTAGTCTTTAACAGTCCGTTACATCATTCGATTTTCCCAGAGGCTGGTGCATGATAGGGAATGTGATATACCCACTCAATGCCATGTTCTTTGGCCCAAGTGTCTATGAGATTGTTTTGGAAATGAGTTCCATTGTCTGATTCAATTCTTTCTGGGGTGCCATGTCGCCACAGGACCTGTCTTTCAAGGCCCAGAACAGTGCTTTGGGCAGTGGCATGGGGCACAGGGTATGTTTCCAGCCATCCGGTGGTTGCTTCCACCATTGTAAGCACACGGTGCTTGCCTTGGTGGGTCTGTGGGAGTGTGCTATAGTCAATCTGCTAAGCCTCCCCATATTTATATTTCTGTCATCGTCCTCCATGCCACAGAGGCTCGAACCGCTTGGCTTGCTTAATTGCAGTGCATATTTCACATTCATGGATTACCTGTGCGACAGTGTCCATGGTTAAGTCCACCCCTCAATCTCAGGCCAATCTATATATTGCATCTCGTCCTTGATGCCCTGAAGTGTCATGGGCCCACCGAGCTATGAATAATTCACCTTTATGTTGCCAATCCAGATCCACCTGAGCCACTTCAATCTTGGTTGCTTGATCCACCTGCTGGTTGTTTCAATGTTTCTCAGTGGCCTGACTTTTGGGTACGTGAGCATCTACATGATGTACCTTTACAACCAGGTTCTCCAGCCGGGCAGCAATATCTTGCCACAATGCAGCAGCCCAGATGGGTTTATGTTGGGGTCTGCAGACGAGTTATTTGACTTTAAAGACTTAGTCGTGTTCCTTTAAGGCAGCCACAAAAATGTCAAGTATGTAAACAGGATGTGAAGAACCAGAACTTGGAAACGCAGCATATGGGCACATACAGAAACAGCAGGTTTACCTCTGCGTTGCCAATTGCTCTGCTTCCGCTGCCGCAACCACCCCCACAGGGCATTTGCCACCATCCATGAGTCAGTATAGAGGTATAGTATCAGCCACCTTTCTCGTTCAGCAATGTCTAAAGCCAGCTGGATAGCTTTCACCTCTGCAAACTGACGCTATTCATCTCCTTCAGTAGTTTCTGCGACTTGTCATAGGGGACTCTATTCCTCCTCCGATGCTTTCCTACAATACAGCAGGACCCATCAGTAAACAAGGCATATTGCTTCTCATGTTCTGGCAGTTCATTATACAATGGGGTTTCTTCAGCACATGTCACCTCTTCCTCTGGTGACATCCCAAAATCTTTACCTTCTGGCCAGTCCATAATAATTTCCAAAGTTCCTGGATGATTGGGATTTCCTATCTGAGCTCGTTGTGTGATCAGCACAACCCACTTACTCCATGTAGCATCAGTTGCATGATGTGTAGATGGTACCCTCCCTTTGAACTTCCAGCCCAGCGCTGGCAACCAGGGCACCAAGAGGAGCTGTGCTTCACTACCAATCACTTCTGAAGCAGCTCAAGCCCCTTCATAAGCTGCCAGTATTTCTTTTTCAGTTGGAGTATAGTCGGCCTCAAGTCCTTTATATCCCTGACTCCAAAATCCCAAGGGTCAACCTCAAGTCTCCCCTGGTGCTTTCTGCCAGAAGCTCCAAGTAGGGCCATTCTCCCCAGCTGTAATGTAGAGCACGCATTTTACCTCTTGCCCTGTCTGGACTGGCCCAAGAGTTACTGCATGAACTATCGCCTCTTTAATTTGTTCAAAGGCTGAAACATCCTTGACTTAGAGTAAGCACTACTTAGCAACAACTAAAACATCAGTGCATTATCAACGTTATTATAATACTAAGTTCAAAAACATTAGCACTGTACCAGCTACTTGGAAGAAAATTAATACTATCCCAGCCGAAACCAGGACACATATATATATATATTTTATATATATATATATATATATTTATGTAGATATTCACACAATGGACATGGAAGCTTTGTAAGGTAAACAGAGAATCTGGGTCTGAGCATTTACATGAGTTGCCTTGCAAGAAAAAAAATATCTTTTTTTTTTTCCTTGTAGCCATCTTTGTGATTTCATCTTGAAGCAGAGCAAGGTCTTAAAGGATTAGTCAGGAAGGATTTGGTACCATGCTCTGGGTGATGCTCTGTGTATGCTGAGATACAACAGAGACGGCACGGCCTGTTCTGTTCCGCTGATGGTACTGAAGTAAGAGATAGGAGGAATGACTCTGAGCAATCTAGTAGTCATAAATAAAGATAAGGTGGGCATTTGAAGGAGATGAGAAGGCCATGAGTCAGGAGGTTTTGCAAGCTCCAGCCGAAGAACGGAACAACTACCCAAAAGTCTCCACAAAAGACGATTCTAGAAGACTCCGCCTCAAGCTCCGCCTAAGCCCCACCTATTATGAATATGATAATTAGATGACAAAATTAAATGAATATGTATGTAAAGATGTTGTAACCTCTCATGGAAACTGTATAAATTACCTGACTTTTCACTGAAAACTTTGGAGCTAGTTTGTCCGGTGCGAACCGGCTAGCTCCCCAACGTTGCATGAAATAAATACCTTTGCTGCTTAAAGACAAAATTCGTCTCTGAGCGAGTAACTCTGTGCCGTTTTGGCATCAATCTCTTTTAAGCATAAGACTGCTCATACACCATACCGTGTTGCTGCTGTATAATGAGTTTCAATTGGATGTCTGTCTTCAGGCCTGTTCTCATGAATGTTTCCCTGAATTGGAACTTTTTCTCTCAGGGCTAACTTATTTAGCAGGAATCCTCTAAGCAGTCAAATTTGAGAGCAATGGGACACAGGTTTGCTGAGGGACAAGAGGATGAGGGCTTTGTAGCTGCTTCCGCTCACATTACTGCTGCTGCATTTGCTGCACACTCTGTGCTTTGGAATAGGGAGGAAGCTGGGCTGCCCCCTGTCTCCATGGGTTAGTCCCACCCTCTCTATTGTGACTGAGCCTAGCTCTCAGGTATGTATTTTCCTAATTGGGAAACTGGGTATACTTCAGACTATATATTTATAATCAGAAATTGAGGCCTATTGGGTTTTGTGTAGGCATTGCGCCTACAAGGCCTCAAAAAGAAAATTTTGCACTTATGGAGGACACAAACATGAGGTTTTTTTGTAATAAAAGTGCATGCAGAAACGTGTATACTTCATGTTGTGTGTATACTTCAGTAGTGAACAACATGAGGGGAAGTAGTGTTTTAATAAAAAGCCAAAATGCAACACTTCAAGGGACTAAAAATAATTGTGGATTAAATGGGTAACTGTGGCAAAAACTGTGATTTTTTAAAAAATGTTGGGTTTCTTTTCCATGCTGGAGTTGAAATACCTCCTTCCCATTCCTTTTTAAATAAGTGCTTTCCTTTTTTGTAGTTGACCTTTTTTCATTGGGCTAAAAAATATTTTCATTTTACTTTGAATTATTCTGAAATTTCCCCTCCCACATACTAACATTCCTTTGGTTTATTGACTAAACTGAGATATCTATTATTCACACAACTCTAGTTATGAACATCTGACCTAGGCAATTCAATACTGCTTTCTGGTGTGTGGTGTGAGTTGTAGGAAAAATGTTAAGCTCAACATATTTGTGTTATATCTTTCAGTACCCAAGACAACATGCCTCAGTGTGCATCTTCTTCTTCCTCTCCCCACCATAAATCAATTTCACTATTAAAGGAAATATCTCTGGGTGTTGTTAAGAGTCTTCATGGATTTTTTGTTCATGGGGTGGATATTAAAACCCAAAAAGTCTGATAGCTTATCCAGCCTCGCATAAGATAATTGAAATTTTTATATACACAATTTTTAAATTTTTGATTACATAACAGGAATGTAGAAAATTATTTTTGTGCCCTTTTGACCACTTTATTTTGTTGTTGGACTTGGTGAATAACAGAAATTACAAGGGAAAAATAAAGAACAATTTCACACCTGAGACTGAAGGAGCTGATTACGATCATTTTGATGTGCCTTTTATATATTTGCAGTGGTTAAGAAATACTTTATGGTTTGGAGCATGAGCACTTTAGAAGGAATCAAAATTACTGAAGAGCTACAAATTTTGTGAAGTGCTTCAAATTGTTAATGACTCAAGAAGCACTGTAGTGAGTTTTGTCGGGATTTTAGTAAAATCATATGCATAGCCTATACATTTTCTTGTAATCTTCCTTAGGGTTTTTTTTTCCCCTTCTCTATGTCTTTGGTGCTGTTGCTAATAAGACTCCCTCTGTTAATATCAGCATTTCTATTCAGTAGGTGCACACTGCATACAGCCTTAGTCTGGACCAGGTGAAATGGAGGGAGATCATTGCAATGCTACCATAATAAAAATAATCAGAAATTGGTGTTGGCATAAGTCGCATTAAAGGCAATCACCCCCTTGCTGTGAAAAAAAGAGGGTACATTTTCACTCTTGTGTTTAAAGACTAAAAAGTTTGAGAAACTGAGATCAGGAAAAGCTTTTACTTTTAAAAAATATCCTAGGAAAATTATTGAAAATAAGTGTCTACTAAGTTGTCTCTGTTTTACTAAGACTTATGGGCATGAAATTACTTTTTTCGACAATGGACAAAATCTTATTCAAAGTGGTTTTAGGTATTCTAAAGGAACTGTCTCCTTATAGGACAATATGATTTGGTTATTTTGAGCATAAATTGTAGTTTGTGTGCATTCTTTCCCTTATTTTTTCTCCTCATTTTGCAAAGCAACTTGAGAATTGTGGATAACTGGCTAGCTGAAAAAGTTCACATAGACATAGTCCAGCTGGCTGGACAAAAATGCACATCGTTCTCAGCTTATCTGAAGTAAAGCAAAAATACACTGTCTTTGGCTGTTCTTGTTACACAGTAACAGGAAGATTTCAGTGGGAAAAGAATGTTGCAGGTGGGAACAGAAAACTACAGAAGAGAAACTAGGGGCGGGCTTGGTATTTAGGCAACTAACCAATAATGAGCTTAACTTTTGTAATATGTATGAGCTAATTATAACAAGGCATAAAAGGTGACTGTAAGGTACAATAAACGAAGTCTGCTGATTGGCTAAGCTCTAAAGGGTTACATTTTCATACGTCCTCCTACTTGCGGTTTCTGCGGATAGCTAGCTACATATTTTTTTTTCCTCTCTTGTCTACGCGAATTCCTCAAAGTTATTTACAACATTAGGCACAAGGTCAGTGTGTTTTCTCAGCTTCCTTATCAGCATGCCTCAGCATAGCTGCAAGGCCTGCTTCAGCTAACTTACGCTAACTTTGTTTCACAAAGTTCTTTAAGGGAGTCATGGCCATGATCACACAGCCATTCTGCAACAGAGAATAATTCAGTTTCCTTAGCAATCTCAAATTTTCATTCTAGTAAGGAAGTAAGGCTTGAAAGTTGTGGGTTTATAATGGAAAAGTTTTGCCTTAAAATAACAAGGGAACATTCATGTATCGTATCCCACTTATCATATTTGTCTTTTAGTTTAAAACCATTACCTCCTGTCCTATTGCAGCAGATCCTAGTACAAAGTCTGTCCCCATATTTCTTAGAATCCCCTTTAAGTACTGAAAGGCCACAAAAAGGTCTCCCCGGAGCCTTCTCTTCTCCAGACTGAACAACTCCAACTCTCTCAAACCTTTCCTCATAGGAGAGGTATTCCGGTTCTCTGACCGTTTTTGTAGCCCTCCTCTGGACCCACTCCAAAAGGTCCATGTCTTTCTTGTGCTGTGGACCCCAGAGCTGGATGCAGTACTCCAGGTGGGGTCTCACAAGAGCAGAGTGGAGGGAGGACAATCACCTCCCTTGACCTGATGGCCACATTTCTTTTGATGCAGCCCAGGATTTGGTTGGCTTTCTGGGCTGCAAGTGCACATTGTTAGGCAATGTTGAGCTTCTCATCCACCAGCACCCCCAAGTCCTTCTCTGCAGGGCTGCTCTCAATCCATTCTCCACCCAACATATACTGATACTGGAGGTTGCCCTGATCCAAGTGAAGGACCTTGCACTTGGCCTTGTTGAATTTCATGAAGTTCACACAGGCCCACCTCTCAAGCCTGTCAAGGTCCCTCTGGACGACATCCCTTCCCTCCAGCGTGTCGACCGCACCACTCAGCTTTATGTCATCAGAAACTTGCTGAGGGTGCACTCAATCCCAGTATCCATGTCATCAACAAAGATGTTAAACAGTGCCAGTCCCAGTACCGACCCCTGGGGAATGGCACTCATCACTGGCCTCCACTTGGACACTGAGCCATTGACCACAACTCTTTGAGTGCAACCATCCAGCCAATTCTTTAGCCACCTAGTGGTCCACCCATCAAATCCATCTCTCTTCAGTTTAGAGACAAGGATGTCATGCAGGACAGCGTCAAATGCTTTGCACAAGTCCAGGTCGATGACATTAGTTGCTCATCCCTGATCTCTCAACGCTGTAACCCTGTCAAAGAAGGCCACCAAATTTGTCAGGCATGATTTTCCCTTAGTGAAGCCATGTTTGCTGTCACCAATCACCTCCTTATTTTTCATGTACCTTAGCACAGTTCTCAAGACAATCTGCTCCATGATGTTGCCAGGCACAGAGGTGAGACTGACTGGCTGGTAGTTTCCCAGGTCTTCCTTATTTCCCTTTTTTTAAAATGAGGGTTACATTTCCTCTTTTCCAGTCTGTGAGAACTTCATGGGACTGCCACAACTTCTCAAATATGATGGACAGTGGCTTAGCCACTTCACCTGCCAGTTCCCTCAGTACCTCATGCCTCTCATCAGGTCCCATGGACTTGTGGACCTTCAGGTTCCTTAGACGGTCTTGAACCTGATCTTCTTCTACAGTGGGTGGTTCTTCATTCTCCCAGTCCCTGCCTTTGCCTTCTGCGACTTGGACAGTGTGGCTGAAGCACTTCCTGGCGAAGACCGAGGCAAAAAAGTCCTTGAGTACCTTAGCGTTCTGCATGTCCCAGGTAACCAGGCCTTCCGTTTCCTTCCAGAGAAGGCCCACGTTTTCCCTAGTCTTCCTTTTATCACCAACATGCCTATAGAAGCTTTTTCTTGCTGCCCTTGATGCCCCTGGCCAAATTTAATTCTATCAGGGCTTTAGCTTTCCTAACCTCATCCCTGGATGCTCGGACAGTTTCTCTGTATTCCTCCTAGGCTACCTGTCCTTGCTTCCACCCCCTGTAGGCTTCCTTTTTGTGTTTAATTTTGTCCAGGAGCTCCTTGTTCATCCATGCAGGCCTCCTGGCTCTTTTGCCCAACTTAATCTTTGTTGGGAGGCACTGCTCCTGAGCTTGGAGGAGGTGATCCTTGAATATTAACCAGCTTTCTTGGGCGCTTCTTCCCTCCAGGGCTCTATTTCACGGTACTCTACCAAGCAGATTCCTGAAGAGGCAAAAATCTGGTCTCCTGAAGTCCAGGGTAGTGATCTTGCTGTGCACCATCCTTGCTGCCCTAAGGATCTTGAACTCCATCATTTCATGGTCACTGCAGCCAAGGCTGCCCTTGAGCTTCACATTCCCCACCAGCCCCTCCTTGCTGGTGAGAACAAGGTCCGATATAGCAGGTCTCCTCATTGATTCCTCTAGCACTGGGAGAAGGAAGTTATCACCAATGCATTCCAAGAACCTCCTGGATTGCTTATGCCCTGCTGTGTTGTCCCTCCAACAGATATTGTGGTGGTTGAAGTCCCCCATGAGGACCAGGGCTTGTGAAGGTGAGGCAGCTCCTATCTGCCTATAGACGGCCCCATCCGCTCAGTCTTCCTGGTCACGTGGCCTGTAGCAGACCCCCAGTATAATGTCACCTGTCCCTGCTCTCCCTTTAATCCTGACCCATAAGCTCTCAGACAGCTCCTCATCCATCCCCAGATGGAGCTCCATGCACTCCAGCTGGTTCTTGATATAGAGGGTGACACTCCCTCCTTGTCTCCCCTTCCTCTCCTTCCTAAAGAGCATATATCCTTCCATCTCAACACTCCAGTCATAAGAGTCATCCCACCACATCACCGTGATGCCAACAAGATCAGAGCCCTGCAGGCATGTGCACGTCTCTAACTCCTCTTGTTTATTTCCCATGCTACATGCATTTGCATAGAGGCATTTAAGTTGGGCCCCTCGATGAAGCTGACTTACTGGCTGGAATGGCTGGAATTTCTTTGTGCTGCTCTTCAGGTGCTCTCCTGCTGCCCTGCAATTCCTCTCTGGGCTCTGGGCATCTCTTGCTAGCACTGGCACCAAACTCATAGGAGTGGGAGGGACTGAGGTTCCTCTCCCCTGGCAACTTTAGTTTAAAGCCCTCTTCACCGGCTTGGCAGGCCTATGACCAAAGATGCTCTTCCCCTTCTCTGTCAGAAGAACCCCGTCAGCCCCAAGTAGACCAGGTTTCTCAAAGCAAGTCCCATGGTCTAAGTAGCCAAACCCCTGGCTGTGGCACCAGTCTTGTAACCAATTGTCGATTTGCCAGATTTGGCTGGTCCTTTCAAACCCTTTCCCTTTGAAACATGCAAAGGAGCAGGCAAAACAAATGATAATAGCTGCCCACCATGATATCACAGACATAAAATAAAATCCTGGAATGTGTTCAAAAAATAGTCAGACATAGCTGGTGGGAGTCCCTTTTAGGATGGTCTCTACTGCTACAGGGATATTGAGCATCACACTTCATCCCTCTAGTTGTTAACCTAATTTTGAACGGTTTCTTACTTGTTCTAGTCATCATATTATATATTTGTACTTGGGTTTTGGCCTGCACTATTCTGATGGTTTCTAAACACACCACATTATTGACTGCCTGTTGCGACGGAGGGAAGACACAGTCACTCAATATGAGTGATCAGCCGACTTCCTTTATTGTACCTTACAGTCACCTTTTATGCCTTGTTATAATTAGCTCATACATATTACAAAAGTTAAGCTCATTATTGGTTAGTTGCCTAAATACCAAGCCCGCCCCTAGTTTCTGTTCTGTAGTTTTCTGTTCCCACCTGCAACATTCTTTTCCCACCAAAATCTTCCTGTTACTGTGTAACAAGAACAGCCAAAGACAGTGTATTTTGCTTTACTTCAGATAAGCTGAGAGCGATGTGCATTTTTGTCCAGCCAGCTGGACTATGTCTATGTGACCCTTTTCAGCTAGCCAGTTATCCACAATTCCCCCGTTTTTATTTTGGGTGACATAGGCCTGGTTGACCATTTTCAATAACAGCGTTTTAACACAGGAAAATACACAGCCAACTTATAAAATCTCAGTTCAGAAGTATAATTCCTGAAATACTTGAAAAATAAAGTTAGCTTGAAGCTTTAATTTAGATGCTCTTTCTGTTCCAGTGATATAAAAAGTTTAAAAAATTCAAAGGTAATTTTAAAGTTCTGAACATGGACTAATGCAAGCTCAAAACCCAAAAAGAAACCAAACTGATGTTTGACTAGGAATATTTGCAAATATTTTAGTGGAAAATCCCTGACCATTAACAATTTTCTGTCCAAATAACAACTGCCCTTATGCAACCAACCAGTCCATACATTTTCTGAAGAATACCTCATTGATATCAAAGAATTAACAAAGGGAAAAAATTAGTTCTAAGCTATATACATTCATAAGTGGATTTTTCAATAGTTACATACAGATTTACACACTAAGCCATAATGGCTTGTAGGTCATACACACAAGAAGAGTACGTTGCTTATCTGTCTGAATGTCTATGCTAAATTTGACAACTATGCCACAAGCCAAGCCTACATGGGTGCTGTGTGTTATGCACGTTCCTTAACAAACAGAAGTATAATAGACAAATTCCCAAGATCTAGTCCCCAACCTAATTATATTATTTTGTAGCCAATTAAGGAAAATAACACAAATGTGCATATCTACATGTGCACACACCTTTTAGTTCAGAACCGATTTGTGATAAAAGGCCTTAGCCTTATGGCATCATCGAATCTTAACGAGTACAGTAAATAAAAATGCAGTCTTACTGTAAGTGCGATTTATGCTGACATTCCCTCAAATGCTACACGTGAGTATTTCTCGCTCAACTGCCTCAAGTTAAAATAGTAGTATTTGTTAATATGTATTAAAAAATCATTAATTCTCTACAATAGCAGTTGACTTCCATAACACTATGTAAGCAAAAGAGGCTTAAGATGGGTTTTCTGAATACTAACAATTTATTTTAGACTGTCTAAACTCAGGTCTTGAAAGATTTCACTCTGCCAGACGTAGAAACACTGTTGCACTCCAGTTGTGATATCCCTTTTCCCAAGTTGTCACATGCACATCTTGCTCAAGCAACATTATTGTTAAAGTTTCTCTCTGCTACATAAAAGCATATTGCACTTGTAGATACAAAAGACAGCACCCTTACTTAGATTATTACCTTATTACCTCATAACTCTTAGTATACCTTGTATCTCTGATTTCATCACTTCAAAAATTCACCAGAAGCAGATAAAACCACAGCATCAGACTAAACTACACCTTAACTGCTGATTCAAATAAAGGCATTCTCTTCAGATATGCCTAATGCTTACAAATAGTGTTGGCTGGTTTTGATCAAGAAACTATTATTACAATAACGATCAAAAATAATAATCCCGTTTGCAAAATGCCTTTAAGCCAGCCTCCTAGTCCCAACCAATTTCCACATTCAGAATACAGCATAAATACAGAATACAGAATAAATTATCTCCATCAAGGCAAAAAGGCTTCTCGTTAAACACAGAGATGTTTGCTAGTTCAAGGCAGAAACCCATTTCTTGTAGGGGACATCTGAAGCACTTTTTTTTTTTTTTTTTTTTTTTTTTGTGGGTTTGTAATCAAGTCCGTATTTTTCCTTGAGAAGCTTAAGCTGTTCCTCTTGTTTCAGGAGAGTTTCCAACTCTGATTTGTCGAATAGGTCCGTATTTCCCAAAAATATCATACATTTCCTCCGCTGTGATTTTATACGGCAGGTTCCGAATATAGAGGGTCCGATTGACCTCTGGGGGCAGCCGGATGTTAGCTCGCTTGGCCGCTTGCATCGCCATGGCGCCGATCGGAGGGGTGGGGTGGGGGGTGGGGTGCCGCCTTGGAGAGAAACCGCGGCCGGGAAGGGGCCTGCCGGGCCGCGCGCCGCCGCTCGCCGCTGCCGCGGGGGTCACGGACGCTATCCCATACGCTAATAACCCGAGGAATTCCTTTTTACAATCTATGTCCTGAACGCTCCGCTTTTCTAAAAAGCATATGAGCGAATCGTACGTCGCTTGTCTCTCCATACCTTCGTCAGCGCTGTTGCAGCCTTTGCGAGACTTCGGCGACGCGTGGCCGGCGGGACCCTCTGTAGGTGCTCCCGGGCGCGGGGACTGTGCCCTTCCGCCTCCTGCGCTGCTTTCAGGACCGGTACCCGAATCTCCGTCGAACCGTGGCTCGCAGGTTCAGCCCTCTCTAGGGTCCCTGTTCGGGCGCCATTTGTCGCGACGGAGGGAAGACACAGTCACTCAATATGAGTGATCAGCCGACTTCCTTTATTGTACCTTACAGTCACCTTTTATGCCTTGTTATAATTAGCTCATACATATTACAAAAGTTAAGCTCATTATTGGTTAGTTGCCTAAATACCAAGCCCGCCCCTAGTTTCTCTTCTGTAGTTATCTGTTCCCACCTGCAACATTCTTTTCCCACCAAAATTTTCCTGTTACTGTGTAACAAGGACAGCCAAAGACAGTGTATTTTGCTTTACTTCAGATAAGCTGAGAGCGATGTGCATTTTTGTCCAGCCAGCTGGACTATGTCTATGTGACCCTTTTCAGCTAGCCAGTTATCCACAACTGCCTTGACTCAATTTAACCCTTCATCACTCCATGACCAAAGTCCCCTCTGTGCCTCACACCCCCGGGGAGGTGGGAGGTGTTGACATCAGTGTTGGCCTTGCGGCACCATGACAAGATGACCACCCTTTCCCACACTGAGTCACATAAGCAAGAGGTGGAAATGTGGGACTAGTATTGCCTTATATTTCCAGGACTGTGCACACCAAGGGCAGAACTGGCACAGAGGGGGAGCAGAGGTGGAATGTGTCAATTGGTTAACAAGTCCAGATAGTGCTTCCATGACTCAACCAAGGAGGAAAGTCTGATCAGGGAATTTGGAATTCCCCAAGCGTGTTAGCTGGTCCAACTCACTCATCTGAAGAAGTCTCACCATGCTTCCTGCCAGCCTGCCTCATAACCATGCTTATATGTCTTTGCACATCTTGATATTAAGATTAGCCCAGTATTGGTGAATTACTGGACTTACTGTCATTTTGACATGGTTAATTGTACTGATGATTTGTATTTGTTACTGTGCCGTTATTCTGAAATAACAGTAAATCTAAAGCTGTTGGTCTGCTGTCTGTAACAGTATCCCAAACCTATAAATTGACTGGGATGCCTTAAGGCCCTACACAGGATCTTCACAGAGACCTTGCAGAGATAAAAGTCTAAACCCCTAACTGCCCAGAAGGCAAAGCAATCAGAGATTGTGTTTGAGTGGCAAATGGAGACTCACAGTGTAGAAGGCTGGAGGCATATGACTTCAGGCAACAAGAGGAAGGATGCTTCTCCATCTGCAGATATGCAGTGGCAGACTAGGTTCAATGCCCTGGTAGGGGATGATGGAAAGCAAGCCATGTCTGGAGAGATATCAGAGCCAGCCAAGCTCTAACCATGCACTGGCACCAAGAGGAAGCAGCAGGTGGTAGTAATTAGACTCCCTCCTGTGAGTGACAGAGGCCCCCATCTGCTAACCTGACCTGCTGTCTAGGGAGGTTCATTGCTTGTCAGAAGCTTAGATTTGGGACAGTATGAAGAGACTGCCAAGGCTTGTTTGTCTCTCAGCAGTCTATTATCCCCTGTTGCTTATCCATGTAGGCACCAATAATACTTCCAGGGGAGACCTGGAACATAGCAAGAGTGATGACGTGGCTCTGGGGGCCAGGGTCAAGGGCATGGGGGCCCAGGTGGTTTTCTCTTCCATTCTGCCAGTGAAGGAGAAGGTCCTGAAGAGTGGATGGATCCTGTGGATTAACTCCTGTTTGTGCAGCTGGTATAGTCAACGGGGATTTGGCTTTTACAACCGTGGGACCTTTGAGGATCGAGGACTGCTGGGGAAAGATGGGATCCTGTAAGGGATGAAAAAAAGTTGACCTTGTAGAGAAACAAGGCTGACTTGGCAGAACTGTTAGTGTACAGATAAGCACCCAAATTTGGCAGTGAAACTGCAAAGCAACTGCTTTGCTACACATAGACAAATTCCCAGGTGCTCTGCTGCACGTAGGCACGTTCCAGGGCAGAACGTGGGTAGATAAGCGATTATATATAACCAGCACTTATGTATGCAATAAATGATCTCACTTCTTTACTGACTTGGGGTCCATGTCTTCATATGCCACAGGATCCAGCTGAGAAAGTGGGGCAAAAGCATCTTTGCCAACAGTCTGGACAACCTGGTAAGAAGAACTTTAAAGTAGGAATGATGGAGCAAGGAGATGCTGCCAAGTGAGGAATTAGTGAACCAGGTTGGCAAGCAAAGGGTGCAGTGTGATGGGTACAAGAAAGACCTTGGGAACAATAAAACAGGGCAAAAGGGGGCTTATCTCAAGTGTAGATACAGAAATGCATGCAGCTTGGGTGTACTGGGTCTGGTTGGGATGGAGTTAATTTTCTTCATAGTAGCCAATATGGTGCTGTGTTTTCGACTGGTGATGAAAACAGTATTGATAACACACTAATGTTTTAGCTATTGCTGAACAATGCTTGCATAGCATCAAGGTCTTCTCTATTTTTCACTCTGTCCACCCTGGGGAGTTGGGTAGGTGTGGGCAAGAGGCTAGGAGAGGACACAGCTGGGACAACTGACCTGAATGGACCAAAAAGATATTCTATAGCATATGATGTCATTCTCGTCAATAAAACTGGAAGGGGATTTTTTCCAAGGTAGCTGTTGCTCAGAAACTGGATGGGCATTGGGTGGTGACTGATTGCTTTTGTATAACTTTTTTCTTCCCCCCCCCCCCCCCCCACACACACACACACACATTGGCTCTATCACATGATCACATGGGGGAAGCTTCTAGCAATTTGTCACTGAAGCGACCCCTGTAGCCCCCCTTCTACCAAAACCTTGCTAGAAAAAACAAATACAGTGAATCAAAGATCCTGGTTCTTATGGGGGACTTAAACCTCTCTGACATCTGCTGGAAGAGCAACACAAAGGAGTGCAAGAAGTAATCTCTCTTCCCACATCTCTCAAGCCCCTGGAAACTCAAGACAAGGACTGGAAGAATTAAGTTCCTCCCATCATAGGACAAGATCAGGTTTGAGGTCCACCTGAGGAACCTGAACATACATAAGTCCATGGGACCTGATGACATACATCCCAGGGTCCTAAGGGAATTAGCTGATGTAGTTGTCAAGCCACTCTCCATCATATTTGAAAAGCCATGGCAGTCAGGAAAAATCCGCAGTGATTGGAAAAGGGGAAACATTACACATTTTTTAAAAGGGTAAAAAGGAAGACCCTGGGAATTACCAGCCAGTCAGCCTCACCTCTGTGTCTGGGAAGATCATGGAACACATCTTCCTGGAAGTTATGTCAAAGCATATGGAAGACAGGGAGGTGATTAGAGACAGACAGCATGGCTTCACCAAGGGCAAATTGTGCCTGACTAATCTAGTGGCCTTCTATGATGCAGAGACTACATCAGCAGGCAAGGGAAGAACCATGGATGTCACCTACCTAAACTTCTGTAATGTCTTTGACACAGTTCCCCCCCAACATTCTTTCTTCTAAATTGGAGAGATATGGGTTCGACTGTTAGATAAATAGGAATTGGCTGGATGGCCGTATCCAAAGAGTTATAGTCAATGGCTCAATGTCCAAGTGGAAACCAGTAACGAGAGGTGCCCCTCGAGGGTCTGTACTGGGACCAATAATAATATCTTCATCAATGGCATAGACAGTGGGATTGAGTATACTCTCAACAAGTTTGCAGACGACACCAAGCTGAATGACGCAGCTGATTTGCTAGAGGGAAGAGATACCATCCAGAGGGACCTTGACAGGCTTGAGGAGTGGGCCCATGCAACCCTCATTAAGTTGAACAAGGCCAAGTACAAGGTCCTGTACCTGGGTCGGGGCAATCCCCAATATAAATGCAGACTGGGGGATGAATGTATTCAGAGCAGCCCTGCAGAGAAGGACCTGGTGGATGAAAAATTGGACATGAGCCATAAATGTGTGCTTGCAGCTCAGAAAGCCAATCGCATCCTGGGGTGCATCAGAAGAAGCGTGGCCAGCAGGTTGAGGGAGGTGGTTCCCCCCCTCTACTCCACTCTCATGAGTCCCTGCCTGGAGTACTGCATCCAGCTCTGGGGTCTCGAGGTCAAGACAGACATGGACCTGCTTGAGTGGGCCCGGAGGAGGGCCACGAAAATGGTCAGAGTGCCAGAATACCTCTCCTATGAGGAAAGGCTTGAGAGAGTTGGAGTTGTTCAGTCTGGAGGAAGGCTGAAGGCTCCGGGGAGACCTTATTGCGGCCTTTCAATACTTAAAGGGGGCTTCTAAGAAAGATGAAGAGAGACATTTTACCAGGACCTGTAGTGATAGGACAAGGGCCAGTGATTATAAACTGAAAGAGGGTATATATCGATTGGACATAAGGAAGACATTTTTTATGATGAGGCTGCTGAGACACTGGAACAGGTTGCCCAGTGAAGTTGTGGATGCCCCACACCTGGAAGTGTTCAAGGTCAGGTTGGATGGGGCTTTGAGCAACCTGGTCTAGTGAAAGGTGTCCCTGCCCATGGCAGGGGGGGTAGACTAGATGATCTTTGAAGGTCACTTCCAAGCCAAACCATGCTATGATTCTGTGAAGCTCCATCACACGTAACCTGGTTAGGCAACCAGGTTAGTACCTAAAAGTACCTGGTTAGGTACTTTTAATCCTTAAAGACCTGATAACTTTCCTGAATTCCTTTGCCCTTCAGAGATGCCTCCCACAGGATCCACTTTCCAATTTCCTGAATAAGCCAAAATATACTGTGAATTCCAGAAGATTTCTGGAGAGTGTCAGGTATGCCTTCTTGATACAAGTACTAGATGAACCAACCAGGGATGATGCACAGCTGGATCTGTGTGGTGTGTTGATCTTGGCTGGCTGCCAGGTGCCCACCAAGCTGGTCTATCACTCCCCCTTCTCAATAGGACAGGGGGGAGTAAATAAGATGAAAAAGCTCACGGGCTGAGATAAGGACAGGGAGATTACTTACCAATTATTGTCACAGGCAAAAAAATTACAAATATTTACAAATAAATTGTCACAGGCAATTAAAATACATTTGGGTAGTGAGAAACAAAGACAAAAAGTTAAACATCTTCTTCCCCCTCCCCTTTTCCCAGTCTCAGCTTCACTCCTTTATTCCTAACTGTGCCTCTTTCATCCCCTCCCAAGCAGCACAGGGGGGATGGGGAATAGGGGATGGTTACGATCAGTTCATAACAGTTTCTCTCTGCTGCTCCTTCCTCCTCAAGCATTTCCCCCTGCTCCAGCGTAGGTCATCTCCATGAGCTGCGGTCGTTCAAGACAAACCTGCTCTGGCATGGGTCATCTCTACAGGCTGCAGTCCTTCAAGAAAAAAACCCAACTCTTTTAATTGTCAGCGGAGGGTTTTAACATCATGCCAGGGATACAGATCAACCAACTGCCCCCAGTCCTCCTTGTCCCCTGGAATGTTTGACTCTCCAGTGGGGGGTCCTTAGCTGGGGAGTGGGGCATCCCGTCAAGGTTCAAGAGGTCGTGCAGAAGGCTGAGCTGCATCCTCTGGTGATTCTACAAACCTTTGCTGTCTATGACTATTTACTTTCTTGGTTTGTCCAATCCTCGCTGTTTATATTACCTCCACATCTCATTCATAGGAATTCCATCAATCTTATCTTGAGTCACCCCATCCTTTAACAAGGCAGCAATCATTCCTTTCTGTGAAATCTTATTATTTTCAGCTTTATTTTAATTTCTATCACCACGCCCTGCATTTTGCTCCAGGCACCATTCTCCTAAATCTCCCAGTTGTTGTACCTTCTCAATTACTTCTCCTATGGGGCTCCCCGTCTCATTTATTAAAAGCATCGTAATGACATTCTTATATGCAGGCAGAGCAGTTTTGATTATTTCATTTCTAATAGGTGCAGTTAACCCGGTCTGTATCATTGTGTCAACGTCTCCTATAAAAATAGCATTTTCATCCTTTCCTCTTTAAGACGCTGTATGCAGTCTCGTAGTGTGTACCAGGGGCAATCTCCTCCTGGCCAATCCCCCTCCATGGGGTATTTGTGGTTGCAACCCGCAGCTGCCAAGGCTAACATATTAGTATTTCCCTGATCATGCTTTCGAAAAGCATCTTGCACAAAAGAATCAGAACTCAACATTACAAACTTCTTGCTGTCTACAGCATCCAATGCAATTCCAGATGCTCCTAAATCATACAGCTGCACCATCCAAGAGAGCAAAGGTTCCCCTGGTTTCTGCTGGAATCGCTCAATCACATCATTAATTTCATGCTGAGTATAATTCTCAATTACATCACGTCTCACTTGCTCTCCATCCGGCCCTTGTTCTAATTTTCTCCTAATTATAGGTTTTATCTCTACATCCTCAGAAACAAATACTCCCCCTACACTCACATCTGAATCAGTTGAGTCCCATATATCACCATCCCACTTGTCAGGATCCCACCATGTTCCTGCTTCAGCAATAACTGTATGCACCTTTTTCGTATTCACTCTACCCTGCTGCTTATGATACTTATACTGAGCAACCCTAACAGCCAACTTCTCCGCCACAGTCTGATAAGTATCCAACCTATCTGTCAACAAACGATTCTGGCACTGCAACAGGACCACCTTACTTTGCAAATCACATGTGTATTTGTTTCTCTAACTCTACTCTCTCTACACAAACCTGCTTTCGCTGCTGATGCTGTTTCCTATAAGCAGTTAACAAAATCCATCCACGCTACCCTAATGCAGCCACTTTCCCCCCCCTTTTCAACAGGTATCATTTGCATCATTTTGCACCTCCTCCCCCTCCTTCTTCTCTGACTTTGGTGTTCACAGAATTGTTTCTCGTGCTTTTTCTTCATCATTCCTCACTGTCTGTGCAGTTTTGCCATTTCTTAAATATGTTTTCACAGAGGCACCACCAACTTTGCTGACTGGCTCATCTTCAGCCAGCAGTGGGTTGGATGCAGAGCTGGCTGGAACCAGCTGTCCCCAGCACAGGACAGCCCCTTACCTCTTTTCATAGAGGCCACCTCTGCAGTTCCCCACCCAGCTACCACAACCTTGCCACATACATGCAGTATAAATCCAAACTTTTATTCAAAGCGGATCTTTAAATCTAGTCTGGTTTGTAAAATAACATGGGTAACATTAGAATAGTAATAGATCACCATAGAAAGGCTGGTGGATACTTATCCTACCCAAATAAACTGATCAGAAAGAAAAACCACCTCAGCATCCTAAAGTGACTGTATTTACCTGTGTTTCCACATATTCCACCTTCATTCTATTCTACCAAAAGTGAATCTCAAGGTAAGTTGGTTGCAGAAAAAGTGTGTATTTATACATTTTTGATTGATTATAGTTTTTCCTGATGTCAGTAGCCCTCTGGAGTAAAAAATGCATCAAGTCACAGCAAGAGATAGGCCTAAACTGTTACTACTAGTAATAAAATACTTTAAAGTTAATTGTAGTTACTAGAACTACTTCAAAACAACTCAGTTGTACTCAGTTCACTTATTTGAACTGATGCATCCTTGGGTACTTCTATGATCTTGGAGGTTTTGTCATGACCTAAAAGGTTACCCAGTCTGCAGGTGTGTAGAGATCGTGACCATGGATTCATAGGATTCCATAATATACAATAACACAGAGGCTTATATCCTCTAAATTTCTCTATTTTATTACAGATTACCACAAATATCACACAATTCACTAGCAAGTATACCTATGACTAATAAAATGAATATATATATATCAAGCAATTACAAATTACAATCAGCAATCAATAAAACCAACAATCAATAATATAACAACAACCAATAACAGCAACAGCCAAGTAGATGTATACACTTACAGGTTACTACAGACTTATCCTTAGTGAAGCAAACTTATCATAAATATAAAAGCAGATATAGTTATGAAAGATTATTTATTTGTATAATAATTGTATCAAGTGATTTAGATCTCAGAAGGGGCCAAACCATCCCAGAAGTGGAAAGACAAACCAAACTTCCCCCAGAAATGGGCGCAGAGGGGGATCAATAAGATAAAAAAGAAAGTTCATGCAGAGAACTCAAGCTGTTTAGGTGGTAGTTTGACCCTGGCTGAATACCAGGTGCCCACCAAAGCTGCTCTGTCACTCCCCTCCTGTCCTGGTTTCTGCTGGGATAGAGTTAATTTTCTTCTTAGTAGCTAGTACAGTGCTGTGTTTTGACTATGATGTGAGAACAATGTTGATAGCACACTGATGGTTTTGGTTGTTGCTGGGTAATGTTTATACTAAGTCAAGGACTTTTCTGTTTCTTGGGCCCTGCCAGCGAGAAGGCTGGAATGGCACAGGAAACTGGGATGGAACACAGCCAGGTCAGCTGACCTGAACTAGTCAAAGAGGTATTCCATACCATATGACGTCATGCTGAGTATATAAACTGGGGGAAGAAAGAGAGTGGGGTCATTCGGCATTATGGCATTTGTCTTCCCAAGTAACCATTATGCGTGATGGAGCCCTGCTTTTCTGGAGATGGCCAAACACCTGCCTGCCCGTGGGCAGTAGTGAATGAATTCCTTGCTCTGCTTGTGTGTGCGGCTTTTGCTTTACCTATTAGATTGTTCTAATCTCTACCCTCGAGTTTTACATTCCTTTCTGATTCTCCTCCCCATCCCTCTGGGTGAGGGGAGAGTGGGCAAACAGCTTCATGGCACAATTACCAGCTAGGGTTAGACCACAACACCTCCTCAACCGAACAGGGGGGAAAAAATATAACAAAAGGCTCATGGGTTGAGATAAGGACAGGGAGATCACTCAGCAATTACCATCACGGGCAAAAAAGATTCGACTTGAGGAAATTAATTTATTACCATTCAAATCAGAAAAAGAAAAAATCACCAAAAAAACCTTTCCCACACCCCTCCCTTCTTCCTAGGCTTAACTTCAATCCCAATTTCTCTACCTCCTCTCCCTGAGTGGCACAGGGGAATGGGGGTTACGGTCAGTTCATCACACATTGTTTCTGCCACTCCTTACTCCTCACACTTGTCCCCTGCTCCAGTGTGGCGTCTGTCCCATGGGAGATAATCCTCCATGAACTTCTCCAACATGAGTCCTTCCCACATGCTGCAGTTCTTCACACGCTGCTCCAGCATGGGTCCCCTGTGTGGGTCCACAGGTCCTGCCAGCAAACCTGCTTCAGCATGGGTTTCCCATGGGTCGCAGTCTCCTTTGGGCATCCACCTGCTCCAGCGTGGGGTCCTCCATTGGTTACAGGTGGATATCTGTTCCACTGTTAACCTTCATGGGCTGCAGGGGTCAGCCTGCCTCACCATGGTCTTCACCATGGGCTGCAGGGGAATCTCTGCTCCAGTGCCTGGAGCATCTCCTTTTTCCCTGACCTTGGTGTCTGCAGACTTGTTACCCTCACATAGTCTCACTCCATTCCCTCACTGGCACAAAGTTGGGGTTTCCCCCCCTCCTCCCTTTTTAATATGCTGTCACAGAGATGCTACCAACGTCCTGATTGGCTCAGCTTTGGCTAGCAGCGGGTCTGTCTTGGAGCCAGCTGGCATTGGCTCCGTTGGACATGGGGGAAGCTTCTGGGAACTTCTCACAGAAGCCACCCTTGTAGCCCCCCAACTACCAAAACCTTGCCATGCAAACCCTCTACATTAGGAAAAGTATATGCAGCACAGGAAATTCTCAGAGAGAAAAGCTCCATTTTTGGCAAAAATTAAGTGATTTTTATATCACAGAGACATAAGAAGGCTTAGGACATACTTTTTTGAGCCACCAATAGATACTGTAAATTTCTGGGTTTCACCTGGAATAGCCAAAAGATGATATTTTCTGTTCTTTCCAACTAATTTTTATTTTTCTAGACTATTTTCCTGTTCTTGCAGTTAGAACAGCCAACGGCAGTTACTGATTCCTACTTCCTCAGGATGCTTTCCCCTTTTTCCAGACTATTTTTTACCTTTTCAGATGATAAATTGCTGTTACAGTTCCATGTTTATGCTCTTATCTATGATATCTCAGGAAGTCTCTGGTTTCAAGATACCCAGCTCTACTTCAAAGATGCCAGCTGCACTTTTCAAGGAAGCTTTGGGTTCACAGGCTTAGTTCCCAGGCTATCAATTTCTTCTGTTCGGTAATTTCCCCCTTCTAACGAGGTTGTCTTTATGGCTGCTCATATCAGGTGTAAAAACTACAGTATTTGGCCCACTCAGAAATATTTAGTGTATTGACAGTCTTACAGAAAAAATTGTATTTGAGGAATTAGTGATCTTGGGCAAGCCGTGTCACCCATATTAGGCCTAGTAACCCTTGTTAGCATAAGTGACTGCCCTATGTATGTAACAGTGCCAGAGAACATGGGACTTTTTCAAGCAGATCTTTGAAGAGGCCAAAGCCTGCTATCCTGAAGCCCAGAGTTGTGGTCTTGCTTTTTGCTCTCCTCCCTGCTCTCAGGATCCTGATCTCCCCCATCTCATAATCACTACAGCCAAAGCTGCCTTTGACCTTCACCCATAAACTCTCAGTTGAATGCAAAAAGGCTTTATGCACAAGGAGAGACAAGCTACAAAGGTAGATTAAAGAAATATTGCCTGGGCATGTAAAGATGGTGTCAGGAAAGCCAACTGTGGTAGGTTTACCTTGGCTGGCTGCCAGGTGCCTGCCAAGCCACTCGCTCACTCCCCTTCCTCAGCAGGACAAAGAAAGAAAATAAGGTGATAAAAAGCCCGTGGGTCAAGCTAAAGACAGGAAGATCACTCACCAGTTACCATCATGGGCAAAACAGACTCAACTTGGGGAAGATTAATTTAATTTCTTGAAAATGAAAAATAGAGTAGGATGGTGAGAAACAAAGACAAAACTGAAAACACCTCCTTCCCCACCCTTCTTGCCAAGGTCAACTTCACTCCTTCATTCCCGACTCTTCTGTCTCCTCCTCCCCATTTTAAGAACTACTCCAGTGTGATTACATTCCATGGGGTGCAATCTTTCAGGAATGGATTGCTCCAGTGTGGGTCCCCCACAGGCTTCAGTTCCTGCCAGAAAAACTGCTCCTGCGTGGTCTTCTCTCCATGGGCTGCAGTTCCTGCCAGGAGCCTACTCCAGCATGGGCTCTCCACAGGCTGCAGCTTCCTTCAGGGCACACCCATAGCTCTGGTGTGGGGGTCCTCCAAGGGTTGCAGTGTGGATATCTGCTCTGAGGTGGTCCTCCATAGGCTGCAAGGGAGCAACCTACTTCACCATAGTCTTCTCCAGAGGCCGCAGGGGAATCTCTGCTCCGGCGCCTGGAGCACCTCCTCCTCTGACCTTGATGTCTTCAGGGTTGTTTCTCTCACATTTTTATCACTCCTCTCTCACAACTGCTGTGCAGCATTTTTTACCCTTTCTTAAATAAGCTTTCACAGAGGTGCCACCAGCTGCACTGATTGGCTTATCTTTGGACAACAGTGTGTCTGTTTTGGAGCTGGCTAGAATCAGCTCTGTCTGACATGAGGGCAGCCCCTGGTCTCTTCTCACAAAGGCCACTCCTGCAGCACTGTGCCCCCCCCCCCCCCCAACTTTGCTATGCAAAACCCAATACACCAATACTCACCTGAACTTTAGACTTGCAAGGAACATCAAGGACAAAAAAAAGAAGCTCTACTGCAGAAAATATCATAGCAACATTGTATCAACAACGTAGCAAAAATCAATGGGAGACCTTATAGGAGGAGAAGGTTGTAGAGCAGGGGTCCTCAAACTTTTTAAACAGGGGGCCAGCACGCAGATTAAGTGGCAGGAAGTCATCTGCGGCTACTTGGTTCCCCCACCCAGCCCCCGGTGTGTGTGTGTGTGGGTGTGTGTCTGTAAATACCGGGGGCCAGATTGAGGACCCTGGGGGGCCGTATCCAGACCACGGGCTGTAGTTTGAGGACCTCTGTTGTAGAGGATTGAAGATGGGTTAATTAGCATTGATAATATACAGCTGTGGGCTGGCTTCAGGGGCTGCAGGTTGGCTGATGTAGATAAGGTGCAGCTGTGGCTGGATCTGTTAAGTGGTTGGGCAGCCAAGGAAGAGAGAGGAGGAAGAAGGAGAAAGAAGGGAGAGTACCCTGGATGAGGAGAGACTAGGAGAAGGCAGCAGAGGGACTGGCATGAAGAGTATGTTGGTATGTGATGGTAAAAGACCTTGTTGCAGCTAGCTAGTTTGGAGAGTGCTGTGACAGAAGGTGATTTTATTTAAAATAGAAACTGAAACAAAATAAGTGTCAGTCATAGTTTCACACTCAAAAGCAGCACAGTAAGCATCTAAGAAGTCTGTCCAGCAGTCAGGCACATGTCAAGGTCCTGAGTGCAGTAGTAGGCCTTAATGGCCCTGACTAGCCTCAACTGAGGTTTTCACCCATGGGCCCAGGAGATCCATTTAAACTCAGCCATGAGCTATGTTGTAGAAGTGCCTGTCTCCAGCTCAGCCACAGCCATGACTGTGCCAGGAAATGGCTGCCTGTTGAACTGGATCCTGAGCTGCAGACTCACTTCCTGGCTTGACCTCGGACCTGCCCTATCATCATGAAATTGCCTGATGATGTAGACTTTTGGTTGATCCTGGCTACCCTTCTCGAGTCTGCTTTGGTTGGGTATTGTGGGACTGGGCCCTGGCTGGCAAGGCCTCTACCCTGCTGGTCTTGTTGTCATGTCTAGCTCCTTGCTTCCCATCCCTTAGGGAGAAGCAAGTCCTCCTTGCTCCTGACAGCACCAGGTCTATGCATGTTCAAGCCATCCATCCAGCAGTCAGGCAGCAAGATGCCAGATGTTAGGTGATGACATGGAGGACAAGGGATGCCAGCTGTCAAGTCTTTCTAATGTATCCTGGGTTATTCTTAGGTTAGTGATCACGTGCAAGTTTTGGATATGCTTTTTTGTACCCTTTTGGAGCTGACAGTGATCAGTGTCTCCACCCTATCCCACCCCTGTGACTGTTACAGGTGAGCAAACAACCCATACTGGATCTGGATACCGGGGTTTATTTGAGAAACAATGAAATTAGAGCTTTTTACCCTACTTGGTGATCTTACAAACACATTCACTTCCCCCCCCCCCAGCAGTACATTCACTATGTCTGTACTTCCTATCAGGAAGATCACTAGATCACTGCTGGTCCAGGAGGGTTGAGCAGATGAAAGTCATGTTGGTTTTGTGCTGTGCAGCTTGCTCCCAGTTACCAGTCTCAGGCATTATTGGCCAAGATTCCTGCATGTCCCCCTGCATTTGTCTCCACACATCTCCCTGATCTTCCCCCACTTCCAGGATCTTTCCTCCAGCCAAGATCTTCACTTTCTTTTTGCCAGGCCTCCTTCTTCTTTTTGGTAACCCAAGCCCCCAGTTTTCCCAATTTAAATAGTCCATGTGCAGAAGCACAACACGTGATCAGGCTCCTAATTGGTGGTTCTGTTTCTGAGTTGGAGGAATCAAGATGTGACACACTTCTTTAGTCCAAGTATTAGTTATCAAAATTTACAAACAGTCTGTACTGGTTGCAGCTAGCAAGTCACAGGCTTGTGCTTGAGAGTACTAAAGTTCAATTTTGGATGTTTACCCACACATAATTATCTGCAGCCTGTCAGCATTCACAATTTAAGCTCACAATTCTTTCTGCCTACCACAGCGAGTCATCAGGAATTGTTCACTGTTCTTTGTTTCCAGACCTGGATGTCTTCTGTAATGGCTGGTGGATGTGCTGAGGTCTTGATGACCTGCTAATCTGGGTGCCATTAACGTATACAATTGAGAGCCTTTGTTCTGCTGTGTGTTCCTTCTGGTGTCTCCACACACAAAGGTTCCCATTCCTTCTCTATTCACACTAATCTTAGCCTTTCTATAAAAACTCTCTATGCTGCTGCTACAACAGCAGCAAAAGGCTGACCAAGGAAAAACTGGGACCGTTGCTGAATAGGGCAGACGATTTAGTGACAGTGGACACAGATAAGGTTGAGGCACTCAGTACCTTCTTTGTGTCCATCTTCACTAGCAAGGTCTCCCATGCCTCTGTGCTTAGTGAAAGGGTTCAAGAGGGAGAATTACCAGAAGCGGATGAGGATCAAGTCAGGGATTACGTGCGTGAACTCTACCCATACAAGTCCATGAGACCTGACAGGTTGCCTCCAAGGGTGCTGAGAGAGCTGGCTGATGTCCTTGTAAGGCCATTCCATACCATCTTTGAAAAGTCATAGTTGTCTCATTGGAAAGGAGGAAGTTCCTGATGACTAGATGAAGGCAAATATTGCATCCATCTTCAAAAATGGCCAAAAGGCCAATCTAGGGAACAACAGACTGGTCAGCCTCACTTCAGTCCCTGAGAAAATAATGAAACAAGTCCTCTTGGACAACAGTTCTGGGCATATGGAGGAGAGGGCTACTAGAAACCGTCATTAAGGATTTACCAAAGATAAATCGTGCTTGACTGACTTGGTTGCCTACTTTGATTAAAATAGTTATGGTTGTGGACATTTACCTCAACTTTATCAAGGTTTTTGACACTGTCTCCCATCCTATGCTTGTATCCAACTGTTATGGTCTGGATGGGGGCGAAGGGGGGTGCAACTAGATTGGTGAAAAAGTAGCTGGATGATCAAGCTCAAAGGATAGCGGTTGCTGTGTCATATTCTACCCGGAGGCCAGTGACAAGTGTGGAGTACTACAGGGGTCTATCCTGGAACCTGTCCTGTTGAACACCATTTTCAATGACCTGGAGGTGGCAACAGAGTGCACTCTTCTCAAGTTTGCAAATTATGCTCTTAAGGACAGGGCTGCCATTCAGAGAAACCTAGACAGGCTGGAGAAATGGGCCCATCAGAACCTCATATAACTCAACAAGAACAAGCACCTAGTCTTGTACCTGGGAAGGAAGAACCCCTTGCAAAGATACTGGCTGAGGACTGCCTGGCTGGGGAGCAGTTCTGCTGAAAAGGACCTGGGTGCTCTTGATAGGCAGCAAGCTGAACATGAGCCAGCAGTGTGTCCTGGCAGCAAAGGCGGCCAACATAATTCTGGGCTGTATTAACAGTAGTGTAGCCATTAGATCAAGGAAAGTGATTATCCCCCTTTACTTAGCATTCATTAGACATGGAATACTGTGACCAGTTTTGGGTCACGTACAATACAGGAAAGACATTGATCAACTGAAGCACATCTAATGGAGGGCCACTGAGATCATCAGGGGCCTGGACCACATGCTCTATTAGGAGAGACTGAGAAAACTGGCCTTTTTCAGCCTGAAGGCTTTGGAGGGGACCTGACAGCAGCCTTCCAGTACCTACAAGGAGGTTATTAAGAAGGCAGAGCCAGGCTCTTCACACTAGTGCATGGTGGGAGGACAGGAGACAATGGGCATAAGTGGAAATAAGAGAGGCCCTGACTGGATAGGAGAAACTTTTTCTCTATGAGGATGGTCAAGCATGGGATCAACGCGCCCAGAAAGGTTGTGCAGTCCCCATCTTTGGAGGTTTTCAAAACCAGACTGGATAAATATATTTAGTTATCTGCAGTTTGCAGCTGAGACAGCTACTATCTTTGCAGGTGTAGGGAAAAGACTCAAGATATTTGTTATCACAAGGAGCTAGTGGCCTTGGACAAAAGTCTGGCAACATGTTTAGTGCTAGTTTGCTCTGTATAAGAAAGGGACATAAAACCAGCGTGTGATGGAAAAAAAGTGAGGAAGCCCCTGTCAGTTTGAGCCTTGATACAGACAGGACTATGCAGCATGCTGTACACCAGATGAGAGATCCATCTGATGCCATCACCTTGGGCTCCTGGTATCAGAAGGGACGTAAGACATTCTAATTCAATTACTATCATCGGTTCCATATAGCTTCTGGTTTTTGAGTCAATAAACAACCTCTTTTTCTCACATCCTGGATGTGGTATGTTGTTTCCTTGAATCCTCATTGTCTGCCCAATAGCTAGACAGAACAGCAGATAACCTGAGGATAAAACACAAGTGTTCCAGACATTAGTACTAGGGCCAAGAAAGGAGCTTCCATCAGCTGATCTATTGCTTATTTTTTACTAATACTTATCCCACTGTATACTACAACAGACTTAGACTTTACTATATCATAATTAGAGCCTACAAGAAAAAAATAGCTAGTGTTGCATAACAGCTAGTTTATCTGTGTCAGCAACTGCTGGTAAGATCTATGAGAACTATTTATACCAACTCATTTACTTGGGTTAGTCAAACTATTATTCTAAAATGCATTCCAAACCCTGTGTGCGATCAGAGCAATGCAGCAGAGGGCCAAGTAAACAATAGATCTGGCTCAAGGAGCATACAAATAATAGACTCCTGTAAAAACATGTGACAAATATTTATACTGATATTTGAGGTACAGACTCTCCCTTGAAATAGCTCAGCTACAGAGTACATGTTTATGGACAGAGCTGCTATAGAAAGAGCAAGTTTGAAAAGTTTCATAGAAATTTTGGATTGCAGAGGCTCTGACACCAGGCTTGTTCTGGGAATAGCATTTGAACCCAAGATCCTAAACCACAAGGCTTTTAAAGATCGTCCTATTTCTCAGTACTTAAGTTGATAATTTCAGAAATCATTCACTTAATAAAAAGTTTTAGTTTAGCAGTGTATGAAATACCTGCCAAAACCAGACTTACAAGTGCTTGGCTCTTGACTGTGATCAAGCTTTGTTGAAAGCAGAATCTCATCCCACCCACTGTACCTGAAAGTCTCCTTTTGTTCTCTTCAACTAATAATTTTCACTCCATTATAGAACTAGCTTTAAAAAATTAGTTTTAAAAATTTAGTTAATTTAAACTAAAGTCTTAAAACCAAAAGTTTCTCAGTGACCATACAACCCAAAGATCATATGTAAGCAATTGTTAGTTATATGGGGGGGAGGGGAACAACACACAAGACTTTTTTTATGAAAGCAAAATGTAACATTTAAATCCTCTTAGAAGAGGTAGAGAGCCAGTGTTTTAATTGATGCCATTCAGATCTGCAGTACTGATGTCATACCAATTTATTGCTAATGATAAAACCAGATTTAAGAGCTATGCCAGCAATATAGCAGTATAACTGTGATCTTCAATATTCATAGAATAAGACATACCCATATCTAATAACAATAGCAGATTCCACCAGAAATCCATCACTTATTGTAAACATTGTATTTGTGCAAGTTCTTTTTCAAACTTTAATTCCCAAAATCATGAAAGGCAAATTTAGTAGCATAAAACACATTCAGTTTCATGTTTGGCAATGAGAACCCCATTCTTCATAGACAACCAAAAACCTAGCAGCACATTTTCAAACATTATTACAACTGTTTCTGGATTACCCTCCGTCCAAATCCCTCCCCACTCAAAGCACCAAAAATAAAGTGCGATGCCCATAAAAATGTCTTAAGAAAATAGCCACGTTCTTTTATTTGCAATAATGATAATAAAAATAATAATAATAATAAAAAGAGCACTTTGCCTCAGTCTTAACAGTGCTATACTGTGTCCATCATTTTGGGTTCTTCATCTTTCAGTAGCATTGAGTTTAAATTGGAAACACTTCTGTTTATGCAACCTTGTCGATCATTTGCATTCTGCAACAAATGAAGAATTCAAAGCTTAATCTCAATGCATACATACACTTACAGATAACTAAATCAAGCTCTTTATTTTGCTTGTCTTAAGATAAGTTTGTAATAAAATAAAATTTCTTAAAAAACAACAACCCAGACAGTATTGTCATAATGTGAGTGTCAAGAAGCTTCTTTAAATTTAGCTAGCATACTATCACCTTATTTACTTAGGGTTCAGTTACCAGATCTTATCAAACAGGTACCTTGACCAAAATTATTTCAAAGTACTTTAAATTTTGTCTCCTTCCCCAACATCCAGCTTTTAAACCCTTTTAAATTTTAATCTTCAGCCCAAGATGTGATCATCACCAGCACTGAAACCAAAGGCCCCGGTGTTCCAAAATAAAGATAAAACCAAGGGCAGAATATCGTAACACAGTGTAAATTTTCCTTAGACTTGACTACCTGTAGGTTTCCATTAATAGGATTAGTCATTTTCAGTTGAAAGCTCATTTCGCCTCCTGTGATGCAAAGTATATTTAATTCTAGCGCCTGAACAGGTTAATGATGCAGTTTTCCATTTAGCACAATTATTCAAGGGCACTGAACTAACATATGCCTTTTAATGCTATAAATTGTGAGAGCTTTGAGAAACAATCTCTCTTGCATATTGCTAATAGTGCATGTTAGAAATGACAGTGCTTCACGTATGGAGAGGCCTATTCCTAGATCTCAAAAAGTACATCTTCTCAAGAGTGTAGCAAAAATCTATTCCTAAAAGAGTTGTTATATTCATTTTTGGAAATAAAAAGCCTACCTGTGACAAAGACTCCAGTCCTACAATACCAGTATAGACACTGGGATTCTGTACTGACGTAGGTATAAAGGCTTGAGACTGTGAACAGATTCTCACTCTTGATTTGAATGCTTCAAGCTCAGTTTTAAAAGCTTCCAAATAGCCTTCTTCCCCTGCCTGTAAAAAGAAGAGTGAAATATTTTTCATCTCAGCCAGATTTACTTCTAGTTGTAAGCATACATACTGCTAAAGAGAAGTCTTGCAGTAATGCATATTATACTCATTAAAGGATAATGGTTTGTACAAGTCAATAACAATATTACCACCAGTCAGCTTAAAAAGAAGATTCAGGTATGCTGTTTTTTGTTTGTTTGCTTTGTTTCAAAGAGAGACTTTAGCATTTGATGGGTATAGCAACTGAGTTATTCATCTGAGAACATGTAAGAACAAAACAAATATAATTTTAATCCTTCCTTTATGCCACCTCAGAAGCCAATACCCTTAAGAGAAAAGGTACTAATGGCAGCACTCAATTCAAAAGCAAAGCATGATTCAAAGTGGGTGTCAACTGAAGTCCTTAAAGCAGCATTAAGATCAGCATGATTTGATTCTTCAGTCTTGGATAACTTAATATAGAACCTGCATCAAACCACAGCTTCAGTCTTCTCACATCTTTCTCTCCCTCTCAGCATTCCAGAGCTAACTATGACTGACTGAAGAGAAACAGACTCCAAATTGGGCCCTGCCATAAACTGTATAGAGAGGAATTATGATAAACGAAATAGGACACTTGGTTCTTAGACACATTCATGTTTGCGCTGTAATTTAGGTGGCACTTCACTTTTCCACACTCCTGTAGTTCCCATGCTATGTTCTGCTTTCCCTCTGGCCTAACAAAAATCCATGGAACTTCCATTCTCAAGATCAGAATTATGCAAAATGTTCATCCTAGAATGAACTGCCAACAAAACACCACTTCCCCATAAGCTTGATTCAGTTGGTAACATATTTAACCTCCAACTGTCAGGAAGAAAGCTCCTTCAGAACACTGATCCCTTGCAAGGGTATCAAGAGTTTCAGTGTTATACAAGTTCTGACTTACTTTGGCTTTTTGGAAAAATAGACGAAAACAGCCTCTTGGATCCACATTGCAACTTCTGGCCATTTCTATAATAAACTGCATCACAACTGCTTGGTGTGCTATTTGTTCCATCAGAGCTCTTTTCTGAAAAGAGAAATTACATAATTACAGAAAGTATCTTTAAAAGTATAACTCTATCTAGAAATCAGCAACATCTTTGCATTTGATTCCTAAAGAGGAAAGAACTGATACTGACAGAAGCAAAGGGACTGTTAATTAGCTGAGACTAGATCTAATGTAGTAATGTGTTTTGGAGGCTTCCTTCAATAAGATAACATAGACATGAGAAGACAGGGAGAAGATTAATTAAATGGCTCATCAATTTGGACAGCTTTTCTGTAGTGTAAGTGGGAAATTGCATACTTTTAAGCGGTTTAAAGGTCTTCCTAGTACCTGTTCAGCTTCTAGATGAAAACACCATAAGATGAGATATTTAGCTGTTTCTTCACATACAAGATATGGATGGTCAGACAAAAATCTTTGACTGTCATCCCATCTGCCCAGCATACCTGATTAAAAAAAAACCCAACAACATGAATTAACACATTCAATACGGAGAAGTGATTTAATGCAGTGAAGATGTTATTCAAATTTACATACCACTACAATCTCCTTCACACTTCATTGTTACCTTAGAAGAACACCATGCAAATAAAACTGAACTCTATATTTTTTGGTTATTAAAACACCTCCCAGTGCTAAAAGAACATTACCAATAAGGTATGCTCAGACTAAAGATACTGAAATATAGTTAGCTGCTACTGTTAAGATCTTATTTTTATTGTATCTCTGGCAGCGTTAAAAACAGGTTAACTGTAAATGGTTTTCACACACTGTAACCAAGTAGTATCTATACCTATTTATTAAGAATTTGATAGTATAACAAAATTGATGGATGGAGATTTATAGTCAGTGATTTTGACAGAAGTGCTTGCAAGTTAAGACAAATAGAAATGAAAGCATAATCATAGTCTAAAATTAATATGCTTTGACATGGTTTGCTAGGGTTTAGGAAATAAAAAGCTATTTTTATAACCAAGTTCAAGCATTAAGGTCAAAAACAGGAGAGCCAACTCAGTGGTTGAAAGTTAACTAGAAGACTTAATTGTAGTAAGTAGCATGAAACTACCTTCATGGAAAGACCTGCAGGTTAAAAGTCAGAACTCAAAATTCAAACAGTGAGATGATCACCTCCCCCTCATTTCCTTCATATGATTTAATTGCCCTAATACACATATTAGTAATATTTTACTGCTTGCCAGTATTAGATACAAAGTTTTACCCTTCTATCACTCATATATTTATATATTTAAAAATAAAAGATCGGTTCCATCTCTACATAGTCTTAACAGCTGTTTTGCAGATATTTACCTTTTATCATTCACCTCCCCTCATGGATTAACAGACAGAAAACCCCCAGCTATTTATTGGAGGCAGGTCCCAGGCACTTTTACATGCAGGAATTGCATCTCCATTAATGCCCCTGTCATTTCCCATGGAACAGCAGAAAAAGTTGCTAGAATTTTAATTTTTATGACTTGAAAAACTTTTTCAGTTCTATGTTGACTCAAGAAGTTCTCATTGATCATAGTAACCAACGGGCTTCTGTGCTTTACAGCTTCCATTACTTTGAAATGGTTATTTGTTATGATGCCACATCGCCTGTCCTGAGAAACAAGAATCTAGATACTCTCCTCGCCAGATGTTTCATTTGTTAGCATCCATTTTCTACAACAGTAATAACAATAACGAAAAAAAGAAATAGACCTACACAAATTCTACAGGAGATTAAACTGCAAAATGTTGGAAGCAACATACTTACCAAAGTATCTAATCTTTTGTTCATGTTTCTGTATAAATGATTTAGATATATCTTCATCTTCTACTTCTTTTCTTTTATATTGACTAATAAAACTCTAAAGATGAGAAAAAACTATTATAGAATCTCCACATATACCTTTTTTGACCTATAGGATTATTTTAATTCATTACTACTTAAAGGGCAATGTTCTAGTTTTAAACACAGCCCAGCAAACACACATGTACCCAACACTTCATGTACCCAGGAAGGTTATTTACTAAAACACAGCTCATCTAATTAATAATAGGGTGAAAAATGCCTTATCATATTATTCTTCTGAGCAATAATATATCTCAAAGTTCTATGCACGAGTAGGAACTTACTGATCTATAAACAATGAGAAATATCTATACCATCTAGCCCTGATGAAGCTAACTCAGTGGAATTATGAAAAATGATGGTTCATATTCAAGTTAAGTGCTGAAAACAAAACTGACATTTACTATGAAGACAGCTTGTGCTAACATAATCTGTATTAAGAAATTAACGTTATTAGAGGCAAACTGTGCATGTTTCAAATGTGAGAATTTAGCATAACAAAGAAACAAACTTAATGTGAAGAACTTTTTCTCATCCTTGGTTTTGGCAACAGTTGCTATAAGGGACAAATATAAGTTCTGACTCCCAGTTAAAGGAGGTGTCATACACATTCATGATATCAGTGCAACATGTCCTCTTCAATAGGACAAATTAAGAAAGAAAAACATTCAAGACATTACAATAAGCACTATACTAAATATAGAAAACACTCAAGAAGAGAAATAAATGGAATAAAAAAGGCTTATAATTGTTTTCATACACATTTATAGGCCATACCTTATTAAATACCTCCTTACTAAATGAATCTGTATTCCATATTTTCTGTCTTTCCCTCTGTATTAGTGCTGCTTCTTTTCTTCTCCATTCTTCCTCTCTCTGTCTCAGTTCTGAAGCTTCAGTCTGTGCTTTGGCATATTCCTGATCAATGGATTCCGAATTATGCAGTGCTAAACTACCAAGTTTCTGCTGGGCTTCTGCTAGATTCCATTTGGATTCTACAGAGTTCTTCACAAACTCTTTTTGGTTTTGACAGATTAATTCAATACCTTGAATATACGTCTGTGTCTGTGTGGAAAACAAAACATGCTGTTTATGGAAGGAAAATTGATAGAATTTATGAAGCATATAATTCCCAAATAGAACACTGACATGGAAGGCATCGTAAAAACAATATTATATTCACAACAGTGACTAAACACAATATTGTTCAGCTAAATTACTTTTAACGGAAACTTCTACTTCAAGCTTTCTAAACCTAATTGAAAGATACTTACAGAATCATGGATCAAGTATTACCACCAATAATACAGTCTCCAGACTGTATATCATAAAAATATTTTCTAGATAAAAGGATTTTCCACACTCTCCTCTGGCTATCTTTATTCTGCAAAATTAGCAATAGCCAAAATAGCAGAATACTTGCAAGACATACTTCTGAGAAGAAAGCATCTGCTTTATGATGTTGTGGTTTAACCCCGGCCAGCAACCAAGCACCATGCAAAAACTTTGACTGGGCAGGACCAGCTCAGCTAGCAGATCCTCTGGTATTAACCAACCAGGTAGCCTTTGCTAAATGTTTATCCCAATGTTTGAAGGTCCCACAACCCATTGCTTTCAGCGTAGTCTTTAACAATCCATTACATTGTTCAATTTTCCCAGAGGCTGGTGCATGATAGGGAATGTGATATACCCACTCAACGCCATGTTCTTTGGCCCAAGTGTCTATGAGATTGTTTTGGAAATGAGTTCCATTGTCTGATTCAATTCTTTCTGGGGTGCCATATCGCCACAGGACCTGTCTTTCAAGGCCCAGAATAGTGCTTTGGGCAGTGGCATGGGGCACAGGGTATGTTTCCAGCCATCCGGTGGTTGCTTCCACCATTGTAAGCACACGGTGCTTGCCTTGGTGGGTCTGTGGGAGTGTGCTATAGTCAATCTGCCAAGCCTCCCCATATTTATATTTCTGTCATCATCCTCCATACCACAGAGGCTCAAACCGCTTGGCTATATTGCAATGCATGTTTCACATTCATGGATTACCTGTGCGACAGTGTCCGTGGTTAAGTCCACCCCTCAATCTCAGGCCCATCTATATGTTGCATCTTTTCCTTGATGGCCTGAAGTGTCACAGGCCCACTCAGCGATAAATAATTCACCTTCATGTTGCCAATCCAAATCTACTTGAGCCACTTCAATCTTGGTTGCTTGATCCACCTGCTGGTTGTTTCAATGTTTCTCAGTGGCCTGACTTTTGGGTACATGAGCATCTACATGACGTACCTTTACAGCCAGATTCTCCAACCGAGTGGTGACATCTTGCCATAATGCAGCAGCCCAGATGAGTTTACCTCTACATTACCAATTGCTCTCGCTTCCATTGCTGCAGCTACCCCCACAGGGCATTTGCCACCATCCATGAGTCAGTATAAAGGTAAAGTATCAGCCACCTTTCTTGTTCAGCAATGTCTAAATCCAGCTGGATAGCTTTCAATTCTGCAAACTGACTCAATTCACCTTCTCCTTCAGCAGTTTCTGCAACTTGTCATCGGAGACTCCGTACAGCCACCTTCCACCTTCAATGCTTTCCTACAATATGGCAGGACCCATCAGTCAACAAGGCATATTGCTTCTTATGTTCTGGCAGTTCATTATACAATGGGGCTTCTTCAGCACGTCACCTCTTCCTCTGGTGACATCCCAAAATCTTTACCTAGTGGCCAATCCATAATAATTTCCAAGTTACCTGGATGATAGGGATTTCCTGTTTGAGCTCGTTGTATAATCAGCATGACCCACTTACTCCATGTAGCATCAGTTGCATGATGTGTAGAAGAAATCCTCCCCTTAAACATCCATCCCAGCAATGGCCACCAGGGTGCCAAGAGGAGCTGCGCTTAAGTACCAATCACTTCCGAAGTGGCTGCATGGTGCTTGGTTGCCGACTGGGGTTAAACCACGACAGATGTCAAATAACAATAGAGTAACTATTACTACCTACCTTCCAGCATGCATTAATATTACTGTGGTGGGTTGACCTTGGCTGGCTGCCAGGTGCCCACCAAGCCACTCTCTCACTACTCCTCCTCAGCAGGACAGAGGAAGAAAATAAGATGAAAAAAAGCTCGTGGGTCAAGATAAAGACAGGAAGATTGGTCACCAATTACCATCACAGGCAAAACAGACTCGACTTGGAGAAGTGAATTTAATTTATTTATAATTAAAAATAGAGTAGGATGGTGAGAAACAAAGACAAAACTGAAAACATGTTGTTGTTCGTTTCCCCCCCCCCCCCTTCTGAAGATCAACTTCACTCCATTGTTCCCGACTCCTCTGTCTCTTCCTCCCTGTTCTGAGCAGTGTTGGGGGGATGGGGAATGGGGGTTGCACTCACTTTGTATCAGTTCCTCTCTGGCGCTCCTTCCTCCTCACACTTTTCCCTTGCTCCAGTGTGGGGTCCTTCCCATGGGCTGCATTTCTTCAAGAACTGCTGCAGTATGGATCTGTTTCATGTTATACAGTCCTTCAGGAAAAGACTGCTCAAACATGGGTCCCCCACGAGCTGCAGCTCCTGCCAGTACCCTGATCCAGTGTGGGCTCTCCACCAGCTGCAACTTCCTTCAGGGCACATCCACCTGTTCCTGTGTGGTGTCCTCCATGGGCTGTAGTGTGGATATCTGCTCCAGCACGGTCCTCTCCATGAGCTGCAGGGAACAACTGCTGTGGCACGTGGTACTCTCCATGGGTTCCAGAGAATCTCTGCTCCGATGCCTGGAGCACCTCCTCCTCCTCTTTCTTCTCTAACCTTGATATCTTCAGGGTTGTTTCTCTCAAATTTTTTCCTCACTCCTCTCACAACTGCTATGCAGTATTCTTTTGACCTTTCTTAAATATGCTTTCGCAGAGGTGCCACCAGCTTTGCTGATTGGCTCAGTTTTGGCCTGCAGTGGGTCCATTTTGGAGCTGGCCTCTGGCCAGCTCTGCCTGACGTGAGGGCAGCCCCTGGTCTCTTCTCACAGAGGCCACCCATGCAGCCCCCCCCAACATTGCCATGTAAACTCAAAACAAATGCTCACTGCATGTCCTCTGATCTTATCCTGGACTATTAGTGAAAGTGGAATTTAAGCTACGAATTAGTTGGGGCACAAGATAAGCATCCCTTTCCTTCTTCCAAACATACTGAGAGTCACTAACAAGTAGGAGATAGAAATGATTTCTTACACCACAGTATTTATATTGCCTACAGATGTACACTAGAAACTCAGCAGTTCCAGATTTTTTTTCTTTCTCTAAACCATCTGCAGGCTACAAACAGGATGCAGGCTCTCTCTTCAAAAGGAGCCCCATGGACAAGACAAGGGCTAATGAATCATAAAATCATTTAGGTTGGAAAAGACCTCTGAGATCAAGTCCAACTGTTAACCCAGGACTGCCAAGTCACCACTAAAATATGTGCCTAAGCGCCACATCTATGCATTTTTTAAACACTTAGAAGGATGGTGATTCCATTACTTCCCTGGGCAGCCTGTTCCAGTATTTGACCACCCTTCCAGTGAAGAAATTTTGTTGAAGCAGGAGGCTCGGACACAACTTATACGACCAATATGATCAAGTTAGTGCCACTTTATTAAAAGACTTACAGCAATTTATACTCTCAGCAAGAGATACACACGCTACATAGGCTTTGTTATGTAAAAAGTGATAGGTTAAAACCACTCGTCCACACGCTTCCACCTCCCTTATGATTGGTCCCAGTGTGGTGCCCACACGCTGCTCCCCCCTCGTGCAGGCATCCTGTTTTTTCTCATCCCTCTGTCCAACTCCCCCATCTCTCAGTGAACACACAGCCTCCCTATCTCCCCTGGCCTTGCACACGTCCTTCACAACACCTGCAGCTTGTTAGGGCTGCGGCCTGTTATTACAACCAAGTTATGCGGTCTGGATTGCTCATAATATGCCCGTTTTCTTCCAGCCACTCCACAAATCCCCCTTTTTTGTTTTTGAGCAATCCAGACCCCTTTTATCATTCGGTTCATCATTCTCATAAAGCAATTCCACACACAGCCCAATATCCTTAAAAAGATTACTATGGCAATTAATATCGTTATCCCGTGCAGAAACAAATCTTTTAACCCTCCAGTAATTCCTAAACTCTGTAGCCAGTCCATTAACCCATACTCAAGCTTTATGGCCTGTACATTTTTTCTTAACTCAGCAAGCCGCTTATGAATAGAGTTCGAGTGATCAGTCAAATTCATACAACACTTTCCTTGGCGCTGTTCACTATAGGCTACTCTTTACTGTTCATGCTGTTTCCTTATCTTCTAGAGGTGAGATCACATTCCTCCTTTGTTTCTGTCTCATCCTAGTTTCTTCTCATACTCCCTCAAAGTTATTTAATGTCGCGACGGAGGGAAGACACAGTCACTCAATATGAGTGATCAGCAGACTTCATTTATTGTCTCTTACAGTCACCTTTTATGCCTTCTTATAATTAGCTCATACATATTACAAAAGTTAAGCTCATTATTGGTTAGTTGCCTAAATACCAAGCCCGCCCCTAGTTTCTCTTCTGTAGTTTTCTGTTCCCACCTGCAACATTCTTTTCCCACCGAAATCTTCCTGTTATTGTGTAACAAGAACAGCCAAAGACAGTGTATTTTTGCTTTACTTCAGATAAGCTGAGAGCGATGTGCATTTTTGTCCAGCCAGCTGGACTATGTCTATGTGACCCTTTTCAGCTAGCCAGTTATCCACAATTCCCCCGTTTTTATTTTGGGCGACATAGGCTTGGTTGACCATTTTCAATAACAGCGTTTTAACACAGGAAAATACACAGCCAACTTATAAAATCTCAGTTCAGAAGTATAATTCCTGAAATACTTGAAAAATAAAGTTAGCTTGAAGCTTTAATTTAGATGCTCTTTCTGTTCCAGTGATATAAAAAGTTTAAAAAATTCAAAGGTAATTTTAAAGTTCTGAACATGGACTAATGCAAGCTCAAAACCCAAAAAGAAACCAAACGGATGTTTGACTAGGAATATTTGCAAATATTTTAGTGGAAAATCCCTGACCATTAACAATTTTCTGTCCAAATAACAACTGCCCTTATGCAACCAACCAGTCCATACATTTTCTGAAGAATACCTCATTGATATCAAAGAATTAACAAAGGGGAAAAATTAGTTCTAAGCTATATACATTCATAAGTGGATTTTTCAATAGTTACATACAGATTTACACACTAAGCCATAATGGCTTGTAGGCGATACACACAAGAAGAGTACGTTGCTTATCTGTCTGAATGTCTATGCTAAATTTGACAACTATGCCACAAGCCAAGCCTACATGGGTGCTGTATGCTATGCACGTTCCTTAACAAACAGAAGTATAATAGACAAATTCCCAAGATCTAGTCCCCAACCTAATTATATTATTTTGTAGCCAATTAAGGAAAATAACACAAATGTGCATATCTACATGTGCACACACGTTTTAGTTCAGAACCAATCTGTGATAAAAGGCCTTAGCCTTATGGCATCATCGAATCTTAACGAGTACAGTAATTAAAAATGCAGTCTTACTGTAAGTGCGATTTATGCTGACATTCCCTCAAATGCTACACGTGAGTATTTCTCACTCAACTGCCTCAAGTTAAAATAGTAGTATTTGTTAATATGTATTAAAAAATCATTAATTCTCTAGAATAGCAGTTGACTTTCATAACACTATGTAAGCAAAAGAGGCTTAAGATGGGTTTTCTGAATACTAACAATTTATTTTAGACTGTCTAAACTCAGGTCTTGAAAGATTTCACTCTGCCAGACATAGAAACACTGTTGCACTCCAGTTGTGATATCCCTTTTCCCAAGTTGTCACATGCACATCTCGCTCAAGCAACATTATTGTTAAAGTTTCTCTCTGCTACATAAAAGCATATTGCACTTGTAGATACAAAAGACAGCACCCTTACTTAGATTATTACCTTATTACCTCATAACTCTTAGAATACCATGTATCTCTGATTTCATCACTTCAAACATTCACCAGAAGCAGATAAAACCACAGCCTCAGACTAAACTACACCTTAACTGCTGATTCAAATAAAGGCATTCTCTTCAGATATGCCTAATGCTTACAAATAATGTTGGCTGGTTTTGATCAAGAAACTATTATTACAATAATGATCAAAAATAATAATCCCGTTTGCAAAATGCCTTTAAGCCAGCCTCCTAGTCCCAACAATTTCCACATTCAGAATACAGCATAAATACAGAATACAGAATAAATTATCTCCATCAAGGCAAAAAGGCTTCTCGTTAAACACAGAGATGTTTGCTAGTTCAAGGCAGAAACCCATTTCTTGTAGGGGACATCTGAAGCACTTTTTTTTTTTTTTTTTTTGTGGGTTTGTAATCAAGTCCGTATTTTTCCTTGAGGAGCTTAAGCTGTTCCTCTTGTTTCAGGAGTGTTTCCAACTCTGATTTGTCGAATAGGTCCGTATTTCCCAAAAATATCATACATTTCCTCCGCTGTGATTTTATACGGCAGGTTCCGAATATAGAGGGTCCGATTGACCTCTGGGGGCAGCCGGATGTTAGCTCGCTTGGCCGCTTGCATCGCCATGGCGCCGATCGGAGGGGGTGGGTGTGGGGGGGGTGGGGTGCCGCCTTGGAGAGAAACCGCGGCCGGGAAGGGGCCTGCCGGGCCGCACGCTGCCGCTCGCCGCTGCCGCGGGGGTCCCGGATGCTATCCCATATGCTAATAACCCGAGGAATTCCTTTTTACAATCTATGTCCTGAACGCTCCGCTTTTCTAAAAAGCATATGAGCGAAGCATACGTCGCTTGTCTCTCCATACCTTCGTCAGCGCTGTTGCAGCCTTTGCGAGACTTCGGCGACGCGTGGCCGGCGGGACCCTCTGTAGGTGCTCCCGGGCACGGGGACTGTGCCCTTCCGCCTCCTGCGCTGCTTTCAGGACCGGTACCCGAATCTCCGTCGAACCGTGGCTCGCAGGTTCAGCCCTCTCTAGGGTCCCTGTTCGGGCGCCATTTGTCGCGACGGAGGGAAGACACAGTCACTCAATATGAGTGATCAGCCGACTTCCTTTATTGTCTCTTACAGTCACCTTTTATGCCTTCTTATAATTAGCTCATACATATTACAAAAGTTAAGCTCATTATTGGTTAGTTGCCTAAATACCAAGCCCGCCCCTAGTTTCTCTTCTGTAGTTTTCTGTTCCCACCTGCAACATTCTTTTCCCACCGAAATCTTCCTGTTATTGTGTAACAAGGACAGCCAAAGACAGTGTATTTTTGCTTTACTTCAGATAAGCTGAGAGCGATGTGCATTTTTGTCCAGCCAGCTGGACTATGTCTATGTGACCCTTTTCAGCTCGCCAGTTATCCACAATTTAACTCTTTGCTGCAGGATCTCAGCTGCACATCGTCAAAGCAAGGCCAAAACTGCACATCATCAATGTCAAAACAACGCACTGTCTCTGTTCTGTACAATTCTACAATTCTCCCCTCTTTTTGCTTTTGAAGAGCTAGTACCAGGTTTGTCATGTTCTGCAGGGCCCTTGCAAACATGACGGCAACCAAGGCAATAGCAAACAAACAATACTGCCAATTGAGTGAATTGATGCCAAAAAGGCTGACATTTTCTCAGATTTTGATAACATGTTGCTGCAATGGGGGGCCTAAAATCCATGCAGCACATACCATCAAAATCCTTCACAACCATGTCCTTGAGCCAACAACAAAAAGCCAATAGTTGCTCTCTTTTGTATGTAATGGTGGCAAATTTGACTCACATTCTTAACTGCCTAACAAACAAGGTGATTTAATTCTTTAATGCTTTCCCTGCTGTTACTCCGGATAAGAGAAGAACCGCTGCAATACGTTCCCATCAGTTCCATAAATCAACTACATCATTACATGCTTCATCCAAAGTTATATTGCGTTTAAACACATTATGCTTATCAGCATGTTCATGTGTTGACTTATGTGGGTGTCATGGTCTCATCATAGCCTTTCACTGCATTAGCATCTACATAAAGACAACTATCAACATTCAAAGTGCAAACAATATCAACTTCTTTTGGGTTAACATTATACAGAGGTAATCAATTATCCCAAATATCAAGGCTTTCAGTAAGATTCTTCATTCCCCACATACATTCACTTTTTTGCAACAACATCTGTTAGTCAGGAAGGGCACACCAAACAAGGCCTGGTTCAGTAAGGAGACCACACATTAGTTGTTGGGTTGACTGGCGGCAGCAGAGCTCCCACAGTCTGGTACGCTAAGCTTAGGCCGCACAGAGCAAGCTGGTATCAATCGCGGACCTTCATCTGTAGAAACACAAGCATAACCTCTCCCCCAAGTTAACAATTCATGTGGTCCTGACCAATGCCTGGTACGAGCATTTCATGCATACTAAGACACCTTCATGCTTTTGCTGCTTGTCACCAATTGACACAAAGTGCCACACAATGGTAGGCACAACATGATCAACAAAGATTTTCAAAAAGTTCAAAACATAACATGCTTTCTCTGAACATGCCTCTGAGGTCATTCCCTTCATTTCTCCCTTTGTTTTTTCTTTTTTTTTTTTTTTTTGAATATGCAACCAGAGACACTTTACCATAACAGAGATGCCCATATTTACATCTCGACCCGGACAAAAAACGCAGCTGCATGTACCACCAGGCTCAGGGCAGAAATCATTCATGCAGTTACATAGCTATATATCACTAGAAGCATGCAGACACCTATTTATCACTAAGCAAGTTAAGAGTGTGTACTACTCTACAGAAGAGATTAGAGAAGCAAAAAAAAAAAAAAAAAAAATGTGTTATGCTGCATTCCAGAACTCAGCCTGAGAGTTACAGTCTGCTGTGAGTTCTGCGTTATAATCATTTGACACGTTAGGGTTGCAATTGTGAAAGTTGCCTGTTTACAATTTTCATTGGCATTATTATCATAGCTAGTTGTTTTAAAAGCAACCCTTGAGCTTCCTCACGCTCGACTTGTTGCAAAAATATTCTGAAGACAATCAATAAAGGTAGTATTAAAGTTAGTGACTCTCTAAAACCCTGCAAGACTGTGGCAAGACTCCCGCATCCGGACTGTCTTAATAGCCATCTCCTTCATTTGCAAATACTTGTCCCTGGGATACCTTGCCTGGGTCACAGAATCGGCACAATTATTTTCTCCAGCCAACTGCTCCTAGTTAACAGCAATTCCCCGAATAAGGTTTTCAATCAAGGCCACTACACATAGCTCACAAAAATCAGATAACCACATCATATACTGTGTCAGAATTCGTACCATACAAAGCAATGACTTCCAATCATGTGGTGTGTGTATAAGGCTCTGCCATCACTTCAAGAAGGGACATAGCAAATGTACTATGAATCCTCCCTTCCCGCACTGCTTTGCTTAACTCCTTAACAGCCTCGTATTGCAAAGGCTGCCACTCTCGAGGTTGATTTGTCTGACAAAATACTGAACATGCCATAGTGACTCCCAAATCCCCTCGCTTAAGCGCTTCCCACTTACATTCCTGCCACCAATCCCTCAGACCTCACCCTCCCTGAAAATACAGTCAATGCATCGGGGGAGATGCAGGGTGGTGGGTGTCTAGCTCCTTTTCCAGATCTACAGGACCTGGATCAAAAGGTTTATCAGTGTCAATGGAATCATTGTCCGAGTTGTCCTGTTCCTGCGCTTGCTCCTGTGTTGTGAGGGTTGCTGCAATCAGTGACAGAAGCTTTGGGGGTAGAGGAGGTGTGGACGGAATCGCCATCATTGACAGTGTGTTGAGAAGAGTCGCACTGTTCATGGAATTTACAGCTTCCTCTGGTTTAGCACCATTATTAGAATTAGTCCACACTTGGCAAAGAATAGTCAGAATTTGCCACCAAGGTGCTAAATGCATTCCCGACATGGAGTTCCCCTCTGTGGCAGCATCATACAATCATCTGCTGACCGCTTTCATTTCTTTCAAAGTTTCTAAAATCAACCTCCACATTGTGGAGAATTTGGCACTTTCTTTAGAACCTGAACTAATGTCCTCCCACAGTGCTGCACCGATCTTATCCCAAGTCGTTAACTCAAAAGCCACGCTCACTGAGGGGATCAGTCCTCGCTGCCGAGCCCATGACAGCAGCTTTCTCAGGCTTCCCTCATCATAAGATAGCCCTCTCTTAAAGAGGATATGTTGGAGGAGCTTAACCACTGCTGCTTCTTCTTTGCTTAGCGTGGACCCCATCTCGTCCCTGACCGCTCACCTGATCAGGGCGAGATTCCGACGGTTGCGCATGTGCGCCTGTCACAGTCCACTCAGTGGACTTGTGATGGTTCGTTAACTATGATCTCGAAGTGCAAAAAATCAAGGCAACCACGCCAAGGGGTTATGCTTCAATCAAACAGCACAATTTTATTTTTTGCCCGTAAAGCGGCGTGTGATAGGTAGAAAGACAGAAAGTGAATAAAAGGTAAAGTAAAAAGAAAAGGAAAGAGGGTTATAGCTACCACCATGGGTCCAAGGCGTCCCTGTGGTCCCAGGTCCAGGCAGCGTCCCGCCGGTCCTTCCGATCGTCGCGATCCTTGGTGGGGAAGATCTCCAAAGTTCATTTGCTAAGAAGGCATCTTTTTATGCCAAGCAACACACCTTGCTCCTCCTCTGGTCCATGGACTTCCGCCAGTCTCTGCCCTCTCGAGCCAGGTTATCTTGCTCCAGTGGTGGGTAGCTTCAGACCAGGAGGCGTGTTCTTGTATTGTTTTCTGGTTCGTTGTTGTGACCATGGTTGTGATCCATCTTCTGGACAGCTGTTATGCGGCCTTATTCAATCCCAGGTGGCAGGGAGCAGCATAGTACTCCTCGTACCGTGCAGTTCTCCTTCCCAGGGTGTAGTTGTCTTGGTGTCCATGAGGACCACATTCAATCACCAGGTCTCTGTTGACAATGTTGAGACAATATTGTTCTCTTTAGGCCAACTCTTACAGTGCCTTCCCAGGCACCGGGGCAGTGCCTGCTACGGCCGGCTTCTTCCGCCCCCTCTGAGCTGTCTCTTCGCTCCTGGAAGCATGGACGAGAGGGTCCCTGTTCGGGGTGCCACTTGTTGGCACAGAAGGTTCGAACACAACTTATACGACCAATGTGATCAAGTTAGTGCCCCTTTATTAAGGGATACACAGCAATTTATACACTAGCACAAAGCACACACATTGATTCTAGATTGCTAATAGGCTAAAGCTGCTTGTCTATTCACTCTCCTGCACTCTGTGATTGTCATGGTGTGGTATCCATGCTCCTCATCTACATTCTGTTTCAACATTCTATTTTCTTATTTTTCAGTCCAACTCCTCTATCTCTTTCCCACATACAGTTCCTTAATAGTCCAACTTTCTTATCTCTCTGCCAGTACACATTTTCTTTGTCTCTCTTGGCCTTGCATATGACCTTCACAACAGCTGCAGCTTGTTACAGCTTTGGCCTGATCGGCCTGCTATTACAACAAAGTTACTTGGTCTGGATTGCTCATAATATGTCCATTGTCTTCCAGCCATTCCACATGGAAGAGGTTGCTCAGAGAGGCTGTGGAGCCTCTATCCTTGGAGGTATTCAAATCTCAACTGGGCAAGGCCCTGAGCAGCAACCTGATCTAGTTGATCCTGCATTGTGAAGGGGGCTAGAGATTGCCAGAGGTCCCTTTTCACCTGTATAATTCTATGATTCTATAATAACTGCATTTGTTGACCTCCAGGCTATGCTCTTGCTAATACAGTCTAGTGTGTGTTCAACTGCCTCTACTGCAAGGATGCATTGCTGGCTCATGTTTGACTTATTGCCCACTAGGACTCCAAGGCCCTTTTCTACAAAGCTGCTTTCTTGCCATTTGGTCCCCCAGTCTGGGGGGAGACTGTTCTATCCCAGGTGCAGTTTGTTCCCCAACCTGATGGGGGAAGATGGAGTTGTTCCATCCAGGTGCAGGCTTTGTACTTGCATTTGTTGAACTTCATGAGGTTTTTGTTAGTTAATTTCTCCAGGATGTCAGTCCCTCTAAACAGCAGCCATGCCCTCTGGCATGTTGACCACTCCCCCCAATTTGGTATTGTCCACAAACTTGTATACTCTGTTCCATCATGCAGGTTGTTAATGAAGTCATTAAACAGTATTGACCCTAGTATTAGGGTCAACAATAGTGGTGTGACACTTAGGCATGCCACTAGTAATTGATTGCCTGTTAGACTTTGTATTGCTGACTACAGCCGAAAGCCCAGTAGTCCAGTCAATTTTCCAGCCACTTTATTATGTACTTAACCAAACTGATGAGACATGGACCTGGCTATAAGAATATTATGGGAGACTATCAAATGCCTCACTGCAGTCAAGGTAAGCAATATCCACTGCCCTCCACTTGTCCACAGTCTCAGTCATCTCATTGTAGAGAGCTATTGGGTTGGTCAGGCATGATTTTCCCTTGGTAAAGCCATGTTGGCTGCTTCCAGTCACCTTCTTGTCCTTCATGTGTCCAGACATAGCTTCCTGGAGGATTTGCTCTATCACCTTTCCAGTGATTGAGCTGAGGCTAACTGTTCCCTGGATCTTCCCTCTTGAAGATGGGAGTGGCACTTGCTTCCAGTCCTCAGGAACCTCCCCTGATCACCATGACTTTCCAAGATGATAAAGACCAGCCTTACAATGACGTCGGGCACTTCCTTCAGCATCCTCAGATACATCCCATCAGGTCTCATGGACTTATGTATATCTAACTGGCTTAACTGGTCCCTAACTTGATCTTTCTACTGTGGGTACTGCTTCACTCTCAGACTCTGCTAGTAGCATCAGGGACCGTGGAGGCCTGAGGGAAAAACTTACCAGTGAAAACTGAGGCAAAAAGGGAAATGCCAATTTTTCCACCTAAGGAGGAATAGCCCCATGCAGCAGTATAGGCTGAGGGCTTGTCAAGTTATGTGAGGTAACTTGTCTCTTCTAGGGAGAAGTCTATGACCAAAATTTCATTTCCAGTGATTTAATAATCCAACTCTTAACTAATTTCTCTGGTTAGTTTTATTCTTTTTTACAACAATGAAAATACACAAACAAATGCAAACAATCATTCTTCAAATGCAAACAATCATTCCTAAAGTGCTTAAATTCTTATAAGTAATACTTATTTCTCTCAATCCTATACGAAGTAACTATGCTAAGTGTCCTTAGACATAGGGGAGGAAAAGCCAGTTCATATCTTATACTCACAAGGGCCAGTTGGAGAGAGATGTGAGCTGAAGTTATCCCATAATTGTCAAGATGTTTCTTCCTGAGTTCTTTTCTTCTCCAATTTGGTATCTCTCCAAGCCCCTATTTATATGCCAATTAGGGACTTTCCAGAGTTTTATTTATTTGGGGACTGATGTATTAACACACGAGAATTTAAAAATATTTTCAATTATATTTGGAGAATTTTTCATGGTCCTAGTCACATGAAATATTATTCAGATATTTTGCTGACCTTGTTATATTTTCTGTGAAATGTTTTCACTGACACTGTATTATTGGCACAACACAATGTGGTTGTCAGTATTTGTGGTTTTGGAAAGTAGGACCAAGCACCCTTCAGTACTTTTCATACTTCTGTATTCCCAGAACTAAACCAGTCTTCAGTTGTCTCAGTCCTTGCTGGTTAAAGTTAATTTCCTTATTCATAATGGTCAGTTTCAGTCAGTAATTTTCCACAAGGCTAACAGCTGGAAAGCAGTTTTGCAGAAAAGGACCTGGGGGTCCTGGTGGACACCAAGTTGAATGTAAGCCAGCAAAGAAGGTCAACAAGGCCTGCATTGCCAGCAGGTCAAGGGAGGTGATCCTTTCCCTCTATTCAGAACTGTGAGGCCATATCTGGATTACTGTGTTCAGTTCTGGGCTCCCCAGTACAAGCAAGGCATGGACATACTAGAGTGAGTCCAGCAAGGGGGCATCAAGATGATGGAGCATCTGACATAGGAGGAGAGGCTGAGAAAGCTGGGACTGTTTAGCCTGAAGAAGCAAAGGCGGGGGGGGGGGGGGGGGGGGGGGGAATATCTTAGAATATCTTATCAATGTATCTAATTACCTGATAGGAGACTGTAGAGACGATGCAGCCAGATTCTTCTCACTGGTGCCCAGTGACAGGATGAGAGGTGGTGAACACAAACTGAAACAGGAAATTCCACTGAAAGCATAAGAAAACATTTTTACTGTGAGGGTGATCAAACACTGGAATGAGTTGCCTAGAGAGGTTGCGGAGTCAACATCCTTGTAGGTATTCAGAATCTGACTTGTCATAGCCCTGAGCAACTTGCTCTAGTTGACCCCTCTTTGAGCAGGGATGTTGGACTTAATGATCTTCAGAGGTGCCTTCCTCAATGATTCTGTGATTCTATGAAAAAAGGCATATTATCAGCCTTTTCTGTGTCCTTTGTTCCTAGGTCCCCTGCCCCACTGAGCAGCAAGTTCATGTTTTCCTTGGCCTTCCTTTTTCTGCTAATATGCTTGTAGAAGACTTTCTTGTTGTCTTGCACACCCTTTGTTTGACTGGAGACTCGTTTCTGTCAGTGAACAGTGCCTAATTAATCTCCTTTTCTGGATAAATACATAAGAGGCCAGATTTGTAGAATACTTCTCAAGATACATCCTATTTTATAAAATGCAGTTTTCTATATGGTTAATCCTTGTGGAATAGATTCACTAATTTATAATTTTGGACTTGTTTCAAAACATTAACTGCATAATTGGTCAGAGATGGAACACTAGTAGAGTTCATAGTTGATGCAGGAAGTTGAGCAGACTTGTTGTTAATTTAAAACTTTTCTGTATGACACTTGAATTTCATTGTTTAATAGGTGTATTTGAGGAAAAGACTGACTGATAGCTTAAGACTGACCTTAAGCTAAAAGATATATTACAGGGTGTCATCATGTCCCACCTGATATTCAACCTTTAGCAAAACCATAGTATCCAGTTTCTGTTAACTTTGGAGTGATAGTTTTCCTTTTTAAGGAAATCATGTTATATTTATTCATACAGGAGGAAAAAAAGCAGACATGCACTTTTTATCCACTTTTGAAAGTAGTACTTAAATCATATGTTGGAATTTTTTGGAGGAACTAGATTTCTGACATTTGGTAAGATTTTTTCATTTGTCAAAAATATCTTCCTTGGAACAAAATTGGTTCAACATGACTGAAACTTTGCTTTGTTTCCTGAAGTCAGCCTCTAGGCTACTTTCTTTCCTGAGGTTTGCTTGTGTACTTGAAATAAAAAAGATTATTATGGTTTGGTTTTGGTAACTCTTGGTTTTTTTAAAGCTGTGTTTTTATGTTTGTGTGTTCAGTGATGCATCAAACTTAAGATGTTTTCATCTACACAGGTCTGTTATGCTCAGGTTGCTGCTTTCTATGGCAATTTATTTTTTCTATGGCTGTGCTTTAAGAGGAATGCCCCTTCTGATTCTTTTTTTCCAAATGGGTTTCTTCACAGATCTGTTAAAGTAATGGTGTAATCAGATGAATTGGCACAACTGGGTTGGGAGAAATGAAAACATTTTAAATTGGATCTTCCTCTAACAAGATGAGGAATTATAGCCTAACAGTAGCATGTAATGAATGGCGGTGTTTGAGTTCCTTTTGGTATTCTAAGAGAGCAACTCATATTCTAGACTCAGTGGAAAATTCTTTAATAGTGTTACATTAATTAGTTGGATAGTAGCTTTGCACTTCAAAACATTCTGGACCTTTCTGTCTTATGGAGTCCTGTAGAAAGTTTCTTGATGTTCTAAACTAACTTTGAGTTACTGCTTGTTTCACACTTTGGTGTGACTGAGATTTTCAGCCACAAAAAAGTGGATGCTGAATTTTTGTCACCAGGTTAGTCTGACAGGTTGAGAAGACTGATTATTGTTACTTGCCTCTCATTATCCTCTTTCTGGTATTGGAACTTTTGCATACTTCCTGTAAATGGTGTGAGCAAGTTAAAATAATACTGTTCAGTGTTTTTTCTTTTTGAGTCAAACATCACATAAATTTTTACTGTCTATACAGCTATCTGCTGAGAGAATCTAAAAATATAGTTTTAAAGAATCTTACCAACTTAAATTTACAATTTTAACTCAAGTGCATCATTAGGACAAAGTAGAATCAGTAGATGTTTAAGACTAATAGAAGACAAGGTCATACTTCATTTGTGCTCTGTAAACTGCTGTTCATAGTCCATGTAATATATGACTGAATAAGTATTATTGATACCATTTTTTCTTTAGTGCTTTTGATGCTTACAGTGGCTATAATTACAGAAAATACTAAGGATGCTTTCACTGTACTAATCAAGCATTCTACGTTCACCTCAGAATTGTAAGCAGAGTGACTTGCTGAATGGCACTATACCTAGGTAGGATTGAATATCATTCCCGTCATGTTTTATTTGAATCTTAGTGAAATGGACAACAACTGAATATAAAATGTGTTGTTTATATCTAAAATATATATATATAAAATTGAAATCTTGGCTCTGATATCTGTGTAGTTTGCATATCATGAATGATGTGGCACAAATAGCATCAGTGCAGACTATTATGTCTTGCTTCCTACCACTGTGTGTTCTTCTGAGTTCTATAGTCCCAGAGATGCTAATAATCAATTTTGACTCATACCCATCAGTCACTAGACTGAGAGGACCTTTTATTCCCTATATAAACTATCAGACTATGGGTTTAACCTGAATCAGTAAACTACAGATGACTATAATCTTTACTTCCTACTTGAGCTAAACCTTTGTCATTGCCTCTGCTGTTTGTGTTAAATCTTCAGGTTTTAATAAGTGGATAATGTTTCAAACAGCAATGGCTGTGCTATCGCTGCTATTGTAACTATATGTTTCTAGTTCTGTAACTAAGAAAGTAACAGAAGTATCCATTAGACTGATGGGATCAAAAAAATTAATTTTAATATTCAGTAGTCCTTAGCTGTGTCTTTCACCTTAGAATAGAATCATAGATTAGACTGGGTTTGAAAGGACCTTTAAAGGTCCTCTAGTGCAACCCCCTCTGCAATGAGCAGGGACATCTTCAACTAGATCAGGTTGCTCAGAGCCCTGTCCAACCTGACCTTGAATATTTCCAGGGATGGGGCATCTACCACCTCTCTGAGCAGTCTGTTCCAGTGTTTCACCACCCTCATTGTAAAAACTTTCTTCCTTATATTTATTCTAAATCTACCCCCCTTTAGTTTAAAACCATTACCCCTTGTCCTATCACAACAGGACCTACAAAAAAGAATAGAATAGTTCCAGTTGGAAGGGACCTACAAAGATCATCTAGTCCAACTGCCTGACCAATTCAGGGCTGACCAAAAGTTCAAGCATGATGTTAAGGGCATTGTCCAAATGCCTCTTAAGCACTGACAGGCTTGGGGCATCGACCACCTCTCTAAGAAGCCTGTTCCAGTGTTTGACCACCCTCTTGGTAAAGAAATGCTTCCTAATGTCAAGTCTGAACCTCCCCTGATGCAGCTTTAAGCCATTCCCATGCATCCTATCACTGGATACCAGGGAGAAGAGATCAGCACCTCCCTCTCCACTTCCCCTCCTCAGGAAGCAATGAGGGTCGCCTCTCAGCCTTCTTTTCTCCAAACTAGACAAACCCAGTGTTCTTAGCTACTCCTCATAGGACATGCCTTCCAGCCCTTTCACCAGCTTTGATGCCCTCCTCTGGACGCATTCAAGTACCTTAACATCCTTCTTAAAGTGTGGGGCCCAGATCTCCACACAGTATTCAAGGTGAGGCCGCACCAATGCTAAATAGGATCATCACCTCTTTTGACTGGCTGGTTATGCTGTGTTTAATGCATCCCAGGATGCAGTTTGCCCTCTTGGCTGCCAGGGCACATTGCTAACTCATATGGAGCCTGCTGTCAACCAGCACAACTGTTAACCTTCTCCAATATCAAATAAATGACCCTTTTAATACCCCACAGAATTATTTGTCTTCAGGAAAAAAGCATCTTTAATTGTGAAGCTTGACTGTCCAATCAATTGCACATGAACAAGATTCTCAGTGTGAGATGTATGCATTTGTTAAACATTCTGTGCATTTACAATTCATTAAATGGAGCTCTTTTAATTTTCAATGTCAGTATTTTTTTAATTGTATTGCTGATAATCCATGGGGCTGAGTGTCATTAAAGCTCTAAAGAAATGTTGGCATTCTTATCGGCAACATTTTTTGACAATAGATTAACTGAGACATTTCAACTGGGAGAGAAATATAGCTAATGCTTCAGGTGTACTAAATAATTTTAATATAATTTTAAAACTTCTTCACTATAGCTTATACTGAATTTGGCATATTTTCAAGCATTTTTTTTTGAGCGGCATGTGGAGTGTTTGTTAGATACTATGTTTCACCTCAATGATAATGAACTTTCTGCTGGTTAAAACTTTAAATTAAAGCTGTGATATTTTTATAAATATTTCTATTATTGAAAATTCTCTTACCACCAATGATATCTACTTTAATCACTGCAACTCATATAGTACTTAGTATTTTGAAATACTTATTTAGCATGCTTTTTTTTTTAGTATATACTCAGTAAGCTTTTACATATCACTATTTTGATATATAGGTTGTTTAATGATAACCTTAGAATTTAGGTAAGGATTTGATGTTGCTGTTCATTTTTTAGTCCAGATAGAAGAACTTTGTATTGTATAGCACCAAGAGGAAGGCTCCTGTCCCACCTAGAGTGCTTACAACTGCAAAATAGGTCCACCACCCTCAGAGCTGAAGAGGAGACAGATGTGCCTACAAGCAAGTTTTCAGCACTTAATTTGAATATGAACCATCATTTTTCATAATTCCACTGAGTTAGCTTCATCAGGGCTAGATGGTATAGATAGATAGATGGTATAGCGTACCAGACTGTGGGAGCGCTGCTGCCGCCAGTCAACCCAACAACTAATGTGTGGTCTCCTTACTGAACCAGGCCTTGTTTGGTGTGCCCTTCCTGACTAACAGATGTTGTTGCAAAAAAGTGAATGTATGTGGGGAATGAAGAATCTTACTGAAAGCCTTGATATTTGGGATAATTGATTACCTCTGTATAATGTTAACCCAAAAGAAGTTGATATTGTTTGCACTTTGAATGTTGATAGTTGTCTTTATGTAGATGCTAATGCAGTGAAAGGCTATGATGAGACCATGACACCCACATAAGTCAACACATGAACATGCTGATAAGCATAATGTGTTTAAACGCAATATAACTTTGGATGAAGCATGTAATGATGTAGTTGATTTATGGAACTGATGGGAACGTATTGCAGCGGTTCTTCTCTTATCCGGAGTAACAGCAGGGAAAGCATTAAAAAGTTAAATCACCTTGTTTGTTAGGCAGTTAAGAATGTGAGTCAAATTTGCCACCATTACATACAAAAGAGAGCAACTATAGGCTTTTTGTTGTTGGCTCAAGGACATGGTTGTGAAGGATTTTGATGGTATGTGCTGCATGGATTTTAGGCCCCCCATTGCAGCAGCATGTTATCAAAATCTGAGAAAATGTCAGCCTTTTTGGCATCAATTCACTCAATTGGCAGTATTGTTTGTTTGCTATTGCCTTGGTTGCCGTCATGTTTGCAAGGGCCCTGCAGAACATGACAAACCTGGTACTAGCTCTTCAAAAGCAAAAAGAGGGGAGAATAGTAGAATTGTACAGAACAGAGACAGTGCGTTGTTTTGACATTGATGATGTGCAGTTTTGGCCTTGCTTTGACGATGTGCAGCTGAGATCCTGCAGCAAAGAGTTAAATTGTGGATAACTGGCGAGCTGAAAAGGGTCACATAGACATAGTCCAGCTGGCTGGACAAAAATGCACATCGCTCTCAGCTTATCTGAAGTAAAGCAAAAATACACTGTCTTTGGCTGTCCTTGTTACACAATAACAGGAAGATTTCGGTGGGAAAAGAATGTTGCAGGTGGGAACAGAAAACTACAGAAGAGAAACTAGGGGCGGGCTTGGTATTTAGGCAACTAACCAATAATGAGCTTAACTTTTGTAATATGTATGAGCTAATTATAAGAAGGCATAAAAGGTGACTGTAAGAGACAATAAAGGAAGTCGGCTGATCACTCATATTGAGTGACTGTGTCTTCCCTCCGTCGCGACAAATGGCGCCCGAACAGGGACCCTAGAGAGGGCTGAACCTGCGAGCCACGGTTCGACGGAGATTCGGGTACCGGTCCTGAAAGCAGCGCAGGAGGCGGAAGGGCACAGTCCCCGTGCCCGGGAGCACCTACAGAGGGTCCCGCCGGCCACGCGTCGCCGAAGTCTCGCAAAGGCTGCAACAGCGCTGACGAAGGTATGGAGAGACAAGCGACGTATGCTTCGCTCATATGCTTTTTAGAAAAGCGGAGCGTTCAGGACATAGATTGTAAAAAGGAATTCCTCGGGTTATTAGCATATGGGATAGCATCCGGGACCCCCGCGGCAGCGGCGAGCGGCGGCGTGCGGCCCGGCAGGCCCCTTCCCGGCCGCGGTTTCTCTCCAAGGCGGCACCCCACCCCCCCCACACCCACCCCCTCCGATCGGCGCCATGGCGATGCAAGCGGCCAAGCGAGCTAACATCCGGCTGCCCCCAGAGGTCAATCGGACCCTCTATATTCGGAACCTGCCGTATAAAATCACAGCGGAGGAAATGTATGATATTTTTGGGAAATACGGACCTATTCGACAAATCAGAGTTGGAAACACTCCTGAAACAAGAGGAACAGCTTAAGCTCCTCAAGGAAAAATACGGACTTGATTACAAACCCACAAAAAAAAAAAAAAAAAAAGTGCTTCAGATGTCCCCTACAAGAAATGGGTTTCTGCCTTGAACTAGCAAACATCTCTGTGTTTAACGAGAAGCCTTTTTGCCTTGATGGAGATAATTTATTCTGTATTCTGTATTTATGCTGTATTCTGAATGTGGAAATTGTTGGGACTAGGAGGCTGGCTTAAAGGCATTTTGCAAACGGGATTATTATTTTTGATCATTATTGTAATAATAGTTTCTTGATCAAAACCAGCCAACATTATTTGTAAGCATTAGGCATATCTGAAGAGAATGCCTTTATTTGAATCAGCAGTTAAGGTGTAGTTTAGTCTGAGGCTGTGGTTTTATCTGCTTCTGGTGAATGTTTGAAGTGATGAAATCAGAGATACATGGTATTCTAAGAGTTATGAGGTAATAAGGTAATAATCTAAGTAAGGGTGCTGTCTTTTATATCTACAAGTGCAATATGCTTTTATGTAGCAGAGAGAAACTTTAACAATAATGTTGCTTGAGCGAGATGTGCATGTGACAACTTGGGAAAAGGGATATCACAACTGGAGTGCAACAGTGTTTCTATGTCTGGCAGAGTGAAATCTTTCAAGACCTGAGTTTAGACAGTCTAAAATAAATTGTTAGTATTCAGAAAACCCATCTTAAGCCTCTTTTGCTTACATAGTGTTATGAAAGTCAACTGCTATTCTAGAGAATTAATGATTTTTTAATACATATTAACAAATACTACTATTTTAACTTGAGGCAGTTGAGCGAGAAATACTCACGTGTAGCATTTGAGGGAATGTCAGCATAAATCGCACTTACAGTAAGACTGCATTTTTAATTACTGTACTCGTTAAGATTCGATGATGCCATAAGGCTAAGGCCTTTTATCACAGATTGGTTCTGAACTAAAACGTGTGTGCACATGTAGATATGCACATTTGTGTTATTTTCCTTAATTGGCTACAAAATAATATAATTAGGTTGGGGACTAGATCTTGGGAATTTGTCTATTATACTTCTGTTTGTTAAGGAACGTGCATAGCATACAGCACCCATGTAGGCTTGGCTTGTGGCATAGTTGTCAAATTTAGCATAGACATTCAGACAGATAAGCAACGTACTCTTCTTGTGTGTATCGCCTACAAGCCATTATGGCTTAGTGTGTAAATCTGTATGTAACTATTGAAAAATCCACTTATGAATGTATATAGCTTAGAACTAATTTTTCCCCTTTGTTAATTCTTTGATATCAATGAGGTATTCTTCAGAAAATGTATGGACTGGTTGGTTGCATAAGGGCAGTTGTTATTTGGACAGAAAATTGTTAATGGTCAGGGATTTTCCACTAAAATATTTGCAAATATTCCTAGTCAAACATCCGTTTGGTTTCTTTTTGGGTTTTGAGCTTGCATTAGTCCATGTTCAGAACTTTAAAATTACCTTTGAATTTTTTAAACTTTTTATATCACTGGAACAGAAAGAGCATCTAAATTAAAGCTTCAAGCTAACTTTATTTTTCAAGTATTTCAGGAATTATACTTCTGAACTGAGATTTTATAAGTTGGCTGTGTATTTTCCTGTGTTAAAACGCTGTTATTGAAAATGGTCAACCAAGCCTATGTCGCCCAAAATAAAAACGGGGGAATTGTGGATAACTGGCTAGCTGAAAAGGGTCACATAGACATAGTCCAGCTGGCTGGACAAAAATGCACATCGCTCTCAGCTTATCTGAAGTAAAGCAAAAATACACTGTCTTTGGCTGTCCTTGTTACACAATAACAGGAAGATTTCGGTGGGAAAAGAATGTTGCAGGTGGGAACAGAAAACTACAGAAGAGAAACTAGGGGCGGGCTTGGTATTTAGGCAACTAACCAATAATGAGCTTAACTTTTGTAATATGTATGAGCTAATTATAAGAAGGCATAAAAGGTGACTGTAAGAGACAATAAATGAAGTCTGCTGATCACTCATATTGAGTGACTGTGTCTTCCCTCCGTCGCGACATTAAATAACTTTGAGGGAGTATGAGAAGAAACTAGGATGAGACAGAAACAAAGGAGGAATGTGATCTCACCTCTAGAAGATAAGGAAACAGCATGAACAGTAAAGAGTAGCCTATAGTGAACAGCGCCAAGGAAAGTGTTGTATGAATTTGACTGATCACTCGAACTCTATTCATAAGCGGCTTGCTGAGTTAAGAAAAAATGTACAGGCCATAAAGCTTGAGTATGGGTTAATGGACTGGCTACAGAGTTTAGGAATTACTGGAGGGTTAAAAGATTTGTTTCTGCACGGGATAACGATATTAATTGCCATAGTAATCTTTTTAAGGATATTGGGCTGTGTGTGGAATTGCTTTATGAGAATGATGAACCGAATGATAAAAGGGGTCTGGATTGCTCAAAAACAAAAAAGGGGGATTTGTGGAGTGGCTGGAAGAAAACGGGCATATTATGAGCAATCCAGACCGCATAACTTGGTTGTAATAACAGGCCGCAGCCCTAACAAGCTGCAGGTGTTGTGAAGGACGTGTGCAAGGCCAGGGGAGATAGGGAGGCTGTGTGTTCACTGAGAGATGGGGGAGTTGGACAGAGGGATGAGAAAAAACAGGATGCCTGCACGAGGGGGGAGCAGCGTGTGGGCACCACACTGGGACCAATCATAAGGGAGGTGGAAGCGTGTGGACGAGTGGTTTTAACCTATCACTTTTTACATAACAAAGCCTATGTAGCGTGTGTATCTCTTGCTGAGAGTATAAATTGCTGTAAGTCTTTTAATAAAGTGGCACTAACTTGATCATATTGGTCGTATAAGTTGTGTCCGAGCCTCCTGCTTCAACAAAATTTCTTCACTGGAAGGGTGGTCAAATACTGGAACAGGCTGCCCAGGGAAGTAATGGAATCACCATCCTTCTAAGTGTTTAAAAAATGCATAGATGTGGCGCTTAGGCACATATTTTAGTGGTGACTTGGCAGTCCTGGGTTAACAGTTGGACTTGATCTCAGAGGTCTTTTCCAACCTAAATGATTTTATGATTCATTAGCCCTTGTCTTGTCCATGGGGCTCCTTTTGAAGAGAGAGCCTGCATCCTGTTTGTAGCCTGCAGATGGTTTAGAGAAAGAAAAAAAATCTGGAACTGCTGAGTTTCTAGTGTACATCTGTAGGCAATATAAATACTGTGGTGTAAGAAATCATTTCTATCTCCTACTTGTTAGTGACTCTCAGTATGTTTGGAAGAAGGAAAGGGATGCTTATCTTGTGCCCCAACTAATTCGTAGCTTAAATTCCACTTTCACTAATAGTCCAGGATAAGATCAGAGGACATGCAGTGAGCATTTGTTTTGAGTTTACATGGCAATGTTGGGGGGGGCTGCATGGGTGGCCTCTGTGAGAAGAGACCAGGGGCTGCCCTCACGTCAGGCAGAGCTGGCCAGAGGCCAGCTCCAAAATGGACCCACTGCAGGCCAAAACTGAGCCAATCAGCAAAGCTGGTGGCACCTCTGCGAAAGCATATTTAAGAAAGGTCAAAAGAATACTGCATAGCAGTTGTGAGAGGAGTGAGGAAAAAATTTGAGAGAAACAACCCTGAAGATATCAAGGTTAGAGAAGAAAGAGGAGGAGGAGGTGCTCCAGGCATCGGAGCAGAGATTCTCTGGAACCCATGGAGAGTACCACGTGCCACAGCAGTTGTTCCCTGCAGCTCATGGAGAGGACCGTGCTGGAGCAGATATCCACACTACAGCCCATGGAGGACACCACACAGGAACAGGTGGATGTGCCCTGAAGGAAGTTGCAGCTGGTGGAGAGCCCACACTGGATCAGGGTACTGGCAGGAGCTGCAGCTCGTGGGGGACCCATGTTTGAGCAGTCTTTTCCTGAAGGACTGTATAACATGAAACAGATCCATACTGCAGCAGTTCTTGAAGAAATGCAGCCCATGGGAAGGACCCCACACTGGAGCAAGGGAAAAGTGTGAGGAGGAAGGAGCGCCAGAGAGGAACTGATACAAAGTGAGTGCAACCCCCATTCCCCATCCCCCCAACACTGCTCAGAACAGGGAGGAAGAGACAGAGGAGTCGGGAACAATGGAGTGAAGTTGATCTTCAGAAGGGGGGGGGGGGGAAACGAACAACAACATGTTTTCAGTTTTGTCTTTGTTTCTCACCATCCTACTCTATTTTTAATTATAAATAAATTAAATTCACTTCTCCAAGTCGAGTCTGTTTTGCCTGTGATGGTAATTGGTGACCAATCTTCCTGTCTTTATCTTGACCCACGAGCTTTTTTTCATCTTATTTTCTTCCTCTGTCCTGCTGAGGAGGAGTAGTGAGAGAGTGGCTTGGTGGGCACCTGGCAGCCAGCCAAGGTCAACCCACCACAGTAATATTAATGCATGCTGGAAGGTAGGTAGTAATAGTTACTCTATTGTTATTTGACATCTGTCGTGGTTTAACCCCAGTCGGCAACCAAGCACCATGCAGCCACTTCGGAAGTGATTGGTACTTAAGCGCAGCTCCTCTTGGCACCCTGGTGGCCATTGCTGGGATGGATGTTTAAGGGGAGGATTTCTTCTACACATCATGCAACTGATGCTACATGGAGTAAGTGGGTCATGCTGATTATACAACGAGCTCAAACAGGAAATCCCTATCATCCAGGTAACTTGGAAATTATTATGGATTGGCCACTAGGTAAAGATTTTGGGATGTCACCAGAGGAAGAGGTGACGTGCTGAAGAAGCCCCATTGTATAATGAACTGCCAGAACATAAGAAGCAATATGCCTTGTTGACTGATGGGTCCTGCCATATTGTAGGAAAGCATTGAAGGTGGAAGGTGGCTGTACGGAGTCTCCGATGACAAGTTGCAGAAACTGCTGAAGGAGAAGGTGAATTGAGTCAGTTTGCAGAATTGAAAGCTATCCAGCTGGATTTAGACATTGCTGAACAAGAAAGGTGGCTGATACTTTACCTTTATACTGACTCATGGATGGTGGCAAATGCCCTGTGGGGGTAGCTGCAGCAATGGAAGCGAGAGCAATTGGTAATGTAGAGGTAAACTCATCTGGGCTGCTGCATTATGGCAAGATGTCACCACTCGGTTGGAGAATCTGGCTGTAAAGGTACGTCATGTAGATGCTCATGTACCCAAAAGTCAGGCCACTGAGAAACATTGAAACAACCAGCAGGTGGATCAAGCAACCAAGATTGAAGTGGCTCAAGTAGATTTGGATTGGCAACATGAAGGTGAATTATTTATCGCTGAGTGGGCCTGTGACACTTCAGGCCATCAAGGAAAAGATGCAACATATAGATGGGCCTGAGATTGAGGGGTGGACTTAACCACGGACACTGTCGCACAGGTAATCCATGAATGTGAAACATGCATTGCAATATAGCCAAGCGGTTTGAGCCTCTGTGGTATGGAGGATGATGACAGAAATATAAATATGGGGAGGCTTGGCAGATTGACTATAGCACACTCCCACAGACCCACCAAGGCAAGCACCGTGTGCTTACAATGGTGGAAGCAACCACCGGATGGCTGGAAACATACCCTGTGCCCCATGCCACTGCCCAAAGCACTATTCTGGGCCTTGAAAGACAGGTCCTGTGGCGATATGGCACCCCAGAAAGAATTGAATCAGACAATGGAACTCATTTCCAAAACAATCTCATAGACACTTGGGCCAAAGAACATGGCGTTGAGTGGGTATATCACATTCCCTATCATGCACCAGCCTCTGGGAAAATTGAACAATGTAATGGATTGTTAAAGACTACGCTGAAAGCAATGGGTTGTGGGACCTTCAAACATTGGGATAAACATTTAGCAAAGGCTACCTGGTTGGTTAATACCAGAGGATCTGCTAGCTGAGCTGGTCCTGCCCAGTCAAAGTTTTTGCATGGTGCTTGGTTGCTGGCCGGGGTTAAACCACAACATCATAAAGCAGATGCTTTCTTCTCAGAAGTATGTCTTGCAAGTATTCTGCTATTTTGGCTATTGCTAATTTTGCAGAATAAAGATAGCCAGAGGAGAGTGTGGAAAATCCTTTTATCTAGAAAATATTTTTATGATATACAGTCTGGAGACTGTATTATTGGTGGTAATACTTGATCCATGATTCTGTAAGTATCTTTCAATTAGGTTTAGAAAGCTTGAAGTAGAAGTTTCCGTTAAAAGTAATTTAGCTGAACAATATTGTGTTTAGTCACTGTTGTGAATATAATATTGTTTTTACGATGCCTTCCATGTCAGTGTTCTATTTGGGAATTATATGCTTCATAAATTCTATCAATTTTCCTTCCATAAACAGCATGTTTTGTTTTCCACACAGACACAGACGTATATTCAAGGTATTGAATTAATCTGTCAAAACCAAAAAGAGTTTGTGAAGAACTCTGTAGAATCCAAATGGAATCTAGCAGAAGCCCAGCAGAAACTTGGTAGTTTAGCACTGCATAATTCGGAATCCATTGATCAGGAATATGCCAAAGCACAGACTGAAGCTTCAGAACTGAGACAGAGAGAGGAAGAATGGAGAAGAAAAGAAGCAGCACTAATACAGAGGGAAAGACAGAAAATATGGAATACAGATTCATTTAGTAAGGAGGTATTTAATAAGGTATGGCCTATAAATGTGTATGAAAACAATTATAAGCCTTTTTTATTCCATTTATTTCTCTTCTTGAGTGTTTTCTATATTTAGTATAGTGCTTATTGTAATGTCTTGAATGTTTTTCTTTCTTAATTTGTCCTATTGAAGAGGACATGTTGCACTGATATCATGAATGTGTATGACACCTCCTTTAACTGGGAGTCAGAACTTATATTTGTCCCTTATAGCAACTGTTGCCAAAACCAAGGATGAGAAAAAGTTCTTCACATTAAGTTTGTTTCTTTGTTATGCTAAATTCTCACATTTGAAACATGCACAGTTTGCCTCTAATAACGTTAATTTCTTAATACAGATTATGTTAGCACAAGCTGTCTTCATAGTAAATGTCAGTTTTGTTTTCAGCACTTAACTTGAATATGAACCATCATTTTTCATAATTCCACTGAGTTAGCTTCATCAGGGCTAGATGGTATAGATATTTCTCATTGTTTATAGATCAGTAAGTTCCTACTCGTGCATAGAACTTTGAGATATATTATTGCTCAGAAGAATAATATGATAAGGCATTTTTCACCCTATTATTAATTAGATGAGCTGTGTTTTAGTAAATAACCTTCCTGGGTACATGAAGTGTTGGGTACATGTGTGTTTGCTGGGCTGTGTTTAAAACTAGAACATTGCCCTTTAAGTAGTAATGAATTAAAATAATCCTATAGGTCAAAAAAGGTATATGTGGAGATTCTATAATAGTTTTTTCTCATCTTTAGAGTTTTATTAGTCAATATAAAAGAAAAGAAGTAGAAGATGAAGATATATCTAAATCATTTATACAGAAACATGAACAAAAGATTAGATACTTTGGTAAGTATGTTGCTTCCAACATTTTGCAGTTTAATCTCCTGTAGAATTTGTGCAGGTCTATTTCTTTTTTTCGTTATTGTTATTACTGTTGTAGAAAATGGATGCTAACAAATGAAACATCTGGCGAGGAGAGTATCTAGATTCTTGTTTCTCAGGACAGGCGATGTGGCATCATAACAAATAACCATTTCAAAGTAATGGAAGCTGTAAAGCACAGAAGCCCGTTGGTTACTATGATCAATGAGAACTTCTTGAGTCAACATAGAACTGAAAAAGTTTTTCAAGTCATAAAAATTAAAATTCTAGCAACTTTTTCTGCTGTTCCATGGGAAATGACAGGGGCATTAATGGAGATGCAATTCCTGCATGTAAAAGTGCCTGGGACCTGCCTCCAATAAATAGCTGGGGGTTTTCTGTCTGTTAATCCATGAGGGGAGGTGAATGATAAAAGGTAAATATCTGCAAAACAGCTGTTAAGACTATGTAGAGATGGAACCGATCTTTTATTTTTAAATATATAAATATATGAGTGATAGAAGGGTAAAACTTTGTATCTAATACTGGCAAGCAGTAAAATATTACTAATATGTGTATTAGGGCAATTAAATCATATGAAGGAAATGAGGGGGAGGTGATCATCTCACTGTTTGAATTTTGAGTTCTGACTTTTAACCTGCAGGTCTTTCCATGAAGGTAGTTTCATGCTACTTACTACAATTAAGTCTTCTAGTTAACTTTCAACCACTGAGTTGGCTCTCCTGTTTTTGACCTTAATGCTTGAACTTGGTTATAAAAATAGCTTTTTATTTCCTAAACCCTAGCAAACCATGTCAAAGCATATTAATTTTAGACTATGATTATGCTTTCATTTCTATTTGTCTTAACTTGCAAGCACTTCTGTCAAAATCACTGACTATAAATCTCCATCCATCAATTTTGTTATACTATCAAATTCTTAATAAATAGGTATAGATACTACTTGGTTACAGTGTGTGAAAACCATTTACAGTTAACCTGTTTTTAACGCTGCCAGAGATACAATAAAAATAAGATCTTAACAGTAGCAGCTAACTATATTTCAGTATCTTTAGTCTGAGCATACCTTATTGGTAATGTTCTTTTAGCACTGGGAGGTGTTTTAATAACCAAAAAATATAGAGTTCAGTTTTATTTGCATGGTGTTCTTCTAAGGTAACAATGAAGTGTGAAGGAGATTGTAGTGGTATGTAAATTTGAATAACATCTTCACTGCATTAAATCACTTCTCCGTATTGAATGTGTTAATTCATGTTGTTGGGTTTTTTTTTAATCAGGTATGCTGGGCAGATGGGATGACAGTCAAAGATTTTTGTCTGACCATCCATATCTTGTATGTGAAGAAACAGCTAAATATCTCATCTTATGGTGTTTTCATCTAGAAGCTGAACAGGTACTAGGAAGACCTTTAAACCGCTTAAAAGTATGCAATTTCCCACTTACACTACAGAAAAGCTGTCCAAATTGATGAGCCATTTAATTAATCTTCTCCCTGTCTTCTCATGTCTATGTTATCTTATTGAAGGAAGCCTCCAAAACACATTACTACATTAGATCTAGTCTCAGCTAATTAACAGTCCCTTTGCTTCTGTCAGTATCAGTTCTTTCCTCTTTAGGAATCAAATGCAAAGATGTTGCTGATTTCTAGATAGAGTTATACTTTTAAAGATACTTTCTGTAATTATGTAATTTCTCTTTTCAGAAAAGAGCTCTGATGGAACAAATAGCACACCAAGCAGTTGTGATGCAGTTTATTATAGAAATGGCCAGAAGTTGCAATGTGGATCCAAGAGGCTGTTTTCGTCTATTTTTCCAAAAAGCCAAAGTAAGTCAGAACTTGTATAACACTGAAACTCTTGATACCCTTGCAAGGGATCAGTGTTCTGAAGGAGCTTTCTTCCTGACAGTTGGAGGTTAAATATGTTACCAACTGAATCAAGCTTATGGGGAAGTGGTGTTTTGTTGGCAGTTCATTCTAGGATGAACATTTTGCATAATTCTGATCTTGAGAATGGAAGTTCCATGGATTTTTGTTAGGCCAGAGGGAAAGCAGAACATAGCATGGGAACTACAGGAGTGTGGAAAAGTGAAGTGCCACCTAAATTACAGCGCAAACATGAATGTGTCTAAGAACCAAGTGTCCTATTTCGTTTATCATAATTCCTCTCTATACAGTTTATGGCAGGGCCCAATTTGGAGTCTGTTTCTCTTCAGTCAGTCATAGTTAGCTCTGGAATGCTGAGAGGGAGAGAAAGATGTGAGAAGACTGAAGCTGTGGTTTGATGCAGGTTCTATATTAAGTTATCCAAGACTGAAGAATCAAATCATGCTGATCTTAATGCTGCTTTAAGGACTTCAGTTGACACCCACTTTGAATCATGCTTTGCTTTTGAATTGAGTGCTGCCATTAGTACCTTTTCTCTTAAGGGTATTGGCTTCTGAGGTGGCATAAAGGAAGGATTAAAATTATATTTGTTTTGTTCTTACATGTTCTCAGATGAATAACTCAGTTGCTATACCCATCAAATGCTAAAGTCTCTCTTTGAAACAAAGCAAACAAACAAAAAACAGCATACCTGAATCTTCTTTTTAAGCTGACTGGTGGTAATATTGTTATTGACTTGTACAAACCATTATCCTTTAATGAGTATAATATGCATTACTGCAAGACTTCTCTTTAGCAGTATGTATGCTTACAACTAGAAGTAAATCTGGCTGAGATGAAAAATATTTCACTCTTCTTTTTACAGGCAGGGGAAGAAGGCTATTTGGAAGCTTTTAAAACTGAGCTTGAAGCATTCAAATCAAGAGTGAGAATCTGTTCACAGTCTCAAGCCTTTATACCTACGTCAGTACAGAATCCCAGTGTCTATACTGGTATTGTAGGACTGGAGTCTTTGTCACAGGTAGGCTTTTTATTTCCAAAAATGAATATAACAACTCTTTTAGGAATAGATTTTTGCTACACTCTTGAGAAGATGTACTTTTTGAGATCTAGGAATAGGCCTCTCCATACGTGAAGCACTGTCATTTCTAACATGCACTATTAGCAATATGCAAGAGAGATTGTTTCTCAAAGCTCTCACAATTTATAGCATTAAAAGGCATATGTTAGTTCAGTGCCCTTGAATAATTGTGCTAAATGGAAAACTGCATCATTAACCTGTTCAGGCGCTAGAATTAAATATACTTTGCATCACAGGAGGCGAAATGAGCTTTCAACTGAAAATGACTAATCCTATTAATGGAAACCTACAGGTAGTCAAGTCTAAGGAAAATTTACACTGTGTTACGATATTCTGCCCTTGGTTTTATCTTTATTTTGGAACACCGGGGCCTTTGGTTTCAGTGCTGGTGATGATCACATCTTGGGCTGAAGATTAAAATTTAAAAGGGTTTAAAAGCTGGATGTTGGGGAAGGAGACAAAATTTAAAGTACTTTGAAATAATTTTGGTCAAGGTACCTGTTTGATAAGATCTGGTAACTGAACCCTAAGTAAATAAGGTGATAGTATGCTAGCTAAATTTAAAGAAGCTTCTTGACACTCACATTATGACAATACTGTCTGGGTTGTTGTTTTTTAAGAAATTTTATTTTATTACAAACTTATCTTAAGACAAGCAAAATAAAGAGCTTGATTTAGTTATCTGTAAGTGTATGTATGCATTGAGATTAAGCTTTGAATTCTTCATTTGTTGCAGAATGCAAATGATCGACAAGGTTGCATAAACAGAAGTGTTTCCAATTTAAACTCAATGCTACTGAAAGATGAAGAACCCAAAATGATGGACACAGTATAGCACTGTTAAGACTGAGGCAAAGTGCTCTTTTTATTATTATTATTATTTTTATTATCATTATTGCAAATAAAAGAACGTGGCTATTTTCTTAAGACATTTTTATGGGCATCGCACTTTATTTTTGGTGCTTTGAGTGGGGAGGGATTTGGACGGAGGGTAATCCAGAAACAGTTGTAATAATGTTTGAAAATGTGCTGCTAGGTTTTTGGTTGTCTATGAAGAATGGGGTTCTCATTGCCAAACATGAAACTGAATGTGTTTTATGCTACTAAATTTGCCTTTCATGATTTTGGGAATTAAAGTTTGAAAAAGAACTTGCACAAATACAATGTTTACAATAAGTGATGGATTTCTGGTGGAATCTGCTATTGTTATTAGATATGGGTATGTCTTATTCTATGAATATTGAAGATCACAGTTATACTGCTATATTGCTGGCATAGCTCTTAAATCTGGTTTTATCATTAGCAATAAATTGGTATGACATCAGTACTGCAGATCTGAATGGCATCAATTAAAACACTGGCTCTCTACCTCTTCTAAGAGGATTTAAATGTTACATTTTGCTTTCATAAAAAAAGTCTTGTGTGTTGTTCCCCTCCCCCCCATATAACTAACAATTGCTTACATATGATCTTTGGGTTGTATGGTCACTGAGAAACTTTTGGTTTTAAGACTTTAGTTTAAATTAACTAAATTTTTAAAACTAATTTTTTAAAGCTAGTTCTATAATGGAGTGAAAATTATTAGTTGAAGAGAACAAAAGGAGACTTTCAGGTACAGTGGGTGGGATGAGATTCTGCTTTCAACAAAGCTTGATCACAGTCAAGAGCCAAGCACTTGTAAGTCTGGTTTTGGCAGGTATTTCATACACTGCTAAACTAAAACTTTTTATTAAGTGAATGATTTCTGAAATTATCAACTTAAGTACTGAGAAATAGGACGATCTTTAAAAGCCTTGTGGTTTAGGATCTTGGGTTCAAATGCTATTCCCAGAACAAGCCTGGTGTCAGAGCCTCTGCAATCCAAAATTTCTATGAAACTTTTCAAACTTGCTCTTTCTATAGCAGCTCTGTCCATAAACATGTACTCTGTAGCTGAGCTATTTCAAGGGAGAGTCTGTACCTCAAATATCAGTATAAATATTTGTCACATGTTTTTACAGGAGTCTATTATTTGTATGCTCCTTGAGCCAGATCTATTGTTTACTTGGCCCTCTGCTGCATTGCTCTGATCGCACACAGGGTTTGGAATGCATTTTAGAATAATAGTTTGACTAACCCAAGTAAATGAGTTGGTATAAATAGTTCTCATAGATCTTACCAGCAGTTGCTGACACAGATAAACTAGCTGTTATGCAACACTAGCTATTTTTTTCTTGTAGGCTCTAATTATGATATAGTAAAGTCTAAGTCTGTTGTAGTATACAGTGGGATAAGTATTAGTAAAAAATAAGCAATAGATCAGCTGATGGAAGCTCCTTTCTTGGCCCTAGTACTAATGTCTGGAACACTTGTGTTTTATCCTCAGGTTATCTGCTGTTCTGTCTAGCTATTGGGCAGACAATGAGGATTCAAGGAAACAACATACCACATCCAGGATGTGAGAAAAAGAGGTTGTTTATTGACTCAAAAACCAGAAGCTATATGGAACCGATGATAGTAATTGAATTAGAATGTCTTACGTCCCTTCTGATACCAGGAGCCCAAGGTGATGGCATCAGATGGATCTCTCATCTGGTGTACAGCATGCTGCATAGTCCTGTCTGTATCAAGGCTCAAACTGACAGGGGCTTCCTCACTTTTTTTCCATCACACGCTGGTTTTATGTCCCTTTCTTATACAGAGCAAACTAGCACTAAACATGTTGCCAGACTTTTGTCCAAGGCCACTAGCTCCTTGTGATAACAAATATCTTGAGTCTTTTCCCTACACCTGCAAAGATAGTAGCTGTCTCAGCTGCAAACTGCAGATAACTAAATATATTTATCCAGTCTGGTTTTGAAAACCTCCAAAGATGGGGACTGCACAACCTTTCTGGGCGCGTTGATCCCATGCTTGACCATCCTCATAGAGAAAAAGTTTCTCCTATCCAGTCAGGGCCTCTCTTATTTCCACTTATGCCCATTGTCTCCTGTCCTCCCACCATGCACTAGTGTGAAGAGCCTGGCTCTGCCTTCTTAATAACCTCCTTGTAGGTACTGGAAGGCTGCTGTCAGGTCCCCTCCAAAGCCTTCAGGCTGAAAAAGGCCAGTTTTCTCAGTCTCTCCTAATAGAGCATGTGGTCCAGGCCCCTGATGATCTCAGTGGCCCTCCATTAGATGTGCTTCAGTTGATCAATGTCTTTCCTGTATTGTACGTGACCCAAAACTGGTCACAGTATTCCATGTCTAATGAATGCTAAGTAAAGGGGGATAATCACTTTCCTTGATCTAATGGCTACACTACTGTTAATACAGCCCAGAATTATGTTGGCCGCCTTTGCTGCCAGGACACACTGCTGGCTCATGTTCAGCTTGCTGCCTATCAAGAGCACCCAGGTCCTTTTCAGCAGAACTGCTCCCCAGCCAGGCAGTCCTCAGCCAGTATCTTTGCAAGGGGTTCTTCCTTCCCAGGTACAAGACTAGGTGCTTGTTCTTGTTGAGTTATATGAGGTTCTGATGGGCCCATTTCTCCAGCCTGTCTAGGTTTCTCTGAATGGCAGCCCTGTCCTTAAGAGCATAATTTGCAAACTTGAGAAGAGTGCACTCTGTTGCCACCTCCAGGTCATTGAAAATGGTGTTCAACAGGACAGGTTCCAGGATAGACCCCTGTAGTACTCCACACTTGTCACTGGCCTCCGGGTAGAATATGACACAGCAACCGCTATCCTTTGAGCTTGATCATCCAGCTACTTTTTCACCAATCTAGTTGCACCCCCCTTCGCCCCCATCCAGACCATAACAGTTGGATACAAGCATAGGATGGGAGACAGTGTCAAAAACCTTGATAAAGTTGAGGTAAATGTCCACAACCATAACTATTTTAATCAAAGTAGGCAACCAAGTCAGTCAAGCACGATTTATCTTTGGTAAATCCTTAATGACGGTTTCTAGTAGCCCTCTCCTCCATATGCCCAGAACTGTTGTCCAAGAGGACTTGTTTCATTATTTTCTCAGGGACTGAAGTGAGGCTGACCAGTCTGTTGTTCCCTAGATTGGCCTTTTGGCCATTTTTGAAGATGGATGCAATATTTGCCTTCATCTAGTCATCAGGAACTTCCTCCTTTCCAATGAGACAACTATGACTTTTCAAAGATGGTATGGAATGGCCTTACAAGGACATCAGCCAGCTCTCTCAGCACCCTTGGAGGCAACCTGTCAGGTCTCATGGACTTGTATGGGTAGAGTTCACGCACGTAATCCCTGACTTGATCCTCATCCGCTTCTGGTAATTCTCCCTCTTGAACCCTTTCACTAAGCACAGAGGCATGGGAGACCTTGCTAGTGAAGATGGACACAAAGAAGGTACTGAGTGCCTCAACCTTATCTGTGTCCACTGTCACTAAATCGTCTGCCCTATTCAGCAACGGTCCCAGTTTTTCCTTGGTCAGCCTTTTGCTGCTGTTGTAGCAGCAGCATAGAGAGTTTTTATAGAAAGGCTAAGATTAGTGTGAATAGAGAAGGAATGGGAACCTTTGTGTGTGGAGACACCAGAAGGAACACACAGCAGAACAAAGGCTCTCAATTGTATACGTTAATGGCACCCAGATTAGCAGGTCATCAAGACCTCAGCACATCCACCAGCCATTACAGAAGACATCCAGGTCTGGAAACAAAGAACAGTGAACAATTCCTGATGACTCGCTGTGGTAGGCAGAAAGAATTGTGAGCTTAAATTGTGAATGCTGACAGGCTGCAGATAATTATGTGTGGGTAAACATCCAAAATTGAACTTTAGTACTCTCAAGCACAAGCCTGTGACTTGCTAGCTGCAACCAGTACAGACTGTTTGTAAATTTTGATAACTAATACTTGGACTAAAGAAGTGTGTCACATCTTGATTCCTCCAACTCAGAAACAGAACCACCAATTAGGAGCCTGATCACGTGTTGTGCTTCTGCACATGGTCTATTTAAATTGGGAAAACTGGGGGCTTGGGTTACCAAAAAGAAGAAGGAGGCCTGGCAAAAAGAAAGTGAAGATCTTGGCTGGAGGAAAGATCCTGGAAGTGGGGGAAGATCAGGGAGATGTGTGGAGACAAATGCAGGGGGACATGCAGGAATCTTGGCCAATAATGCCTGAGACTGGTAACTGGGAGCAAGCTGCACAGCACAAAACCAACATGACTTTCATCTGCTCAACCCTCCTGGACCAGCAGTGATCTAGTGATCTTCCTGATAGGAAGTACAGACATAGTGAATGTACTGCTGGGGGGGGGGAAGTGAATGTGTTTGTAAGATCACCAAGTAGGGTAAAAAGCTCTAATTTCATTGTTTCTCAAATAAACCCCGGTATCCAGATCCAGTATGGGTTGTTTGCTCACCTGTAACAGTCACAGGGGTGGGATAGGGTGGAGACACTGATCACTGTCAGCTCCAAAAGGGTACAAAAAAGCATATCCAAAACTTGCACGTGATCACTAACCTAAGAATAACCCAGGATACATTAGAAAGACTTGACAGCTGGCATCCCTTGTCCTCCATGTCATCACCTAACATCTGGCATCTTGCTGCCTGACTGCTGGATGGATGGCTTGAACATGCATAGACCTGGTGCTGTCAGGAGCAAGGAGGACTTGCTTCTCCCTAAGGGATGGGAAGCAAGGAGCTAGACATGACAACAAGACCAGCAGGGTAGAGGCCTTGCCAGCCAGGGCCCAGTCCCACAATACCCAACCAAAGCAGACTCGAGAAGGGTAGCCAGGATCAACCAAAAGTCTACATCATCAGGCAATTTCATGATGATAGGGCAGGTCCGAGGTCAAGCCAGGAAGTGAGTCTGCAGCTCAGGATCCAGTTCAACAGGCAGCCATTTCCTGGCACAGTCATGGCTGTGGCTGAGCTGGAGACAGGCACTTCTACAACATAGCTCATGGCTGAGTTTAAATGGATCTCCTGGGCCCATGGGTGAAAACCTCAGTTGAGGCTAGTCAGGGCCATTAAGGCCTACTACTGCACTCAGGACCTTGACATGTGCCTGACTGCTGGACAGACTTCTTAGATGCAGCCAAGGTCAACCCACCACAGTAATATTAATGCATGCTGGAAGGTAGGTAGTAATAGTTACTCTATTGTTATTTGACATCTGTCGTGGTTTAACATCTCTGATTATACCACAACCTAAATCTGTGCCTTCATACATCACACCCAAGCCTTCTCTTCTTAAAGGTAGACAAACACATTTTTTTCAGACTCTCCTCAAATCATGTGCTACCTTTGTCACCAAAATTGTGAATAAAGAAAACTCCTTAACACCAATGTAGCATTAAGAAGCAGGCATTCCTTTATTGCAGCGCTGGATGCACGGAGGAACGTTCTGTCTAATGTGCATGCCGTATGTTTCATTCAAGAAAGATTATATAGTCCACACATGTTTATGCATTACATTTCTTGAAAAAATCATACGTATTATTCAATAAGCAGTACTATGTGAATTAAGCATCGTGCATGCTCCTTACAGGTATTTTAGAGTCTTTTAAGGGGTATGAAACAAAAGTTGACCCTATAGTTACAGCTGACTGAACACTGAACCTCAGTTTGCTTCCCTTATATGGACTGTCCATATTTATTTCGTTAGTTTCTTATACAACAGTCTCCTCAGCTACCGTACACTTCTTGGTTCTGGAGTTTGGAAGATTGCTTCTTTCCTGTCAGTTCCCAGTTTCTGCTGTCCTTGGGAAATCTCAAATCCCAGACAGAGCACAGTTTCTTTTCCTACTTGGGCTTTGCCCTTCAATACACGATATCCTCGTCCTAAGAAATCCAACAAGCTTGTAGTCATCTGCAAACATTCTCCCCAAGTTTCTGAAGCCAATAAAATATCATCCTCATACTGTAATATTACTCATGGATTTTCCTTTTTCCGCAATTCCAATTCCTTTGCCAGCTGATTGCCAAATATTGTTGGACTATTTTTGAACCCTTGTGGCAATACTGTCCAAGTAAGTTGAGTTTTGCATCCAGTGGTGGGGCTTTCCCATTCAAAGGGAAATATCGCCTGGCTACTTTTGTCTAGAGGTACACAGACGAAAGCATCCTTAGGATCAAGCACTGTAAACCATTTATGGTTTTCCTTTAAGGATGTCAGCAAGGTATATGGGTTAGTTACCACTGGATGAATGTCTTGAACAATCTGATCAAATGTCTTAAATCCTGAATTAATCTTTACTCCCCATTCAGTTTCTTTACTGGCAATATTGGAGTGTTGTATTCTGATTTGCATTTTACTAATAATCCATAATTTTAAATTTCAGTATTAACTCTTCCAATCCCTCCCTATCCTCCCACTTAATAGGATACTGGTTTTGCCTTACCGGTTTAGTTTTGGACTTTAAAAAGAATTCTTACCAGCTTGGCTGACTTGGATCAACATGGGATTCCACTAGCCCATACCAAAGGGGTTACTGCATCTTCTACTTCTTCAGGGATTTCTTCTTTTGATCTCTGTGTATTCTGTAAAGATAAAAATCTTTGCCTCCTGTAAGAGACTGTGTTGGTGAGACCCACCATTGCCACAGCAGATGTGTTGTCTCAACATTGCTATGGCAGGAAACTCATGCCATCACCACAGTGAATGATCTATACATTGTTAAGTCAGGAAGATAACACCACTGCCACCACAGAGATTTATCTATACATTGTTAAAGAAGGAAACTGACTGACGCCATGGAGCAACGGGGGAGGCTGATCCTGCAAAACTTAACCAAACCCCTGTGCGTGCACCCAGACCTGGGGTCAGGGTGATCAAGGTGCCTGGAGGCCCCTGAGGACCACCTGATAATGTTGGGCACATACACCATTCCCGGGTGGAAGGTGTGGTTAAGCAGAACAGCTTGTAACAACTCTATAAAAAATGGAACCAGCTAACAACGGATGGAATGCTGCCCCACCGGACTTGGAAACGAATCGGACTGTTGGGACACTGCAACTCCGGGGTGGTAGCTATTGCTGTGAACTCTTTCCTTCTTTCCTTCTTTCTTTCCTTCCTTTCTCTCTTTATCTCTTGCTTATTCTCCCTTTGCATTCGCGAATTTATTGTTGGGCAAATAAAGTTCCTTGGCTCTTGACTCCATTTTGAGTCTTAATTCTGTTCCCGAGAATACAAACAGAACCATGCTCCGGTCTCAGACTGGCAATGCGAGATTTTAATTGGCATCACGGATAGGGTTCTCGGTGAAACAGAAAGTGCCAGGTTCTTTATGAGAGACTCTTGTGTGTGTGTGCTTGAGATGTACCTCAGTACGAAGTGAGTGCAGAGTCCAGATCCACGGTTCTGTTTGTCCATGAGGAAAACAGCCGGAGAAGGAAAAAGCAATAGAATTGAACAAGAGACAAGTCTCTAAAGAAGTTTAAAAGTGTGACCTCCTGAGAGTGAAGGTGGGGGTAGTATTAGAGAATTTAAAGTGAGGCCCTTTCAGGACGAAATAACTCCTCTTTGGTGAAATGAGTGCCCACACTTCTACAGATGTTCGTGATGTTTCCCCCACTGAAGTATGGGGCGGAGATTTATATAACCTGGATGACTTTTTGGGAACCTATCATGCTTGCCCAGCTCCTCAAGGGCAAGAATGGGCAAAAACCCACTGGTTCCAACCACAGACTATAGTGGATAGGATCATGATATTGCAGAAGGAGTCTAAAGTTAGGCCTGGGAAGGGAAAATACATAATTTGTGCAGTTTTAGGAGCAAGTTTGGCAGCAGCCATGGAAGATAGGAGGCAAAGATTGTTTCAAGATGATGCCGAGTTAGATTCCTTGAAAATGGCAGTTAAAACACTGGGAGAGCAGTTAGAAGAGGCCAAACAGCTATTAGAGCAGGAGAGAAACCAGAATGCTTTGTTAAAAGAAACATTAAGAGAAGAATTGTGGAAAGGAAGTGACTCATTTGGGGAGGTGGAGTCGAAGTTAACAGAGAGAGGGTTTAGGCAAATATATCCCCAGGGGGATTTACAGAGAGCAAAAGAGGCATCAGAAAACCCTCCTCACATTTATCCCCTAGTCAAGACTGAGTATTTATATGAGACAGACAACTATACTTGTCCCCAAATTATTACTAAAGAGGCTTCATTTACAGTGACTGAGTTAGCAAAATTAAGGAAGGATTTTGAAAGGACTCCAAAGGAATCCGAAACAGAGTATGTTTGGAAAGTGTCCTTGTCAGGAGGAGATGGGATTTTGTTGTCAGAGAAGGAAGCAGAAGGATACTGGGGTCCAGGTGTGTTTTTAACTACTGGCAACCATTAGGCCCCATGGTCGTTAACACAGAGGGCAGCGTATTGAGCTGGAGGACTGAACCCTTTGGAGAGGGGAGACCCCCTAGCCATTAGAGGTATGATGGATCAGCTGGTAGAAAGTGTAAAAAAAGCAGCTTGTCTGCAGATGATGTATGACAGAAGGCTTGAATCTCGCCAGGGCTCTCCCATGATGATGCCTGTGGACCCAGAACAGATGACTCCTCTAATTTGAAGACTTCCTTGTAGAGAGCTTTATAGCAAGTGCTGTAGGCCACGATGCCTGTGAAGGACCTTGAAGGCTAAAGAAGAAAGAAAGTAAGATAAGGTTGGCTGAATGCCTGGAAGAAAAACGGGTTATGAAGCGAGGCCGGAGTGGCTGGCTGAGAACATGAAACTCACAGAGATAAGAAAGAAGAGAGAAAAAAAAATGCAAGAAGTTCAGTGCATTTGTATCTTAGTAATTAACCAATTATATGTAGCCAAGAAGTGTGTGAACAGTATTGATTAACCAATGATATTTTAGTACGTTGCGCGTGAACAGTGAACAAGGATATATAAGTGTGGGTTTTAGACTAATAAAGGGTCTTCTGGTCGGATTCAGGAGTCCATGTCTTAACCTCCTCACTTCCTGATTCTCCAAAACCCGTTGGGATCCAGCTACAGGGGAAGATACAATACATCTCCATATCAGACAGAGTTATGTGGGGGGATGTTGCCCAAGAGGTAATTAACTTTGGGAGAAAATATGGTCCCATTAGCGGATCCTGGCAAAGACCGGAAACGAGAGCCATATGAACTGCGGGAAAAGCTGAGGGATGGTTAGCACAGGCTCAGAGAAGTCAGAATTCTAGATCAGTCTGATTTACTGATCCTGGGAGAGGGAGACCCCTAAGCCGATGGGAATAGTGGCAGCTGGGGCTCCAGAGAGGTATTCCTCAGGATCTAATGGATGGGTTCCCGACCCAGAAATTGGAGAAACTTGTACAGATATGGTCAGGGCACGAAGTTAGTTTTGAGCCAACCCCTAGTGCCCCACCATCAATAGGCATCAGGGAAAAAGCTGATGAAGTAAAGAGGGTGATGGGTAACTAGATCCTCTGTCCCCCAAAGGTGTGTGTGTGGGAACGGAGGGTGGATTTTTATTAGGCAACTCACCTTAAATTTGAGAGGAGATTTAATGATTACAGTTGCTCTAGGAACACGGAAAAAAACAGTAACCTTTTTAATTGACACAGGAGCACAAATCACTGCACTGATGCAGAGTGAGGCAGAGTAATATGGAATTTTGACTTCATCTAAAAACCTAATTGTCTTAAATGCTTTAGGGAAAACTCAATCAGTACCTATGGCCTTGGTAACATTATGGTTGCCCGGGGAGGAAGACCCAGTTAGCACCAAGGTTGCAATAGGCCCTTTTCTGACAAATCTTTTGGGCATAGATATATTGAAGGGCAGACAGAGGTATGATACCCATGGTAATTCATGGTCCTTTGTCATTCCTCAGATCAGAGAATTAGCTGAAACGTTCTGGACAGAAGTGCGCCTGTTACAAGCAGCACCTACCCTCCTCCCTTCCAGGATGACTAATGTGAAACCTTATCCCTTGCTATTAGGGGCCCAGGAGGGGATAGCTCCTGTGATTGAGGATCTTAACAGGGCATTTTAACATTCACCCACTCCCCATACAATTCCCCAGTGTGGCCAGTGCATAAACCAAATGGGAGGTGGAGACTGACTGTAGATTATCGTTGATTTAATGCAAACACTGGTCCCTTGACAGCAGCAGTGCCTAATATAGCTGAGCTAATCTCACTCATTCAGGAACAGGCTCATCCGGTGATGGCCACAATTGATGTGAAAGATATGTTTTTCATGGTTCCCCTGCAAGAAGAGGACCATGATTGTTTTGCTTTCACATGGGAGGGACAACAGTATACCTTTACTTGCTTCCCTCAGGGATATAAACATTCTCCCACTTTAGCACATCATGCTTTGGCACAAGAATTAGCTCAAATTCTCTCAGAACCAGGAGTTAGAGTTTATCAATACATCAATGATATTTTGATAGGAGGGGATCAAATTATTCCAGTACAGGTGACACAGGGAAAGATTATATAGCACTTAGAGTCTCTGGAACTCCAGATTCCAGAGGAAAAGATACAAACTGCTGCAAATGAAGTTAAATTTTTAGGGATATGGTGGAGAGGAGGTTCAGCCTGTATTCCTCAGGACACCCTCTCAACACTAAAGCAGGTAAAAATTCCAGAAAATAAAAAGGAGCTGCAGCATGTCTTAGACTTACTGGTCTTTTGGAGAAAACACATCCCAGACTTTGCAATAATTGCATGGCTCTTATATGACCTGCTGCGAAAAGGAGCAGCTTGGGAATGGGCTCCAGCCCATGACGAAGCATTACAGCTTTTGGTGTTTGAAGCAAACACCCACCAGGCTTTGGGTCCTATTCACCCCACTGACCCTGTCCAGATTGAGTGGGGGTTTGCACACTCAGAATTGTCAATTCATTTTTGGCAAAAGGGACCAGAAGGTCCTACCCGCCCAATCGGATTTTACTCCAGGAGCTTTAAGGATGCTGAGAAACGATACTCTAATTGGGGAAAAAGGACTGTTTGTAGTGAGTGTTGCTCTCAGAGAAGCAGAGCGAACCATACACCAACAGCCTATAGTTTTAAGGGGACCTTTTAAGGTAATTAAACCTGTGTTAGCAGGAACTCTTCCCCCTGATGGGGTGGCCTAAAGAGATACTGTGAGAAAATGGTATGCTAAGATTGAACATTATTGTAGTGTCTTTACTGTCACTGAAGGCACCCCTAAACAGTTAAATATCCAAAAGGAAGTAACAAATCCCCTGGAGGAGGATACCCCTTCCCCTTCTGTGATAAAAATCACTCCTGCTTTTTTGGAGGAGTTGCAGAATGTGTGGTTTACAGATGCCTCTGCTAAGAGAGAGGGTAAACAATGGAGATCCCGAGCTGTAGCTATTAATGTAGATGATGACAGGGAAATCATTACTGAAGGTGAGGACAGTGCCCAAGTGGGAGAGTTAGTGGCAGTGTGGAGTGTGTTTAATAGTGAGGAAGGGGCTAAGACTCCGGTGTACATTTACACTGACTCATTTGCAGTGTTCAAAGGATGCACAGAATGGCTCCCTTTTTGGGAACAGAATAACCGGGAAGTAAACCGAGTGCCAGTGTGGCAAAAGGAGAAGTGGCAAAACATTATAGATATTGCCAAACGTGGGGATTTTGCAGTAGCATGGGTGCCGTCCCACCAGGAAAGGGGTACTCTGGCAGGTGAATGGAATAATAGAGCAGATGAGCTGGCCAGAATTGCCCCTTTGCAGCAGGAAAATCAAACCAGGGAAAACTGGGACAGACTTTTGGAATGGCTACATGTTAAGTGTGGTCATTCAGGGTCTAATGTTTTATACAAAGAGGCACATGCCAGAGGTTGGGCTGTCACTTGGGAATCTTGCAAACCTGTATTTCAGCTTGTGAACAATGCAGACTTCGACTAGAGCGACACTTCATGGAAGATTCCCCCCTTCATTTGAGAGATAAAAAGTGTCTCTGGGAAACTTGGCAGATAGATTATATCAGACCTTTCTGAAGGTCAGAGGGGAAGCAGTGTGTATTAGTAGGCGTGGAAGTGATTTCTGGCCTAGTTCAAGCCGGAGCGTTTACATGAGCAACTGGGGAAAATACAGTGCGAGCCCTGAAAATTTGGTTTAGTTTCCTCCCAAAACCTGATTCCATTCAGTCAGACAATGGCAGTCATTTTACTGCTGACAAAGTGCAGGAGTGGGCGAGGCAAGAGGGAATCAAGTGGGTATTCCACACCCCATATTATCCCCAAGCTAATGGCATAGTAGAACGAACTAATGGACTCTTAAAACAATTTCTGAAACCTCACAAGCCACATTGGGTGGAACGCCTTTAGGATACAGTTACCCGAGTTAATGATTGCTGGGGAATAAATGGATGTCCCTGACTGAATGCCTTTTGTCCTAAACCCCCTACTTTGACCCCAAAGTCTCAGACTCTCAGTACTCCCGGAGAACGAGTTTTTTCTCCTGGACAGCCTGTGTTGGTAGAAATGCCAGCCATTGGAGCTGTTCCTCTCGTGCTCACTGAACCTCTTAATAAATATGCTTGGAAAGCCAAAGATGCTCATGGAAAAGAATATAAAATCAACACCAGGTGGATTACTCCATCCTTCTAATAATAATTTGCTTCCGGTTCCTTTGAATGAACCGAGTCTGTTTTTCTTTTCCAAGTGAGGACTCTGGAGCCTACCTGAAAAAAAAAGAAAAACCCATATGAAGCTGCTGATTGTCTGTGTGGCTTCATCAGTATTTTCCTTGTTAATAATTTTAGGATGTTTGGCATACCATTGCAGACATTGTTTTGGTCGACCATTGTCGCCATGTTTAATATCCAGGGAAACTCCTGTGCCCCCCTCACTCTCAGAGGGTGGCAAAAAGAATTTATAGCTTTAGGCCAGCAGGTGGCTGATGTTTTTAATCTGACTAATTATTGGATATGTGGGAGTCCTTTAGGATTTAAAGATTGGCCATGGACATCAAAACCACTATCCCCAAAATGGCTCATGAGTAATCTGAGTGACATAACCATTGGTAATAACTCATTCTATTGGAATGAAGAGATAAACCCATGGAAAATCCAAGTTCCCGAAAAAGGAGAATACTATCTTAATTGGAACAACAGCAATGGAGGTTTTGTGCATCACAGTGTGTGTATTGGACATTTAAATATGAAAATCATTGTATTATTCCAGGCTGTCAACCCATTAGTTGTTCAACTTATAACCACTCTCTTCATGTCAAGGATGACATGTTATGGTGTTTGTATAGCAACACCACCAATGAAAAACTTATCCCTCGTAGGCTAAGTTGGGCATGGGTCAATGAAGCTGGACATAAAAAACTATCTAATAACTTTTGGTCTAGTGGCAATCTCACTGGAGCTAAGGTATTGAGGGAATCTGACCCCTTGACTTGTGCCATCAGTGGCATAACTAACCAAACAGTAACCATTAAGTGTAACTATACTAATCTGGTAGGAGCATGGAAATGTGATTTTTGGATTAAAGGGAAAAAGGCAAATAATCGAATTAAGCACCCTTTGGGCTTAAAAAATACTATTTAGTTTGAAACTCCTTGTAATTCCAATTTAAGGCGCAAAGGGGATGGAGCATTTATAAATGGAACTTGGGCCTGAAAAGGTCATTATTGGATTTGTGGTCATCATGCTTATCGAAAATTACTAAATAATTGGAGTTGAACATGTTATGTGGGTTATATAAGCCCTTTTATTTCCTGCTACCAGAGGAAAATGAAGACAGTTTGGGAGTTAGGATATATAATGACCTTAATCAATATCAGCAGTCCATTGACACTTCTATAACAGATGGTAGTGATCAAACCTGGGGCCAAGAGAAGTGGACCCCTCAACATATCATACAACACTATGGACCTGTCACCTGGAACCCCAATATATGGCTCAGCAATGCTCGAGAACCTATCTATAATCTAAACCACATTATTTGATTGCAAGCTGTCCTGGAGATCATTACTAACGAGACAGCCCATGCCCTTGACCTATTGGCAGATCAGGCTACACAAATGCGAACGGCAATATTGCAGCATCGCATGGTTCTCAATTACCTGCTAGCTGAAGAAGGAGGTGTTTGTGGTAAACTAAATGATTCTAATTGCTGCTTAAAAATTGATGATAGCGGCAAAATTGTTAAACAGATTACTGCAGGAATACGAAAGCTGGCCCATGTTCCTGTCCAGACATGGAAAGGCTGGGACATTTACATGTTTTCCTGGCTCCCTGGCGGTCCATGGGTTAAGTGAATCCTATTTTATTTGTTATGTGGTCTTGCCATGCTGATGTTTTTACCATGTATCATTCCATGTTTTATACATTTGTTTCAACATGTTGTAGCTAAGATGCAATTTATAACTACTGTCTCACCTGATGGTCTTAAACAAATTCATGCTGTGCACCGAACTGCACCATCAGTAATACAGATTGTATAGTGTTATTGTTTATTTTCTTTTACCTAAATTCGTGACAGAAGTTTCTACACCCAGATGGTACATGCACATTAAGCTAAGGGGGCGTGAAAATATGTTTTCCTACTGTGTATCCTTAACCCGACTTTGGCAGAGCAGGGCAGCAGACCATGTGGACCATGAGGACTGCAATCGCTTTGCTTTGTGTTGTCTTGGCTAAGGCCTCCTTTACAAGTATTGAGTACAGAGTAAGTAGCTCCTGTGTCTACCAAAAATTCTATCTCATCATTCCCCAGCCTTAATATAACCAGGGGTTCAGCTGGGGGTGACTCCTTTGGTCCCCTTCAGGACTCATCATCTAATGTCATCAACTTAATGGCCTGCGAAGCAGGATCCAAGTTCCCAGCCTGAGGGCATTCTTCTTCCAGTGTCCCTTTTCCTTACAGATTGCACATTGGTCCTCTGCCATCTGGGGTTGTATAGGTTGTGTGAAAGGAGATAACCTGCCATTTTCCCTGCTTCTTCCCATCCCCTGGTACCCTCTTCCTCTAGCAATTCCCATTGGAGCCCTTGTCAGGGCAGCAATTAACCTTCCTTCTCTCAAATTTTCTCTTCTAATCTGTCATGTCTCCTCTTTTTCTTGATTATTAAAACCAGTCCATGCTACTTCCAGCATTTTTCCCAGATCCCTTGAATCTGTCTCTTCTAACTATTGAAGTTTCTTTCTTGTATCTGGGGATGATTGCCCTATAAAAATAGAGATCAATTGTATAGCTTCATCTGGATTATCTGGATCTAGATTAGTATATTTTTTAGCAGTTAGTTTTAACCTTTCCATAAAAGCTGATGGTGATTCATTCGGCTCCTGTTTCACTTCATACAATTTGGACCAATTGATTGCCTTTGGCATAGCATGTTGAATGCCAAATAATATCCATCTTTGATATCTTGTTAATAACTCTTGCAGTCCCTGTTGGTTTGGGTCCAACCTTGAATCTATAGAGGGGCAATTCTGATCCACTGTCCCCTGTAAGTTACCAGTAGCATGTATTCCTTCTACTTGCTTCCTTGTGGTATTTGATACCATTTTCTTCTCAGTCCCATCTATGTGTCTAATATCACCTGTAAATCATTCCAGTCTGGATCCTGAGTTCTAATTATAGTTTCAATTACTTTCACCACTCTTTCTGGACCCTCCCTATATATGCCTGCAGTCTCCTCCCATGATCTTAAATCTATAATTGAGAATGGTACTTTAACCATCACTGGCCCGTTATTCCCAACTGCTTGATAAAGGGGAGACTGAAAAACTTCTCCCTCTTGTCGTCCTCTAGTTCTACCTGCTATTGGACTAAATCCTTCCGATCCATATCTTCCCTCTCTCTCGCTCCTGCCCTCTCCTCCTTCATCCAAGTTCCTACCCAGATTCTCATCAAGATCTCTTGATCTTTGACTAGGAGCCACCATAAATTCTAAATCTTCCTCTTCTTCCCTATCATATTTGAAACGCCTTTTTCCAATGCTACAAGCTGAATGACAATGTTTCAAATTTTTCCCTTTCCCTTCTTTTTTCAAGGCTAAACCCATAGGTTCTTGTGGCATTATCCCACACTCTTTATGCCATTCTGGACGATTTCTTAATGTGAAAAATAAACCTACATATGAGAATTCAAACCATTTTCCCTCTCGTCTGCAAAATAACATGAATTGCAATATGGTGTTGTATCTTAAAGTTCCATTCTTTGTCCATTTTTCTTGGTCATCAAGGGTATACATTGGCCACCAATGATTACAATATTCTATGAGTTGTTTCTGAGTGAGAAGACTTCCCCCCACCTTTCCCCAATGCTTCAATAAACATCTGTTGTGGTTTAACCCCAGCCAGCAACCAAGCACCATGCAGCCACTTGCTTATTCCCCCTCACCCAGAGGGATGGGGAGGAGAATCAGAAAGGAATGTAAAACTCAGGGGTTGAGATAAGAACAATTTAATAAGTAAAGCAAAAGTCGAGCACGCAAGCAAAACAAGTCAAGGAATTCATTCACTACTTTCCATCAGCATGCAGGTGTTCGGCCATCTCCAGGAAAGCTGGGCTCCATCACGTGTAATGGTTACTCAGGAAGACAAATACCATAATGCCAGATATCCTCTCCTTCCTTCTTCTTCCCCCAGTTTATATACTCAGCGTGATGTCATATGGTATGGAATACCTCTTTGGCTAGTTTGGGTCACCTGTCCTGGCTGTGTCCCATCCCAATTTCCTGTGCCTCTCCAGCCCTCTCACTGGCAGGGCCCAAGAAACCAGAAAGTCCTTGACTTAGTATAAACATCACCCAGCAACAACCAAAACCGTCAGTGTGCTATCAACATTGTTCTCACATCAGAGCCAAAACAGCACTGTACTAGCTACTAAGAAGAAAATGAACTCTATCCCAGCTGAAATAAGGACAACATCCCAAGGGAGATTTCTTTAAAATATCACCATCAACAAATTGAACTGTTCCCATGATAATAAACACAGATTACAATAAACAACAAAACACCTTAGACAGGACAATACAAAAAGCCAAGACAATTCACTCACACATACGTTCTTACAAAATTTTCATCTTTAAATGAAATCCAAGTCTTAATATCCAATACTGTTCTGAGATCAAAACCACAGTTTTACACAGTGGGACTCTAACCCACAATTACTAAACCAAAACCACAGTTGTGCACAAAATCATTCCACAGACTTTCATCTAGCAGAACTATAACCTTTTTTTAGGCACCTTTAAATCCCAACCCTGTGGAGCTTTTCTCCGTGCCTTACAGGTAGGCAACCACCCTTTTCCTGTTTCAAGAAAGGAATGCCTTTACCTTCCAGCGGTCTTGCTCAGAGTCTGTGGATTAGAGGTTCTCCCAGAGAATCCCTCAGTGCCAGCTGTAGGTCCTGTGATCCTGCAGATCCATCAAAATTCAGAAGCAGAGTCCCATCTGGGTTGCCAAAACTGTCACCAAGATCAGGAATAAGAAAAATTCTTAACACCAATGTAGTATATAAGAAGCAGGCATTCCTTTATTGCAGTGCTGGATGCGTGTTAGGTGGAACAATCCACCCTGACCATCTTGGCAGCACTCCACTGAATTCGCTCCAGTATGTTAGCAGCTGTCTTGTACTGGGGAGCCCAACACTGGATACTATACTCCAGACGCAGAGTATTCCTCTCTATTTGGCACTTGCGAGAACTCATTTGAATAGCAGGTTTGACCAGATGCTCTCCAGAGGTCCTTTTGAGTTTAGATTGGTCTAGGATTCTATATGTCTACATAATATATTTAAGCACACATAAACTGTGATGATTTTCATACAACATAGAACATGGAGTAATATACCATAATTAAATATTTTTATTTGGAAGGGATAGGAGACATTGCATGAGAACTCCACAGCTAATGGATAGCTGCGCAGAGCATAAGCTATAGATATAAAATTATTAAATTTCAGCATAACTTAAAACAAGAATTCAAAGCTATGACTGCCATTTGATACCTCTGAATATCATTTTTCTAAAAATGCTTTCTTTGTTTTCCTCCTGCAATTTGAGATCTACACTATAACTTAACTGGATACAGTTATTTAAAGACAGTTGTAGGGTCTAACTTAGGTAGTGTTTAGAAAAATCCAGTATCAAAAGTTCAACCCAATACCACAATTAGTGCAAGGTACTTATACAAGTTACATAAATATTCTTATGTTAGATGTTGCTAGAGCAGCAATTTCAAAAGCAAGAACCGGACAAAGTCAATTTAATTCCATGTTAACTCTTATGCCCATAGCTACAAATTAAGTTAAATAGGTTCACAACTAAAAGTCTTGGGAATTTTTGTATTATACATCTACCCTTGAATAAAGCCTGATTCTTGAAAGTAATGACAAATACACACTTGACTGAAGATTTTGTTCCTAACCAGTTCTATTTGGTAAGACCCTTAGATTCTAAATTTTAGGTGCAAAAAACACCGAGCACAAAATACACAACCATTAGTTATGTGACATGCTTACAAGAGAAGGATTATTATCAAACATCCTCTATAACATACTGATGTGCTATTTCACATCAAAGTGGAAAAGGTTTTTTAGAAGTCTCATTTTCAGTAGTAATAGGTGCTCACTACAAGGAGACTATTTTTACATACTTGCATGATAGTATGAAGCTATCAATAAAGAGCTTCACTTAATACTGTATCCAGTTCTGGACTTCCCAGTTCAAGAGAGACAGAGAAGTACTGGAGAGGGTCCAGGGGAGGGCTATGAATATGATGAGGGGACTGGAGCATCTCCTTTATGAGGAAAGGCTGAGAGAACTGGGCTTTGTTCAACCTGGAGAAGAGAAGACTGAGAGGGGATCTTATCAATGTTTACAGATATCTTAAGGGCAAGTACCAAGAGGATGGGGCCAGGCTCTTTTCAGTGGTGCCCAGTGACAGGACAAGGGGCAATGGGCACAAACTGAAATGCAGGAAGTTCCTTCTGAAATGAGGAATAACTTCTTTACCTTGAGGGTGACACAGCACTGGAACAGGCTGCCCAGAGAGGTTGTGGAGTCTCCTTCTCTGGAGACATTCAAAACCTACTTGGACGCGATCCTGTGCAACCTGCTCTAGGTGAACCTACTTTAGCAGGGGGGTGGACTAGGTGATCTCCAGAGGTGCCTTCCAACCCTGACAATTCTGTGATTCTGTGAATAGATCCAACTCACAAGAAAGATTCCCAAATAATAGATTACTTAACAAGATTTAGCCCTAGGTTTTCACAATCCTTTCTGAGACAGAAATTAATAAATATAATTTAAAGAACAAAGGTTGGTGCAAGGCTAGGTTTGGCCAGGAGGCTAGGGTTTGAAGGTTCACAGTAAGATACTCATCCTGCTGTACCAGATGCTGAGCTGAGAAGAGAGTAACACTGTGAAGAAAGTCTTTTGGGAATCTGCCTGGATGTGAAGGGATTGCTCCACAGACTCTAAATGATATAACAGCCTCTTGGTCCAACTGCTGAGAAAATACATGGCTAGAGATTTCCTGGGGAACAGGCTCTCAGTGCACTCAAACCTAGACAGGGGGCAGCAGGGACATCAACCTAGGAAGAGCAGCAGGAACACTTGATCCCATGGTTGATGATGTCTGGACATAAGACTCTGACCACAGACCAGAGGCAAAACAAGCATAACCACTAGCAGAGACACAGACTGGCCTGCCTGACCACAGGGAGGAGACAATTTGGCTCAGTATTATTGCTCCACACCAGCCCTGGCAGGAGGAACTAAGTCATCTTAATCTGGTTCCTGCAATCAGGGCTGTCACCAGAGACCTCTCCAACAGGGCAACAAAGCTGGTGAAGGGTCTAGAAAACAAGTCTTATGAGGAGCAGCTGAGGGAACTGGGGTTGTTTAGTCTGGAGAGGAGGAGACTCAGGGGGGATCTTATCACTCTCTACAACTACCTGAAAGGAGGTTGTAGGCAGGTGGGGGTAGGTCTCTTCTCCAAGATAACAAGGGACAGGACAAGAGGAAACGGCCTCAAGTTATGCCGGGGGAGGTTTAGATTGCATATTAGGAAAAAATTCTTCACTGGAAGGGTGATCAAGCATTGGAACAGGCTTCCCAGGGAGGTGGTGGAATCACCATCCCTGGAGGTGTTTAAAAAACCACATAGATGCGGTGCTTAGGGACATGGTTTAGTGGTGAGCTTGGTAGTCCTGGGTTAACAGTTGGACTTAATGATCTCAAAGGTCTTTTCTGACCTAAATGATTCTATGATTCTAACAGCCACTCAGCCTAACTGGAGCCCTCAAAGAGGTAAGCAGAGACTACAACCATCAAGAGAGAACAGTCTGGAAAATAGGAGGGGAAGCATCTGTTCGCTACTCCAAAAGAACTTAGGAGAGCTGCAATGCCTCAATGTCTCTTCTCTCAGTGCTTTGAACTCCAATCCTCATTATCACCACCAAGGCCACTGCTACTGTATCTATATCTCCCCCTTACCCCTTATCTGAACAACAAGAGACAAGAACACAAACACAAAAACAACTCTACAATAAGACAAGGGGGGGAGATGAAGATGGGGAAAGGAGAAAAGGACATGCTGATTGGTCCTCTCAGCATGATAATAGGGAAGTGAGGTTGAGAGAAGGCTATAACTTCCTCCCTCTTTTCCTGGAATCCTAAGGTTAATGGTCCAGGTGAAAATATGTGTGCCCTAGTGCTGGGGAATGGGGGGGAAGAGATATATGGGCATGCATGTCTGTGGGGAGGGAGAGAGAAGTGCCATGTGGGTGCACAAGAACTTTCTCCTTTGCTTCTGTTGCTGCTAAGGGAGAGAGGGGAAAGGGAGATGTTGTGCATAGGGCATGTTGAGGCTTTGCCCATCCTTGTGGGAGGTAAGGAGCCTTTCCTTTCTGTGGTCAGCAGCTGTTCTGTCTTGTCTGAAAATGAGTAAGGTCCTCCAAGGCAACTGTGGAGGAGATCAATTTTTCTCACTGTCTCTCTGTGACTGTAGGCAGAAAGGCTCCTTGATAAGATATTGCTGAGCAAATCAAGTTAAACCACGAAACATGTATATACTGTTTATTCTGTGCGTGTATACACACACACACTGACATGCGGAATTAGACTCTATAACTCAAAAGTTATAAAGTAGGTATGTTTATTGCGCGCAGATGCACGGGGGATCGCTCCTCCACAAGCGTGCATGCTCGAAGTGACGAACCATCTCACATTTATACAATAAAACAAATGAACATTCAACTAACGCCTATACATATTCGTTACCTAAACCCACTTACTCTCGCTTCGTATGTTAATTAGCTTACCAGTCCTTTGCCTGGAATGTGGTGGTCTTGCAGATTTGTAGGTGATTCATGTTCTTGTGACCATCTGATCTTCTTCAGCAAGAAGCCTTAGCACTCCCTCCCTCTAGATAGCATTGGAATATCTCTCATCCTTTTCTCATTCTTTTTTAAAATAGCCCCTTTGTTAGAGGAAGAAGGGCAGGCGTCTCCCCTTTGTTAGAGGAAGAAGGGCAGGCCTCTCCTCAAAACTGTAGGCGTCTCCTCAAGGCTGTGTGCCTATGTGACCAGACACCGCACCCATGACTAGTCACCATACCCACATTCCTTGAGCAGACATATACAATCACAATCGATGTCCATTGTCCCCTTTTCACACTATTTCTCCATATCAGTCCCCCCTTTTCTATCAAACTAAGTAAATTCTTTTACTTAAGCAGTCTTCCCGAATGATATAAAGCATCATACATAAGCGTTACCCTTTTAAACATTCTCCAAACCCACAAATATAACATAATGGTTAGTATTAAGGAAATTCCTAAACTGATCAATAAGATCACAATGGGGTGTACCATAGTGTTAAGAATTCCTGTTGCAGAAGGTGACCAGCCAAAGAGAGTATCCCACCAATTATGGTTTCCATCAAGAAATCATTTACATATTCATTACAATTCCAGGAATTCATTTACATATTTCGCTCCTGCGCAATGTCCGTCTGGGGGTCTTCAGGATGAAGATCAGGAGTCTTCCTCCAGTGAACCTTTTTTTACCTTCTTGTTTCTGCGCAGACTCTGTTCCTCGATAGGCTAATGAGCATGATTCAAATTCCTTGTTTAGGTAGCGTTATATACACAACAGAAACATAGGACCAGATGGCCCTTATAAAGATAACGAATCCAAGGACCTTGTGTCTAGTACATCCGTGGTGCTGACACTAAGGGTCTTGGTGTATTCATCATGTTGACAATAAGGGCCCTTGAACACCTTTCAACTTTGGATAATTATATATAAGCACATTATTTTCTAAAAAAGTAGTATACCATTCATCACTCATTGTACGTAGCTCATTATTCAATCCCCCCTGTTCTAAAAACTATCATTATGCTCTCTGATCATTGTTCGACAGCATCAAACAGAACACTGAAGTAATAAGGAGTATGTATTTGCCAATCTATTCCCAATACTGTACACACTTGTTGTACTATTTTGGCACAAAAGTGTGAGTGTCTATTGAAAGAGATTGTTGCCGGAACCCCAAAGCGGGGGATAATTTCATTAAACAATCCCTTCGTTACCTCTCTTGCTTCATTTGTTCGACAAGGAAAGGTTTTTGGCCAACCTGAAAACAAATCAGACATAACTAATAAATATTGGTACCCCCCTTTTCTTGGGAGTTCGGAAAATCAGCTTGCCACTGTTGTCCAGAATAATTCCCTCTACTAATGTTCCCTAGTTTTATTTTATTCGCTGTATTGGGATTATTGCGTAAACACCGCTCAACGCCTACTGGGTTGCATCCAACAGCGGAGCTCAAGATTCTTCTTGGTGGCAAACACAGAGGCCAACCCAGTCTTGCCCTTGACTATGGTAGGAGGCACCTGACCAACCTTATTCCTTGTACTTCGTTGTCAATGCAGAGTTTCATCTGCACATCCCATAACAAGTCACTGTCATGGCAAAACACACAGATTTACATTAGTAGAACTACTACAGAGTGTATTTTATTTCAGTTTTTCTGCCAATATCCCCACAGCCTTGCTGACCAAGGGATATTGTTTTTATCTGAACTGGGCAAGCCTCCTCCTTATCATTTTTACTGTAACAGGTAAAGCATTTTTCACCTTTTATTTTCAGATACACCTGGTTAAAAATTTCCTTTACTTCAGGGAGGTCCTCTTTTCCTCTTTTCTGTTGAATTAAAGATAAGCTCGATATTTCAATTACTTGATCATTTTTAACTTTTAGTTTCATTTCTCCTTCTTTAAACGTCTAGATGTTCTAATAAATCTCATCCCAACAAAGATTTTGATGAATTTGGCATTCTTATTTGTTTTCTTAGTTTGTACTTTAAAGGTTTCAGGATGCTTTCCTGGTGGCCAGCAGCTCCCACAACTGTAACAATTATTTTTTTTACTGAAGTTTCAATCATGCTTACCTAGTAACTGGAACCTTTATCTAGTCCTATTGATACAGAGAAATAGTGTGAAATGGGGACAATGGACACCGACTGTGATTGTATATGTCTGCTCAAGGAATGTGGGTATGGTGACTAGTCATGGGTGCAGTGTCTGGTCACATAAGCACACAGCTTTGAGGAGACGCCTACAGTTTTGAGGAGACACCTACCCTTCTTCCTCTGACAAAGGGGCTATTTATAAAAAGGATGAGAAAAGGATGAGAGACATTCCAATGTTATCTAGAGGGGGGGAGTGCTAAGGCTTCTTGCTGGAGAAGATCAGATGGTCACAAGGACATGAATCACCTACAAACCTGCAAGACCACTACATTCCAGGCAAAGGACTGGTAAGCTAATTAACATACGAAGCGAGAGTAAGCGGTTTAGGTAACAAATATGTATAGGCGTTAGTTGAATGTTCATTTGTTTTATTGTATAAATGTGAGATGGTTCGTCACTTCGGGCATGCACGCTTGTGGAGGAGCGATCCCCTGTGCATCTGCGCACAATAAACATACCTACTTTATAACTTTTGAGTTATAGAGTCTAATTCCGTACGTCAGTTTGGCGAGCCAGGCAGGAGGATTTCTGCTCGGCTGAGGGACCAGCTGCGGAGCGGACGCTCCTAGGCACACCCCGGGAGATTTCCTCGGAGGAGCCTCCTCTTCTCAGCTGTTCACCCGGGAGCAGAAGAGAAACCCCTGGATCCACGGATAAAACGGTATGTTTAGAAACGGGGCAGCTGGTGAGACGCACGGAGACGTCCGGCGCGCAGCGTAGTCCCCAGGAGGAAAGGTACCTTGGGAGGGGGTTTGCTGACCAAGGGGTGGCCGCTAGCGATCTTGAGGGCAGATCGAGCAAACCCGAGGTTACTGCCATTCCTAAAAGCCCAGAGGCCTCGTGACAGAAAGCGGGGGGTGGGATGGAATAAGGCAGAATCTCACAGGAACAAGAGGGACCTCATAGCAAAAGTAAAATGGAAACTTTTGCGTAGGAAAAAAAAAAAAGAAAAAAAAAGAAAAAAAGAAGAAAAGAAGAAAAGAAAAAAAGAAAAAAAAAAAAAAAGGGGGAAGCTAAAAACTTCCTTTAGGTTGTCTTAAGAATTGGGGAATTCCTAGAATGTAACAACTGAAATAGCGCTCTGTGTCTTGTATGTTCTATGTGTTGTCTTGTTACATGTTCAAACTTGGAGTTATGAAATGTATGCTGAAAAATAATAATATTCTGGTAATTCTAGGCAAATAGCGGAAAACTTAACACTCTGCATAAGACCAGGAAAAATTTGGGGTTTTGTTTGTTGTTTGTTTTTTGGCAATTGCTCATTGAAATGCATACTTTGTGAACTGTCAGCGTTCCTAAAAGTTGTACATAAGTGCATGGTACCGTATAACATATTGCTTGTGTGACTGAGGGCTGCCCGGAGAGTGTGAATGGTGTGATTGAGATGCGCATTTTGATTTTCCGTGTATAGCTTAATTATTTTGACTGAATGTGAGTGCAAGAGTGCTTGAGACAGGCGTTTGAGTGCAATACGAGTAAGGAGCTCTATCCGCGTTTCTGACCTTGGGTGGCTAAGGCGGCCGGAGAAAAACAAAGTAATTCAAATTGCGAAATAGGAAATGGAAGGAGTAAGCCCTGTGAAAAATCACCCTTGGGTTGTATATTAAAACATTGGAAGGATATCGTAGGACAGGGTGGCACCGAAAACAGAAGGAAATTGATTAAATATTGTAATCAGTGGTGGCCTTTGTATAAATTGGGGAGTGATGCGAAATGGCCTCAGGAAGGAGGAACGTTAGATTATAACACTCTCCTGCAATTAATGTTGTTTCTGAGGAGAGAGGGAAAATGGGACGAAGTATCGTATGCAGACATGTTCTTCGTCCTCCGGGACAAACCTGAGTGGCAAAAGGACTGTGGATTAGTACCCCCTCGGGATCCTATGGTACTAGCACTAGAAAGAGTGCGGAATTAACATCACCTGATCTTTGATTATGGCTCTAGAAAAGGATAGGAAAAAAACCTGAGACCTAAACTAGAAAGATGTTCTTGTTGAAATTTTTGTGTTCAAAAGCTCGGGTTGTGGTTCCTTCTGTGGAGCAACCAGAATGAAACACGTTGTAAGATAAAAACTTGTACTAACGTATGTAAAACCTGAGGCGCGCGCGCGCGCGCGTGTGTGTGTGTGTGTGTGTGTGTGTGTGTGTCTGTGTGTGTGTGTGTGTGTGTGTGTGTGTGTGTGTGTCTGTGTGTGTGTGTGTGTGTCTGTGTCTGTGTGTGTCTGTGTGTCTGTGTGTGTGTGTCTGTGTGTGTGTGTCTGTGTGTGTGTGTCTGTGTGTGTGTGTGTGTGTGTGTGTGTGTGTGTGTGTGTGTGTGTGTGTGTGTGTGTGTCTGTGTGTGTGTGTGTCTGTGTGTGTGTGTGTCTGTGTGTGTGTGTGTCTGTGTGTCTGTGTCTGTGTGTCTGTGTCTGTGTGTCTGTGTGTGTGTGTGTCTGTGTGTGTGTCTGTGTGTGTGTGTCTGTGTGTCTGTGTGTGTGTGTCTGTGTGTGTGTGTCTGTGTGTGTGTGTCTGTGTGTGTGTGTCTGTGTGTGTGTGTCTGTGTGTGTGTGTCTGTGTGTGTGTCTGTGTGTGTGTCTGTGTGTGTGTCTGTGTGTGTGTCTGTGTGTGTGTGTGTGTGTGTGTGTGTGTGTGTGTGTGTGTGTGTGTGTGTGTGTGTGTGTGTGTGTGTGTCTGTGTGTGTGTGTGTGTGTGTGTGTGTGTGTGTGTGTCTGTGTGTGTGTGTGTGTGTCTGTGTCTGTGTGTGTCTGTGTGTCTGTGTGTGTGTGTCTGTGTGTGTGTGTCTGTGTGTGTGTGTCTGTGTGTGTGTCTGTGTGTGTGTGTGTGTGTGTGTGTGTGTGTGTGTGTGTGTGTGTGTGTGTGTCTGTGTGTGTGTGTGTCTGTGTGTGTGTGTGTCTGTGTGTCTGTGTCTGTGTGTCTGTGTCTGTGTGTCTGTGTGTGTGTGTGTCTGTGTGTGTGTCTGTGTGTGTGTGTCTGTGTGTCTGTGTGTGTGTGTCTGTGTGTGTGTGTCTGTGTGTGTGTGTCTGTGTGTGTGTGTCTGTGTGTGTGTGTCTGTGTGTGTCTGTGTGTGTGTGTCTGTGTGTGTCTGTGTGTGTGTGTCTGTGTGTGTCTGTGTGTGTGTGTCTGTGTGTGTGTGTCTGTGTGTGTGTGTGTGTGTGTGTGTGTGTGTGTGTGTGTGTGTGTGTGTGTGTGTGTGTGTGTGTGTGTGTGTGTGTGTGTGTGTCTGTGTGTGTGTGTGTGTGTGTGTGTGTGTGTGTGTGTGTGTGTGTGTGTGTGTGTTGGGGTGAGTTTGTACAAACCCCCGTACCCCCTCGAAGGTGCGACTGAATCATGCTGGGATGTATGGCAGGATGTTCTCTGTTTGCCTGCAAAGGCATGATACGTAAGAACACAGACTTAAAGCAACAAGGAGCAGATTTGCATTCAGGGTAAGAAAGAGTTAAAACAGAAGTGCTGTAGCAGAGGCAGGCTTGTGTAACCAGCAGAGCAGGAAGAGCATCTCCTGCCCCAACCCTTCTGCTGGTAAGGAGGACGGGGTTGCTGTTGCTGACAATTGAGCAGAAGGACCTGACAATGTCACCCCAATTGCTGCAGCATTTGCAGTACAACAGGACCGGTAACGGCCCCTTTAGGGCAGGCAATGGGTATGAGGTGGAATTTTAGTGAATACAAAAACAACTTATTTGTTAAACTTCAGTAAAAAAAAAAAAAAATAAAAAAAAATTTGTTACAGTTGTGGGAGCTGCTGGCCACCAGGAAAACATCCTGCAACCTTTAAAGTACAAACTAAGAAAACAAATAAGAATGCCAAATTCACCAAAATCTTTGTTGGGATGAGATTTATTAGAACATCTAGACGTTTAAAGAAGGAGAAATGAAACTAAAAGTTAAAAATGATCAAGTAATTGAAATATCGAGCTTATCTTTAATTCAACAGAAAAGAGGAAAAGAGGACCTCCCTGAAGTAAAGGAAATTTTTAACCAGGTGTATCTGAAAATAAAAGGTGAAAAATGCTTTACCTGTTACAGTAAAAATGATAAGGGGGAGGCTTGCCCAGTTCAGATAAAAACAATATCCCTTGGTCAGCAAGGCTGTGGGGATATTGGCAGAAAAACTGAAATAAAATACACTCTGTAGTAGTTCTACTAATGTAAATCTGTGTGTTTTGCCATGACAGTGACTTGTTATGGGATGTGCAGATGAAACTCTGCATTGACAACGAAGTACAAGGAATAAGGTTGGTCAGGTGCCTCCTACCATAGTCAAGGGCAAGACTGGGTTGGCCTCTGTGTTTGCCACCAAGAAGAATCTTGAGCTCCGCTGTTGGATGCAACCCAGTAGGCGTTGAGCGGTGGGAACATATGCCATGCCAGACCCTGATTTGAGGAATGGCCCCCTCTGTTATAAGAGGGTCATCCAGGAAGGAAGAACATAAGATGGCCCATTGAGGCACTGATTTGGAAATTGGAAACTGCCTGGCCGACCATGAGGCCAGACAAGTAACAGAGGAGGTAGGAAAGGAGGAATTATCCTTAACACCAGACGATAAAATCCAAACTGTAAGTACAGATCAGGAGCCAAACTATTCTAAAGAAAACTTAAAGGTAATTCAGGACATGAATGATAAAATAAAAATAAGTAAGTGGACTTATTTAAGGGATGGTCGTATAGTGGTACCATCCAATTTAATATGGACCACAGCCCTATTATTAATAAGACGCATTGGGGAGCTGATACATTATATAAAAGTCTAAATCAGAAATTGATAGGGCGAAATTTGTATACTGTAATAAAACAGGTGACTCAGCAATGTGAAATGTGTTTACGCAATAATCCCAATACAGCAAATAAAATAAAACTAGGGAAAATTGGGAGAGGAAATGTTCCAGGGCAACATTGGCAGATCGATTTCTTGGAACTTCCTAGAAAAGGGGGGTATCGATATTTATTGGTACTAACAGATACCTTTTCAGGTTGGTCAGAAGCCTTCCCGTGCAGAACTGCTAAAGCCTGGGAAGTGACCAAAATACTACTCCAAGAGATAATACCTAGGTTTGGAGTCCCAGCGGTAATGTCCTCGGATAGAGGACCACATTTTGTGTCCAAAATAGTACAACAGATCAGCCACCATCTAGGAATAGATTGGCAATTACATACCCCATACCGACCACAATCGAGTGGCCAGGTGGAAAAGATGAATTATCTAATCAAACAACAGATTGTCAAGTTAGGTCAAGAAACAAATCTAATTTGGCCCCAGTCTTTGCCATTAGCTCTTACATGAATTCGAACTAGACCAAGAGCAAAAGAGGGGCTTAGCCCATTTGAAATTTTATATGGACGACCCTATGGGGTACAAAAGGGGACGTCTTCACAGATTGGTGAAGAAACAATGGCTTCCTATATGGTGGCACTAAACAAACAATTAATAAGAATTGAGAAGCATGTGATGGGAACACGTAGTAGGGGTCTGGATGGACCTGTTCACGATATACAACCAGGGGACTATGTATACATTAAGTGTTTTACAGATAAAACCCTGGAACCACAGTGGACTGGACCTTTTCAAGTCCTACTCACCACCTACACTGCAATCAAGGTTGAGGGACAGAATTCTTGGATTCACCATACCCGGATTAAGAAAGCCCCTGCAACTTCATGGAAAGAAAGGAATCCCCAAGAACAGCTCTGACTTATAAGATTAAAATAACAATCATGCTAACCACTGTTCCTACCACCAACACAGTTACAACAACCCCATTAAAAGAACTATTAAAACATGCAGATTTACAACGTATACTGGAAGAAACCAAAGAAAAGGGACACGAAACTCTTCTTATTATCCATCATGATGTAGAGGGGATCAAGAAAGTTTTAAAAAAGGTAGAACAGGATGGAAACCATAAGTGGTGGGATACTCTCTTTGGCTGGTCACCTTCTGCAACAGGAATTCTTAACACTATGGTACACCCCATTGTGATCTTATTGATCAGTTTAGGAATTTCCTTAATACTAACCATTATGTTATATTTGTGGGTTTGGAGAATGTTTAAAAGGGTAACGCTTATGTATGATGCTTTATATCATTCGGGAAGACTGCTTAAGTAAAAGAATTTACTTTGATAGAAAAGGGGGGATTGATATGGAGAAATAGTATGAAATGGGGACAATGGACACCGACTGTGATTGTATATGTCTGCTCAAGGAATGTGGGTATGGTGACTAGTCATGGGTGCGGTGTCTGGTCACATAGGCACACAGCCTTGAGGAGACGCCTACAGTTTTGAGGAGACACCTGCCCTTCTTCCTCTAACAAAGGGGCAATTTTAAAAAAGAATGAGAAAAGGATGAGAGATATTCCAATGCTATCTAGAGGAAGGGAGTGCTAAGTCTCCTTGCTGGAGAGGATCAGATGGTCACAAGAACATGAATCACCTACAAACCTGCGGGACCACCGCATTCCAGGCGGGGGACTGGTGGGCTGATTGACATGCAAGGCGAGAGTGGGCGGGTTTGGGTGGCGGGTATGTGTAGGCGTTAGTTGAATGTTCATTTGTTTTATTGTATAAATGTGAGATGGTTCGTCACTTCGGGCATGCACGCTTGTGGAGGAGCAATCCCCCGTGCATCTGCGCGCAATAAACATACCTACTTTATAACTTTCGAGTTATAGAGTCTAATTCCGTACATCAGTTCCACAAGCAATTTGCTAAGAGAAAAATAGGCTTAAACTTACTGTTTGGTGCCAGAACAAGCATTTGTGCAGCCACATGGTGAGTTGGATCAAGGAACTAATTTGTCTGAAAAAGTAATAATTTTTTGCTGGGTTGTTTTTCAGCCAAGTCCAGATTCCTGATCTTGTTGCCATGCTTGTCCAAATGCTTTTAAAGACACATTAAGAGGCAGAAAGGAGCAGGATCAAGTGGTGAGGGGTAAGTGTATGTAAAAGTCAGTTCTTTGCTGGCTGAGGAGGGAGATAAAGATGCTTAACATGGAATTAGCAAGGGAAATTATTCTCTCGTATTAGCTATGTGCATAGCGGTGCCCCAGCCTAATGCGTGGAGGATCCCAATATAGAGGAAAGCAGGGTTTATGCATCTTACAATACAGTTGTGTAGCCCAATCAAACCACTCAGTGTTACAGGGGGGGCTAATCAGTTGCTATTGCTCATATAATCAGTATGTGCTTCTCCCATGCAGGTTCAGTACATGCTTGTCCTGTGCAGGTGGTATGGATGTATGGTCATTGGTGTGTAAGTCTTAATTGTTCTAAACCAATGTCCCATGCAAGTGGAGTGGTTTTATACTGGGTTCTGGTCATTTGCTGATCTGGCCATGGTTTTATGCCTGGGTTTTTTTGAAAGGTAAATCTCCCATTGGTTTGTTTTATTGTCAGTATGGGCTGTTCTCAGCTGATAAGAGCTGGCTTAGGTTGGGTCTTCAGGTCACATCAACTCCTAGGTAAAAGCTCATAGTCTCAGGTAGTGTTCATTCTTCTAAGCAAATTGTATTGCAGTTAGCATCTTGCCTTTCACAGTGAGAAGAGACCAGGGATTGCCTCTATACCAGGCAGAGCCGGTTCCAGTCAGCTTGGCAACAGGCCCACTGCTGAGCCAATCAGCAAAGCTGGTGGTGATTTTTCAAAAGCATATTTAAGGAAGAGTAAAACCACTGTACAGCAATATGTGAGAGAGAGGGGGAGGGGAAGTGTGAGAAACAGTCCTGCAGACCCCAAGGTCAGTGAGGAAGGGGAGCAGGTGCTCCAGGTGCCAGAGCAGAGGTTTCCCTGCAACTCATGGAGAGAACCACAGTGGAACAAGTATCCACACTGTGGGGGACCCCACACCGGAGCAGGTGGATATGCCCTAAGGAAAGATGCAGTCTGTGGAGAGCCCATGCAGGAGCAGGCTCCTGGCAGAAACTATGGCTTGTGGGGGACCCACACTGCAGCTGATTTTTCCTGAAGGAATGTAGCCTGTGGAGAGGACCCATATTGGAGCAGTTCCTGAAGAACTGCAGCCTATGGGAGAGGCTGATGCTGGAGTAAGGGAAAACCACAAGGAGGAAGAAGCGGCAGAGAGGAACTGTTATGAACTGACCACAACCATCTATTCACCATCCCCCTGTTGCCACTCATGGGAGGAGAAGGTAAAATAGTCAAGAACAAAGGAGTGAAGTTGAGCTGGGGAAGGGAATTGGAGGTGTTTTAGTTTTTGTCTTTGTTTCTCACCATCCTATTCTATTTTTAATTGGCAATAAATGAAATTATTTTTCCCCAAGTTGAGTCTGTTTTGCTTGTGATTGTAACTGGTAAGTAATCTCCCTGCCTTTATCTCCCGCCAAAAGCTTTTCCATCCTATTTCCCTCCTCAATGTGAGGGGGTGGGGGGTGAGGGAGTGGTTTTTGTGGGAGTCTGCAGCCAGCCAAGATAAACCCACCACAGTCAGTCATGCTGACCCAGGAAGAAAAAAGATGTGTAGAAATTACTACTTTGATTTGAATGGTAATAAACTAATTTCCCCAAGTCAAGTCTATTTTGCCCGTGACGGTAACTGTTGAGTGATCTCCCTGTTCTTATCTTGACCCATGAGCTTTTTGTTATAATTTCTCTCCCCGGTACAGTTGAGGAGGGGAGTGATAGAGTGGCTTTGGTGGGCACCTGGCATCCAGCCAAGGTCAAACCACCACAGAGATACTCAAAACCTCACCAGACAAAGCCCTGAACAAGCTACTCTGGCTGATCCTGCTTTGAGCAGGGAGGTAGGACCAGATGACCAGTGGTCCTGTCCAACCTCAATCATTCTATAATTTTATATTTCTTATAAAAGGTAAACAACCCTGCAGTTGGTAGGAGATTAATAACGAGCAAAAGAAAGTACACAGGGAAATATATATATTATTATTCTAGAGGAAGCCAGACTATGGCACTGGTAGCATTTAAGAAGTAAATGATTTTTCATTCATGGGTTAGTACTATGCTTGAATTCAGGTATTCGGACTGAGTATGGAACTTAGTGCAACCAGGGCATTTCAGCTCCCTGAATGCAAAGCAGTGGCATAATGAGTTATGAGTAATTCTGAGAAGGGCTTTAATTTTACAGTTAAGTATGCCAAATTGTAAACTTTGTAAAATAATAGTCATGAAGTTGTAAAGTATATAAAGAAAATTGCTTCCAAATCCAGTAGAAGCATCAGGATTAAAAGTAATGAAAATACACACATTCTGACTACTATACAGACATATACTTTTGCCTAAACTCATCAATTGGATTGATATTGATGAGATTATATCAGATTATATCAAATTTAATTTTGAATGCTAAATTTCTATTAATTTTATTAATTTTATGCTAAAATTCTGCCTTCCACATTAAGCACAGTAATTAATGGATAAAACAAACATGATAAAGCAAAAAGAAATTATATCATGTGAAAGACATCTGGTAGCTGCTCTTCCAGAAAGAATATTATTTTGTTAATTTGTTTCATCTGTCATTGTCATATTCGTTTATATACCCAGCACAGAGAAAACTTAAAAAATTTAACTCTGAACACAGTTTGACAAGTAGCTATACTGGATCTGTGCCCTGCCAGTTCATCTGATAGAACAAATATGAACCCTCTTCAACATGTGCAATTGCAAATGGTTATTGATGAATCCGTGAGCTCACAGTAGTGATTTTATGCTGATAAAATGAATCTTTTACATGCTACTTGATATCCTAAAGTGCTTTGCATCTTGCCTATCATTTACCTTTTCTTTGGATTGGTGGATAGCAGTTCTTGTGCACAGTGAACTTATTTGGGCTGACCTTTGTCAGCCCTGCTTTTTTCTACACATCAGTAAGCAGCTATACTGTAGGGTATTATTAATGGGTCTGAAAGAACAGTATGCAGCTCTAGCTTCCTAGCTAAGGAGTAGAGGTAGCACTGACTGTAGCAACAGGAGGAACACAGAACCTTGCTTGGCTGGGAATATAGTTGATATAACTCCTATACTGAGTATATACCACTGTTGAAATTGAACTTTCATGCCATGGAACACATCCATCAGCAAGCTGCATTTGATGGCATTAACACAAACTATACCAGTGCATTGGATGAAACTCACTAATTATGGCTTGATTGACACCTGTGTTGAGTCACCATGCATTCCATGTTGTTCTCAGGGCCTAAGGGCACTATTAGGTCTTAATGGCCCTGACCAGCCTTCACTCTTCTTGCCCATAGGCCCAGGGATTCCATTTAAACTTAGCCCTAGGTCTTTGTTTCTTGTCTAAGTTATGTTGTAGGAGTATCTGTCTATAACCAAACACAGACATGGCTGTAGTTGAGCTATGGGTGCTGTTGTTCTAGATCCCAACCTGCAGGATGACTTTCTGGCTTGACCTCACTCCTACCTTATCACTGTAGACCTGTCTGGTGATTACTAGACTATATGCTAAATTTGACTTGCAGATTGACTTCCTAGCTTGACCGTGGATCTGTCTCATCACGATGAACTTGCATGATGATATGGACTCTTGGTTGAACCTGGCTACAGTCTCTGGGTTTGCCCTACTCACCTTGATTGGGTACTGTAGAACCAAGCCCTGCTGTGTTATTGTACTTGGCTCCCCACCCCTTAGAGAGCAGCTGGTCTTTGTTGCTTTCTGAAAATTTCAGTAGCTGACTAGTTTTTATCAGCTCAGTAGCTGATAAGAGTGAAAATTGACAGAAACGATCATACTGCAAACAGGAAAAGTTCCAGGTGATAGATCTGTGCTAAGTGCACCTTTTATTTTTCATATGGCAAATGTAATTCTCACTATGCATTGAGAAGTAATTTGAGGTGGTTATTTTGGAGTTAGCCATGCCAGACTGGAAATTAGGTCAGGGTTGAGATGACAATAACAAACCATGCAATCTGAGGGGGGAGGATGAGTTCTCAGTCCATGCTGTCTATGAATGAGGAACATAAAGGATGATGCAGCAGGTCCTTTTGCTATAGGCTTCCTAATGGTACTAATGCTGTGGGTGGGACACATCTTTCTTTGTTGCTTTTCTGTCTCCAGGTTAGTTGAAAGAATTTCTATACAGTTTTGCTCTAAGCTATGGTGAGTAGTAGTTAGGCTTTATCCCCATCAGTTCTAGCTGATATGGAAAGATACATAATTCCTACCTGTCCCACAGTTCCAGTTGGAATCAAACTATGACATTGGGTCTGTTACTACACAGTGCAGAGCAATTAACATCAAATAAATCACTGTTCTGTTACTTTACTTGATGAGTCTGTCTATTCTGTGTTGCCCTGGCTCGTGAAGCTGCTCATGGATAACCTGACTTATTGCTGGGAGAAATCAAATGATCTCCTTTACAGGATTTTACCATCAGGGTCACAGTGGAGTCTGATCTGATATACTAAGATAATTCTTTTTGCCTGATGCCTCTTTCCTCTTCTGTGAAAACAAAGGGGAGAAGTTGGCAGGAGAATAGAATACGTGCCCTTTCTGTAAGTGTGTGGGAGCAGGGGAAACCAATCTTTTCATAACAGTTGTTCTTGCCTAATAGTTCTGTCTACTTTTTATCTCACCTTCACTATGGCTGATCAGTAAACCCCTAGAACTGAAAAAAAGGCTGTAAGGACCTAGGCAAGGTCTATGTCATATCTCACAAAGCTTAGGAAAGACTGTAGGGAGTGATTGACCACAGCTGTTGCAAAGGAAGATGAATTTAAAATAAAGGAGACCTAAGGGTGGCCTTTGTTCTAGGGAAACAACTACATCACTTGAGTGAGTCAACCAGCAGTGTGACTATTTGACATGAAGTGGAAAATGAATGATGATATGGAAGTAGGTGCTATCCTATGCACAAACCATAGAGATTTGGATTTTTCAGAAAAGCCACTGCTAGTCCTAACACCAGGCCATTGATAAATCAAAGTAAGGGAGCAAAAAAAGAAACAAGAAAAATAAAACATATTTTATTTTTAAAACCTGTGAAAAGGAATGTAATAAATAATTTTAATCTTCATATTTATAACACAGGGAGATATGAACCTAGCAAAATGTAATCAATCATTAGCTTAAGAAATGGAATCAAGAAATTTTTTTCTCAAATATCTGTTAAGTAATCACATGAGTGTATATTTAATGTCACAGCCCTCTGATCATCTTCATGGCTCTCCTCTGGACTCACTCTAAGACATCCATATCTTTCTTGTGTGGAGAACCCCAGAGCTGGATGCAGTACTCCAGGTGAGGTCTCACAAGAGCGGAGTAGAGGGGCAGAATCACCTCCCTCAACCTGCTGGCCATGCTTCCGATTGATGCAGCCCAGGATACACTTGCCTTTCTGGGCTGCGAGTGCACATTGCCAGCTCGTGTCCAGCTTTTCATCCACCAGTACCCCCAAGTCCTTCTCCACAAGGCTGCTCTCAATCCCTTCATCCCCCAGTCTGTACTGATACTGGGCGTTGCCCCAACCCAAGTGCAAGCCCTTGATCTTGGCCTTGTTGGACCTCATGAGATTCACATAGGCCTACTTCTCAAGCTTGTCCAGGTCTCTCTGGATGGCATCCCATCCCTCAGGCTTGTCAACCACATTGCTCAGCTTAATGTTGTCTGCAAACTTGCTGAGGGTGCACTTAATCCCAATGTCTATGTCACTGATGAAGATATTAAACAGTGCTGGTCCCAGTACAGACCCCTGAGAGACACCACTCATCACTGAACTCGTCTGGACATTGAGCCGTTGACCTGACCACTACACTCTGGATGCAACCATCCAGCCTATTCCTGAACAGTCTATCCAACAAATCTATATCTCTCCAATTTAGAGAGAAGGATATGGTGGGGGACCATCAATGACATCTGTTGCTCTTCCCTTGTCCACTGATGTAGTCACTCCATCATAGAAGGCTACTAGGTTGGTCAGGCAGGACTTGCCCTTAGTGTTGAATCACCTCACTGTCCTCCATGTGCCTTAGCATAGCTTCTAGGAGGATCTGTTACATGATCTTCCCAGGCACAGAGGTGAGGCTGACAGGTCAGTAATTCCCAGGGTCCTCCTTTCAACTCATTTTAAAAAAGGGTGCAATGTTTCCCTTTTTCCAGTCACCGGGGACTTCACCTGACTTCCATGACTTTTCAAATATAATGGAGAGTGGCTTGACAACTACACCAGCCAATTCCCTCCGGACTCTGGGATACATCTTGTCAGGTCCCATAGACTTATGTATGTTCAGATACCTCAGGTGTTCACGATCCTGATCTTCTTTTACAGTGGGAGGGACTTTGCTCCCCCAGTCCCCATCTTCCAGTCCATCCTCTAGAGAGGTATGGGGAGAGAGGCTGCCAGTGAATATTGAGGCAAAAAAGTTGTTGAGTACCTCAGCCTTTTCCTTGTCTGTTGTTACCAGTTTGAAAGTCTTGTTCATCAAAGAGGGTACACTTTCTCTGACCTTCCTTTTCTGGCTGACATACCCACCTCCAGGAAGGATTCTAATGAGACCTCTGTCTGTCCTCTTCTGGTGGATGGAAAGAGTTCAGAGTCCACAGTCCCTGAAAACCCTTAGTCTGTGATGTGGCACCTAGGCCTTGGAAACCACTTGCACACACAGAAAATGTTTTCCTTATACCCAGATGGGGCATCGAGAGGGCAGGAACCCAAGGAAAACACCTGCATTCTCTTGCCTGGTCAAAAAAGTAAAGCAAGGGATTTCCTCCCCTTCATACCCCATTGTCTGCTCTGTCACTATAGGTGCGATAAACTGAAGGAGCCTCCCTCGGTTGGGGGGGGGGGGGGGGGGGAGAAAAACACAAAGGGACCTCATTAGTACCTGCTCACTACTGTGGGGAGTGGGGAGGAAAAGTATAGAAAGAAACCAGAGTTGGGTCCAGAGCCTTTTGTCACGCCAGGCAGCTTGTCTTCCCTCCTTGCCCCTCAACACCTCCTAGGCTCAGCGAGGGGAGAGAAAACCAAAACAAGAGATCCCAGTATGGGAGGGGATAAGGAGCTTTGCATGCAGTCACAGAGAACAGAACATCAGAAGGGGAAGATGACATAAAAGAGAAGCTCCCCTCCATCCCTACCCACTAGGTCTCCACCTCACCTGCTTGCCCCTGTAGAAGAGGCGCTGGCGGTCAGGGCTCACACAGAAGGTCTTCTGGATCTTCTCCCGCAAACATTCAATCTTGGTGAGACGGCTCAGATCATCAATAGTATGGGTCTCAGTGCCGTCTATGGTACGAACTTGGATCCACATGGTGTGCGTCTTTCACGAGCTCAGCCACCCACGGTGAAGGAGAAGTCTTGCTCTCCAAGCGTGTGATAACGGAAGACAGGACAGATTCCCTCACTTCTTTGTTCAGCTCAATGGAAGCAGGTTTTTTGAATCCCGCCGAACAGGCACAAGCCTCCCCGCCCGCAGGCCTCGCTCAGAAATGCGCAGAGAGGTAAAGGAGACCTGACCCAATCCTCATCTACTCCCCAAGTGTACTCCGTAATCACACAAACAGAACCATAAGCTCTCCAAGCCAGCACAACACGAAGCAAAGACTGGCGGGAATCGCCACAGGCAGGTCTAACGAACACCACCGAGAGCCATCACCAACCCTCAGAGAGCGTTTACTAGCCGCTACCGCTCTCGTACAGTGGTCACGGCGCCAATAGTGATCTCGCGAGAGCCCTCAGCCGTAAAGAGACAACATTGAGAAGGCGGGGGCGGATAGATAGCATCGTCACCTCTCCTTCCGCATTCGGCTTTACACAAAGTCACGCCCAGCTCAGCCCCACTCTTCGAGCGTTCTCTGGCTGTCATCTTTTTTTTCCTTCTTGCTCAGTAGTTGTATCAAGGCCAGGGTGGGCTGGGGTGCAGTTTAGCGCACACGTAAAGAAGCGGCCATTATCGTTCCTATGGGAGGCAAGCGGGAGCGTCTTCTCGTTCCCTCACAGGGCACAGTGTCTCTAGTCTCAGGCCTGCAAATTATACTAATGACATAGGAAGTGACTTTTTTCTTCCACCTTTACCTTTCAGACACACACAGAGTCAGGACTCGGCATGTCAGGTGTCACAGTGACACAAAAGCATGGACCTGAGATGGCATAAATAAAAGGCAAGTAAAAATGCTTTGCATCCACTGATGAAATTTAGGCCCCAATGTTTCCCAGTACAAAAGTGCCATCAAAACCTCAATTCAGCCAGATTTAGCTCTGCCTAATAAATCCAGAATAGTTCTGTCTGCTCTTATCATATTAGAAAAGTGCAGATGTGGGCCAGGACAAAAACATCAAGCTTCCATTTTTAACACAGATCAGATGTGTGGGTTTTATTTGCTACATTTTTGCTCAAGACTCCGAGTAACACTGAAAAAGTCTGGAGTTTTCATGTATACTGGTAAAATGGTACTATAAAAACATATCTGATGCAGTACCCGGTGAGATTCAGCTTATGGATATAGGTCTCTGTGATGCGATTATACCCTGGGAGCATTGAAGCCTACATTTTTGGGCAGAGTTCGCAGCAGCTTTGTTGCCTGAGTAGTAAAACTTTAGAGACTGAGATAACAAACTGACAGGTTCTAGATGAGAGAGATGTGGTTTTGTGACTTTTTTGTATCAGGATGATATCAGTGATCCCTATATATTATTTTCAGGTCTGACCTAATTCCCATTGTGGCCTTGGTTGAGTTACTTTTAAGGCCTGATTTATGGGCATTCCAGCACTTGCAAAGGCAGCTGAAATAAATGAGAGTTGCTTAATGCTCCTGAAATCTGTTCCCTGCCTTTTTATCTCCATTGCTTCATCTCTGTTGCTGAGATAGCACTCACCTTCCTGTAACTATACCTACTACAGCACGACACCAGAATGTCAAAGAGACACAAGTTCAGAGTTTGGTTTATAGCTTGGTGGTGGTGTTACAAGCTCCAATTCAAGTAACGTAGTGCACATAACCTAGTCAAATCTTTGTGTGCCAGCCTTCTTGGCTTCCCTGAAACACTCAAAGATAATTAATGCAGAGGAATACAGTAGGAATGTGGATTAATAGTCATAACTAAAAATAGATAAATCAAGCTGTCTTCAGCTTTGCCCTAGTTCCACTCTACCATCATAGTAAAGGGAACAGAGTCCAAATATAACCCCTTTGCAGTGTCTTCTGTTTTGCAGATCACAATGTTTCTCTTGAAGCTACTGCTAACAACAGAATGTGCCTCTTTTCTGGAGTAGGGAGAAAAAAGTTCTAGAGGGGCTCTGAAATGGGGTCAGTTTTAATGGGTTGAGGAAATAGAATTTATATTTTGTGGGAGCCTATGTTGAAAGCACAGAATCAGCTTCCTGAAATAGGAAACACCTTTTGCTAGAGAGACAGAGACTGAAAGGGGATCAACCTGCTACAAAACCATATCTGGAAATCCATTACCTGCTCGGGGTTGTAAAGAAACAGAGATCAAGTTGCTGGCACAGGAGGTTACTGATTCGAAAGATCACATTGTTATGGACTGATTGTAGGTGGCCTGTTTTGTAACATGCAAAGTAGAATTAGAAACTAGAATATAAAGGGAAAGAAGGAATGTGAAAAGTATTTGACTGGTAGTCTGTGAGAGAATGTGAAAAGGGGAGGTTAGAGGAAAAATGAGCTAGTTATTTAGCAGGTGATAATGTCTGCATTGGGTATGCTAGTGACAAAATTATGTACTGATAAAAGAAAAATTAATTGATCAGCACAGTATGCATTATGGACTGGAATGAGGGTAGCAGAGACTAATTTCTCAGCAGAGAAATTACAGGACGGGCAGATCAGATGGCTGAGCTATCTGATATATTAAGCAATAATGCAGTTAGGTGGCAGCAAAGATAAGGATTGAGACAGTAGAAGTTATTAATAGAGTTGTTTTCTTGCAAGAAAATCCTATAATTGCTTGGATGACTGAAGGGGGGGATCTTCTTCTGCAGATGGGTCTGTGTGGTGTGCTGCGCATGGGTCAGAGCCCTGTTCAGTGCTACACAGATAGCAAATGGCTTGGGTTATCTGGCTCTTACAACAAGGCCCCAAATTATGTCAGGCAGTGTGTGAGAAAGGCATTACCCACTTCGGCTTAAATTTCCTTCTTAGGCGCTGGCCAGTTTTACCACTGGTTCCTAATATGATACTGTTTATAAATTGGCAGTACTGATGCTTTCTGTTTTCAGTATTTTATTTCTTCCCATGTTAGAAATACTTAAAAAGAAAAAAACCTCACACTTCAATACCTTAGTTTCCAGTATATTCGTCATAATTTTTATTCTATTAAATTTTGAATAATAATAATTTAGTTCATAAAGTTATAAAACCCCTTTAATGTATTAGCTAAAGAACATATGCAATTTTATTCCTTAAAAAAGTTCAGTTTCTATAAGAAAATAAAGTTTTGACAAGCAAGTAACAATCATAGAGTTTTCAACTTTTCCCCACATTTCAGTTTTAAAGAAAAAGTATTTGTTTTCTTTTTCCCCCTACATTTCTGGAAAAGGTATATCTAGACTAAGTTCAGTCATCATTATTTGCATTTTCTCTGTCTAACATATATCTGCTAACAACTGTTTCAAGGGTGCTAGTGGTATAATTTTTTGGTAGAGATCAGTGTCCCATCTGAGATAGGCAAAGACCTCCATAATAAAGAAAATACTCCCAAAAAAAGCTGTAATTCTCTCTCTTTTTATTTACTGCTACTTAGTTTCCCTCTTTTTATAGACAAAGGATGTAGACATCTCATTAACTCAAATGGAAATGAACAAGATTATCTCTTTTTCAAGTATGTAACATACCTCCTGTAAGCTGAAAATATTTTGTTATTAAATTGCTATCAGCATTTCACAAAGGTGCAATAAAATGTTATCAGAAAGTATAGGAGTACATTCAACAAGTGTTCTATAATATTACTTATGTAGATGTGGATGTGGTTTTGATATAAAAAGTAAACCATACCTTCATGGGACTGTGAATCCTTGGTTGATATTTCATGATGGCCATCTTCATCTAAGTCAAAATGAACTGGGTTTGAGTCTTCTGTCAGTATAAAACATTTCATTGTTGCTCACAGACTAAAAGTGAATTGTAAATGAATTTTCGTTAGTTTCACTAATAGTAGTAAAAAATATAAAATTCCCTACTAACAAATCAAGTGTATTCTTATAGCAACCTTTGCCTGATAATCTCTATGTACTTCACCAAAACTAAATGTGCCTTAGAGCAGCACAGGCATCATTGCAATGAAAAACATACAGTGGACATAGGCAGCTGTAGTTTTGGACTCGGTTGTGGTGTCAAAAAAGAAGAGTTCTGTGCTTGAATGTTTATGTCAATGAAGAGAACAAATGTATGCTGAGCCTTGGAGAGTTAAGGTATGTTAAAGCTCACAGTTTGAGAAAGTGGCTTCCAACTCAAGAAGGGAGTTAAGTCTGAGGAAAAAGTGTATAAAGCAGGACTCGAGCTTATAGATGGCTGTGTTGGAAGAGACTGATGGGGCTGAGGGACTGAGACACAGAGTGTACCTGAATTAGCAGTTAGTTGGTGAATGATGAGACAGAGGAAGCACATACAGTGTGGGAGACACCATTGTGTGGAGATAGAATAAGAGATGGATTGCACAAAGAAGCTTGTACTTGGAGAGAAGAGCAAAAGAGCTTGAGAGAAAAGTTCCAGTTTTTTTCATTCTGGAGGGAAGGGGGGAAGAGGTGAAACAGGAAAAAAAAAACAAACAGCCCACGTGTCTTACTGTTTCCAGGCTAGATTCCTCTATTTCATAACTACCTACTTGCATATTTCCCAATTTTATACTTTTAGATCTGTCTATAGGGAAGGATTTTAGGGTGCATATGGCTACCTATAATACCAGCATTTATTTTGGACACCAGTCATCTCTCAAAGAGAAAACAAATCTTGAATAAATGCTGTCAGAAAAATAATTTAACTATAAGAAACATTAGGAGAATCCCCAGCTCCTGAGCTATACATATATGCTGACTCTTGGGCAGTATACAAGGGATTAACTGCATGGGTTAATAAGTGGCAAACAGACAACTGTACAATGAGATGTGTGAATTTATACCTGTGGGTTTGACATGTTGATATTTGTGTCACCTGGAGCATTGGGGAATAGAGGGAGCACAATGCCACAGTTGATCACTTAGCTCAAATTATTAGCACTACTTTACTTCCTGATCCCCTGTTCCTTGATGCTGTGTCTCCTGATGAGGAAGCCCTTGCTCAATGGGCCCATGAAAAATCTGAGCACCTGGGTGTCTATGGCATACATAGATGGACTTGAAGCCAGGGGATCCCGTGTACCTGAGAAGCTGTTTGGGAACTAGTACAGCGGTGTACAGTCTGTAAGCTTAAAAGTTGCCTCATCAGCTTTATGGGCAGATGCAACGAGGCCCTGTTCCTGGCCGTACATGGCAAATAGATTACATAGGGCTCTTACCAAAAGCGGTTACAGTATAATAAAAACAAAACAAAACAAAACAAAACAAAACTTTCTTAGCTGAACGGTTTACTAATATATTCTGTAACTTCTAATATCTTTGGGAAGGGTAAACTGTATGTGAATCAAGGGGTGGAATGTAGTGATCCTGACCAGAAGAACATTGTATATTGAGGAGTTAGTGACCCACAGTACAGCTAACCTGATTAGGCCCAGGTCTGTGCTGCGCCGCACCTTGCTATACTACACATACAGCATGGCTTTCAGGCCTGTGTTGTGCTGCACAAATCCTTTGGCCGCAGGATAAACTCAGCCAGCTCATTGTAACAGGGGCCTGCAAGCAGCTCAGGCTTGGTACTGGTGATTCAGCCACCTGCGTGTCCTTGCCTTTAACAGTGCAGCAAGACGTTCTCATGAGAACTTCTTTTTGTTTGACAGCAGAAACGATAAACAGAGCTGTTTTCTTGCAAGAAAATCCTATAATAGTGTGAATGACGGAAAGGGGAGAATCTCTTCTATGGATGGGGTCTGTCCAGTAATGCTGCACGTGGGCTGGAAGCCCATTCAGTGCTACGCTGCTCAGGGTTCCCAGCATGTAGAGGGACGTAAGAGTGTCTGTGCTGTTCTCTCCTTAGAGTGTTAGCTCTAATAAATAGCATTTTAAATGATATTTTACAGAATCTGAGTGCCTTTCTTACTGGGATGATAATGGACCAGCACCTCCTGGTGCAAAACACTGAGGCATCAGAGATATGGTAAGACAAGAGTGTAGAAATAGCACTGAAATTGCTCAGAAGCGCGGCAGTTTGCAGGAAGTGTGCATTATTTCACTAGCTTCCTTGTTGCTTCTTTCATCATTGACTAGGAACGTCTGGTAAAGGCTGAGGGATTTGCATATGACCAGAAGATGGGAAGGGAGGGGAGGAGAGACTGTCCATACAGAGCAACGTGTGGTAAGACTGAAAGACGTGCATGTAGGAATGTATTAATGTCTGACATTCCAAGTGCCTAGGATGTTGGTTAAGGAGAGCAGTACTGACAAAGAAACAGAATTTATTGAAAATGCCGAAGCAATCCTGGTCATCCAAGCTCAACAAATTTTGAAACAATGTTTTCAGTATTAAAACAAGTAATAAAACTGTAATTTGAGAAAAATAAAAAGCAAGGACAGAAAGCATTTGCCTTACGCCACTTCTGATTTTATGGTTAGGGTATTTCACTTTTTGTTTCCCAAGTATGGTGTCAGCTGCTACTAGACGCAACTCTACAGCTTCAGATAGGACCTAGGTCTTGTCCAGTACAGTAGATTGAGCAGTGCCTTCCTGGAACAAATTTGCTGCTTTCAAATTCAGTACAAACCCTATACATTTGTGAGTCAATGCAGACCTATAAAGTAAACAAGTCCTATAAGAAAATTTGGCCTTTATTGGCCAAAAAAACAGGCTAGTGAAATAACAGAATGCACTAGCAACAACACAATGTTCTGAGAATGCTGGGCCTGATCAATCACTTCTTTATTCCCGTTTTACATTGATGACGTTCTTCTGAAATATCTGGGGGTTAGCAGTTGTTTCTGGGAAGCTTTCTTTCCATCCTCTCTGTTCAGGTTGAGCAGAAACTCTGTACATAAAATAAGATGTTAAAGTATGCAGGCAGATGACTAGGCCCTGGCCTGAGGTTCAGCTAACTGAACAGGACATGGAAAAATAATGTGACATGAGAAATTGCTGGACATGACAGATAACAGTGTGAGAAGTTTGCTGCCTACCGGGAGCCCTCATTCATGATGTCGCTGAGAGGCTGCCGAGCCTGGTGAACCCTACGTATTATCATCTGCTCCTACTATTCCAAGTAGGGTCTAATGATACTGCGACGAGGCAACTTAGAACCATCAAAGGAGACTATATGTCCCTCGGAACAATGTTAAAAGGATCAGGAGCACAGGTGGTGTTCTCCTCTATCCTCCCAGTAAGAGTAAGGGTTCAGGAAGGAGGAGATGAATTTAACAGGTGAATGCCTGGCTGTGTGGCTGTTGCCATACTTAAGGTTTTGGCTTCCATGATCATGGATCTACCTTTCAGAAGCTGGCTCTGTTGGGAGCTGATGGAATTCACCTGACCAAGTGGGGCAAGAAGGTCTTTGCCAACAAGCTGGCCAGATTTATAAGGAGAGCTTTAGACTAGATTTAGTGGGGGGAGGGGGTGTGGTTTTGAGCAGCAGAGAAGAGCCAGGGGCTTTTGATGTATTAGGAACCAACAGGGGAACACCTCAAAGGAATTAGGGCTTGTTACACTAAAAAGGTGACAAGGTAGGTAGCCCAGCTGAAGTGCCTCAATACCAATGCACACAGCATGGGTAACAAGCAGGAAGAGCTGGAAGCCACTGTGCGGCTAGAAAGCTATGATCTGATTGTTGCCACTGAAATGTGGTGGGACGAATTGCACGACTGGAGAGCTGGAATCGATGACTATAAACTGTTCAGAAGGGAAAGGCAAGGAATGAGGGGTGGGGGGTTTGCCCTCTATGTAAAGGAATGGAGTGACGGCACAGAGCTGTCTTTGAAAAACAGCAACAAACAGGTTGAGAGCTTACGGGTAAAAATTAGGGCCCAAGCCAACAAAGGAAACCTTGTGGCTGGTGTTTACTACAGGCCGCCTGATCAAGGGGAGCCTGTTGACAAAGCGTGCTAACTTCAACTATGGGAAGCATCACGCTCGCAGGCTCTGATCCTGCTGGGGGACTTCAATCACCCTGACATCTGCTGTACGCAGTCCAGGAGACTCTTGGAGTGTGTTGCGGACAATTTCTTAATCAAGGTGATAGACAGCTTGACTGGAGGAGAAGAGTTACTGGACCTGTTGCTTACCAACATAGATGATTTAATTGGAGAGGTCAAGACTGGTGGCAGCTATGGCTGCAGTAATCATGCCTCATGCCCTGGTGGAGTTCATGATCCTAAGGGATATGGGCCAGGTGAAGAGTAGGGCCAGGTGAAGAGTAGAGTCAGGACCCTGAATTTTAGGAGAGCAAACGTCTAGTTGTTTAAGGAATTAGTGGATGGGACCCCCTGGGAAACTGCCCTCGGATAAAGGAGCTGAACAGAGCTGGCATCTCTTCAAGAACATTATTCTCAGAGCACAAGAACTATTGATTCCTGTATGTAAGAAATCAGTCAAGGAAGGCAGGAGACCAGCATGGCTGAGTAAGGACCTCCTGGTCAAACTAAAGGTCAAGAAGGAAATGCACAGGCAGCAGAAGCAGGGGCATGATATCAAGGTGGGTGGAGGATGAACAAGCATTGGAAAATGGAGAAGGGAAGAATAAAAGGAGCAAGCTGCTGCTCTGTATGCTTATGTGAGCAAGTCCTGCATCCAATCACTGCAGTCTGTCCTATCTTCTTACTAAACTCTATTCCTAACTGTTTTCTGTGTGAGCTCACCCTCTATTCTGTGTATGTCTGTAAGCATACGTATATGTTCTGCTAGCAAATTTCAAGTTGGGCTTAGCCAGCAAGTAGGAGAACAACATCTGGAAATACCCATGGCCCGTGACTAAGTAAAGGGCCCAGGGTCTGGGCATGGCTACTGGGTGGACCTCAAGTCCAAGCCACTGTTCAAGGGATCTGCAAATGAAAGTATGAGGGTTCCACTACTGAACTTTAATCCTGATCAATCCTGTCAGGGCCCCGAGCAGCCTCGCCATTTGCCTCCACCTACAGCCTCTGTCTATGACCCCAGGAGCTGCATTTAAGCTCAGGCCTGGGCCCCTTGCTTTCTGTTTGAGCTATGTTGCAGGAGTAGTGGTCTCTAGCTCAACTACAGCTTTGCTTGTGCCTGGCTATCCATTGGGATCAATCTGGACCCTGACTTGTGGACTGATTTCTTTGTTTGGCATCAGACATATTATTGCTGTGGACCTGCCTGGTAATCATCGGGCTGTATCTAACCCTGTTTACCCTCACCAAACCTGATTCTGATCCTGGCCTGTAGATTAACCTTTTGGGTGTACTTTGGATCTGGCTCATCAACACGAACTTGCCTGATGATCTGGACTCTTGGTTTTATCTGGATTCCATCTCCAGGTCTGCCCTGCTCACTTTGCTTGCATACTATGGGGCTGTTCCCTAACTGGTGAGGCCCCTGCTCTGCTGGCTGTTACTGTTTTCTGTGCCCTATTCCTTATGGAACTGACGGCCCTTGCTCCTCTCTGACACTGGAAAGGAGGAACAGGATGGAGTGATCCGTGTTGTTTATGTGAGTGCTGCTGGTGCTTATGTGGGTGCTGGTAAAGCATTTGCTGTCTGCTTGTTGTGGTCTCTATGTGGTTGGTTGTGTCTATACTTTGTTTGTGTGTATATATTGCATTTTTTGAATGATTCCTTTGTGTGTGTTAGCCTTGGCTAACAGCCAAGCTCCCACCTAGCCACTCACTTCCCCAGCCTCCAGTGGGATGGGGGGGAAAGGAAATAGGAAGAACAGGAATGAAAAAAGCTCATGGGTTAAGATCAAGACAGGGAGATCACTTGCCAATTACTGTTGCAAGCAAACCAGACTTGACTTGTGGAAAAATATTTTAATTTATTGCCAATTAAAATATATTTGGATCATGAGAAACAAAGACAAAAATTAGAACACCACCTTTCCTCCCCCCTTTCCCAGGTTCAACTTCACTCCCTCACTTCAGACTCCTCTACACTCCCCCCCCCCCAAGCAGACCGGGGGAATGGGGGCTGTTTATGGTCAGTATGTAACAGTATGTAACAGTAGTTTCTCTCTGACGCTCCTTTTCTCATGCCTTTCCTCTGCTCCACTGTGTGTTCTCCATGGGCCACAGTCCTGTCAGGAAAATCTCTTCCAGTGTGGGTTCTCCATGGGCAGCAGTTCCTTCAGGAATATCCATCTGCTCCAGCATGGGTCCTTCATGGGCTGCAGGATGTGCGAGAAGTGCTCCATGGTCCTCCTCCTTCTCACCTTGGTGTTCCCTCTGTTGTTTCGCACACTTTTTCCCCCCCCTCTTCTGCCTGTCCACCATTTTCTCCCCTTTCTTCAATATGTTTTCACAGAGGCACCACCAACTTTGCTGATAGGTTTAGCTTTGTCCCACAGTGAGTCTCTTGTGGAGCTGACTGAAACTGGCTGTCCCTGGCACAGGGCAGCCCCTGACCTCTTCCCACAGAGGCCATCCCTGCAGCCCTGCCTCCCACCCCCAAATACCAAAACCTTGCCCTGTACACCCAGTCTTACTAAGTGCCTGGGCCTGGAAATGAAACAGCAGCAGCCTCCTATCTAACAGACTGGGAGGAGTAGAAGTCCACTGGATCTTAAAGTCCATTAGATTCAACTACTCCCTTAAACAAAGTAGACTAACAAAGCATGTCCTGAGTGCCTGAGTTGCACTTTTCAACACTGACAGGTTTGACACACCCTGTGTTTCACCTTTTGCATGTGCTAGATGGATCTATGCATGTGCAAACAAAGATCTTTCCTAGGTTGTCAGACACCTGGTTACCAAAAATCCAGAAAACATAGATTGTTTTTGTCAAGCAACAAGATAGGATCACAGGTTAAAAAAATTAGTATAGCAGATATTTTAAACGAAATCCCTACTGTATAATAGCTATACCATAAAACTATAATACTCAAAATAATAGGATTAGCAGACCTGTTGTGTTGCTTACTTCCCTCCAGTGAAATATAGATGTAGTGGGTTTGCGTGGCAAGGTTTGGGGGGTGGGGGGGGGTGTGTGCGCGCGCATGTGTGTGTGTGTGTTTTACAGGGGTAGTTTCTGTGAGAAGCTGCTAGAAGCTTCCCCCGTGTCTGATAAAGCCAATGCCAGTCGGATCTAAGATGGGCCGGCTACTGGCCAAGGCTGAGCCAATCAGCGATGGTGGTAGCACCTCTGGGATAACATATTTAAGAAGGGGAGAAACCCCAAAAACCTGTGGGAACAGTAGCAGCAGAGAGAGGAGTGAGGATGTGTGAGAGCAAGAACTCTGCAGACACCAAGGTCAGTGAAGAAGGAGGGGGAGGAGGTGCTCCAGGTGCCAGAACAGAGATACCCCTGCAGCCCATGGTGAAGGCCATGGTGAGGCAGGCTGTCCCCCTGCAGCCTATGGAGGTTAACAATGGAACATATATCCATCTGCAGCCCATGGAGGGCCCCATGCTGAAGCTGGTAGATGCCCAAAGGAGGCTGTGACATTGTGGGAAGCCCACACTGAAGCAGGTTTGCTAGCAGGACTTGTGGACCCATGGGGGACCTATGCTGGAGCAGTCTGTTTGTGAAGGACTGCACTACGTGGAAAGGACCCATGCTGGAGCATTTTGTGAAAAACTGTAGCCTGTGGGAATGACTCATGTTGGAGAAGTTCATGGATAACTGTCCCGTGGGAGAGACCCCATGCTGGAGCAGGGGAAGAGTGTGAGGAGGAAGGAGCGGCAGAGACAATGTGATGAACTGACTGGAACCACCATTCTCTGTCCCCCTGTGCTGCTCGGGGGGAGAAGGTAGAAAAGTTGGGAGTGAAGTTGAGCCCAGGAAGAAGGGTAGGGAAAAGGTGGTTTTAGATTTATTCTTATTTCTCATTATCCTACTGTCCTGGTTTCCGCTGGGATAGAGTTAATTTTCTTCTCAGTATCTAGTACAGTGGTGTGTTTTGGCTCTGATGTGAGAACAATGTTGATAGTACACTGATGTTTTTAGTTGTTGCTGGGTAATGTTTATACTAAGTCAGACTTTCTGGTTTCTTGGGCCCTGCCAGTGAGAGGGCTGGAGAGGCACAGGAAATTGGGATGGGACACAGCCAGGACAGGTGACCCAAACTAGCCAAAGAGGTATTCCATACCATATGACGTCACGCTGAGTATATAAACTGGGGGAAGAAGAAGGAAGGAGGGGACATTTGGCATTGTGGTGTTTGTCTTCCTGAGTAACTGTTATGTGTGATGGAGCCCTACTTTCCTGGGGATGGCTGAATGCCTGCCTGCTGATGGGAAGTAGTGAATGAATTCCTTGCTTTGATTGCATGCGCAGCTTTTGCTTTATTTATTAAATTGTTCTTATCTCAACCCTTGAGTTTTACATTCTTTTCTGATTCTCCTCCCCATCCCTCTGGGTGAGGGGGGAGTGTGCGATCGGCTGCATGGTGCTTGGTTGCTGGCCGAGGTTAAACCACGACACCTACTTTGTTTAATTGACAATAAATTAAAATAATTTCCTCAAGTTGTGTCTGTTTTGCCTGTGATGGTAATTGGTGAGTGATCTCCCTGTCCTTATCTTGACCCACAATCTTTTCATCTTAAATTCTTCCCCTGTCCTGCTGAGGAGGAGAAGTGATAGAGCAGCTTGGTGGGCACCTGACAGCTAGCCAAGGTCAACCTTTCACAACCTGTTATATATAAACTGCTCCAGATACTTAATTTTGTTGAGTTGTGCTTAATATGTCACCTTTCCCAGATTAAATATGTTTCAGTCATAGGAAAGAAATGCTTAATTTCTTTTTCCTCTTCAAGAGCGCTCTCTTATTCCTCAAATGAGATTAACTTTTATTAGGTTGCCTTTTGCTGGTAGGTGCTTCATAGGGCTTTTATTATCCTGAGTGCAGCAGCATTATCCAAGTGGTTGAGTGTTGGAAGAAGGGTTCGCCGGAGTCAAGAAGACGCTCAATATGAGTTATGCATCTTGCTCAACTTTATTAGTATCTAACACTGCTTATATAGAATTGATACATATGCATATTCGTAAAGCAGAAATATAATTGGTTAGTAGTCTCTAAATGCGCGCGGTTCTCACACCCCTAATTATCATGACTAAAATAAGCATTCTATCCATGTAGCTAATTGTGTTGCTGTGCTTCAGCCTTGTAGTTTGTTACTCCCTATATTCCCACTCCGCTCCCTATCTTTCTTGGTCCTGCACCTGCTTTCCCAGCAGCTGTAGCTTGTTACAGCCACTGCCTGCTGGCACAACATAATTACTTGGTCTCAGGATTCAAGAATAGCTCAAGGCTACCTTTCTTGTTAACTTCAGCACAGCAACTTCAGTACAATTCTGATTACAGGCCTATTCTAATACCAGGCCTGGATTGTGCAGATCTTCAGAGATTCTAAGGCCACGCTTCTTAGCCATTCTTCTACAGTTGAGAAATCCTGGTAACCCAAATTGCCACTCTTTCAATTCAAATGATGGTAAATGTGTCATGATAATTCATATTTCAGATTACAACCAAGTTTATTATATATATACCTTTGATTTATGAAGTTCAAGGACAGCAAGATGAGTTGTTCATTGCTTGTATGTTGTAAGCCTTTGTCCTGAAAGGAAAAAGTGTTGTTTCCTGAATGATGGTAAGTTAATTAATTTCTTAATTTCCCCTAAGGCCTAGGAGTACATGTTTAAGCTGTGTTAGTTGGATGTATTTTTTAAAAAGATTTTCCCTTGGATAAAATTTCAATCACTTGTCTTGTTGCTCACTTAGATAAAGTAGGTAGATTGTGCCAGCTGGACCGAAAAAAAAAATACACCTTTTTGTCCTTCAAGATAGACTTTAGGACAGGGGTCCTCAAACTACAGCCCATGGGCCGGATACAGCCCCCCAGGGTCCTCAATCCGGCCCCTGGTATTTACAGACACACCACCACCACCACCCCGCCGGGGGTTGGCAGGGGGAAACCAAGCAGCCGCAGATGACTGCCTGCCACTTCATCCGCGCGCTGGCCCCCTGTTTAAAAAGTTTGAGGACCCCTGCTTTAGGATAACTTCTAAAGCAGTCATAAGAAATTAATCACTAGCAATAGAGTAGCATGCAATGATGCCAACTTCAAAAGCATCATACTGACTTTAAAGAAGTGCATTTGCATTTGCCATGCTGTATTCTTAAACTGAGTTTCAAAAAAAATTTATTGGTGAATGAAGACTGGAGTTTCCAAATCCAAGGAATATATTAGATTTGTTTATAAATACTGTAGGTGAGAAAAACAAAAATCAACTTCCTACCATTAACTCATTTATATTTTCAAATGATTAATGTATTCTCTATAATTTTAATCATTTGAATTAAACATACACTGTATAGGTAGAAGACTATTTGGAGAAAATAACTACAAAAAGAATACTCTTGAGTTTGAAAGCTAGAGCTACAGAGTGATTTAAGTATTACCTAGAATAAATTATTTAGGGCAGGGGTCCTCAAACTTTTTAAACAGGGGGCCGGCGTGCAGATGAAGTGGCAGGAAGTCATCTGCGGCTGCTTGGTTTCCCCCCCTAACCCCCGGTGGGGGGGTTCTGTAAATACTGGGGGCCAGATTGAGGACCCTGGGGGGCTGTATCCGGCCCGCGGGCCGTAGTTTGAGGACCCCTGATTTAGGGAGAAGTTGGTATCTAAGAATGGAAGCTACACTGACTTAGGAACCAGATAATAGAATATAGGTTAGACTATTCCCTTTTTTTCAGAAGAGCCCTTACTTTGGATTGCAAGAACATTAAGCACTCTCCTGAAATTACCTCTGTCAGGGTCCTGAGTGCACTGATAGGTGTGAATTGTCCTGACTGTTCTCACCTGGAGCCTCTTCCCAGGGGCCTCACTTAAGCTCTGGCCTGGGCTTTTACTCCTATGACATATCTCTAGTAGGACTTCTGGTTTCCAACTCAGTTTTTACTGTTCCCTAGCACTCAGATAAAAGGTGATAATGACAAAATACAGGCTGAAGAACACATAGCTTTGGTTTTCTGCAGTTCCCTAGTGAGTTTGTTAGGCTGAAGAGAATAGGATGTCATGTGATGTGTGTAATTTAATCTTTTTACTTTGTATGGAATAATTAAATATCAATTAGGCCAGAGAGCTCATGACCCTGACACTAGTGTAATGATTCTTTCTGTGAAATCACATGTGAAAGAGAAGTTGTGTCTTCCAGTCTTTGCAAACTTTCCTATTAAGTATTTATCTAAAATTATAGGAACAAAGCCTCTCAATGGTAACTATAGTTACAAGACTATACAGTGTTGTCAGCTCCTGCTGAGCTAACCAGGTTCTTTATCAGGAATATTCTTACAACACAGTATGCAGAAAATGGTAAAACCTTCATTTAAATAAAGCTTTAGTATTGTGGTGGGTTAACTTTGGCTAGCTCTAGGTGCACTCTCCCACTCCCCCTCCTCAACAAGACAGGGGAGAAAATAGGATTAAAAAGTTTAGGTGCCAAAATAAAGACAGAAATTGGGAGAGGTAATGGGCAAAACTGGACATTTCCAGAGAGTGGAATAATTGTGGGGAAACTTTTGTTGTTGTAATGCAGAGAAGGGACAAGGAGTAGAGTTTTATTGTGTGAGTGAATTGTCCATATTTGTTGGTATTATGATGTTACTTTGGTGTGGGGGAGGTTTTTTTGTGCATAAGTGAAGCTTGTGATGAATGTATATTTTAATGATAGTTCTTAAATATGCGTTTCACAGAGATGAGGGGTGGAATGTATTGGGTTTACATGGCAAGGTTTTGGTAGCAGGGAAGCTACAGAGGTGGCCTCTGTAAGAAGAGACCAGGAGCTGCCCCTGTGCTGGACAAAGCCAGTTCCAGCTGACTCTTTAACACACCCACTGCTGGCCAAAGCTGAGCTAGTCAGTGAAGGTGGTGGCACCTCTGTGGTGCTGCTGAGTGAGTGTCTGGCAGCCAGCCAAGGTTGACCCACCACAAGTATGATCAACTATACTAGTATATTAATTTAAGGTGCCAGTTAATAACCCTTGGTATGTTACTGGTCTCTTGCAGACATGATGCTGGGAAGGGATATGTGGATTAAGGCTAGCTCAGATCCATCACACCTCTCTGCAGCAACTTTTGATCTTTAAATATCCAAATGCTGGGCTGAACCATGTGTACGCCTCCTGGTTGGCCTGTTAATTAGCTAGGGGTCACAGATCTAGTACTTTTCCACTCACAAAAATAACTTGTTATGATAAAGCATTTTGAAGGATGCCAACATCCCCACATAATTATCTTATGTGGTGGAGTGGGGGGTAGGGGCTTTCAGCTCTCTGATGTTACAGGAATAAGCTAATTTTGTGGACTTGCACATACTGATTTTTCAGGAGAAAAACACAATTCCTTCTTTTGTGGGTGCACAGTATAAGAGATCCTGGAGCAGTCATGAGGGTTAACAAAGAGAACTACTAGCAGTGGATGAGGATCAAGTCAGGGATTACTTAAGAGAACCTGACCCTTACAAGTCCATGGGAGTTGAGATGATGCATCCAAGGGGGTTGAGAGAACTGTCTGATTTCTATGCAAGGCCACTCCCTATTATCTTTGAAAGGTTGTGGATATGGGGGAGGTCTCCAACAACTGGAGACAAGGTAAATGCAGCACCCATCTTTAGTAAAGTTCAACCTGGGGAGCTACAGACTGGTCAGCCTCATTTTGATTCCTGAGACAAGCAGGGAGCATGTGTCAGGGCTCTGAGTGCACCAAGTGGATGAGGTTAGTCATCCACTTACATCCTCTGCTTATTGGTCAAGGTACTCCATTTAAACTTGGGCCTGGTTCAGATTGTGTGGTAGGTTCTATTTTATTTACTTGAGATAGAGTGGCTTTTTTTGTAGTAGTAGTAGTCCATGTGTTACTGTGCTTTGTATTTGTGGCTAAAGCAGTGCTGATAGCACACCAGTGTTTTGGATATTGCTGAGTACTACTTGCACAGTGTCAAGGCTTTATTTTCCCCTCCCCCTGTCTGCCCTGGTTCCCTATCCAAATGAGTAGTCTGGGAGCAGGCAAGAACTGGGGAGGGGATGCAGCTGGGACAACTGACATGAATAGACAAAAGGGATAATCTGTACTATATAACGTCATGATCAGCAATAAAACTGGGGGTACAAGAAGAAGGGGGGGATGTCTTCTGAGGTGGCCATTGCTCAGAGGCTGGCTGGGCATTGGTCTGCTTGTGGGAAGTGATGAGTAACTGCTTTTCCATCATTTGGTTGGGTTTGGTTGGTTTTTTCCACCCTCTTTATTTACTAAGCTGTCTTTATCTTGACCCATGAGTTTTCTCACTTTTGCTCTTCCTATTCTCTCCTCTGTGCTGTGGGGGAAATGAGTGAGCAGCTGTGTGGGTACTCAACTGCTGGCTTGGGTCAATCTACCACATAGATATACCTGTCTCTGGTTCTGATCTTGGCTAGACCTTGAACCTATGTTGTAGGTAGCTTATCTCTGGCCCCATGTCGTAGTTTAACCCTGGCTGGTAATTAAGTACCATGCAGCCATTTGCTCACTCCCCCCTCACAACAGAGAGATTGGGGAGGAGAGTTGGAAAGGAACTGCAGCCCATGCTGGAGCAGGGGAGAAGTGTGAGGAGGAAGGAGTGGCAGGAAGGAGCTATTATGTACTGACAGTAATCCCCTGTTCCCTCTGCACCACTTGGGGCGGTGGTGGTGGTGGTATAATGGGTAGAAGAGCTGGGAGTGAAGAAGTGAAGTTCCCCTGGGAAAAGGGGTAGAGGTTGAGGAAAGGTGTCATTTTAATAGTCATTTTTCTCACTACCCAAATACATTTTAATTGGCAATATATTAAGTTATTTTCCCCAAGTTGAGTCTGTTTTGTCCATAACAGTAACTGGTAAGCAATCTCCCCAGTTTTATCTTGACCCATGAGCTTTTTTGTCTTATTTTCTTCCCCTGTCCTGTTGAGGAGGAGTAGTGAGTAGCTGGGAGGGTGTCTGGCAGCTGATCAACATTAAGCAACCATGCAAGTGGAGTACTGCAGGGGTCTCTCCTGGAACCTTTCCTGTTAAATATAGAATCATAGAATGGTTTGGGTTGGAAGGGATCTTAAAGATTGTCTAGTTCCAGCCCCCCTGCAATGGGCAGGGACATCTTCCACTAGGCTAGGTTGTTCAAAGCAAAAACTAGCTTGGCCTTGAACACTTCCAGGGATGGGGCATCCACAACTTCTCTGGGCAATCTGTTCCAGTGTCACCACCCTCACAGTAAAGAATTTCTTCCTAATAGCTAATCAAAATCTACCTTCTTTCATCTTAAAACCATTGCCCATTGTCCTATCACTACAGGCCCTACTAAAAAGTCTATCCCCATCTTTCTTATAAGCCCCCTTTAGGTACTGTAAGACCATAATAAGGTCTCCCCAGAGCCTTCTCTTCTCCAGGCTGAACAACCCCAACCCTCTCAGCCTTTCTTCATAGGAGAGGTGCTCCAGCCCCCTGATCATCTTCGTGGCCCTCCTCTGGACTTGTTCCAACAGGTCCATGTCCTTCTTTTGTTGGGGGCCCCAGAGATGAATGCAGTACTCAAGGTGGGTTCTCATGAGAGCAGAGGGGGAGACACACTTCCCTTGACCTGCTGGACATGCTTCTTTTGATGCAGCCCAGGACACCTTTGGCTTTCTGGGCTGCAAGCACACATTGTCAGGCCATGTTGAGCTTTTCATCCACCAGCACCCCAAGTCCTTCTCCTCAGGGCTGTTCTCAATCCATTCTCCACCTAGTCTGCATTGATACTGGGGGTTGCCCCGACCCAGGTGAAGGACCTTGCACATGACCTTGTTGAACTTCATGAGGTTTGCATAGGCCCACCTCTCAACTTTGTTCAGGTCCCTCTGGATAGCATCCCTTCCCTCAGGCATGTCAACCGCACCACTCAGCTTGGTGTCATCTGTAAACTTGCTGAGAGTGCACTTGATCCCACTGTCCATGTCACCAACAATGATGTTGAACAGCACCGGTCCCAGTACGAACCCCTGAGAAACACCACTTGTCACCAGTCTCCACTTGAACATTGAACAATTGACCATGACTCTTTGAGTGTGACCATCCAGCCAATTCCTTATCCACTGAGTGATCCACCCATCAAATCCATGTCTTTCCAGTTTAGAGACAAGGATGCCATGCAGGACAGTGTCAAATGCTTCGTACAAGTCCACATAGAATGACATCAGTCACTCTTCCTTTATCCATCAATGTCTTTGTTAATGATCTGGTAGGAGGTGAAGGAGCATACTGTTGTCTTGTATTAGACAACCTGGTCTGAATTTAGTATTGACCCTGTGCTGAGCAGGTGATTGGAGTAGAGCCCTCCTGAGGTCCTCTCTTTACTGAATATTTTTGATTCTAAAAGGGGGTATCATTTTGTGATCTTTTGTGGCTCAGCTCTCCATTAAGTCTAATCTGGCAGGTAACCTCTGAAAACATCTACTGTATCAGGATCTGTAGGGAATGTAGGTACATATATAATACTAGTCTGTGAGTTTTGGTAGAGTTTTGCACCTAGCTGCTCAGCATTAATGAAGCACTTAGGCCAAGTTAAATCTAGAGATGCCCAGAAACAGACATTTAAACCCCTACAGAACAAGTACACTTCTAGTTTGACAGCACCTGCACATTGGTTCTGAGGATCTCCTCTGAATATAGGCATCTAGTAAAGCAGTCAGGCAAGAGCCCTCTACTGGCTTTGCCTAACTCCAGTATGTTAAGTAAATTTATATTGAAGTTAGTCCTAAATACATAACACACTAAAACATATTCTTTTCATTATATTTTTCCCCAAGATTACTTAATGACCTATACTGTGGTCATATAGACTAGGGTCGTAGTTTTGGTTGCATGAATCTCAGCACAGTGTAACTGTTCAATTGTTTACCCAGGTATTTGAAAGTGGTTTGCAACCTATTCTGAGCTCTGCACTGAAATACCTGAACTGCTACTGATTATGTGAGCTAATTTAAAGCAGATTTGTCCTATCTCTTGGACCTCATATTTAAAAAATATTAAAAATCTAGGCTGCATGGGCAAACTTATTATTGAATTTTTTCTGTTCAATAGGATTTATCTACCTACATCCATTTCTATATCTTTGCTCACCCATTAGTCCATTCATACATATTAAAATTATTTTAATAAGTGAATCTTCAGTATTACTTTTAAAGGAGTGAAACTTTTAAATGTTCCATTAAAATGTATAATGGAATGCATCTAAAAATAATTACACTTTTCTGTTTGTCTGAATTTCCCTTTTTAAAAAACCCCAAAGTTTGGCAAATATTAAATAAATATAAGCATTGGTGGCTTTTATTCTGAAAAAAGAAAAATTAAGGAATTGCAGGAAAAATGAAGGAATGGAACTACTGTTTCTACCTAGTCTGTCAAGGAACTGTTATGTATTACATATATTTTGTTTAGGAAATCATAGAATCATAGACTCATTTAGGAAGGAAAAGAGCTTTAATATCATCAGGTCCAACCATTTACCCAGAACTACCAAGTCTACCACTAAAACATGTCCCTAAGCACCACATCTACACATTCTTTAAACACCTCCAGGGATGGTGATTCCACCACCTCCCTGGGCAGCCTGTTCCAATGCTTGAATACCCTTTCAGTGAAGATATTTTTTCTTATATCCAATCTAAACCTCCCCTGGCGCACCTTAAGACCATTTCTTCTTGTCCTGTCACTAGTTACCTGGGAGAAGAGACCTACCCCCACCTGTCTACAACCTCCTTTCAGGTAGGTGTAGGGAGCAATAAGGTCCCCCCCTGAGTCTCCTCTTCTCCAAACTAAACAACCCCACTTCCCTTAGCTGCTCTTCATAAGACTTGTGCTCTAGACGCTTCACCAGCTTTGTTGCCCTTCTCTGGAAATGTTCCAGCAGTTCTACGTCCCTCTTGAACTGAGGGGCCCAAAACTGAACACAGTATTCGAGGTGTGGCCTCAGCAGTTCTGAGTATAGGGGTATAGGGGGACAATCACTTCCCTTGTCCTGCTGGCCATACTGTTTCAGATACAAGCCAGGATGCTATTGGCCTTCTTGGCCACCTGGGCACACTGATGGCTCATGTTCAGCCAGATGTCAACCAGCACCCCCAGGTCCTTTTCGGCCAGACAGATTTCCAGCCACTCTTCCCCAAGCCTGTAGCATTCTGTGGGGGTGTTGCAACCCAAGTGCAGGACCTGGCACATCTCCTTGTTGAATCTCATACAATTGGCCTCATCCCATTGGTCCAGCCTGTCCAGATCCCTCTGTAGAGCCTTCCTACCCTCAAGCAGATCAACACTCCCCCCCCAACTTGGTGTCATCTGCAAACTTACTGAGGGTGCAGTTGATCCCCTCATCCAGATCATTGATAAAGCTATTAAACAGAACTGGCCCCAATACTGAGCCCTGGGGAACACCACTTGTGACTGGCTGCCAGCTGGATGTAACTCCATTCACCACCACTCTTTGGGCTCAGCCTTCCAGCCAGCGTTTAACCCAGTGTAAAGTACACCCATCCAAGGTCCAGGTATAAAATATCCACAGCCTTTCCCTCATCCACTAAATGGGTCATCTTGTCATAGGAGGAGATCAGGTTCGTTCAAGCAGGACCTGCCTTTCATCAACCCATGCTGGCTGGGCCTGATCCTCCAGTTGTCCTGCATATGTCGCGTGATGGTGCTCAGGATGACTATGACCTTCCCTGGCACCAAGGTCAGGCTGACAGGCCTGTAGTTTCCTGGATCTTCCTTTCTGCCCTTCTTCTAGGGTGTCACATTAGCTAACCTCCAGTCTTTGAGACCTCCCAGAAATGTCTGCTTTAGTTCATTAAGCCTTCACTTGGTTCTGTCCAAGCATGTGAGCCAAATAAACAGGACATACACTTTGTGGCAAGAGCCACAAAGTTCTGCATGGAACTTAGACCTCATTTATAAATAACTAAGAGACACACTTGCGTTTCATATTTATAATTGTGGTATAGGTGGGTATCAGGGCTGTGCCTATGTGCACACTCAGTGCATTTAGTCATTAATTTTCACAATTAAGTATTTTTGACTAGTTGGTGCAGGAGGTCTTCAGGTGAAAATTTCAGACTGTCCTGAAGATGACCCATGGCAGTGCCTGCTGTGTACAGGCCTATTTCTATGCTTAAATGTGTTCAATAACATCCTGGGTGGATAATCTGTCTCTTCTTTCTAGACTCCCCTAGGTAGTTCCTGCTTGTAAATGGTCAAAAGAAACTTTTTCTGCAGATACAGAAATGGTCACAAGACAGTTGTTTGCGCATACTTAATTTTTTTTTCATTTTTTTTTGTGCATACATATTTTGTCTTTAATCTAAAACAATCTATAGTGATGGATAATGCATGTATTGGAGTATCTGCGTATAATCCATCTGGCCTGTGGGTCCTAAGAACTAAGCAGAAAAATGGTTTGAGTCTCAACCTATTCAACTGAAGATGCCATTGCAAGGACTCTTGCAATGGAGGCTCCTGTTACCATCTGAGCAGTGACCAACAGTTTTCTTTGAGAGATTTGTAATCATAGAACAATTGAGTTAGAAGGGACCTCTAGAGGTTTCTAGTCCATCCCCCTGCTCCTAGAAGGTCTAATTCAGGGGTCCTCAAACTACGGCCCGCGGGCCGGATACGGCCCCCCAGGGTCCTCAATCTGGCTCCCGGTGTTTACAGACCCCCCCCCGCCCCCCCCCCCCTCGCCGGGGGTTGGGGGGGGAAACCAAGCAGCCGTAGATGATTTCCTGCCACTTAATCCGCGTGCCGGCCCCCTGTTTAAAACGTTTGAGGATCCCTGGTCTAATTAGTCAGGTGCTCAGGGCCTTGTATAGCTGAGTCTTGAACACCTCCAAGGATGGAGTTTCCACAGTCTCTCCAGGATGCTGTTGGTATTTGAACCACCCTCATGGTGTTTAAAAAGAAAAAAAAAAAAAGAAAGAAAAAACCCAACCCTTTCCCTTATATGCAAATGGAGCTTCCCATGTTCCGACTTGTGTCTGCTGCCTCTTGTTTTGTTGTTTAGTACCTCTGAGAAGAGTCAGGCTCTGTCTTCTCTCTCTACCCTATGGTCACAGTACTTGCAGACGGCAATACAATCTCCCACAGGCCTTCTCTTCTCCAGGCTGGAAATAACAATACAGTTTCTCAGCCTCGCCTTCGATATCATTTGTTCCAACCCCTTGACCAGCTAAGCATTCTGCTAGACTTGCTCCAGTATGTCAATGTCTGTCTGGTAATGGAGGGCCCAAAACTGGACACAGTATTCCAAATGTGGTCTCACAAGTTCTGAATAGAGGGGAAGTATCATCTCCTCAACCTGCTGGCTACGCTCCCTTTCCTAATAATAATATATTATTATTTTACTTTTTTTAAGTGCATGTCTGTGGAACAGTTCTACAGCTGACAGGAAAGAGAAATTTACTCAGACAGAAAAATGTGGGCATGTTGTAGTGGCCCTGACCAGAGACCAATGTATGTTGAGGAGTTAGTGGTCCATATAACAGTTAAACTGAGTAGGTCCAGGCCTGTGCTGTGCTGCTCAAATACCTTGGCTGCAGGATAAACTTAGCCAGCTCATTGTAACAGAGGAGCCTGCAGGCAGCTCCCACTTGGTACTGGTGATTATGCCACCTGTGTGGACTTGCCTTTATCTAGCAAGAAGTTGTCATGAGAATATAGTTTCTGTTTGTCATGGTTTAACCCCAGCCAGCAACTAAATACCATGCAGCTGCTCCCTCACTCCCCCTGCCCAGCCCAGTGGGATGGGGAGGAGAATCAGAAAAAGGTAAAACCCATGGGTTAAGATAAGAACAGTTTAATAATTGAAATAAAGTAAAAATAAAAATAACAATAATAATTGTAATGAAAAGGAGAGGGAGAGAGAGGAATAAAACCCAAGGGAAAAATAAACAAGTGATGCACAATACAATTGCTCACCATCCACTGACCGATGCCCAGCCAGACCCCGAGCAGCAATTAGCAGCCCATGGCCAATTCACTCCAGCTTATATACTGATCATGATGCTCTATGGTATGGAATGTCCCTTTGGCTAATTTGAGTCAGCTGTCCTGGGTATGCTCCCTCATGGCTTCTTGTGTACTTGCTCACTGGTAGATCATGGGAAACTTGAAAAGTCCTTGATTTAGAGTAAGCACTACTTAGCAACAACTAAAACATCAGTGTGTTACCAACATTATTCTTATACTAAATCCAAAACACAGTACTGTACCAGCTACTAAGAAGAAAATTATCCCTGTCACATGAAAGCGGGGGGGTTGGGGGAAAGATTCCCTCAGCCCTGGGTGTTTGATCTGTCTATTAGCACCCCAGGAAAGCCGAGACCCTTGTGCCTGACCAGTCTGTCAGTGTCCCGTTACAGGGATCCTTCACTGAACAGTCCCACTGGATCAGAGAGCAATTTGACTGCCTTGTTCAGGGAAACATGCCAACAGCATCAGGGGGACCCCTCAGCGGGTTTTCCCACTTTATTTGAATATGTTACCCACTGCCGGCAACTGCTAGCACCCACAAAGTATTAATACTAAAAATTTATGGAATAACACTTTTTATTAATATAAAATTGTGACAAATTAAGGTTCGTGATTGCCGGTGATAGAGACTATCTGCAAAAACAAGCTTGAAATTATATGCAACCAAACTACATTCAACTAAACTATAATCACTACTAACAGCTAGTATGAATTAGTTATTAAGCATGCATAAAACAAAGTTCTTACACAATAGACATCCCTATGGGGGGAGAAGACAGGTTTAGCCCGACCCCAGAAGTTACAATGGAATCTTCCCCTCACTTCTCCCCTCCTCTGTCCACTTTTTATACTTCATAGTACATTGCACATTCATTTATCATACACAGGATTGGTTACAAGTTTCTTGCTTCTAATGCAAATTAGTATGCATCCTCAGATAGCACTACTAAAGTTCTCTGCTAACTATGCATGCTCCTCAAGAGGGGTTTTGCCCTCTTTTGGGGGACTATTTGAGTTGGAGGTCGTGATCTCCCACTACCACAATTAACATTGTCCTATTTTCAACTAATTTTCTGTTGATGTCAATGGATTGCAACACCTTATGACCCTGCTTCCTCTTGTAGCTAGAACTTGCCTCACTTGAAGGCTTCTTTCTGCGTACCTTAGATAATGGTGTTCTTTCCACTATCTGTTCTGTGTTTCTCATCTTCCCCAAGGCTGACTACCTTGATTAGAAGTCCCTACATTCATAACAACTTTAGAGTGAGTCAGATAGACCTAGCTTTGTGAACACTGAATCAGAACTGGGTAATCCAGGAGTTTAGGAACCAATTCCCCCTACCCTGGACTTATTTTAGTCCAGGACTAGTTCATTTCCACCACATTTAGGTGGAGCTTGAGTGACTCTAGTCATACAGATTGTTGTTACTAACTGGTATCATGTGCCCAGTGAGGTGCAGTAGTACCTTGGAGGCAGGTAACTTTGAGATGGAGGTGTGTGTTAGTATTACAATGAGATCATTTCATCTGAGGAGAGTAATTTCAGCACAATGGCTGGCTCAGCCATGGACATCTCATGGATTCTTCATGTGACAACTGCTATGCAGCTTATCAGCTGTGTGATGTCATCAAGTTCCCATTCTTGCAGGGAGCATCACAGAGCATGGCCGCAGGGTCTCTGCTCTGCTCCACCCTCAGTCACTCCTATAAGTATGTGCTGAGCTGGTAGGATGTGTTGCTTAGGGAACTGTGGTGATGTAGACTCCATTCATGCCAACCACCCTGAAGGAGATAGCTGTATTTTACCCTAAAAACCTTTCTGTAATACTATGCTTCTATGAGGACCAAATTTTTCTCTAATTCCCCCCCTCAAGATGATTTTCCCACATAATCCACCCTGTGACTATAATCACTCAAGCTTCACATGAGGGCATTTAGCGGTGTCCTGGTTTCTGCTGGGATAGAGTTAGTTTTCTTCTTAGTAGCTAGTACAGTGCTGTTTTGGCTCTGATGTGAGAACAATGTTGATAGCACACTGACGGTTTTGGTTGTTGCTGGGTAATGTTTATACTAAGTCAAGGACTTTCTGGTTTCTTGGGCCCTGCCAGTTAGAGGGCTGGAGAGGCACAGGAAATTGGGAGGGGACACAGCCAGGACAGGTGACCCAAACTAGCCAAAGAGGTATTCAAAACCATATGATGTCATGCTGAGTATATAAACAGGGGGAAGAAGAAGGAAGGAGGGAACATCTGGCATTATGGTATTTGTCTTCCTGAGTAACCGTTACGCGTGATGGAGCCCTGCTTTCCTGGAGATGGCTGAACACCTGCCTGCTGATGGAAAGTAGTGAATGAATTCCTTGCTTTGCTTTGCTTGCATGTGTGGCTTTTGCTTTACTTATTAAATTGTTCTTATCTCAACCCTTGAGTTTTACATTCTTTTCTGATTCTCCTCCCCATCCCTCTGGGTGAGGGGGAATGAGCAAGCAGCTGCGTGGTGCTTGGTTGCCGGCCAGGGTTAAACCACAACAAGGGGTTAATATTACGTGGAGTGTCAAGTGTATATATATTGGGAATATCAAACTTATGCATGCGAAATAGAAATAGCAGGTAGGATAAATGTTTCATCATACTCCAAAATTTTACGTGTAAAGCCTTCATTAAGATAAAAAGCAAAATAGTATCAATAAAACAACAACAGGGTGAAGCAGTCTGTTGAACATTCCAGTAGCAGCTGTTGACTGTCCAAAAAGTGTCCCACCATCAGTGTTCTCCATCCTTCTTCATTCTTTCTAGGACATAATGGATGTCTTCTGTATCATGATGGACTGTAATCAAAGTATTCTGTCCATTTTTCTTGATTTGTTTTAGCAGTTGAGTCAAATCCTCATGTTTTAGTAGTTTTCTCAACAACATAAGGTTCATTCCAATGGGGGTAGGTGGCAAATCTTGAATTAGTGCATAATTAGACTGTAACAGTTGGTCAGTTGTGATGGGAGCTGAATAATTAAAGTCACATCCCATAATCTTAAGAAAATTACAAACACAAATATTAGAGTGATTACTTGTATCTACCGTAGTGTTATCTACGACTAAAAAGGCACAAAGTATTCTCATACAAGCACATCCTTTACCAATATATATAAGTACAGTTTTAGGATTTTCATCAGGATATATTTCAAAATGACAAACATTTTGTTCTGTGCCAAGACAAATATCTTGAGCTTTGATGGTGTTACTTTCACAAATGAATCCTTGTTGTTCTCGTACAATGCATGAATTGACATCAGCAGTTTGCCATTTATTCCCATTTCGTTGGGCCCATACTCTATGCTCGAATGGATAGAGTACAGTTTCATTGTGGTTCAGTCCTAATGCAATGATTGGGTATATGGTATATACCGAAGCATTGTGTATAGTCAGAACAAAAGCTGTGGCTATATTGCTGATGGGGTTATAGGTGAAACTGACCAAATACCACCAGGATTGGAATTTTTTTTCAAATTCAATTGCGTTATCCCAGATTACCTCTTGAATTTCAGTGGGCAATGTACCTTCTCCACCTTCCCTTATGATTGTAGCTGTCATTGATTGTATCCACAATTGAGCCTGGATACAGCTAAGAGCCAAAGAAACATTACTTTGGACTACACCAAGTACATCTACCATCAACTGGTGGTCCTTTTGATCAATTCCCTCCCACTGAGGCAATATGTCCAATAAAAGCCATTGATTAGTTCCTAAAGCCAAAAGGGAAGATCACATTGGATGTTTCAATTTGTTTAAATCACTGGTTACTGTAACCAATTTGTTCATTAAGACTTCTGAGTCTATACCATTTAGAACTCCCAATCCTGTTCCCAGGATACCAGTCACATCTCTTTTTGGTCTTTTTGGGGGAAAGAGGGTTTGATTGTGCAGCCATGCTATCCATCCTGCATAAGAGGTCTTCAGGAACGGTGCACAAGCTGGGTGGATTGTAGAAATGTTAATTTGCATTGACAATTCTACTCTTTTGAGGGACCATGATGGGTTGAACAACACCTGCTGTTGGCCTGTGTTCTTGATCACATATGGTCCAATTTTAGAAATTTATGGAGACAAAATGTCTTTATCTGTGGGTGTGGGATCTAGTATTGAGAGGTTTGGTATCAAGGTCAACACTGATGAGGTGGCTAGTGTTGTACTAGTCTCAATAATATCTATTTTAAATTTAAATGACAGTCCCACACCAAGCTGAGCCCAAAGGCATACTGTAAAAACAGGCTGCACTAGGGTAAAATTGTACCAACAGTCCAATTGTTCAGAGGAACAGAATTTTGTATCCTTCATTCTTGGGTCTGATGTACAATTAGATACTGTGACTTGGGTGGCTTTCTCATGTCTAGATCCATTGATCAGTCTACATCCACTGAGGATTTCTTCTCCAGCTGTTCCTACCAAGCGGGGAACCCAAATTTTATTACTCCATTTACACTCATGTCTCAAATATACATGTCTCTCTTCCAGAGAGGTCCTTTTGGCCGGTTGTTGTGTACAACACCTGTATAGCCCATCAAGGCTTCCTGTATGGCTGTTGAATGTCTCAGGAGCCACTCATAATCATCACCACGGACTGGAATACTGATATCTGCCGGTTCAGTCCCATCAATTTCAACAATCCTGTCTCTTCCTTTTCTCACCAAGGCTGCTACTGCTTCAGGATGACTTAAAATACGATGTATGGGTTGCAATGGCAAAAACAACCACTCTAAAATGATTGCCGTATTTTCCCCCTTTTTCTTTTGCCTTTGTAGAATAAGGGCAAAAGGTGAAGTGGCAACGTTACAAACCAAAAAAGATAACGGATGATTCACCATTCAGCGACCACACCAGCCAGTCTGAATCTTGTGGGACACAACTTCGAGGGCAGCCCACTGTTCTGGTGAACAAGTTCGAGGACAGTTGGCTTCAGAGCCATGCAACCAGGATCGGAACGGTTGCAAATCATCGTTAGTGAGTCTCTTTGTGTGTCATCAGGGTGTAAGAGAATCGTAAAAAAGACAGAACAGTCTTTCAAGTCTATCACAACAATTTTCCAAATCTGAGGGATCATCATAAAAGGTGGAAGAGCAGGTTGCAACACTCCCATTGCTAAAACCTGATCATTAACCTTCCATAAATCATGTCCCAGCTATGTGCATCAAGATTATTAATCAGTACTGGACAAGCTAACGAGCTGGTCACCTGCCACTCTCCCTCCAAAATAGCATCACGAATAACACCACACCAACTCTGTAAAATTGGATCTTTTCTCGAGTTCAGCATCGGTGGGGTAGTTGGGCTAACTGGAGGAATTACAGGTATTGAAGTAGTAGGCAGGTTCATTTTAACTCGCTTTTCCAGGTTTCTTAATTTATCTATTACCTCCTGTAAGGATTTCTCTGTATTGTTATCACAAAGTTTCTCCCCGCCTTCTTCCTCAAACCCGTCCGATGATGTTTCAGGACGAGGAGGATATGACGTCGCACGGCGCTTTTGCCCGCCCTGACGTGATTGGTGCAGCAGGACTCGCTGCCCCGCCCTCCTGAGGAGGCTCGGCCGCCTTTTCCGGGTTCGGCTCAGTCACAGCAGGCTCTCGAGGAGTAACTTTCGGTTTGTCCGCTGTCTTATCTAAAAGCTCCGGCACTGTTGAACACGCAGGGGCGGACATACCCTTCATAGGATGAGTATGCCCAACTCCGAAAAGTGTAGCTAAGAGAGAAGGCTTAGGTGAATCACCCTTCTGCTCCACCGGCTTTTCTACACATCTCTTCCCAACGCTTCTATGGCTGCCGCCGCTACTTTTTTTTTTTTTTTTTTTTTTCGCTTTCATAGTTTCCAGAGTGTTAACTATCGACCGCCACCCCAGAGGCAATTTCCCACTTCTCTCCATTCCCTTCTCTCCATTCCGCAATACTAAACAATAAGGCGGGCTCGGCGATCTTATTCTTTTTTCGTGCCCAGCGAACTAAGGTCTCCACTTCTGTCTCTTTAACGCCCTCCCCTCTCCCAAGGAGGATGCCAGTTAACAGTTTAATTGCCGCGTCTAATTCTATCGCGGTCTTCTCAGAGCTCTCCCCTTTCACAGAAAGGATATCAGCGCGGAGAAGCCCTGCCGCGAGTTACTCGTCGCGGCCTTCCGTAGTGCCCCCCCCCCTCCCCCCCGAGAGGAATTTAGCGTAGAGTCCTGCTGCGATTTACTCTACGCGGTCTTACCACCGGCGGGGGTGCGATCTGCAGCTTTACACCGAACTCTGGACTCCGCTTTTCTCCAGCAGCTGGGGGGATCCGTGGCGGTGGGTGGGCGGGCGAGCGGGGCACGGCACGGCACGGCACGCTGGCGGGGCGCGGGGAACTGTGCTGGTGCAAGAAGAAACCTAGCCAGCGAAGCACAGTCACCGGGTGTCATAATTTCCGAGTCAAACAAATAATTCAACAAGTGTTTGACTGGTTCAGATTGTAATCCATATTGTGTAACGGCTTGTCGCAGCTGCTGCATAAATTTCTAATCAAAAGGTTTCCACGCTGCGGCTGCTGAACCATCTGGTAAAGTGGTGGTCCGCACCCGACATGCAACAGCAGAAGCAGCCTGCCACTCTCCTTCCAATATAGCGTCTCGTATAACCCCACCCAACGACTTTCGGGAGCGGCCGGGTGGAGGATAACACCTTCCTGGGTCAGGATCGGCAGTCGGCAGATGGCATTCAGTCAATTGCTGCTGCAAGCGGTTTAGGGTCGGAGGGTTTGGTTCGGGGACGGGGGATCGGGGCAGGTGCAGGTGGGGTGGGTTCAGTGTCTTTATCAGACTCTGCGTTCTCATTCAGAGGCGCACTCGGACCCGCCGTAGTACCCTCGTCCTCATCTAACAGGGGGGGTGGCTCTCGGTAGCTTTCAGGTCGGCACGGAGCACCCGTTGCGGCGGCACCCTGTGGTGTCGGTGTCGGGTGTAATAGCTCTGTCGCAGATTTTCTAATGGGCACAATTATGCCTTTTGCAGACAGAGCGCCTAGACCAAATAATCGGGTAGACTCCGACTTGGTTTCCCGACCGAGGAGGTCTGAGGCAGCCATAGCCGTTCTTTTCTCCGCAACCAGGGATCGTAAATGGCTTATGACCTCCCGGCAGGCAGTCCCCAAGTCCTTGGCTGACTTGCTGCCGCTAAGGTTCGCATTGCAAAGGGAATCCCCGACCTCTTGCCACTCAGTCACACTAAACAGCAATTGCGGGTCTTCTAAGTGTCGGTTTTAAGCCGCCCACCTACAGAGCTCATGGAGCTTCTTAGTGCTCACGCTAGCCTCTCGCTTAGCAAGAATATCAGTTAATAGCGTGAGTGTCGCTTCTCTTTCCATCATTGAGGAAAAAATGGTCTTACCGGTGCAGGTCCGCGCACAACGTCAATGCCGGATTCAGATGCCTTTACTCCTTACGGACGTCTTCCTGCTCGAACTCTTCACAGCGACTCTCAGTTTTGCAAACCCATACATCGTATTTTAAGTCATCCTGAAGCAGTAGCAGCCTTGGTGAGAAAAGGAAGAGACAGGATTGTTGAAATTGATGGGACTGAACCGGCAGATATCAGTATTCCAGTCCGTGGTGATGATTATGAGTGGCTCCTGAGACATTCAACAGCCATACAGGAAGCCTTGATGGGCTATACAGGTGTTGTACACAACAACCGGCCAAAAGGACCTCTCTGGAAGATTTTAGAACATTACCAGTGGATTGCGAGACCGTTACGCTCAAAAAGACCAGCTGAAGGGCCAATGGTGTTTACAGATGCAGGATGAAAGATGAAGAAGGCTGCGTGTGTTTGGCAATCTGATAATCAGTGGCAGAAACAAGTGATCACCGGTGAACCAGGGGACATCCTTCAAATCTTAGAACTTAAAGCAGTTGTTGAAAGGGCAAACCGTACCCTGAAGGATTATCTTCAGAGACAGAAAGTATCGCAGGACATAGATGTAACTAAACGGTTGACTAAGGTGTTCTTTACCTTAAACTATCTCTCCCTTATGGAGGATAGAGAGGGACCACCTGTTGGTATACATCACCAAACAGCGCAAGGGAACCAAACAACTACAGTTCCTGGTTTGAATCTTCTGTATAAAAATATGGCTTCAGGTGTATGGGAAGGACCTAATCCGGTGTTATTTATCGGTAGAGGTTATTTTTGTATCTCCACAGATAAAGGACCTATATGGGTCCCTAGCAAGTTTGTGCAACCTGTATGTCAAGATCAGAAGTCGGAAGAGAAGACTCAGAGCGAGCAGACGGAATAAACTGTCTATGTTGTAAGGGATGTAACCCGTGGGTATTGTGCCGATGTATGCTATGTGGGGTAAAACGGTTCTGTAAGCCAAAGCTTAAATGTAAATGGTGTGAAGGGTGTATGTGTTTGATTAGTAACTGGGCATATGAAACAAGAGAAAGCATACGACTAGTGTAATACCATGCTGGTTGGAGACAGTATACATCATCAGAATCTGTGAAAGCACAGATTTGTAGAGTGGAATGTAAAAAAAAAAAAAAAAAAAAGGTGGAAATTGTAGGAGTAAACATGTTTGAGTGGTGGACTTGGTTTATGGTCTTGATGGATTTTTTACCCATTGGCCAAAGTATTTTTTGACATCTTGCCTAGAACAAACATATGGGTGACATGGGCAAATATCACGGGGGTAACAGACTTTTGTTTATGTTTGCAGCAAGCAGACAACCCCTTTAGAACTTGTTTAATTGGTATTCCCCTGCAAGAGAATGAAACAAATTTTGATGGTTTTTGGAATGTTAAAGCAGTGGATCTGACTTCCAATCAGAATGGTACATGTATGAGTCCGAATGGGCAATTTGTTTGGCCTTCTATGCGTAATGCAGCGTGGCAGAAAACGGTTATTGAAAATTTGAACCAACCATATCATTTGCCTTTGCAGGAATTAGACCTTTTAGGTAGCATTACACCCGTAAAATACGTTAACGTGACTGCAAAGGGAATGCCATTATGCAAGGACACGGTACCACTACTTCAACCTGTAAATGGCACTGGAGTAATTTGGTTTGGTGAACCATGACGATTGTGGCTAGCACGTCAAGGTGAATGGGAGTTTGATACAAGGTTTCAAAATTTAACCGGTTCACCTAATTGGGGTGAACTGAAAACTGGAGGCTTACATGTAAATGTATCAGGGGGCTACCAGTTGCCACCGGGAGTCTTTTTGATATGTGGAGATAGAGCATGGCCAGGGATTCCTTTGAATCCTGTCGGTGGACCATGTTATTTAGGGCGTTTAACCTTGTTTGCTCCACGTATGAAAGACTTATTGAAAATGACTCCACAATTTCATAGATCACGGAGGGCACTGCGCACCTTTGATGAAACATGTAATGACCGAGTCAATCTGCAGTCTGTAACAACAAATGTCTTAGCCTCCATATTTATGCCAGTAGCAATGACAGCATTAAACGCTAAGAATATACGAAGGTTAGCGTTTTGGGGAGAGAAGCAATTTAATCTTACATCGCAGATTTTAAGTTCGTTATTGCTTGACGTAGATAGTGTTAGGCATGCTACATTACAAAATAGAGCTGCAGTAGATTTTTTGTTATTAGCACATGGACACGGTTGTGAGGATTCTGAAGGGATGTGTTGTGTGAACCTTTCCAATCATTCCATATCTATCCACAAGAAGTTGTCACAACTGCAGGGAAACATGAAGCATGTTCTTGTTGATGATAATCCCTTTGATGAATGGTTGAGAGGATTGGGGATAACAGGTTGGTTAAAGAGGTTATTGATGGAAGGAAGATGCTTTGTTATAATCATTGTTGTAATGCTTTTAGTTTTTAGCTGTGTTTTTTCTTGTTTAAAGAGAGCAGTTTTTAACATAACCAATCAGGCCTGGCTTGTGCAAAAGAAAAAAGGGGGAACTGTAGAAGAATGGCTGCAGAAGCATGGCCTTAGAATCTCTGAAGATCTGCACAATCCAGGCCTGGTATTAGAATAGGCCTGTAATCAGAATTGTGCTGAAGTTGCTGTGCTGAAGATAACAAGAAAGGTAGCCTTGAGCTATTCTTGAATCCTGAGACCAAGTAATTATGTTGTGCCAGCAGGCTGTGGCTGTAACAAGCTACAGCTGCTGGGAAAGCAGGTGCAGGACCAAGAAAGATAGGGAGCGGAGTGGGAATATAGGGAGTAACAAACTACAAGGCTGAAGCACAGCAACACAATTAGCTACATGGATAGAATGCTTATTTTAGTCATGATAATTAGGGGTGTGAGAACCGTGCGCATTTAGAGACTACTAACCAATTATATTTCTGCTTTACGAATATGCATATGTATCAATTCTATATAAGTAGTGTTAGATACTAATAAAGTTGAGCAAGATGCATAACTCATATTGAGCGTCTTCTTGACTCCGGCGACCCTTCTTCCAACATAATACTACATTAGCATCTACATTAAAGACAACTATGGACATTCAAAGTGCCAACAATACTGACTTCTTTTGGATTAACATTATACAGAGGTAAGCAGTTACCCCAAATATCAAGGCTTTCAGTAAGATCCTTCATTCCCCAAATTCTTTGTCAAGGTCATACATTCACTTTTTCGCTATAATATCAGTTTCGAGGAAGGGCACATTAAACAAGGACTGGTTCAGTAAGGAGGCCACACCTTAGTGTTTGAGTTGACTGGCGGCAGCAGTGTTCCCACTATCTGGCACGCTAAGCTCAGGCCGCACACAGCGAGCAGGTATCCATCGCGGACCTTCATCTGTAGAAACACAAGCATAACCTCTTCCCCAAGTTAACAATTCATGCGGTCCTGACCAATACCTGGTACAAGGGTCTTTCATGCTTTTGCTTCTTGCACCTTCGTGCTTTTGCTGCTTGTCACCAATTGACACAAAGTGCCGCACAATGGGAGGCATGGCATGGTCAGCAGAGATTTTCAAACAGTTCAAAACATAACATGCTTTCTCTAATCATGACTCTGGGGTCATTCCCTTCATTCCCCCCCCCCCCCCCCTTTTTTTATTTCTTCTTTCTTTGTTTTGTTTCTTGGGGTTTTTTTTTCTCATAGCAAAATATATTTCAACCGCTGTAGTACAGTAGATTATGAACAGCTTTTCTGCGTGACAGAACACAGTCACCCTGTACTGTGAAACAGTTTTTTGCAAGTCCTGTATTACTTTCCAAGCAAATGGTGTATGAACATTAGGATTACCAGCAGCTGCATCTCCCATTATAACAGGTTATGCATGCGGCGCAGCGGTGGAAGGAGTAGTAAGACCAAGGAGTGGTCTGCCTATCAGTTCTACTAAATCCCAGTTTCCCTCTTTTTGAGCCCCATCTCTTATAGCCTGCCAAAATCGCCGAGGGTCGCGCGTCATTACCGTAACACTGGAAATTGAATTTTTACCATTCCAACTTCTTCATTGCCTGTGGCTGATAACGTTGTTGTAGCTGGACCCGAATCTGGGTTTTTGGCATTTCCATCCTGCATCGGGAGGGGAGGAGCAGAGGGGGCAGGCGAGAGGGGAGAAGAAGCCTGAGGAGGGAGTGTGGGCTGGCACAAATGTTGGGGGGAGTCAGGGGGGCTGGGATCGATCCACCGAGGTTTCTGCTTGTCGTCCTCCTCCTCGGAATCGGTATCGAGTATAGGTCGATGCCGTTTGACAGATTTAGGGTATTCAGGGCATTGAGGACTGGCGTCTGGTAAGGGGCACAGACTCTCCCCCTCCCCCACCCCCTCATCCTCTTGTCTGTATTCTGGTGGGGGATACAGGGGAGGTTTGAATGATACACCCCTGTGATAAATAACTTAGTCCCAAAATAGGATTACATTCAAAGTTTGCGATATATTAAGCAAATAGAGGCAAGCAAACAGCGCTGGGTGCCCCGGGAGTCTCCACTCCACCAAGACGCATGCTGTACAAAATTTATTTTCGGTTTATATTTCCTAAACTAATACATATTCATAGTTATTTCTAAGAAAGGATTGGTTTATTTAAATGGGTCCTTGGAATAGGCGTGTACTTCGTGGCACATGCTCTTTCTACCTCCGAGGGTCTTTTTGACTCCTATCTGGTGGTCGGTGGATGAAGTCAGCAGTCTTCCTCGGCTCACCCTTAGGATGACCCTAGATTTTACGCATGTGCCCTGTAAACTTCTCTTACTTAAGACGATTCAGTTAGCAGCTCAGCCTGCATATCAGGGTGTGTAACCAGATGTCCTTTGCAAGATACAGGAACTATATACATTGATCACTCTGTTTTTCTTAAGCGTGTGGTTATACAAGGGTATGTAAGACAGAAGGTTACATTTCATCATGCGGTCCTAGCATTGTTCTATATTGACACAAATCAAATGAACACATTTCACAATCCCCCATCTTCTTTTTATGGTATTGATTCATGTTTTCGTTTCCAATCGAGTCAACACTTGTCAAATTGGTATCAATTTTGGATCTTCTTTTGTTTTTATTATCATCAGGGAATGGGTTTTCTCTTTCCCTGGTTCTGGGTCAACAGGTACCACAGATATTTGTATCCCTTGTATATCCGAGTGTATTAAGCTGGTAAAACAAGGTATTAAACATGAAATGATTAGCAATCCTCCACATATCCCCAATACAATTATCCCAATTTTTGTAAGCCAATCACCACCCATAAATTTTCCCCCTAATCCTCCTAGATTGATTCCATTCCAAGTTTGAACTGTGACATGTGCAATTTTCTTCATTTCTTTTATCAGCTCATTTACAGCTTTTCCTTCATCATAAATCTCTAAAGAACAATTACTAAGGTTAAATTTTTCGCAGACGACTCCTTCTTGTGCTAACAAATAATCCAGAGCTAAGCGATTTTGATCTTGGTATTTTTTTTTGCAATTAATCCAAGTGCATCTCTGGTTTTATTTACAACTATTTCCACTACAGCTTGTAACCTAATCATTCTATTAAGCATATATATTGGGGTCCTATAACCCCAGGATCTGTCTTCTGCCCATGTAGCTGGATCATAATAGGCAATGATTCTCTCAGGAGGCCATTCATTATCTTTCCAATTTCCAATTTGTAAGCTTAATTTATGGCGCCTTTTTCTTAGCTCATCAGCTTCAGCATATACTGGGACTCCTAATCGCTCTCCCCAATTTATGGGTAACAGGAAAAAACCTGCGTCTTATAGTTCCTAATACACAGGATCCTGTCCAATTCCTTGGTAAATATGCATAGGGTAGTTTGCCACAAATCCAATAATGTCCTTCAGGAGTTGGCCAACCATTTGGTATGTTTGTTCCATCGGTCCAATTCTTAAATTGATTATTCATTTCCAGTGGGTTTCCCCATTTATCCCAACTATTCTGAGTTTCATTCCATAGGTAAACTCCTTCACACTCCAGGTTACCTACTTGTCTTCCTTTGTTTTTTAGATTTTGCCAACAACTCCTTCCAATTATACTCGTTTGGAGTACCCATTGTTGTTTTCTATTACCCTTTCTCATTGTTTCCCATACTTGGGGATTGCTTATGTTGCTCTCCATAGCCTCCCATGGCCATCGTTCACCTTGATTTGTTCCACCACAAGCATAACAATTAGTTATATTCAATGACTTAGTAATGTTTTCAGCAAGATTTATAAATAGATTTTTAGCAACTGTGGAAATTTCATATTTTACTCCTGTTTCTATTTCATGATAAAATGAGTTGAATAACAGTCTATGTTGCACTGACTCTTTTATCCTTTCTTTGATTTCAGTATTAATAACTACACCCAGGTCTTCACCAGGTCCATATATCTTAAGTCCAATTTTGGTTACTTTCTTCTGTTTCCAAATCTCTAAATTTGTAAGAGTTAAATTTACTAGATTGCAGGTACGGGTTGTACAATTACTGTCTGTTTGTACCCTTGTGATTGAAGCTTGTAAATTCCCACATTGATTATCATATCCCCAGCCTGCAGTATCCCAACATACACAGGACCATCCCCTTCTTCCACATAGGTGTGCCAATTGATACCTTGCTGTTTGACTAGGTACATAATCAGGGTTTATTTGACATTGATGTCCGCCGGGGCAGATGTATTTTGGTTGATTACTATAGTACCGTCTCCACTCTAAACTCCCACAATTAGTGTCTAGATCATCATCTATAATACCACAGGCATCAAAGATTACTGACACTGATGTGTTCAAATTGGTTATAACCCCACTTGTTCCAATTAATCTACCTACTTCCGAATTTGTCTTAATTTCCACCCAATATTGATAAGGGAGTTCTTTTGGATCATAGCATACAGTCTTGTTACCTTTTCTGCACAGAGCATACTGGGTTTGGTTATGAATGCAGATTCCTATTTTCTGGTCTCTACAGTCACAGACCGTATGATGCACCAAGGTTTGGGAACTTACCTGTTCCCTTCTAGTAGTTACTATACATTGATTGCAGTTGTTTGTCGTAGCCTGTGTTAAGGAACTCACCCCAAGTAGAACTAGAAGAGGTCCGGTAAGGGCCGTAGTGATCGGTGGTCATAGCCCAAAGGGGTTACAGCCCTTGGCAGACCTTCCAAGCCGCAGCACCGGTTCCCTATCCGGTCTTGCCCTCTTCTTTAATCTTAAGGGATCGTCTCTTTAAAACAGCCAGATGAGATAATTTGTATGCTATGTCCCAAAAATTTTGGTATATATTGTGGATAGCTTATTATTGTCTCTTATTTCCTAAAAACACTTCTTGATTAAATCAACTATAAAACCTTACCCAGGGTAGGTTATATAAGGGGATGGTGGCTTTGCATTGAACACACCAAAACTCTAAGCTGTTATTTAGATAGTGTTCCTGTCCTCCTCCTGGGGAAGTAATATACTTAAAACATTTGGAACACTTAGCCCTTAAAAATAAACAACACTGTTTACACGATGGACAGGCACTAGTACCAGCTCCTCTCCAGGGGCTTGAGAGGGTATGACTTTTTGTCAATCCTCCTTATACGTTAATACATTACTGGCTCTTAACTGTTCCTGGTTACTACTTAATTCTACAGGAGTAATTACAATGAAATTCCCACAGGAATTTAGCTTATGCTCTTTGATGAAGGCTTCGTCAAGTTCTTCTGATGGTTAGTTTAGTTCTTCCTGGTTCAGATGTTATTTTCTACTCCTTCACCGGACCTTTTACTCGCGAAACATGTGTCCATCCTTTCTCAGCAGTTCTTACAGCTGTTTCTGTAGTTAATAAAACAAGAAAAGGTCCTTCCCAGAGGGGAGATAGGTTTTCTTCTTTCCATGTTTTTATCAAAACCTGATCTCCTGGTTTCAACTGATGAATTGCAAAACCTAAAGGTGGTGTTTGAGCCATCATCCAAATTTCTCTCAGCTCTTTTAATCTCTTTCCAATGGTAATGATATATTTTTGGATACTACGATCCTCAACTACACTGTTTCCTAGAGGTATCCCTTGAGAATAAGGCATGCCATATAACATTTCATATGGCGATAATCCAGTCTCACTGTGTGGTTTAGTTCTTATGTTTAAAAGTGCCAATGGTAAGCATTTCATCCAGGGCATTTGTGTCTCAATCATTAACTTAGCTAATTGTTGTTTTATTGTTTGATTCATTCTTTCTACTTTCCCCAAGCTTTGTGGGTGCCACGGAGTGTGGTATTACCACTGAATACCTAATGATTGACATAATAATTTTATTATTTTGGAAGTAAAGTGTGTGCCCTGATCAGAATCAATGTACTGGATTATCCCGTATCTAGGTATCAAATGCTCTAATAAAATTTTTACCACCGTTTGTGCCGTAGCTCATTCTACAGGATAAGCTTCTACTCATTGTGTTAAATGATCTACTATTACTAATAGATATTTTATCCTCCCTACCTTGGGCAATTCAGTGAAATCAACTTGTACTTTCTTGAAAGGTCTGTAAGCTGTTTTTCTCCCCCCCCCCCCCCCGGCTACTTGTTGAAACACTTTCTTATTTATCTTCTGACAAGTTAAGCAACCCTGTGTGATTTGCTTTGCTATTTCAAAAATCCCAATGCAGCCAAATTGTTTAAGGAAATGATCACTTAACACCTTTGTACCCCAATGTGTTTGTGCATGCAAACGTTCCAATATTTGCCTAGCATAGGCTTTTGGCAACATCTCTCACCCATTGGGCAGTGTCCATTTTCCTTGTTCTAATTTAGCTCCTATTCTCTCCAATTTTGTTTGTTCCTTAGGGGTAAGCTTCTTTTCTCCTTCCTCTTGTCTTTCATCCTCCTGTACTACATTATTTTTAGCAACCTGAGTCCTCAAGGCTGCTTCCTGGGCTTCTTTATCTGCTAAATTATTTCCTCTGGTTCAGTAATCTAATCCCTTTTGGTGTCCTCTCACATGTACCACTGCTATCTCCCTTGGTTCTCTTAATGCCTTTAGAATTCTTATTATTAATTCCTGATGTATAAGATTCTTCCCTTGAGTATTAATTAAACCTCTTTCTTCCCAATTTTTTCAAAAAGTGTGGACCACCCCATATGCATATTTAGAATCTGTAAATATAGTCCCACTTTTCCCCTTTAATAGTTCCAGGGCCCTACACAGAGCATACAGCTCACAAGCCTGAGCTGACCATGATGGACTCAAAGGTCCTGTATCCACAGGTTCTAGGTCCTTATTAATTATTGCATATCCTGATTTTCTTTTTCCTTCCACTACTCGAGAGGAGCCATCTACAAACAGTGTTTCTCCTTTCTCCAATTCAGTATCCCTTAAATCTGGCCTCACCTTAGTCTGGGTCTCAATTACCTCTAAGCAGTTGTGTTGTAATTTCTCCAATGGTTCTCCAAACAAAAATTGTGCTGGGCTCTGAGCAGAGGTTACCCTCAGTTCTAAGCCAGGGGAGTCAATTAGTATTGCTTCATACTTCAGGATCCGGCTATCCGTTAAACATTTTTCCTCTTTCTGTTGTAAAACACTTCTGACATTGTGTGGAGTATACACCTTTAAAGGAGCACTAAAGGTACTCTTCCTAACTTCCTCTATTAGTAATGCTGTAGCGACCAAAGCTTGGAGACAAGCAGGCCATCCTCTACTTACTGGATCAAGTAACTTAGAACAATACCCCATGGGTTTCTTAATTCCTGCCCAGTCTTGAGTAAGGACTCCATACGCTGTCTGGTTTGATGTATTCACAAAGAGAAAGATTTTCCCAGATCTGGGAGGCTCAATACAGGTACTTGTATTCATGTCCTTTTTATTTCCTCAAATTTCTGATCATCTTCTGTGAACCACTTAAGTTGGTTATTAGTTAATTTCTCATATAAGAATTTTACCTTTTTGCTGTAGCTTTCAAGCCATGGTCTACAATATCCTAATAATCCCAATATCTGCCAAATTTCCTTTTTAATTTGTGGGATTCTTAAGGATAGGATCCCAAATACCCTGTCAGGATCCAACTTCTTTCTTCCCTTACTCAGCCAATGCCCTAAATATTTTACTTCTTGTTCTACAAACTGTAATTTTGATTGAGACACCTCTAATCCCTTTTCTCCTAGAAAATTTAACAATTTAATAGTAGCTTCTCGGGTTCCTTCTTCAGTTTCTCCTGCTACTAATAGATTATCCACATATGGCAATAATTTTACTTCCCTGGGTAATGTAAAATCTTGTAAGATTTTCTCTAAAGTTTGCCCAAATAGATTTGGTGACTCTGTAAACCCCTGTGGTAGCAAAGTCCATCTTAATTGTTGTTTTCGTCACATTTTGGGGTCCTCCCACTCAAAGGCAAAATAATCTCTGGATCCCTCATCCAGAGGGCAGGCCCAAAAGGCATCTTTCAAATCTATTACACTATACCAAGTATGTTTGGGAGATATATGGCTCAGTAAAGTATAAGGATTTGCCACCATGGTGAATTTAGTGATTGTTCGCTGATTTACAGCTCTCAGGTCCCGTACCATCCTGTATGACTCATCCAATTTCTTTACAGGGAGGATGGGTGTATTATGAGGTGACATACATGGTTCTAAAATTCCTTTTTCCAGAAGTCTGTCAACTACAAGTTTTAATCCCTTTCGACCCTCCATTGGTATAGGGTATTGTTTGACTCTAATTGGATAATGCGGATCTATTATTTGAACATTTATGGGGTCCATTTCTATCTTTCCAGTTTCCCCCTCCTTATACCATACTGAAGGGTTAATGGCTTCTTCATCCTCTTGTGTTAAAGTGTATAATTTAATCTGCAAATTGTCCCCTTGACTCTGAATGCTCAAGTTTAGTTTCAAAATCAAATCCCTTCCTAATAAGTTGTACTCCGCTTCAGGGAGCAAAAGTAAATCATTAAGACATTTTTTTCTCTGTTTCTACTTCTACATCCTTCAAGACAGGTACTTTAAAAGGCTCTCCTTTTGTCCCTGCTACTGACATATAACTCTTCCCTTTTTCTACTCCTTTTGGAAGTTTTTGAATAGTGGATTTTTCATCCCCTGTGTCCACTAAGAATAAAACTTCCTCCTTATGGGGACCAATTAATAATTTTATCAAGGGCTCTGTTGATGTTGAAGTCCCCAGATGATATAGCCCCTGACACATCTATTCTTCTTACAACAGTTGCTCTGAACATGTCCCTTCTTGTTGCAATAGTAACAGATGGGAATTGTGGATCTTTCTCAATAAGATTGTCCCCTGGGTATTTTTCTCTATTCCTTTTTCCCTTCTCTCTTCAGATGGGGTCTTATTTCTCTGACTTTCTCTTACTGCTGCTACAAAGATTTTGGCTTTTGCTTTTTGTTTTTCCTCATCTCTCCTAACATATACTTTCTGTGCTTCCCTAAGTAACTCTTCTAATCCTCTCTCTTGCCAGTCTTCCAGCTTTTCTAATTTCCTTCTTATGTCCCCCCAGGATTTAGCTACAAATTGTGTTCTAAGGAGTGCAGTTCCGGCCACTGTATTCAGGTCAATTCCAGAATACATTTGTAGGCTTTTCCTTAATCTCTCCAACCATTCTGCTGGAGATTCATCTCTCCCTTGTTGTCCATTAAATGCTTTATTAATGTTTTGCCCTCGGGGAACCGCTTCCCTTATTCCCTGTATGATTAACGTTCTCAAGTCCCTCATATTCTGTCTTCCTTGGGGTTGTTGATGATCCCAGTGGGGATCCACATTTGGCCATTTTTGGTCTCCCAGGGGTCCTGCCTGATTCTGTTTTTCCCAAATTCTCATTCCAGCTTGCCTAATCATTCCCTTCTCAGCAGTAAATAAGATCCCTAAAATGGACTGTATTTCTTCCCAGGTATAAGTATTGGGGCCTAGGAATTGGTCCAGTTTTTCAGCTACTCTGAGGGGATCATCTAATAGGGTCCCCATTTCTTTCTTGAAATTTCTTACATCTGTAGTATTTAGTGGGACTGCCACAAACCCGATACCTCCCTGATTGCCTCCGAGGGGTACCTCTCTTAAGGGATATAGAGAAGCTCCCTCAGATATGGCAGTCCTACTTCTCGTACGTGCAGCCGGAGGTCGATCTAATTCCAGTGCTGTTGGTGGTGGAGGCAGGGGCAACGGTGGTACTGGTGGAGATACCACGGCCACCGGAGGGGGAGCTGCCGCCGGGGGTGGATTGTTAAGATATGGAGGTGGTAGGTTATCCAATGGCTCCCATTTATCATCTTTTTCTTTTTCCTGTTTTTCTTCTTCTGCTTTTAGTGTAAGTATTGAGGCTGGAAAAGGATGTGAAGTCCTGATCCATAATCCTGCATAATCACTTTCCTCCTGACTAAAAGGTTCCTTTGAATTAACATGTATATTTAAGGCCTGGCAAATCCAGTCTTCAAAGGAACCAAAAACAGGCCAAAAGGCACGTGGTCTTATAGGCTCCTTTGGCCATTCTACCATACAATACTGGATCATTTTTAGTTTACTTTTTCCTTTTCTGGGGCCCCTATCGTTCCAATTTCTAATCATTATTCCTAATGGACTTTCTGATGGTATGTCTGGTAATTTGCTCCCTTTCTCCTGGTCCCTGGTCTTTGATTTTGTCTGACCCATCTAGGAATTTTACTATGGCAATTCCTACAGCCCTTGGTTACCTTAGTAGGAGTGTCTTGCGGGGGGTTTAGGACCTATCACCCACCCGTGAATCCTATAGGAATCGCTTCGGTCCTTCACCGGCCAAGTCCCTCACAGGAGATTGGAACCGCGGTTAGAAGACCTCCACAAGCGCTTCAAAGCAAAGTTCCATCTCAGTCACGCTCTTACACACACAGGCAACCGAATCCCACCCAACTGAATGGTATACGCCTTAAATACTCACGACTCTGCCGTCTTCATTCGGATCTTCGCGCGCAGAATTGTGGGCAAAATATAGTGCTGCAGCCGGCTAGGGAGCTCATAAAAAAAAATATCATATTCTTTGCTTGCCTTTATTCAGGTTCAAAATGGTGTTAGTCCCGACCCGACTCGAACAGGAGCCACCAAATGGTGGGACACCCCTCTTTGATCAAGTCAGAATTCAGGAACCAAAGCCATCCCGGATGAGCCCCCAATTGTAATAAATAACTTAGTCCCAAATAGGATTGCAATCAAAGTTTGCAATTTATTAGAGCACCGGGAGTCTCCGCTCCACCAAGACGCATGCTGTACAAAATTTATTTTTGGTTTATATTTCCTAAACTAATACATATTCATAGTTATTTCTAAGAAAGGGTTGGTTTATTTAAATGGATCCTTGGAATAGGCGTGTACTACGTGGCGCATGCTCTTTCTATCTCCGAGGGTCTTCTTAACCCCTTTCTGGTGGTTGATGGATGAAGTCAGCAGTCTCCCTCGGCTCACCCTTAGGATGACCCTAGATTTTACGCATGCACCCTGTAAACTTCTCTTACATAAGACTATTTGGTTAGCAGCTCAGCCTGCATATCAGGGTGTGTAACCAGATGTCCTTTGTCAGATACAGAAACTAGGTATGTAGCCAGATGTTCTTTGCAAGATACAGGAACTAGGTATGTAGCCAGATGTTCTTTGCAAGATACAGGAACTATATACATTGATCACTCTGTTTTTCTTAGGTGTGTGGTTATACAAGGGTATGTAAGACAGAAGGTTACATTTCATCATGAGGTCCTAGCATTGTTCTATATTGACACAAATCAAATGAACCCATTTCACAACCACCATTCTCATTTTGCTGACTTTTCAAGCCCCCACTCGCATTTTTCTGATTTTGCAAGCTCCCACTCACATCTTGCTGACTTTTCAAGCCCCCACTTGCTTCTTGCAGACTTTGCAAGCTCCTGCTTGCATTTTACTAATTTTGCAAGCCCCCACTCGCATTTTGCTGATTTTGCAAGCCCCCACTCGCCTCTTGCTGATTTTTGAAGCCCCCTACAACATGTCTAAGCAGTCCCCATGTAGGCAAAAGCCCCGGTGCCTTTTTGTCCCCTTTCTCCAGAGCTTCTGACAGTGTTGATCCTAATTTTCCCAGGTCAACACACTAAGAGCAGTCGTGGGGGATACTTCCACTCCATGTGTTTTGGCCCACAATAACATATTTTTTAACCAAAGCCCATCTAAAGTAATTCCACGCTTCTCTAATGCTAATTTCCACAGTGATAGCACTATGGTATCTTCTTTAGATAACTTCATCCTCATGTTGTCCCTGGTGGCTCACCTTACCGGTGTCATGTTCTCCCAGGATCTTGCAGCTGCTCGCTGCGCTACTCTGCTTCACCAGGCTCTGCCTCCCCAGCAACCCGCTGGTCACAGTCTCAGGATCTGCTCCTAACACCCCTTACCAGAGTCATGTCGGCACAGTCTCAGGGTCTCTTTTTGATACCCTTTACTGGGATCACATCGTCACGTCGGAGTCACCAAATGTGGTGACGCAAGTCGAGGTGGACTGAAAAAAACACTATGTCTGTGTGGCTGGGTTCGGACAAAATGGCCTTTATTGTTTATACAAACTATTTATATATCTTAGACAGTGCAGGTGTCAGACCCTGATAGGTTTTTGTGTCCTTCTTCTTGCTTGCTATTTGCTGTTGCTGTAGGTGCCCGTATGCTGCTGTTCTAAGTTCCGATTCTTCACATCCTGCTTACATACCTGACAATTTGTGGCTGTCTTAAAGGTACACGACTAAGTCTTTGAAGTCAACTAACTTGTCTGCAGACCCGCTGCAGACCCTAACAGCCAGTAGCCCCTACAGCTGTTACATGTTCATGACCCAATGGAGTTAAGTCTTGGTTTAATACTGAATAAGATGTCCCTGTATCCACCAGAAGTTCTATTTCATCATCTTTGGTCCCAGCTTTATTTTGACCAGTGGATCCACTTGGGTAGATTCCCCAGGTCCCTGTCAATCAGATTCCACATCAGCAACCATCACCAACTTGCCCAGTCTTGGGCAATCCTTTTTCTAATGCCCCATTTGCTTACAATAAGCACACTGATCTATCAGTTGTGCTCAATTTCCCTTAGGTGGAGCACCTACACCACATCTCGCAGCCTCTCTCCCTCCACCAGTGCTGCCTCCTGATGGGTTTTGAGGGAGCACCCAGCCTCCCGCGGTGTGCAAAGCAGCCACTGTAGCATTCCTGCCCATTGTTCTCTCCTTCTGACTATCTTCACTCCCGTACACTTGCCATGCAACCTCCAACAATTTCTCCAAATCTTTCGAATCCACTCCTTGCACTTTCTGTAACTTTCTTCTGATATAATTTCTGGCCTCTCTTACAACCATCTGCTTTTCTAACTCACTAAACATCACATCCAACATATCCTAAACCAACCTTTAAACATGTTTGACCAATGCTACAAGCCAAGCAACATCTTTTTAACTTCACATTCTTATTTTTCTCTTTTTCTAACACCAGGACCACAGGGTCCTGGGGTGCTAAAGTAATTCTACATTCCTTTTGCCACTCTGGGTGATTTCACAGAGTAAAGAACATATCTGCATAAATCACTTCATCCCATTTGCCTTCTCATCTCAGAAATAGCATAAGTTGTAACAGTATTATAATTCAGAGTTCCGTTTAAAGGCCATTTTTCTCCATCATCTAACTTATATAAAGGCCATCGCTGATTGCAACATTTTATCAGTTTTATGGTTCACACTCCCTCCAGGTGGTCCCCTGATATCTTTCCAATGAGCCAGAATACAGCCTAAAGGGCTCCTTTTCAAAACCTCACTCTGTTAGTTTCCCATTCTGAAATTTATATAACACAAGGACAGGGACTAAGACTCAAACACTTAAACACAGAGCTGACAATTTTTGTAAACACAACAGCTAAAACTCGACCCACATCCTCTGATCACACCACATACATTCCAAAATGAACAGAGGTCTGCAATTATTTTCTGGATGTGATGAACACTTCAGGTCCCCACACTTATTAATCACTTATCCTTTCTCCAGCTGTTTCCCTTGCAGGATAACAGAACCACAGATCAGAGCTCCGCACTTGCTTCCTACTATTCGTAGGTCTCTCACACACGCGCACACACACACACACGATCCCACAGTCACACTTAGCACATTTAAAACATAACAGACCTACAAAAATCACACAGATAACACTCATAACTATTACAGTTGAAAACACCATATGCAATACCATTTTACCATTATCAATAGTATAAGAGGGATTCCAAAGTCAAAATGCCAATAAGTCAGTTAGCAAAACCAAATGTGTACCAAACTGGTGCTAACAACTGGGTATATGCCTTCCTATGGGAAACAAAATTCACATTTTACATAAAGCTTTACAAACAATTAACCATCTCTGTGCAGACATGCAATAAACAAATATCTGGGCTCTGTGTGTGGATCAGCTCTTGCATACCAGGTTAAGAACCCAGATTTGGGATAATTGGAGAGTGATATAAGAGTTAAAATAATTAGTCAATTATATTTTTTTTTTGTGCTAGCCATTTTTGAAATCTGAAAACAAGTTTTGACCTGCATTGATTACAAGTATGGAGATAAACATCTGGTTTGCACTTACCCACCAGTAAAAGTCTATTCTAAACAAAAGAGAGCATCTTCATAATATTGCTTCCAACTGTCTGGATTCACCTAATTCAGTCTATCAGGATGGCTTTCTCCCCCAGACATGCTTAGGTGATGTATATACTGTATATATTTCTGGTAATCTTTGTATTTATTAACAGAATCCCTGCTTAGATAACGTAAATACAATCAGTATATTAGATGAAAAAAACCCAAGTTGGTTCAATACTCATTTTCCATAGTAGTTGATGTTAAGGTTGCCTCAAATGCATGTTTTTATGTCCTTTGTGCTAAAACTTTAATTATCAACATCGTTTTCAAAGTGGTGTGTGCACTGGGACCCTTGCGGAAGACAATGTATTCAAGTTAGTTATCTTGAACAAGCCATGTCTTCTCTATTGGGCCTTGTACTTAGGGCTTGAGAAGCCTGTATGTTACTAATATAATCTGTAACTTATAATATCTTTGGAAAAGGTAAACTGTATGTGAATCAAGGGGTGGAATGTAGTTATCCTGACCAGGACACCACTGTACATCAAGGAGTTAGTGATCCACATAACAGTTAACCTGAGTAGGCCCAGGCCTGTGCTGTGCTGAGCTGCACAGCAGCACATCATGGCTTTTAGGCCTGTGTTGTGCCTCACAAATCCCTTGCCTGCAGGATAAACTTGGCCAGCTCATTGTAATGGGATCCTGCACACAGTTCCCACTTGGTACCAGTGATTAAGCCACCTGCATGGCCTTGCCTTTACCTAAAAGTGCAGCAGGAAGCCTTTATGCGAACACCCTTCCTGTTTGATGGTAAGAAAAGCCTATAATAGCTTGAATGACCAAAAAAGAGGAACCTTTCCATGGACGGGATCTGCCCAGCATGCTGTGGGAAAATCCATCGAGGATTGAGCTGATGCTGCATGAACTGTGGTTTCCAGCATTTGAAGGCATGTAAGATTTACTATCTGTATTCCTCTTGTTATTCTATCTTATTAAAACAGCTATTTTATTAAGCCATTTGTCGTCAGGCCTTTTTTATTGAGATCTAGGTGAACCCTGAACCCTCTCCCCACTCCTTTGCAGGATGCAAACCTTTTTATTCCAGATGCATCATAAGGCAATAGTAATGAATATCAACCACAGCAGTAATTGTTTATTTTCTAAAGACAGATGTATTATTTAATACACGTATTACCACTAGCATTGCTAGTGTTGATATTTCTTACCTGCTTTACCTACCAAATTCCAAAAAAGTCAGCCAGAATTAAGCATGTCATCTTTTGAACTCCAACTTTTAATCTTTAGCTAACAGAAGTATAAAATCTTTATGCCTTTTTTGTTTGATACTTCAGTTCTGATTTTTCAGAGCTGCCACAGTAGCAGTAGGTTCTACACAAGGTAAAATACTGGCAGAATGTAATATTAAAGATCTGTGGGTTTTCCCCCACAAGCTACAATGTTCAGTTTTTACTGAGTGTCAAACCTATCTTTTTAAGTATCACATAATTTTTTCCTTATAGTTCCATATAAACCTCTCTTTCTAATCCAGGTAAAGTATGAAACAGCTTTTCTACAAATACTGAAATTGAACTTCTTATTCTGAGTTAAATCTCATCTAACAAAAGTACAATATTTTTACATGCATTTTTTCAGACCTCTTCATTTGAATAATGACTCTGGTTTAGACAGCATGCTCAACTTGCCTTTTTTCATTACATGGACTATAGCTTGCTTAAGATGGCTTCAGAACTTAAGCTCTGGCCCTCCAGGAATACTGAATGAGCACTTGAGATCAGACTCCTATTGCTCTACATAATGCCATGTAGAAGTAAAAAGTGGCCAAGACTGAAACCTTGAACAGGAACGTCTTCCCATCTGTTCCCATCAATCAGTTTATATAACAATTTGGCTTCTGAGACAGTCCATATAGTTGGTGGGATAGACTTTATATGTGATAACTTTATGATCAAGACACCAATGTAGAGTATTTGAAAGGAACACAAGAGGTTTTCTGGCATGTCTGTGCAGATACTTGAGTTCAATCGAGTTCCTTTGTAGCTGAGTTAGTCTGTCACTACATAAAGTAGTAGTGTTGCAGATCAGGAAATATGTACTGTAGTAGTATTTAGAGTAGAGAAATGACTGCACAATTTTACATCATATAAACAATAACCTCTAGAACTTTATGGTATACAGGCACATGAATGCCTGTAGACTTTCTTTGAAGTGACAAAAATGAGGTTTGTATTAATAAAGCTATTTTAGCTATTCTACTTTTGTGTCCTTTATGGTAAAGGTTTTGTAGTTGCAATTCTTCATTACATACTTAGTGACTTCCAATGGGAATTTAATTTGACAGAAGTTGCATCATCATATGAAAGTAACAGGAAACAGACAAGCCATTGTTGTATACAGAGGGAGATTCAGCATTAGAAAATTTTAGACTTCTTCAATAATATTGAAAAAGACATTTAATAGTCATCAGTATAGCACTAAGGGTTTACAAAATTACGAAATACTACTACAAACCAGACTTTTAATACAGGTGAAAGCAGTGGATGTGTTTGCAATTGCCACTAACTATGCAAAATCTTGTCAATCTGTTCATTACAAACAATTGTGCTTAAACCATTAAAATGGTCTGAAAAAAATAGTTAAGCCAAAACCATAAAATAATTTAGGAACTTCCTACAGTTGGCCTTAAACTTTGTGACAAATGGTACATTAAAAGTAAACTCACTGAATTAATATAGACTATGGAAAAAACTAGGTTCTCTAGTAATCAAGAGTCACTAATTCTTATGAATAAGAAAAATAAAAGTTAATAGTTGGAACAGTTTCTTGCTAAACATTTAACAGAGAAGGTGAATAGTTCCGATTTATATTTTCTAGATATTTGTGTGTTTTGATGAATGTTGCCAACCTCATTTTAAGACTCAGGAATCTAGATTAAAAGCTGCTCTTTCCAAAGCAGTTTTGATAAGACTTTTCTAATTAAGTGGTGCATTTATAGAATCTTACCTCACCAATTCAGTTTGGTAGCTTTTTACCAATTCAAAGGCCATTAAAAGGTATAAAATACTGTAGACTTTTGGTAGGTGCATATTACACAGATGCATGTGTTGATCACAAAGGTATAATTTTTGCCATAAAAAGCATTGGGTTACAATTTGGGAAATCTATGGACTGAGGAAACAGTCTACAGTACTCAAACTATATGCTTAATATTAATACAGTTGTTGCATAGTGCCTGAAACCTCATTTCCTAATAAGTATAGAAAAAGATCAAAAGCTGAAGTTTTAACTTCTGAGTTGTTCAACAATGCATGTCTTCAATATTATGTGATTCAAGATGCTCCCAACATTAAAGCGTTATGCATTAATACAGTGTAACTGAAATTCTTTGGCTAAAACTAACTGGGAAAAAAAATTTTAAAAAAAGCAATTACATACATGTGTCTGATTCATTATAGAGGTGAAGGCAAGGTTTTGAATCAGAGAATGTCATCATAAATGTGCACATACTTCTCCAATATGAATGTACATGTAGACAAGCACTCAAAATGGGATTATCACTTTACATAAAACTATTAACAAATCAAAGATAATACCTTATTGATATAATGCAGCCTCAAACAATATTTAATAGTAAACAATAAATAGTATTTCAAAGGTCTGAAATGAGAATTGACACAAAAAATAATATCTAGTTGTTATTTCCCTCCAACATCATGGCATATCTCCTTTGTACACTATACACTGTTAGTATCACCCCATGACTACTTAGACAACCCTTTTACTGATCACTGTGCTGGGATCCCACAACACACAATGCTAATGGGAAAGAAGAGCTCTCTCCTGCAGCAGGTCCCAGGACTCTTGCTCTGATATATAGAGCCAGGGCTACTTGTGCTTGTCTCAAGCATAGGCCTGAATAGCTGTACCTGTAGCACAAGCACTGCTACAAGATAAATATATCTCTGATATGTAAGACCCTGAATCAGGTTAGAATTTTTCTTAAGGCATGGTTGGGGGGGGGAAAAGTAGCTTAGAAATTCGTTTAAGCAAACATTCTTCTGTTTTCTTGATGAATGAATTAAGGTATATGAAGATTCAAGTTTGTAGAATAAGAAGCCTGCCTAAAGGAAATACACTGTAGTCTGAAAAAAGTGTCTTAATTTTAAATGTCATAATTTGACAAGTTTGGTTAATATAAACCCCACAAAATTAGCAACATTTCTGAATCATAAAATATTTAATAATGTATATTTTGGGAGGATTTATTATATATAAAATTTCAAGTCACTATATGAAGCAATTTAAACCCTTTTCAAGCTAGCACTGTCTTCAATGCTGTATAGATTTATTGCCACTGATACAAGACCTAGTAAAAGCATACATTTTAAGCTAATACAAAAGTGGCACTTTTTAATATGAAATTTTTGTACACAACTAATGTCTTGAATATCTAAGTGCAAAAAACCACAGATCACTTTACACTACTGTAGCAACTATGCATTCATATTGTTCATTAGTCCTTAGTAGTTAGCTTGCATAAGATACAAGAAAAAGCACAGTGAAGCTCACAAAAATAGACTAAAAGTCAGACTGTTCTTGCAAAAAAATACACTGTAATGGAAGAAAGACAAAAAAAGGACTATGTACACCACAGGTTTTGCTGTTCTTTAATCCAACTGACTTAAGTGCTGGGTTTCTTTTGTAGTTTTATTTTGGGTGTTTGGGTTTTTTGGCTTTTTCTGTTGAATCAAACCACATAGACTAGACACAAGTAAAATTAAGAAAACAGTGGGTAGCTAAAACTGTATATACTATTTTTTCTCCCCATAATTTGTTTTCCTCTACTTGAGGTAGTTACCAAAACAAATCATAACTTAAGCACCAGTTAGAACTCACCACTTAGACCTAAAGCTTCTGGTTTGGGGTTTTTTTTTCCTCCCTTTAAAAATTCTTTGTCAGCTCACCAAAACTACCTTTGATGTTAAAGACAGCAGAGATTTAGAGTTCTCACTACATGAAGAAAGATGGCGATGAGGAGGAAGAGGATTAGCTGATTCAAAAGGTGACAATAGATTCACTTCCATCAAGCTGGCTGTTTTACTATTGACTTTCAGATATTTATTCTCCTTTACTGTCTATAAAGTCAATGGGAGAAGTATGAAAGGATGTGAACACATCATCGTCCTTTGCTGTAACCAGGGAAGAACTGATCAAGTAGTGTCTGCAATATCTTGTTAGGAACCATGGTGTAGCTCTTTCCAAGGTCATAGCGGCAGGCAGGACAGGTAAAGACTTCAGCTCGGAAAGAGCGCTGTAAACAGCTCTAAGGCATACAAAGAAAAAGAAGTAAAAGTATTACAGCTTTTGCTTTGCATTGAACATTTAGCTAGTAAATATTAAGCAATTACTAGGAACCAAAGATGCAGTTTCCCACATTTCCAGAAACAGCAAGCTCTTATTGAGTTCTCTTGCCATATTTCTGCCTTTACAACTCAAATGATATACTGGGTCTGGCTGGGATGGATTTAATTTTCTTCATAGCAGCCTGTATGGTACTGTGTTTTAGATCTGTGATTAAACCAGTGTTGAGAATACTACCAGTGTTTTAGCTATTGCTGAACAGTGCTTGCACAGCATCAAGGCTTTCTCTGTTTCTTATTCTGCCTCCCCAGCAAGTAGGCTAGGGAAAGGCAAGAGGTCAGGAGGAGACACAGCTGGCCCAAACCGACCAAAGGGATATTCCATGCCATATAATGTCATGCTCAGCAATAAAAACTGGGAGGATGGTCTTTTCAAAGTACCCATTGCTCAGAGACTGGCTGGGCATTGGTCTGCTTGTGGTAGGTGGTGAGCAAATGCCTTTGCATAACTTTTTTTTTTCTTTTCCTTTATTCTCTTTACTTATTAAACTGTCTTTATCTTGACCCGTGAGTCTTTCTTGCTGTGGGGAGGACTGAGCGAGCAGCTGGTGGGTGCTTATTTTCTGGTTGGGGTCAACCCATCACAAAGGACTTAACCAAAGAAATCTTGATTAGGAGGTAAAGCACTGATTTTGTCAGGAATTGAGTGTGTTACTACTGAGAGACTTCATTTTCACTAATGTGTTCCTGTGGATCAGTCCACAGTTTCTTTCTAGCATTTCTGTTAGAGTGCTGTAAGTATTCCAGAGCTTCATTCCAAGATGTAGCTGAACATACAGGTGTATAGCATTTTATCTAATAAGTCATAGCTACTTCATCTTTATGACAAGACTCAGTGTTTAAGCCTCAAAGACATGAGTAGAATAAAATAGGTTTCAGACTACAGTATCTAAAAGATGATTATTAATGTTGCCTTCTTTTTTTTGTTTTCCCAGACTGCAGACAGCCCAAGCATATAAGTTAAATATGAAATTTTTATGAGGATCGATCTTTGCCCAAACAACAACACTGTCTGTCAGTCTATACCTTTAAAATAGTAATTGGCTGTTACTTTATAATTAGCCATTGATAGCTTCAGATTCTATGCTTTGAAGTTGTTGCCATTAAATATTCTCCATGTTTTTTCTGACACTCTATATATTAACCCCCTCATAATACTTTACCTCTATGTAACAAGCAGTTCTTTGAAGGAGCAGTCTTGCTCCATTCTCATTTCTTAACTATATAAAATTAACTTAATCTTATTGTACCAACATCTAGCTCCTGGAACAAACCGATCCCTAGCATAGCTCCACTAATTACAATGGAATGATAAATTTGATACATCAGATCTATAAGAAATTATACTAAATACATTTCCACTTCTTTTTACATAAAATTAAGACTGATTATATGGCAGCCACGCAACTGGAAGCAAGCATGTTACATTTCTTTCTCAGACTGCTAGGCAATAATTATTGTCTTCCTAAAATATATGTTGGTTTTGGTGATCTGTGTCTCAGGGCCAAGAACACAGACCAGAGCAATACAGCGATTATTCTTACTTTACAGACGTTGTGGAGGCACTCCGTTGTCACTGGCTGGTAAACCAGCTCCTGACAGCAGACACACATAAAAGATTGTTCCAATTTCTTCAGGAAATTCTAGTATAGGGCAATATAAGAGAAAAGTAGAACTATTAGAGGCACATTCACAAATATGCAAACAAAAAAGGCCATTTTATTCAAAATTATTTTTTAAAAACTGTTTTGCCTAACTACTGTAATTGTTACCTATATTTAAATTAACATTTCACACCCAAATTCACAGACCTAAATTGAGTAAAAAATTTGGCCTTCATAGTATTTGGTAAACTCAGAGATACATTCATGAGATAATTGCTTAACACCCTTGTTACTCTTCCCAAACACACAGTTAGCATGGTCTAATAATGTTACACAACTGCTAGAAGTTGTTAAATCCATTATTCAGTGTGATAGGACAGCTTGATATTGCAAAGATTGCTTACACTGAAACTTTTCTAGTGTGATCTTCAGGTCTTAGTCCAAGTTACAGATTTCCTTCCAAAGCCTACCAACATTACTCCTGTATTCATGGACATTTACATACATTCCCACACCCTCTGCTATTACTTCTACCTATCTTCTGTTCATTCCCTATATTATTATTGTTCACAGCTTCTTGTTCATTCTTATTTCCTTAGAAGTGAACCTCTATTGTGTTTAATGCAAAGTATACATTTAATAAATTACGCTTATTACATTAATTTTTTTTGAAATCTCATCTTATATCCTTCACATTCATGAGAAGTAGTGTGGCTAACAAAGTATTTTGAAAGCAAGTCCATGTACAGTTAATTTCCCTGCTTTTCTAGAAGTCTGAGAACTAAGGTTTTGAAGGTTATTTGGTTGTACATTATTATCATTAAAAACAAAACAGAAGGCCCATCAAGCCTTATTCTTAGCACAAGTCAGAGAATTTGGACACTAATATTTGTATTTAGTGATCATCACTAGAATTTTGCACATCCATGATGGATAAGTGATTGTTGCTGTTCTGCAAAGGGAAAGCAAAGTACTGTATACCTCTTTCACTAAGAAATTCACCTCTGCACCTGCCGGAGGTGTTTAATTGGTTTCTTGAGTCCTCAATCTGAAATACTGTGCAATAGGTAAAAGAACCTTCCTTATTTCTCAGTCTTCTGTGAGCAACTCTGAAGAATATGGGATAAATTTTGTGCCATAGATTTTACACATACAAGCATGCTTACAGAAACCTTATTCTCTGGTATTTCATTAGTCTCAAGCATATTCACTCAAGTATAGAAGTGTAAAAAACAGATCTAAAGTTATTCAAAATACAGTTCTTTTCAATAATCTTTATATCAGATTCATCTCAACCCAAAACTTACAAAGTGGAAACATTGTTTCAAGCATTAAGGTATATATTTTCATTGCAGCTATCTAATGATAGTTGTGTGATTCCCATTGAAATTTCTATATGACTATCACCAAGTGCAATCAAAATTATGGGCAGGAATCAGCAGGAAAATAACTTTCTAATAACTGGATTTCTCTTAAAATACTGTTTTCTGTTGCTTTAGAAATGCATATCTACTGTATTTTGTCATATAACTAAGAGTTGAAAGTCTAATTACTTACAAACATCGGACAACCCACAGATAAACTTATAACTACAGCATCAGCTCCTATACAAGTGCAATAGTATTATAGCAATAGTAGTACTGTAAGTGGAAGAACAAGGAATTACCAGATGCTCTTTCTGTCAAAGAAGCAAAGTAAATAGACCCTGGCAATTCTCTAATGAAGTGATTTTGTACATTCACTTTTTAGGCATCCATTCTCCATCTAATATCTTTGTTCTTTCACTGACTTGATAGTGACCTTTACCATTCTGATATCTTAATTTCTTTTTTTCCTGCAAAACAGCTAAAATAACTATGAATTGGAACATCAATAAAGCTAATGTTCAAGGATATTTTGGAGTATATTCCATCAGAGACTAATAAAAAAACAGTCCACAAGTGTCTTCAAACTTGAACTATCCTTGCTATTTTCTTGACATCTGGGGGAGGGAAGTATTTCCTCTTTTTTACTTAAGATTCTTTCTATAGTGAGTGGAATAATCTGCTAAATTTGAGTTAAAAATATTTTCATTTGGTATCTAAGTCTCAATATGACATTATTTCTTCTATCTCCTTAAGTGAATGAAATTACATGCCCCATCAATTGTTTCTGAACAGATAGTATGTATTCAACATTTTTAAGCAAGTGAATTAGATTTTAACAAAGCCTTATTTCTCCTGACTCTATATAAAGTATGGTTAAAAATGAATAATTTAAGCAAGCTGCAAGCATACTGGTCCTTCCTTAAGAGAAGCAAGTACTTCATCCCACAATTTCTGGTTCATACAGTCTTCTTTAATCAGCCACTGCTGTTGCTGGGTCAGTTGGAAAGCCTCTCCTTTACCTCCATCTCCCATTCTCATGGCTTTGGATGTATTTTTAGTCTCCTCTATACCTGTTTAAAATTATGACAAGATACAGTAAAAGTGGTAGTTTGAACTACTAAAAAGGGAAGACAAATTTCTAGAAAGCTAAAACATTAATCACATCTATGTAATGATGCAATAAAGATCCAATTCAAATTTCCCAGCTTTATTTTGAGCTATAGATCATAACTACATAGAAGATTGTTCATTTTTCTGTGAAGTTTAAGAAAAAGAAACCTTACAAATATGGAACAGCACCATAAGATCCCCAGCTTCCCATTTTATTACTGAGCACTTAACACTTTACATTTGGATTCCAAATGACTTCCAACTTCCTTGTAGTTTTCATGCTATTGGCTTATTTATAACTTTACAGAGCTCTAACACAAAGAAGTAAAAAGAAATACCATCATCAATTGTCCTTTTCTGGTTTCCATTACTCCGGCTAGTTGGCTCCTGTTTCATAGTTTGCTTCTTAAACTTATCCTTTTTCTCTTTACTAGCCATGGCTTCCAAATAACCTTCTGGATACTAAAAAAAAACCCCAAAACCAGATTTAAAACAAAATCCACTGGCATCTTGGAAGTCCCAAATACTGGCAAGTCTATTTTCTAAAAGAATGTAAACCCCTATGACTACATATTTAAATAATATTAAAACTATTTTTCAATACCCTATATAAACAGGAAAAGTTTTAAGTTAATATATTTTTAGAAAACTCTTGTTAAGTCAAAGGATCTGATCTAGAATAGATTTTATTAAAAGGCATCTTATATCCATATCTACAACTCAAACTACACAAATCACAAAAGCTAAAATTGAAGATGATGTCATGTAGCAAAACAACCCATCCAAAGGAAATGATTGGTTTCCTGAGGAAAAAAAATACTACTTTGATTCTTCCTGTCTGCCACAAATTTCATAGTGCCAAAGTCCCTGCCTGAAATGTTATCTATAAAAGTTCCTCAATCATAGATTACAATTATAGAAAAATACATAAAAACATATATTTTTTAAAAATTCTAAGAGACTCTACTATTACAAGAGTTACTTTTATAAATCTTATCCAGCATAAGGATCACAAAACTGTATACAAAATCATAATTTTCTGTTCCATATATACAGTAATTTCCTGTTAAGGCAGAAAGCTTCATCCACAACTTTTTCTGCTTTGCCAATATCATAGTTTTTCAAGTTACAGATGATCTAAAATATTTTTTATGTTAGACCCTGCCTCATTGTAGTATATGAAAAATGGAGCTTAAATTTAATTCACATTCCTAATTTTACAATTTAAGACTCCATTTACTTGAAGAAAATATCAGAGCAACTTTGTGAACACTAATTCTGACCTGTACACTCAGACCCAGTTTCTTTGACCGTTCCATCCCTTCTGAAGTCCAAGGTGCGGGTTCAATATCATCTCTCCTCAGAAGATAGCGCCAAACTAAGAACCCACATTTCCCAATTTCTGGCCAATATTTTACCACCTAAGGATAAATAACAACAGGTTTATTCTTTTGCTATCACAGTAGATCCTCAAATCTAATATAAGAAATTCTACCCAAAAGTTCAACAGATATTCTACTAGGTATTCATTATTTTACCATAAGCCAAACACACGCAGGTAGTCATAAATTATTGGCTCAAGGCAAAGAGGAAATTTGAATGATATGTTACTATTTTAAAGTATCACTTCTTTCAGTTGGGAAATGTTTGCATTTTGAAAAATACAATGATGTTTTAAAAGATGCACATCTTTATTCCAGATGCTAAGAAGACATTAAGAATATGAAAAGCCAGAAAGGGAGCTGGAAGGAGTGAAGAAATCAATTGATTTCCAGGGATGAATATGACTCAGTGAGCACACACAAAAATAGATTACATATTCAACTTGATATGTCCTATTATAGATTGTGTCCTACTATCACTGCTCTGAATAGAATAATAAAATCATAGAACAGTCCAAGTTGGAAGGAACATTGAAAGATCATCTGGTCCAACATTTTGTGGGAAAGGAAGCCTACATGAGATTATCTAGCACCCTGTCCAATTACATCTTGAAAACCTCCAGTGATGGGGACTCTACCACATTCCTGGGGAGGTTGTTCAGTGAATGATTGTTCTCACTGTAAAAAAATTCTTATATTAAGATGAAATCTCTCCAAGTGCAACTTGTTCCTGTTGCACCTTGTCTTTTCCATGTGGCTCCTTGTGATGAGAGTATGGCCTGACAAGCACTGACTGGTATGATCAAGTCTCTGTCTCTGTTAATAATGCCCCTGCAGATGCAGGCCAAGATCCAATTTGCCTTTGTTGCTGCAGCAGCACATCGCTGACTCACGTTCAGTTTATTGTCCACCAGGACCCCAAGTCCCTTTCAGCAAGGCTGCTCCCCAGTCACACAGATCCTAGCCTGTACTGGGATATTTTGTTATTCTGAGCCAGGTGCAGGATTTTGCACGTCTTTGTTGAACTTCATACTGTTCTTGCTAGCCCACTCTTCCAGCCTGTCCAGTTCTCTCTGTAAGATGCCTCTCCCTTCTGATATGTTCACCTCACTACCCAGTTTACTGTCATCTGCAAACTTGGTGAGGGTGTTTTCAATCCCATCATCCAGATTATTTATGAAGATGTTTGCATTGGGTCTGGCTGAGATGGTGTTAACTTTCCCCATAGTAGCCCTCCTTAGTGCTGTGCTTTGTATTTGTACCTAGAAGGGTCTTAATAATAAACCAATGTTTTGGCTACTGCTGAGCAGTGTTCCCACAGCATCTAGACTGTCACTCCAATCACTTCCCACACCCTCACCCACAAAAGCCAGTAGACTGGAGTTGGGCAATAGGTTGGGAGGGGACACAGCCAGAACAGCTGACCCAAGCTGACCAAAGGGATATTCCATACCATGTGACATCATGCTCAGCAATAAAAGCTAAGAGAACAGAGGAGGAGCAGGAGGCATTAATTATTAAGGTATTTCTCTTCCTAAGCATCCACTATGCATACTGAAGCCCTACTTCCCTGTAAGTGGCTGGACATCGCCTATTGATGGGAAGTAGAGAATAAATATTTTTGTTTTCCTTTGCTTCCTTGCATAGCTTTCTCTTTTCTTTATTAAACTGCCTTTATCTTGACTCACAAGTTTTTTTATCTTTTTTTCTCCCCCTGTCTTGCTGAGGAGGTGGAGTGATAGAGCAGCTTGGTGGGTACCTGGTGTCCAGCCAAGGTCAACTCACCACAATGTTGAACAGCATGGGACTCAGTATCAATCCCTGGGAGGACCTCACTTGTGACCAGCTGCAGCCTGAATAAAAAACCGTTGATCACCACCCTCTGATTGCAACCTGTTAGCCAGTTTCCAATCCACCTTGCAGACTACCCATCCAGTCTGTATCTTGCCAGTTTGTCCAGGAGAAGGCTGTGGGGAAGTATTGAGTGCTTTGCTGAAGTCCAGGTAAATAACATCCACTGCTCTCCCAATGTCAACAGAAGATGTTATTTTGTTGTATAAGGTGATCAGGTTAGTCTGGCATGATTTGCCTTTGGTAAATCCATGTTGGCTTTTCCAGTCATGTGCTTCATTTGGCTGGTGACATTTTCTAGGAGGACACGTTCCATTACTTTCCCAGGGACTGAAGCAAGACTAATAGGCCTGTAGTTTCCTGGGTCCTCTTTTGGGCCCTTCTTGTAGATGGGTATGATATTTGCCCTCTTCCAGTCATCAGGGACATCACCTGATCTCCATGACTTTTCAAAGATTATGGACAGTGGCCTTGCAACAATGTCAGTCACTTCTCCTAACACCCTGAGGTGGATTTTATCCAGGCCCATAGATTTATACAGGTTGAACCTGCAGACCAGCCCTTTCTCCACTACTGGTGAGTCAACACGTGCATTGTTATAGCTACTTGATCCTGTGATTTGGGGCCCAGCTACGCTGATAAAGACAGAGGCAAAGAAGATATTGAGAATATCTGCCTTGTCAGCATTATTAGTGACTACTTTCCCCACACTGTTTAGCAATGGGCCTATATCTTCCCTGTGCTTCTGCTTAGTGCTCACATACCTGAAGACCACTTTCTTCTTGTTGACATCTCTGGACAATTACAGTTCTAGCTGAGCCTTAGCCTTCTTGACTGCATCTCTGCATGCCCTAGCAAGGTTCTTGTAGTCCTCAGTGGCTATTTGGCCACCTTTCCATAGCCAGTAAGCTTCTCTTTTTTGCTTTTAAGCAGTCAAAAGCCCATTGTTAAGCCAGGGTGGTCTCTTGTTCTGTCTTCTTTCTTTCCCTTTGCAGGGGATGGACTGTTCTTGTGCTTCCAGGAGGCTGTTTTTGAATAATTCCCAGCACTTAAAAGCTCCTTTGTCCTCCATGGACACTTCCTATGGAAACTCTCGCAGCTGGGCTTTGAGCATCTTGAAGTTGGCTCTTGTAAAATCCAGGGTCTTTGTTCTACTACTGGTCTTCAGTGTGCTCGGCAGAATCTTAAACTCCACAGTGTTGTGGTCACTGTATCCAAGGCTACCATTGGTAGTTGTGTTGTCAAGTAAATTTTCTTGGTTAGTGAGCAGTAAATCTAGCAATGTGCTGTTCCTAGTCAGCATATTCAGCACCTGTAGCAGGAAGCAGTCCTCAATGCATTCCAGGAACCTGATGGACAACTTGTGCATCACTGTGTTGTTTTTCCAACAAATGTCTGGGTAATTGAAGTCACCCATGAGGACCAGGTTCTTTTGGCCCAAGAATTCCTTGAGTGGCCAAAGTAAGGTTTTGTCAGCCTCATCACCCTGATTCGGAGGTTGGTAACAGATACCTACCATAAGATTGACGGTGACCATAATACCCTTGGTGATGATCCCTCCAATCCTGACCCCAAGGCATTTGATAGAACTTCCGTGGTCTCCATAGCTCACCTCCATACACTCAAATTTCTCTTTTACATAGAATGCAATTCTATCTCCTCTTCTTCCCTTCCTTTCTTTTCAAAAGAGCTTATACCCATCCATTGCAGTCTTCCAGTCGTGTGAGTTTTCTCACCAAGTTTCTATGATTCCTATGATGTCATAACTCTCCGACTGGACACAGAGATCCAGTTCCTCCTGTTTGTTGCCCAGGGTATTTGCATTGGTATACACACACTTGAGGTGGCTGGATCTGCATTGGTACTTGCATTGGTGAGCACTTGAGGTGGCTGGACTTAGGGTTCTTGCCTTTGGAGAGGGTTGGGGAGCATTCCTCACATCCTGGATCTTGGTTCCTGGCAAGCAGCAAACTTCCCTTGACTTTATATCAGGCTGGCTGATGGGAATGCCTCTGTGCCTCTCAGCAGAGTCACCCACTACTAGCACTCGCCACTTCCTTTTGCAGCTTTTAGTATGTGCTGCTGGTGTGGTTTCTCCCTGTGAATCCTGCTCATTGGTTTTGTCTGCTGCCAAGAGTTTGTATCTGTTGCTGGTTGGTACATATGAGGAAATGGGGACAGAGATGATATCCTGCTGCCATGAGTCACCAGAGAACATGGTGCCTCCTTCTCCAAGGTGCTGTCTGTCTGCTGTTGAAATTCTTTGGTAGTCTTTGGAGGTCATGGCCATGGGGCCCTAATATTTTTTGCAAAGTCTTGAATATACTCAATTTATTGTTCCCCCTCCCTTATACAGCACAGCCTGCTAGACTTCCTCCTGCAGCTCCTACACCTGTTGCCTGAGTGACTCCACCAGAGTAAACCTTGCACAGGTGGAGCTTGCACCCTCCTCCACCCAGGAGTGTGGGGTGCAGTCTTTGCAGCCCTCAACCTGGACAGTAACTACCCTGGTAGGAAGCTTTGTCTGCGTGGCTGTCTTCACTCATTTCAGGCTAGCCTGGGTAGGTAGCTGATTCCTGTTTGCTGCAGCCCTTGCCTGTTCTCTACCACTATGATTCAAACAATCTCAAAGCACTGCCTAATAAGCCCTTCTAATTCCCTGGAGACCTCAAGCTGCTGGGTAGGCTTGCACAGCCATCAGCTAGCTGGGGTAACCATCCAAGCTGCAGCTTAAGCCTGTGGGTGAGCAGAGCAGGAAGCAGCCTGATAACTGGCAGAGTATGCGGCCCTTCCCACACATAAATCCATGTGAACTGCCATGCAATCAGACAATGCCACGATTGAAATGCAATACTTCCATTTCATTTCACTACAGAACAAGGTAGGCTAAACTGTCCTCATGGTAACAAAAGAATTATTCCTTCAAAAGCAATAATCAAGAGTTTGCTATGTAACACAAAAGACTTAAAAAACACATCTTAAGAAAAATGTAATGCTCTATATACAGTAAAAATCATAATACCTTGTAAATACCATCATATCTGTTGCCTTCCTCTGGGGCATATTTACTGATCCGTCGTCCTTTTGAACTGCGTACTACTCGAACTGGCTTACCAGCTCTCCAATTCTTAGACTCTGCTCCATTTTTATCATCCAATGCAGCATCACAGTTAAGGGCCAATGCCCTGAAAATCACATTAGATATCTTCATAAAATATATTGCTTCATATAACATTATATTGAGAATCAGTGTGACAAAATCAAATTTTTTTGCCTTATACGATTATGTTTACTAAGCAGAAGAATTTGCAGTGAATTATTCAGTAGACTGCAATACCAATAGAAGAACTGAGATCAACTCTACCATGTGTGAGAATAGGTATCGGAATACAATATATTTAGTTCCAAATGTTGACAATGAAAATTCAGCTAATATAAATAAAAGAAACCAATCCCTTCAGGTTTAATATTTTTTAATTTTTAAAAACAATTATTTCTCAAGTAACATGGAAGGATTTTTAAAAGTTGTAACAATGGAAAATTATCTGACTATTCCACATTAGTGAATATTTTTAGGATTTTAAAGTGTGCATGAATTGAGAAACATTATGAAAAAGTAACATGGAAAAAAGTCCATAGCAACTATCCAAAAATATATCTGTAGCAAATATTACTCTTCTTAGTCCATTAGCTACCTAAGTTTAAGAGTTACATGCCATGAACTAATTCAGAGACAAGTAAACCATAATGTTCTTTTCTATGTACTTTGATCTAGAAGAGTATAGATGGATCATCAAAGAATCAGAAAAGAATAAATATCAGTAAACACCACAAAAATATTCTTCCTTGTTTAGTTGCAGCATCTCCCACATCACACGTTAGCTTTAAGAATGGATAAGAATAAGAAGTTATATGCATGAGGGGGGGGGAAGTATTGTTTTTGTCAGGAAGTTAAAATCTTTACGGATGAATCTTTATCCTTCCAAAAGTAACACAGGGGAATAAATCTCATGGAGAGAGCTGGCATTTCTTAGAGGAAAACTATAATGAAGAGGAACATAAACAACAGTATTTATATAGTTTAAATTTAGCTATTTGGATCTCCATGCAATTGATGAGCAGAAGTAGGCTCCAGCTTGCTCTCTCTCCTGAAGCATTCACTTTTATCCACTATTTATATAGGCATCCTATTCTAGACACTTGGAGTAAGATAGTATGAATCCCTCCCTGACTAAACAGTTTGAACATAAAATATTTTTATAGCCATACATTGATTTGAGTGTGGATGAACAAAAGTCTCTGGAATCAGGTTCAAACCCAACCATGGACCACAAAAGAAACAATGGCCCTCGGAAAAATATGGCAAAATTTACAGCCTGTGATATACAGAAAAGTAAGGAAAGGTGAAGTAATTCAGGTTTTAAAAATATTTCTTTTGCACAGGCAAAATAAGAAAACATTCTGGACAAACAAAAAAATTTTGATTCTATTACATGCAACCATACTGTCTGCCTTCAATCATCACAAGGGTTAAGAACATTAGATCCAAAGCACAGACTACCACCAGCCAATCAAAATGGATAACTGGTAGCACCACTTTATACTCCATGCACCTCAACTACTACAAAGCAACCAGACACAACACACTTTGCCAATGGCTTTCACAACCATTTGCTGAGAGCAGAGGAACAACAAGACTAAGGAGCCTAGGTTTTATTCCAGGTTCCAATAAAAAGTTTGCTTTATGATTAAAAGCCATTATAAACCTGCTGCCCAAATCTATTTTTTGTCTCACTCCTTTCCATGCTCTTGTTTCTGTTACATCTCCTCCTCTGTCAGTATCCCAGTCAGGCTTTTCTTCTTTCTCCTCCAAGTACCAACACAGAGCCTGAAAGAATGCCTCCCCACTCAATTTTGGTGCTTGACAGAAGCACAGTGCATCCAATGTCAGATCTGATAGAGAAAGTCCTAGTTGAACTTAGTACCCCATAGCCAGTGCACAGTTAGTTGCTTCATGCAGATGGTATACATATAGAAATGTAAAGGTATTAAGAATTCCTAGAGTTTAGGCAGGCTATTTATAGAACATAAATATACTTTAAGCAAATGTCTAATTTATTTTTTCAAACCTTTTTTTTTCTTCATTCAATTGTTTTTGCCTACAATTTGACAAAAAAATAGGCCAACTATTATCAGGGACATCAAAACACACAAGGCAAAGTAATAGTAATTCCTTGTTCTTCATACAAAATATGAAGGCACTAAAGGCTATCAAAAATATGTGAGATTTCTTTTACTATGGGCAAATGAATGGTTCTTCACACCTAACTTTCATAAATTCTTAAACAGTTTAAGATGAATCTTTATAAGAACAATCTGAGGCAAACACCCAGCACAGAAAATTTCAGTTTAAGAGGTTTAAGTTTGGCAAACTTATCAACTGAAAACCAAATCTTCTCATAAGAAGTGTTGGACAATTTCAAATAGATATATAGCCACCAGCTGAACCTGTAATACAGCAATATATTTTCATCAGTTACAAATAATTCTTTAAATCAACATAACACTATGTTTGACAAAATGCCTCTAAACAGCAGGAGGCACCACTGTTTACAGTAGCAAAAGATGCATAAGAGGGAACAAATTTTGCAAAATATAATTTTTAAATTAAAGGAACAAAACTCAACTCTGGATTTTTTTTTTTAATTTAGTCTTAAAACCTTACCTGTTCATGTGTGTTAATGTTTGATCAAATGTATGTTCTCCAATTCTTTTATTTCCAGAAAGATCTCTACCTCCACTCCCAGTATAAGTAAATTCATCTCCTCGGTCCTGTGTAAGAAGAATATTCTCCATTTTAGCATTCCATATTGAATCATCTTAACTGAAAACCTGCTCCTTCATTGATTCTATTTATTCAAACAAGAACAATTGTCTAAGGCAAAAAAAACATGTGCTCATTTTTAACATCATTCTCCTTTCAGAATAAGCAGACAGCAAAAAGTTATGGGTTCACATGCAACATATTAATCAGAAAGTGATTATAAAAAAATACATCTGCTTTAAAAAATTATTTGAACTCCTCAAGCATTGCTTTTAGTCACACAAATACTTCTGATAGAGGGAATTAATTCTAGCTAGTGTTTACTCATTCTCTAGCTTCATAGCTTACAAGAAAATCCCATTTGGAAAATATGTAATGCATCACTCAGAGGCCTCACTTCTGCTTGTTCATGGGACAGCACTAATATGGCAAAGCACTTTGTACTTAAGTACAAGACAATGTATTGGGTCTGGCTGAGCCCCATAGCAGCCCTCATAGTGCTGTGCTTGTATTGGTAGCTAGAAAGGTGGTGATAACACACTGGTGTTTTGGCTACTGCTGAGCAGTGCTCCCACAGCATCAAGGCTGTCTCTCCAAACTTCCTGCCCCGCCAGTAGGCTGGGGGTGGGCAAGATCTTGGGAGGGGACAGAGCCAGGAAAGCTGACCCAAAATGACCAAAGGGATATTCCATGCCATATGATGTCTGCTCAGATATAAAAGCTAAGAGAAAGGAGGAGGAAGGCAGGGGGCATTCGTTATTTACAATGTTTGTCTTCTGGAGCAGCCGCTACATGTACTGAAGCCCTGCCTCCCAGGAAGTGGCCGAACATTGACTGCTGATGGGAAGCAGAGAATAACACCTTTTGTTTCCCTTTGCTTCTGCGCATGTGACTTCTGCTATTGTGTCATTAAACTGCCTTTATCTTGACCCACAAGTTTTTTCATCTTATTTTCCCCCTGCCCTGTTCTGCTGAGGAAAGGAGTGATAGAGTAGCTTGGTGGGCACCTGGCATCCAGCCAAGGTCAACCCACCACAGACAAGTACTTCAATAACACTATACTTATTTACTGTCAAGTAAAAACATTCAGGAAAAAAAACCAAAGAAAAAGTAGGTGGTTTTGGTTCTTTTTGCACTTGCAGAGGTCGTCCCCACCTTGATTTCAGTTGTTCTGAACTGCTAAGAGCTTAGAAGGCTCATTCAGATGCAAATGTTATGAACTGATACAATTCTGTAATAGTCTATATATATGATGAATTACATGAAATTGAATGAAGGTTGATTAAACGTTCCTTTAAAACAAATTTTTAAAATAATGAAAATATACATAGTGCTTAAGTGAAGCCACAATTATTATTTTATCTTTAACCTATCACAAATTCACAATACTCATAACAAATCCAAATATTTTAGAAAAGACACAAATATATTTATAATAATGTCTCTCTTTTAAAATGCAAATCTTTTACAAAGTATGAAGATATAAATGAATACTTAGCAAATTAGTAATTTTCATATGAAGTTTCAGAGCAAAAAAACTAAACATAGTGGTATGCAGTAGTAAAATTCAGTCAATTTCTAACCACTATTAAATATTTGACATCAGCATGGAACCAATACCAACCCACTGCAAGATTATTAACAGAAATTTTATGACGAGCAATAAAAGAACAAGCAAAGTGTCACAACAGAGAAATGTTGGTTGTACAGGGCCATGAAGTAATTACTGAAATGCTGTTTACTTTAAACTGTGTAGAAAAACCTTAATAAATAAAGCAACAGATCTAATAGAGTATTTCTCTTTCCTTTTTATTTAGATACAACAAAAAGAAAACACTAGAAAGTAAAAAATGTGGGTTGGAAAAAATACCGAAAATATACTATTTAAGGAAATTATAGCAATCAGAAACTGGGAGGTATTTTTATCTCTTTTACAGACTTGTCGAAACAAGTATTGGAATAGCATATTTAAAAGGACGCTAAAAAAATGGGATGGAAAAAAAGCAAAGAAATTAACAAGACTGGAGAAACTCAGAAGAGATAAAGGGTATAGTCTGCTTAGTTCAGCAAAAAATATTATGTACATTCATGATGGTACCTTCATGAATAATGAATACAAAATTATTTTTTATCTAACAGACAAACATAAATCACAGAATGGTCAGGGTTGGAAGGGACCTCTGGAGATCACCTAGTCCACCCCCCTGCTAAAGTAGGTTCACCTAGAGCAGGTTGCACAGGATCGCGTCCAGGTAGGTTTTGAATGTCTCCAGAGAAGGAGACTCCACAACCTCTCTGGGCAGCCTGTTCCAGTGCTGTGTCACCCTCAAGGTAAAGAAGTTATTCCTCATTTCAGAAGGAGCTTCCTGCGTTTCAGTTTGTGCCCATTGCCTCTTGTCCTGTCACTGGGCACCACTGAAAAGAGCCTGGCCCCATCCTCTTGGTACTTGCCCTTAAGATATCTGTAGACATTGATAAGATCCCCTCTCAGTCTTCTCTTCTCCAGATTGAACAAAGCCCAGTTCTCTCAGCCTTTCCTCATAAGGGAGATGTTCCAGTCCCCTAATCATATTCATAGCCCTCCCCTGGACCTTCTCCAATTTCCTGTCTCTCTTGAACTGGGAAGTCCAGAACTGGACACAGTACTCCAGGTGCAGCCCCACCAGGGCAGAGTAGAAGGGGACGATAACCTCTCTTGACCTGCTGGCCACACTCCTCCTAATGCACCCCAGGATCCCATTGGCCTTCTGGGCCACAAGGGCACACTGCTGGCTCATGGTCAACTTGCTGTCCACCATAACTCCCAGGTCCTTCTCTGTGGCAATGCATTTGGAAGAAAAGGGACATGTGGCCTATCAAAACTCACTCTTGCTTTAGCAGCTTGATATGAATAAAAGCTTTGTCTGCTCAGCAAGGCCGTGAGGTTGTGAGAAAGACACCAAGAACAAAGAAAACAGGATCTTTGGCAATTAAGCAGGCAGAAAAACAGGAGCTGAGTTGGGAGCTGATAACCACAGGAATGTCAATAATTTTAAAGATGGGACTAACTGCTTGTATGCTTTTAACCAGTTAGTATCTGTATAGCAGCATTTGAACAGTGTATGTAACCAATAGAATTAAGGTGTGACGTGTGTACAAATATGAAAATTGTATATAAGCTTGCAGAAATTTAAGTAAAATGTCTTCAACTAGGATCATATTGATATGTCGTTGAGTCCATTATTTCACTCCTGCACTTCTCCAAAGACCTGCCCCCCAGAAGGTCAACCCCTAGCCTGTACTGGTGCATGAGTTTGTTACTCCCTAGGTGCAGGACCCTACACTTGCCTTTGTTGAACTTCATTAGGTTCCTCCCTGCCCAACTGTCTAGCCCGTCCAGCTCTTGCTGAATGGCAGCACAGCCTTCTGGTGAATCAGTTACTCCTCCCAGTTTTATATCATCAGCAAACTTGCTGAAGGTACACTTTGTCCCTTCATCTAGGTCACTGATGAAGTAGTTGAACAGGACTGGACCCAGCACTGACCCCTGGAGAACACCGCTAGCTATGGGCCTCCAGCTAGACTGTGCCATTGATCACAACCCTCTGAGTTCTGCCATTCAGCCAGATCTCAGTCCACCTTACTGTCCACTCATCTAACCCACACTTCCTGAGCTTACCTATGAGGATGTTGTGGGAGACAGCATCTAAAGCCTTGTTCAAGTCCAGGTAGAACACTTCCACTGCTCTCTCTTCATCTACCCAGACAGTTATTCCATCATTGAAGGCTATCCGGTTGGCCAGGCATGATTTCCCCTTGGTGAATCCATATTAACTAATCCCAATAAACTTCCTCCACATGCTTCGAGATGACCTCCAGGATAAGCTCTTCCATCACCTTTCCAGGGTGTAGTTTCCTAGGTCCTCCTTTTTTCCCTTTTTGAAGATTGGAGTGACTTTTCTCCAGTCCTCAGGCACCTCTCCTGTTCTCCATGACCTTTCCATTTCCATGGGAAATGGAATTCTGAAACTTATGAAGCTATCAAAGTAAAATTAGATGACTCTGGAAGATATTCTTTAGTCAAAGATGGGTTTTAGCCATTTGGCTTAACAAAGAGATAAGATAGATATAAGGCCTCAGCATACATACTTACTTGTCCTATATTCCTTCAGTGTTCTACACATGAATGGGAAAAATGCTATTGATTAGGGGCAGACTGGAAATCCAGAAGAAGGAATGAGAGGGAAAAATGGAACCGTATCTTTTTAGCAGAATTACAGCTCTAAGCACTTTCACCTTAGCAATCTCAATGGGGGTAGGGGATGGAGATCCATGCAGTAGCAAAGATGCAAGGGTTGTTGATACATTAAAAAACATGGAAGTGCCTGGGAAGAGTCACAGGAATTAGGGCTTCTCCCCCCAAAAAGATGGCAGGATCAATAGCCCAACTGAAGTGCATCTGCACCAATGCACACAGCATGGGCAACAAACAGGAGGAGCTGGAAGCCATTGTGTAGATGGAAAACTATGGTGTAAATGCAATCAGGAAACATGGTGGGATGACTCACACAACTGGAGTGTTGCAGTGGATGTCTATAAACTCATTGGAAGGGACAGGCAAAGAAGGAGAGACGATGGGGTAGCCCTGTATGTTAGGGAGTGTTTTGACTGTCTAGACCTTGATGATGGTGACGAAAAAGTCGAATGTTTATGGGTAAGAATCAGGGGAAAGGCCAACAAGGCATATATCACGGTGGGAGTGTGTTATAGACCATCCAACCAGGATGAAGAGGCAGATTAAATAGTCTATAAGCAGCTGGGTGAAGACTCATGATTGCTAGCCCTTGTTGTCATGGGGGACTTCAACTTACAAGTTGAAGTATTTCTGCTGGAAATACAACACAACAGAGAGGAAACAGTCTAGGAGGTTCCTGGAGTGTGTGGAAGATAACTTCCTGACACAGCTAGTGAGTGAACCGACTAGGGAAGGAGCTCCACTGGATGTTTTTGTGAACAGAGAAGGACTTGTGGGTGATGTGATGGTTGGAGGTTGTCTTGGGCATAGCAATCACAAAAGAATAGTTTTCAGTTCTTGGAGAAGTGGATTAGCAGAACTGCCACCTTGGACTTCTGGAGGGCAGACTTTGGCCTGTTTAGAGGCATGGTTCACAGAGTTCTTTGGGAGGCAGTCCTAAAGGGCAAAGGAGTCCAGGAAGGCTGGAAATTCTTCAAGAAGGAAATTTTAAAGGTGCAGGGGCAGGTTTTCCCTATTTTCTGAAAGACAAGCCAGTGGCGAAGAAGATAAGCCTGGCTGAACAGAGAGCTTTTGCTGGAACTGCAGGGAGAAAATTAAAAGGGCCAAAGACAAACTAGTACTTGATGTAGCTACTGCTGTAAAAAACCAGTAAAAAATGTTTCTATAAATACATTAACAACAAAAGGAGGGCTAAGGAGAATCTCCATCCTTTATTGGATGTGGGAGGAAATATGAGGGTTGGCCAGGGCCTGCCGATCATTGCTCAGGGACTGGGGACTGGCTGGGCATCGGTCAGTGGGTGGTGAGCAGTTGTACTGTGCATCACTTGTTTTCCTTTCTCCCTTTTCCTTTGGATTTTATCCTTTTCCCAACCTTTCCATTTTAACTGTTATTGGTATTATTATTTTTATTGTTTTTGTTCTTTCTTTTTTATTCTGTTTAAATTATTAAAATTGTTCTTATCTCAACCCTCGAGTTTTACATTTCTTTCTGATTCTCCTCCCCACCCCTCTGGGTGGGGGGGAGCGAGCAAGGCTGCGTGGTGCTTGGTTGCTGGATGGGGTTAAACCAGGACAACACATTCTTATGTTTCCTTTCTTCCTTCCTCCTAACTTTTCCCCAATTTTTCTACCTTAAAATAGGTAATTTTATCCTAATTCTTTTCTGCTTTCCAAATCTTGATTTTGCTTCCTTGTACCAATATTTTCTGTCAGCAGCTAACAAGACTTTTTGGTATTCTCTCTTCTCTTAATGTTTTGCGTCTTTCATCCTCTTTCCTTAAATTGTTTCCATAAAATTATTTCTTAACTGTCCCGTTTGTAAAGTACATTGTTTTAGATCATATGAGCTTTTGCTCTGCTGTAGTAGGTTTACATGCAAGGTTTTGGTAGTGGGGAGCTACAGAGGTGGCTTCTGTGAGAAGATGCCAGAAGCTTCCCCCATGTCCAATGGAGCCAATTCCAGCCAGCTCCAAGATGGACCCATCGCTGTCCAAGGCCAAGCTAATCAGCAACAGGGGTAGAGCCTCTGTGATAGCATATTAAGAAGGGGAAAACAAATAATCTATGCCAGCAGAAGACAGAAGTGAGACTATGTGAGAGCAACAACTCTGCAGAATCTAAGGTCAGTGAAGAAGGAGGAGGAAAAGGTGCTCCAGGAGCCAGGGCAGAGAGTCCTCTGCAGCTCATGGTGAAGACCATGGTGAGGCAGGCTGTCCCCCTGAAGCCCATGGAGGTCCACAGTGGAGCAGATATCTACCTGCAACCCATAGAGGACCCCATGGCAGAGTAGGTGGATGCCCAAAGGAGGCTGTGACTCATGGGAAGCCTGCACTGAAGAAGGTTTGCTGGAAAGACTTGTGGACCCACAGGGGACCCATGCTGGAGCAGTGTGTGAAGGGCTCACATTGGAGAAGTTCATGGAGAACTGTCTCCTGTGGGAGGGACCCCATGCTGGAGCAAGGGAAGAGTGTGAGGTGGAAGGAGCAGCAGAGACAATGTGTGATGAACTGACTGTAACCCCTATTCCCCGTTGCCCTGCACTGCTTGGGGGGAGGAAGTAGAGAAATTGAGAATTAAATTAAGCCCAGGAAGAAGGGAGGGGGTGGGGGGAAGGTGTTTTTTATCTGATTTGAATGGTAATAAATTAATTTCCCCAGGTCGAGTCTGTTTTGCCTGTGATGATAATTGCTGAATGATCTCCCTGCCCTTATCTCGACCCACAAGCCTTTTGTTATATTTTCTCTCTCATGTCTGGTTGAGGAGCAGAGTGATAGAGCTGATAGAGCAGCTTTGGTAGGCACCTGGCATTCAGCTAGGGTCAAACCACCACATCTGCATAAATTTTCTTATTATCTCAGTAGAAGCACCAACTTTGGAGATATTAGAGCTGTGGGTACATTTTTCATAGGAGTGCCTCAACAAGCTACTCAGCCTCAGAGAATGACAGACACAAAATAAGTTTACATTAAAACATATTTCTCTGTTGCAATGTTGGTTCCTCTGTTGTATATCTGGTTTTGAATCTAACAAACAAGTAATGAAGAATCAAAGAAAATTACTTCAAATTCCACCAATGTCCTCAAGCATAGCATTCCTATTAGTTAGGCTCAACTTTGAAGTCATGCAGCAGTTCACAAGGATATTAGCTACTACAACTCATGTGAATTTAGGCTATCTGAAGATGGTGCCAAATCTATTTTTTTTCCATTTATTATTTATCTTCTGTAGTATGCTCAGATTTCAACATCTTTAACATTTTGATTAATGATCTGGATAATGAACTGGGAGGAGTGGCTGATACTCCAGAAGGTTGTGCTGCCTTCCAGACAAACCTTGAAGACTGGAGAAATGGGCTGATAGGACAACAAAGGGAAGTGCAAAGTCCTGCACCTGGGGAAGAACAACCCCATGCACCAGTATATGCTGGGAGCTGCCCAGCTGGAAAGGAGCTTTGAGAAAAGGACCTGGGGGTCCTGGTGGACACCAAGTTGAACATGAGCCAGAAATGTGCCCTTGAGGCAATGAAAGTGTAGTGAACCTGACTGGAAGACCACTGTACATCTAGGAGTTAGTGCTCCACGTAACAGTTAAATTGAATAGTCCCAGCCCCATGCTGTGCTGTATGTACAGCATGGCCTTCAGGCCTGTATTGTGCTGCACAAATCCCTTGGATACAGGATAAACTCAGCCAGCTCATTGTAACAGAGGAACCAACATGCAGGTCCTACTTGGTACTTACTAGTAATAACACAATCTCCGTGGTCTTGCCTTTATCTAACAGTGCAGCAAGAAGTTCTCATGAGAATGTAGTTTCTGTTTTAACAGTAAAAATCATGGAGTTGTTTCCTCATAAGAAAATCCTTTAATAGCTTGAATGACCAAAATTGGAGGATCTCTGCTATGGACAGTGTCTGTATGGTATATGTGTTGATCGGAGGTCCGTTCGATGCTACGCTGTTTGGGGTTCCCAATGATGACAAATGGCCAAAGGAGGAATGTGAAATAATCCAAGGAACTGATAAAGCTAACAGAATACAGACAGAACACAGACACAGTGACCCTGAAGAGTCTATGTTGTGAAACTAGGGTAAGAAAAACATTTGCAGACCCACTAATTGCTGAGATAAACTAACTGAAAGTAACCTATCCTCATTATAATATAATTATAATAGTAAAAGTAACTCCCCTTGAAGCAGAAATTTTAAAAAGGTAGTCCCCTCCAACCTCTGGAGCATGCATATAATATTATGTATGCACATATAAAATTATGCATGCATATATAATATTATGTAAAGAGTTATAGCAAATCATATTGTACAATGACTAACTTCCCTGTTTGTTGAACTGTATATAAACCTCCTAAAACCAAGAATAGGTGTGCTAGCTTTGTGGATTTACCACCTAGCACCCACCTCTGTGCAGACATGAAATAAACAAATAACTCTGTGTGAATTAGCTTTTTGTACACTGGGTGAAGAACCCTGATTTTGGGACAACACCAGCATCTAAAGAGACATTATCTATGCTATTGTCTCTATTATGAAAGGACTGGAGCATTTCTCCTATGAAGAAAGGCTGAGAGAGCTCGGACTGTTCAGCCTAGAGAAGAGAAGGCTCAGGGGGAATCTCATCAATGTATATAAATACCTGAAGGGAGGGTAGAAAGAAGAAAGAGCCAGGTTCTTTTCAGTGATGTTCAGTGACAGGACAAGAGGCAATGGACACAAACCGAAACAACAGGTTTTCTCTGAACATACGAAGAAACTTTTTTACTGTGAGGGTGACTGAGCCCTGGAACAGGTTGCTCAGGGAGGTTGTGAAAACCTCTCTTTTGAGCATATTCAAAAGCTACCTGGACATGGTCCTGGGCAACCAGATCCAGGTCACCCTGCTTGAGCAGGGGAGTTGGACCAGATAACCTCCAGAGGTCCCTTCCAACCTCAACCATTCCGTGATTCTATGACTTGTTTAGTCTCATATAGACACGAAAACCTGTATCTGTCAATATATAAGATATTATATGATTAAAGGTTAAGATTTTCTTTAGTATCACAAAAACAAAATAAAAGTCTTTTAAAAAAAAGAAGCTATTAAATCCATGACAAGTTTTAAATATAAGACTCTTGTTTGGAAGAATAAAATACAGTTTTTCAGCCTGTGAAAGTGATCTCCAACACAATGCAAGTACAGGCAAGGAGACAATGTGGGATTTGAAGATAAGGAGACAGGGAGAGATTTCACAAAATGATACAGGAAAGAATTTTTTTTTGTTTTAGCATTTTGTACAAACTGAAAGGTAACGACAGTATGGAACAATATGTAAAGGAAGGTGGAGAGGAGGCTATTGCAGAACAGAAAATAACAGTCTGCCTAAGAACCTGAAATACCAGTAACAAGAAAGTATATTTAAAAATACCATATAACAAAATAATATCAAATATGCCCTTAATATGATAGGTGGGAAGAAGAAACAGATAACAAATGTGAATATATGGGAAGATGCTTGCTAGCTATTCCCATAGTAGAGAGATCACTCAAAATGTCTCACATTGGAACACTAGTTCCAAACTAATAGGTGCCAACTCAGCATGGCAATTAAGAGATGTTGGAACCATGACAGTATCTATGAAAATGGATAGCAAGTGTGAGGTTTTCAGCTCCCTAATCATTTTAGGTGACTCACACTAGACAGATTGTTAGTGGAATGACTGTAATGAGTTTCTGATGTTGTATCCTCAGGAATATAAACAGAAATTAGAACATCTCAAAGGACCTGCACCCTTAGCAAGAGTCATCAGGGCATACTTCAAGACATTTATGTGATACAGCATTTCCTTGGCACCTAGCATATCAGTAAATTCTCACACTTAATCCAGATGATGTAGGTATCTAGCTAGCATAGATACAGATCATATATACCATTTTGACTATCAGTTTACCCCAGCTTTTGGATATAACAAGTGTTCACTCAAATCTGAAGCTCTTATTGACACTTAATTTGTATCTAAAATGATTTCAATGTCTTGGCAATGTATCTTTGGCACTGGTGGAACTGATCTAGCATTTTCATTAAAGAATAAACATTAAGCAATGGTTCAGAGGTTCTGGATCTTCATCATAAGATCCAGACAAATCTAGAGATCTAAATATTATTAATGCTGTAACTGTACAATTTCAAGGAAGTAGAACACAACCATACTGACACCTTGGAAATGATTACCCAAACACAAGATTGATGTGGGTACAGACTATCCAAAATGGACAGTGGACTGTTTCATAAAGCAGGTTATTAATAACACATTCTAGGTACTAGATTTGATTAACCTAGATTAAGCAAAGAATCCAAGCAACCAGTATATTAGCTTGGAGTCACTAGAACTATCCTATAAAATATATATGCAGAAGAATGGCTGCAGAAGCATGGCTTTAGAATCTCTGAAGATCTGCACAATCCAGGCCTGGTATTAGAATAGGCCTGTAATCAGAATTGTGCTGAAGTTGTTGTGCTGAAGTTAACAAGAAGGTAGCCTTGAGCTATTCTTGAATCCTGAGACCAAGTAATTATGTTGTGCCAACAGGCTGTGGCTGTAACAAGCTACAGCTGCTGGGAAAGCAGGTGCAAGGCCAAGAAAGATAGGGACCAGTATGGGAAAACAGGGAGTAACAAACTACAAGGCTGAAGCACAGCAACACAATTAGCTATATGGATAGAATGCTTATTTTAGTCATGATAATTAGGGGTGTGAGAACCGCGCGTGTTTAGAGACTACTAACCAATTATATTTCTGCTTTACGAATATGCATGTGTATCGGTTCTATATAAATAGTGTTAGAAGCTAATAAAGTTGAGCAAGATGCATAACTCATATTGAGCGTCTTCTTGACTCCAGCGATGCCTTCTTCCAGCATATATATAGAGATATTTATATAGCCTCAGAATCTTCTGCAAGAGTATGTGAGTGATCACGCAGATACTATTCTCCAAGACACTCTAAACCTCCATGTTGAGGCACCATATGACTCTGTATGCAAAACCCACTTACAGAAGAAACAAACTTTGTTAATCTGAACAATCCTGAATGAAAATTAACATCTTAATAACACTATCTCAATCGAGCTGAAGTATGGATCTCAAAATTTATACACAAAGTAAACACGATTTTTGACCCCAACTCAAAAACAGTGACAACAACTAGGATATCATTTTTGCCACTCAGATAAAAAGTAAAATATCTTCAGCCACTTCATTTGATGAATAAATTATTTAAAATAATTTAACCATGGAGTTTGTGATCATATATTTCACAGTAGCTCAGAGTAACTAATATCTGGGATACAAATGTTTATCCATTCTGAAAAAAATCTTACTTTCAAATTCACAAAATAATTATTACTATTTCTCAGCTAAAATGACCATTTTAGTTATTAAATATCAACAACAGGACCACCAGAAGATTTGCAGTTTTAACAAAATCAATACTAAATCTAAGCACTATAGTTCATGCATTTTAAATCAGGTAATAGAAGTAATTCAAGTCCTTGTCACTAAAATCCTAGGTTAAACATTCACAAGAGATATATTAACATATAAAAATTTTGATGTATGTAAGAAAATTTTACATATGAAGCTAATTTTTATTTGGCCTAATGTTCATTTTGCAAAGTACAACCTTATTCCTTTTCAGTTTTGAGGTGCAATCCTGTATTGAGGCAAGTTGTTATTACCAAGCATTCCAAACCCTCAGATGAGCAAATCCCTCACAAGTCTATGTTTTCAGGATCATGAGCTTCCAAATGTGAATCATAACAAAGACAAAACCTGAAAGTCAAACAGTGAATTCTATTTCCTGCAGTATATTTTTGAAACTACTCTTACCCCAATGATAAACTGTTCATCCAGAGCCAAAAAGAGAACATTAAAGAAGTAGCATGTTGGCAGTGAGTATAAAAAGTTTGAAAGAGATTATAAAATACAGTAAAATGTTATCCAAAATGTATTTATTTCATAGAATTATCAAATTATTTAGGTTAGAAGGGACTTCTCAAGATCTCTGAGTCCAACTCTCACTCAAAACAGATCCAGTTAGAACAGGTTACTCAGGGCTTTCTCCAGTCAAGGTTTGGATATCTCCAGGGATGGAGATCCCATAACTTCTTTGGGCTCCTGTTCCAGTGTCTGATTATCTGTATGAGGATTTTTTTTTCTTATACCTAACTGGAATATCCCATGTTCCAACTTGTCTCCATTGCCTCTTGTCCTTCCACTTTGCACCTCTAAGAGTCTGGCTCTGGTTTTAATAGGTGCTCCCATTACATAGCTGAAGACAACAGTAAGATCTCCCAGAGTCTTGTCTTCTTACAACTGTACAAACCCAGTTCTCTCCATGTATGTCATGTGTTCCAACCCCCAATCAGCTTGGTGACTCTCCACTGGACTTGCTCCATTATGCCTGTCTTGTATGTCCAAGTCACAGGCATTTGTTTGTCTTGACCTCACTAAACTTAAAATGTGATGTATTTAACTTTAGAGGTATAATGACTCCAAAAGAGGAGGAGGCATCTATCTAACTTGACAACAGTAAAAACAATGACCAGGACAGAACTTAAAGTATAGCACTTGTACATCACTTGATATATCAGAGGGTTGTGCTTCTATTCAGAGGGATCTCAACTTGAGAAATGAGCTGAGAGGAACCTCATGCAGTTCAACAAATGGAAATGTCAAGTCTTGCACCTGGAGCAAAATAACTTCAGACACCAGTACATGCTGGGGACCCATCACCTGGTAAGCAGCTTGGGAGGAAAGGCCCTTGGAGTCCTGGTGGACAAATTGAACATGAGCCAGCAATGTGCCCTTGTGGCAAGAAAGGCTGATGTCCTGGGCTGCATAGTGTTGCTAGCAGATGGAGGAAGGTGATCCTTCCCCTCTACTTGGCACTGGCGAGGCCACACCTGGAGCCCTGTGTCCAGTTCTGGGTTCCCCACTAAAAGAGAGTCATGGACATACTGGAGGGAGACAACGAAGGGCCACTAAGATGATTAAGGGACTGGAGCACTTCACATATGAGGAAAGGCTGAGAGAGCTGGGACTGTTTAGCCTAGAGAAGAGAAGGCTCATTGGGGAACTTATCAATGTGTAGAAATATCTGAAGGGAGGGTGCAAAGAGGACGAGTCAGGCTCTTTTCACTGGTGCCCAATGACAGGACAAGAAGCAATGGGCACAAACTGAAACACAGGTGGTTCCATCTGAAGATAAGGAAACACTTTTTACTGTGAGGATGGTTGAAAACTGGAACAGGTTGCCCAGAGAGTCTGTGGAGTGTCTATACATAGATATATTCAAAACCTGACTGGACACAGTCCTGCTCTAGGTGACTGCTTGAGCAGGGATTTTGGACTAGACCCTCTCAAAAGGTCCCTTCCAACCTCGGTGATTCTGTTATTTTGTGACTCGCAAAATGTAAGATTTTAAATGATAACAAATTCAGACTATATAAGCAAAATAAAACTTGACTTCCATAAACATTCTAAAATTCAGATGCAATTAATATGAGACTAAGAATATACTTTAAAAAAAATTATTCAAAAAATTATTCTAAACATAGTAACACATAGAAAATTAGATATTGGGTAGTAGTAATTTTTGCATACTCATATTTTCATAAGTACTATTTTTAGGATCAGCAACAGACACCGCTTTTCATCTTGATAAACTCTAAAATAACATATTAGTGATTTGACTAAATGACATACCACTTCATCTTCAAATCCTCCAGCTAGTACAAGTGAATAAGCTCCATCATTGCTGCGCCCATGAATTCCACCAACATGGGGTCTGTGAACACCTGCTTCACTCACCTTCAGTATTAAAAAATAATAAATTTTAAAATAACTTTTTGAAACAACTGTCCTTCTGCAATAATTTTTCTGCTTAAAAATTATTTCCATAAATATGTTTGTGTAACAAGATTGCCATTAAATAAACTAATTCAATGAATTTTTTAGGTTTTTTTTTTAAGGTAAAAAAACACAAAAGAAAGGACATCCAATGAAAAGAAAGGACAATATAGAACAGTGCTGACACAAAGATGAGCAGTACACTTTGCCCCTTAGGAAAAATCTTCACGATTCTTGCCATAAGCAACATTTAATACCAGATTTATGGTTGCTTAGGCCAACTCAAAGAAGATACAGATTATTTTTCTAATTCAGTAGTATATTAAATTTTCTTAGTTTCCAGCTATGTGTGGCCTTAGATTTCCTGAGCCAAAGGCATAATCTTTGCATTTAATGGAAAAAAAGTCAACCAATGATTATTAATTTATCTACTTGAGTTCTGAACTCTTAGCACACTCTTAGCTTTCACAATATCCTACAGGAAAGAGTTCACAGTATTGCTGCATATTGCATGAATTAGTACTGCTTCCATTCATTCTTAATCTAGCACCTGATCTTTTCATTTGATGTCCCCTCCTTTTGCATTAAAAAAGAACACACAGTTGTTCCCTATTCACCTTCTTCAATTTTAATAGACCTTTAGCATACCATCTTCCATACAATTTTTGTAAAAAAGCCATTCCATACCTTTAACCATCCTTGTTCTTCATAATTATATTGTTTTTCCTCTTCTTTTCTTAATAATTCCTAATACTTGATTTATGTTTCTGACCACTACTGAGCACAAAGATGACATATGCAAAAAATTATCTATTACAAGTTCTCTTTCCTAAATGATAATTAGGTGAAAGCCCTTTATCAACTATGAAAAGTTATGATTATTTTCACCCTCACCTTTACTATCCATGACAACTTAGCATTGTTACTTAACAGTCAGTTATTTGTCAACTTTTCCAGACCATTTATGAACATGTTGAACAGCACAGACCTCACTACCACTCTGTTCTTTCCCATTCCATTAAAAATAATTTCATTCATTCCTCCCTCCCCTCTTTCATTTTCATGAGGTATCCAGAATTTGACTTAAAAATTAGATTTCTGTCCTTTGGATGCTGTATCCAGAAACAGTTCTAAGTCAATTTCCTTCTAGGAAAAAGAGATTTGTAAGCCTTCAAACTACATGACCACAAATAACATATTTAAGTTATTTTTAACACATTTAAGTATTTTTAAGAAGCTTGTTGCATGAAAAAAGGAGGAAAACCATGACAGCATTTATGGCATTTTCATTCTAGATTCTCATAAATCTGCTATTTTCATACAAAAGAACAGCTGAATCAGAAATAAAAGTGTAACTTTTTATGTGGAAAAATGTTGATCTTTTTTAAAAGTATGTAGTTAACATGTAGCCATTATTAAATAATTATGTACAGATGATAACTCTTCTTCTAATATCTGTTCTACATCATAAGTCTTATTTGCTTAATTTTATGAGAAAAACAAATATCTTTACTTATATTTCTGTTTGCAATCAGCATTTGAAAGTTCTGGAATCTATTTGATATATTTCACCAATGGAATCCTTAAAGAGATGAAATCCTAACTTTTATTCCTGCTGATACTGGCTGATCCAGTAACAATAAAATTTGATTCAGAGATCTTGAGTTTGCAGAACTGATTTTTAAAACTTCTTCTATCTAAGAGAATATAATTTACCTGGAAACTTATTTAAAGATTAATCATTAAAGAAGTACTTTTTCAGAATATAAATATGTTTTGAAGTATTTATTTTAGCTTGCTTCACAGAAAAGTTCTTTAAATATGGTAGGGATAGATCAAAATATCACAAAAAACCATAAGACTAGACATTAATTTTCTCAAACGAGTAGTTGTGTCTATAATCAATGAATAATTGACATTAACACTGCAATTTTACATTAGAGAATTAATTTGCTTTGCTATTCTCTAATATCTGTATTGACGATAGTCCTCACAGTGCCAAAGTCAGACAAGATTCAGGGAACTTGTTAAGTATTCAGCTGTTTCATTGTGAATTCTATTAAAATGAGAAACTGAGAACTGTTTCTAAGTGGTAAAACCTCTGCTGTTGACCATTTTAATGTGCTGTGACCTTTTTACCAAACCCAAAATTATTCAGACACATCTTCCATAAGAAAAAGTTTTTTTTATAAGTAGTATCTCTGGAGACAATGGGTGGGACGAAGACTTCAGAAAACACATTAGAAGAGGCTTTTGGTTCTTGCCATGTACCTTTTCCCCAAGGGGAAGAAAATGTTTCTGGCTATTCCTCTGGTTCTGGTGGGAATGCTCCTGAAATATGTTGTTCTCCACACTGCTAATACCTGCCCCCTTTGTAATGACACAGTATTTGTATAACCACAAAGTGAAAAATTACCCTCCCCCACAAAGTATTGTTTTTCTGACAGATTACTTTCTAATATAGCTTATCATATGGCCTGAGAAACATCTGTGACAGAAAACAGAAGAGACAGTGCAAGAAGTGGACATGGCTAGGTGGACTACTTTCATTAGTCAATACTGGCTTGTATTAGTTTAAAACATTCATCAGCCTAAATGAAGGTGCTGATGCCAGTTGTTTATGACCCAAAAGGAACAGGGAATCAATTTATAGTGATACAGTCAAAGGTGGCTCTTACCTTGGGGACAGTGGGTTCCGCCCCCAACAGAACTTTAGAACTCTCAGTAAAATTTTATTTCTTTCCTGTGTGAAGTATGGATAGCGTACACACTAGCACCAAGCCTGCCATCACAACACATTGGAAGAGAAGTATGCACTGAAACAGGAACTATATTGCACCTACACAGTAGCCCTCAGTGGGGATCCTGACCAGCTAATAAGCATTAGAGACACCACTGGATACAGTCAAATATTTTCTGAAATCTCTAATATATATCCATAAGTGGAATGGATTGGATCATGTTCCATAGCAGTAGACTTCAGAAAATATTCAACTTCCTCTAATTATTTCTGTTGGGAGTTTAACATGTGAGATATAACTCCATCCTAATTATAGCAGGTTCCCCTTTAAAAATAGTAAGTATTATTTTTATAATTGCAATTAAGTTGTATTTTCAAATCAGTATACTTCAAATTCCACTATAGTTGGCAGTATTTTGAATATAAGAATTAAAATACACTTTCTATATTTATTCTTAGTAAACATGACAATTACCAATCCAAAAATATTTTTTGTGCCCAAACTGTACCTATTATTCAGATTTATTTCAATACCAAATCTAAAAACATACCTGTACTCTGAATTTCCAGGTTGTCCCAACAGGGACCCCAGGTATAGGACCATAGTGATTAGAAGGGACAATAGTGCATTCCTTAGTGCGACCAACACAAGCCATGCCCTAAAAAACACATCAGAGAGAATGAATTTTATCATATTTAAAATAATTTGTAAAAAATGATGTAGATTCCAAGACATCCAACCATTATAATATACACTTCAAAATATATTAATATAAAAATTGTCAACAGCAGTTTTAATTAATTAATTAATTTTCATTTATTTATCTCTAGTCTTCTTAATAATTCTTCAGATGTTTTAACTTTCAGTAGACAGTATACAAGATTCAACATTGCTTCACAGTCTGTTCAAACCTGTACTGAATTTTGTGTAATGCATATATAAACATAGTTAAAAATGTAACATATATATGAATGGTAAGTTATTTTTAAATTAAAATACATTCTACCTTGCCCCAGTCTCTCTGGCTTTCAGTACTGGCAGATGGCATCTTTGCTTTCTTTTTACTCTGTTTGAGTTTTTCTCCAGCCTTTACAACTTCATTAGAATCATTTTTGCATGAAGGACAATACCTAAAATAAAAATTTCAGCAAATTCTTTATTACTTAGTAATAATAGCAATACATTTCTTCTAAGCAAAATAGTGTCAAATGTGTTGATCCTGACTGAATATTCGAAGTTAGCAAATATATGAGTTTTTAAAAGCTGAGGACTCAGGTTGAAAAATTAAACAAGAACGAATACTGTCCACTTCTAAAATGACTTTTTTTAAAGTAGGGTGGTATAGGCTCTTCTCATTCAATGTACGAGAGGTCCCCATGTTTCCTGTATTTCCTCCTCATTTTCTCTTCCTTTCCTTGCTTGTTCAGATCACATAGGGGAGAGGAGAAATGGGATTAGAATATACTGCTGCTAATGGTCACGGTTAATTTCCACATCCTACCCACTCATCATCTGCTTTTACTGCACCAAATCTCACTTCAGACATCTGGATGTAGAACAGTCCTAGGGTACCACAAAACATGCATACATGTACACATGCATCCTTATCCTACCCCACCATGTCTAAGGCATCAGGAACGTGACTCAGTACTCAACAAATGGGAAGAGTATTAAACTCTATATCTGTATATTTCTTTGACTCATATGGCATTGGGGGTAATTCCAGCCACCATAAAACCATTACGGTAGGAAAAGGATAGGAGATTGTAGTAAACAGTGGCTAAGGCAAAGGGAGGAAGGAATTACACAGATACTTTTATTGCTTCTAACAGCACTTTTTTCCCCCTCCAGTAGTGCTAAAGCAAAGGCAACTGCCATTGCTTCTGGCTTCCATGGGCTGAGTTTGGTCCAAAAGTCACTACTGAAAGAAGTCTGATCTATAATAACAACAATATATATAGTTTCCTACTACTACTAACGCCTTATTTTTACCATATACCTTTTATGGTTGAGTATCAACAGAAGAACTAGTTACCATAGGGCAACAAGTCACTGTGTACAGATATTTCACAAGAATCACCTGCGTACATGCTCTAAACCCTCTAAGAAGATGGGAGCTACTTCAAATCATGTTTTTATTTTCAACTTAGAATTCATACAGATACTTATTGCAGAACACAGTCACAATTCACAATTCAGTTTAACACTTGGGGTCTTAGTACTCTTAAAGCTGCTTATTACACCAAAACCCAAGCTATATTGTAAAAGTTTTCTAATTTTCTAAAAATTGAAAAATATAGACTAAAACAATAATTTCCAAATCATACTTGTTCAATTTAAAGGTAAAGAAGAAACTTTCCATAATTTTCCGCTAGGCAAACTCCACCTTGACATTGACATTCAGGCTATGTTCTTTCCTGTTCAAACACATTTTGAAGGTTGTTCTTTTTTAAAAAATTAAACTTAGAGCATGTGTATTTTCTTTATTGTAACCTTGTTGTGATTAGTATTGGAACATAAAATTACGTTTTGCTGCTGGAGTACTGATATAGAATCTTTTAGGAGTAAGGGGACCTGAAGAAGAATGGATTCACTGTCAGAGGACAGATCCTACATAATGTTTCCTTTAATATTCTGGATGACTGTAGTAAAAAAGCTTCTCAGTTGTTATACCCAAAAGTCAAGCAGTCACAAAAGAACAGTGTTTAAGGATTGTGACCAACTCTGAAGCACTATAGCAGAGAATGCTTTCCAACACATGATTTGGAAGCACTAAGATCTTCAGCTCACTTCCATAAGCTATTAGTAGGAAGTGAATGGATGTTGTGGCAGATTAATCTTCTGTGCACAAAAGTAGAAAACCTGGGGATAGCTAGGATTCCCATGCAGCCCAAAAAAGACTGCTGAATAAAGATTATATATACCTGTGTACACAATCATTTTCATATACAAGAAATGGGAAGCACACAGACAATAATTCCTATATTTAGTCCCAACAACTCATACATATATTTGCAAAATGTATTGAAAATATTTTCTAGATAGTGTTCAAATTCAGCAGTTTCTCCAAACAGAGCTAATATGATTAAAATTATTTTCAGTTCAGGATATTCAAAGGGAAATGTCTATTTCCTTTTAAATCAACAGAAGCATCTCAGTGTGCACATATACACAATGAAAAAACCCTCACCAAATGAAGTTGCACATAGGTATAAATATAACTGGAATCTGAGGAAACTGAAATATATTAGCCCAGGATAAAACAGTAAAGCATTAGACCCTGAACTATAAACAAACTTACTCAATATGAGGCAGCTGATGTAATATAGTACACTAAGTTATTTACTTCCATAGAATGTTAAAACTTCTGAAGTACTTAAAATATTTTATTTGAAGTGTGCGGTTTCACTAAAATCTATCACAAAGTGCAGTTCAAAGCTTTTTTTTAAAACATGTCCATAGACATCTATTGTATTCATAATGGAAAACAATTCTAAAGTTCTATTTATACTAGCACTTAATATATTTTACAAGCAGGTTAGAAGTACAAATGGTATAAGTTACACATAACTCATACAGGTGAGATGTGGCATATGATAAGCTTCAATGGGCTGATGCTGACTCCATGCAGAGTCAGCTCAGAAAGGAGTTAGCTGAGTCCACCAAGGCCTACTAGTTTGGCTATCTTGCTGGTGGTGCTGGAGTTACTGGAAATGGGGAGGAGTGAAGTAGTCGTTTTCTCACAGCAGAAAAAATTAATGAGGCAGCTACAGGATATGGGAAGGGCAAGCAGGCAGCAATAAAGACTGAGATTGAGGGGAAAGAAAAGGATTAAAGTAGAAGCAACAATGAAGCCCGAATAAAACAAAAGGTTGGAGAAGCACCATTGTAGGTGGTGCTAATTAAGTCTAATAACATCAATTAATGTCACAGAGGTCATAACTTGAACAAGCTAATTTCTGAAATTCTATAACAAATAATAATACTCAATACCAATAGTTTATGAATTATATTTATAAATAGAATCTTAACATAAAATGTAAATATGTTTACAGACAGTGCAAGGATGAAAAACATACCAGAAATATAAAAGCTCTTCAGTAATTCCTCTAGTTGCAAATAACAAAGAGGTACCTTGTGTAGAATGGGAATATACATAAGTAAATCATCCTTGTATATTTACCAATCCTCATCTTCTGGTATCTTGCTTAAGGGAGGGTTCAGGCAGTATATATGATAAGCCATATTACATTCATCACAAAGGAGTTGCATGTGAGCATCCTGTTTTCCACCACACAAGTAACAAGAGCAAAAGCGACATTCCTTATCTGGGTCAGCCCGGCAGTGCTTGCATTCAGGGCCACTCTTTCCTATCAAAAAAGATAAAAAGCCACAGGTCTTAGAAAACTGATTTCAAATTTATAAATACAACACAGTAGCAGAAGAATATATATATGTGTGCCCATATGAACATGCCATGGATATAGTAGCTTTGCTATTACAATGAATTCTGGGTTTAAAAAGATCAAGTCAACAGGAACAGTTTATACCTGTATAACATTTATGTATTACTAAATGACTAAGCAACTACTGTCAATATCAACTTGTGTTCTTCAGCCTAACATTTATGAAAGGGTCATTGTAATTTTTCAGGTTAGGTTGCAACCTAGCCTGTTGCTCTGCTACACTGGCCATTGGGGGATGAGGGCATGGGGGATGTAAAAAAGAAAGAACATAGCTCTACACACTCAAACAGTGGCAACATAATTCACTGGCAGCTTGACTGCACCAAGTCCATTATAATAACTGACTAATTTTATGAAGACTTGGCATTCTTCATCAGGAATTTTCTTAAACGTAGTTATTAATAAATTCTATATTGATAACTTAAGACATGAAGATCAAATTACAACTCAGAAAAACTCCATCCCTCTAAAAAATTATTATCCATACGGATATAAGAATTTTTAATCAAGGGCAACAGATGATCCCAGATTACCAGTTTTCATACAGTTTCTTTTTACAGAAATGTTAATGCTATCCTTCTGTTTCTGCTCATTTGGGAATTTGGAACAACATATTCTTCATATAGTAACAGCATAGGTACTGGTTCCTCAGCTAAGGTAAAAAATGCCTTTATAGAAAAAGGAGAACATTTAATAGTCTTATATTAGATGGAAAGGAGAGAGTAGGTAAATTGATTACATGTAGCAGAATTAACTATTACAGAGTGTGTGAAACAAGTATAAGTTTAGAAGGAAGAGAAGACTTAAGAGCACTTGATCACAGCTCAATGAACTGTAACATTAAAGGAAAACAGTTTTGGAGTGATTATTTCTGTGTGAAAACCATCAAGAAAGACTATGGAAGTGAATCTGACAAACTAAACTACGATGATATGATACAGTATATAATAATAACAACAACAAAGTAATGTCCAAAGCACTTCCACAAAGTCCAGAGCACTTCCAGACAGCTGAAGGAACATTTTTCCTACTTCAGTGAATAAATGGGCCTTGAATAATAGGACAAGCAGGAACTAGAATGATTGTTTGAGAGTTTGGGTTGGAAATAGGAAGCTAGAGCAGTGGTCTCCAAATTTTTTGTTTGTGCACCCCATCAGTAAATAACTTTTGAGGATGCACCCTCAATATAAGTATATTTATTTATGTATTATATACTAATATATTATGTACATTATAAAACATACACAAACCCATACATTTAAAAAGGATGAGATAAAGATGAAATAAACAGTATTTTAAATTAAATTAAATTAAATTAAATTTTTTAACAGGACAAAAATTATTTTCTTCCTGCACCCCAATGGATTATCTTGCACACCCCCTGGGTTGCATGCACCCCACTTTGGTGTCCACTGAGCTAGAGAACCAAGACACCTTTGATAATAATGGGCAAATGAGTAGTATGAACCAAAGTTTAAATTAGCTTCTCTTTTCCCCATATCGCTTTTTCTTCAACCATCCTATGAAGTTTACATCTTGATCTTCTGGTTTTCTGGAACTACTGCAATATTTAATTATATTATTCACTTGGATAAACAGAACTGTTTTCTGACACTCCTAAGTAGCTCTAGACTGTCAGAAATGCTATAAATTAAGAATAACCTTTTATTTTTGTATGAAACCATCTAAAATATGTTCTAGAGCTCTTAATTTCAGCACATTCTCTGACTGCGCTCCATAACAAAGTCTACTATTCTATCTACTGTTATTAAAATACTAGTCTACTGTTGTTCTTAGCATAAAAATAAACTAAGTGAGCTGTATGTATTTACATGGCTAATTTGTAAATGTACTGTCAGACTTGGTAGGCAAATACAGAGGAGCAATAAAGAAATCAGTTGAGCCATAAGCAATTAGAAAACTATAGTGCATTGTGCTTCACAGAACAAATTCAGGACAGTTTACCAAAAAAAAATTCAGAATAACAGCAGGAGAAAATGTAGTAAACAGTGTGGTGAGGAAGTTGGACTTTGGGTGGAAAAAAGTAGATGAAGACAGAGGAATAAAGTTACATAGCCAGCAGTAAATTAACAATTAAATCTTTGAGCTTAAATGTAAGTTAATATTGTTGTGTTACAGTTAATTATGATGGATTGTAAAAAATAATCTTGAAAGAAATTAAAAGGGGATCAAGAATTGCATAAAAACCATATAGGTGCAGATTTATACAAAGGTAACAATTATGTGAGAGGTTTGAGAACAGGTTACAAATAAGGAGACAATTAAAGAAATAAGACATGACAGTAGGAACTGAAAATGAGTAGGAACTGAAAACTTGATTCTTATACAATAAAATAGGGAGCCAGTGCAGGAAAATATAGAATGTAAAATAAATAAGGCCTGAAGCCTATTCCATGACCTAAAGGTAGTCAGTATTAAAGTAATCATTTACATAAAACAGGATTTACGTAAAACAGAACTTTAAACTTGGTTCCACTGCATGGTAGGGGTGTATGTAATTAAATAAAGCATGAGAAATTTACATACCCTTCAAAATCAGTTTCACAAAATAGAAATATACTTACTACATATATAAATTAGGTACATAAATGTGAAGCAGATATAACTTGGTTTTACACTCTCTAAATTTAAAAATTTCTCAAACTATCAATTTATCACAAAAATATTATTTTAAAATGTTGAGAATCACCCTTAAAGTGACTAAGAAACATAAATGGAATGGATGGTTTTCTTTCATTGACTAATCTGAGAAGAAATAAACAATAAACAATGAAAAAAATAGATTGCTTGAAATGCCTTCATTTATTGAAAATTACATTTCTACTTTTACAAATACATTTGCAAATGGAATTTTCTTTTTTTAAAAACTGATTTTTAATATGACAATTTCTTTAATAGTACACTGCAAATAAAGTCTTGTATATTAATGACACCTACAAATGACACAAATATTAGCCTTAGATTATAAACGAAAACTAAACTGCAATAAATCTGCTTATTTTAAACTTCAGTAATATCTATCAATAATGCCACAGATCAATCTCTCAGTGTTCCCACTATACACACTGTCTTATAACTCCTGTTCTTTAACTTTCACATATTTTTAAACTTAAGATATAATGTTAAACTGAGAACTGCCCTTTGGGGGAAGGAAGGTAGGAGATATGGTGTATTTAGTGTTCAGAAGGACATAAGTGGTCAAATAATAATCTAAAATCAATTATAAATGGGTTTTTTCATAGTTCTAGCAAGCTTGACACTTTCTTGCTCTACACAGCTAATTTTTCATTCTTAGATAATGCCAGGGTTAAAGATAGCAGTATTAACTCTTTAAGTCTTTTGCATCTGTTAAGAACTCAAATGAGATGTCAATTATGATAGTAAGTTTTGTGATTTGGATACCTGCCTAGGAACTTATCTCAGACTATGAACTCACTCCATACAGATCATCTAAAATATCAGTCTGCTTATGAGATTATATTCATAGCACTAATGTGTTGATATATTACATCAAAAATTTATTCTCAATATGCCATGCAATAGTTACATTATAGTAAAAACTTTTCAAACCAAAATTCCATGTAATTACATCCAATTATTTTATTACACAGATAAGAAACCTTAATTAAATTAATTCTGTGCTCTGATTTCTTAATTTGTAAATGTTATTCAAATATTTAACTAACATTTTTAATAATGCAATTAAAAAACCATACTTTTGAAATCTCCATCTCCAAATGTCAGTGGATAAGCTCCTGGCTTTTCAATCTTGTACATTTCCTCTATAAAAAGGATTCTGCAGTCATTTATTGAATCTTCTGGTTCTCTGAAAAATAAAGTACATTGAACTCTGTTTCTCAGTCTTAGTCTCTGTAATTGGCAAACCCTAAGCAAAGTAATATGGTTAACTGGCATCTGTTTTATCAATGATAAAATAGTTTTTATTGACTTCACAAACAAAATTCAATGCAGTGCTCTAACATGTAGCAAAATCAAAACACAGTGTACAGTTTTAAGGTTCAGGCTGTTGTTTGGAAAAATCAATAAAATGTGCTGAAGAAGGGAAACTGCCATTGAAGCCATAAGGGAGGAGCAGGACTGGGCGTAGGCCAGGTAGTTTCTCCTTTCTCAAGCCCTTGATCCCTACTGTACATATGTGATAAAAATGCCTTGCTCACACTCTCCATCTCAAAGGGAACAAAGCCCAAAAGATAAAAACTATCAATCATCTAAGGGGGAGCACATATCCAGTGTTGTAACACCTTTGTGTTATAGCTAAACTGATAAAAAAAAAGGCTTACTTATCAAAGTTATCCATACAAAAAGCCTACATGACTGCAAGGGTATAAAATCTTGACTCAGAGCACTCAATGGATCTCCTTCTTAGCCAGCCTGAGATTCCCCATCATCATCATGCTGTGCTTTCCCTCTGAGCAGGTCGTATGTCTATTTACTTTCTTTCACTTGTAGCTTATTATAATGTTTTAATCAACTCTGTAGTCTATTTTTTTTACCTTTCTGTGTGTTGTTTATTACAATACTTTTGAGGGTGATCAACATATGATCACTGTCTCCATTATATCAACAGGGATAGTGGTTTGCTTGTGGGCATTGATTTATGGTGTTTATTAAAGTAATCATATTAATGACACTGTGAGTCCTAGTGTTTGTTTGCACCGCCTGGACCCATAACGGGTGAAGTGGATTCCCTGCTCTGAGTAGCAGGTGGGAAGTCTGTTGGGTCACAACAGCCCCTTACACTTAAAGTTTTACATCTTATTCTTCATGATGTCCTCTGCAATGCTTCTTTCCATAAGGATGTGCACAATCCATTACTGTTCAGCCCTGGGGTTTTGGTATCTCCACTATCATCAACAGAGTCCAACCTTGAGTTCCCAACCATTTTGTTCTCACCCCTCTCTCCTTTCCCTATTCTGCAGCTACCAATGATCCTTAAGTCATCTATTGCAGAAGTTCCTCCTTTTGCCACCTTCACAAGCTCTTGTAGGTACTACAGTATGAGCATGTATTCCCCCTAGCAACACCATCACCACAGCTCTAATTACAGGGGTACTAGGACCAGTTTTGTATCAAGGAATTCTGAAAAGAGCAACTCAAATAACTACTTGCCACTTGGCTTGTAGCCTAGACAGGATGCATTTTGTTTTTTTCTTGTAGATTGCCTACTTTGACATTCTGCTACTCTGAAGAAGAAATCCCAATTTCCTATGATTCTTGATTCACTAATTTTTCAGGAAATGGGAAAATCTGGCTCATGGAATGCACTATATTAATATCGCCAGATCCGTGATCTATGTCGTGGATCATCAACAATGGGCCTGGCAAAGAACGAAAGGAGTATCGTCTCAGCATATTCATTGTGGTCTATTGAGAAATGACAGATTCCGCTAGGGGAATTAAGGCACTTATCAAAGGTTCTAAAGGAATTTTCTTCACATGTGAACCCCAGACCTGGCTCAGCTGCAGAAATACAGTATGTTAATGTTAATCTAATGATAAGTAGCACACAAAACCTAAAAGATTTAGGTTTTGTTTGCTTTTTGTAGCGGTGTGTTCCCCCCCCCCCCCCCCCCCCCCCCCGAGCTGCATCCAACTTACTGTGGACTTTGGGGGATGGATGGCAACATGGTAGCCAAGGGCTGTCTGGAATGGTAAACCAGATGTCTTGCTGGTATGCAAATATGACTATAAGTCAATCATCTTACTTTATAAATAGTGGACAGTCTTTTGAGCTCTCCTGCATGGCAGGGGGCTGCACACTAGGATCTCCCCAAGTAGAGACACCTCTCAAGGTTACTTCTCAAGGTTGAGAGATTCCTTGCTGCAACAGATCCTCAGTAAGTGATTTATAGAATGCTAAACTATGAAATCTTAGCTAAGTGATTGATTGTGCACATATAATCATTTAGGCATAAACTGTTGACCAAGTCTGGGACTAGGATTGGATCCAGCCGCACCTAGACTCCTCTCTAGGAAGGAATTTAGAAAGAAAAGGGGTCCTTTCTGAACCTCATGACTCAATGGGAGGTTCTCCCTGACAGTTTGTCTGATCCTGTCTTCTATGCAGTAAATAATCAAGTGTACCTTGCCATCAAATCTTGTTCAACCACTGTTGCATTTACCATTGAACTTTCTTAACTCACTGTTTTATATCAGTAAACATATTGCTGCCACTCTCTTACAAGTGAAGTGCATCACTCCATCCGTGACACTTGTTTAAAAATGTAAATAGACTTTCCATACTAGCCAAATAAACCTTACCCCAGTAGAATTTTAGCATAAACTTCTTTGTTAGTCCTTGAAATTTCTCTCAGAGAGGTAATTTCTGCATCAAACCAGAATCCTCTTTCTTCTGGAGCCTCAACATTGTAGTTAACCATCACCACATCACCCACTTTTAGTTCACTCCACTTCAGAATGGTTCTTGCTCGTGGTCTAAGATTTTTGGTGTCCATTTCTACTATGCCATTCTCTGGATACCTTTAAAGGCAAAACCGAACAGAAGTGACAATTAGTACTCCCAAAGTACTAAGAAGTAAGTTTAAGATGTTTTTCAAAAGCACAATTTTCAAAATAACTTTTGGGAGTGTTAAAGCTTAACTGTTTAAAAATTTGATCTAGTATGTTTTTTCTAAATTTTATATTAGTCTAAATGCAGACTAGTGACTTGATCGATCTCATAGAGGAAAAAGCATCCAGCAATGCAAAGAAAAAAAAATATCCATGAGTATTTGATGATTTCTTTTTAGAAGTTCAAGTTTCCATACAGGCACAGATCAAATTTGTTCTCAGTAAAGTCAAAGGATGCAATTAAGCCAACAGTGAAAAAGCAACAAAAATTAAAACTTGAATCTGCAAAACTGCTAAATTCTAGTTTAACTTGGCTTTCATACATTTGTTACATTTCCACCAATTTCAGTAATGACATAGCTAAGACAGTGTTAGCTCATTAAAAAAAAAAAATCAACCCTACAAACACAGCATGTATAAAACAAATCTCCTGATGAAGATTACACGAGTCCACATTCCATTTACCAAACAATGTTTTAAAAAATGGCTAACTGCAGAAATCTGTAACCAAAATCAGGACTATTTCTAAGAATCTCTAATAGACACAGCAGCTAATAGTTTTAAACTGTTTTCTCTCCTGAGTTATAAAATTAAAACCCCATTATCTTAAATCAGAGAAGCATTACTTCAGGATTTCTCTTAATGAGATACAGTAAGGGTTGCAAATTTATAAGAAATAAAAAATAGGCAGAAAGAAAAAAAAAAAACAGTTAACCAAAAGACATTTATGAGATTTTGGGTTTTTTAGCAGTTTTTGTTTTCTTTTAACCAGAAACCTGATAATCCCAACACACCCCCCACCCCCCATCCTAGCTATATTATGAACAATTTCTAGCGAGCTATCTATTCCCTTTTCAAGTTGAGACACATTCCTTTAGAACAATTAAAGTAGGGCTATTTGAATAGGCTTGTACTACAATTAAAGAGCACAAAACAAATAAAAATAGAGGTGCTTCAGGTTTTGGAGGTGCCAATTGTGTTTAACAACACAATCTTAAATTCTCTGTGTAAAGCCATTTTGCAGTGACTGTAGAGGTTGCATAGTTTACCTATGTGCTGAAAAAACGTGCAATATGGACAAAAAAAAAACACAGGAAAAGGAAGTTGTACTGTTATAAAAAGACAGAAATATAACCTCTTAAAGTAAAACATGTTATGATAGAATAGAACAGAATAGTTCAGTTTGAAGGGACCTACAATGATCATCTAGTCCAACTGCCTGACCAATTCAGGGCTGACCAAAAGTTAAGCATGTTGTGAAGGACAATGTCCAAATGCTTCTTAAACACTGACAGGCATAGAGCATTGACCACCTCTCTAGGTAGCCTGTTTGACCACCCTCTCAGTAAAGAAATGCTTCCTAATGTCAAGTCTGAACCTCCCCTGATGCAGCCTTGAACCATTCCCATGAGTCCTATCACTGGATACCAGGGAGAAGAGATCAGCTCCTCCCTCTCCTCTTCCCCTCCTCAGGAAGCTGTAGAGACCAATGAGGTTGCGCCTCAGACTCCTTTTCTCCAAACTAAACAAGCCCAAAGTCCTTAGCTGCTCCTCATAGGACATGCCTTCCAGCCCTTTCACCAGCTTTGTTGCCCTCCTCTGGATGCATTTGAGTACCTTAACATCCTTTTTAAATGGAGAGGCCCAGTACTCAAGGTGAGGCTGCACCAATGCTGAATACAGCAGGATAATCACCTCTTTTGACTGGCTGATTAGACTACGTTTGATGCACTCCAGGATGCGGTTTAGCCTCTTGGCTGCCGAGAGCACACTGCTGAGTCATATTGAGCCTGCTGTTGACCAGCATCCCCAGATCCCTTTCTGCAGGGCTGCTCTCCAGCCACTCCTCTCCCAATTTGTACTTGTGCCTGGCATTACTCCATCCTAGGTGCCAAATCAGGCATTTGGACTTGTTAAATTTCATCCCATTAATCATAGCCCAATGCTTCAATCTATCTAGATCCCTCTGCAAGGCCTCTTGTCCCTTGAGAGAGTCAACAGCACCTCCCAGTTTGGTATCGTCAGCAAACCTGCTAGGACAACTTGTCCAGAAGGATGTTGTGAGGGACAGTATCAAAAGTATCAAAAGCCTTGCTAAAATCGAGAAAAGGTACATCTACCACCTTCCCTTCATCCACTAAGCATGTGACCTTATCATAGAAGGATATAAAATTAGTTAGGATTTTTCCTTTGATAACCCATGTTGACTGTGCCTGATGATTGCATTGTTCTTTAAAAGCTTTTCAATAGCACCCAGTATGATCTTCTCCATAATTTTTCCAGGAACTGAGGTTAGACTAATAGGTCTGTAGTTCCCTGGGTCTTCCCTCACACCCTTCTTATGAGTTGGAATAACATTGGCTAGTTTCCAGTCAGCAGGCACCTCCTTAGACTCCTAAGTCCTTTAGTAGATGATCAAAAGGGGTCCTGCTGTAACATCTGCTAGCACCTTCTGTACTCTGGGATGAATCTCATCAGGCCCCATGGACTTATGTACATTCAGCTGATACAGCTGGTCCCTTACAATTTCAGTGTCCACAAATGGAAAGTCACTGTTCCCACAATCATGGTCCTCCAACTCAGTGGACCAGTCATCCCAAGGTCTATCAGTATTATTAAAGACTTAGAAAATAAAAGCATTGAATGCCTCCCACTTTTTCTTCATGCCTATTAGTCAGGTGACCATCTTCAACAAGTATTGGTCCAATGTTTTCCTTAGACCTCTTCTTGTTATTAATGTACTTGAAAAAGACCTTCTTGTTCCCTGCCACAATACTGGTCACTTTCAACTCTAGTTGAGCTTTGACCTTTCATATCTTCTCCCTGCATATATGAAACACAGTTCGGTAAACTTCCTGCGAAGCCTGACCTCACTTTCAGAGATAATACAATTTCTTTTTCCTCTTGAGCTACACGAGGAGTTCCCTGTTCAGACAGGATGGTCTTCTGCCCTACTTGCTTGACTTTTGACTGTGTTGGTTTGACCCTGGCTGTATGCCAGGTGCCCACCAAAGCTGCTCTATCACTCCTCCTCCTTAACTGGACAGGGGAGAGAAAATATAATGAAAGGCTTGTGGGTCAAGATAAGGACAGGACGAGATCACTCACCAATTATTGTCATGGGCAAAACAGACTCAACTTGGGGAAAACTAATTTAATTTATTACCAATCAAACCAGAGTAGGATAATGAGAAAATAATAAATAAATCTTAAAACACCTTCCCCCCACCCACTCATTCTTCCCAGGCTTAATTTTACCCAAATTCTCTATCTCCTCCCCCCAAGCAGTGCAGGGGGATGGGGAATGGGGGTTGCGGTCAGTTCGTCACACATTGTCTCTGCTGCATCTTCCTCCTCAGGGGCAGGACTCCTCACACTCTTCCCCTGCTCCAGCGCAGGGTCCCTCCCATGGGAGACAGTCCTCCACAAAGTTCTCCAGTGTGAGTCCTTCTGATAAGCTGCGGTTCTTCATGAACTGCTCCAGCATATGTCCTTTCCACAGGGTGCAGTCCTTCAGGAACGGATTGCTCCAGCGTGGGTCCCCCATGGGGTCAGATGTCCTGCCAGAAAATCTGCTTCAGTGTGGGCTCCTCTCCCCACAGGGTCACAGATACTGCCAGGACCCTGCTCCAGCACAGGCTCTTCATAGGGTCACAGACTCCTTCAGATACACCTGGAGCAACTCTTCTCCCTCCTTTTTCACTGACTTTGGTGTCTGCAGAGTTGTTGCTCTCACATATTCTCACTCCTATCTCTGCAGCTGTTTCTCCTGCAGGCTTGTTGGGTTTTTTTTATTATTTTTCCTTTTGAAATATGTTATGACAGAGGTGCTGCCACCGTTGCCGCTTGGCTCAGCCTTAGCCAAGGTGGGTGTGTTTTGGAGCCATCTGGCACTGGCTCTGTCAGACATCGAATCATAGAATCATAGAATGGTTTGGATTGGAAGGGACCTTAAAGATCAGCTAGTTCCAGCCCCCCTGCCATGGGCAGGGACACCTTCAACTAGACCAGGTTGCTCAAAGCCCCATCCAGCCTGGCCTTAAAGACTTGCAGGGATGGGGCATCCACAACTTCTCTGGGCAATCTGTTCCAGTGTCACCACCCTCACAGTAAGGAATTTCTTTCTAATAGCTAATCTAAATCTCCCCTCTTTTAGTTTAAAAGCATTATCCACTGACCTATCACTACAGAGCCTTGTAAAATGTCCCTCTCCAGCTTTCTTATAAGCCCCCTTAAGGTACTGGAAGGCTGCTGTGAGGTCTCCCTGGAGGCTTCTGTTCTCCAGGCTAAACAACTCCAACTCTCTCAGCCTTTCTTCATAGGAGAGGTGCTCCAGCCCTCTGATCATCTTCATGGCCCTCCTCTGGACTCGTTCCAACAAGTCCATGTCCTCCTTATGTTGGCAGCTCCAGAGCTGAAAGCAGTACTCCAGGTGGGGTCTCACAAAAATGGAGTAGAGGGGGAGAATCACCTCCCTTGACCTGCTGGACATGCTTCTTTTGATGCAGCCCAGGACACCTTTGGCTTTCTGGGCTGCAAGTGTACATTGTCAGACCATGTTGAGCTTTTCATCCACCAGCACCCCCAAGTCCTTCTCCTCAGGGCTGTTCTCAATCCATTCTCCACCTAGTCTGCATTGATACTGGGGGTTGCCCCGACCCAGGTGAAGGACCTTGCACATGGCCTTGTTGAACTTCATGAGGTTTGCACAGGGCCACCTCTCAACCTTGTTCAGGTCCCTCTGGAAGGCATCCCTTCCCTCAGGCATGTCAACTGCACCACTCAGCTTAGTGTCATCTGCAAACTTGCTGAGGGTGCACTTGATCCCACTGTCTACGTTGCTGACAAAGATTTTGAACAGCACCGGACCCAGTACAGACCCCCAAGGAATGCCACTCATCACCAGTCTCCACTTGGACACTGAGCTGTTGACCACAACTCTTTGAGTGCAACCATCCAGCCAATTCCTTAGCCACCGAGTAGTCCACCCATCAAATCCATGTCTTTCCAGTTTAGAGACAAGGATGTCATGCAGGACAGTGTCAAAAGCTTTGCACAAGTCCACATAGATGATGTCAGTTGCTCTTCCCTGATCTCTCAGTGCTGTAACCCCATTACAGAAGGCCACCAAATTTGTCAGGCACGATTTGCCCTTAGTGAAGCCATGTTTGCTGTCACCAATGACCTCCTTAATTTCCATGTGCCTTAGCATAGTTTCCAGGAGGATCTGCTCCATGATCTTGTCAGGCACAGAGGGGAGACTGACTAGCCAGTAGTTTATTGATTCTTCCTTATTTCCCTTTTTAGAAATGGGGGTTGCATTTCCCCTTCTCCATTCCGTAGGAACTTCACCAGACTACCACAACTTCTCAAATATGATGGACAGTGGCTTAGCCACTTCATATCATATGCCAGTTCCTTCAGGACTCGCAGATGTCTTTCATCAGGTCCTATGGACTTGTGCACCTTCAGGTTCCTTAGATGGTCTTGAACCTGATCTTCTCCTATGATGGGTGGTTCTACATTCTCCCAGTCCCTGCCTTTGACTTCTGTGACTTGGGTAGTGTGGCTGGAGCACTTGCTGGTGAAGACCAAGGCAAAAAAGTCAGTGAGTACCTCAGCCAGAATTCTCCATGTCCCAGGTAACCAGGTCTCCCGTTTCCTTCCGGAGAGGGTCCACGTTTTCCCTAGTCTGCCTTTTATCACTGACATACCTATAGAAGCTTTTCTTGTTGCCCTTGACATCTCTGGCCAGATTTAATTCTATCAGGGCTTTCGCTTTCCTAACCTGATCCCCTGGCTGCTTGGGCAGTTTCTCTGTATTCCTCCCTGGCTACCTATCCTTGCTTCCACCCCCTGTAGGCTTCCTTTTTGTGTTGGATTTTGTCCAGGAGCTCCTTGTTCATCCATGCAAGCCTCCTGGATCTCTCTCTGATAGAAGCCACTCCTGTAGCCCCTGTCCACTACCAAAACCTTGCCACGCAAACCTAATACATCGACACAATGGGATTGCTTGCTCCTGTGCTTCTAAAAGGTGGTTCCTAAAAACTGATCAGTACTTTCGGACTCCTAAGTCCTCAAAATCAGATCCCCAGGGGACACTGCTAAATAGCTCCCTGAATAGCTTAAAGTTTGCTCTCCTGAAATCCAGGGTAGCAACTCTGTTATCCTTTTTTCTCATTGCACTGAAATTTTTAAACTCAACCAATTCTTGATCCCTGTGACGAAGACAGCCACCTACCATCATATCTCTCATGAGTCCATCTCTATTCAGAAATAGCAAGCCTAGGAGGGCATCTTTCCTAGTTGGCTCTCTAAGTTCTTATGACATGAAATTATCTTCCACAAACTTCAATAAATTCCCAGACTTGTTTGTTACAGCAGTTTGGTATTCCCAGATGATGCCTGGAAGTTGAAATCTCCCATAAGAGCAAGGGCTATCAATTCAGAGATTTCTCCTAACTGCCTATAGAATAACTCATCAGTGTTTACATCCTGCCTGGGTGATTGGTAGTGGATGCCCACTACAACATCTCCTTTGTTTTCCATCCCCCTAATCCTCACCCAGAGCCTCTCAACCACATCATCAGTAACTGTAAAGGCTGTACAGTCAAACCTCTCCCTTACATATAGTGCAACTCCTCCACTTCGCCAGCCCTGCCTATGTCTCCTGAACAGCCTGTAGCCCTCCATCCCAGCACTTTGATCATGGGACTCATTCCACCAAGTCTCACTAATACCAATGATATTCTAGCTCTGGGAGCTGACCAACACTTCCAGTTCATCCTGTTTATTTCTCATACTGCGTGCATTGGTGTATAAGCATTTCAGATGTGCTCCTGAGCTTTCTGTGCTCCCAGGAGCAGCATAAATGTTCCCACTAGCATTGCCACCCTCTGGTGACACCATGCCTTGGCTTACCTTCAGCTCTCCTGTTGGTATCCCCTTCCCCCATCAATTCTAGTTAAGTTCATTTCTGATGCTGCACAGTAAAAACAGGCGTCCACCATAAAAATAGTACTAGCTTTTAAAACTATATGTTCTAATCATGTCACAGCACAGGTTTAAAAACTGAAAAGAAAGTACCTACTACCTGGAGACAACTGCTATTATAAACACTTTTATTTAAGGAATATTAATATGAATGATAAATCTTATATTAATTCCCATTATTTATTTATTTATGGAAATTTTAACAAGCACACACATACTTTATTGTATTAATGTCCTATAACAAGTAGCCTAGTTTGTTAGACCATAATGGCAAAACTCTAATCTTATTAAGGAAGCATGATTCAGTCACTTTCCAACATGCCTATCTGTAGTGAACAATATAATTCAAAGATCTTCAAAAAAATATACATTGTAGCTTACTTCATTGTTGCATAAAGAAATTTCTGCTGTTGACAGCAGCTTAAATGTGAGGGCTCTGACAAAGTTGTATGTCTACTCTTCAACAGTTGATTCAAGGTCCACTGACATGAATTGAAACATTCTCTTTAAATGGGTTTTGCCTTTAGATATCTTCTATTAAATCTTACACCCTGGTTTGTTACTGCATAGATGAATTAGGGAAAAAACTGAGAACTAATACCCTGTCTCTAGTATTGTTTACCTTCTACTGGGCAGCTACACAGAATTTGGCTTGAATTTGTTGAAACATTATTCAAGTTGATTTGGGGGGTGGGAAGCACACCACACCAGGAACCACAACAGTTTAAATGTGTTTGTATCTCTATATAAACCAATGGCCCAATATAAACACATCTATCTTTAATAACAAAGCTAAAGCAAAAGAGTGGTTTTCCCCACCATTTGCTGCTCCTTTCTAATTTATCAAACTGTAGGATATGAATAATGTCATAAGAGAGGTACTTGTGATAGAACTGCTATTCAAATGACAGTATCATGGGACATAACTCTATGATTTATAAAACTTTTTTTACTTGCTTTTTGTGTTTACCTTTTGTCTTGCAGTTTTCCTTCAAAAGAACAGCTATTCTACAGCTATGAGATAATCAAAATAGCTACTTTGAATTAAAATATGCACAGAATCAATAAAACAGATTTATCTACAGGTAATAAAAATTATCTATAAAGCAACTGTAAGATAATTACTTTTTTATTGCAAAGCCTGGAAAATGGCAGAACATTATAGTCCAACAGACTTCCAAAAACTAAAACAGATGAGTTTAATATACTGATTGGAATTAGCCCCTATCTTGCAACAAAACTTTTTGCAAAATTATTTAAAGAATCATGGAAAAAGATAAAGTAGCACATAGTGGAGGGAGAATCAGTTTAACTGCACATTTGAAACAGGACTTAAACTTCAGAATACTAAAGATGATGACAGATAAAAACAAAGCAGAAATAGTTTATTCACACAGTAGAAAAATCTACTGAAAACTCACTGTAAACAGTATATATAAGTGTGGCTAGAAAGATAACCAACATAAATTGAGAGGATTCTGATGTCATTATCAAGCAAATTATTTAAACAAGTGTGATTTATAGCTTTTCTGGTACATAAGTTACTCAACACTAAGAGCTGTGTTGTCCCAGATTCAGTTCTGTGCCATCTTTCTTATCCCAGTAAGAACTCTGAAAAAAATCTTTCACGATGTATTACTGATGCACTTCTAGCATTTTTATCCCAAACAGCTATTCCATCTCTGTTCTGAGACACATCCAATGAAAAGATTCTAAAAAAAGAAGGTTATTGGGCATCACGAATAGAATAAGATCATGTATCAAAACCAGGCACCCAAAATATCTGATTTTATAGACAGAAGAGAAAATAGCTACTCTCCAGAAAAGAAAAAAGAAGGTAGTTATCACTGAGCTTCTTCTGTTACTGCCTGCTCAGAGACTTAAGTTGAGAAACATTCCTTTGAAGGAACAGATAACTTAAAGATGGGTGAAACTTTCCCTCTCAGCATCTAGTTTTCTGGTTCCATGTGTAGAATGCTGTAAAGATTTGACTTTATGTTTTCACAAGATGCTTGATGACTCAAGAGGCCTTTTACATACTTCTCTAATGGATGCTGCTTACAAGTGCATGTCTCAAGGTCTATTAATTTCTTCTGAAATTAATTGTTTTTCAGATGGCCACAGAAAAAAATTCCTAGAAATCATGCACATTCTAGAATGGAACATCCAACTACCAAATAATCAGGCTTTTGAAAGTGATTTTTTTTTTTTTTTATAACTCTTCCATCAGCTCTGAACTACATGTCTTCCACTACATGTCTTCCAGGAGTCTATTAAGAAACTTAACAAAACCAAAGCACACTTGGGAGATTGGGAGCCCTTATCTTCACTCATTTGTGCTTGACTTCTGAACTACCAGGCCACAGGAGAACTGTAAAGGAACAATATTCATTCTTATTACTCCATGCTTTTCTCTGCTCTGGATGCCAAGTTAGTCCTGAAGTAATTATATGAGAAGTCACAGTCATTTTTTTCCCTTCCTCTCTTCCAGCACAGACATGCATCTGATCTCAGATAGTATTATCAATTTAAGAAAAACGTTCCTGATTTATGAAAAAGGAAAAATTCAAGGTGACATGGTCTGAGGAAAGTATAATTGTAGTTTCTTTAGAAAAATACCTATGTGTAACCTTTTAACAATTCACCTAATGAAATTAAAAAGTCAGTCTACTTGAATAATGAAGACATTAATCTGGTTTTAGTCTAAATCTACACCTCTGTTATCTAGAAGCTGGAACAGGGATAAAAAGCAAGTATGTTCTTAAGTACTGCAAAACCCACACTGTTTACATGACTTCTTCATCTCTCTGTTCTACAACATTTAGTAATGGGGTGATCTAGCTTTATAGATATGAGGGCAAAAAGGTTGTCAACTGAATATATCTTCCCCCTCTAGGTGTCACAAATTCTGCCCAACATGTAAGAAATCTCATTGTTAAAAGACTAACAGGTGCAGAGGCTTTTACAATTGTTACCACACACATTAAGCCTAGTCTAAGGAATCCTTTCAATAGCCTAAGGCACACCAATATTTATATTGAATGGGACACAGGAGAGAAGAAGATAACATTCATATTTGTCCATACCAAACATCACAGAATGAACATCCAGATACTTTTTTATAACTGGAACACCATTTGTCACAAGACTTTGAGACTGAATCTAACTCACACTTTTAGAATCATGTCCAAGTACATTAAGCATGAAAATGCTGTTCCTTAGTACATCACATAAAGAATAAATTGTACTTTTATAGTAAACTTCTGACCTCAGATATATCTAATACTGTAATTCCACCAAAAAAATATCTTTCCCATCTTATGACCTCCACCATAAAGACTATTTATCTCTTTCCCTTTCAATTGTCCTAAATAGCAAACCAAAATAAGCATGGAGAAAATAGATTCAGTATAGGTAGTGCTACTTACTCCATGTCAAATTTCATCCTATATTTAAACATGTTATTTATAAGAAAGACCACAATATTAAATTAAAACATACACTCTCAAATATACAAGATGAGTATGTAACTAAGGCAGCAGAAAATGGGAATATGAAGGGTTATGTAAATAAAGCTAATATAATAAAACCTCCATACACCTAAAAGGCTCAAGAACTAAGAAAACACTGTAAAATTTTCAGTTTACTCACTTTCACTAAAGAATCCATGTCAGTAAAACCTGAATAAAAAAATATTACTAGATACAACTATGGTTAGTAAAGGTGTTTTCTTATTTATTGACTTTCTTTTAAAATCCTATGGTGATCCTCAAGAGTCAACTGAAGTTACATGCAGTAACTCCTTCAGTTTATCGCACCTATAGTGACAGAGCAGACAATGGGGTATGAAGGGGAGGAAATCCCTTGCTTTACTTTTTTGACCAGGCAAGAGAATGCAGGTGTTTTCCTTGGGTTCCTGCCCTCTCGATGCCCCATCTGGGTATAAGGAAAACATTTTCTGTGTGTGCGTTGCAAGTGGTTTCCAAGGCCTAGGTGCCACATCACAGACTAAGGGTTTTCAGGGACTGTGGACTCTGAACTCTTTCCATCCACCAGAAGAGGACAGACAGAGGTCTCATTAGAATCCTTCCTGGAGGTGGGCTTTGGACTATGCCCAGGCACAGCGGCAGCCTGCATCTCCTTGCACTCCCGAGTGCCCTTGTATTGAAGTTGTGCATGAGTTTAGCGTTCTAGTCCTTTTAGGTGCTGCAAACAGCTTTTTACAGAGAAGGATGTCAGTTGTAGGTGATATCTCAAGAAGTGCTTAATCTACACCTGGTTCCAATGATAGTGGAGATCACTGGTTAAAAGTTTTTTTCTGTGATATTTTCTCACCTTATCAGTGTGGGGCACATCTCTATCCAAAGAGATTGTCTTGGGCTGTATTTTTGCTGATGAAAGGTGTAATGTCTTTTAAGCTGCTTTAAATAAATATGTACAGTGTTTGAGTATTAGAGTGAGGCGTAAGTATTATGTTAGGGGGGAAAAAGGAGTATCTGATGTGTTGTATTTTTAGGGAGCTTGACTCTTAAGATGAGACTTTTTACTATAAATGAGCATAGCAATGCTAGCTTAAGCTGAGCAATGTAAGATGGGGCAAGATTTCTGTCCTGTAACAAATGAAGCACATACCTGTATGAACAAGAATAACTGTGAGAAATAACAGTTTGCTATCACTAAGAGGTGATCATTCATGACCAGAGTGTGAACTTGCACTCTGAAATGTACTTAAAACCAGAAGGAAACAAATAGGTTTTGTGTCATGTTGGTTATGTTTTGCACAATCTTGTTACTGCCCAACAAGGCACATAAGGGCCAGGTTTTGTGAGGGTATGTCAAAGCAGATGGCTGCAGACAAACCCATGCTGCTCAGATGAAGTCGGATACAAACAGCATCGGTCTTGAAGTGTGAGTCAGCATATGTATGTGTTCTTGTATATTGTTAAGGATCTCATCACAGATCACTAATGGGAGTGTTTAGAAGCTTGATAATTCAGTTTAAAACAAAATTTGACTAGGCTGATGTACATTAACCACATTTTGTGGTAATGTCTAACTTTTTACTTATTACTACATATTTAAAGCAGGCAGTTCTTAACAAACATATTGTGCGTGTAAGTCAGTTGTGAGTATGCAGTACCATGAAGTTGATAGCATGTAATCCTCAGTGGTCTTAGTCATGAGGTGATCAGGCTCCAGAGCTCTGACAAGAGAAGCTGGAACAGAAGTAGGTGACTTGACTGTTGTCTGTCATCCCTCCCCTCCCCATTTCTGATCTTGTAGTTCTGTAAGATGTTTGGGTTTCTAGACAGACAGTTCTTAGCCTTTGGCTTCTGTCCCTGGTCTATGTACTGCCCAGTGCTGGGGGTGTGTGGGGCAGCAGAGGCAGGGACTAATTTCCCAGTAGTAGACACCTAATGCCAAGCTCTGGTTCACTCAGCTAGTTCTCATACCAAGTTGATAACAAGCCTCTGTGTGATCTTGCAGTTCACATAAAGCATGTGGTCTGTTACTACCAATGCAATACTGTTCTTCCTGGGTACAATAATACTTACATGTTTACTAATTATGCTATATAATTGTGTTTGAGTTTAAAACAGGCTGATATTAATTAAATCCTGCTTAGCGTGCTTCTACTTTTGTGAGTGCACAAGGTCTCTTCTCTGGCTATTTGTGGAAAACAGTTTACTTGAGAAGTAGAGAAAATGAGCCTGACTTCTGATTCTCGAAGTAGACTGTCAGAGGTCAAACAAATTAGTTATCTGTATTTCAGCCATTACGTTAGTATGGCATGTTTTAATTTCAAAAGTGGAATAACAAGATCTTATAGCTGAACTAGTCTGCATGGATGGGTGATAGTTTAGGGCACAGTTGGGATCATCAGTAAAGCTAGCTAGAGTTGTAGAGTCTTCATTAAGTTTGACTTTTTTTTTTTTTTTTTTTTTTTTTTAATCTTCATAATGAGTTCTAAAACTTCCTTGATTTAGGTTTGGTTGATCTGGTAGCTGTTCTCATGGTACTTGCAACTAGAAGGGGGAAACTGAGGATTGCTCCCATACATTTAAAACTGGATGTAGAGGAAATACTAGCAGAGCGATATGTAAACCACTGCTGTAAGAGTCTCAGGGATGTGATGGAGATGTACAGGTGTAATGAAAACAGAAAGCAATGCTTTGTGCTAAAGGAATAAACTGTGAGGGGTTAGTCCTGAGATGGACTTAACCCCCCCTGTACATGATCTGGCTGGGATGGAGTTAACTTTCTTCATAGCAGGCTTGTATGGTATTGTACTTTGGTTTTGTGACCAAAGCAGTGTTGATAACACACAGGTGTTTTGGCTATTGCTGAGTGTTAATTGCACAGCATCAAGATCTTCTGTTTCCCGCTCTGTACCTGCAGCAAGTAGGCTGGGTGTGTGCAAGCAGTTTGGAGGAGACACTGCTGGGACAGCTGAGCCAAACTGACCAAAGGGATATTCCATGCCACATGACATTGTGCTGGGCAATAAAAGCTCAGGGGAAGAGGAGGAAGGGGTGGGGGATGTTTGTGGTTATGACATTTGTCTTCCCAAGCAACCTTTATTTGTACTGCAGCCCTGCTTTCCAAGAAGTGGTTGGATATCTGCCTGCTGATGGGAGTTAGTGAATGAATTCTTCTTTTTGCTTGGCTTGTGTGCACAGCTTTTGCTTCACCTTTTAAACTGTATCTCGATGCACAAGTTTTCTCACCGTGGGAAAATCACTTGGAGGGTGGAAACTATAGAAAACTGGGACCTAATAGAAGTTGTAGTATTATAACAACCTTTTTAGGGAAAAATACAGTTGCCACTTTCTCAGATGGTTGGCATGCATGGAATCTACTCCACCATGGTTCCCTAGGCAACACAACCTGCTATCCTAGAGGAGCAATGGAGGGTGGAGTGGAGACACCTCTCCAGGCTCTGCTGTACTCCCTGCAGGACTGGGAACTTGATGATACCATACAGCCAATAAGCTGCATAGCATCTGTCAAATGGAAAATATATGAGATGATGTCTGTTGCTGGGCCAACAACTGTGGTGAAACTATTCTCCTCTAGATGAACCTTGCTCATTATAATCTCGTTATAATACTAACACACACCTCCATCCCAAAGTTACCCATCTGTAAGGCACGACCACCCCTCACCGAGCATGCACTTTGTATTTCTTATAAACTATGTCTTTAAATGAAAGCGAGAGAAGTTTACACCAATCAATAATGAAAGAATGTATAACTAGACTCACTTAAGCTCCACCTGAGAGTAAAGAAGAGTATAAAATTGAATGAATGAGGGGGGAAGTTAGGGAAGACTCCATCGTAACTTCTGGGATCAGTCAACAGATTGAACCTGTCTTCTCCCCCATAGGGATGCCTATTGGGTAACAAGTTTGTCTTATGCGTGCTAAATAACTAACTCACACTAGCTGTTATTAGTGATTATAATTTAGTTGTATGTAGTTTGGTTACATATAATTTCAAGTTTGTTCTTGCAGACAGTCCCTATCACCGGCAATCATGAATCTTAACTTGTCACGATTTTATAATAGTGTTATTCCATAAACTGTTAGTGTGAGTCCTTTGTGGGTGCTAGTGGTTGCCAGCAGTGGGTAACACATTTAAACAAAGTGGGAAGACCTGCTGAGGGGTCCCCCTGATGCTATTGGCATGTTTCCCTGAACAAGGCAGTAGAATTGCCCTCCGATCCAGTGGGGCTGTTCAGTGAAAGGTCCCTGTAACGTGACGCTGACAGACTGGTTGGGCACAAGGGTCTTGGCTTTCCTGGGGCGCTAATAGACAGATCAAACACCTGGGGTTGAGAGGATTTCCCCCCACCCTTTCATGTGACACTCACCTTCTACTTTCTCCCTGTCCTGTAGGAGAGGGGAGTGAGTGAGCAGCTGTGTGGGTACTTGGCTGCTGGACAGGGTCAACCCATTATGTGACAATACAGGCTGAGGAGTGACTGGTTGGGTAGCAGCGCTGCAGAAAAGGATGTGGGGGTCCTGCTAGACAGCAAGCTGAACACGAGCCAGCAGTGTGCCCTGGCAGCAAAGGCGGCCAACAGCATTCTGGGCTGTGTCAACAGGAGCATAGGCAATAGTTTGAGGGAAGTGACTATTTCCCTTTACTCAGTGCTTGTTAGATCATATCTAAAATATTATGTCTGGTTTAGGTCCCTTAATGCAAGGAAGATGCTGACAAGCTGGCATTAGCCCAGTGGAGGGCTGTCAAGATGTGCTCTGTGAGGAGAGGCTGGGGAAGGCTTGTTCAGTCAGGTGAAGGAAAAGCTTGATGGGGGACGGTGGTGGTGGCAGCTAATAGCAGCCTTTCAATACCTACAAGGAGGTTCGTAGGACCTCTTAGCATGATCTCCACCCCCCCCACCCCCCCACCCCCAAAGAAAAGCACAGTCATGCTCCAGTATAAATAAAGCTGATTAAGGTTCTCAACTACAGAGGTGTGAGATATATTATGTTGGAGAGCATTCAACTTGCTCTTGAACTGATCATTGTCAATACTGATGGGAAAACAGGGAGAAAAATGGAGATCTAGAGCTGTTTCTTTCTAAGTGGAGACCTGTGGGATCTTTGGGGTTTGAAGACAGCTAGGAGAAATAGACCTGTACTAGGATGCTTGGTCTGGAGAATTAGATCTATGGCAGTGGAGGGCTTCATGTTGAGATCAAGGGTGAATTATTAAAACCAACAAAACTTGAAATCAATACTTCAAGTTTTCAAATTTTTCTTATCCTCAACCAGAATAATACTGAATATGCTTCTGTGTAAAGTAAATGTATGTTCCTTTACCTTTAATCTCACATGCCAAAGTGCAATATTTTTGTTGATCTCTGTAATAAAAAATTCTCATTGATGCCATTAGTTTAGAGGCTTAGTTAGCTGCTTCAGCAAATGAAGGCATCATTTAAAAAATAGGATCTGATTTATGTGAATACATCAGTGCAAAAGCTGGTGATGAGAAATCCCTGCAAATCCCACTGAGTTTACTGTACAAAGCCTCTACTCTAGCACATCTGTCATAGGTTCTGAAATTTGCTTGTACCACAGATTTAAAAAATAAAAAATGCCTTTGTACCCTCACTCCAGCTCAAAACTAGTTTTATGTTCCCAGTCACCAGATTCTCTACAAGAAACCTCTATGTGAAACACAGACCTGTCATCTCATGCATAAATATTACTTTTAAAACAAAATTTAAACAATTCAAGCACCAGAATTTGCTCCCATGAAACACTTGTTTAGACTTCAATGGAAGGAAGTGAATATGAGTAGAGTAGTTTTTAAAGAAAATATTAACTTATATTTTACATAGCAAAACAAGTACAGAAAAATCCAATGCATAGTTTCCTTTCCTTGGAGATAGGGATTCCGAGTTTCATAAAGTCAAGATAAAGTTAATACTTCACAGGAATTTGTGAATAAAAGAAAAAAAACAACCACCCTCAGGATATTCATTATATCTGACTGAAAGACGTTATGGCTTTTAAATATTTATTTCCTTGGTTGCAATATTGAACTTGCTCTCTTTGATTCCAAGTTTCTTCAACAAAATTATTTGTTTATACACACCAAATCATAACATATGATGTCCTCAAAATAATATCAGAAGCACTTACTCATCATACTTGATATGATAAATAGCTTCTTCATCGGTGTCCATGCAGTCTGAGTAAGATGTGGATGGTGTACTGTCCAAATAATTTGCATTCTCTCTAGAATGATCTTGACTTAAGTTTCCATTAGTCCTTTTGTAAGAATTGCCACTCTTTACTTGAGCTTTACCGTTCTTTTGTCCTTTTGTTGCTCGAGTAACATTTTCTATATGAGCTTCAAACCAGGCTCCAATGCTGACATCACGGGCATCCACCAATTCATTTATCTAAAAGGAAAATTTGATAATGAATATTTATTTCCTATGATCCTGGTTAAGAACAGAAAGGAAAACTGGCTAAACTATTTAACTGTCAGTGAAAAACTTCTACACTGTTAATTTCAACTGGTTTGGGCTTGGGTAAGTTAGAGCAATGTTCGGTCATTAAAGTGTTGTGCTTCAAGCATTTTATTCTTCTAATCTTAATAAGATCTGTTATGAACACAATTTGTAAAATAAAATAGAATTTAAAGTTGAGTCTGATTTTTTTTTTTTTTTTTTTTTTTTTTACCTGCAAATTAGCTTAATCTGTCTTTCCACTGAACTTTTTCTTCAGGTAATTTTTCCTTATGACTAAAATAAGCATGTATACTTAAAATATTAGCCCACAACCAGATTTTAAGATTTCCCTGGACTTCCAAATTAGAATTATTACTTAACCCTGATTCTTTTTGACCTGCACTGCTGATGAATCCTTTGATATTTGAGAAAGGAGGGGGGAGGGAAATGGGCTCTCCAAGTCTAACAAGGCTGCTATCATAACCAATCGAGTCTGGTGCTTCCATCATTTTTTTGACTGTAAGAAATGGGAGTATCTCGTGACTCTTCTCCTTTCTGTGCTCACAATAGTGCTGGTAGTAAGTTATGAAACTACTCTGTTGTAGAGCATGTTTCATTCATTCATTATCCTCACAGATTTTCTCAAGCCTTCAACTAATTACATGCATATTACTCCAACAGTACAGGGGTTTTCCTGTGATTAGAGTTAAACCACTGAGGTATACATTGCTTCAGTTACGCAGTCATTCTTTTAACTACTGTAGTGTATAAACAGTTATTTTCTTTGAAATATTAACTGGAATAAAAAAAGTAGTAACCCCCCCCCACCCCACTTAAGGAACACATTTGTTCGTTGCACATCAAGTATAAGAAAACATTATTGCAATAGAACTGTTATGGAGTCATACCAAGTGAAGAAGGCATATGGAAGAGAACTCTAAGATGAAAAATTTAAAGTAAATTCTAAAAATGCTCTGAATAAGTTCAATTACTGTAAAATCAAATTGGGGGAACTACTTTTCATGCTCATTTTGGAAATAATATTTTAACAGGAATATTTCACAGATGTATTTTTAGTTTTACTTTATTTGCAAAGCATCCTTTTATTCTAATTTTTTTTACATAAAGAAGAGAATTTACCTTATAAAGACCATCTAAATGTCCCTTAAACAAACAAAAAACCCCCAAAAAACCACACACCAAAAAAAAACCCAGAAAAACTGAGCCCAAAAGATAACACATTGACATAGTGGCCAACCTCAGGGCATGAATAAACTTGTTTTACCACACTGTGATGCATACAAGAGAATTGTGCATTTCCAAAATGTTTAATAAGCAGCCTCTGTACTGATACATAGATAGAACAATTATAAAACTCATTTTTCTGGGATAAATTTATAAGGCTGAATTGCTTCAGGGGCTGTATTATGTGTTTACAGTTTTTTAAAATGAGGACAGCTTAATTTGCTACAGATGCGTATGGTTTAATTTATAGCCTTAATCAAGCAGCAAGACAGTGACAGAGATGGATATTTATTCCTACTACACTCAAACACCAGCATCTATAAACAAAACAACATGAATTAATTTAATTATCAGTATCTTAACTGAATCAATCATTAGGTAATTTGAAGTATAAACAAAAGCAATTCCTAAACTAACAAATTTACTGAGAGATAGAGGGTGAAAGGTAAGAATATAATGAATAAAGTACATATCATAGTGAGCTTATTTTTTCTTACTTTTCACATGCTTCCTTGAAAGAAAAAAAAAACATATAAAAAAAATCAACCTCCCCCCCCCATGTAAAAACCTGGCATCCAAGTTAAATCTTTATTCTCAACTCCCACAGTATTAAAAGTATACCTTTTAAAAAAGTAAAATTATAATAAACAAATGAAAGCTCTACCTTGTTTTAAGTCACTCTGTTGACTAATTTTGAACATAAGGAGCAGGTATTTCTAGAAGGAAACCTCAGGAAAACGTCCCTATGTAACCTTAGGCATTTCAGTTAGTTCTAGCTTTAAAGTGAATTGCAACTTCCTCCTCCTGAAAATGCAGTTGAGACACAGATGTTATTGAGGTTTCCCCATCTGCAGCTACTTCTTGAGACTAGCTACTAAGATAACAAAGAAGCCATGTTATTCAAGCCGAAAAAACATTAGAGCCAGAAAGAAGTCTCCTGTGATCGTTCCTCCCAAATGCATCTTTCTGTACTGTGATGCTCACACTTGGACAATAGACTTCCCAGCCTTGTAGAGAATAAAGGCAAATAATTATGAGTATAAACCCTTGAGGACTATATCACAGTTATTTTATATACCATCCTATTTATACCTGATGAACTAAAGATGTAGACAATAGCAGAGGGGTTCAAAGAAAAACTAAGGCATTCAGTAGAAGAATGTTAATCAAAGCCTTTCTAATCTGTAACTCTGTTATGAAAATAATTTTAATTGGTAAATCAATATGGACACTTTAAGCTTAAAGGCAGCCAATGATACAGAGCGCTTTAAACTAGACTTAGCAGGGGAAGGGGATGGATGCGGTTTTGAGGAACAGAGAAGAGCCACGGGCTTTTGATGTATTAGGAACAAACAGGGAAACGCCTCAAAGGAATTAGGGCTTGTCCCGCTAAAAAGGTGACAAGGTAGGTAGCCCAGCTGAAGTGCCTCAATACCAATGCACGCAGCATGGCTAACAAGCAGGAGGAGCTGGAAGCCTCTGTGCGGCTAGAAAGCTATGATCTGATTGTTACCACTGAAATGTGGTGGGACGAATTGCACGACTGGAGCGCTGGAATCCATGGCTATAAACTGTTCAGAAGGGAAAGGCAGGGAATGAGGGGTGGGGGGTTTGCCCTCTATGTAAAGGAATGGAATGACGGCACAGAGCTGTCTTTGAAAAACAGCAACAAACAGGTTGAGAGCTTACGGGTAAAAATTAGGGCCCAAGCCAACAAAGGAAACCTTGTGGCTGGTGTTTACTACAGGCCGCCTGATCAAGGGGAGCCTGTTGACAAAGCGTTCTTACTTCAACTATGGGAAGCATCACGCTCGCAGGCTCTGATCCTGCTGGGGGACTTCAATCACCCTGACGTATGCTGGAAGAGCAGCACAGCAAGCTGTAAGCGGTCCAGGAGACTCTTGGAGTGTGTTGAGGACAATTTCTTAATCAAGGTCTCTCCAAGGGATGTGAAGAATAACAAGAAGGGCTTCTACAGGTACGTTGGCCAGAAAAGGAAGACAAAAGAAATTGTACACACCCCGATCCCCACTCCCCAATAAATAGGACAGGATATCTCGTGACAACTGACATGGAGAAGGCAGAGGTACTCAACAATTTTTTTGCCTCAGTTTTCCCCGACTCTTCCCACATCTTTCGGGTCCCTGAATCTCAAGGCAGGCACTGGGGGAATGAAGTCCCACCCATCATGGGGGAAGATCAGGTTCAAGGCCACCTGAGGAACCTGAACATACACAAGTCCATGGGACGTGACGAGATACATCCCGGGGTCCTGAGGGAATTGGCTGATGTAGTTGCCAAGCCATTCCCCACGATATTTGAAAAGTCATGTCAGGTGAAGTCCCCAGTGACTGGAGAAAAGGGAAACATCACACCCATTTTAAAAATGTAGGCCCTGGGAACTACCGACCAGTCAGCCGCACCTCTGTGCCTGGTCAAAATGATGTAACAGATCCTCCTGGAAGTTATGATGAAGCATATGGAAAACAGAGATGTGATTAGGGACAGCCAACATTGCTTCCCCAAGGGCAAATCATGTCAGACTAGTCTGGTGGCCTTCTACGATGGAGTGACTGCATCGGTGGACAAGGGAAGAGCTACTGATGTCATCTACCTGGAGTTCTGTAAGGCCTTTGACGTATTCCCCCACAACATCTTTGTCACTAAATCGGAGAGAGGTGGGTTTGATGGATGGACTCTTAGATGGATAAGGAACTGGCTGGATGGCCGCATCCAAAGAGTTATATTCAATGGCTCAGTGTCCAAGTGGAAACCAGTAACGAGTGATGTCCCTCAAGGGTCCGTACTTTTATGATTGCTTCTCCATTTTGTTCTAACAGACAACACAGCAAGTTTGCAAAGAAATAAATAGGGTAAAACTAGAAAACCTCCCTGTGGCTTCAAATTCCCAATTGGCTTTATCTTTCTACAGGAAACCATTTCCGGCTCAGGGGTAAACTTATTTGAGAATACACAAAATGTTGCCAGCATTGCATCTGAGTATATGAACCCTCCTGAAATCTGCAACACTGGGTATCCCAGTGCAGAGACACTTTCAGTGATTCTATAGGAGTCAGCTTGGACAGAGCCCAGTTAAGAAGTTCTGCTTTGACACTGCCCCCAAGGTACTCCTACAAAATGAGATTATCCAATATGGGTAATTTCTCAAGCCTGTCAAGGTCCCTCTGGATGACATCCCTTCCCCCTAGTGAATCAACTGCATCACTCAGCTTGGTGTCATCTGCAAACATGCTGAGGGTGCACTCAGTCTCACTATGTCATGGATGAAGATATTAAATAGTATTGGTCCCAGTACAGACCCCTGAGGAACACCACTCGTTACTGTTTTCCTTTTGGACATTGAGCTGTTGACTATAACTCTTTGGATGCAGCCATCCTGCCAGTTCCTTATCCATCTAAGCCAAGATCTGAAAGTAATGAGCAAGAGAGATTACATTTGGTGGTGGGTTCACCTTGGCTGGCTGCCAGACTCTCTCACTCCCTCTCCTCAACAGGATGGGGGGAGAAAATAAGATAAAAAAGCTCATGGGTTGAGATAAGGACAGGGAGATCATTTACCAGTTACTGTTGTGGCCAAAACAGACTCGACTCTGGGAAAATTAATTTATTTTACTGCCAATTAAAATAGAGTAGGATGGTGAAAAACAAAGACAAAAACTAAAACACCTTCCCCCTGCTCCCCCTTCTTCCCAGGCTCACTCTTTTTGTTCCCAATTATTCTATCTCCTCCCACCCTGAGCAGCACAGGGGGGAGATGGGGAACATAGGGTTGCGGTCAGTCTCTGCTGCTCCTTCCTCCTCATGCTTTTCCCCTGCTCCAGCGTGGGTCCTCTCCATAGACTACAGTCCTTCAGGAAAAGACTGCTCCAGCATGGGCTCTCCACAGGTTTGTGGTTATGACATTTTTCTTCCCGAGCAACCATTACACATGCTGAGGCCCTGTTTTCCAGGAAGTGGCAGGACATCTGCCTGCCAATGGGAAGTAGTGAATAAATTCCCCTTTTTGCTTTGCTTGTGCATGTGGCTTTTGCTTTCCCTATTTAACTGTTGTTATCTCTATCTAGAAATCTTCTCGCCTTCCTTTGTGTAGATGCTCACATGCCCAAGAACCGCATCACTGAGGAACATCAAAACAACAAGCAGGTAGACCAGGCTGCCAGAATTGGAGTGACTCAGGTGAACCTGGGCTGAGAAAGTAAGAGTGAGCTATTCATAGCTTGGAGGGCCTATGACACATCAGGATATCTAGGGAGGGGTGCAATGTACAGATGAGCTTGTGATTGAGGGGTGGACCTGACTGTTGAGGCCATCACACAGGTCACCCATGAATGCAAAACACGTACCGCAATGAAGCAAGCCACATGAGTAAAGCGTCCCTGGAATAGCGGGCGGTGGCTGGCATATCAATATGTCAATTGCCTATACTGCCACAAACTTGCCAAGGCAAGTGCTGCGTGGAAGCAACTACTGGGTGGCTAGAAACATACACTGTAAACCATGCCACTGCTCAAAACACCATCCTGGGCCTTGAAAGGCCAGTTCTGTGGCAACAGGACACCCCAGAAAGAATCGAGTCAGACAATGGGACTCATTTCCAAAACAACCTCATAGACTCCTGGGCCAAGAAACACAGCCTTGACTGGGTGTATCACATCCCCTATCACCCACAAACCTCTAGAAAGATTGAATGATATCATGGACTGTTAAAGACTGTGTTGAGAGCATTGGGCGCTGGGGCACAGAAGCACTGGGATGTAAAATTAGAAACTACTTTGGCTAGTTAACACCAGAGGATCTGATAACTGACCTAGTCCTGCCCAAATACAGCCCCTACATATGGTGGGAGGAGATAAGACCCCTGTAGTGCACATAGGGAAGTGGCTGGGAAAGGCAGTGTGGGTTGCTCCTCCCATGGGAAAAGGAAAACCCATTTGTGGGATTGTCTTTGCTCGAGGACCTGGGTGTACTTGGTGGGTAACGCAGAAGGATGGGGAAACCCATGCACCCACCACCATACACAAAATCATCCATTCCTTCACGTGGCACATCCACCTTTAAATAACAGTAACTCAATGTTTAGCAGATTCTTAGGCCAATTGTCACAGAGTTATCTTAAAATATCATTTTACAATGAATTAGTGTTCTATTCTCTGCCCAAGTAATATTTTTTTTTTTTAAATCAGTCTTCTTTACAGGAGTATTCTATAGCTATAGACTATTCTATGGCTAGTAATGCCACATTTAAATCTGCAAGTAGAACACCAGAGAGGAGACTGCTGCAAGCATGCTTCTCTAATGATTTAAAAGGTGTAAAGCACTGTGTGGTATTCACCAGTAATGATACTCAGGGCAAGAATATCTGTTTCTGGTATGAGCAAAAAACCAAGTTCCTAGAATATCAGCAAATGTGCAAACTCAGAGCAAGTCAATTAATCTGCAACAGTGCCCATCTTTGGGGACAAAAACCTGAAAATTATCAAAAAATAAATTACATGCTCAAGTTATTACGCTACCTGATTTAACAGTAACTTATTTGTATATCCCTACCCATCGTTATTGCTTCATTAAGATTTAAAAGAATAACATAAGTTGGAAGACAATCAGTACTTGAGGTGCTCTACTTTGTTATAGGAGGAGAGAAAAGCTACAAGAAGGTGTGGTTTCTTGAAGTACACACACTATACTCAAGTTAACATTACAAGGGGCTCGTAACGAGTAAGGTTACATTCTCATAGCCAGCTACTGCAAGGAAGCAGCTATACCCACAACATAGTACCACTTTCTCCAGCATACCCTTCCCTCTGCAATTAAGATAACACCTTCTGGTCTGCTCCAACTTTCCAAGTTGTACTAAAGGAATGTCAGATACAGAAAATTCAGGATATAGCCCCAGGTCTATATATGAACAAACAAGGACAATCTGTGCACATTCAAAGGAAATTAATAGAATAGATGCTTTAAATCCTTGCTGAACACAATATTACTTATGAAAAAATTCTTCTTCCCAGTAGTCATTTCCTACATCACCAGAATTCATGAAAGCATTACTGAAATGAGTCACAAATCATCCTTCAGACAAATTAAGTATTCAACCTAAAAACCTGGCAATTTTCATCAAAAGAAGTACTGCAATTTGCCTCTGAAACAGCTTTGGGGAATGGGTGAACAGCAAGTCCCCCAATCAGCTTGATAGGACATTCAATCCAACAACAATTTAGATAGCAGATTGAGAAAAACTTTGCTCAAAGACAGCTCCCCCAAAATGAGGGTGCCTAGGCAAAGTATTAAACTAAAAGATATACATTTGGTAAATAATCTTACATGATATTTTTAAGAACATTTGTCGCCAGTTCATTATTTACATTTATGAAGTTGACAGGCAAATAATTAGTCAAGCTGTATTTCATATAAGTCAATAATGACTCTCTAAAGGGATATTAGAATATGTACTAAAGCAAGAGTAACTTGCTTTAGAGCAAGAATAACAGATTTTTTTATTTCACTAGCTCTTCTAACTCCAGTAATTTAGAAAACAGTCAAGTTACCTTAGTAAATGTCACTCCCATTTTTTCTTCCTGTTTAGCATGCTTCTAAAACTTAGGGCCTCATTAATATCTTTTGATTGATGCACCACCAATAAACAGCTACACCTGGTGCATCTGTCATCACTCTTTCAGTATACTGAGCATCTACAAGTACAAAAAAAAAAGATGACATCTTCCAAACACATAGAAATTCCTAGCCTCTACAAAGCATGCAATGATTTTGTTATTTAGTTGCTCCTTAGGGAGTGCAGCAGCCCAGAGCACTGCAAACAGAGGTGCAGCCACTCACTAGCAGGGGCAGTTTGTGGCGCAAAGCACCTGGGATGCTGCAGGGGCTGCTCTCAGTTTGCACGGCAGTTTGCACACAGAAAGGCTGACTCCTCATTAGGGAGGATCCGGCTCACAGAGAGCAGCAGATACTAACAACACGGCTGTGGTGCAGAGGGGACGCTGAGGACTGCATGGAGCTGCTTGGAGATTGTGCAGTGATGGTCTCAACATAAAGCAGGGCACGCTCCCTAGCACTGACTGGTGATAATGCCCTTGGCACACTGGAGGCCTTGATCCAAACAGAGTTGGGGTGGGGTGGGAGGATGCCACTTCCCAGATCTCGGGCTGCAGAGTGCGCCTGGGGCCTCTCTGTGGGACTAGGGGCAGTGGTGGCATCTCCTGTGAGAGAGGTGCTCTGGTTGAGGTGCTGAGCGAAGGAGGTGCAGGAAGAGGTGAGCAGGCTGCAAATCATCAGGGAGGACAATGAGGAGATTGACAGGGTCTTTGCAGAAACTCTGCAGAGACAACAGCCTGAGCCACACAGAGCAAGGAAGGAGGGACAGCTAGAGGCCATGGTCAAACAGGTAGCTGAGGGTGGCTGTCAAGGTGGAGAAGGCTGGAAGCTTGTGACTTTTGGCAAATGGAAGAAAGGTTCCTGCTCCACCTGCAGACTTGCAACTGCCCTGAGTATAGTGCCCTGGGCACTGGTGAGGACAAACAAGACCCTTCAGGGTATGCATCAGAGTCAGCTGAGCCCAAACCTTATGTCTGCACAAAGGGAAAAAGGAAAGGGACCCTCTCCTGTGGGGGACAGAGGCACCTACCTGCTGACCCAAACTGATGTCTTGGGAGGCTTTTTGCTTGCCAGGGGCCAGGATACGGGATGTTGCAAAGGGACTGCCAAGGCTTGTCTGGCCCTCAGACTATTACCATGTGGGCACCAATGTTACTGCCAGGGATAACCTGGAGTATTTCCACAAGTGACTACAGAACTCTGGGGGTGAGGGTGAAGGGCATGGGGACCCAGCTGGTATTCTCCTCCATACTGCCAGTAAGGAGGAAAGGCTCAGGTAGAAGTGGACTCATCCAGTGGGTCAAGACCTGGCTGTGTGGCTGGTGTCACAGGCAGGGCTTTGGCTCCTATGGCCATGGGACCCTCTTTGAGGAGCGAGGGCTACTGAGCAAGGATGGGATACATCTGACAAAGTGGGGCAAGAGTGTTTTTGCAAACAGGCTTGCTAACCGAGTGATGCGGGCTTTAAAGTAGATATGCCGGGGGAGGGTTTCCGTAACCTGAAGAGAAGTGAAGGCACAAGGGGCAGAACAAACATATCTGGGGGACAGCATGACAAGGGAGGCTCTCACACTTGCCCTGTAAAAGCAGCATGACTTGGGGCCCATCTCAAATGCCTGAACAGAAATGCGTGTAGCATGGGGAACAAGCAGGAGGAATTAGAAGTCTGTACACAGTTGCAGAGCTATGACCTCATTGGGATTATGGAGACGTGGTGGGATAGCTCTCCTGATTGGAGTGCTCCAGTGGAGGGATACATGCTCTTCAGGAAAGATAGGGTGGGCAGGCGAGGAGGAGGGGTTGAGCTCTACACAAAGGAGCGGCTTGAATGCATGGAGCTTTACCTTAGGACAGGTGACAAAGCAATTGAAAGCTTGCGGCTAAGGATTAGAAGACAGACTGGCACAGGTGATGCTGTACTAGATGTCTGCTACAGACCTGATCAAGAAGAAGAGGTAGATGAAGCCTTCTTTAGGCAGCTGGAGAAAGCTTCACAGTCACAGGCCCTGGCACTCATGCGGGACTTCAACCACCCCAGTATCTACTGGAAGGACAATACAGCAGGGTGCAAGCAATCCAGGAGACTTCTGGAGAGTATGGAAGACTATTTCTTGATGAGGGTGATCAATGAACCAACTAGGGAAAACGCACTGTTGGACCTGCTACTCACAAACAAGGAAGAACCGGTTGATGGTGTGAAGGCTGAGGGCAGCCTTGGCTGCAGCGACCACGAGACTGTGTAGTTTAAGATCCTGAGAGGCGTGATCAAGACAAACAGCAGAATTACAGCCCTGGACTTCAGAAGAGCAGACTTTGGCCTGTTCAAGGACCAGCTTGGCAGGATCCAATGAGAAATTGCCCTGGAGGGCAAGGGTGCCCGGGAGAGCAGGTTGATCTTCAAGGACAAACTCCTCAGAGCACAAGAACGGTCCATTTGCAATGTGCAGGAAGTTGAGCAAGTGTGGCAGAAGGCCAGCATGGATGAGCAGACAGCTCCTGACCGTGCTCAGACACAAAAAAGAAGTACACAGGAGGTAGAAGCAGGGGCATGCTACTTGGGAGGGATATAGAGACCGTGTGCACAAATAGAAATGCAGTCAGGAAAGCCAAAGCTCAGCTGGAGTTGAAGCTAGCAAGGGAGGTGAAGGGCAACAAGAAAGTTTTTTTTTAAGTAAATCAGTAGCAAAATGAAGACTAAGGAAAGCATGAGCTCATTGTTCAATGGGGCAGGGGATCTCGTGGCAAGCGACAGGGAAAAAGCTGAGGTACTCAGATGCCCTTTTTGCCTCATTTTTCACAGTAAGGTATGCCCTCAGGCCTCCCAGTTCCCTGAGAATCCTAGCAGAGTGTGTGGGGGTGAAGCGGTAGCCACAGTGGAGGAAGAAAGCCTTAGGAATCACTTAACCCACTTGGACATACACAAGCCCAATGGGATCAGATGGCATGCATCTGGGGGTGCTGAAGGATCTGGCCAGTGTCACTGTGAGGCTGCTCTCTATCATCTGTGAAAAGTCATATAACAATTGGAAGAGGTTCCTCATGACTGGAAAAAGGCAGATATCACACCCATCTTCAAGAAGGAGGATCCAAGGAACTACAGGCCAGCCAGCCTCACCTCAGTCCCTGGAAAGGTTATGGAGCAAATCCTCTTAGAAGCCATTTCTAAACACATGAAGGACAGGAAGGTGACTGGGAGCAGCCAAAATGGCTTTACCAAGGGCAAATCATGCCTTACCAACCTCATTGCTTTCTATGACGTGGTGACTGGTTCTGTTGACAAGGGGAGGGGAGGGGATGTTGTGTACCTTGACTGAAGAAAGGCTTTTGGCACACTCTCTCGCAGTCTCCTTTCCACCAAATTGGTATGATATGGGCTGGATAAGTGGGTGATAAGACGGGTGGAAAATTGACAGGACTGCTGGGCTCAAAGAGTTTTGATCAGTGGTGCAAAGTCCAGCTGGGGTCCAGTAACTAGTAGGGTCCCTCAGAGATCAGTACTGGAACCAATACTGTTTAATGTCTTCATTAACAACCTGGATGAGGGGACAAAGTGCACTCTTGGCAAGTTTGCAGATGACACCAAATTGGGGGGAGCAGTCAATGTGCTGGAGGGCAGGGCTGACCTTCAGAGAGACCTGGACAGGCTGGAGAAATGGGCTGACAGGTACTTCATGATGTTCAACAGAAACAAATGCCAAGTCCCACACCTGGGCTGGAATAACCCTGTGCAACAGTACAGGCTGGAGGCTGACTGCCTAGGAAGCAGCTCTGCAGAAAAGGACCTGGAGTTCCTGGTGGACAACAAGTTGAACATGAGCCAACAGTGTGCCCTTGCAGCAAAGGAGGCCAACAGCATCTTGAGCTGTATTAGTAACAGTGCAGCCAGCAGTTCCAGGGAAGTGATCCTTTCCATCTCTTGTCTTGGCACTTGTGAGACCTTATCTGGAGTAGTGTCCGCTTTTGGTCGGTCCCCAGTACAAGAAAGACATGGGCGTACTGGAGCAAGCCCAGTTCCTTTGTGTGCCTGGACATGGCTTCCAGGAGGATTTGCTCCCCAACCTTCCCAGATTGACCAGTCTTCATCTCCTTGGATTCTCCTTCTTGAAGATGGGTGTGATGTTTGCCTTTTTCCAGTCATCAGGAACCCTCAGGGTCATCTTGTCTGGTTCCATGGACTTGTGTATGTCCAGTTGGCTGAAGTGCCCCCTAACTCAGTCTTCCTCTACCGTGAGTAATACTTCCCTGCCCCAGAGTCTGCCACTAGGCTCAGGGATCTGAGAGACCTGAGGGCCAACCTTACGGAGCTCCTTAGTCTTTTTGATGTCCTTAGCTATTAGATTACGTGCTCCAGTGAGCAGTGGGCAATGTGTTTTCCTTAGCTGATGCTGTACTTGTAGAAGGCCTTCTTGTTGCCCTTTACATTTCTTGCTAGTTCCAACTCCAGCCAAGCTTTGGCTTTCCTAACTAAATCCTTGCATGTGTCTCCATATTCCTCCTGGGTAGCCATTCCCTGCTCCCACCTTCTGTGTACTTCCTTTTTGTCTTTGAGCTCAGTCAGGAATCCCCTGTTCATCTATGCTGGCCTTCCGCCACACTTGCTCGACTTCCTGCATGTCTGAGTGGATTATTCTTGTGCTTTGAGGAGGTTGTCTTTCTGAGGATCAACCAGACCTCCTGAGCCCTTTGATCCCTTAGGACAGTCTCTCATAGTATCCTGCCAAACAGGTCCTTTAACAAGCTGAAATCTGCTCTCCTGAAGTCCAGGGTTGTAATTTTGCTGTGTGCCTTGCTCACTTCTTTCAGGATCTTCAACTTCATCCTCATCGTGGCTGCTGCCAAGGGTGCCATTGACCTTTATGTCCCCAACCTGTTCTTTGTTTGTGGGTGACAGGCCCAAGATCTTCCCCTAGTTGGCTTGTTATCTCCATCAAGAGCTTGTATTCAACACACTCTAAAAAATTCCTCGATCGTTTTTTGTCCTTTCATGTTGCCTTTCCATCAGATATTGGTGTTAGATATTGGTTAGAAAAAAAAACGGTCAAAGTCCCTCATGAGTACCAGGGCCTGTGATTGTGTGGGCTTTTTCCAGTTGCATAAAGAAGGCTTCCTCTACTTCCTCTTGATCAGGTGGTCTATAGCAGCCATCTCTCCAGTGTCGTGGTTTAACCCTGGCTGGCAACTAGGCACCACACAGCTGCTTGCTCAATCCCCACCCAGTGGGATGGTAAAAGTGAGAAAACTCGTGGGTCGAGATAAAGACAGTTTAACAGGTAAAGCAAAAACTGCGTGCACGAGCAAAAAGCAAAATAAGGAATTCACTCACTACTTCCCATCAGCAGGCAGGTGTTTAGCCATTTCCAGGAAAGCAGGGCTCCATCATGCATAACAGATACTTAGGAAGATACACCCTGTAATTCTGAATGTCGTGTGTCCCCCCCTTCCTTCTTCTTCCCCCAGCTTTATATGCTGAGCATGACATCATATGGTATGAAATATCCCTTTGGTCAGTTGGGGTCACCTGTCCGGGCTCTGTCCCCTCCCAACTTCTTGTGCACCCCCAGCCCACTGTCCTGGTTTCGGCTGGGATAGAGTTAATTTTTTTCTTAGTAGCTAGTGCAGTGCTGTGTTTTGGATTTGGTGTAAAACCAATGCTGATGGCACACTGATGATTTTAGTTATTGCTGGGTAGTTTTTGTGCTAGGTCAAGGACTTTTTAGCATCTCGGGCCTTGCCAGCGAGAGGGCTGGAGGGGCACAGGAAGTTGGGAGGGGACACAGCCGGGTCAGCTGACCTGAACTAGCCAAAGAGATATTCCATAACATGGGATGGCATGCTTGGTATATAAATGGGGGGCTCTGTGTAAATGGGGGGCTCTGTGTGTGTGTGTGTGTGTGTGTGTTGGCTGTGGCCTGCAGATTGTTGCTCGGGGACTGGCTGGGGATCGGTCAGCCGGTGGTGAGCAGTTGTATTGTGCATCACGAGCTTTCTTTTCTCCCTTCCCTTTGGATTTCATTCCTCTCCCCTTCCCCCTCCTTTCCATTATAACTGTTGTTGTTGTTATTATTATTTTATCTCAATTATTAAACTGTTCTTATCTCAACCCTCGAGTTTTACATTCCTTTCCAATTCTCCTCCCCACTCCCCTGGGTGAGGACAGAGTGAGCGAATGGCTGCATGGTACTTAGTTGCTGGCTGGGGTTAAACCATGACAGTCCTTTTTGGTGCCCAACGTGGGGCTCGAAGGGTTGAGATAACAACAGGTCCAACCAGACTGTGTTAGAATTAAATTGTTGTCAGTATTCATTGGACTGGGTTAATAATCATCGGCCGCAATGCCGACTTCCCTGCTCTTGAAGTTACTGCCCACGGTCTCAGGGTTGCGTTATTTAATTTACTTGCAGTAAGTGTTCCCCATTGTGCTGTTTGTTCTCCTTGGGACCTGGGCTAAAGTTATCATAGTGTTGTACTATATAGTACTGGTTTATGATATGATGCACTCGCTGGTCGTAAAACTAATCTGGTCTGTGTATGCGGTGTTGTTGTCACCCCTGTGTGTCGGGTGGCCCCTGGGGGGAGGGGAATGCCAACAACTGCACCTTTGGCTTTTTTTTCCCAGAGAGTCAGCCTATGGGTGGGGTAGACACCTCCCCCTTCTCCCCAGGGCTAATTACTGAAGCAGTTAGGAGTTTTGGAAATCTGAATATCTTTGGTCTATTGGAGGCACCGTAGCGCAGGTCCTGACCCTATTGCTAGGAATAATGAATGTGGTTTTCACCTCCTGGTCCTGGTGGAGATTTAAGCGACTAATTGTAACTACTCTAGCCTCCATGGCAGAAACAGCAGCTGCTCCAGCATCACCTGAGGCTACTCCAGCCCCCACCGCAGGTGCTGCGGCTGCTCCAGCCCCTGTGGCGGGCACTGCAGCTACCTTGGCCCCCGCACCGAGTGATGCAGAAGACCAGCCCATGTCAGTATCAGTGGCTCCTATACATAAGAAGAAATGGAAACAGAAGCAGCTCATTTGGGAAAGGGGGAGGATGAAGCAGGGACATCACAGGATCAGGATGAAGGCGGCGAACAAGAGGTAACCTCTCAATCCCTATCCCTGAATGAACTGTGGGATATGCGGAAAGATTATGCCCGTCAATCAGGTGAACACCTGGGTGCTTCGATGCTGGGATAATGGGGCTAATAGTGTAGAGTTGGAGGGTAGGGAAACCAAGCAGCTGGGAACACTTTCTAAAGAAGGGGACATTGACAAGGCAATTGGAAAAGGAACGGAAACCCTCAGCCTCTCAAAGCAACTCCTGTCAAGCGTTAAGGTATCCCTACAAGGAGGATATTACACATCGCCCAGGCAAGTGGACTGCAATAGAGAAAAGTATCCAGTACTTGAGGGAATTAACCATCAAAGGGATGATTTATTATGACCAGGATGATCCACAGTCACCCACGGATCCCAATGAAGTTCTGTGCACACGACCCATGTGGAGGAAATTGGTACAGAGCATATACCATCATCATATGCACGCTTATTGGCAATAATGGGTTGGAAAGATGACACACCACCAACGGTGGATGAAGTGGTTCGCCGTCTCCAGTACTATGAAGACAGCGTCTCTACCTCCATCATCTCAGCTGTGGAGAGGCTGGTCCAGCAACTCGACGAGGATATATCCTACTCTCGACCTGTACAGACCCACATCTCAGCTATCAACCGTAGACGCCCTTCTGTTTGGGAGGGAGTATACAGAAGATACGCACCATGAGGTACCCTGTGGTTTGACCTGCAGGACCACGGAGGGGACATGAGGAGGTGGGATAGAAAACCTACCTCAACACTGGAGGCACGAGTGCGTTGAATTACAAGGATAAACAATCATAAATAAGGATTCTTCCAGGAAGGTTGCTGCTCCAGTCTCCAGAGAACAGCTACCCAGACAGAGTGACAGGGCTGGCTTTACTCTTGATCCTGTGAAAAAGAATCCTAATCTATTCTGGCAAGATATAAGTCTGCAGAACTACTACATGCTACATCCATTTCGCACCACTTGCCGTCCCGGTGGGCAACCCTACGACCAGGATTAGGGGGACCCTGCCTCCAGTCAGGTGGAGGACAGGGATAACCAGGTTTACTGGACTCTGTGAATATGATGGCCTGGCACATCAGACCCACAGGAATATAAAGCTCTAGTAGGTACTGGTGCACAGTGTACTCTACTGCCATCAAGCTATGAAGGGGCAGAACCAATTAGTATTTCTGGAGTGACAGAGGGATCTCAACAGCTAAGTGTATTGGAGGCTAGAATAGGCGTGACTTGGAACGAGTGGCAAAAACATCCCATTGTGACCTGCCCAGAGGCTCCATGTATCCTCGGCATAGACTATATCAGGAGAGGGTATTTCAAGGATCTGAAAGGGTATCGGTGGGCTTTCTGTATAGCTGCCTTGGAAACGGAGGAAATTAAGTAGCTGTCTACTTTGCCTGGCCTTTCAGAAGACCCGTCTGTGGTGGGGTTACGGAAAGTCGAAGAACAGCAGGCGCTGATTGCTACTACAGCGGTGCACTGGCAGCAATACCGTACCAACCGAGACTCCCTGATTCCCATCCATAAGCTGATTCGCTGACTAGAGAGGCAAAGAGTGATTGGCAAGACCCGTTCGCCCTTTAATACCCCATATGGCCAGTGCAAAATTCTAACAGAGAATGGAGACTAACAGTGGACTATCGTGGCCTGAATGAAGTCACGCCGCTGTTGAGTGCTGCTGTACCAGACATGTTAGAACTTGAATATGAACTGGAATCAAAGGCAGCCAAGTGGTATGCCACCACTGATATCGCAAATGCATTTTTCTCAATCCCTTTGGTGGCAGAGTTCAGGCCACAGTTTGCTTTGATTTGGAGGGGCATCCAGAACACCTGGAATCGACTGCCCCAGGGGTGGAAACACAGCCCTACCATCTGCCATGGACTGGTCCAGGCTGCACTGGAACAGGATGAAGACCCTGAACCATCTGCAACACATTGATGACATCATCGTATGGGGCAATAAAGCAGAAGAAGTTTTTGAGAAAGGGGAGAAAATAATCCAAATCCTTCTGAAAGCTGGTTTTGCCATAAACCAAAGTAACGTCAAGGGACCCACACAGGAGATCTAGGTTTTGGGAATAAAATGTCAAGATGGACCTCGTGAAATCCCAATGGATGTGATCACCAGAATAACAGCTATGTCTCCATCAACTCATAAGAAAGAAACTCAGGCTTTCTTAGGTGTTGTGGGTTTCTGGAGAATGCACATTCCAAATTACAGTCTGATTGTAAGCCCTCTCTATCGAGTGACCCGAAAGAAGAGTGATTTTAAATGGGGCTCTGAGCAACGACAAGCCTTTGAACAAATTAAACGGGAGACAGTTGAAGCAGTAGCCCTTGGGCCAGTACAGACAGGGCAAGAGGCAAAGAATGTGCTCTACACTGCAGCCATGGAGAACGGCCCTACCTGGAGCCTCTGGCAGAAAGCACCGGGGGAGACTCGAGGTCGACCCTTGGGCTTTTGGAGTGGGCGTTATAGAGGATCTGAGGCCCACTGTACTCCAACTGAAAAAGAGATACTGGCAGCTTATGAAGGGGTTTGAGCTGCTTCAGAAGCGATTGGTAGTGAACCGCAGCTCCTTCTGGTGCCCCGTTTGCCAGCGCTGGGCTGGATGTTTAAAGGGAGGGTTTCCTCTATACATCACACAACTGATGCTACGTGGAGTAAGTGGGTCACGCTGATTACAGAACGAGCTCAAATAGGAAATCCCAGTCATCCAGGTAACTTGGAAATTATTAAGGACTGGCCGGAAGGTAAAGATTTTGGAATGACACCAGAGGAAGAGGTGACACGTTCTGAAGAAGCCCCATTGTATATAATGAACTGCCAGAACATGAGAAGCAATATGCCTTATTTACTGATGGGTCCTGCCGTATTGTAGGAAAGTGTCGGAGGTGGAAGGTGGCTGTATGGAGTCCCCTACGACAAGTTGCATAAACTGGTGAGGGAGAAGGTGAATCTTTTTGCAGAGGTAAAAGCTATCCAGCTGGCTTTAGACATTGCTGAATGAGAACAATGGCCAATACTTTACCTCTATATTGACTCATGGGTGGTGGCAAATGCCCTGTGAGCGTGGTTGCAGCAATGGAAGCAGAGCAAGTGGCAGCACAGAGGTAAGCCCATCTGGGCTGCTGCACTGTGGCAAGATATCGCTGCTCGGGTGGAGAACCTGGTTGTGAAGGCACGTCACGTAGATGCTCACGCACCCAAGAGTTGGGCCGCTGAAGAACATCTAAAGAACCAGCAGGTACATAAAGCAACCAAGACTGAAGTGGCCCAGGTAGATTTGGATTGGGAACACGAAGGTGAATTTTTTATAGCTCGATGGGCCCATGACACCTCAGGCCATCAAGGAAGAGATGCAACATATAGATGGGCCCGAGATCGAGGGGTGGACTTAACCATGGACACTGTTGCACAGGTGATCCATGAATGTGAAACATGCACTGTAATTAAGCAAGCCAAGTGGTTAAAGCCTCTCTGGTATGAAGGACAACGGCTGAAATATAAATATGGGGAGGCTTGGCAGGTTGACTATAACACACTCCCACAAAGCTGCGCAGGCAAACACCATGTGCTTACAGTGGTGGAAGCAGCCACCGGATGGCTGGAACATATCCTCTGCCCCATGCCACAGCCCAAAACACTATTCTGGGCCTTGAAAGACAAGTCTTGTGGCTACATGTCTCCCCAGAAAGAATTGAATCAGACAACGGAACTAGTTTCTGAAACAATCTCATAGACACTTGGGCCAAAGAGCATGGCATTGAGTGGGTATATCACATTCCCTATCATGCACCAGCCTCTGGGAAAACTGAACGATGTAACGGACTGTTAAAGACTTCAGTGAAAGCAATGGGTGGTGAAACTTTCAAACATTGCGATACACATCTAGCAAAAGCCACCTGGTTAGTCAACACTAGAGGATCTGCCAGTCACGCTATCATTGCTCAATCAAAGCTTTTACGTACTGTATAAGGGGATAAAGTTCCTGTAGTGCACATAAAAAATATGCTGGGGAAAACAGTCTGGGTTATTGCTGCCTCAGGCAAAGGCAAACCCATTTGTGGGATTGCTTTTGCTCAGGGACCTGGGAGCACTTGATGGGTAATGCAGGAAGATGGGGAAGATCAATGTGTGCCTCAGGGGGATTTGATTTTGGGTGAAAATAGCCAATGAACTGAGTTGTGTGATGTTAATTGTTGCACAATATTGTATATTGCCACTTCTATATAGATATTAGTACAGTGTGTGCCTTGTGACACCCATCTCTACCACATTGGATTTGAAGATCTGAACCTGATTCCTGGTCAATCGCCACACCAACGAAGAATGACTTTGGTGAAACCAGATCAGTGCAGCTGTAATAGAATCAGAACTGGCTTCCAAATGCAACAATCCCACACCTCATACCATCTTCCCTGCCTAGAAAGACTGTTATAATGGTTGGAGCCCAACATCATGGACTAAATCAACTCAATGGACTTTAGAGAGATGGTCCATAGACTAAGGGAATGCTCTCTGTGTATTCATGTTAAAGGACAGGAGAGGTGATTATGTATTGGAAAATGTTTCATGACATAAATGGTATGGAATAAGGGCTGGATACCATCCTCATTTCATCTGGGACAGAGTTAATCTTCTTAGTAGCTGGTGCAGTGCTGTGGTTTGGATTTGGTGTGAGAACAAGATTAATAACACACTGATGTTTTTTAGTTGTTGCTGAGTAGTTTTTGTACTAGGTCAAGGACTTTTTAGTGTCTTGGGCCTTACCAGCGAGAGGGCTGGAGGGGCATGGGAAGTTGGGAGGGGACACAGCCGGGTCAGCTGACCTGAACTAGTCAAAGAGGTATTCCATAACTTGGGGCGGCATGCTCGGTATATAAACAGGTGGGGTGGGGGTGGGGTGTTGGCCGGAGCCTGCAAATCATTGCTCGGGGACTGGTGGGGCATCGGTCGGCGGGTGGTGAGCAGTTGTATTGTACATCACTAGTTTTCTTTTCTCCCTTCCCTTTGGATTTCATTCCTCTCCCATTCTCCCTCCTTTTCATTATAGCTGTTATTATTATTATCATCGTTGTTCTTTTTGTTATATTTTATCTCAATTATTAAACTGTTCTTATCTCAACCCTCGAGTTTTATATTCCTTTCCAATTCTCCTCCCCACTCCCCTGGGTGAGAAGGGAGTGAGCGAGTGGCTGCATGGCACTTTAGTTGCTGGCTGGGGTTAAACCATGACACCCACTCGCTGGCTGGGTGGTGTGAGAAGCAGAAAAGGCCTTGATGCTGTGTAAGCACTGCTCATCAATAACTAAATCATCAGTGTGTTATCAACACCGTTGTTTTCATCGCAAATCCAAAACATAGCCCCATGCAGGCTACTATGAAGAAATTTAACTCTATTGCGGCCACAACCAGTATACTCGGACATCACCTGTGTTGGTCTGTCCTCCACTCTGTACTCACATTCTCTTGACTGTCTCCTCCCCCACTCCAGGGGAAAACTGTATGTTTGAGCTACTCCTTTTGCACAGAGCACAACCCATCCCTGCCTCTTGTCTAGCCTGTCCTTTCTGAAGGGCTTCATTCATCCATGGCTGCACTTCATTTATGTGACCTATCCCCCACATCTCTGTAATCCCAATGAGAACAGAGCCCTGCAACCGTGCCCAGAATATTGATTTCTCTTGGTTTTGTTGTGTGTGTCCCCCTCCATGCTGCATGCGTTTATGTGCAGGCGCTTGAGATGGGCTCCCACTTGTGCTGCTTTCACAGGGAAAGAGAGGGACTATCTATCCCCTGGGTACTTTCTCTATGCCCCTGTTCCTTTATTTCTCTTCAGGCTTTGGTCATCATGACCTGTCAGACCTAGTTCAAAGTCCTCCTCCCCAAATTGGCAAAGATGTCCCACTTTGTCAGGTGGTTCTTGTTCCTTCTCAGCAGTCCTCATCAATCAATTAGGATGCCATGGGCACTGGCTGTGCAGCCAGGTGTTAACCTATAGGATGCATCTGCTCCTACCAGAGCCTTTTCCCTTAACCTGCAGTATTGAGAAGAACACCTGGGCTCCCATGTGCTTCACCCTTGTTCCCAGACCTCTTTTGTCACTCACGATTTGCTCTAGGTCTCTTTTTTGCAGTGTTACCAGCATCCAAACAAATGAGCAGTAAGGGGTAATAGGTGAAAGGATTGGACGAGCCGTAGCAGCCTCTCTGTAGTATCCTGTATCTGGGCCTCCAGCAAGCAACAAACCTCCTGTGACAGATCCTTTCCTACAAGAAGACAGAACCAAGCTCTTCACAGTGGTGCATGATGGAAGGATGAGAGGCAATGGTCATAAGCTGAATCAAGAGAGGCTCTGACTGAATATGAGAAAACTTTTTCACAATGAAGTCAATCAAGCAGTAGAGCAGGTTGCCCAGAGGGGTTGTGCAATCTCTGTCTTTGGATGTTTTCAACACCTGACTGGATAAAGCCCTGAGAAACCTGGTCTGAATTCAGTGTTGACCCTGCTTTGAGAAGGATGTTCGACTGGGACCCTTCTGAGGTCCCTTCCAACTTGAACTATTCTATGATCCTATGTCTGGTCAGCAGATGGGTCCCCTGCAGAAGGGAGACTCCAACTGCATCTCACCCAATGTTCCCTCTTGGTGCTAATGCACAGTTCTATTGGGTGTACTGTGGCAAGGTTTTGGTAGCCAGGGGTGGGACTTCAGGGGTGGCTTCTGTGAGAAGAGACCAGGGGCTGCCCTGTGCCAGACACAGACAGTTCCACAGCGGACCCACCGCAGGCCAGAGCTGAGCCAATCAGCAAAGCTGGTGGTACCTCTATGAAAGCATATTTAAGAAAGGGCAAAACACCACATGGCAGAGAGAGGAGTGAGGAAAAAAAAATGTGAGAAACATCCCTGTGAACACCAAGGGTGGAGAAGGAGGGGGAGGAGGTGCTCCAGGTACCGGAGCAGATATTCCACTGCAGCCCATGGAAGAGACCACAGTGGAGCAGGGATTTCCTTGCAGCCCATGGAGAGGAGCCATGCTGGAACAGGGGAAAAGTGTGAGGAGGAAGGAGTGGTAGAGACAAAATGTTATTAACTGACCACAGCCCCCAAATATCCATATCCTTGTACTGCTCAGGGGGATGGGGAGGAGTCAGGAATAAAGGAGTGAAGTCGAGCCTGGGTGGGATGGGGTCAAGATGTTTTAATTTTTGTCTGTTTCTCACCATCCAACTCTATTTTAATTGGCAAGAAAATTAAATTTATTTTTTCCCCAAGTTGAGTCTGTTTTGCCTGTGACGATAATTGGTAAGGAATTTCCCTGTCTTTATCTTGACCCACGAGCTTTTTCATCTTATTTTGTCCCCCTGTCCTGTTGAGGAGGGGGAGTGAGAGAGCAGCTGGGTGGGTGGACATCTGGCAGCCAGGCAAGGTTAACCTACCACAACAGTTCGGGCCCAGCTGGCTCTGAAGCCTCCCTCAGAGCTTGTTTCTCCTCTTTGGCTACCAAGGTACTCTATTGGTTCTGTAAACCCAGATCTGCATGTAGAGAAGGAGCCTTTCTCCTGCTACCAGAAGTCACAAGCTTCCAGCTCCAATCCCACCCCCACCCCCCACCCCCCACTTGGGCGCATCCATCCTGCTCTCGTTCAAGCACGACTGACCGCTAGCCACCCCTCCTTCCTTGCATCATGTGGCTCAGGCTCTTGCCTCTATAGAGTCTCTGTGAGGACCCTGTCCATCTCCTGCTCATCCTCCTCGATGCTACACAGCCTGCTCCCCTCTTCCTATAGCTCCTTCACCTGCTGACTCAGTGGCTCAACCAGAGCATGTCTCTCACAGGTGATGCCACCATCACCCCCAGCCCCAGGGAGAGGCTCCAGACACTCCTTGAAACACCAGACCTGGGCAGCTGCATCCTCCCTCTAGGGCTCTGTGTTTGAGTCAAGCGCTCTGCCATACCAGGGGTACTTGCTCCACACAGTGCTGGGGACCAAGCCCTGTGGCTCGTCACTGCCATTGTCACACAACTTTAAGCTGCTCCTATACTCTCTCTGGAGCAGTTTCTGGGCCTCCTTTGTGCCCCCTGCTGTGCCAGCTGCCAAGACTCTTAGCTGTGCTCTGCAAATTTGCTTAGTGGTTAAATAGGTGCTCCCCTGTAGCAGATAAGTTTAGTCTGACCAACTTTGCTGTCATTTTAGTCTATCTATTTAGGGAGTTAGTTATCTTTCTCTTTTAGTCTTTGTTACTGAATTGGTCATCCAGGGATACACTTTGAGGTGTGCTTTGACAGCAAGTTTACTGCTTGACAAAATACACAATATCAGCAGCTTTGACATATGTAGTATGGCAATGAAGACATTTTTCTGATAGTCATGATGGCATATGTATCATCATGATTGCCAAATGAAATGACAGTACCTTCTGTATCTCCATTAGGTGGTTATACATCAGTCCAATAACTTGCTGTCGTGTTTTAACCCCAGCTGGTAATTAAGTACCACGCAGCTGCTCACTCCCTCACCCCTCACCCAGAGGGATGGGGAGGAGAATTGGAAAGGAATGTAAAACTCGATGGTTGAGATAAGAACAATTTAATGGGTAAAGCAAAAGCCATGAACGCAAGCAAAGCAAACCAATGAATTCACTCACTACTTCCCATCGGCAGACAAGTGTTCAGCCATCCCCAGGAAAGCAGGGCTCCATCACGCGTAACGGTTACTCGGGAAGACAAATGCCATAATGCCAGATGTCCCCCCTTTCTTCTTCTTCCCCCAGTTTATATACTCAGCATGACGTCATATGGTATGGAATACCTCTTTGGCTAGCTTGGGTCAGCTGTCCTGGCTGTGTCCCCTCCCAATTTCCTGTGCCACTCCAGCCCTCTGGCTGGCAGGGCCCAAGGAACTGAAAAGTCCTTGACATAGTATAAACATTACCTAACAACAACCAAAACCATCAGTGTCCTATCAACATTATTCTCACACCAAATCCAAAACACAGCACTGCACCAGCTACTAAGAAGAAAAATTAACCCCATCCCAGCTGAAACCAGGACACTTGCATAGAAAATATTAGACTCCTAGTCTAGACAATCAAGGATTAAGCCCTTAGGTGCTTTGAAATTTTGCTTGTCACTTACTTTGCCTGTGAATTAAGGCATATTAGCGCAAATATTTTTATCAACTACTTTTTCCTTAGCAAAAACTAAGAACGTTAAAATATTTGCCTTTTCTTGCATGATTTGAATATTTTCATTCCTGTCCAGCCCAGACAGTAGTAATCAAGCAACTTGGGAAGAGAATAAGTACTTCAAAGTATTTCTAAAAAGAAGAAATAAAAAAATATTAGCTGAAGTTTGAGACTGATATCTCTATTTAGTAGTCTTCCAAAGTATTTTGCTCTGTAGCACTTTCTAAATGGAGTAGTTCCCACTCATATATATGGGTGCCAAAGAATAATTATAATGACATGGTATCAGGAATTATCTAAGGTTCTGGGAGATGTATATCTGGACTACAGTAGCATTGTTCATTGGGTAATTAGCATCGCTGCCAGAGCTACTTAACTCTACTGGAAACGGCATTGCACTAATACAACTATATTGTTCTATTTCCAGCACTAAATTGGAATGTCTGTACTGTACTCTGTTGTGTGGTGGAGATGGGCTATATATTTTTTTATTTTTGCTTGCACCTTATATTTTTCTTTTGTGCAAGGAAGGCCTTCCTCAGATTAGACGGCTGTCTGGCATCATCTTTACAACATATGATCTTAATATGTTGCTTGCCTTAGTTTTGTTTTCTGTTCTGACATCTTTTTGAGTTTATTGATGTTTCTTTAATTTCTTTATTGTATGGCTCTTTGCATGTTAGTAATATGAGCTACTTAAGTATTTATTGTCTTTCCTCTTACCCCTCAGGCCCTTCTCATTTCAAGGTTCTCTTTCCTAAGAAATAAGATGGAGTCCGCTGGAACTTCTTCCTGTAAATATCTATGCGGTATACTTGCACATAATATTTTTATCTTGGTTCTGAATGTATGCTGGTTAATTTATTTGGTGATAATTTGTTCTGTATTCTTACCAATGAGTTTGCAGTAGTGGTTTGGGTTGAAATCTTGGAAGCATTTTTGCATGACTCACTTAAGCACACTTCCGTGGTAGCTGAATGTTATCCTGAACTGCATACCGCTACGTCTTTAAGTTTAGGTATTGGTAATGGCTTATTTCTTATGTAGACTGATAATAAACTTCTGTTGCAGTGAAAATAAGGGTATAGCTCCTCTAAACGTTTCAAAGGAAAGCAGACGTAATGTGACAGTAAAATAGCTCATAATGTTTCAAATTATCAAGGTCAAGCCCAGCAGAGGTCCACCAAGATGGTCAGGGGGCTGGAGCACGATATGCAGTGAGAGGCTGAGAGCTGGGTTTGTTGAACCTTCAGAAGAGAAGGTGCCAGGAGACGTTATTTCTGTCTGCAACTACCTGACCAGAGGATACAGAGAAAACGAAGCCAGACTCTTCTTGGAGGTGCACAGTGATAGGATGGGGGGCAATGGACACATGTTGGAACATGGGAAATTCTGATTAGATATTAGGAGTTTGTTTGTTTGTTTGTTTTAACCATGAGGGTGTTCAAATACTGGAAGAGGAGCACAGAGAAGCTCCTTTGATCTTTTTCTGAACCCCACCGCCACAGACAGACACAGACTCTCTCCCCCCCACCCCACCCCAATACCTGCATCTAACAATTAAGATGAAACTACATAGAGAGCGTAGTAGAGGGGGGGGGTTGTTTGTTTTTAAACTTGAGAAGAATAGATGATGGCAAATTTTAATCTGCCCGGGCCTTACATGCTCCCTAAAACAGAATTCTTGAATTTCTTTTGTCTTTTCTAAGACATTAGGATAGATAGCTTCAAGTTGAATAAGAAAACTTTGGTTAAGGATCCTTTATAGAAGTTATCCACACTAAATCCATCATAAATAATGTTATTTTGAATAAATTAATCTAGAAGTCCCATTGGGTGCCCACATAAGTGAAATTCAGTGGAGCTTTTAGAATTTCTACTATACTCAATCTCATGATTTATGTACAGAACTTGCTCTTCCTGCCATGCAAGAAGGTTGCTGGGATTGTTGCTTCCATCTAACCTTTTCCAGAAGTTAAGGAGTTCAGGATTTTTGATTCCTTGAGCACATAGCAGGAGAGTTCCCCGTTGAACGTGCTCAATGAAGGCTTTCCTCCGGTCAAAAGTTGCATCAAGTAACTGTCTTGTACAGAAGTGTAGCACTTGGCCAATGCATTTACCTGGCCAAGAGCTATATTTCTGTTCCTTTCAAGGGTGCTTCAGAGGAGCCCTAGAGTAACAGAGCTGCAATAAAGAATATCACCAGAAAACTAAATTAAAAAGTTGTCAGTATCCACCTATAGTATATAAACAGAGCATGATCCCAACATCAATTTGAACACCACAGGTCTAGTCACCTAGGCTATGTATTTGGACATACCTCCAAACAGCTTTTACAACTCAAAAAGTTAAGTGAAAAATTTAAACCAGCTTTTATGAATGTAACAGTCATTCTTGGAAGAAAAGAGCACCCTGTTAGGTTATGTGATAAAAAAAACTTGTCTCCAGAGGAACACTGGTAGGTGAGGGAACCTGAAGAATAACCTGCCACGGCCCATCGCAGGAGAGCCATCAGCCCATCAAAGGCTCATCTCCACACACACAGAAGGGAGCACAGAGGCACAATGGCAGTCAGGGGAACCCCAATAACACAGTCAGAGTAAGGGACACCCTGCCCCGGCTCCTCCCAGGGCTGTCTCAGGAGAGCCTCAGCCCCATTGTCATTGTCCAGGGGTGACACTCATCACGACAGTGTCAAGATGGTGACAGTTGGACTTGATGATCTTAAGGGCCTTTTCCAACCTAAATGATTCTATGATGCTAAGATGAGTCAATGGGAGAGGCTCTCTGGATCACCTCAGAGACTGGGGTGGGTGGGTGGTGGGGTTGGTGTGTGGGTACTGCCTAGGGAATATGGGACACATTATGGGATGCAGGGGAAGAGCATTTTCGGATCACACAAGAGTCATTATGGGATGCTTAGGGGAGGAAGCAAAGGCAGGGGAAGGGAGGGATATAGGTGGTTTGGGGAAAAACAAGCATGGGAAAACAGGGATAAAAGGGGCCAGTCACAGGTAAACAAGCTGCTGGTCAATATGCTTGTCTGGCCATACCCTGTACCTGATCAGCAGAGTCTGTCCTGTCTTTTCATTAAAATCCATTTAAACTCTTTTCCTGGATGAGGGAACTCTCTATTCTGTGTATACTTGTGTGCATGGAGGCCTAAATGCTAGCAACTAGAGTCAGACCATGGGTCATAGGGGCCTATGTGTCTGGGGTGCCAGCAACTGGAGCGAGTGAGGGTACGCATGTTGGTGCGTGACCACCTAACTAGCTAGCGAGTGGGTTAAGTGACTTGGGAGACAGGTGTGCATGTGTGCCCCTGGGGATGAGACAACCAGAGGAGTTGTCTACTGGAGGGACCAGGGTGTTCAGGCCAACTGCTGGAGAGAACATAGGGTCTGGGGGTTGACTAAGAGACCCCTTTATACACATGTCTGTGCATGAGGCAACTGGGGAGAGCAAGGATACAGCTGCTGGATGGACTGAGTGTCTGCCCAGTTACTGGAGAGATCCACAGCACATGTATCTGTGTTGGTGTGTGTTAAGGGAGGTCTGTACCAGCAGCTGGAGTAGGGCTATGGGTCTCGGGGGCTCATATGTCCAGGTACCAGCAACTGAGGAGACCAGGGATCCAGGGGCCAGCTACTGCATAGACCGAGTGTCTAAGCCCAGATACTGGAGGGATCCACATGGTATATACGTATATATTTCCTACTAACAGACCTTCATTCTGATCAGTTAGAGAGGGGAACAGGACGAGGCCATTGGTGTTGGTTGGGTTTATGTGAATGCTGAGTGGTTTTGCCTGTGTTGATCTGTGTGACCAGCCGTGTGTGCATGTATGCATGCTGTATATGTGTGAGGCCTACTGGGAATACAGGCTCAGTCTCGCTACTGGTTGGACCCAGGGGTATGGAGCTGTGGCAGCCTTGCCTCCATTAGATTATCAGATTCAGCAACCCCTAACACACAGTTTTAGGAAATGTCAAAAGCCTTTAGGTAAGCTATATTGGCCCATGACAAGTGTCCACAAGCTAAATGGCTAAACAGTTTTTGTTTATGCTTTCAACACTGAAGGGCACCTGACCTCGGTGCTGGGGAAGGTTATGGAGCAGATCATCTTGAGTGCCATCACATGGCACATGCAGGACAACCAGGTGATCAGGCCCAGTCAGTATGGGTTTATGAAAGGCTGCTTGACTAACTTGATCTTCTATGACAAGATGACCCGCTTAGTGGATGAGGGAAAGACTGTGGATGTTGTCTACCTGGACTTTAGTAAAGCCTTTGACACCGTTTCCCACGGCATTCTCCTGGAGAAACTGTCTGCTCATGGCTTGGACGGATGTACGTAAGCGTAGGCAAGTGAAAGGTCCTGCACCTAGAGAGGAACAACCCCACGCACTAGTACAGGCTAGGGGTTGACCTGCTGGAAGGCAGCTCTGTAGAGAAGGACCTGGGAGTCCTGGTGGACAGCAAGTTGACCATGAGCCAGCAGTGCGCCCAGGTGGACAAGAAGGCCAATAGCATCCTGGCTTGGATCAGAAATAGTGTGGCCAGCAGGACAAGGGAAGCGATTGTCCCCCTGTACTCGGCACTGCTGAGACCGCACCTCGAATACTGTGTTCAGTTTTGGGCCCTTCACTACAAGAAAGACATTGAGGTGCTGGAGCACGTCCAAAAAAGAGCAACGAAGCTGGTGAAAGGTCTAGAGCACAAGTCTTATGAGGAGCAGCTAAAGGAACTGGGGTTGTTTAGCCTGGAGAGGAAGAGGCTGAGGGAAGACCTTATTGCTCTCTACAACTACTTGAAAGGCAGTTGTATCAAGGTGGGTGTCAGTCTCTTTTCCCATGTAACGAGAGGAAACGGCCTCAAGTTGTGCCAGGGGAGGTTTAGATTGGATATTAGGAAAAATGTCTTCACCAAAAGGGTTGTCAAGCATTGGAACAGGCTGCCCAGGGATGTGGTGGAATCACCATCCCTGGAGGTATTGAAAAGATGTGTAGATATGGCACTTAGGGACATGATTTAGTGGTGGACTTGGTAGTATTATGTCAACAGTTGGACTCGATGATCTTAAGGGTCCTTCCCAACCTAAATGATTTTATGATTCTAAGGTAAAACTGGACGAATCAAGGCTTGGAATACAGTAGCTGAAGGGAACATTTTAGGATTCCAGGAGCTTTAAACATAAATATGAACCATATCTGTAGCACCATATACAATGTTAAGCTTTAAAACACATTTGTACCAGATCCATTTCCTGAAGTACAGTTATCTCAACTCTCACCAAACTGAAAAATAAATAAAAGGGAATTCAGGGGCTGACTATACGAGGGAAATTATCATCTTTACACGAATTACAGCGCTTAAGACATGCTCTTTTAATGTGTTCACAGTTCCAGGAGACCCACTATATCCTCAAGCAACACTACTTATGACAGATGTTCCAACTCCCATATAGGCTGCTCTATCAAAAAGCGTTTATCTCTAGATCCATTGTGCAGTCAAAAATAGATTCTTGTCCTATTGTTCTCTATTTGGCATTCATGATTGATTCCCCCTAGTTCTCCCATTCTCCTTGCTGCTGGGATTTCTTGCAAAAAAAAAGATTCTAACAACAACAGAGAATCATAAAATGGTTTGGGTTGGAAGGGACCTTTAAAGATCATCTAGTCCAACCCCCCTGCCATGGTCAGGGACATCTTTCACTAGATCAGGTTGTTCAAAGCCCTACCCAACCTGACCTTGAACACTTCCAATGATGGGGCATCCACAATTTCTCTGGCCAGCCTGTTCCAGTGTCTCACCACCCTCATCGTAAAGCGTTTCCTTCTTATGTCCAATCCAACTCTACTCTCCTTCAGTTTAAAACTGTTGCCCCTTGTCCTATCACTAACAGGCCCTCTCTGGTGAAAAGTCTCTCTTCATCTTTCTTAGAAGCCCCCTTTAAGTACTGAAAGGCCGCAATAAGGTCTCCCTGGAGCCTTCTTTTCTCCAGGCTGAACATCCCCAACTCTCTCAGCCTTTCCTCACAGAAGAGGTGTTCCATCCCTCTGATCATTTTTGTGGCCCTCCTCTGGACCTGCTCTAATGGGTCCATGTCTTTCTTGTGCTGGGGACCTCAGAGCTGGATGCAGTACTCCAGGTGAGGTCTCATCAGAGCGGAGTAGAGGGGGAGAATCACCTCCCTCGACCTGATGGCCCTGCTTCTTTTGATGCAGCCCAGGACACGGTTGGCTTTCTGGGCTGCAAATGCACATTGCCAGCTCATGTCCAATTTTTCATTTCACCGGTATCCCCAAGTCCTTCTCCGCAGGGCTGCTCTCAATCCATTCAGCCCCCAATCTGTATTGATGCTGGGGATTGCCCTGACCCAGGTGCAGGACCTTGCACATGGCCTTGTTGAACTTCATGAGGTTTGCACGGGCCCACTCCTCAAGCCTGCCAAGGTCCCCTCTGGATAGTATCCTTTCCCTCAAGCACCACTCAGCTTGGTGTCATCTGCAAACTTGATGAGGGTGCACTTGATCCCAATGTCTATATCATTGATGAAGATATGCAACAGTATTGGTGTCAGTATGGACCCCTGAGGAACACTGCTTGTTACCGGTTTCCATTTGGACATTGAGCCATTGACTGTAACTCTTTGGATGAGACCATCCAGCCAGTTCCTTATCCATCTAACAGTCCATCCATCAAACCCATCTTTCTCCAATTTAGCAACAAGGATGTTGTGGAGGACCGTGTCAAAGGGCTTACAGAACTCCAGGTAGATGACATCTGTAGCTCTTCCCTTGTCCACCAATGCAGTCAGTCCATTGTAGAAGGCCACCAGACTAGTCTGGCACAATTTGCCATGAAGCTCTCAACCTGTGTACTGCTGTTTTTCAAGGACAGCTCTGTGCAATCAATCCATTTTTTTTTTTACGTAGAGGGCAACACCCCCCCCCCCCCCTTTCCTTCCTTGCCTGTCCCTCCTCAACAGTTTATAGTCATCAATTGCAGTGCTCCAGTCGTGTGATTCATCCCACCAAGTTTCAGTGACAGTGACAAGATCAGAGGTTTCCAGCTGCACAGTGGCTTCCAGCTCCTCCTCTTCATCACCCATGCTACGTGCATTGGTATAGTGACACTTCAGTTAGACTGTCGACTGTCTCACCTTTTTGGTGGAAATATATTTAGAAGGGTTGGGGGGGCATTCCTCACTACTCCGGTAGGTGCGCTCATCCACCCTGTTGCTTGTGAGTACACAAGTGTCACGGCTTTGAAGCCCAGCCCCCAAGTTTGTTGGTTTAAAGCACAATTCACTAAGTCAGCCAATATGCCAGTGAAAATTCTCCTTCCTCTTCTAGATAGGTGGATCCCATCTCTCCCCAACAGGCCATATTCATTGAAGAATGTCCCATGACCAAAGCCCTGGTGATGACGCCAGTCACCAAGCCAGGTGTTGATCTGCATGATGCGTTGATTTCTGCCCACACCCCTATCCTTGACTCTCAAGATAGAGAAGATCACTTGTGCCCCCAGAACTCCGAAGTCCTGCTTGATCTTGCCCAGGCTATGCTTTACTGTGTCATTGGTGCCCACATGGAAAAAAGTAGGGGATAGTAGCCTGCACTTTTAACCAGTTGTGGCAGTCTCTTTGTGACATCCTGGATTTTGGCTTCTGGCAAGCAGCAAAGTTCCCTTGACTGTATATCAGGCCGGCTGATGGGTGCGCCTCTGTGCCTCTCAGCAGAGTTGCCCACTACTAGCACTCACCGCTTCCTTTTGCGACTTTCAGTGTGTGCAACTGGTGCGGTTTCCCCCTGTGAGTCTTGCACATTGGCTTCATTCACTGCCAAGACTTTGTATCTGTTGCTGGTTGGTACATATGAGGAAATGGGGGCAGAAGTGATATGTCATGCTGCCACAAGTTACCAGAGGCCATTGGTGAAACACTGGAACAGGTTGCCCAGAGAGGTTGTAGATGCCCCATCCTTGGAAACATTCACGGTCAGGTTGGACAGTGCTCTGAGCAACCTGATCTAGCTGAAGATGCTCCTGCTCATTGCAAGGGGGGCTGTGTGTGGACTAGAAGACCTTTAAAGGTCCCTTCCAACCCAAACCATTCTATGATTCCACGGTACCTTCTTCTCCAAGGTGCTGTCTGTTTGTTGTTGACACTCTTTGTCTGGTAGGCCTTGGAGGTCAGTGCCATGGAGCCCTAATATTTCTTCTTGCAATGCCTCAAATAATACTCTCTTTCTTGTTCCCCCTCCCTAATACAGCATAGCCTGCTGACTTCCTCCTGCAGCACCTCCACCCACTGCCTGAGTGATTCCACTGGAGGGCACCTTGCACAGGTGGAGCTTGCACCCTCCTCCACCCAGGAGTGTGGGGTACAGACTTTACAGTCCTTCACCTGGACAGCAGCTTCCCTGATAGGAAGCTCCATCTGGGTGGCTGCCTCCACTCATCCCAGGCTAGCCTGGCTAGATAGATGGGCTCCCAGCTGCTGCAGAGCACAGCCCTCCCCTAGTCTCTGCCACCATGCTTCTGACAATCTCAAAGTACTGCCTAATAAGCTCTTCTAATTCCCTGGAGACCTCAAGCTGCTGGGTAGGTTTACACAGCCACCAGCTAGCTGGGGTGACCATTGGGGCTGCAGATTAAGCTTGTGGGTGAGCAGAACAGTCAGCAGCCCGACAACTGGTAGAGTGCACCACCCTTCTCACGTGAAGCGCCACACCGCTCCCCTCAGGAGCTGCTCCCTGTTTGCACACCCTTGTAGCTAGCGCTCCGCTCCGTAGGGACTGGTTATATGAGGCTTCCCACGGTTTGAACTGGCCACAGGGACCGTCGGGACTGCCCAACTCTCGCCCGCCCCTCTCGCGAGACCTGTCACCTGCCAGCCAGTCCCTACACACACACAACCCAAGGGTACCGGGGCCCAGAAACTCCCTCAAACATCCCCCGGGGACCTCAGAAACCTCGCACTCATCTCAGCATGCGGCAACAACTGCTGCTGCTACTGCTAGCACTGGCTTCCCATGTTTTGAACTGGCCACAGGAACTGCCAGCATCCACATCTTTAACATCCATCAGTCTCTTACAAATATTAATTACAGCAAAGGTTTAGCTTCCTGAGGCAAAACAAGCTTGATCTTGCTGGATGAGAAATACTTCAGGTTGCTTGTCATCAGTGTTTTTCACCATTTACATACAGGGACAAAGCCCTGAATGAAAGCAGAGCCCAATCAGAGAGGGACTGACATTTTAACACCATGCATTTATATTGCTTGGCACTAGAAACACTTCTAACAAAACTCTGTGCAAATTGAAGTCCTGCCATCAATTACATGTTCACAAAGATTCAGGGTTAACTTTTTATTTCTCAAAAGCTTAGACTTCTTGGGTTGATGTTGAGACGACTGGATAGATCAGAATGACAGGTCATTCCCTTATTTTAAGGGGGATAATTTTCTTTCTGTTGTGCCAGCAACTGGACCAAGTGGGTGTCTAAGTGCAACAGGAGTGAGGAACATAGATCAGAGGGCCCATGTGTCTTTTTACGCTCTGGTTGATATAATTCTCATGGAGAACAAGATCTGTCCTGTATCTTTCCAACTCTTGCCATTACGCTTACCCTTTTTCTTAATTATCTGTAGTTTTAAAATTTGGGATAAATATATTAGTTGGTAATGTTTTCTTTTTTTAGTGGACTAAATTAGTAACAACAACTTCTTATACTTGTAATTGTACTGGGTTTGGCTGGGATAGAGTTAAATTCCTTCACAGTAGCCTGTATGTGGCTATGTTTTGGATTTGTGGTGAAAAAAGTGTTGATAACACAGGGATGTTTTAGTTATTGCTGAGCAGTGCTTACACAGTGTCAAGGCCTTTTCTGCTTCTCACACTGCCCTGCCAGTGAGTAGGCTGGGGGTGCACAAGAAGTTGGGAGGGGAAACAGCCAGGACAGCTGACCCCAACTGACCAAAGGGATATTCCATACCATATGACGTTACGCTCAGCAATAAAAGCTGGGGGAAGGAGGAGGAAGGGGGGGACGTTTGGAGTTATGGGGTTTGTCTTTCCAATTAACCGTTACACATGATGGAGCCCTGCTTTCTTGGAGAAGGTTAAACATCTGCCTGCCAATGGCAAATAGTGAATGAGTACCTTATTTTGCTTTGATTATGTGCGCAGCTTCTGCTTTACCTGTTAAACTGTCTTTATCTCAACCCATGAGTTTTCTTATTTTTACCCTTCCAATTCTGTCCCCCATCCCACTGGGAGGGGGAGTCTGTGAGGGGCTGTGTGGTGCTTAGTTGCCAGCTGGAGTTAAACCACGACAGCAATGCGTAAGGATTCTTATTAGAATGTTGTGGGGGACCATATCAAAGGCCTTACAGAAGTCCAGGTAGATGACATCCATAGCTCTTCCCTTGTCCAACAAAGCAGTCACTCCATCGCAGAAGGCCACCAGACTAGTCTGGCACAATTTGCCCTTGGTCACTGGGCACAGAGGTGAGGGTGGCTGGTATGTCGTTCCCATGGTCCTCCTTTTTACCCTCTTTAAGAATGGGTGTGATATTTCCCTTTTCTCCAGTCACTCAGGACTATGCCTGACTGCCACGACTTTTCAAATATGATGGAGAGTGGCTTGGCAATTACATCAGCCAATTCCCTCAGAACCCTGGGATGCATCTCGTCGTGTCCGGTGGACTTGTGCATGTTCAGGTTCCTCAGGTGGTCTTGAACCTAATCTCCTGTGATGGGTAGGACTTCACTCCCCCAGTGCCTGCCTTGGGATTCAGGGACTCAAGAGATGTGGGAAGAATGATTACCATCGAAAACTGAAACAAAAAAATTGTTGAGTACCTCTGCCTTCTCCATGTTGGTTGTCACCAGATTCCCTGCCCTATTTATCAGGGGGGTATGATTTCTTTTGTCTTCCTTTTCTGGCCAACGTATCTGTAGAAGCCCTTCTTGTTATTCTTCACATCCCTTGCCAAATTCAGCTGCAGCTGTGCCATAGCTTTCCTGATCCCATCCCTACACAGCCAGGCAGCGTCTCTATATTCTTCCCAGGATGCGTGCCCCTGCTTCCACTGCCTATGCATTTCCCTCTTGAGTTTCAGTTTGACCAGGAGGTCCTTACTCATCCATGCTGGTCTCCTGCCTGCCTTGCTTGATTTCTTGCACATAGGAATCAATAGTTCTTGTGCTCTAAGAAAAATGTCTTTGAAGAGCTGCCAGCTCTGTTCAGCTCCTTTATCCCTGAGGGCTGTTACCCAGGGAGTCCCATCCACTAATTCCTTAAACAACTGAAAGTTTGCTCTCCTAAAATTCAGGGTCGCCCATATCCCTCAAGACCGTGAATTCCACCAGGGCCCCCAATACTTGCTACTTTGTTCTCGAGCTTCAACTATATAAATAATTATGTATACACATAGCCACACATATATATTAACTTGCTCATTGTAGAATCATAGAATGATTTATGTTGGAAAAGACCTTTAAGATCATCAAGACCAACTGTTAACTCAGGACTGCCAAGTTGACCACTAAACCATGCCTCTAAGCACCACATCTACGTGTTTTTTGAACACTTCCAGGGATGGTGATTCCACCACCTCCCTGGGCAGCATGTTCCAATGCTTGACCACCCTTTCCGTGAAGAAATGTTTCCTAATATCCAATCTATACCTGCCCTGGTGTAATTTGAGGCCATTTTCTCTTGTCCTATCGCTTGTTACATGGGAGAAGAGACATACCCCCATGTGTTGGGTCTGGCTGAGCCCCATAGCATCCCTCATAGTGCTGTGCTTGTATTGCAAAAGCTAAGAGAAAGGAGGAGGAAGGGGGGGGGGAGGGGGGGGGTGGCATTTATTATTTACAACACTTTTCTTCTGGAGCAACCACTACACATACTTAAGCCCTGCTTTCTGGGAAGTGGCCAAACATCATCTGTTGATGGGAAGTAGAGAATAACATCTTTTGTTTTCCTTCGCTTCCACATGTGTGACTGGCTATCGCTTCATTAAACTGCCTTATCTTGACCCACAAGGGTTTTTTCCATGTTTTTTTCTCCCCCCATGTTCTGCTGAGGAAGGGAGTGATAGAGCGGCTTGGTGGGCGCCTGGCATCCAGCCAAGGTCAACCCACCACACCCCAACTGTCTACAACCTCCTTTCAGGTAGCTGTAGAGAGCAATAAGGTCCCTCCTCAGCCTCGTCCTCTCCAGGCTAAACAACCCCACTTCACTTAGCTGCTCCTCATAAGACTTGTGCTCTAGACCTTTCACCAGCTTCGTTGCTCTTTTTTGGACGTGCTCCAGCACCTCTACGTCCCTCTTGAAGTGAGGGGCCTAAAACCGAACACAGTATTCGAGGTGCAGTCTCAGCAGTGCTGAGTACAGGGGGACAATCACTTCCCTTGTCCTGCTGGCCACACTATTTCTGATACAAGCCAGGATGCTATTGGCCTTCTTGGCCACTTGGGCGCACTGCTGGCTCATGTTCAGCTGTCTGTCGACCAGCATCCCCAGGCCCCAGGTCCTTTTCTGCAGGACAGCTTTCCAGCCACTCTTCCCCAAGCCTGTAGCCTCGCATGGAGTTGTTGTGACCCAGGTGCAGGACTCGAGGCACTTCTCCTTGTCGAACCTCATCATACAATTGTCCTCGGCCCATGGGTCCAACCTGTCCAGATCCCTCTGTAGAGCCTTCCTACCCTCAAGCAGATCAACACTCCCGCCCCCCCCCCCCCCCCCCCCAACTTGGTGTTGTCTGCAAACTTACTGAGGGTGCACTCCATCCCCTCGTCCAGATCATCAATAATGATATTAAACAGGACTGGCCCCAATAATGAGCCCTGGGGAACACCACTTGTGACCGGCTGCCAATTGGATATAACTCCATTGACTACCACTCTTTGGGCTCAGCCATCCAGCCAGTTTTTTACCTAGCATAAAGTACACCCGTCCAAGTCATGAGTAGCCAGTTTCTACAGGAGAATGCTGTGGGAGACAGTGTTAAAGGCTTTACTAACTTCCAGGAAGACAACATCCACAGCCTTTCCCTCATCCACTAGGCGGGTCATCTTGTCATAGAAGGAGATCATGTTCATCAAGCAGAACCTGCCTTTCATCCAGCCATGCTGGCTGGGCCTGATCCCTTGGTTGTCCTGCACATGCTGTGTGATCGTAGTCAGGATGATCTGTTCCATAACCTTCCCCGGCACCGAGATCAGGCTGACAGGCCCGTAGTTCCCTGGATCCTCCTTCCTGCCCTTCTTGTAGATGGGTGTCACACTGGCTAACCTCCAGTGTTCTGACCTCCCTGTTTAGCCAGGAGTGCTGATAGATGATGGAGAGTGTCTTGGCGAGCATTTCCACCAGCTCCCTCAGTACCCTCGGGTGGATCCCATCCGGCCCCATAGACTTGTGCATGTCTAAGTGGAGCAGCAGGTCACTAACTGTTTCCTCCTGGACTATGGGGACTTCATTCTGCTCCCTGTCCCTGTCTTCCAGCTCAGGGGACTGAGTACCCTGAGGATGACTGGTCTGACTATTAAAGACTGAGGCAAAGCAGGCATTAAGTACCTCAGCCCTTTGTGGCAATGTTTCCCCCCGCATCCAATAAAGGATGGAGATTATCCTTGGCCCTCCTTTTGTTTCTAATGTATTTGTAGAAACATTTTGTTCTTATCTTTGATGGCAGTGGCCAGCTTAAGTTCTAGCTGGGCTTTCGCCTTTCTAATTGTCTCCCTGCATAACCCAATAACATCCTTATAGTCCTCCTGAACTGTCTGCCCCTTCTTCAAAGGTCCTAAATTCTCTTTTTTACCCCTGACTTCCAGCCAAAGCTCTCTGTTCAGTCAGGCTGCTCGTCTTTTGGTACATGGGGACGGCCTGCTCCTGTGCCTTTAAGACTTCCTTCTTGAAGAATGTCTAGCCTTCCTGGACCCCTTGGCCCTTCAGGACTGTCTCCCAAGGGACTCTGTCAACCACTCTCCTAAACAGGCCAAAGACTGCCCTCTGGAAGTCCAGGGCAGTGTTTTTGCTGACCCCCCTCCTTACTTCTCCAAGAATCAAAAACTCTTGTCATTTTGTTATCGCTATGCCCAAGACAGCCTCCGACCACCACATCATCCACCAGTCCTTCTCTGTTCGTAAACAGCAGGTCCAGCGGGGCATCTCCCCTGGTTGGCTCACTCACCAGCTGTGTCAGGAAGCCACACACTCCAGAACCTCCTAGAGTCTTTCCTATCTGCTGTGCTGTATTTCCAGTGGACATCTAGTAAGTTGAAGTCCCCCACGAGGACAAGGGCTAGCAATTGTGAGACTTCTCCCAGCTGCTTGTAGAATGTTTTGTCCGCCTCTACATTTTGGTTGGGTGGTCTGTAATAGACTCCCACCAAGATGTCCGCCTTGTTGGCCCTCCCCCTGACCCTTACCCATAAACATTCAACCTTGTTGTTACCATCATTAAGCTCTAGACAGTCAAAACACTCCCTAACATACAGGGCTACCTCACCGCCTCTCCTTCCCTGCCTATCCCTTCTGAAGGGTTTGTAGCCATCCATTGCAGCACTTCAGTCAGGCGAGTCATCCCACCATGTTTCTGTGATGGCGACTATGTCATAGTTTTCCTGCTACACAATGGCTTCCAGCTCCTCCTGTTTGCTGCCCATGCTTTGGGCATTGGTGTAGATGTACCTCAGTTGGGCTATCGATCTTGCCTCCAACACTGGCATGCTGCCCCCAGGCTCATCTCTAGCGAGCCTGGTTTTATCCCCTTCCACCTTCAAATCTGGTTTAAAGCTCTCTCAATGAGCCCTGCTAATTCCTGACCTAGAATCCTTTTCCCCCTTTTAGACAGGTGAACCCCATCTGTTGCCAGCAGGCCTGGTGCCGTGTAAACTGACCCATGATCAAAAAAACCAAAATTCAGCCAGTGACACCAGGCCCGGAGCCAGGTATTGATCTGTGTGATCTTCCAATTACTTGCACCATCAATACCCTGCAACTGGCAGGATAGAAGAAAACGCTACTTGAGCTCCTGATGCCTCAACCAGTTGCCCCAAGGCCTTGAGGTCTCTCTTGATTGCCCTCAGAATTCTTGTTGCTTGGACTTTATCGCTGCCCACCTGAAAAAAACAGTAATGGATAATAATCAGAGGGCCCTACTAGACAAAGGAGTTCTCTAGTAATGTCCCTTACCTGGGCCCCAGGGAGGCAGCAGACTTCCCTATGGGTTGGGTCTGGTTGGCATATCGGGCCCTCTGTTACTCAGAGTGGAGTCACCAATGACAACCACCTTTTTTTTTTTTCTTAGCAGAGCTGCGTGTGACACATGGGGTTTATTGACTCTCACCAGGCAACTCCACCAACCTGGACAGCCCTTTGTCCACATCATCATTTTCTTCACCCTCGATTTCCAGAACCTCATACCCATTGTAGAGGGGTACCTGGGAATGTGACATAGGCCGAGAGGGGATTCACCTGCTGTCTCAAGGTGGGACTTGTTTCCATTCCTCCTCATCTCTTAGGTCCCCTCTTTCTGTCTGGTGGCTAGACGGTAGGGGTTCCTTCGCTTCTTGTGATGTGTACATAAGCTCCCTACAGCTCCCTATGGTCCCTCAGTGTGATCCTCCACTCCAGAGCACTTCTGCTGCAGTAATATGCCTCAGGGTGTTCCTCTCGTTAAAGCAAGCAGTATATAAAAGGTTAGTCCATTTTGAACCTATTTTAAAGAAGTGGTAGAGATGATGTTGAAAATTATATATCATTGATTAAATAATCACTGTTTAACTTACCCGGCAATAATTTTAAAGAAATTACCTCCTTAGGTCCTATGGGTTTCTAAATATGTTACACATCTGTACACTACGTTTCTGTTGTGCTTTAATACCAGCCAGCAACTAAGTACCATGCAGCCACTTAGTCACTCCAGCTACCACACCTGGTGGATGGGGAGGAGAACTGAAAAAAGGTACACCCATGGGTTCAGATAAGAACAGTTTAATAATAGAAATAAAGTAAAATATAACAATAATGATAGTAAAGGGAGATAACAAAAAGAGAGAAAGGAATAAAATGCAAGATAAACAGGTAATGCACAATACAATTGCTTCCCACCAACTGACCAATTCCCAGTGAGTCCCCGAGCAGTAGTAGTCCACTTCCAGCCAACTCCCCCCAGTTTATATACTAAACATGCTACATGCTATTCTATGCAATGGAATATCCCTTTAACTATTTCGGCTAAGCTGTCCTGGCTATGTTCCATACTGGCTTCTTGTGCACATTCTCACTGGCAAAACACGGGAAACTGAGAAGCCCTTGACTTAAACACTAATTAGCAACAACTAAAACATAAATGTGTTATCAACTTTATTCTAATACTAAATCCCAAATAAACCACTACACTAGATACCAGGAAGAAAATTAATTTTATCCCAGCCAAAAGCAGGACAGTATCCACCCCTTATTCCATACCATTTACATCATGCTTAGATCCTACACTTTACATTACATCCCACTTCACCACCACCACATTACCTGTCTTTTGATATATATACACAAAGATATAATTTCTTTAGTCTATGTGCAATCCTTATAAAATGTCCACTGAGTTCATTTAATCCATGACTTTGGGCTCCATCTGTCATAAAAGATGTTCAGGGTTAGAAAGAAGGTGTGTGGCATTGGATTGCTGCAGGTTGAAGCCAGTTCTGACAACACCAATACTGAACTGGTCCGCTTTCATCAAAGCTCATTCTTCATTAATCTGGGTGATTTTTACAATAATACTCTTGATATGGCAAAGAGCCACCACAGAACTGATGATATACACTGTTATATAGCAGTTAAAACCATAAATTTAATTCATTGGCTATTTTCACCCAAAATCAAATCCCCCTGAGGCACACATTGATCTTCCCCATCTTCCTGCATTACCCATCAAGTGCTCCCAGGTCCCTGAGCAAAAGCAATCCCACAAATGGGTTTGCCTTTGCCTGAGGCAGCAATAACCCAGACTGTTTTCCCCAGCATATTTTTTATGTGCACTACAGGAACTTTATCCCCTTATACAGTACGTAAAAGCTTTGATTGAGCAATGATAGCGTGACTGGCAGATCCTCTAGTGTTGACTAACCAGGTGGCTTTTGCTAGATGTGTATCGCAATGTTTGAAAGTTTCACCACCCATTGCTTTCACTGAAGTCTTTAACAGTCCGTTACATCGTTCAGTTTTCCCAGAGGCTGGTGCATGATAGGGAATGTGATATACCCACTCAATGCCATGCTCTTTGGCCCAAGTGTCTATGAGATTGTTTCAGAAACTAGTTCCGTTGTCTGATTCAATTCTTTCTGGGGAGACATGTAGCCACAAGACTTGTCTTTCAAGGCCCAGAATAGTGTTTTGGGCTGTGGCATGGGGCAGAGGATATGTTCCAGCCATCCGGTGGCTGCTTCCACCACTGTAAGCACATGGTGTTTGCCTGCGCAGCTTTGTGGGAGTGTGTTATAGTCAACCTGCCAAGCCTCCCCATATTTATATTTCAGCCGTTGTCCTTCATACCAGAGAGGCTTTAACCACTTGGCTTGCTTAATTACAGTGCATGTTTCACATTCATGGATCACCTGTGCAACAGTGTCCATGGTTAAGTCCACCCCTCGATCTCGGGCCCATCTATATGTTGCATCTCTTCCTTGATGGCCTGAGGTGTCATGGGCCCATCGAGCTATAAAAAATTCACCTTCGTGTTCCCAATCCAAATCTACCTGGGCCACTTCAGTCTTGGTTGCTTTATGTACCTGCTGGTTCTTTAGATGTTCTTCAGCGGCCCAACTCTTGGGTGCGTGAGCATCTACGTGACGTGCCTTCACAACCAGGTTCTCCACCCGAGCAGCGATATCTTGCCACAGTGCAGCAGCCCAGATGGGCTTACCTCTGTGCTGCCACTTGCTCTGCTTCCATTGCTGCAACCACGCTCACAGGGCATTTGCCACCACCCATGAGTCAATATAGAGGTAAAGTATTGGCCATTGTTCTCATTCAGCAATGTCTAAAGCCAGCTGGATAGCTTTTACCTCTGCAAAAAGATTCACCTTCTCCCTCACCAGTTTATGCAACTTGTCGTAGGGGACTCCATACAGCCACCTTCCACCTCCGACACTTTCCTACAATACGGCAGGACCCATCAGTAAATAAGGCATATTGCTTCTCATGTTCTGGCAGTTCATTATATACAATGGGGCTTCTTCAGAACGTGTCACCTCTTCCTCTGGTGTCATTCCAAAATCTTTACCTTCCGGCCAGTCCTTAATAATTTCCAAGTTACCTGGATGACTGGGATTTCCTATTTGAGCTCGTTCTGTAATCAGCGTGACCCACTTACTCCACGTAGCATCAGTTGTGTGATGTATAGAGGAAACCCTCCCTTTAAACATCCAGCCCAGCGCTGGCAAACGGGGCACCAGAAGGAGCTGCGGTTCACTACCAATCGCTTCTGAAGCAGCTCAAACCCCTTCATAAGCTGCCAGTATCTCTTTTTCAGTTGGAGTACAGTGGGCCTCAGATCCTCTATAACGCCCACTCCAAAAGCCCAAGGGTCGACCTCGAGTCTCCCCCGGTGCTTTCTGCCAGAGGCTCCAGGTAGGGCCGTTCTCCATGGCTGCAGTGTAGAGCACATTCTTTGCCTCTTGCCCTGTCTGTACTGGCCCAAGGGCTACTGCTTCAACTGTCTCCCGTTTAATTTGTTCAAAGGCTTGTCGTTGCTCAGAGCCCCATTTAAAATCACTCTTCTTTCGGGTCACTCGATAGAGAGGGCTTACAATCAGACTGTAATTTGGAATGTGCATTCTCCAGAAACCCACAACACCTAAGAAAGCCTGAGTTTCTTTCTTATGAGTTGATGGAGACATAGCTGTTATTCTGGTGATCACATCCATTGGGATTTCACGAGGTCCATCTTGACATTTTATTCCCAAAACCTAGATCTCCTGTGTGGGTCCCTTGACGTTACTTTGGTTTATGGCAAAACCAGCTTTCAGAAGGATTTGGATTATTTTCTCCCCTTTCTCAAAAACTTCTTCTGCTTTATTGCCCCATACGATGATGTCATCAATGTGTTGCAGATGGTTCAGGGTCTTCATCCTGTTCCAGTGCAGCCTGGACCAGTCCATGGCAGATGGTAGGGCTGTGTTTCCACCCCTGGGGCAGTCGATTCCAGGTGTTCTGGATGCCCCTCCAAATCAAAGCAAACTGTGGCCTGAACTCTGCCACCAAAGGGATTGAGAAAAATGCATTTGCGATATCAGTGGTGGCATACCACTTGGCTGCCTTTGATTCCAGTTCATATTCAAGTTCTAACATGTCTGGTACAGCAGCACTCAACAGCGGCGTGACTTCATTCAGGCCACGATAGTCCACTGTTAGTCTCCATTCTCTGTTAGAATTTTGCACTGGCCATATGGGGTATTAAAGGGCGAACGGGTCTTGCCAATCACTCTTTGCCTCTCTAGTCAGCGAATCAGCTTATGGATGGGAATCAGGGAGTCTCGGTTGGTACGGTATTGCTGCCAGTGCACCGCTGTAGTAGCAATCAGCGCCTGCTGTTCTTCGACTTTCCGTAACCCCACCACAGACGGGTCTTCTGAAAGGCCAGGCAAAGTAGACAGCTACTTAATTTCCTCCGTTTCCAAGGCAGCTATACAGAAAGCCCACCGATACCCTTTCAGATCCTTGAAATACCCTCTCCTGATATAGTCTATGCCGAGGATACATGGAGCCTCTGGGCAGGTCACAATGGGATGTTTTTGCCACTCGTTCCAAGTCACGCCTATTCTAGCCTCCAATACACTTAGCTGTTGAGATCCCTCTGTCACTCCAGAAATACTAATTGGTTCTGCCCCTTCATAGCTTGATGGCAGTAGAGTACACTGTGCACCAGTACCTACTAGAGCTTTATATTCCTGTGGGTCTGATGTGCCAGGCCATCATATTCACAGAGTCCAGTAAACCTGGTTATCCCTGTCCTCCACCTGACTGGAGGCAGGGTCCCCCTAATCCTGGTCGTAGGGTTGCCCACCGGGACGGCAAGTGGTGCGAAATGGATGTAGCATGTAGTAGTTCTGCAGACTTATATCTTGCCAGAATAGATTAGGATTCTTTTTCACAGGATCAAGAGTAAAGCCAGCCCTGTCACTCTGTCTGGGTAGCTGTTCTCTGGAGACTGGAGCAGCAACCTTCCTGGAAGAATCCTTATTTATGATTGTTTATCCTTGTAATTCAACGCACTCGTGCCTCCAGTGTTGAGGTAGGTTTTCTATCCCACCTCCTCATGTCCCCTCCGTGGTCCTGCAGGTCAAACCACAGGGTACCTCATGGTGCATATCTTCTGTATACTCCCTCCCAAACAGAAGGGCGTCTACGGTTGATAGCTGAGATGTGGGTCTGTACAGGTCGAGAGTAGGATATATCCTCGTCGAGTTGCTGGACCAGCCTCTCCACAGCTGAGATGATGGAGGTAGAGACGCTGTCTTCATAGTACTGGAGACGGCGAACCACTTCATCCACCGTTGGTGGTGTGTCATCTTTCCAACCCATTATTGCCAATAAGCGTGCATATGATGATGGTATATGCTCTGTACCAATTTCCTCCACATGGGTCGTGTGCACAGAACTTCATTGGGATCCGTGGGTGACTGTGGATCATCCTGGTCATAATAAATCATCCCTTTGATGGTTAATTCCCTCAAGTACTGGATACTTTTCTCTATTGCAGTCCACTTGCCTGGGCGATGTGTAATATCCTCCTTGTAGGGATACCTTAACGCTTGACAGGAGTTGCTTTGAGAGGCTGAGGGTTTCCGTTCCTTTTCCAATTGCCTTGTCAATGTCCCCTTCTTTAGAAAGTGTTCCCAGCTGCTTGGTTTCCCTACCCTCCAACTCTACACTATTAGCCCCATTATCCCAGCATCGAAGCACCCAGGTGTTCACCTGATTGACGGGCATAATCTTTCCGCATATCCCACAGTTCATTCAGGGATAGGGATTGAGAGGTTACCTCTTGTTCGCCGCCTTCATCCTGATCCTGTGATGTCCCTGCTTCATCCTCCCCCTTTCCCAAATGAGCTGCTTCTGTTTCCATTTCTTCTTATGTATAGGAGCCACTGATACTGACATGGGCTGGTCTTCTGCATCACTCGGTGCGGGGGCCAAGGTAGCTGCAGTGCCCGCCACAGGGGCTGGAGCAGCCGCAGCACCTGCGGTGGGGGCTGGAGTAGCCTCAGGTGATGCTGGAGCAGCTGCTGTTTCTGCCATGGAGGCTAGAGTAGTTACAATTAGTCGCTTAAATCTCCACCAGGACCAGGAGGTGAAAACCACATTCATTATTCCTAGCAATAGGGTCAGGACCTGCGCTACGGTGCCTCCAATAGACCAAAGATATTCAGATTTCCAAAACTCCTAACTGCTTCAGTAATTAGCCCTGGGGAGAAGGGGGAGGTGTCTACCCCACCCATAGGCTGACTCTCTGGGAAAAAAAAGCCAAAGGTGCAGTTGTTGGCATTCCCCTCCCCCCAGGGGCCACCCGACACACAGGGGTGACAACAACACCGCATACACAGACCAGATTAGTTTTACGACCAGCGAGTGCATCATATCATAAACCAGTACTATATAGTACAACACTATGATAACTTTAGCCCAGGTCCCAAGGAGAACAAACAGCACAATGGGGAACACTTACTGCAAGTAAATTAAATAACGCAACCCTGAGACCGTGGGCAGTAACTTCAAGAGCAGGGAAGTCGGCATTGCGGCCGATGATTATTAACCCAGTCCAATGAATACTGACAACAATTTAATTCTAACACAGTCTGGTTGGACCTGTTGTTATCTCAACCCTTCGAGCCCCACGTTGGGCACCAAAAAGGACTGTCATGGTTTAACCCCAGCCAGCAACTAAGTACCATGCAGCCATTCGCTCACTCTGTCCTCACCCAGGGGAGTGGGGAGGAGAATTGGAAAGGAATGTAAAACTCGAGGGTTGAGATAAGAACAGTTTAATAATTGAGATAAAATAATAATAACAACAACAACAGTTATAATGGAAAGGAGGGGGAAGGGGAGAGGAATGAAATCCAAAGGGAAGGGAGAAAAGAAAGCTCGTGATGCACAATACAACTGCTCACCACCGGCTGACCGATCCCCAGCCAGTCCCCGAGCAACAATCTGCAGGCCACAGCCAACACACACACACACACACACACACAGAGCCCCCCATTTACACAGAGCCCCCCATTTATATACCAAGCATGCCATCCCATGTTATGGAATATCTCTTTGGCTAGTTCAGGTCAGCTGACCCGGCTGTGTCCCCTCCCAACTTCCTGTGCCCCTCCAGCCCTCTCGCTGGCAAGGCCCGAGATGCTAAAAAGTCCTTGACCTAGCACAAAAACTACCCAGCAATAACTAAAATCATCAGTGTGCCATCAGCATTGGTTTTACACCAAATCCAAAACACAGCACTGCACTAGCTACTAAGAAAAAAATTAACTCTATCCCAGCCGAAACCAGGACAGTGGGCTGGGGGTGCACAAGAAGTTGGGAGGGGACAGAGCCCGGACAGGTGACCCCAACTGACCAAAGGGATATTTCATACCATATGATGTCATGCTCAGCATATAAAGCTGGGGGAAGAAGAAGGAAGGGGGGGACACACGACATTCAGAATTACAGGGTGTATCTTCCTAAGTATCTGTTATGCATGATGGAGCCCTGCTTTCCTGGAAATGGCTAAACACCTGCCTGCTGATGGGAAGTAGTGAGTGAATTCCTTATTTTGCTTTTTGCTCGTGCACGCAGTTTTTGCTTTACCTGTTAAACTGTCTTTATCTCGACCCACGAGTTTTCTCACTTTTACCATCCCACTGGGTGGGGATTGAGCAAGCAGCTGTGTGGTGCCTAGTTGCCAGCCAGGGTTAAACCACGACACTGGAGAGATGGCTGCTATAGACCACCTGATCAAGAGGAAGTAGAGGAAGCCTTCTTTATGCAACTGGAAAAAGCCCACACAATCACAGGCCCTGGTACTCATGAGGGACTTTGACCGTTTTTTTTTCTAACCAATATCTAACACCAATATCTGATGGAAAGGCAACATGAAAGGACAAAAAACGATCGAGGAATTTTTTAGAGTGTGTTGAATACAAGCTCTTGATGGAGATAACAAGCCAACTAGGGGAAGATCTTGGGCCTGTCACCCACAAACAAAGAACAGGTTGGGGACATAAAGGTCAATGGCACCCTTGGCAGCAGCCACGATGAGGATGAAGTTGAAGATCCTGAAAGAAGTGAGCAAGGCACACAGCAAAATTACAACCCTGGACTTCAGGAGAGCAGATTTCAGCTTGTTAAAGGACCTGTTTGGCAGGATACTATGAGAGACTGTCCTAAGGGATCAAAGGGCTCAGGAGGTCTGGTTGATCCTCAGAAAGACAACCTCCTCAAAGCACAAGAATAATCCACTCAGACATGCAGGAAGTCGAGCAAGTGTGGCGGAAGGCCAGCATAGATGAACAGGGGATTCCTGACTGAGCTCAAAGACAAAAAGGAAGTACACAGAAGGTGGGAGCAGGGAATGGCTACCCAGGAGGAATATGGAGACACATGCAAGGATTTAGTTAGGAAAGCCAAAGCTTGGCTGGAGTTGGAACTAGCAAGAAATGTAAAGGGCAACAAGAAGGCCTTCTACAAGTACAGCATCAGCTAAGGAAAACACATTGCCCACTGCTCACTGGAGCACGTAATCTAATAGCTAAGGACATCAAAAAGACTAAGGAGCTCCGTAAGGTTGGCCCTCAGGTCTCTCAGATCCCTGAGCCTAGTGGCAGACTCTGGGGCAGGGAAGTATTACTCACGGTAGAGGAAGACTGAGTTAGGGGGCACTTCAGCCAACTGGACATACACAAGTCCATGGAACCAGACAAGATGACCCTGAGGGTTCCTGATGACTGGAAAAAGGCAAACATCACACCCATCTTCAAGAAGGAGAATCCAAGGAGATGAAGACTGGTCAATCTGGGAAGGTTGGGGAGCAAATCCTCCTGGAAGCCATGTCCAGGCACACAAAGGAACTGGGCTTGCTCCAGTACGCCCATGTCTTTCTTGTACTGGGGACCGACCAAAAGCGGACACTACTCCAGATAAGGTCTCACAAGTGCCAAGACAAGAGATGGAAAGGATCACTTCCCTGGAACTGCTGGCTGCACTGTTACTAATACAGCTCAAGATGCTGTTGGCCTCCTTTGCTGCAAGGGCACACTGTTGGCTCATGTTCAACTTGTTGTCCACCAGGAACTCCAGGTCCTTTTCTGCAGAGCTGCTTCCTAGGCAGTCAGCCTCCAGCCTGTACTGTTGCACAGGGTTATTCCAGCCCAGGTGTGGGACTTGGCATTTGTTTCTGTTGAACATCATGAAGTACCTGTCAGCCCATTTCTCCAGCCTGTCCAGGTCTCTCTGAAGGTCAGCCCTGCCCTCCAGCACATTGACTGCTCCCCCCAATTTGGTGTCATCTGCAAACTTGCCAAGAGTGCACTTTGTCCCCTCATCCAGGTTGTTAATGAAGACATTAAACAGTATTGGTTCCAGTACTGATCTCTGAGGGACCCTACTAGTTACTGGACCCCAGCTGGACTTTGCACCACTGATCAAAACTCTTTGAGCCCAGCAGTCCTGTCAATTTTCCACCCGTCTTATCACCCACTTATCCAGCCCATATCATACCAATTTGGTGGAAAGGAGACTGCGAGAGAGTGTGCCAAAAGCCTTTCTTCAGTCAAGGTACACAACATCCCCTCCCCTCCCCTTGTCAACAGAACCAGTCACCACGTCATAGAAAGCAATGAGGTTGGTAAGGCATGATTTGCCCTTGGTAAAGCCATTTTGGCTGCTCCCAGTCACCTTCCTGTCCTTCATGTGTTTAGAAATGGCTTCTAAGAGGATTTGCTCCATAACCTTTCCAGGGACTGAGGTGAGGCTGGCTGGCCTGTAGTTCCTTGGATCCTCCTTCTTGAAGATGGGTGTGATATCTGCCTTTTTCCAGTCATGAGGAACCTCTTCCAATTGTTATATGACTTTTCACAGATGATAGAGAGCAGCCTCACAGTGACACTGGCCAGATCCTTCAGCACCCCCAGATGCATGCCATCTGATCCCATTGGGCTTGTGTATGTCCAAGTGGGTTAAGTGATTCCTAAGGCTTTCTTCCTCCACTGTGGCTACCGCTTCACCCCCACACACTCTGCTAGGATTCTCAGGGAACTGGGAGGCCTGAGGGCATACCTTACTGTGAAAAATGAGGCAAAAAGGGCATCTGAGTACCTCAGCTTTTTCCCTGTCGCTTGCCACGAGATCCCCTGCCCCATTGAACAATGAGCTCATGCTTTCCTTAGTCTTCATTTTGCTACTGATTTACTTAAAAAAAAACTTTCTTGTTGCCCTTCACCTCCCTTGCTAGCTTCAACTCCAGCTGAGCTTTGGCTTTCCTGACTGCATTTCTATTTGTGCACACGGTCTCTATATCCCTCCCAAGTAGCATGCCCCTGCTTCTACCTCCTGTGTACTTCTTTTTTGTGTCTGAGCACGGTCAGGAGCTGTCTGCTCATCCATGCTGGCCTTCTGCCACACTTGCTCAACTTCCTGCACATTGCAAATGGACCGTTCTTGTGCTCTGAGGAGTTTGTCCTTGAAGATCAACCTGCTCTCCCGGGCACCCTTGTGCTGCGGGCATTTCAGGCGAGCGGGAGTCAGATTCAAATACTCACAGAGTTCAAGATCTGATCCGTTTATTGTACAAACCAGGTAGACTTTTATAAGGCATTCTATAAGCGTGCAATAATGTGGTTGGCTATTTTACAAGCGTATAATAATATGATTGGTTAACAATTGTTTACTGGGAAGATTTCTGTTTCTGCTTGTTCTGGCATGTAGGCTCCTTTCTGCGGTTTCCCAGCTCCTCTTATCACGTCCCGTTGGCCTTGGTTTTGAGCAAACATCTGCAATTTGCTCCTTTTTCTTCATCCCACTGTTCTGGCCGTAACCTCGTCTTATTTCTTCAGTATTTTTCCACTTGCTTCAGAGTTCAGTATAATCATTCAATACAGCAAGAGCCCCAACACCCTTGCCCTCCAGGGCAATTTCTCATTGGATCCTGCCAAGCTGGTCCTTGAACAGGCCAAAGTCTGCTCTTCTGAAGTCCAGGGCTGTAATTCTGCTGTTTGTCTTGATCACGCCTCTCAGGATCTTAAACTACACAGTCTCGTGGTCGCTGCAGCCAAGGCTGCCCTCAGCCTTCACACCATCAACCGGTTCTTCCTTGTTTGTGAGTAGCAGGTCCAACAGTGCGTTTTCCCTAGTTGGTTCATTGATCACCCTCATCAAGAAATAGTCTTCCATACTCTCCAGAAATCTCCTGGATTGCTTGCACCCTGCTGTATTGTCCTTCCAGTAGATACTGGGGTGGTTGAAGTCCCGCATGAGTGCCAGGGCCTGTGACTGTGAAGCTTTCTCCAGCTGCCTAAAGAAGGCTTCATCTACCTCTTCTTCTTGATCAGGTCTGTAGCAGACATCTAGTACAGCATCACCTGTGCCAGTCTGTCTTCTAATCCTTAGCCGCAAGCTTTCAATTGCTTTGTCACCTGTCCTAAGGTAAAGCTCCATGCATTCAAGCCGCTCCTTTGTGTAGAGCTCAACCCCTCCTCCTCGCCTGCCCACCCTATCTTTCCTGAAGAGCATGTATCCCTCCACTGGAGCACTCCAATCAGGAGAGCTATCCCACCACGTCTCCATAATCCCAATGAGGTCATAGCTCTGCAACTGTGTACAGACTTCTAATTCCTCCTGCTTGTTCCCCATGCTACACGCATTTCTGTTCAGGCATTTGAGATGGGCCCCAAGTCATGCTGCTTTTACAGGGCAAGTGTGAGAGCCTCCCTTGTCATGCTGTCCCCCAGATATGTTTGTTCTGCCCCTTGTGCCTTCACTTCTCTTCAGGTTACGGAAACCCTCCCCCGGCATATCTACTTTAAAGCCCGCATCACTCGGTTAGCAAGCCTGTTTGCAAAAACACTCTTGCCCCACTTTGTCAGATGTATCCCATCCTTGCTCAGTAGCCCTCGCTCCTCAAAGAGGGTCCCATGGCCATAGGAGCCAAAGCCCTGCCTGTGACACCAGCCACACAGCCAGGTCTTGACCCACTGGATGAGTCCACTTCTACCTGAGCCTTTCCTCCTTACTGGCAGTATGGAGGAGAATACCAGCTGGGTCCCCATGCCCTTCACCCTCACCCCCAGAGTTCTGTAGTCACTTGTGGAAATACTCCAGGTTATCCCTGGCAGTAACATTGGTGCCCACATGGTAATAGTCTGAGGGCCAGACAAGCCTTGGCAGTCCCTTTGCAACATCCCGTATCCTGGCCCCTGGCAAGCAAAAAGCCTCCCAAGACATCAGTTTGGGTCAGCAGGTAGGTGCCTCTGTCCCCCACAGGAGAGGGTCCCTTTCCTTTTTCCCTTTGTGCAGACATAAGGTTTGGGCTCAGCTGACTCTGATGCATACCCTGAAGGGTCTTGTTTGTCCTCACCAGTGCCCAGGGCACTATACTCAGGGCAGTTGCAAGTCTGCAGGTGGAGCAGGAACCTTTCTTCCATTTGCCAAAAGTCACAAGCTTCCAGCCTTCTCCACCTTGACAGCCACCCTCAGCTACCTGTTTGACCATGGCCTCTAGCTGTCCCTCCTTCCTTGCTCTGTGTGGCTCAGGCTGTTGTCTCTGCAGAGTTTCTGCAAAGACCCTGTCAATCTCCTCATTGTCCTCCCTGATGATTTGCAGCCTGCTCACCTCTTCCTGCACCTCCTTCGCTCAGCACCTCAACCAGAGCACCTCTCTCACAGGAGATGCCACCACTGCCCCTAGTCCCACAGAGAGGCCCCAGGCGCACTCTGCAGCCCGAGATCTGGGAAGTGGCATCCTCCCACCCCACCCCAACTCTGTTTGGATCAAGGCCTCCAGTGTGCCAAGGGCATTATCACCAGTCAGTGCTAGGGAGCGTGCCCTGCTTTATGTTGAGACCATCACTGCACAATCTCCAAGCAGCTCCATGCAGTCCTCAGCGTCCCCTCTGCACCACAGCCGTGTTGTTAGTATCTGCTGCTCTCTGTGAGCCGGATCCTCCCTAATGAGGAGTCAGCCTTTCTGTGTGCAAACTGCCGTGCAAACTGAGAGCAGCCCCTGCAGCATCCCAGGTGCTTTGCGCCACAAACTGCCCCTGCTAGTGAGTGGCTGCACCTCTGTTTGCAGTGCTCTGGGCTGCTGCACTCCCTAAGGAGCAACTAAATAACAAAATCATTGCATGCTTTGTAGAGGCTAGGAATTTCTATGTGTTTGGAAGATGTCATCTTTTTTTTTTGTACTTGTAGATGCTCAGTATACTGAAAGAGTGATGACAGATGCACCAGGTGTAGCTGTTTATTGGTGGTGCATCAATCAAAAGATATTAATGAGGCCCTAAGTTTTAGAAGCATGCTAAACAGGAAGAAAAAATGGGAGTGACATTTACTAAGGTAACTTGACTGTTTTCTAAATTACTGGAGTTAGAAGAGCTAGTGAAATAAAAAAAATACGTTATTCTTGCTCTAAAGCCTGTAATTCCTTGGATCCTCCTTCTTGAAGATGGGTGTAATGTCTGCCTTTTTCCAGTCATGGGGAACCTCAACCAATTTTCGGTTGGTAATGCTTGTTTCTGGATAATACTAATAATTTTTGCTGGGTAATGTTTATACTAAGTCAAGGACTTTTTAGCGTCTCGGGCCTTGCCAGCGAGAGGGCTGGAGGGGCACAGGAAATTGGGAGGGAACACAGCCAGGTCAGCTGACCTGAACTAGTCAAAGGGGTATTCCATACCATATGACGTCATGTTGAGTATATAAACTGGGGGAAGAAGAAGGAAGTGGGGCCATCCGGCATTATGGTGTTTGTCTTCCTGAGTAGCTATTATGTGTGATGGAGCCCTGCTTTCCTGGAGATGGCTGAACACCTGCCTGCCGATGGGAAGTAATTAATGAATTCCGTGCTTTGCTTTGCTTGTGTGTGTGGCTTTTGCTTTACTTATTAAATTGTTCTTATCTCAACCCCTGACTTTTACATTCCTTTCTGATTCTCCTCCCCATCCCTCTGGGTGAGGGGGAGTGAGCATGTTACTGTGTGGTGCTTGGTTGCCGGCCGGGGTTAAATCATGACAGACCTTCAGCAACCACATAATAGAAGGTTCCTCTAATAGAATAGGAAAAGTAGACATCTGCTTATTTTCCTCCATCTCCAAGGAGCTATACCAAAAACTCACTGTCATGGTTTAACCCCGGCCAGCAACTAAGTACCACGCAGCTGCTCACTCCCTCACCCCTCACCCAGAGGTATGGGGAGGAGAATCGGAAAGGAATGTAAAACTTAAGGGTTGAGATAAGAAAAATTTAATAGGTAAAGCAAAGCAATGAATTCATTCCATCAGCAGGCAGGTGTTTGGCCATCTCCAGGAAAGCAGGGCTCCATCACACATAACGGTTACTTGGGAAGACAAACGCCATAATGCCAAATGTCCTCTCCTTCTTTCTTCTTCCCCCAGTTTATATACTCAACATGGTGTCATATGGTATGGAATACCCCTTTGGCTAGCTCAGGTCACCTGTCCTGGCTGTGTCCCCTCCCAATTTCCCATGCCCCTCCAGCCTTCTTGATGGCAGAGCCCAAGAAACTGAAAAGCCCTTGACTTTGTATAAACATTACCCAGCAGCAACCAAAAACATCAGTGTGTTATCAACAATGTTCTCACACCAAATCCAAAACACAGCACTGCACCAGCTACTAATAAGAAAATTAACTCTATCTGGCTGAAACCAGAGGACCCACCAATACCCTTTCAGATCCCTGAAATACCCTCTCCTAAGGTAGTCTATGTCAAGGATACATGGAACCTCTGGATCAGTCTCAATGGGATATTTTTGCCACTTATTCCCAGTAAAGCTTATTTCAGCCTCCAATATAGTTAGTTGTTGAGATCCCCCTGTCACTGCAGAAATACAAATGGATTTTGCCCCTGTATAGCTTGATGGTATTAGGGTACACTGTGCACTGGCATCTACTGGAGCCTTATCCTCCTGTGGGTCTGATGTGCCAGCCATCTGATCCACACAGTCCAGTAAACCACATGGCTGGAGGCAGGGTCCCCTTAACCCTGATCATAGGATTCTCCACTTCTTGTTAAAACGTATTAGAATTCACTTCCCTAGGATCAGAAGTAAGATCAGCCCTTCCACTCTGTCTGGGAAACTGCCCACTGGAAACTGGAGCAGTAGTTTTCCTGGAAGAATCCCCATTTGTGATTGTTTTTCCTTGAAATTCAAGTACTTGTGCCTCTAGGGTCAAGGTGGATTTTCCATCCCACCTCCTCATGTCCTCTCCGTGTAAAACCACAGGGTACCCCGTGGTGTGTACCCTCTATATCCTCTCTCTTGAGCAAAGGAATACTTGCTGTTAACAGCTGAGCTACTGGTCCATACAGGTGGGGAGTTGGACCTATCATCTTTTTGTTGCTAGAACTCCTGGAACAGTTATTCACACTTTTCAGACAGTTTTTCCACAGCTGAGTTGCAATTCCATAAGGAGGAAGAGATTTTCTTCGTATTGCTGGAGTTGGCAACCCACTTCATCCACCATTGGTGCCTTTTGGTCTATAGGTCATTACTACCAATGAGTTGGCATATGATGATGGTGCACTCCATAAAAATTTCAGCTACATGGGTTGTGTGCATCAGACTTTGTTGGGATCTGTGGGTAACTGCATGCTGTTCGGGTTATAATAAATCATCTCCAGTGCAGCTAATTCCTTCAGGTATTGGATACCTCTCTCCATGGTGGGCCATTTGCTTGGATGACATATAACATCTTCCTTGAAGGGATACCTTTCCTTCATGCTTGACAGCAGTCACCTCCAGAGGCTGAGGACTTGCATCCCTCTTTCAATTGCCTTGTCAATATTCTCTTCCCTAGAAAGTGATCTCAGCTGCTTGGTTTCACTACCCTCTAATTCCAGGCTACTAGCCTCATATCCCAGCATCAGAGCAGCCAGGTGATAATGTGCTCACCTGGATGATGGCTGAAATCTTTTTGAATATCAAACAGCTCACTTGGGGATAGGGATTGAGTGGATACCTCTTGTTCTGCCTCTTCCTCCTGTTCTTGTTATGTCCCTGTTTCATCCTCCTTTACTAAACAACCCGTCTTTTGTGTCTCTTTCTTCTTGTGTATAGGGGAGATTGATACTAGCATGGGTTAGTCCTCTGGTTCAGCTGCATCACCCACTGCCAGGGTCTGAGTAGCTGCAGTGCCTGTCGCTGGGGTTGGAGTAGCTACAGTGCTTGTTACGGGGGTTGGAATAGCTGCAGTGCCTGTTGCCTGGGTCTGAGTAGCCACAAATAGTTCCTTAAACCTAAACAAGACTGAACAACATTCATGGTTCCTAGCAATAGGACCACTCTGGTTTCAACATCCCAGGGATATTAATTTTTTTCAAAATTTTCAAATGCTAATGTAATTAGACTGGAGGAGAAGGGGAAGATGTAGGAAGATGTCTCCATAGGTTGGCTCTCCAAGGAGACAAGTCAAAAGGTGTAATTATCAGTAGTTTCCAATAGATGGCTCCCGAAGTAGAGAGGTGACAGCAATGCTGAGTACAAATACCAGATTAGTTTCACAACCAGCAATTCTGTCATATCATAAGCCGGTATTACAAAGTACAACAAAATTATAACCTTAGCCCATGCCCCAAAGGCGATAAATACCAAAAGAGTAAGCATATGCTGTAAGGTGTTACATAACTCTGAGACCAAGCGCCACAACTCTGAGAACAAATACATCAACATTGTGACCAGCAAGTATTAAACTAATATATTAAATGCTTATAACAGATTTGTTTTAACATGCTTTGGTCAGATCTGTCATTATGTCAAGCCTTTGAGCCCCATGTTGGGCACTAGAAAGTACTGTCATGGTTTAGCTGCAGCCAGCAACTAAGTACCACACAGCCACTCGCTCACTCCCCACCCCATTGCCCCCAGTGGGATGGGGAGGAGAATCGGAAAAAGGTAAAACCCGTGGGTTGAGATAAGAACAGTTTAATAACTGAAATAAAATATAATAGCAATAATAGTAATGAAAAGAGATAACAAAAAGAGAGAAAGGAATAAAAGCTGAAGGGAAAGAACAAGTGATGCACAATATAGTTGCTCACCACCCGTGGACTGATGCCCAGCCAGTCCCTGAGCAGCAATCAGTGACCCCTGGCCAGCTCACCCTGTTTATATACTGAGCACGATGTTCTATGGTATGAAATATCCCTTTGGCTAGTTCGGGTCACCTATCCTGGCTATGCTCCCTCACGGCTTCTTGTGCACCTGCTCACTGGCAGAGTATGGGAAATTGAAAAGTACTGGACTTAGGGGAAATACTACATAGCAACAATTAAAACATCAGCGTGTTATCAACATTATTCTCATCCTAAATCCAAACCACAGCACTGTAGCATCTATTAGGAATAAAATTAACTCTATCCCAACTGAAACCAGGACAGGTTATTAAGCAGTATGTGTTAGCTAATAATATATTCCAATTGCATCTGTTCACAGAATCACAGAGTCATTTAGGTTGAAATGGTCTTCTTGAGATCACCTAGTATAACCTCTCTGCTCATGCAGGGTCAGCTAGAATGGGTTGCCCAGGACCATGATCCAGTCAGGTTTTGAATATCTCCAAAGGTGGAGACTCCACCACCTCTCTGGGCAACCTTTTCCAGTGTTCTACCAGTTTTAGCTTCTAAACATTAAATGCTTTTTTAACACAGTTTAAGATTTATTTTAAACTGCACGATGCAAACTAATATTGACTCTCTCAGTCCCACTGTCATAAAGCCGGTCATGAAAGAAAACTGCTTGAAGATACAGGCCTGTATAAGCAAAAAAAGTGATAGAAGCAAGATAAGGCCCCTACTTTCAAAACTTGCACATACCTTGTACAATCCAATGCCAGGATCTATAAGAAACAAGTGAGTTGATGTAGATGGCTGATTCGGTGATCTGCTACTGGCTGCTATTTTGACTTTGTTTTTACATTTGGAAACAGCACATGGATTGACCTCTCCACTCTGATTTGTCACAGAAGTGGTAGGAGCTTCAGATTCAGAGCGTATCAACAGTTGAACTATGTCATTTAGTCCAACATCGTAGTCAAATAAAGTGTGTCCATCTTCCAGCTGTCAAGAAAAAAACAGAATACTGGTAAAGTTCCACTTTGATATTAGTATGTAGTCCTCCTCTTAGAGAGGATAATTTCAGAAAACATATTTCCTTCAAACTTCAATAGAAAAAAGACATGTATTTCAGGCAAATCTAAGAAATCATGTCTTGAGTGAACTCAACAACTCATGAAGCACAGTGGACTCATGACTTCTGCCCAATGACAGCTCTTAAATAAACATATCTTTAGAGAATCAAGATGCTTTAATCATGGAAATAAATTTAAAGTACCACAGATAATTTCAACCCCATGTGTCACACCCAGCTCTGCTAAGAAAAAAAAAAAGGTGGTTGTCATTGGTGACTCCACTCTGAGTAACAGAGGGCCCGATATGCCAACCAGACCCAACCCATAGGGAAGTCTGCTGCCTCCCTGGGGCCCAGGTAAGGGACATTACTAGAGAACTCCTTTGTCTAGTAGGGCCCTCTGATTATTATCCATTACTGTTTTTTTCAGGTGGGCAGCGATAAAGTCCAAGCAACAAGAATTCTGAGGGCAATCAAGAGAGACCTCAAGGCCTTGGGGCAACTGGTTGAGGCATCAGGAGCTCAAGTAGCGTTTTCTTCTATCCTGCCAGTTGCAGGGTATTGATGGTGCAAGTAATTGGAAGATCACACAGATCAATACCTGGCTCCGGGCCTGGTGTCACTGGCTGAATTTTGGTTTTTTTGATCATGGGTCAGTTTACACGGCACCAGGCCTGCTGGCAACAGATGGGGTTCACCTGTCTAAAAGGGGGAAAAGGATTCTAGGTCAGGAATTAGCAGGGCTCATTGAGAGAGCTTTAAACCAGATTTGAAGGTGGAAGGGGATAAAACCAGGCTCGCTAGAGATGAGCCTGGGGGCAGCATGCCAGTGTTGGAGGCAAGATCGATAGCCCAACTGAGGTACATCTACACCAATGCCCAAAGCATGGGCAGCAAACAGGAGGAGCTGGAAGCCATTGTGTAGCAGGAAAACTATGACATAGTCGCCATCACAGAAACATGGTGGGATGACTCGCCTGACTGAAGTGCTGCAATGGATGGCTACAAACCCTTCAGAAGGGATAGGCAGGGAAGGAGAGGCGGTGAGGTAGCCCTGTATGTTAGGGAGTGTTTTGACTGTCTAGAGCTTAATGATGGTAACAACAAGGTTGAATGTTTATGGGTAAGGGTCAGGGGGAGGGCCAACAAGGCGGACATCTTGGTGGGAGTCTATTACAGACCACCCAACCAAAATGTAGAGGCGGACAAAACATTCTACAAGCAGCTGGGAGAAGTCTCACAATTGCTAGCCCTTGTCCTCGTGGGGGACTTCAACTTACTAGATGTCCACTGGAAATACAGCACAGCAGATAGGAAAGACTCTAGGAGGTTCTGGAGTGTGTGGCTTCCTGACACAGCTGGTGAGTGAGCCAACCAGGGGAGATGCCCCGCTGGACCTGCTGTTTACGAACAGAGAAGGACTGGTGGATGATGTGGTGGTCGGAGGCTGTCTTGGGCATAGCGATAACAAAATGACAAGAGTTTTTGATTCTTGGAGAAGTAAGGAGGGGGGTCAGCAAAAACACTGCCCTGGACTTCCAGAGGGCAGTCTTTGGCCTGTTTAGGAGAGTGGTTGACAGAGTCCCTTGGGAGACAGTCCTGAAGGGCCAAGGGGTCCAGGAAGGCTAGACATTCTTCAAGAAGGAAGTCTTAAAGGCACAGGAGCAGGCCGTCCCCATGTACCAAAAGACGAGCAGCCTGACTGAACAGAGAGCTTTGGCTGGAAGTCAGGGGTAAAAAAGAGAATTTAGGACCTTTGAAGAAGGGGCAGACAGTTCAGGAGGACTATAAGGATGTTATTGGGTTATGCAGGGAGACAATTAGAAAGGCGAAAGCCCAGCTAGAACTTAAGCTGGCCACTGCCATCAAAGATAAGAACAAAATGTTTCTACAAATACATTAGAAACAAAAGGAGGGCCAAGGATAATCTCCATCCTTTATTGGATGCGGGGGGAAACATTGCCACAAAGGGCTGAGGTACTTAATGCCTGCTTTGCCTCAGTCTTTAATAGTCAGACCAGTCATCCTCAGGGTACTCAGTCCCCTGAGCTGGAAGACAGGGACAGGGAGCAGAATGAAGTCCCCATAGTCCAGGAGGAAACAGTTAGTGACCTGCTGCTCCACTTAGACATGCACAAGTCTATGGGGCCGGATGGGATCCACCCGAGGGTACTGAGGGAGCTGGTGGAAATGCTCGCCAAGACACTCTCCATCATCTATCAGCACTCCTGGCTAAACAGGGAGGTCAGAACACTGGAGGTTAGCCAGTGTGACACCCATCTACAAGAAGGGCAGGAAGGAGGATCCAGGGAACTACGGGCCTGTCAGCCTGATCTCGGTGCCGGGGAAGGTTATGGAACAGATCATCCTGACTACGATCACACAGCATGTGCAGGACAACCAAGGGATCAGGCCCAGCCAGCATGGCTGGATGAAAGGCAGGTTCTGCTTGATGAACATGATCTCCTTCTATGACAAGATGACCCGCCTAGTGGATGAGGGAAAGGCTGTGGATGTTGTCTTCCTGGAAGTTAGTAAAGCCTTTAACACTGTCTCCCACAGCATTCTCCTGTAGAAACTGGCTACTCATGACTTGGACGGGTGTACTTTATGCTAGGTAAAAAACTGGCTGGATGGCTGAGCCCAAAGAGTGGTAGTCAATGGAGTTATATCCAATTGGCAGCCGGTCACAAGTGGTGTTCCCCAGGGCTCATTATTGGGGCCAGTCCTGTTTAATATCATTATTGATGATCTGGACGAGGGGATGGAGTGCACCCTCAGTAAGTTTGCAGACAACACCAAGTTGGGGGGGGGGGGGCGGGAGTGTTGATCTGCTTGAGGGTAGGAAGGCTCTACAGAGGGATCTGGACAGGTTGGACCCATGGGCCGAGGACAATTGTATGATGAGGTTCGACAAGGAGAAGTGCCTCGAGTCCTGCACCTGGGTCACAACAACTCCATGCGAGGCTACAGGCTTGGGGAAGAGTGGCTGGAAAGCTGTCCTGCAGAAAAGGACCTGGGGCCTGGGGATGCTGGTCGACAGACAGCTGAACATGAGCCAGCAGTGCGCCCAAGTGGCCAAGAAGGCCAATAGCATCCTGGCTTGTATCAGAAATAGTGTGGCCAGCAGGACAAGGGAAGTGATTGTCCCCCTGTACTCAGCACTGCTGAGACTGCACCTCGAATACTGTGTTCGGTTTTAGGCCCCTCACTTCAAGAGGGACGTAGAGGTGCTGGAGCACGTCCAAAAAAGAGCAACGAAGCTGGTGAAAGGTCTAGAGCACAAGTCTTATGAGGAGCAGCTAAGTGAAGTGGGGTTGTTTAGCCTGGAGAGGACGAGGCTGAGGAGGGACCTTATTGCTCTCTACAGCTACCTGAAAGGAGGTTGTAGACAGTTGGGGTGTGGTGGGTTGACCTTGGCTGGATGCCAGGCGCCCACCAAGCCGCTCTATCACTCCCTTCCTCAGCAGAACATGGGGGGAGAAAAAAACATGGAAAAAACCCTTGTGGGTCAAGATAAGGCAGTTTAATGAAGCGATAGCCAGTCACACACGTGGAAGCGAAGGAAAACAAAAGATGTTATTCTCTACTTCCCATCAACAGATGATGTTTGGCCACTTCCCAGAAAGCAGGGCTTAAGTATGTGTAGTGGTTGCTCCAGAAGAAAAGTGTTGTAAATAATAAATGCCACCCCCCCCCCTCCCCCCCCCCTTCCTCCTCCTTTCTCTTAGCTTTTGCAATACAAGCACAGCACTATGAGGGATGCTATGGGGCTCAGCCAGACCCAACACATGGGGGTATGTCTCTTCTCCCATGTAACAAGCGATAGGACAAGAGAAAATGGCCTCAAATTACGCCAGGGCAGGTATAGATTGGATATTAGGAAACATTTCTTCACGGAAAGGGTGGTCAAGCATTGGAACATGCTGCCCAGGGAGGTGGTGGAATCACCATCCCTGGAAGTGTTCAAAAAACACGTAGATGTGGTGCTTAGAGGCATGGTTTAGTGGTCAACTTGGCAGTCCTGAGTTAACAGTTGGTCTTGATGATCTTAAAGGTCTTTTCCAACATAAATCATTCTATGATTCTACAATGAGCAAGTTAATATATATGTGTGGCTATGTGTATACATAATTATTTATATAGTTGAAGCTCGAGAACAAAGTAGCAAGTATTGGGGGCCCTGGTGGAATTCACGGTCTTGAGGGATATGGGCGACCCTGAATTTTAGGAGAGCAAACTTTCAGTTGTTTAAGGAATTAGTGGATGGGACTCCCTGGGTAACAGCCCTCAGGGATAAAGGAGCTGAACAGAGCTGGCAGCTCTTCAAAGACATTTTTCTTAGAGCACAAGAACTATTGATTCCTATGTGCAAGAAATCAAGCAAGGCAGGCAGGAGACCAGCATGGATGAGTAAGGACCTCCTGGTCAAACTGAAACTCAAGAGGGAAATGCATAGGCAGTGGAAGCAGGGGCACGCATCCTGGGAAGAATATAGAGACGCTGCCTGGCTGTGTAGGGATGGGATCAGGAAAGCTATGGCACAGCTGCAGCTGAATTTGGCAAGGGATGTGAAGAATAACAAGAAGGGCTTCTACAGATACGTTGGCCAGAAAAGGAAGACAAAAGAAATCATACCCCCCTGATAAATAGGGCAGGGAATCTGGTGACAACCAACATGGAGAAGGCAGAGGTACTCAACAATTTTTTTGTTTCAGTTTTCGATGGTAATCATTCTTCCCACATCTCTTGAGTCCCTGAATCCCAAGGCAGGCACTGGGGGAGTGAAGTCCTACCCATCACAGGAGATTAGGTTCAAGACCACCTGAGGAACCTGAACATGCACAAGTCCACCGGACACGACGAGATGCATCCCAGGGTTCTGAGGGAATTGGCTGATGTAATTGCCAAGCCACTCTCCATCATATTTGAAAAGTCGTGGCAGTCAGGCATAGTCCTGAGTGACTGGAGAAAAGGGAAATATCACACCCATTCTTAAAGAGGGTAAAAAGGAGGACCATGGGAACGACATACCAGCCACCCTCACCTCTGTGCCCAGTGACCAAGGGCAAATTGTGCCAGACTAGTCTGGTGGCCTTCTGCGATGGAGTGACTGCTTTGTTGGACAAGGGAAGAGCTATGGATGTCATCTACCTGGACTTCTGTAAGGCCTTTGATATGGTCCCCCACAACATTCTAATAAGAATCCTTACGCATTGCTGTCGTGGTTTAACTCCAGCTGGCAACTAAGCACCACACAGCCCCTCACAGACTCCCCCTCCCAGTGGGATGGGGGACAGAATTGGAAGGGTAAAAATAAGAAAACTCATGGGTTGAGATAAAGACAGTTTAACAGGTAAAGCAGAAGCTGCGCACATAATCAAAGCAAAATAAGGTACTCATTCACTATTTGCCATTGGCAGGCAGATGTTTAACCTTCTCCAAGAAAGCAGGGCTCCATCATGTGTAACGGTTAATTGGAAAGACAAACCCCATAACTCCAAACGTCCCCCCCTTCCTCCTCCTTCCCCCAGCTTTTATTGCTGAGCGTAACGTCATATGGTATGGAATATCCCTTTGGTCAGTTGGGGTCAGCTGTCCTGGCTGTTTCCCCTCCCAACTTCTTGTGCACCCCCAGCCTACTCACTGGCAGGGCAGTGTGAGAAGCAGAAAAGGCCTTGACACTGTGTAAGCACTGCTCAGCAATAACTAAAACATCCCTGTGTTATCAACACTTTTTTCACCACAAATCCAAAACATAGCCACATACAGGCTACTGTGAAGGAATTTAACTCTATCCCAGCCAAACCCAGTACAATTACAAGTATAAGAAGTTGTTGTTACTAATTTAGTCCACTAAAAAAAGAAAACATTACCAACTAATATATTTATCCCAAATTTTAAAACTACAGATAATTAAGAAAAAGGGTAAGCGTAATGGCAAGAGTTGGAAAGATACAGGACAGATCTTGTTCTCCATGAGAATTATATCAACCAGAGCGTAAAAAGACACATGGGCCCTCTGATCTATGTTCCTCACTCCTGTTGCACTTAGACACCCACTTGGTCCAGTTGCTGGCACAACAGAAAGAAAATTATCCCCCTTAAAATAAGGGAATGACCTGTCATTCTGATCTATCCAGTCGTCTCAACATCAACCCAAGAAGTCTAAGCTTTTGAGAAATAAAAAGTTAACCCTGAATCTTTGTGAACATGTAATTGATGGCAGGACTTCAATTTGCACAGAGTTTTGTTAGAAGTGTTTCTAGTGCCAAGCAATATAAATGCATGGTTTTAAAATGTCAGTCCCTCTCTGATTGGGCTCTGCTTTCATTCAGGGCTTTGTCCCTGTATGTAAATGGTGAAAAACACTGATGACAAGCAACCTGAAGTATTTCTCATCCAGCAAGATCAAGCTTGTTTTGCCTCAGGAAGCTAAACCTTTGCTGTAATTAATATTTGTAAGAGACTGATGGATGTTAAAGATGTGGATGCTGGCAGTTCCTGTGGCCAGTTCAAAACATGGGAAGCCAGTGCTAGCAGTAGCAGCAGCAGTTGTTGCCGCATGCTGAGATGAGTGCGAGGTTTCTGAGGTCCCCGGGGGATGTTTGAGGGAGTTTCTGGGCCCCGGTACCCTTGGGTTGTGTGTGTGTAGGGACTGGCTGGCAGGTGACAGGTCTCACGAGAGGGGCGGGCGAGAGTTGGGCAGTCCCGACGGTCCCTGTGGCCAGTTCAAACCGTGGGAAGCCTCATATAACCAGTCCCTACGGAGCGGAGCGCTAGCTACAAGGGTGTGCAAACAGGGAGCAGCTCCTGAGGGGAGCGGTGTGGCGCTTCACGTGAGAAGGGTGGTGCACTCTACCAGTTGTCGGGCTGCTGACTGTTCTGCTCACCCACAAGCTTAATCTGCAGCCCCAATGGTCACCCCAGCTAGCTGGTGGCTGTGTAAACCTACCCAGCAGCTTGAGGTCTCCAGGGAATTAGAAGAGCTTATTAGGCAGTACTTTGAGATTGTCAGAAGCATGGTGGCAGAGACTAGGGGAGGGCTGTGCTCTGCAGCAGCTGGGAGCCCATCTATCTAGCCAGGCTAGCCTGGGATGAGTGGAGGCAGCCACCCAGATGGAGCTTCCTATCAGGGAAGCTGCTGTCCAGGTGAAGGACTGTAAAGTCTGTACCCCACACTCCTGGGTGGAGGAGGGTGCAAGCTCCACCTGTGCAAGGTGCCCTCCAGTGGAATCACTCAGGCAGTGGGTGGAGGTGCTGCAGGAGGAAGTCAGCAGGCTATGCTGTATTAGGGAGGGGGAACAAGAAAGAGAGTATTATTTGAGGCATTGCAAGAAGAAATATTAGGGCTCCATGGCACTGACCTCCAAGGCCTACCAGACAAAGAGTGTCAACAACAAACAGACAGCACCTTGGAGAAGAAGGTACCGTGGAATCATAGAATGGTTTGGGTTGGAAGGGACCTTTAAAGGTCTTCTAGTCCACACACAGCCCCCCTTGCAATGAGCAGGAGCATCTTCAGCTAGATCAGGTTGCTCAGAGCACTGTCCAACCTGACCGTGAATGTTTCCAAGGATGGGGCATCTACAACCTCTCTGGGCAACCTGTTCCAGTGTTTCACCAATGGCCTCTGGTAACTTGTGGCAGCATGACATATCACTTCTGCCCCCATTTCCTCATATGTACCAACCAGCAACAGATACAAAGTCTTGGCAGTGAATGAAGCCAATGTGCAAGACTCACAGGGGGAAACCGCACCAGTTGCACACACTGAAAGTCGCAAAAGGAAGCGGTGAGTGCTAGTAGTGGGCAACTCTGCTGAGAGGCACAGAGGCGCACCCATCAGCCGGCCTGATATACAGTCAAGGGAACTTTGCTGCTTGCCAGAAGCCAAAATCCAGGATGTCACAAAGAGACTGCCACAACTGGTTAAAAGTGCAGGCTACTATCCCCTACTTTTTTCCATGTGGGCACCAATGACACAGTAAAGCATAGCCTGGGCAAGATCAAGCAGGACTTCGGAGTTCTGGGGGCACAAGTGATCTTCTCTATCTTGAGAGTCAAGGATAGGGGTGTGGGCAGAAATCAACGCATCATGCAGATCAACACCTGGCTTGGTGACTGGCGTCATCACCAGGGCTTTGGTCATGGGACATTCTTCAATGAATATGGCCTGTTGGGGAGAGATGGGATCCACCTATCTAGAAGAGGAAGGAGAATTTTCACTGGCATATTGGCTGACTTAGTGAATTGTGCTTTAAACCAACAAACTTGGGGGCTGGGCTTCAAAGCCGTGACACTTGTGTACTCACAAGCAACAGGGTGGATGAGCGCACCTACCGGAGTAGTGAGGAATGCCCCCCCAACCCTTCTAAATATATTTCCACCAAAAAGGTGAGACAGTCGACAGTCTAACTGAAGTGTCACTATACCAATGCACGTAGCATGGGTGATGAAGAGGAGGAGCTGGAAGCCACTGTGCAGCTGGAAACCTCTGATCTTGTCACTGTCACTGAAACTTGGTGGGATGAATCACACGACTGGAGCACTGCAATTGATGACTATAAACTGTTGAGGAGGGACAGGCAAGGAAGGAAAGGGGGGGGGGGGGTGTTGCCCTCTACGTAAAAAAAAAAATGGATTGATTGCACAGAGCTGTCCTTGAAAAACAGCAGTACACAGGTTGAGAGCTTCATGGCAAATTGTGCCAGACTAGTCTGGTGGCCTTCTACAATGGACTGACTGCATTGGTGGACAAGGGAAGAGCTACAGATGTCATCTACCTGGAGTTCTGTAAGCCCTTTGACACGGTCCTCCACAACATCCTTGTTGCTAAATTGGAGAAAGATGGGTTTGATGGATGGACTGTTAGATGGATAAGGAACTGGCTGGATGGTCTCATCCAAAGAGTTACAGTCAATGGCTCAATGTCCAAATGGAAACCGGTAACAAGCAGTGTTCCTCAGGGGTCCATACTGACACCAATACTGTTGCATATCTTCATCAATGATATAGACATTGGGATCAAGTGCACCCTCATCAAGTTTGCAGATGACACCAAGCTGAGTGGTGCTTGAGGGAAAGGATACTATCCAGAGGGGACCTTGGCAGGCTTGAGGAGTGGGCCCGTGCAAACCTCATGAAGTTCAACAAGGCCATGTGCAAGGTCCTGCACCTGGGTCAGGGCAATCCCCAGCATCAATACAGATTGGGGGCTGAATGGATTGAGAGCAGCCCTGCGGAGAAGGACTTGGGGATACCGGTGAAATGAAAAATTGGACATGAGCTGGCAATGTGCATTTGCAGCCCAGAAAGCCAACCGTGTCCTGGGCTGCATCAAAAGAAGCAGGGCCATCAGGTCGAGGGAGGTGATTCTCCCCCTCTACTCCGCTCTGATGAGACCTCACCTGGAGTACTGCATCCAGCTCTGAGGTCCCCAGCACAAGAAAGACATGGACCCATTAGAGCAGGTCCAGAGGAGGGCCACAAAAATGATCAGAGGGATGGAACACCTCTTCTGTGAGGAAAGGCTGAGAGAGTTGGGGATGTTCAGCCTGGAGAAAAGAAGGCTCCAGGGAGACCTTATTGCGGCCTTTCAGTACTTAAAGGGGGCTTCTAAGAAAGATGAAGAGAGACTTTTCACCAGAGAGGGCCTGTTAGTGATAGGACAAGGGGCAACAGTTTTAAACTGAAGGAGAGTAGAGTTGGATTGGACATAAGAAGGAAACGCTTTACGATGAGGGTGGTGAGACACTGGAACAGGCTGGCCAGAGAAATTGTGGATGCCCCATCATTGGAAGTGTTCAAGGTCAGGTTGGGTAGGGCTTTGAACAACCTGATCTAGTGAAAGATGTCCCTGACCATGGCAGGGGGGTTGGACTAGATGATCTTTAAAGGTCCCTTCCAACCCAAACCATTTTATGATTCTCTGTTGTTGTTAGAATCTTTTTTTTTGCAAGAAATCCCAGCAGCAAGGAGAATGGGAGAACTAGGGGGAATCAATCATGAATGCCAAATAGAGAACAATAGGACAAGAATCTATTTTTGACTGCACAATGGATCTAGAGATAAACGCTTTTTGATAGAGCAGCCTATATGGGAGTTGGAACATCTGTCATAAGTAGTGTTGCTTGAGGATATAGTGGGTCTCCTGGAACTGTGAACACATTAAAAGAGCATGTCTTAAGCGCTGTAATTCGTGTAAAGATGATAATTTCCCTCGTATAGTCAGCCCCTGAATTCCCTTTTATTTATTTTTCAGTTTGGTGAGAGTTGAGATAACTGTACTTCAGGAAATGGATCTGGTACAAATGTGTTTTAAAGCTTAACATTGTATATGGTGCTACAGATATGGTTCATATTTATGTTTAAAGCTCCTGGAATCCTAAAATGTTCCCTTCAGCTACTGTATTCCAAGCCTTGATTCGTCCAGTTTTACCTTAGAATCATAAAATCATTTAGGTTGGGAAGGACCCTTAAGATCATCGAGTCCAACTGTTGACATAATACTACCAAGTCCACCACTAAATCATGTCCCTAAGTGCCATATCTACACATCTTTTCAATACCTCCAGGGATGGTGATTCCACCACATCCCTGGGCAGCCTGTTCCAATGCTTGACAACCCTTTTGGTGAAGACATTTTTCCTAATATCCAATCTAAACCTCCCCTGGCACAACTTGAGGCCGTTTCCTCTCGTTACATGGGAAAAGAGACTGACACCCACCTTGATACAACTGCCTTTCAAGTAGTTGTAGAGAGCAATAAGGTCTTCCCTCAGCCTCTTCCTCTCCAGGCTAAACAACCCCAGTTCCTTTAGCTGCTCCTCATAAGACTTGTGCTCTAGACCTTTCACCAGCTTCGTTGCTCTTTTTTGGACGTGCTCCAGCACCTCAATGTCTTTCTTGTAGTGAAGGGCCCAAAACTGAACACAGTATTCGAGGTGCGGTCTCAGCAGTGCCGAGTACAGGGGGACAATCGCTTCCCTTGTCCTGCTGGCCACACTATTTCTGATCCAAGCCAGGATGCTATTGGCCTTCTTGTCCACCTGGGCGCACTGCTGGCTCATGGTCAACTTGCTGTCCACCAGGACTCCCAGGTCCTTCTCTACAGAGCTGCCTTCCAGCAGGTCAACCCCTAGCCTGTACTAGTGCGTGGGGTTGTTCCTCTCTAGGTGCAGGACCTTTCACTTGCCTACGCTTACGTACATCCGTCCAAGCCATGAGCAGACAGTTTCTCCAGGAGAATGCCGTGGGAAACGGTGTCAAAGGCTTTACTAAAGTCCAGGTAGACAACATCCACAGTCTTTCCCTCATCCACTAAGCGGGTCATCTTGTCATAGAAGATCAAGTTAGTCAAGCAGCCTTTCATAAACCCATACTGACTGGGCCTGATCACCTGGTTGTCCTGCATGTGCCATGTGATGGCACTCAAGATGATCTGCTCCATAACCTTCCCCAGCACCGAGGTCAGGTGCCCTTCAGTGTTGAAAGCATAAACAAAAACTGTTTAGCCATTTAGCTTGTGGACACTTGTCATGGGCCAATATAGCTTACCTAAAGGCTTTTGACATTTCCTAAAACTGTGTGTTAGGGGTTGCTGAATCTGATAATCTAATGGAGGCAAGGCTGCCACAGCTCCATACCCCTGGGTCCAACCAGTAGCGAGACTGAGCCTGTATTCCCAGTAGGCCTCACACATATACAGCATGCATACATGCACACACGGCTGGTCACACAGATCAACACAGGCAAAACCACTCAGCATTCACATAAACCCAACCAACACCAATGGCCTCGTCCTGTTCCCCTCTCTAACTGATCAGAATGAAGGTCTGTTAGTAGGAAATATATACGTATATACCATGTGGATCCCTCCAGTATCTGGGCTTAGACACTCGGTCTATGCAGTAGCTGGCCCCTGGATCCCTGGTCTCCTCAGTTGCTGGTACCTGGACATATGAGCCCCCGAGACCCATAGCCCTACTCCAGCTGCTGGTACAGACCTCCCTTAACACACACCAACACAGATACATGTGCTGTGGATCTCTCCAGTAACTGGGCAGACACTCAGTCCATCCAGCAGCTGTATCCTTGCTCTCCCCAGTTGCCTCATGCACAGACATGTGTATAAAGGGGTCTCTTAGTCAACCCCCAGACCCTATGTTCTCTCCAGCAGTTGGCCTGAACACCCTGGTCCCTCCAGTAGACAACTCCTCTGGTTGTCTCATCCCCAGGGGCACACATGCACACCTGTCTCCCAAGTCACTTAACCCACTCGCTAGCTAGTTAGGTGGTCACGCACCAACATGCGTACCCTCACTCGCTCCAGTTGCTGGCACCCCAGACACATAGGCCCCTATGACCCATGGTCTGACTCTAGTTGCTAGCATTTAGGCCTCCATGCACACAAGTATACACAGAATAGAGAGTTCCCTCATCCAGGAAAAGAGTTTAAATGGATTTTAATGAAAAGACAGGACAGACTCTGCTGATCAGGTACAGGGTATGGCCAGACAAGCATATTGACCAGCAGCTTGTTTACCTGTGACTGGCCCCTTTTATCCCTGTTTTCCCATGCTTGTTTTTCCCCAAACCACCTATATCCCTCCCTTCCCCTGCCTTTGCTTCCTCCCCTAAGCATCCCATAATGACTCTTGTGTGATCCGAAAATGCTCTTCCCCTGCATCCCATAATGTGTCCCATATTCCCTAGGCAGTACCCACACACCAACCCCACCACCCACCCACCCCAGTCTCTGAGGTGATCCAGAGAGCCTCTCCCATTGACTCATCTTAGCATCATAGAATCATTTAGGTTGGAAAAGGCCCTTAAGATCATCAAGTCCAACTGTCACCATCTTGACACTGTCGTGATGAGTGTCACCCCTGGACAATGACAATGGGGCTGAGGCTCTCCTGAGACAGCCCTGGGAGGAGCCGGGGCAGGGTGTCCCTTACTCTGACTGTGTTATTGGGGTTCCCCTGACTGCCATTGTGCCTCTGTGCTCCCTTCTGTGTGTGTGGAGATGAGCCTTTGATGGGCTGATGGCTCTCCTGCGATGGGCCGTGGCAGGTTATTCTTCAGGTTCCCTCACCTACCAGTGTTCCTCTGGAGACAAGTTTTTTTTATCACATAACCTAACAGGGTGCTCTTTTCTTCCAAGAATGACTGTTACATTCATAAAAGCTGGTTTAAATTTTTCACTTAACTTTTTGAGTTGTAAAAGCTGTTTGGAGGTATGTCCAAATACATAGCCTAGGTGACTAGACCTGTGGTGTTCAAATTGATGTTGGGATCATGCTCTGTTTATATACTATAGGTGGATACTGACAACTTTTTAATTTAGTTTTCTGGTGATATTCTTTATTGCAGCTCTGTTACTCTAGGGCTCCTCTGAAGCACCCTTGAAAGGAACAGAAATATAGCTCTTGGCCAGGTAAATGCATTGGCCAAGTGCTACACTTCTGTACAAGACAGTTACTTGATGCAACTTTTGACCGGAGGAAAGCCTTCATTGAGCACGTTCAACGGGGAACTCTCCTGCTATGTGCTCAAGGAATCAAAAATCCTGAACTCCTTAACTTCTGGAAAAGGTTAGATGGAAGCAACAATCCCAGCAACCTTCTTGCATGGCAGGAAGAGCAAGTTCTGTACATAAATCATGAGATTGAGTATAGTAGAAATTCTAAAAGCTCCACTGAATTTCACTTATGTGGGCACCCAATGGGACTTCTAGATTAATTTATTCAAAATAACATTATTTATGATGGATTTAGTGTGGATAACTTCTATAAAGGATCCTTAACCAAAGTTTTCTTATTCAACTTGAAGCTATCTATCCTAATGTCTTAGAAAAGACAAAAGAAATTCAAGAATTCTGTTTTAGGGAGCATGTAAGGCCCGGGCAGATTAAAATTTGCCATCATCTATTCTTCTCAAGTTTAAAAACAAACAACCCCCCCCCTCTACTACGCTCTCTATGTAGTTTCATCTTAATTGTTAGATGCAGGTATTGGGGTGGGGTGGGGGGGAGAGAGTCTGTGTCTGTCTGTGGCGGTGGGGTTCAGAAAAAGATCAAAGGAGCTTCTCTGTGCTCCTCTTCCAGTATTTGAACACCCTCATGGTTAAAACAAACAAACAAACAAACTCCTAATATCTAATCAGAATTTCCCATGTTCCAACATGTGTCCATTGCCCCCCATCCTATCACTGTGCACCTCCAAGAAGAGTCTGGCTTCGTTTTCTCTGTATCCTCTGGTCAGGTAGTTGCAGACAGAAATAACGTCTCCTGGCACCTTCTCTTCTGAAGGTTCAACAAACCCAGCTCTCAGCCTCTCACTGCATATCGTGCTCCAGCCCCCTGACCATCTTGGTGGACCTCTGCTGGGCTTGACCTTGATAATTTGAAACATTATGAGCTATTTTACTGTCACATTACGTCTGCTTTCCTTTGAAACGTTTAGAGGAGCTATACCCTTATTTTCACTGCAACAGAAGTTTATTATCAGTCTACATAAGAAATAAGCCATTACCAATACCTAAACTTAAAGACGTAGCGGTATGCAGTTCAGGATAACATTCAGCTACCACGGAAGTGTGCTTAAGTGAGTCATGCAAAAATGCTTCCAAGATTTCAACCCAAACCACTACTGCAAACTCATTGGTAAGAATACAGAACAAATTATCACCAAATAAATTAACCAGCATACATTCAGAACCAAGATAAAAATATTATGTGCAAGTATACCGCATAGATATTTACAGGAAGAAGTTCCAGCGGACTCCATCTTATTTCTTAGGAAAGAGAACCTTGAAATGAGAAGGGCCTGAGGGGTAAGAGGAAAGACAATAAATACTTAAGTAGCTCATATTACTAACATGCAAAGAGCCATACAATAAAGAAATTAAAGAAACATCAATAAACTCAAAAAGATGTCAGAACAGAAAACAAAACTAAGGCAAGCAACATATTAAGATCATATGTTGTAAAGATGATGCCAGACAGCCGTCTAATCTGAGGAAGGCCTTCCTTGCACAAAAGAAAAATATAAGGTGCAAGCAAAAATAAAAAAATATATAGCCCATCTCCACCACACAACAGAGTACAGTACAGACATTCCAATTTAGTGCTGGAAATAGAACAATATAGTTGTATTAGTGCAATGCCGTTTCCAGTAGAGTTAAGTAGCTCTGGCAGCGATGCTAATTACCCAATGAACAATGCTACTGTAGTCCAGATATACATCTCCCAGAACCTTAGATAATTCCTGATACCATGTCATTATAATTATTCTTTGGCACCCATATATATGAGTGGGAACTACTCCATTTAGAAAGTGCTACAGAGCAAAATACTTTGGAAGACTACTAAATAGAGATATCAGTCTCAAACTTCAGCTAATATTTTTTTATTTCTTCTTTTTAGAAATACTTTGAAGTACTTATTCTCTTCCCAAGTTGCTTGATTACTACTGTCTGGGCTGGACAGGAATGAAAATATTCAAATCATGCAAGAAAAGGCAAATATTTTAACGTTCTTAGTTTTTGCTAAGGAAAAAGTAGTTGATAAAAATATTTGCGCTAATATGCCTTAATTCACAGGCAAAGTAAGTGACAAGCAAAATTTCAAAGCACCTAAGGGCTTAATCCTTGATTGTCTAGACTAGGAGTCTAATATTTTCTATGCAAGTGTCCTGGTTTCAGCTGGGATGGGGTTAATTTTTCTTCTTAGTAGCTGGTGCAGTGCTGTGTTTTGGATTTGGTGTGAGAATAATGTTGATAGGACACTGATGGTTTTGGTTGTTGTTAGGTAATGTTTATACTATGTCAAGGACTTTTCAGTTCCTTGGGCCCTGCCAGCCAGAGGGCTGGAGTGGCACAGGAAATTGGGAGGGGACACAGCCAGGACAGCTGACCCAAGCTAGCCAAAGAGGTATTCCATACCATATGACGTCATGCTGAGTATATAAACTGGGGGAAGAAGAAGAAAGGGGGGACATCTGGCATTATGGCATTTGTCTTCCCGAGTAACCGTTACGCGTGATGGAGCCCTGCTTTCCTGGGGATGGCTGAACACTTGTCTGCCGATGGGAAGTAGTGAGTGAATTCATTGGTTTGCTTTGCTTGCGTTCATGGCTTTTGCTTTACCCATTAAATTGTTCTTATCTCAACCATCGAGTTTTACATTCCTTTCCAATTCTCCTCCCCATCCCTCTGGGTGAGGGGTGAGGGAGTGAGCAGCTGCGTGGTACTTAATTACCAGCTGGGGTTAAAACACGACAGCAAGTTATTGGACTGATGTATAACCACCTAATGGAGATACAGAAGGTACTGTCATTTCATTTGGCAATCATGATGATACATATGCCATCATGACTATCAGAAAAATGTCTTCATTGCCATACTACATATGTCAAAGCTGCTGATATTGTGTATTTTGTCAAGCAGTAAACTTGCTGTCAAAGCACACCTCAAAGTGTATCCCTGGATGACCAATTCAGTAACAAAGACTAAAAGAGAAAGATAACTAACTCCCTAAATAGATAGACTAAAATGACAGCAAAGTTGGTCAGACTAAACTTATCTGCTACAGGGGAGCACCTATTTAACCACTAAGCAAATTTGCAGAGCACAGCTAAGAGTCTTGGCAGCTGGCACAGCAGGGGGCACAAAGGAGGCCCAGAAACTGCTCCAGAGAGAGTATAGGAGCAGCTTAAAGTTGTGTGACAATGGCAGTGACGAGCCACAGGGCTTGGTCCCCAGCACTGTGTGGAGCAAGTACCCCTGGTATGGCAGAGCGCTTGACTCAAACACAGAGCCCTAGAGGGAGGATGCAGCTGCCCAGGTCTGGTGTTTCAAGGAGTGTCTGGAGCCTCTCCCTGGGGCTGGGGGTGATGGTGGCATCACCTGTGAGAGACATGCTCTGGTTGAGCCACTGAGTCAGCAGGTGAAGGAGCTATAGGAAGAGGGGAGCAGGCTGTGTAGCATCGAGGAGGATGAGCAGGAGATGGACAGGGTCCTCACAGAGACTCTATAGAGGCAAGAGCCTGAGCCACATGATGCAAGGAAGGAGGGGTGGCTAGCGGTCAGTCGTGCTTGAACGAGAGCAGGATGGATGCGCCCAAGTGGGGGGTGGGGGGTGGGGGTGGGATTGGAGCTGGAAGCTTGTGACTTCTGGTAGCAGGAGAAAGGCTCCTTCTCTACATGCAGATCTGGGTTTACAGAACCAATAGAGTACCTTGGTAGCCAAAGAGGAGAAACAAGCTCTGAGGGAGGCTTCAGAGCCAGCTGGGCCCGAACTGTTGTGGTAGGTTAACCTTGCCTGGCTGCCAGATGTCCACCCACCCAGCTGCTCTCTCACTCCCCCTCCTCAACAGGACAGGGGGACAAAATAAGATGAAAAAGCTCGTGGGTCAAGATAAAGACAGGGAAATTCCTTACCAATTATCGTCACAGGCAAAACAGACTCAACTTGGGGAAAAAATAAATTTAATTTTCTTGCCAATTAAAATAGAGTTGGATGGTGAGAAACAGACAAAAATTAAAACATCTTGACCCCATCCCACCCAGGCTCGACTTCACTCCTTTATTCCTGACTCCTCCCCATCCCCCTGAGCAGTACAAGGATATGGATATTTGGGGGCTGTGGTCAGTTAATAACATTTTGTCTCTACCACTCCTTCCTCCTCACACTTTTCCCCTGTTCCAGCATGGCTCCTCTCCATGGGCTGCAAGGAAATCCCTGCTCCACTGTGGTCTCTTCCATGGGCTGCAGTGGAATATCTGCTCCGGTACCTGGAGCACCTCCTCCCCCTCCTTCTCCACCCTTGGTGTTCACAGGGATGTTTCTCACATTTTTTTTTCCTCACTCCTCTCTCTGCCATGTGGTGTTTTGCCCTTTCTTAAATATGCTTTCATAGAGGTACCACCAGCTTTGCTGATTGGCTCAGCTCTGGCCTGCGGTGGGTCCGCTGTGGAACTGTCTGTGTCTGGCACAGGGCAGCCCCTGGTCTCTTCTCACAGAAGCCACCCCTGAAGTCCCACCCCTGGCTACCAAAACCTTGCCACAGTACACCCAATAGAACTGTGCATTAGCACCAAGAGGGAACATTGGGTGAGATGCAGTTGGAGTCTCCCTTCTGCAGGGGACCCATCTGCTGACCAGACATAGGATCATAGAATAGTTCAAGTTGGAAGGGACCTCAGAAGGGTCCCAGTCGAACATCCTTCTCAAAGCAGGGTCAACACTGAATTCAGACCAGGTTTCTCAGGGCTTTATCCAGTCAGGTGTTGAAAACATCCAAAGACAGAGATTGCACAACCCCTCTGGGCAACCTGCTCTACTGCTTGATTGACTTCATTGTGAAAAAGTTTTCTCATATTCAGTCAGAGCCTCTCTTGATTCAGCTTATGACCATTGCCTCTCATCCTTCCATCATGCACCACTGTGAAGAGCTTGGTTCTGTCTTCTTGTAGGAAAGGATCTGTCACAGGAGGTTTGTTGCTTGCTGGAGGCCCAGATACAGGATACTACAGAGAGGCTGCTACGGCTCGTCCAATCCTTTCACCTATTACCCCTTACTGCTCATTTGTTTGGATGCTGGTAACACTGCAAAAAAGAGACCTAGAGCAAATCGTGAGTGACAAAAGAGGTCTGGGAACAAGGGTGAAGCACATGGGAGCCCAGGTGTTCTTCTCAATACTGCAGGTTAAGGGAAAAGGCTCTGGTAGGAGCAGATGCATCCTATAGGTTAACACCTGGCTGCACAGCCAGTGCCCATGGCATCCTAATTGATTGATGAGGACTGCTGAGAAGGAACAAGAACCACCTGACAAAGTGGGACATCTTTGCCAATTTGGGGAGGAGGACTTTGAACTAGGTCTGACAGGTCATGATGACCAAAGCCTGAAGAGAAATAAAGGAACAGGGGCATAGAGAAAGTACCCAGGGGATAGATAGTCCCTCTCTTTCCCTGTGAAAGCAGCACAAGTGGGAGCCCATCTCAAGCGCCTGCACATAAACGCATGCAGCATGGAGGGGGACACACACAACAAAACCAAGAGAAATCAATATTCTGGGCACGGTTGCAGGGCTCTGTTCTCATTGGGATTACAGAGATGTGGGGGATAGGTCACATAAATGAAGTGCAGCCATGGATGAATGAAGCCCTTCAGAAAGGACAGGCTAGACAAGAGGCAGGGATGGGTTGTGCTCTGTGCAAAAGGAGTAGCTCAAACATACAGTTTTCCCCTGGAGTGGGGGAGGAGACAGTCAAGAGAATGTGAGTACAGAGTGGAGGACAGACCAACACAGGTGATGTCCGAGTATACTGGTTGTGGCCGCAATAGAGTTAAATTTCTTCATAGTAGCCTGCATGGGGCTATGTTTTGGATTTGCGATGAAAACAACGGTGTTGATAACACACTGATGATTTAGTTATTGATGAGCAGTGCTTACACAGCATCAAGGCCTTTTCTGCTTCTCACACCACCCAGCCAGCGAGTGGGTGTCATGGTTTAACCCCAGCCAGCAACTAAAGTGCCATGCAGCCACTCGCTCACTCCCTTCTCACCCAGGGGAGTGGGGAGGAGAATTGGAAAGGAATATAAAACTCGAGGGTTGAGATAAGAACAGTTTAATAATTGAGATAAAATATAACAAAAAGAACAACGATGATAATAATAATAACAGCTATAATGAAAAGGAGGGAGAATGGGAGAGGAATGAAATCCAAAGGGAAGGGAGAAAAGAAAACTAGTGATGTACAATACAACTGCTCACCACCCGCCGACCGATGCCCCACCAGTCCCCGAGCAATGATTTGCAGGCTCCGGCCAACACCCCACCCCCACCCCACCTGTTTATATACCGAGCATGCCGCCCCAAGTTATGGAATACCTCTTTGACTAGTTCAGGTCAGCTGACCCGGCTGTGTCCCCTCCCAACTTCCCATGCCCCTCCAGCCCTCTCGCTGGTAAGGCCCAAGACACTAAAAAGTCCTTGACCTAGTACAAAAACTACTCAGCAACAACTAAAAAACATCAGTGTGTTATTAATCTTGTTCTCACACCAAATCCAAACCACAGCACTGCACCAGCTACTAAGAAGATTAACTCTGTCCCAGATGAAATGAGGATGGTATCCAGCCCTTATTCCATACCATTTATGTCATGAAACATTTTCCAATACATAATCACCTCTCCTGTCCTTTAACATGAATACACAGAGAGCATTCCCTTAGTCTATGGACCATCTCTCTAAAGTCCATTGAGTTGATTTAGTCCATGATGTTGGGCTCCAACCATTATAACAGTCTTTCTAGGCAGGGAAGATGGTATGAGGTGTGGGATTGTTGCATTTGGAAGCCAGTTCTGATTCTATTACAGCTGCACTGATCTGGTTTCACCAAAGTCATTCTTCGTTGGTGTGGCGATTGACCAGGAATCAGGTTCAGATCTTCAAATCCAATGTGGTAGAGATGGGTGTCACAAGGCACACACTGTACTAATATCTATATAGAAGTGGCAATATACAATATTGTGCAACAATTAACATCACACAACTCAGTTCATTGGCTATTTTCACCCAAAATCAAATCCCCCTGAGGCACACATTGATCTTCCCCATCTTCCTGCATTACCCATCAAGTGCTCCCAGGTCCCTGAGCAAAAGCAATCCCACAAATGGGTTTGCCTTTGCCTGAGGCAGCAATAACCCAGACTGTTTTCCCCAGCATATTTTTTATGTGCACTACAGGAACTTTATCCCCTTATACAGTACGTAAAAGCTTTGATTGAGCAATGATAGCGTGACTGGCAGATCCTCTAGTGTTGACTAACCAGGTGGCTTTTGCTAGATGTGTATCGCAATGTTTGAAAGTTTCACCACCCATTGCTTTCACTGAAGTCTTTAACAGTCCGTTACATCGTTCAGTTTTCCCAGAGGCTGGTGCATGATAGGGAATGTGATATACCCACTCAATGCCATGCTCTTTGGCCCAAGTGTCTATGAGATTGTTTCAGAAACTAGTTCCGTTGTCTGATTCAATTCTTTCTGGGGAGACATGTAGCCACAAGACTTGTCTTTCAAGGCCCAGAATAGTGTTTTGGGCTGTGGCATGGGGCAGAGGATATGTTCCAGCCATCCGGTGGCTGCTTCCACCACTGTAAGCACATGGTGTTTGCCTGCGCAGCTTTGTGGGAGTGTGTTATAGTCAACCTGCCAAGCCTCCCCATATTTATATTTCAGCCGTTGTCCTTCATACCAGAGAGGCTTTAACCACTTGGCTTGCTTAATTACAGTGCATGTTTCACATTCATGGATCACCTGTGCAACAGTGTCCATGGTTAAGTCCACCCCTCGATCTCGGGCCCATCTATATGTTGCATCTCTTCCTTGATGGCCTGAGGTGTCATGGGCCCATCGAGCTATAAAAAATTCACCTTCGTGTTCCCAATCCAAATCTACCTGGGCCACTTCAGTCTTGGTTGCTTTATGTACCTGCTGGTTCTTTAGATGTTCTTCAGCGGCCCAACTCTTGGGTGCGTGAGCATCTACGTGACGTGCCTTCACAACCAGGTTCTCCACCCGAGCAGCGTTATCTTGCCACAGTGCAGCAGCCCAGATGGGCTTACCTCTGTGCTGCCACTTGCTCTGCTTCCATTGCTGCAACCACGCTCACAGGGCATTTGCCACCACCCATGAGTCAATATAGAGGTAAAGTATTGGCCATTGTTCTCATTCAGCAATGTCTAAAGCCAGCTGGATAGCTTTTACCTCTGCAAAAAGATTCACCTTCTCCCTCACCAGTTTATGCAACTTGTCGTAGGGGACTCCATACAGCCACCTTCCACCTCCGACACTTTCCTACAATACGGCAGGACCCATCAGTAAATAAGGCATATTGCTTCTCATGTTCTGGCAGTTCATTATATACAATGGGGCTTCTTCAGAACGTGTCACCTCTTCCTCTGGTGTCATTCCAAAATCTTTACCTTCCGGCCAGTCCTTAATAATTTCCAAGTTACCTGGATGACTGGGATTTCCTATTTGAGCTCGTTCTGTAATCAGCGTGACCCACTTACTCCACGTAGCATCAGTTGTGTGATGTATAGAGGAAACCCTCCCTTTAAACATCCAGCCCAGCGCTGGCAAACGGGGCACCAGAAGGAGCTGCGGTTCACTACCAATCGCTTCTGAAGCAGCTCAAACCCCTTCATAAGCTGCCAGTATCTCTTTTTCAGTTGGAGTACAGTGGGCCTCAGATCCTCTATAACGCCCACTCCAAAAGCCCAAGGGTCGACCTCGAGTCTCCCCCGGTGCTTTCTGCCAGAGGCTCCAGGTAGGGCCGTTCTCCATGGCTGCAGTGTAGAGCACATTCTTTGCCTCTTGCCCTGTCTGTACTGGCCCAAGGGCTACTGCTTCAACTGTCTCCCGTTTAATTTGTTCAAAGGCTTGTCGTTGCTCAGAGCCCCATTTAAAATCACTCTTCTTTCGGGTCACTCGATAGAGAGGGCTTACAATCAGACTGTAATTTGGAATGTGCATTCTCCAGAAACCCACAACACCTAAGAAAGCCTGAGTTTCTTTCTTATGAGTTGATGGAGACATAGCTGTTATTCTGGTGATCACATCCATTGGGATTTCACGAGGTCCATCTTGACATTTTATTCCCAAAACCTAGATCTCCTGTGTGGGTCCCTTGACGTTACTTTGGTTTATGGCAAAACCAGCTTTCAGAAGGATTTGGATTATTTTCTCCCCTTTCTCAAAAACTTCTTCTGCTTTATTGCCCCATACGATGATGTCATCAATGTGTTGCAGATGGTTCAGGGTCTTCATCCTGTTCCAGTGCAGCCTGGACCAGTCCATGGCAGATGGTAGGGCTGTGTTTCCACCCCTGGGGCAGTCGATTCCAGGTGTTCTGGATGCCCCTCCAAATCAAAGCAAACTGTGGCCTGAACTCTGCCACCAAAGGGATTGAGAAAAATGCATTTGCGATATCAGTGGTGGCATACCACTTGGCTGCCTTTGATTCCAGTTCATATTCAAGTTCTAACATGTCTGGTACAGCAGCACTCAACAGCGGCGTGACTTCATTCAGGCCACGATAGTCCACTGTTAGTCTCCATTCTCTGTTAGAATTTTGCACTGGCCATATGGGGTATTAAAGGGCGAACGGGTCTTGCCAATCACTCTTTGCCTCTCTAGTCAGCGAATCAGCTTATGGATGGGAATCAGGGAGTCTCGGTTGGTACGGTATTGCTGCCAGTGCACCGCTGTAGTAGCAATCAGCGCCTGCTGTTCTTCGACTTTCCGTAACCCCACCACAGACGGGTCTTCTGAAAGGCCAGGCAAAGTAGACAGCTACTTAATTTCCTCCGTTTCCAAGGCAGCTATACAGAAAGCCCACCGATACCCTTTCAGATCCTTGAAATACCCTCTCCTGATATAGTCTATGCCGAGGATACATGGAGCCTCTGGGCAGGTCACAATGGGATGTTTTTGCCACTCGTTCCAAGTCACGCCTATTCTAGCCTCCAATACACTTAGCTGTTGAGATCCCTCTGTCACTCCAGAAATACTAATTGGTTCTGCCCCTTCATAGCTTGATGGCAGTAGAGTACACTGTGCACCAGTACCTACTAGAGCTTTATATTCCTGTGGGTCTGATGTGCCAGGCCATCATATTCACAGAGTCCAGTAAACCTGGTTATCCCTGTCCTCCACCTGACTGGAGGCAGGGTCCCCCTAATCCTGGTCGTAGGGTTGCCCACCGGGACGGCAAGTGGTGCGAAATGGATGTAGCATGTAGTAGTTCTGCAGACTTATATCTTGCCAGAATAGATTAGGATTCTTTTTCACAGGATCAAGAGTAAAGCCAGCCCTGTCACTCTGTCTGGGTAGCTGTTCTCTGGAGACTGGAGCAGCAACCTTCCTGGAAGAATCCTTATTTATGATTGTTTATCCTTGTAATTCAACGCACTCGTGCCTCCAGTGTTGAGGTAGGTTTTCTATCCCACCTCCTCATGTCCCCTCCGTGGTCCTGCAGGTCAAACCACAGGGTACCTCATGGTGCGTATCTTCTGTATACTCCCTCCCAAACAGAAGGGCGTCTACGGTTGATAGCTGAGATGTGGGTCTGTACAGGTCGAGAGTAGGATATATCCTCGTCGAGTTGCTGGACCAGCCTCTCCACAGCTGAGATGATGGAGGTAGAGACGCTGTCTTCATAGTACTGGAGACGGCGAACCACTTCATCCACCGTTGGTGGTGTGTCATCTTTCCAACCCATTATTGCCAATAAGCGTGCATATGATGATGGTATATGCTCTGTACCAATTTCCTCCACATGGGTCGTGTGCACAGAACTTCATTGGGATCCGTGGGTGACTGTGGATCATCCTGGTCATAATAAATCATCCCTTTGATGGTTAATTCCCTCAAGTACTGGATACTTTTCTCTATTGCAGTCCACTTGCCTGGGCGATGTGTAATATCCTCCTTGTAGGGATACCTTAACGCTTGACAGGAGTTGCTTTGAGAGGCTGAGGGTTTCCGTTCCTTTTCCAATTGCCTTGTCAATGTCCCCTTCTTTAGAAAGTGTTCCCAGCTGCTTGGTTTCCCTACCCTCCAACTCTACACTATTAGCCCCATTATCCCAGCATCGAAGCACCCAGGTGTTCACCTGATTGACGGGCATAATCTTTCCGCATATCCCACAGTTCATTCAGGGATAGGGATTGAGAGGTTACCTCTTGTTCGCCGCCTTCATCCTGATCCTGTGATGTCCCTGCTTCATCCTCCCCCTTTCCCAAATGAGCTGCTTCTGTTTCCATTTCTTCTTATGTATAGGAGCCACTGATACTGACATGGGCTGGTCTTCTGCATCACTCGGTGCGGGGGCCAAGGTAGCTGCAGTGCCCGCCACAGGGGCTGGAGCAGCCACAGCACCTGCGGTGGGGGCTGGAGTAGCCTCAGGTGATGCTGGAGCAGCTGCTGTTTCTGCCATGGAGGCTAGAGTAGTTACAATTAGTCGCTTAAATCTCCACCAGGACCAGGAGGTGAAAACCACATTCATTATTCCTAGCAATAGGGTCAGGACCTGCGCTACGGTGCCTCCAATAGACCAAAGATATTCAGATTTCCAAAACTCCTAACTGCTTCAGTAATTAGCCCTGGGGAGAAGGGGGAGGTGTCTACCCCACCCATAGGCTGACTCTCTGGGAAAAAAAAGCCAAAGGTGCAGTTGTTGGCATTCCCCTCCCCCCAGGGGCCACCCGACACACAGGGGTGACAACAACACCGCATACACAGACCAGATTAGTTTTACGACCAGCGAGTGCATCATATCATAAACCAGTACTATATAGTACAACACTATGATAACTTTAGCCCAGGTCCCAAGGAGAACAAACAGCACAATGGGGAACACTTACTGCAAGTAAATTAAATAACGCAACCCTGAGACCGTGGGCAGTAACTTCAAGAGCAGGGAAGTCGGCATTGCGGCCGATGATTATTAACCCAGTCCAATGAATACTGACAACAATTTAATTCTAACACAGTCTGGTTGGACCTGTTGTTATCTCAACCCTTCGAGCCCCACGTTGGGCACCAAAAAGGACTGTCATGGTTTAACCCCAGCCAGCAACTAAGTACCATGCAGCCATTCGCTCACTCTGTCCTCACCCAGGGGAGTGGGGAGGAGAATTGGAAAGGAATGTAAAACTCGAGGGTTGAGATAAGAACAGTTTAATAATTGAGATAAAATAATAATAACAACAACAACAGTTATAATGGAAAGGAGGGGGAAGGGGAGAGGAATGAAATCCAAAGGGAAGGGAGAAAAGAAAGCTCGTGATGCACAATACAACTGCTCACCACCGGCTGACCGATCCCCAGCCAGTCCCCGAGCAACAATCTGCAGGCCACAGCCAACACACACACACACACACACACACACAGAGCCCCCCATTTACACAGAGCCCCCCATTTATATACCAAGCATGCCATCCCATGTTATGGAATATCTCTTTGGCTAGTTCAGGTCAGCTGACCCGGCTGTGTCCCCTCCCAACTTCCTGTGCCCCTCCAGCCCTCTCGCTGGCAAGGCCCGAGATGCTAAAAAGTCCTTGACCTAGCACAAAAACTACCCAGCAATAACTAAAATCATCAGTGTGCCATCAGCATTGGTTTTACACCAAATCCAAAACACAGCACTGCACTAGCTACTAAGAAAAAAATTAACTCTATCCCAGCCGAAACCAGGACAGTGGGCTGGGGGTGCACAAGAAGTTGGGAGGGGACAGAGCCCGGACAGGTGACCCCAACTGACCAAAGGGATATTTCATACCATATGATGTCATGCTCAGCATATAAAGCTGGGGGAAGAAGAAGGAAGGGGGGGACACACGACATTCAGAATTACAGGGTGTATCTTCCTAAGTATCTGTTATGCATGATGGAGCCCTGCTTTCCTGGAAATGGCTAAACACCTGCCTGCTGATGGGAAGTAGTGAGTGAATTCCTTATTTTGCTTTTTGCTCGTGCACGCAGTTTTTGCTTTACCTGTTAAACTGTCTTTATCTCGACCCACGAGTTTTCTCACTTTTACCATCCCACTGGGTGGGGATTGAGCAAGCAGCTGTGTGGTGCCTAGTTGCCAGCCAGGGTTAAACCACGACACTGGAGAGATGGCTGCTATAGACCACCTGATCAAGAGGAAGTAGAGGAAGCCTTCTTTATGCAACTGGAAAAAGCCCACACAATCACAGGCCCTGGTACTCATGAGGGACTTTGACCGTTTTTTTTTCTAACCAATATCTAACACCAATATCTGATGGAAAGGCAACATGAAAGGACAAAAAACGATCGAGGAATTTTTTAGAGTGTGTTGAATACAAGCTCTTGATGGAGATAACAAGCCAACTAGGGGAAGATCTTGGGCCTGTCACCCACAAACAAAGAACAGGTTGGGGACATAAAGGTCAATGGCACCCTTGGCAGCAGCCACGATGAGGATGAAGTTGAAGATCCTGAAAGAAGTGAGCAAGGCACACAGCAAAATTACAACCCTGGACTTCAGGAGAGCAGATTTCAGCTTGTTAAAGGACCTGTTTGGCAGGATACTATGAGAGACTGTCCTAAGGGATCAAAGGGCTCAGGAGGTCTGGTTGATCCTCAGAAAGACAACCTCCTCAAAGCACAAGAATAATCCACTCAGACATGCAGGAAGTCGAGCAAGTGTGGCGGAAGGCCAGCATAGATGAACAGGGGATTCCTGACTGAGCTCAAAGACAAAAAGGAAGTACACAGAAGGTGGGAGCAGGGAATGGCTACCCAGGAGGAATATGGAGACACATGCAAGGATTTAGTTAGGAAAGCCAAAGCTTGGCTGGAGTTGGAACTAGCAAGAAATGTAAAGGGCAACAAGAAGGCCTTCTACAAGTACAGCATCAGCTAAGGAAAACACATTGCCCACTGCTCACTGGAGCACGTAATCTAATAGCTAAGGACATCAAAAAGACTAAGGAGCTCCGTAAGGTTGGCCCTCAGGTCTCTCAGATCCCTGAGCCTAGTGGCAGACTCTGGGGCAGGGAAGTATTACTCACGGTAGAGGAAGACTGAGTTAGGGGGCACTTCAGCCAACTGGACATACACAAGTCCATGGAACCAGACAAGATGACCCTGAGGGTTCCTGATGACTGGAAAAAGGCAAACATCACACCCATCTTCAAGAAGGAGAATCCAAGGAGATGAAGACTGGTCAATCTGGGAAGGTTGGGGAGCAAATCCTCCTGGAAGCCATGTCCAGGCACACAAAGGAACTGGGCTTGCTCCAGTACGCCCATGTCTTTCTTGTACTGGGGACCGACCAAAAGCGGACACTACTCCAGATAAGGTCTCACAAGTGCCAAGACAAGAGATGGAAAGGATCACTTCCCTGGAACTGCTGGCTGCACTGTTACTAATACAGCTCAAGATGCTGTTGGCCTCCTTTGCTGCAAGGGCACACTGTTGGCTCATGTTCAACTTGTTGTCCACCAGGAACTCCAGGTCCTTTTCTGCAGAGCTGCTTCCTAGGCAGTCAGCCTCCAGCCTGTACTGTTGCACAGGGTTATTCCAGCCCAGGTGTGGGACTTGGCATTTGTTTCTGTTGAACATCATGAAGTACCTGTCAGCCCATTTCTCCAGCCTGTCCAGGTCTCTCTGAAGGTCAGCCCTGCCCTCCAGCACATTGACTGCTCCCCCCAATTTGGTGTCATCTGCAAACTTGCCAAGAGTGCACTTTGTCCCCTCATCCAGGTTGTTAATGAAGACATTAAACAGTATTGGTTCCAGTACTGATCTCTGAGGGACCCTACTAGTTACTGGACCCCAGCTGGACTTTGCACCACTGATCAAAACTCTTTGAGCCCAGCAGTCCTGTCAATTTTCCACCCGTCTTATCACCCACTTATCCAGCCCATATCATACCAATTTGGTGGAAAGGAGACTGCGAGAGAGTGTGCCAAAAGCCTTTCTTCAGTCAAGGTACACAACATCCCCTCCCCTCCCCTTGTCAACAGAACCAGTCACCACGTCATAGAAAGCAATGAGGTTGGTAAGGCATGATTTGCCCTTGGTAAAGCCATTTTGGCTGCTCCCAGTCACCTTCCTGTCCTTCATGTGTTTAGAAATGGCTTCTAAGAGGATTTGCTCCATAACCTTTCCAGGGACTGAGGTGAGGCTGGCTGGCCTGTAGTTCCTTGGATCCTCCTTCTTGAAGATGGGTGTGATATCTGCCTTTTTCCAGTCATGAGGAACCTCTTCCAATTGTTATATGACTTTTCACAGATGATAGAGAGCAGCCTCACAGTGACACTGGCCAGATCCTTCAGCACCCCCAGATGCATGCCATCTGATCCCATTGGGCTTGTGTATGTCCAAGTGGGTTAAGTGATTCCTAAGGCTTTCTTCCTCCACTGTGGCTACCGCTTCACCCCCACACACTCTGCTAGGATTCTCAGGGAACTGGGAGGCCTGAGGGCATACCTTACTGTGAAAAATGAGGCAAAAAGGGCATCTGAGTACCTCAGCTTTTTCCCTGTCGCTTGCCACGAGATCCCCTGCCCCATTGAACAATGAGCTCATGCTTTCCTTAGTCTTCATTTTGCTACTGATTTACTTAAAAAAAAACTTTCTTGTTGCCCTTCACCTCCCTTGCTAGCTTCAACTCCAGCTGAGCTTTGGCTTTCCTGACTGCATTTCTATTTGTGCACACGGTCTCTATATCCCTCCCAAGTAGCATGCCCCTGCTTCTACCTCCTGTGTACTTCTTTTTTGTGTCTGAGCACGGTCAGGAGCTGTCTGCTCATCCATGCTGGCCTTCTGCCACACTTGCTCAACTTCCTGCACATTGCAAATGGACCGTTCTTGTGCTCTGAGGAGTTTGTCCTTGAAGATCAACCTGCTCTCCCGGGCACCCTTGCCCTCCAGGGCAATTTCTCATTGGATCCTGCCAAGCTGGTCCTTGAACAGGCCAAAGTCTGCTCTTCTGAAGTCCAGGGCTGTAATTCTGCTGTTTGTCTTGATCACGCCTCTCAGGATCTTAAACTACACAGTCTCGTGGTCGCTGCAGCCAAGGCTGCCCTCAGCCTTCACACCATCAACCGGTTCTTCCTTGTTTGTGAGTAGCAGGTCCAACAGTGCGTTTTCCCTAGTTGGTTCATTGATCACCCTCATCAAGAAATAGTCTTCCATACTCTCCAGAAGTCTCCTGGATTGCTTGCACCCTGCTGTATTGTCCTTCCAGTAGATACTGGGGTGGTTGAAGTCCCGCATGAGTGCCAGGGCCTGTGACTGTGAAGCTTTCTCCAGCTGCCTAAAGAAGGCTTCATCTACCTCTTCTTCTTGATCAGGTCTGTAGCAGACATCTAGTACAGCATCACCTGTGCCAGTCTGTCTTCTAATCCTTAGCCGCAAGCTTTCAATTGCTTTGTCACCTGTCCTAAGGTAAAGCTCCATGCATTCAAGCCGCTCCTTTGTGTAGAGCTCAACCCCTCCTCCTCGCCTGCCCACCCTATCTTTCCTGAAGAGCATGTATCCCTCCACTGGAGCACTCCAATCAGGAGAGCTATCCCACCACGTCTCCATAATCCCAATGAGGTCATAGCTCTGCAACTGTGTACAGACTTCTAATTCCTCCTGCTTGTTCCCCATGCTACACGCATTTCTGTTCAGGCATTTGAGATGGGCCCCAAGTCATGCTGCTTTTACAGGGCAAGTGTGAGAGCCTCCCTTGTCATGCTGTCCCCCAGATATGTTTGTTCTGCCCCTTGTGCCTTCACTTCTCTTCAGGTTACGGAAACCCTCCCCCGGCATATCTACTTTAAAGCCCGCATCACTCGGTTAGCAAGCCTGTTTGCAAAAACACTCTTGCCCCACTTTGTCAGATGTATCCCATCCTTGCTCAGTAGCCCTCGCTCCTCAAAGAGGGTCCCATGGCCATAGGAGCCAAAGCCCTGCCTGTGACACCAGCCACACAGCCAGGTCTTGACCCACTGGATGAGTCCACTTCTACCTGAGCCTTTCCTCCTTACTGGCAGTATGGAGGAGAATACCAGCTGGGTCCCCATGCCCTTCACCCTCACCCCCAGAGTTCTGTAGTCACTTGTGGAAATACTCCAGGTTATCCCTGGCAGTAACATTGGTGCCCACATGGTAATAGTCTGAGGGCCAGACAAGCCTTGGCAGTCCCTTTGCAACATCCCGTATCCTGGCCCCTGGCAAGCAAAAAGCCTCCCAAGACATCAGTTTGGGTCAGCAGGTAGGTGCCTCTGTCCCCCACAGGAGAGGGTCCCTTTCCTTTTTCCCTTTGTGCAGACATAAGGTTTGGGCTCAGCTGACTCTGATGCATACCCTGAAGGGTCTTGTTTGTCCTCACCAGTGCCCAGGGCACTATACTCAGGGCAGTTGCAAGTCTGCAGGTGGAGCAGGAACCTTTCTTCCATTTGCCAAAAGTCACAAGCTTCCAGCCTTCTCCACCTTGACAGCCACCCTCAGCTACCTGTTTGACCATGGCCTCTAGCTGTCCCTCCTTCCTTGCTCTGTGTGGCTCAGGCTGTTGTCTCTGCAGAGTTTCTGCAAAGACCCTGTCAATCTCCTCATTGTCCTCCCTGATGATTTGCAGCCTGCTCACCTCTTCCTGCACCTCCTTCGCTCAGCACCTCAACCAGAGCACCTCTCTCACAGGAGATGCCACCACTGCCCCTAGTCCCACAGAGAGGCCCCAGGCGCACTCTGCAGCCCGAGATCTGGGAAGTGGCATCCTCCCACCCCACCCCAACTCTGTTTGGATCAAGGCCTCCAGTGTGCCAAGGGCATTATCACCAGTCAGTGCTAGGGAGCGTGCCCTGCTTTATGTTGAGACCATCACTGCACAATCTCCAAGCAGCTCCATGCAGTCCTCAGCGTCCCCTCTGCACCACAGCCGTGTTGTTAGTATCTGCTGCTCTCTGTGAGCCGGATCCTCCCTAATGAGGAGTCAGCCTTTCTGTGTGCAAACTGCCGTGCAAACTGAGAGCAGCCCCTGCAGCATCCCAGGTGCTTTGCGCCACAAACTGCCCCTGCTAGTGAGTGGCTGCACCTCTGTTTGCAGTGCTCTGGGCTGCTGCACTCCCTAAGGAGCAACTAAATAACAAAATCATTGCATGCTTTGTAGAGGCTAGGAATTTCTATGTGTTTGGAAGATGTCATCTTTTTTTTTTGTACTTGTAGATGCTCAGTATACTGAAAGAGTGATGACAGATGCACCAGGTGTAGCTGTTTATTGGTGGTGCATCAATCAAAAGATATTAATGAGGCCCTAAGTTTTAGAAGCATGCTAAACAGGAAGAAAAAATGGGAGTGACATTTACTAAGGTAACTTGACTGTTTTCTAAATTACTGGAGTTAGAAGAGCTAGTGAAATAAAAAAATCTGTTATTCTTGCTCTAAAGCAAGTTACTCTTGCTTTAGTACATATTCTAATACCCCTTTAGAGAGTCATTATTGACTTATATGAAATACAGCTTGACTAATTATTTGCCTGTCAACTTCATAAATGTAAATAATGAACTGGCGACAAATGTTCTTAAAAATATCATGTAAGATTATTTACCAAATGTATATCTTTTAGTTTAATACTTTGCCTAGGCACCCTCATTTTGGGGGAGCTGTCTTTGAGCAAAGTTTTTCTCAATCTGCTATCTAAATTGTTGTTGGATTGAATGTCCTATCAAGCTGATTGGGGGACTTGCTGTTCACCCATTCCCCAAAGCTGTTTCAGAGGCAAATTGCAGTACTTCTTTTGATGAAAATTGCCAGGTTTTTAGGTTGAATACTTAATTTGTCTGAAGGATGATTTGTGACTCATTTCAGTAATGCTTTCATGAATTCTGGTGATGTAGGAAATGACTACTGGGAAGAAGAATTTTTTCATAAGTAATATTGTGTTCAGCAAGGATTTAAAGCATCTATTCTATTAATTTCCTTTGAATGTGCACAGATTGTCCTTGTTTGTTCATATATAGACCTGGGGCTATATCCTGAATTTTCTGTATCTGACATTCCTTTAGTACAACTTGGAAAGTTGGAGCAGACCAGAAGGTGTTATCTTAATTGCAGAGGGAAGGGTATGCTGGAGAAAGTGGTACTATGTTGTGGGTATAGCTGCTTCCTTGCAGTAGCTGGCTATGAGAATGTAACCTTACTCGTTACGAGCCCCTTGTAATGTTAACTTGAGTATAGTGTGTGTACTTCAAGAAACCACACCTTCTTGTAGCTTTTCTCTCCTCCTATAACAAAGTAGAGCACCTCAAGTACTGATTGTCTTCCAACTTATGTTATTCTTTTAAATCTTAATGAAGCAATAACGATGGGTAGGGATATACAAATAAGTTACTGTTAAATCAGGTAGCGTAATAACTTGAGCATGTAATTTATTTTTTGATAATTTTCAGGTTTTTGTCCCCAAAGATGGGCACTGTTGCAGATTAATTGACTTGCTCTGAGTTTGCACATTTGCTGATATTCTAGGAACTTGGTTTTTTGCTCATACCAGAAACAGATATTCTTGCCCTGAGTATCATTACTGGTGAATACCACACAGTGCTTTACACCTTTTAAATCATTAGAGAAGCATGCTTGCAGCAGTCTCCTCTCTGGTGTTCTACTTGCAGATTTAAATGTGGCATTACTAGCCATAGAATAGTCTATAGCTATAGAATACTCCTGTAAAGAAGACTGATTTAAAAAAAAAAAATATTACTTGGGCAGAGAATAGAACACTAATTCATTGTAAAATGATATTTTAAGATAACTCTGTGACAATTGGCCTAAGAATCTGCTAAACATTGAGTTACTGTTATTTAAAGGTGGATGTGCCACGTGAAGGAATGGATGATTTTGTGTATGGTGGTGGGTGCATGGGTTTCCCCATCCTTCTGCGTTACCCACCAAGTACACCCAGGTCCTCGAGCAAAGACAATCCCACAAATGGGTTTTCCTTTTCCCATGGGAGGAGCAACCCACACTGCCTTTCCCAGCCACTTCCCTATGTGCACTACAGGGGTCTTATCTCCTCCCACCATATGTAGGGGCTGTATTTGGGCAGGACTAGGTCAGTTATCAGATCCTCTGGTGTTAACTAGCCAAAGTAGTTTCTAATTTTACATCCCAGTGCTTCTGTGCCCCAGCGCCCAATGCTCTCAACACAGTCTTTAACAGTCCATGATATCATTCAATCTTTCTAGAGGTTTGTGGGTGATAGGGGATGTGATACACCCAGTCAAGGCTGTGTTTCTTGGCCCAGGAGTCTATGAGGTTGTTTTGGAAATGAGTCCCATTGTCTGACTCGATTCTTTCTGGGGTGTCCTGTTGCCACAGAACTGGCCTTTCAAGGCCCAGGATGGTGTTTTGAGCAGTGGCATGGTTTACAGTGTATGTTTCTAGCCACCCAGTAGTTGCTTCCACGCAGCACTTGCCTTGGCAAGTTTGTGGCAGTATAGGCAATTGACATATTGATATGCCAGCCACCGCCCGCTATTCCAGGGACGCTTTACTCATGTGGCTTGCTTCATTGCGGTACGTGTTTTGCATTCATGGGTGACCTGTGTGATGGCCTCAACAGTCAGGTCCACCCCTCAATCACAAGCTCATCTGTACATTGCACCCCTCCCTAGATATCCTGATGTGTCATAGGCCCTCCAAGCTATGAATAGCTCACTCTTACTTTCTCAGCCCAGGTTCACCTGAGTCACTCCAATTCTGGCAGCCTGGTCTACCTGCTTGTTGTTTTGATGTTCCTCAGTGATGCGGTTCTTGGGCATGTGAGCATCTACACAAAGGAAGGCGAGAAGATTTCTAGATAGAGATAACAACAGTTAAATAGGGAAAGCAAAAGCCACATGCACAAGCAAAGCAAAAAGGGGAATTTATTCACTACTTCCCATTGGCAGGCAGATGTCCTGCCACTTCCTGGAAAACAGGGCCTCAGCATGTGTAATGGTTGCTCGGGAAGAAAAATGTCATAACCACAAACCTGTGGAGAGCCCATGCTGGAGCAGTCTTTTCCTGAAGGACTGTAGTCTATGGAGAGGACCCACGCTGGAGCAGGGGAAAAGCATGAGGAGGAAGGAGCAGCAGAGACTGACCGCAACCCTATGTTCCCCATCTCCCCCCTGTGCTGCTCAGGGTGGGAGGAGATAGAATAATTGGGAACAAAAAGAGTGAGCCTGGGAAGAAGGGGGAGCAGGGGGAAGGTGTTTTAGTTTTTGTCTTTGTTTTTCACCATCCTACTCTATTTTAATTGGCAGTAAAATAAATTAATTTTCCCAGAGTCGAGTCTGTTTTGGCCACAACAGTAACTGGTAAATGATCTCCCTGTCCTTATCTCAACCCATGAGCTTTTTTATCTTATTTTCTCCCCCCATCCTGTTGAGGAGAGGGAGTGAGAGAGTCTGGCAGCCAGCCAAGGTGAACCCACCACCAAATGTAATCTCTCTTGCTCATTACTTTCAGATCTTGGCTTAGATGGATAAGGAACTGGCAGGATGGCTGCATCCAAAGAGTTATAGTCAACAGCTCAATGTCCAAAAGGAAAACAGTAACGAGTGGTGTTCCTCAGGGGTCTGTACTGGGACCAATACTATTTAATATCTTCATCCATGACATAGTGAGACTGAGTGCACCCTCAGCATGTTTGCAGATGACACCAAGCTGAGTGATGCAGTTGATTCACTAGGGGGAAGGGATGTCATCCAGAGGGACCTTGACAGGCTTGAGAAATTACCCATATTGGATAATCTCATTTTGTAGGAGTACCTTGGGGGCAGTGTCAAAGCAGAACTTCTTAACTGGGCTCTGTCCAAGCTGACTCCTATAGAATCACTGAAAGTGTCTCTGCACTGGGATACCCAGTGTTGCAGATTTCAGGAGGGTTCATATACTCAGATGCAATGCTGGCAACATTTTGTGTATTCTCAAATAAGTTTACCCCTGAGCCGGAAATGGTTTCCTGTAGAAAGATAAAGCCAATTGGGAATTTGAAGCCACAGGGAGGTTTTCTAGTTTTACCCTATTTATTTCTTTGCAAACTTGCTGTGTTGTCTGTTAGAACAAAATGGAGAAGCAATCATAAAAGTACGGACCCTTGAGGGACATCACTCGTTACTGGTTTCCACTTGGACACTGAGCCATTGAATATAACTCTTTGGATGCGGCCATCCAGCCAGTTCCTTATCCATCTAAGAGTCCATCCATCAAACCCACCTCTCTCCGATTTAGTGACAAAGATGTTGTGGGGGAATACGTCAAAGGCCTTACAGAACTCCAGGTAGATGACATCAGTAGCTCTTCCCTTGTCCACCGATGCAGTCACTCCATCGTAGAAGGCCACCAGACTAGTCTGACATGATTTGCCCTTGGGGAAGCAATGTTGGCTGTCCCTAATCACATCTCTGTTTTCCATATGCTTCATCATAACTTCCAGGAGGATCTGTTACATCATTTTGACCAGGCACAGAGGTGCGGCTGACTGGTCGGTAGTTCCCAGGGCCTACATTTTTAAAATGGGTGTGATGTTTCCCTTTTCTCCAGTCACTGGGGACTTCACCTGACATGACTTTTCAAATATCGTGGGGAATGGCTTGGCAACTACATCAGCCAATTCCCTCAGGACCCCGGGATGTATCTCGTCACGTCCCATGGACTTGTGTATGTTCAGGTTCCTCAGGTGGCCTTGAACCTGATCTTCCCCCATGATGGGTGGGACTTCATTCCCCCAGTGCCTGCCTTGAGATTCAGGGACCCGAAAGATGTGGGAAGAGTCGGGGAAAACTGAGGCAAAAAAATTGTTGAGTACCTCTGCCTTCTCCATGTCAGTTGTCACGAGATATCCTGTCCTATTTATTGGGGAGTGGGGATCGGGGTGTGTACAATTTCTTTTGTCTTCCTTTTCTGGCCAACGTACCTGTAGAAGCCCTTCTTGTTATTCTTCACATCCCTTGGAGAGACCTTGATTAAGAAATTGTCCTCAACACACTCCAAGAGTCTCCTGGACCGCTTACAGCTTGCTGTGCTGCTCTTCCAGCATACGTCAGGGTGATTGAAGTCCCCCAGCAGGATCAGAGCCTGCGAGCGTGATGCTTCCCATAGTTGAAGTAAGAACGCTTTGTCAACAGGCTCCCCTTGATCAGGCGGCCTGTAGTAAACACCAGCCACAAGGTTTCCTTTGTTGGCTTGGGCCCTAATTTTTACCCGTAAGCTCTCAACCTGTTTGTTGCTGTTTTTCAAAGACAGCTCTGTGCCGTCATTCCATTCCTTTACATAGAGGGCAAACCCCCCACCCCTCATTCCCTGCCTTTCCCTTCTGAACAGTTTATAGCCATGGATTCCAGCGCTCCAGTCGTGCAATTCGTCCCACCACATTTCAGTGGTAACAATCAGATCATAGCTTTCTAGCCGCACAGAGGCTTCCAGCTCCTCCTGCTTGTTAGCCATGCTGCGTGCATTGGTATTGAGGCACTTCAGCTGGGCTACCTACCTTGTCACCTTTTTAGCGGGACAAGCCCTAATTCCTTTGAGGCGTTTCCCTGTTTGTTCCTAATACATCAAAAGCCCGTGGCTCTTCTCTGTTCCTCAAAACCGCATCCATCCCCTTCCCCTGCTAAGTCTAGTTTAAAGCGCTCTGTATCATTGGCTGCCTTTAAGCTTAAAGTGTCCATATTGATTTACCAATTAAAATTATTTTCATAACAGAGTTACAGATTAGAAAGGCTTTGATTAACATTCTTCTACTGAATGCCTTAGTTTTTCTTTGAACCCCTCTGCTATTGTCTACATCTTTAGTTCATCAGGTATAAATAGGATGGTATATAAAATAACTGTGATATAGTCCTCAAGGGTTTATACTCATAATTATTTGCCTTTATTCTCTACAAGGCTGGGAAGTCTATTGTCCAAGTGTGAGCATCACAGTACAGAAAGATGCATTTGGGAGGAACGATCACAGGAGACTTCTTTCTGGCTCTAATGTTTTTTCGGCTTGAATAACATGGCTTCTTTGTTATCTTAGTAGCTAGTCTCAAGAAGTAGCTGCAGATGGGGAAACCTCAATAACATCTGTGTCTCAACTGCATTTTCAGGAGGAGGAAGTTGCAATTCACTTTAAAGCTAGAACTAACTGAAATGCCTAAGGTTACATAGGGACGTTTTCCTGAGGTTTCCTTCTAGAAATACCTGCTCCTTATGTTCAAAATTAGTCAACAGAGTGACTTAAAACAAGGTAGAGCTTTCATTTGTTTATTATAATTTTACTTTTTTAAAAGGTATACTTTTAATACTGTGGGAGTTGAGAATAAAGATTTAACTTGGATGCCAGGTTTTTACATGGGGGGGGGAGGTTGATTTTTTTTATATGTTTTTTTTTTCTTTCAAGGAAGCATGTGAAAAGTAAGAAAAAATAAGCTCACTATGATATGTACTTTATTCATTATATTCTTACCTTTCACCCTCTATCTCTCAGTAAATTTGTTAGTTTAGGAATTGCTTTTGTTTATACTTCAAATTACCTAATGATTGATTCAGTTAAGATACTGATAATTAAATTAATTCATGTTGTTTTGTTTATAGATGCTGGTGTTTGAGTGTAGTAGGAATAAATATCCATCTCTGTCACTGTCTTGCTGCTTGATTAAGGCTATAAATTAAACCATACGCATCTGTAGCAAATTAAGCTGTCCTCATTTTAAAAAACTGTAAACACATAATACAGCCCCTGAAGCAATTCAGCCTTATAAATTTATCCCAGAAAAATGAGTTTTATAATTGTTCTATCTATGTATCAGTACAGAGGCTGCTTATTAAACATTTTGGAAATGCACAATTCTCTTGTATGCATCACAGTGTGGTAAAACAAGTTTATTCATGCCCTGAGGTTGGCCACTATGTCAATGTGTTATCTTTTGGGCTCAGTTTTTCTGGGGTTTTTTTTGGTGTGTGGTTTTTTGGGGGTTTTTTGTTTGTTTAAGGGACATTTAGATGGTCTTTATAAGGTAAATTCTCTTCTTTATGTAAAAAAAATTAGAATAAAAGGATGCTTTGCAAATAAAGTAAAACTAAAAATACATCTGTGAAATATTCCTGTTAAAATATTATTTCCAAAATGAGCATGAAAAGTAGTTCCCCCAATTTGATTTTACAGTAATTGAACTTATTCAGAGCATTTTTAGAATTTACTTTAAATTTTTCATCTTAGAGTTCTCTTCCATATGCCTTCTTCACTTGGTATGACTCCATAACAGTTCTATTGCAATAATGTTTTCTTATACTTGATGTGCAACGAACAAATGTGTTCCTTAAGTGGGGTGGGGGGGGGTTACTACTTTTTTTATTCCAGTTAATATTTCAAAGAAAATAACTGTTTATACACTACAGTAGTTAAAAGAATGACTGCGTAACTGAAGCAATGTATACCTCAGTGGTTTAACTCTAATCACAGGAAAACCCCTGTACTGTTGGAGTAATATGCATGTAATTAGTTGAAGGCTTGAGAAAATCTGTGAGGATAATGAATGAATGAAACATGCTCTACAACAGAGTAGTTTCATAACTTACTACCAGCACTATTGTGAGCACAGAAAGGAGAAGAGTCACGAGATACTCCCATTTCTTACAGTCAAAAAAATGATGGAAGCACCAGACTCGATTGGTTATGATAGCAGCCTTGTTAGACTTGGAGAGCCCATTTCCCTCCCCCCTCCTTTCTCAAATATCAAAGGATCCATCAGCAGTGCAGGTCAAAAAGAATCAGGGTTAAGTAATAATTCTAATTTGGAAGTCCAGGGAAATCTTAAAATCTGGTTGTGGGCTAATATTTTAAGTATACATGCTTATTTTAGTCATAAGGAAAAATTACCTGAAGAAAAAGTTCAGTGGAAAGACAGATTAAGCTAATTTGCAGGTAAAAAAAAAAAAAAAAAAAAAAAAAAAAATCAGACTCAACTTTAAATTCTATTTTATTTTACAAATTGTGTTCATAACAGATCTTATTAAGATTAGAAGAATAAAATGCTTGAAGCACAACACTTTAATGACCGAACATTGCTCTAACTTACCCAAGCCCAAACCAGTTGAAATTAACAGTGTAGAAGTTTTTCACTGACAGTTAAATAGTTTAGCCAGTTTTCCTTTCTGTTCTTAACCAGGATCATAGGAAATAAATATTCATTATCAAATTTTCCTTTTAGATAAATGAATTGGTGGATGCCCGTGATGTCAGCATTGGAGCCTGGTTTGAAGCTCATATAGAAAATGTTACTCGAGCAACAAAAGGACAAAAGAACGGTAAAGCTCAAGTAAAGAGTGGCAATTCTTACAAAAGGACTAATGGAAACTTAAGTCAAGATCATTCTAGAGAGAATGCAAATTATTTGGACAGTACACCATCCACATCTTACTCAGACTGCATGGACACCGATGAAGAAGCTATTTATCATATCAAGTATGATGAGTAAGTGCTTCTGATATTATTTTGAGGACATCATATGTTATGATTTGGTGTGTATAAACAAATAATTTTGTTGAAGAAACTTGGAATCAAAGAGAGCAAGTTCAATATTGCAACCAAGGAAATAAATATTTAAAAGCCATAACGTCTTTCAGTCAGATATAATGAATATCCTGAGGGTGGTTGTTTTTTTTCTTTTATTCACAAATTCCTGTGAAGTATTAACTTTATCTTGACTTTATGAAACTCGGAATCCCTATCTCCAAGGAAAGGAAACTATGCATTGGATTTTTCTGTACTTGTTTTGCTATGTAAAATATAAGTTAATATTTTCTTTAAAAACTACTCTACTCATATTCACTTCCTTCCATTGAAGTCTAAACAAGTGTTTCATGGGAGCAAATTCTGGTGCTTGAATTGTTTAAATTTTGTTTTAAAAGTAATATTTATGCATGAGATGACAGGTCTGTGTTTCACATAGAGGTTTCTTGTAGAGAATCTGGTGACTGGGAACATAAAACTAGTTTTGAGCTGGAGTGAGGGTACAAAGGCATTTTTTATTTTTTAAATCTGTGGTACAAGCAAATTTCAGAACCTATGACAGATGTGCTAGAGTAGAGGCTTTGTACAGTAAACTCAGTGGGATTTGCAGGGATTTCTCATCACCAGCTTTTGCACTGATGTATTCACATAAATCAGATCCTATTTTTTAAATGATGCCTTCATTTGCTGAAGCAGCTAACTAAGCCTCTAAACTAATGGCATCAATGAGAATTTTTTATTACAGAGATCAACAAAAATATTGCACTTTGGCATGTGAGATTAAAGGTAAAGGAACATACATTTACTTTACACAGAAGCATATTCAGTATTATTCTGGTTGAGGATAAGAAAAATTTGAAAACTTGAAGTATTGATTTCAAGTTTTGTTGGTTTTAATAATTCACCCTTGATCTCAACATGAAGCCCTCCACTGCCATAGATCTAATTCTCCAGACCAAGCATCCTAGTACAGGTCTATTTCTCCTAGCTGTCTTCAAACCCCAAAGATCCCACAGGTCTCCACTTAGAAAGAAACAGCTCTAGATCTCCATTTTTCTCCCTGTTTTCCCATCAGTATTGACAATGATCAGTTCAAGAGCAAGTTGAATGCTCTCCAACATAATATATCTCACACCTCTGTAGTTGAGAACCTTAATCAGCTTTATTTATACTGGAGCATGACTGTGCTTTTCTTTGGGGGTGGGGGGGTGGGGGGGGTGGAGATCATGCTAAGAGGTCCTACGAACCTCCTTGTAGGTATTGAAAGGCTGCTATTAGCTGCCACCACCACCGTCCCCCATCAAGCTTTTCCTTCACCTGACTGAACAAGCCTTCCCCAGCCTCTCCTCACAGAGCACATCTTGACAGCCCTCCACTGGGCTAATGCCAGCTTGTCAGCATCTTCCTTGCATTAAGGGACCTAAACCAGACATAATATTTTAGATATGATCTAACAAGCACTGAGTAAAGGGAAATAGTCACTTCCCTCAAACTATTGCCTATGCTCCTGTTGACACAGCCCAGAATGCTGTTGGCCGCCTTTGCTGCCAGGGCACACTGCTGGCTCGTGTTCAGCTTGCTGTCTAGCAGGACCCCCACATCCTTTTCTGCAGCGCTGCTACCCAACCAGTCACTCCTCAGCCTGTATTGTCACATAATGGGTTGACCCTGTCCAGCAGCCAAGTACCCACACAGCTGCTCACTCACTCCCCTCTCCTACAGGACAGGGAGAAAGTAGAAGGTGAGTGTCACATGAAAGGGTGGGGGGAAATCCTCTCAACCCCAGGTGTTTGATCTGTCTATTAGCGCCCCAGGAAAGCCAAGACCCTTGTGCCCAACCAGTCTGTCAGCGTCACGTTACAGGGACCTTTCACTGAACAGTCCCACTGGATCGGAGGGCAATTCTACTGCCTTGTTCAGGGAAACATGCCAATAGCATCAGGGGGACCCCTCAGCAGGTCTTCCCACTTTGTTTAAATGTGTTACCCACTGCTGGCAACCACTAGCACCCACAAAGGACTCACACTAACAGTTTATGGAATAACACTATTATAAAATCGTGACAAGTTAAGATTCATGATTGCCGGTGATAGGGACTGTCTGCAAGAACAAACTTGAAATTATATGTAACCAAACTACATACAACTAAATTATAATCACTAATAACAGCTAGTGTGAGTTAGTTATTTAGCACGCATAAGACAAACTTGTTACCCAATAGGCATCCCTATGGGGGAGAAGACAGGTTCAATCTGTTGACTGATCCCAGAAGTTACGATGGAGTCTTCCCTAACTTCCCCCCTCATTCATTCAATTTTATACTCTTCTTTACTCTCAGGTGGAGCTTAAGTGAGTCTAGTTATACATTCTTTCATTATTGATTGGTGTAAACTTCTCTCGCTTTCATTTAAAGACATAGTTTATAAGAAATACAAAGTGCATGCTCGGTGAGGGGTGGTCGTGCCTTACAGATGGGTAACTTTGGGATGGAGGTGTGTGTTAGTATTATAACGAGATTATAATGAGCAAGGTTCATCTAGAGGAGAATAGTTTCACCACAGTTGTTGGCCCAGCAACAGACATCATCTCATATATTTTCCATTTGACAGATGCTATGCAGCTTATTGGCTGTATGGTATCATCAAGTTCCCAGTCCTGCAGGGAGTACAGCAGAGCCTGGAGAGGTGTCTCCACTCCACCCTCCATTGCTCCTCTAGGATAGCAGGTTGTGTTGCCTAGGGAACCATGGTGGAGTAGATTCCATGCATGCCAACCATCTGAGAAAGTGGCAACTGTATTTTTCCCTAAAAAGGTTGTTATAATACTACAACTTCTATTAGGTCCCAGTTTTCTATAGTTTCCACCCTCCAAGTGATTTTCCCACGGTGAGAAAACTTGTGCATCGAGATACAGTTTAAAAGGTGAAGCAAAAGCTGTGCACACAAGCCAAGCAAAAAGAAGAATTCATTCACTAACTCCCATCAGCAGGCAGATATCCAACCACTTCTTGGAAAGCAGGGCTGCAGTACAAATAAAGGTTGCTTGGGAAGACAAATGTCATAACCACAAACATCCCCCACCCCTTCCTCCTCTTCCCCTGAGCTTTTATTGCCCAGCACAATGTCATGTGGCATGGAATATCCCTTTGGTCAGTTTGGCTCAGCTGTCCCAGCAGTGTCTCCTCCAAACTGCTTGCACACACCCAGCCTACTTGCTGCAGGTACAGAGCGGGAAACAGAAGATCTTGATGCTGTGCAATTAACACTCAGCAATAGCCAAAACACCTGTGTGTTATCAACACTGCTTTGGTCACAAAACCAAAGTACAATACCATACAAGCCTGCTATGAAGAAAGTTAACTCCATCCCAGCCAGATCATGTACAGGGGGGGTTAAGTCCATCTCAGGACTAACCCCTCACAGTTTATTCCTTTAGCACAAAGCATTGCTTTCTGTTTTCATTACACCTGTACATCTCCATCACATCCCTGAGACTCTTACAGCAGTGGTTTACATATCGCTCTGCTAGTATTTCCTCTACATCCAGTTTTAAATGTATGGGAGCAATCCTCAGTTTCCCCCTTCTAGTTGCAAGTACCATGAGAACAGCTACCAGATCAACCAAACCTAAATCAAGGAAGTTTTAGAACTCATTATGAAGATTAAAAAAAAAAAAAAAAAAAAAAAAAAGTCAAACTTAATGAAGACTCTACAACTCTAGCTAGCTTTACTGATGATCCCAACTGTGCCCTAAACTATCACCCATCCATGCAGACTAGTTCAGCTATAAGATCTTGTTATTCCACTTTTGAAATTAAAACATGCCATACTAACGTAATGGCTGAAATACAGATAACTAATTTGTTTGACCTCTGACAGTCTACTTCGAGAATCAGAAGTCAGGCTCATTTTCTCTACTTCTCAAGTAAACTGTTTTCCACAAATAGCCAGAGAAGAGACCTTGTGCACTCACAAAAGTAGAAGCACGCTAAGCAGGATTTAATTAATATCAGCCTGTTTTAAACTCAAACACAATTATATAGCATAATTAGTAAACATGTAAGTATTATTGTACCCAGGAAGAACAGTATTGCATTGGTAGTAACAGACCACATGCTTTATGTGAACTGCAAGATCACACAGAGGCTTGTTATCAACTTGGTATGAGAACTAGCTGAGTGAACCAGAGCTTGGCATTAGGTGTCTACTACTGGGAAATTAGTCCCTGCCTCTGCTGCCCCACACACCCCCAGCACTGGGCAGTACATAGACCAGGGACAGAAGCCAAAGGCTAAGAACTGTCTGTCTAGAAACCCAAACATCTTACAGAACTACAAGATCAGAAATGGGGAGGGGAGGGATGACAGACAACAGTCAAGTCACCTACTTCTGTTCCAGCTTCTCTTGTCAGAGCTCTGGAGCCTGATCACCTCATGACTAAGACCACTGAGGATTACATGCTATCAACTTCATGGTACTGCATACTCACAACTGACTTACACGCACAATATGTTTGTTAAGAACTGCCTGCTTTAAATATGTAGTAATAAGTAAAAAGTTAGACATTACCACAAAATGTGGTTAATGTACATCAGCCTAGTCAAATTTTGTTTTAAACTGAATTATCAAGCTTCTAAACACTCCCATTAGTGATCTGTGATGAGATCCTTAACAATATACAAGAACACATACATATGCTGACTCACACTTCAAGACCGATGCTGTTTGTATCCGACTTCATCTGAGCAGCATGGGTTTGTCTGCAGCCATCTGCTTTGACATACCCTCACAAAACCTGGCCCTTATGTGCCTTGTTGGGCAGTAACAAGATTGTGCAAAACATAACCAACATGACACAAAACCTATTTGTTTCCTTCTGGTTTTAAGTACATTTCAGAGTGCAAGTTCACACTCTGGTCATGAATGATCACCTCTTAGTGATAGCAAACTGTTATTTCTCACAGTTATTCTTGTTCATACAGGTATGTGCTTCATTTGTTACAGGACAGAAATCTTGCCCCATCTTACATTGCTCAGCTTAAGCTAGCATTGCTATGCTCATTTATAGTAAAAAGTCTCATCTTAAGAGTCAAGCTCCCTAAAAATACAACACATCAGATACTCCTTTTTCCCCCCTAACATAATACTTACGCCTCACTCTAATACTCAAACACTGTACATATTTATTTAAAGCAGCTTAAAAGACATTACACCTTTCATCAGCAAAAATACAGCCCAAGACAATCTCTTTGGATAGAGATGTGCCCCACACTGATAAGGTGAGAAAATATCACAGAAAAAAACTTTTAACCAGTGATCTCCACTATCATTGGAACCAGGTGTAGATTAAGCACTTCTTGAGATATCACCTACAACTGACATCCTTCTCTGTAAAAAGCTGTTTGCAGCACCTAAAAGGACTAGAACGCTAAACTCATGCACAACTTCAATACAAGGGCACTCGGGAGTGCAAGGAGATGCAGGCTGCCGCTGTGCCTGGGCATAGTCCAAAGCCCACCTCCAGGAAGGATTCTAATGAGACCTCTGTCTGTCCTCTTCTGGTGGATGGAAAGAGTTCAGAGTCCACAGTCCCTGAAAACCCTTAGTCTGTGATGTGGCACCTAGGCCTTGGAAACCACTTGCAACGCACACACAGAAAATGTTTTCCTTATACCCAGATGGGGCATCGAGAGGGCAGGAACCCAAGGAAAACACCTGCATTCTCTTGCCTGGTCAAAAAAGTAAAGCAAGGGATTTCCTCCCCTTCATACCCCATTGTCTGCTCTGTCACTATAGGTGCGATAAACTGAAGGAGCCTCCCTCGGTTGGGGGGGGGGGGGGGGGGGGGGAGAAAAACACAAAGGGACCTCATTAGTACCTGCTCACTACTGTGGGGAGTGGGGAGGAAAAGTATAGAAAGAAACCAGAGTTGGGTCCAGAGCCTTTTGTCACGCCAGGCAGCTTGTCTTCCCTCCTTGCCCCTCAACACCTCCTAGGCTCAGCGAGGGGAGAGAAAACCAAAACAAGAGATCCCAGTATGGGAGGGGATAAGGAGCTTTGCATGCAGTCACAGAGAACAGAACATCAGAAGGGGAAGATGACATAAAAGAGAAGCTCCCCTCCATCCCTACCCACTAGGTCTCCACCTCACCTGCTTGCCCCTGTAGAAGAGGCGCTGGCGGTCAGGGCTCACACAGAAGGTCTTCTGGATCTTCTCCCGCAAACATTCAATCTTGGTGAGACGGCTCAGATCATCAATAGTATGGGTCTCAGTGCCGTCTATGGTACGAACTTGGATCCACATGGTGTGCGTCTTTCACGAGCTCAGCCACCCACGGTGAAGGAGAAGTCTTGCTCTCCAAGCGTGTGATAACGGAAGACAGGACAGATTCCCTCACTTCTTTGTTCAGCTCAATGGAAGCAGGTTTTTTGAATCCCGCCGAACAGGCACAAGCCTCCCCGCCCGCAGGCCTCGCTCAGAAATGCGCAGAGAGGTAAAGGAGACCTGACCCAATCCTCATCTACTCCCCAAGTGTACTCCGTAATCACACAAACAGAACCATAAGCTCTCCAAGCCAGCACAACACGAAGCAAAGACTGGCGGGAATCGCCACAGGCAGGTCTAACGAACACCACCGAGAGCCATCACCAACCCTCAGAGAGCGTTTACTAGCCGCTACTGCTCTCGTACAGTGGTCACGGCGCCAATAGTGATCTCGCGAGAGCCCTCAGCCGTAAAGAGACAACATTGAGAAGGCGGGGGCGGATAGATAGCATCGTCACCTCTCCTTCCGCATTCGGCTTTACACAAAGTCACGCCCAGCTCAGCCCCACTCTTCGAGCGTTCTCTGGCTGTCATCTTTTTTTTCCTTCTTGCTCAGTAGTTGTATCAAGGCCAGGGTGGGCTGGGGTGCAGTTTAGCGCACACGTAAAGAAGCGGCCATTATCGTTCCTATGGGAGGCAAGCGGGAGCGTCTTCTCGTTCCCTCACAGGGCACAGTGTCTCTAGTCTCAGGCCTGCAAATTATACTAATGACATAGGAAGTGACTTTTTTCTTCCACCTTTACCTTTCAGACACACACAGAGTCAGGACTCGGCATGTCAGGTGTCACAGTGACACAAAAGCATGGACCTGAGATGGCATAAATAAAAGGCAAGTAAAAATGCTTTGCATCCACTGATGAAATTTAGGCCCCAATGTTTCCCAGTACAAAAGTGCCATCAAAACCTCAATTCAGCCAGATTTAGCTCTGCCTAATAAATCCAGAATAGTTCTGTCTGCTCTTATCATATTAGAAAAGTGCAGATGTGGGCCAGGACAAAAACATCAAGCTTCCATTTTTAACACAGATCAGATGTGTGGGTTTTATTTGCTACATTTTTGCTCAAGACTCCGAGTAACACTGAAAAAGTCTGGAGTTTTCATGTATACTGGTAAAATGGTACTATAAAAACATATCTGATGCAGTACCCGGTGAGATTCAGCTTATGGATATAGGTCTCTGTGATGTGATTATACCCTGGGAGCATTGAAGCCTACATTTTTGGGCAGAGTTCGCAGCAGCTTTGTTGCCTGAGTAGTAAAACTTTAGAGACTGAGATAACAAACTGACAGGTTCTAGATGAGAGAGATGTGGTTTTGTGACTTTTTTGTATCAGGATGATATCAGTGATCCCTATATATTATTTTCAGGTCTGACCTAATTCCCATTGTGGCCTTGGTTGAGTTACTTTTAAGGCCTGATTTATGGGCATTCCAGCACTTGCAAAGGCAGCTGAAATAAATGAGAGTTGCTTAATGCTCCTGAAATCTGTTCCCTGCCTTTTTATCTCCATTGCTTCATCTCTGTTGCTGAGATAGCACTCACCTTCCTGTAACTATACCTACTACAGCACGACACCAGAATGTCAAAGAGACACAAGTTCAGAGTTTGGTTTATAGCTTGGTGGTGGTGTTACAAGCTCCAATTCAAGTAACGTAGTGCACATAACCTAGTCAAATCTTTGTGTGCCAGCCTTCTTGGCTTCCCTGAAACACTCAAAGATAATTAATGCAGAGGAATACAGTAGGAATGTGGATTAATAGTCATAACTAAAAATAGATAAATCAAGCTGTCTTCAGCTTTGCCCTAGTTCCACTCTACCATCATAGTAAAGGGAACAGAGTCCAAATATAACCCCTTTGCAGTGTCTTCTGTTTTGCAGATCACAATGTTTCTCTTGAAGCTACTGCTAACAACAGAATGTGCCTCTTTTCTGGAGTAGGGAGAAAAAAGTTCTAGAGGGGCTCTGAAATGGGGTCAGTTTTAATGGGTTGAGGAAATAGAATTTATATTTTGTGGGAGCCTATGTTGAAAGCACAGAATCAGCTTCCTGAAATAGGAAACACCTTTTGCTAGAGAGACAGAGACTGAAAGGGGATCAACCTGCTACAAAACCATATCTGGAAATCCATTACCTGCTCGGGGTTGTAAAGAAACAGAGATCAAGTTGCTGGCACAGGAGGTTACTGATTCGAAAGATCACATTGTTATGGACTGATTGTAGGTGGCCTGTTTTGTAACATGCAAAGTAGAATTAGAAACTAGAATATAAAGGGAAAGAAGGAATGTGAAAAGTATTTGACTGGTAGTCTGTGAGAGAATGTGAAAAGGGGAGGTTAGAGGAAAAATGAGCTAGTTATTTAGCAGGTGATAATGTCTGCATTGGGTATGCTAGTGACAAAATTATGTACTGATAAAAGAAAAATTAATTGATCAGCACAGTATGCATTATGGACTGGAATGAGGGTAGCAGAGACTAATTTCTCAGCAGAGAAATTACAGGACGGGCAGATCAGATGGCTGAGCTATCTGATATATTAAGCAATAATGCAGTTAGGTGGCAGCAAAGATAAGGATTGAGACAGTAGAAGTTATTAATAGAGTTGTTTTCTTGCAAGAAAATCCTATAATTGCTTGGATGACTGAAGGGGGGGATCTTCTTCTGCAGATGGGTCTGTGTGGTGTGCTGCGCATGGGTCAGAGCCCTGTTCAGTGCTACACAGATAGCAAATGGCTTGGGTTATCTGGCTCTTACAACAAGGCCCCAAATTATGTCAGGCAGTGTGTGAGAAAGGCATTACCCACTTCGGCTTAAATTTCCTTCTTAGGCGCTGGCCAGTTTTACCACTGGTTCCTAATATGATACTGTTTATAAATTGGCAGTACTGATGCTTTCTGTTTTCAGTATTTTATTTCTTCCCATGTTAGAAATACTTAAAAAGAAAAAAACCTCACACTTCAATACCTTAGTTTCCAGTATATTCGTCATAATTTTTATTCTATTAAATTTTGAATAATAATAATTTAGTTCATAAAGTTATAAAACCCCTTTAATGTATTAGCTAAAGAACATATGCAATTTTATTCCTTAAAAAAGTTCAGTTTCTATAAGAAAATAAAGTTTTGACAAGCAAGTAACAATCATAGAGTTTTCAACTTTTCCCCACATTTCAGTTTTAAAGAAAAAGTATTTGTTTTCTTTTTCCCCCTACATTTCTGGAAAAGGTATATCTAGACTAAGTTCAGTCATCATTATTTGCATTTTCTCTGTCTAACATATATCTGCTAACAACTGTTTCAAGGGTGCTAGTGGTATAATTTTTTGGTAGAGATCAGTGTCCCATCTGAGATAGGCAAAGACCTCCATAATAAAGAAAATACTCCCAAAAAAAGCTGTAATTCTCTCTCTTTTTATTTACTGCTACTTAGTTTCCCTCTTTTTATAGACAAAGGATGTAGACATCTCATTAACTCAAATGGAAATGAACAAGATTATCTCTTTTTCAAGTATGTAACATACCTCCTGTAAGCTGAAAATATTTTGTTATTAAATTGCTATCAGCATTTCACAAAGGTGCAATAAAATGTTATCAGAAAGTATAGGAGTACATTCAACAAGTGTTCTATAATATTACTTATGTAGATGTGGATGTGGTTTTGATATAAAAAGTAAACCATACCTTCATGGGACTGTGAATCCTTGGTTGATATTTCATGATGGCCATCTTCATCTAAGTCAAAATGAACTGGGTTTGAGTCTTCTGTCAGTATAAAACATTTCATTGTTGCTCACAGACTAAAAGTGAATTGTAAATGAATTTTCGTTAGTTTCACTAATAGTAGTAAAAAATATAAAATTCCCTACTAACAAATCAAGTGTATTCTTATAGCAACCTTTGCCTGATAATCTCTATGTACTTCACCAAAACTAAATGTGCCTTAGAGCAGCACAGGCATCATTGCAATGAAAAACATACAGTGGACATAGGCAGCTGTAGTTTTGGACTCGGTTGTGGTGTCAAAAAAGAAGAGTTCTGTGCTTGAATGTTTATGTCAATGAAGAGAACAAATGTATGCTGAGCCTTGGAGAGTTAAGGTATGTTAAAGCTCACAGTTTGAGAAAGTGGCTTCCAACTCAAGAAGGGAGTTAAGTCTGAGGAAAAAGTGTATAAAGCAGGACTCGAGCTTATAGATGGCTGTGTTGGAAGAGACTGATGGGGCTGAGGGACTGAGACACAGAGTGTACCTGAATTAGCAGTTAGTTGGTGAATGATGAGACAGAGGAAGCACATACAGTGTGGGAGACACCATTGTGTGGAGATAGAATAAGAGATGGATTGCACAAAGAAGCTTGTACTTGGAGAGAAGAGCAAAAGAGCTTGAGAGAAAAGTTCCAGTTTTTTTCATTCTGGAGGGAAGGGGGGAAGAGGTGAAACAGGAAAAAAAAAACAAACAGCCCACGTGTCTTACTGTTTCCAGGCTAGATTCCTCTATTTCATAACTACCTACTTGCATATTTCCCAATTTTATACTTTTAGATCTGTCTATAGGGAAGGATTTTAGGGTGCATATGGCTACCTATAATACCAGCATTTATTTTGGACACCAGTCATCTCTCAAAGAGAAAACAAATCTTGAATAAATGCTGTCAGAAAAATAATTTAACTATAAGAAACATTAGGAGAATCCCCAGCTCCTGAGCTATACATATATGCTGACTCTTGGGCAGTATACAAGGGATTAACTGCATGGGTTAATAAGTGGCAAACAGACAACTGTACAATGAGATGTGTGAATTTATACCTGTGGGTTTGACATGTTGATATTTGTGTCACCTGGAGCATTGGGGAATAGAGGGAGCACAATGCCACAGTTGATCACTTAGCTCAAATTATTAGCACTACTTTACTTCCTGATCCCCTGTTCCTTGATGCTGTGTCTCCTGATGAGGAAGCCCTTGCTCAATGGGCCCATGAAAAATCTGAGCACCTGGGTGTCTATGGCATACATAGATGGACTTGAAGCCAGGGGATCCCGTGTACCTGAGAAGCTGTTTGGGAACTAGTACAGCGGTGTACAGTCTGTAAGCTTAAAAGTTGCCTCATCAGCTTTATGGGCAGATGCAACGAGGCCCTGTTCCTGGCCGTACATGGCAAATAGATTACATAGGGCTCTTACCAAAAGCGGTTACAGTATAATAAAAACAAAACAAAACAAAACAAAACAAAACTTTCTTAGCTGAACGGTTTACTAATATATTCTGTAACTTCTAATATCTTTGGGAAGGGTAAACTGTATGTGAATCAAGGGGTGGAATGTAGTGATCCTGACCAGAAGAACATTGTATATTGAGGAGTTAGTGACCCACAGTACAGCTAACCTGATTAGGCCCAGGTCTGTGCTGCGCCGCACCTTGCTATACTACACATACAGCATGGCTTTCAGGCCTGTGTTGTGCTGCACAAATCCTTTGGCCGCAGGATAAACTCAGCCAGCTCATTGTAACAGGGGCCTGCAAGCAGCTCAGGCTTGGTACTGGTGATTCAGCCACCTGCGTGTCCTTGCCTTTAACAGTGCAGCAAGACGTTCTCATGAGAACTTCTTTTTGTTTGACAGCAGAAACGATAAACAGAGCTGTTTTCTTGCAAGAAAATCCTATAATAGTGTGAATGACGGAAAGGGGAGAATCTCTTCTATGGATGGGGTCTGTCCAGTAATGCTGCACGTGGGCTGGAAGCCCATTCAGTGCTACGCTGCTCAGGGTTCCCAGCATGTAGAGGGACGTAAGAGTGTCTGTGCTGTTCTCTCCTTAGAGTGTTAGCTCTAATAAATAGCATTTTAAATGATATTTTACAGAATCTGAGTGCCTTTCTTACTGGGATGATAATGGACCAGCACCTCCTGGTGCAAAACACTGAGGCATCAGAGATATGGTAAGACAAGAGTGTAGAAATAGCACTGAAATTGCTCAGAAGCGCGGCAGTTTGCAGGAAGTGTGCATTATTTCACTAGCTTCCTTGTTGCTTCTTTCATCATTGACTAGGAACGTCTGGTAAAGGCTGAGGGATTTGCATATGACCAGAAGATGGGAAGGGAGGGGAGGAGAGACTGTCCATACAGAGCAACGTGTGGTAAGACTGAAAGACGTGCATGTAGGAATGTATTAATGTCTGACATTCCAAGTGCCTAGGATGTTGGTTAAGGAGAGCAGTACTGACAAAGAAACAGAATTTATTGAAAATGCCGAAGCAATCCTGGTCATCCAAGCTCAACAAATTTTGAAACAATGTTTTCAGTATTAAAACAAGTAATAAAACTGTAATTTGAGAAAAATAAAAAGCAAGGACAGAAAGCATTTGCCTTACGCCACTTCTGATTTTATGGTTAGGGTATTTCACTTTTTGTTTCCCAAGTATGGTGTCAGCTGCTACTAGACGCAACTCTACAGCTTCAGATAGGACCTAGGTCTTGTCCAGTACAGTAGATTGAGCAGTGCCTTCCTGGAACAAATTTGCTGCTTTCAAATTCAGTACAAACCCTATACATTTGTGAGTCAATGCAGACCTATAAAGTAAACAAGTCCTATAAGAAAATTTGGCCTTTATTGGCCAAAAAAACAGGCTAGTGAAATAACAGAATGCACTAGCAACAACACAATGTTCTGAGAATGCTGGGCCTGATCAATCACTTCTTTATTCCCGTTTTACATTGATGACGTTCTTCTGAAATATCTGGGGGTTAGCAGTTGTTTCTGGGAAGCTTTCTTTCCATCCTCTCTGTTCAGGTTGAGCAGAAACTCTGTACATAAAATAAGATGTTAAAGTATGCAGGCAGATGACTAGGCCCTGGCCTGAGGTTCAGCTAACTGAACAGGACATGGAAAAATAATGTGACATGAGAAATTGCTGGACATGACAGATAACAGTGTGAGAAGTTTGCTGCCTACCGGGAGCCCTCATTCATGATGTCGCTGAGAGGCTGCCGAGCCTGGTGAACCCTACGTATTATCATCTGCTCCTACTATTCCAAGTAGGGTCTAATGATACTGCGACGAGGCAACTTAGAACCATCAAAGGAGACTATATGTCCCTCGGAACAATGTTAAAAGGATCAGGAGCACAGGTGGTGTTCTCCTCTATCCTCCCAGTAAGAGTAAGGGTTCAGGAAGGAGGAGATGAATTTAACAGGTGAATGCCTGGCTGTGTGGCTGTTGCCATACTTAAGGTTTTGGCTTCCATGATCATGGATCTACCTTTCAGAAGCTGGCTCTGTTGGGAGCTGATGGAATTCACCTGACCAAGTGGGGCAAGAAGGTCTTTGCCAACAAGCTGGCCAGATTTATAAGGAGAGCTTTAGACTAGATTTAGTGGGGGGAGGGGGTGTGGTTTTGAGCAGCAGAGAAGAGCCAGGGGCTTTTGATGTATTAGGAACCAACAGGGGAACACCTCAAAGGAATTAGGGCTTGTTACACTAAAAAGGTGACAAGGTAGGTAGCCCAGCTGAAGTGCCTCAATACCAATGCACACAGCATGGGTAACAAGCAGGAAGAGCTGGAAGCCACTGTGCGGCTAGAAAGCTATGATCTGATTGTTGCCACTGAAATGTGGTGGGACGAATTGCACGACTGGAGAGCTGGAATCGATGACTATAAACTGTTCAGAAGGGAAAGGCAAGGAATGAGGGGTGGGGGGTTTGCCCTCTATGTAAAGGAATGGAGTGACGGCACAGAGCTGTCTTTGAAAAACAGCAACAAACAGGTTGAGAGCTTACGGGTAAAAATTAGGGCCCAAGCCAACAAAGGAAACCTTGTGGCTGGTGTTTACTACAGGCCGCCTGATCAAGGGGAGCCTGTTGACAAAGCGTGCTAACTTCAACTATGGGAAGCATCACGCTCGCAGGCTCTGATCCTGCTGGGGGACTTCAATCACCCTGACATCTGCTGTACGCAGTCCAGGAGACTCTTGGAGTGTGTTGCGGACAATTTCTTAATCAAGGTGATAGACAGCTTGACTGGAGGAGAAGAGTTACTGGACCTGTTGCTTACCAACATAGATGATTTAATTGGAGAGGTCAAGACTGGTGGCAGCTATGGCTGCAGTAATCATGCCTCATGCCCTGGTGGAGTTCATGATCCTAAGGGATATGGGCCAGGTGAAGAGTAGGGCCAGGTGAAGAGTAGAGTCAGGACCCTGAATTTTAGGAGAGCAAACGTCTAGTTGTTTAAGGAATTAGTGGATGGGACCCCCTGGGAAACTGCCCTCGGATAAAGGAGCTGAACAGAGCTGGCATCTCTTCAAGAACATTATTCTCAGAGCACAAGAACTATTGATTCCTGTATGTAAGAAATCAGTCAAGGAAGGCAGGAGACCAGCATGGCTGAGTAAGGACCTCCTGGTCAAACTAAAGGTCAAGAAGGAAATGCACAGGCAGCAGAAGCAGGGGCATGATATCAAGGTGGGTGGAGGATGAACAAGCATTGGAAAATGGAGAAGGGAAGAATAAAAGGAGCAAGCTGCTGCTCTGTATGCTTATGTGAGCAAGTCCTGCATCCAATCACTGCAGTCTGTCCTATCTTCTTACTAAACTCTATTCCTAACTGTTTTCTGTGTGAGCTCACCCTCTATTCTGTGTATGTCTGTAAGCATATGTATATGTTCTGCTAGCAAATTTCAAGTTGGGCTTAGCCAGCAAGTAGGAGAACAACATCTGGAAATACCCATGGCCCGTGACTAAGTAAAGGGCCCAGGGTCTGGGCATGGCTACTGGGTGGACCTCAAGTCCAAGCCACTGTTCAAGGGATCTGCAAATGAAAGTATGAGGGTTCCACTACTGAACTTTAATCCTGATCAATCCTGTCAGGGCCCCGAGCAGCCTCGCCATTTGCCTCCACCTACAGCCTCTGTCTATGACCCCAGGAGCTGCATTTAAGCTCAGGCCTGGGCCCCTTGCTTTCTGTTTGAGCTATGTTGCAGGAGTAGTGGTCTCTAGCTCAACTACAGCTTTGCTTGTGCCTGGCTATCCATTGGGATCAATCTGGACCCTGACTTGTGGACTGATTTCTTTGTTTGGCATCAGACATATTATTGCTGTGGACCTGCCTGGTAATCATCGGGCTGTATCTAACCCTGTTTACCCTCACCAAACCTGATTCTGATCCTGGCCTGTAGATTAACCTTTTGGGTGTACTTTGGATCTGGCTCATCAACACGAACTTGCCTGATGATCTGGACTCTTGGTTTTATCTGGATTCCATCTCCAGGTCTGCCCTGCTCACTTTGCTTGCATACTATGGGGCTGTTCCCTAACTGGTGAGGCCCCTGCTCTGCTGGCTGTTACTGTTTTCTGTGCCCTATTCCTTATGGAACTGACGGCCCTTGCTCCTCTCTGACACTGGAAAGGAGGAACAGGATGGAGTGATCCGTGTTGTTTATGTGAGTGCTGCTGGTGCTTATGTGGGTGCTGGTAAAGCATTTGCTGTCTGCTTGTTGTGGTCTCTGTGTGGTTGGTTGTGTCTATACTTTGTTTGTGTGTATATATTGCATTTTTTGAATGATTCCTTTGTGTGTGTTAGCCTTGGCTAACAGCCAAGCTCCCACCTAGCCACTCACTTCCCCAGCCTCCAGTGGGATGGGGGGGAAAGGAAATAGGAAGAACAGGAATGAAAAAAGCTCATGGGTTAAGATCAAGACAGGGAGATCACTTGCCAATTACTGTTGCAAGCAAACCAGACTTGACTTGTGGAAAAATATTTTAATTTATTGCCAATTAAAATATATTTGGATCATGAGAAACAAAGACAAAAATTAGAACACCACCTTTCCTCCCCCCTTTCCCAGGTTCAACTTCACTCCCTCACTTCAGACTCCTCTACACTCCCCCCCCCCAAGCAGACCGGGGGAATGGGGGCTGTTTATGGTCAGTATGTAACAGTATGTAACAGTAGTTTCTCTCTGACGCTCCTTTTCTCATGCCTTTCCTCTGCTCCACTGTGTGTTCTCCATGGGCCACAGTCCTGTCAGGAAAATCTCTTCCAGTGTGGGTTCTCCATGGGCAGCAGTTCCTTCAGGAATATCCATCTGCTCCAGCATGGGTCCTTCATGGGCTGCAGGATGTGCGGGAAGTGCTCCATGGTCCTCCTCCTTCTCACCTTGGTGTTCCCTCTGTTGTTTCGCACACTTTTTCCCCCCCCTCTTCTGCCTGTCCACCATTTTCTCCCCTTTCTTCAATATGTTTTCACAGAGGCACCACCAACTTTGCTGATAGGTTTAGCTTTGTCCCACAGTGAGTCTCTTGTGGAGCTGACTGAAACTGGCTGTCCCTGGCACAGGGCAGCCCCTGACCTCTTCCCACAGAGGCCATCCCTGCAGCCCTACATCCCACCCCCAAATACCAAAACCTTGCCCTGTACACCCAGTCTTGCTAAGTGCCTGGGCCTGGAAATGAAACAGCAGCAGCCTCCTATCTATTATCTACTTAATTACCAGCTAGGGTTAAATCACAACACAATGGTTTCCTACAACACAACAGGATTCATCAGTAAACAAAGCATAACACTTTTCATCTTCTGATAACTCATGATATGGTGGTACCTCTTGGGCATGAGCCACCTCCTCAGGCAATGTTCCAAAATCTCTCCCTTCTGGCCAGTCCATGATCTCTTCCAAGATTCCTGGGCAGTTGGGTTTCCCCAGTTGATCTCATTGTGTGATCAACGCTGCCTACTTACCCCATGTAGCACTGGTTGCATGATGAGTAGAGGGGATGTTTTCCTTGAACATCCAGTGTAGCACAGGCAATTGCACTGCCAAAAAGGAGATGTGCTTCTGTACCAACAACTTCTGAAGTGGCTCGAGCCCCCTCATATGCTGAAAGTATCTTTTTTTCAGTTGGGATGTAGTGGGTTTCTGATCCTTGATGCCCCCAGCTCCAAAACCCTAATGGTTGACCTTGGGTTTCTCCTGATGTTTTCTACCAGAGGCTCCAGGTGAGACCATGCTCCCCAGCTGCAGTGTAGAGTATATTTTCCACAGCTGGTCCTGTTCTGACAGGCCCAAGTGCTACCACATTAGCTATCTCCTGTTTGATCTGCTCAAAGGCTTGTTGTTGCTCAGGGCCCCACTCAAAATAGTTCTTCTTTTGGGTTACTCGATAGAGAGGGCTCACAAGCTGACTATAACCTGGAATATGCATTCTCCAGAACCCCACAAAGCCTAGGAAAGTTTGTGTTTCCTTCTTGTTAGCTGCTGGAGATATAGTTGCTATCATGTTGACCACATCCATAGGCACATAATGACATCCATCCTGCCATTTTATTCCCAAGAACTGAATCTCCTGTGAAGGTCCCTTGACCTTGCTTTTCTTTATGGCAAAACCTGCTTTCAGAAGAATCTGAATTACTCTTTTTCCTTTCTCAAATGCTTCTTCTGCCTTGTTGCCCCACACAATGATATCGTCGATGTATTGTAGATGTTCAGGGGCATCACCCTTTCCCAGTGTAGTTTGGATTAGTCCATGACAAATGGTAGGGCTGTGCTTCCACCTGCAGGAGCGGGCTGGAAACTAGGACCATGCATGGCAATCAGTTAGCTGAGGGGAATGTGCTCGAGCTTGTCTAGACAACAATTAACATGATGAGGATTGTTTGCAGAGCACAGGGGAGTGGGAGAGGGATGGCGCCAAGGAAAGGTAACACCTTGTTGTTAATTGCTGGTAGTTAACCACCAATCAGGGATTGCCTAGTATGCAATGCTTAGCTTCAAGAACCAATCTGTTTAAAACGTGCAGCTTCTGAAAGTGTATAAAAACGCGTGCTTCTGTACAATAAATTGACATTTGCTTGCATCAAGCTGCGTCCCGTCTCTTCATTCGCCGCAAATTGGTGACCCCGACGTGATGCGTTTAAGGATCTAACGTGAAGGGCTCTTGAATCGCCTATCTGAGCGACATGCAGCGAATCCCACAGAACTTTGAATGATCTGCTGAAAGGAAGCAGGAGCCGGCCTTAAATCCCTCTGGAGTTGAGAGGTGAGCTGTGGGAAATCCGTAACGGGAAATCAGGCTTTGTCCCCAGAAAGAGACGTATATGGACTCATGAAGGGTCTTCTAGTCAGATCAGGGAGTCCGTGCCTCAATCTCCTCAAATGATGACCCCTATGGTGGTGTTCCGAAGCCTTGGAAGAATAAGGACGGAACTGGTCGATAAAAAAGACAGCTCGTGGAAGAGGGCTGTGTTCCGGAGGAGACGTCTTGGCTGAACGATCGTCTTGCTGTCTGGACCAGGCGGACAACCTAAACCCCGAGGATAACACCTGTATTCATCGAGACAGGTGAGCAGCCAAGAAACTTTAGAGACTTTGAAAGAATGAAAGTGTGTACATACAGCAGCCAATTGTATGATGCTGCTGCGGAGGGGAACTCCGTGTCGGGAATGCATTTAACATCATGGTGGCAAATTCTGACTACTCTTTGCCAAGTGTGGACTAATTCTACTAACGGTGCTAAACCAGAGGAGGCTGTAAATTCCACCAACAGCGCGCACTCTTCTCAAGACACCGTCAGTGATGGCGATTCCGTCCACACCTCCTCTGCCCCCAAAGCTTCTGTCACTGATTGCAGCGACCCTCACAACACAGGACCAAGCACGGGAACAGGACAACTCGGACAATGATTCCATTGACACTGATAAACCTTTTGATCCAGGTCCTATAGATCTGGAAAAGGAGCTAGACCTTTTCCCCACCCCCTCGTCTCTCCTGATGCATTGATTGTATTTTTGGGGCGGGTGAAAGGGAGTCTGAGGGATTGGTGGCAGGAATGCAAGTGGGAAGGGAGGATTCATAATACATTTGCTATGTCCCTTCTTGAAGTGATGGCAGAGCCTTATACGCTCACAGTGCATGATTGGAAGTCATTGCTTTGTATGGTACTAACTGATACAGTATATGATGTGGTTATTTGATTTTTGTGAGCTATGTGTAGTGGCCTTGACTGAAAACCTTAATCGGGGAATTGCTGTTAACTATGAGCAGTTGGCTGGAGAAAATAATTGTGCCGATTCTGTGACTCAGGCAAGGTATCCCAGGGACAACTGTTTGCAAATGAATGAGATGGCTATTAAAGCAGTCAGGATGCGGGAGTCTTGCCACAGTCTTGCAGGGTCCTAGAGAGTCACTCACTTTAATACTAACTTTATTGATTGGCTTCAGAATATTTTGCAACAAGTCGAACATAAGGAAGCTCAAGGGTTGCTTTTAAAACAACTAGCTGTGATAATGTCAATGAAAATTGTAAACGGGCAACTTTCACAATCGCAACACCAACATGTGTCAAATGATTGTAATGCAGAACTCACAGCAGACTGTAATTCTCAGGCTGAGTTCTGGAATGCAGCATAACAGATTTTTGCTTCTCTAATCTCTTCTGTAAGAATAGTACACGCTTTTAACTTGCTTAGCTGATATGGAGAAATAGTGTGAAATGGGGACAATGGACACAGACTGTGATTGTATACGTCTGCTCGGGAATGTGGGTATGGTGACTGGTCATGGGTGCGGTGTCTGGTCACATAGGCACACAGCTTTGAGGAGACAACTAGTTTTGAGGAGACGCCTGCCCTTCTTCCTCTAACAAAGGGGCTATTTAAAAAAGAATGAGAAAAGGATGAGAGACATTCCAAGGCTATCTAGAGGAAGGGAGTGCTAAGTCTCCTCGCTGGAGACGATCGGATGGTCACAAGAACATGAATCACCTACAAACCTGCAAGACCACCACATTCCAGGCAAAGGACTGATAAGCTAATTAACATACGAAGCGAGAGTAAGCGGTTTAGGTAGCAAATATGTATAGGCGTTAATTGAATATTCATTTGTTTTATTGTATAAATGTGAGATGGTTCGTCACTTCGGGCATGCACGCTTGTGGAGGAGCGATCCCCCGTGCATCTGCGCGCAATAAACATACCTACTTTATAACTTTCGAGTTATAGAGTCTAATTCCGTACGTCATTTTGGCGAGCCAGGCAGGAGGATTTCTGCTCAGCTGAGGGACCAGCTGCAGAGCGGACACTCCTAGGCGCGCCCTGGGAGATTTCCTCGGAGGAGCCTCCTCTTCTCAGCTGTTCACCCGGGAGCAGAAGAGAAACCCCTGGATCCACGGATAAAACGGTATGTTTAGTAACAGGGCGGCTGGTGAGACGCACGGAGACGTCCGGCGCGCAGCGTAGTCCCCAGGAGGAAAGGTACCTTGGGAGGGGGATTTCTGACCAAGGGGTGGCCGCTAGCGATCTTGAGGGCAGATCGAGCAAACCCGAGGTTACTGCCATTCCTAAAAGCCCGGAGGCCTCGTGACGGAAAGCGGGGGGCGGGACGTAATAAGGCGGAATCTCACAGTAGCAAGAGGGACCTCATAGCAAAAGGGAAACTTTTGTGTAGGAAAAAAAAGGAAAAAAAAAAAAAGGGGGGGGGGGGAGCTAAAAACTTCCTTTAGGTTGTCTTAAGAACTGGGGAATTCCTAGAATGTAACAACTGAAATAGCGCTCTGTGTCTTGTTTGTTCTATGTGTTGTCTTGTTACATGTTCAAACTTGGAGTTATGAAATGTATGTTGAAAGATAATAATATTCTGGTAATTCTAGGCAAATAGCGGAAAACTTAACACTCTGCATAAGACCAGGAAAAATTTGTTTTTTTGTTTGTTGTTTGTTTTTTGGCAATTGCTCATTGAAATGCATACTTTGTGAACTGTCAGCGTTCCTAAAAGTTGTACATAAGTGCATGGTACCGTATAACATATTGCTTGTGTGACTGAGGGCTGCCCGGAGAGTGTGAATGGTGTGATTGAGATGCGCATTTTGATTTTCCGTGTATAGCTTAATTATTTTGACTGAATGTGAGTGCAAGAGTGCTTGAGACGCGGGTTTGAGTGCAAAGCGAGTAAGGAGCTCTATCCGCGTTTCCGACCTTGGGTGGCTAAGGCAGCCGGAGAAAAGCAAAGTAATTAAAATTGCAAAATAGGAAATGGAAGGACTAAGCCCTGTGAAAAATCGCCCTTGGGCTGTATATTAAAACATTGGAGGGATATCGTAGGACAGGGTGGTACTGAAAATAGAAGGAAATTGATTAAATATTGTAATCAGTGGTGGCCTTTGTATAAAGTGGGGAGTGATGCGAAATGGCCTCAGGAGGGAGGAACGTTAGATTATAACACTCTCCTGCAATTAATGTTGTTTCTGAGAAGAGAGGGAAAATGGGACGAAGTATCATATGCAGACATGTTCTTCGTCCTCCGGGACAAACCTGAGTGGCAAAAGGACTGTGGATTAGTACCCCCTCGGGATCCTATGGTAGTAGCACTAGAAAGAGTGCGGGATTAACATCACCTGATCTTTGATTATGGCTCTAGAAAAGGATAGGAAAAAACCCTGAGACCTAAACTAGAAAGATGTTCTTGTTGAAATTTTTGTGTTCAAAAGCTCGGGTTGTGGTTCCTTCTGTGGAGCAACCAGAATGAAACACGTTGTAAGATAAAAACTTGTACTAACGTATGTAAAACCTGAGGCGCGCGCGCGCGTGTGTGTGTGTGTGGAGAATCAAAGACCTTGTGAAAGTGTTGGGGTGAGTTTGTACAAACCCCCGTACCCCCTCGAAGGTGCGACTGAATCATGCTGGGATGCATGGCAGGATGTTCTCTGTTTGCCTGCAAAGGCATGATATGTAAGAACACAGACTTAAAGCAACAAGGAGCAGATTTGCATTCAGGGTAAGAAAGAGTTAAAACAGAAGTGCTGTTGCAGAGGCAGGCTTGTGTAACCAGCAGAGCAGGAAGAGCATCTCCTGCCCCGAACCCTTCTGCTGGTAAGGAGGAGGGGGTTGCTGTTGCTGACAATTGAGCAGAAGGACCTGACAATGTCACCCCAATTGCTGCAGCATTTGCAGTACAACAGGACCGGTAACGGCCCCTTTAGGGCAGGCAATGGGTATGAGGTGGAATTTTAGTGAATACAAAAACAACTTATTTGTTAAACTTCAGTAAAAAAAAAATAAATAAATAAAAAAAAATGTTACAGTTGTGGGAGCTGCTGGCCACCAGGAAAACATCCTGCAACCTTTAAAGTACAAACTAAAAAAAAAATAAAATAAGAATGCCAAATTCACCAAAATCTTTGTTGGGATGAGATTTATTAGAACATCTAGACGTTTAAAGAAGGGGAAATGAAATTAAAAGTTAAATATGATCAAGTAATTGAAATATTGAGCTTATCTTTAATTGAACAGAAAAGAGGAAAAGAGGACCTCCCTGAAGTAAAAGAAATTTTTAACCAGGTGTATCTGAAAATAAATTCCAGGAAAGGTGAAAAATGCTTTACCTGTTACAGTAAAAATGATAAGGGGGAGGCTTGCCCAGTTCAGATAAAACAATATCCCTTGGTCAGCAAGGCTGTGGGGATATTGGCAGAAAAAGTGAAATAAAGTATACTCTGTAGTAGATCTACTAATGTAAATCTCTGTGTTTTGCCATGACAGTGACTTGTTATGGGATGTGCAGATGAAACTGCATTGACAACGAAGTACAAGGAATAAGGTTGGTCAGGTGCCTCCTACCATAGTCAAGGGCAAGACTGGGTTGGCCTCTGTGTTTGCCACTGTAAGAAACTATGGACTAGGGTATTGTTTATTAAGATTTATGTTAAGCCCAATGTAAAGATTAGGCAACAAAAGATAAGATAACCGCCAGGTGTCCAGGATGCCACCAGATGTCCAGGAACCGACAGAAACAGGACAGACAACCCCATATAAGGACATATGAGTGAAGGGTCAACACCTCCACTACTTCATGAACACGAAAGTAAAAAAAAGTATAAAAAGGGACTGTTTGAACTGCTCAGTACGGCAGTTGGCGAAGCGCAGACTCCCCTGCCGTCCAGCGCTGTCTTTGCTCGTATTCTACTTGCTGTAATTAATAAAAATTTTAATTGGATTATGATCTATTGTGGTCTCAATTTATAACAATTCTGGTGCCGTGACTCGGATAAGGAACGGTGGGCTTTGGTCCTCTGGGGAGGCGCCCCGCGACATTTCGCGGCCCCGCGACCAACAGCTTACTCCAACCTTACCGACGAACCTAAATTCTAGAACAATGAGCAAAGGAGAAACCGGTAAAATCCCATAAAATTCTGTGCACGGGAGTCCGGACGAAGACGCAGGACGCGTAAGTATATTGCGAATTTGTTCGCGGGTTTGCCGTTCGGGTGGGATTGGGTTTCCTGGAATATAAAGAGTGAGAGGTTTGATATACTGAACCAAGCGAGTGCGGACTGTTAAGTACTGCGTTTCCCATCTCCCGCGAGGGACTGGGCCAGGAACAAGGGGAGCGAGTGAGTGTATGTTTGTGGATATTCCAGAAGATGGGGGCGAAGGGCAGCAAGCCTTCGACTCCCATGGGAAGGGTACCCATTGTACCTAAGAATACCCCTCTGGCATATATCTTAGACAATTGGAGATATTTCCCTGGAACTCTAGGGAAAGATAAGCAGAAGATGATAGAATATTGTACTAAGATATGGGGAGGGAAGAAAATTTCTAAAAATGTCTTTTGGCCAGTCTATGGGTCAGAAGAAGATTGGGTAAGACAGCAATTAAACCTCTGGGTTAATAATAAAAAACCCCTTAACCCGGAGGAGACTCAATATGCGGAAGTGTGGCTAGAAAGACCGGGAGCTAGACTTTACCCACTGAATGAAATAAAAACTAAACAAAAGAAAAAGCAGGAAGAGTTGGACGAAACCCTTCTAACCCCCCCTCCTTACATTCCTCCTCCTGCTCCCGCAGAGGTCCCCAGAGCGCCCACTCCCCCACCAGAGTCGGAACAAGGGTCTCCCCCTCTTCCTAGACACGTAACTAGAAGTCAGAAAGGTGCAGCTCAGATGTGCCCCCTAAGGGAAATACCCATGGGGGGACCTCAACCTGTGATCGGATATATTTCCGTACCCCTAAACTCGGCTGACCTACGAGATTTTAAAAGAACCGAGATGGGAAACTTAATTGAGGACCCACTCGGAGTGGCAGAAAGATTAAATCAATTTTTGGGACCAAACCTTTATACTTGGGATGAGATGCAATCTATCCTTGGTCAATTATTTACTACCGAGGAAAGAGATATGATTAGACGAGCAGGAATGAGACTGTGGGATGCTCAGCATGCCCAGGGACCCCAAGCAGATATTAAATGGCCACTCCAAAGACCTAATTGGGATAATCAGGATCCAGTGCGTAGAACTCATATGCAGGACCTGAGAACTATAGTAATTCAGGGGATTAGGGAAGCAGTACCCCGTGGCCAGAATATCAATAAAGCATTTAATGAAATGCAAAAGAAAGATGAAAGCCCTACTGAGTGGCTGGAACGACTGAGGAAAGCCCTTCAGCTGTACTCTGGGGTAAATCCAGACGACCTTTTAGGGCAAGCGCTCCTCAAAACTCAGTTTGTGGCAAAATCATGGGAAGATATCAGAAAGAAGATTGAAAAGTTAGAAGACTGGCAGAATAGAGGGTTGGATGAATTATTGAGGGAAGCTCAGAAAGTCTACGTAAGGCGGGAAGAAGAGAGCAGCAAGCGACAAGTAAAAATGATGGTAGCAGCGGTCAGAGAGGATCGCAAAGGGCAAACTGGTGAACACAGGTCTGCTAGAACGAAACAAGGGAACGTAGTAGTAAAGAAGGAACAGAGATGTTGTTTTTACTGTGGAAAGAAGGGACATATAAAGAAGAATTGCAGAGAAAGGATCAGGGATGAGGAAATATTGAAAACGGAATAGGAGAGTCAGGGGCTCTATATCTTAGGGGACCGGAGTCATCATGAGCCCTTGATAAAATTAAAAATAGGTCCCCATAAACAAGAGTTCACCTTTTTAGTAGACACTGGGGCTGAAAAATCAACTATTAAGCAAATACCTGAGGGATGTAAAGTTTCCCCTGAAAAAGTACAAGTAATTGGGGCAAAAGGAGAACCCTTTAAAGTAAGCAAAATCAAAAATGTGGTATTCGAAACTGAAAATAAATTTGGAATGGGTGAACTCTTGCTCGTCCCTGAAGCAGAATTTAATCTGTTAGGACGAGATTTAATTGTTGAATTGCAATTAGAAATTAAAGTAAAAAATCAAGAACTAACGGTGTCTGCTTATCCTTTGACCGTGGATGATCAAAAACAAATTAACCCCGATGTCTGGTACTCTCCAGACACAATTAGTAGACTGGAAATCCCACCGATTAAAATTCAAATTTCCGAACCCCACATACCTGTGAGGGTAAGGCAATATCCTATATCCCTAGAAGGACGGAGAGGATTAAAACCAGAAATTGATCGATTGTTAGCACAAGGAATCTTAGAGCCTTGTATGTCACCCTTTAACACCCCCATTCTGCCTGTAAAGAAACCAAATGGGAAATATCGGCTCGTACATGATTTAAGGGAAATAAACAAAAGAACTATCACCCGGTTCCCTGTAGTAGCAAATCCATACACACTGCTAAGCAAGCTAGGACCCCATAACTCCTGGTATAGTGTGGCTGATTTAAAAGATGCCTTTTGGGCCTGTCCACTGGCAGAAGAATGCCGTGATTATTTTGCCTTTGAATGGGAAGACATAGAGACAGGCCGTAGGCAGCAATTGAGATGGACCGTGCTCCCCCAAGGGTTCACTGAGTCCCCTAATCTGTTTGGACAGGCCCTGGAAGAGCTCTTAAAAGAATACCAGGTACAAACGGGAAACGTGCTGTTACAGTATGTAGATGATCTGCTCATAGCAGGGAATAATAAGGAGGATGTAAGGAAAGAAAGCATTCGACTCCTAAACTTTCTTGCACAAAAGGGACTACGGGTATCACAAGAAAAGTTACAATTTGTGGAGGAAAAAGTGAAATACTTGGGGCATTATTTGTTTAACGGCAAGAAGATATTGGATCCAGAGCGCATTAAAGGAATTCTGGAATTACCTATGCCTGTCACTAAGAGGCAAATTCGGCAGGCATTAGGGCTATTTGGGTATTGTAGGCAATGGATAGAGAACTACAGCTTTGAAGTTAAATTCTTATATGAACAACTGTCTAAAGACAAAATGCCCAAGTGGACCCCCCAGGATCAAGAGCAGTTTGCCAGTCTCAAAAGGGAGCTAAGCCAAGCACCGGTTTTAAGCCTCCCAGATTTTAAGCGGCCATTCCATTTATTTGTTAACATACATGAAGGAACGGCATTCGGAGTATTAACTCAGGAATGGGCCGGACAAAAGAAACCGGTGGCATACCTATCAAAGCTGTTGGACCCTGTGAGCAGGGGTTGGCCGAGTTGTTTACAAATCATTGTTGCTGCTGCCTTATTACTTGAGGAAACAAATCGCATTACCTTTAATGGAGAAGTTGTCTTATATGCGCCTCATAATATCAGGGGAGTGTTACAACAAAAAGCAGAAAAATGGCTTACAGATAGCCGATTATTAAAGTATGAGGGAATACTTATAGAATCCCCTAAACTATCTTTGAAAACTATTGGAGCAGTTAACCCCGCTGAATTTTTGTACCCAGGAGAAGGTAATGAACTATTGCACAATTGTTTTCAAACAATTGAACAGCAGACACGCATTAGGCCAGACTTAGAAGAAGAAGAACTACAATGTGGAGAAGTATTATTTATAGATGGGTCATCACGAATAGTGGAAGGTAAACGATTGTCCGGATATGCCATCGTTAAGTTGGAAAAAGGAGAATTTAAGACAATAGAATCAGGCCCCCTGAGTGCCAGCTGGTCGGCTCAAGCCTGTGAACTGTATGCATTGTGGAAAGCATTAGTGTCACTGAAGGGAAAGGATGGAACTATATATACAGACTCACGCTATGCGTTCGGAGTAGTACACACTTTTGGGAAAATATGGGAAGAAAGAGGATTCGTTAACTCACAGGGAAAAGAACTGATACACCCGGAATTAATTCGGTGAGTTCTGGAGGCATTAAAAATGCCGAATAAAATAGCAGTTGTACATATAAAGGGACACCAGCGAGGTACAAGTTACCAAGTTAGGGGAAATAATGCAGCTGATACAGAAGCAAAACGAGTGGCAGGCAATTATAGTATGATTTTAACTATACAACAAATACCTGTTAGTAAAAATTTGAGTTTTGAGTCTGCAGAAAAGGAAAAACTAGAACAAATGGGAGCTAAGGAACAGGATGGTAAGTACATATTGCCAGATGGGAGAGAAGTTTTGCCGAAGGGCATAGCACTTGAAATATTTTCAAAAATACATAGTAAAACACACTGGGGAACCCAGGCGTTAGTTGATCATTTCAATCAACAGTTTGCCTGTATAGGCGTATATAACATAGCAAAGACAGTCACGGCAGCCTGCGAGACCTGTAAAAAGGTTAATCGAAACAACATGAGACAAAAGCCTCTTGGAGGACGTTCCCCAGCATACAGACCTTTCTCACACATACAAGTGGATTTTACTGAACTACCCAGGGTAGGGCGTTACAAATATTTATTAGTAATGGTGGATCATTTAACACATTATGTTGAGGCTTTTCCTACCTCCAAGGCAACTGCTAACCAAGTTACTAAAGTGTTACTTGAACACATTATACCTCGATATGGAGTACCTGAAGTAATCGACTCGGACAGAGGAACACACTTTGTGTCAAAAATTGTTAGAGATCTAACAGAAAGCTTGGGTATTAAGTGGGAATACCATACGCCATGGCATCCACAAAGTTCGGGAAAAGTTGAAAGGATGAATGGAGAAATCAAAACTATTTTGACTAAATTAATGATAGAAACCAAATTATCATGGATTAAGTGCCTACCCATGGCACTATTAATTCTCAGAACCAGACCCCAAGCAGATGTAGGAATATCAGCGTTTGAAATGGTGTATGGAATGTCCTATAGAATTGAAAGTCCACAAACAAATGTTTTAATTTGAGACCGTGTGATTAATGAATATGTTTCACAATTAGCAAAATATCGTAACAAGCTTTGGGAACATGGACTGATTGTACAACGACCACTGTTGGACTTAAAAATTCATAATCTTAAACCTGGGGACTGGGTATTGGTTAAAACGTGGAAAGAAGAAACCCTAAAACCCAATTGGGAGGGACCTTATCTTGTTTTGCTTACAACAGAAACAGCTGTCCGGACTGCTGAGCGTGGATGGACTCATGCCAGTCGCATTAAAGGCCCAGTGACGAGACCCCACTGGAAAGTAATCAGTACACCAGGTGACACCAAGATAACATTGAGAAGATAAAGTTATGATAGAGATTTTATTTGATTATTTTGACGCATTACCTTTTGGTATAAAGTGTGTATTATTGTTTACATTTGCTATAGTTATCTCGCTTTTTATCTATTATATATGGAAGTGTAAGAAGTGTAATTGCTAAGCTCATGCAGCCACACAATATTGAATATAGAAAATATGCTGATGTTAATGATATATGCATTTTGGATATACGAATTAGGTGTAATAATTTGAACTGCAATTATTATCCATTTGCTTGTTTTAAATGTAAGGTATGCCAGGATAAATGGTGGACACACTGTGAATTCGGATACCCTCCGACAGGAGTTTGCACACAGTGTTGGAAAATCCAAAGAACTCTTACTGGGTGGAAATTAAAACAATTAGAGTCTAAACAAGAAATTATTTGAGAAGCCCATGAGTGGTGGGAAATTTTTGCCAAAGGAATAAACCCTCAATATTATTGTTACCACTCCACCGAACCAGTCCCCTTTGTAGCTGAAATCTTGGCTATAAAGTGCAAAAGGGAAGTATTAACCGTGTCTTGCTTTGCCCCATTAGTTAAAGCTGCAAAGTGGGAAGCCTATGTAAACAGGCAGAAAGCCCAAAGCAGCTGTTCTCCTGAAGAATTCCCTTGCTGCCGAGAAGATGGTACACCTCGTGGCTCGAAGCAACCGAGTCGACGGGCAAGGCAGAGGAGGAACATACTGCGGAGAAAAGAACCAGAACAATGGGATGCAAAAGCAGCAATGGCCGAACTTCCCCAGGACTGGTAAAAATATATTTGGATTGACAAAATTGACAGACACCCTTTTTCCTGGTATACCGTTAGTTTTGTTATTGATAATAACCCAAGCAAATGGAAACCCTCATGAACCTTTTAAATGGACCTTAATCAGGTGGGAAGGACAAGTAACCATTCAGACTCAAGTTACTCCAGGAGCCCCTAGTTTTCTCTGTGCGCTGTGTGATCTCATACCGGTAAAACCCTGCCTGAACAAACATGGATTTTATTTTTGCCCTAGTTCGAACCATGAGAAAGGATACTGTAATTACCCAAGACTTTATTATTGTGCCTACTGGGGTTGTGAAACAGTAGCCTCAGACTGGGAGGTTGACCAAGACAAGTATTTATGTGTAGGGTGGGGTCCTTTCGGATGTGACCCACCGAAACATGGAAGAAATGGAGGTTTTTTGAATGAGGGTACATGTGACAAAATCTACATTAATGTGACACACCCAGAAGATGCAGGTTGGTTGATAGGAAAAACATGGGGGGCTAGACTTTGGGAATCAGGAACCGATAGGGGAGCACATTTCCTTATCAAAAAGGAACCGATACCTCACGATCCTTTACCAGTAGGACCAAATCTGGTCCTGAATCCACCCACTTCATCTGAAGAAAAGGTTGCCCCCATAATTGTCGTAACCCTTTCTCCAGACTCCCTTTCGAAAAAAAAACTAATGACACTGTGACTGAATTCTCCTTATCCAGGGATCTAGAGTTGTCAGAATCCAAAGACCCCTTATGGAATCTCATGCAAGCCTCTTATCGTGCCCTTAATGAAAGCAAACCAAATTTAACTAAGGAATGCTGGTTATGTTATAATGTTAGACCACCATATTTTGAGGCAATTGGAAAACCAGGTAGGATTCAATGGTCTAATGGTTCAAACCCACGAGAATGCCCATGGGATGACCAGAGGAACCATACGCAAGGAATTACTATTCAATTAGTAACAGGTCAAGGAAAATGTATAGGTACAGTGCCCGAAAAGTATCAGCCTTTGTGCAACCGAACAGTCACTAACACCAATATAGAGAAACACAAGAATCAAAATGACAAATGGGCTATCCCGACACCAGGAGCTAAATGGGTTTGTTCAGACATCGGAGTAACGCCTTGCCTATCCCTAAACGTGTTTAATCAATCTCAGTTTTGCGTACAGGTGATTATTGTTCCTCGTCTGATCTATCACACCTCTGAGGAGGTGTTACGCCACTTTGAAGGAGACCTGAATAGACAAAAACGAGAGCCAATTACAGTGGTAACCCTAGCTACACTGCTGATAGCGGGCAGAGTTGGAGCAGGTACAGGCATAGCCTCCCTAGTAAAAGGTCAGGAATTACAAAGTTTGCAGATGGCTGTAGATGAGGATTTAGCAAAAATAGAACAATCTATCCAAAATTTAGCCACTTCAGTAAAGTCTCTATCAGAAGTAGTGCTGCAAAATAGAAGAGGATTAGATCTATTGTTCTTAAAGGAAGGAGGGTTATGTGCAGCTCTCAATGAAGAATGTTGTTCTTTTGCTGACCATACAGGAGTAGTCCAGGACACCATGTCTGAACTCCGGAAAAGGTTAGATCAACGTAAGAAAGATCGTGAGGCGGGCAGGTCATGGTATGAAAACTGGTTTAATATCTCACCTTGGCTAACCACTTTGTTGTCTGCTTTAGCAGGACCACTTATTATGTTGATTCTGGGACTTATATTTGGGCCTTGTATATTACGCTATATTTTACACTTTATTAGAAAACGGTTTGACATAGCTAAATTGCTTATTTTAACTACGAGGTCTAGGGCAAAATATAAGACTGTATCTATTAATGAGGATGAAGATTGTTGCGAATGCGTTATGCCACGTGAAAACTATGCCTATTGTAATTGTGAGGTATTACCTTGTGAGTGTTATGATAAATGTTGGGATTGTGGAAAAAGGTTTGTTCGCAGTGCCGAGAATGAAAGCAGCGTCTAATAAACAATAATAGGATAAAAAGAAAAAAGGGGGGATTGTAAGAAACTATGGACTAGGGTATTGTTTATTAAGATTTATGTTAAGCCCAATGTAAAGATTAGGCAACAAAAGATAAGATAACCGCCAGGTGTCCAGGATGCCGCTTGTGAAAGATAAGATAACCGCCAGGTGTCCAGGATGCCGCCAGATGTCCAGGAACCGACAGAAACAGGACAGACAACCCCATATAAGGACATTTGAGTGAAGGGTCAACACCTCCACTACTTCATGAACACGAAAGTAAAAAAAAGTATAAAAAGGGACTGTTTGAACTGCTCAGTACGGCAGTTGGCGAAGCGCAGACTCCCCTGCCGTCCAGCGCTGTCTTTGCTCGTATTCTACTTGCTGTAATTAATAAAAATTTTAATTGGATTATGATCTATTGTGGTCTCAATTTATAACACCACCAAGAAGAATCTTGAGCTCCGCTGTTGGCTGCAACCCAGTAGGTGTTGAGCGGTGGGAACATATGCCATGCCAGACCTTGATGTGAGGAATGGCCCACTCTGAGGCACTGATTTGGAAATTGGAAACTGCCTGGCCGACCATGAGGCCAGACGAGTGACAGAGGAGGTAGGAAAGGAGGAATTATCCTTAATAACAGACGATAATATCCAAACTGTAAGTACAGATCAAGAGCCAAACTATTCTAAAGAAAACTTAAAGGTAATTCAGGACATGAATGATAAAATAAAATTAAGTAAGTGGACTTATTTAAGGGATGGTCGTATAGTGGTACCATCCAATTCATTTGTTTTATTGTATAAATGTGAGATGGTTCGCCACTTCGGGGATGCACGCTTGTGGAGGAGCAATCCCCCGTGCATCTGTGCGCAATAAACATACCTACTTTATAACTTTCGAGTTATAGAGTCTAATTCCGTACATCATAGTAAATTAGGCTGCTAGCTTGCTAAACAAAGTAATACTACAAATACTGTTCTTTTTTTTTCTGGCTTATTAACAGATGTTGATTCTGTCCATCATATGTTGCTACAGAACCGAGTTGCTATTGATTTTTATTATTAGCACAGGGACACAAGTGTGAAGACTTTGATAGGATGCGTTATGTGAATCTGAGTGACCACTCTGAATTAATTCACAAAAGCATACAAAACTTAAAGGCCTTAAACAAAGACCTGCAGCAGAGCCAGGGGCGGGATGCCTTTGGTCTCTTCTCATGGCTGGGAAACTTTGGGCCATGACTCAAAAGTATTACAGGATTTATTATAATTATCTTTAACCACCTTATTGATGTTTGCCTTATGTCTCCCATGCCTTTTTTTTTTTCCTGTATTCAGTGTTTAGTTTATTGTAACATAAAGCAGGTCATGGTCACCCAGCTACACACACCCTTTGCCTCGTCGCAATTAACAAGCAAAGAAGAGGGTAGAGAATGTCTGAAGAGAGATAGGAGAGGAAGCTGGAGAATATTTGACCTAACAAGAGATGAGAGAGCAGCTAGGTATTGTGAAGGAGAATAGGAAAGATAAACATGGTTATCTAGTGTTTAATAGGTGTCTGCATGCTTGTAGTGATATATAGCTATGTAACTACATGAATGATTTCTGCCCTGAGCCTGGTGGAGCATACAGCTGCGGTTTGTGTCTGGGCTCAGAGATGTAAATAGGGGCTTCTTTGTTACGGTAAAAGTGTTTCTCTTTGCACAAAAAAAGAGGGAATGAAGGGAATTACCCCAGAGGTATGTTCAGAGAAGGCATGTGATGTTTGGAACTTTTTGACTGAACCAGTTGTTGTTTGGTGTGCCCTTCCACCTATGTATAATGTTAATCCAAAAGATGATATTGTTTACACTTTGAATGTCGATAATTGTCTTTCTGTAGATGCTAATGTAGTAGGAGGCTATGATGGGAACCTGTCGCAGCGGTTCTTCTCTTATCCAGAGTAACAGCAGGGAAAGCATTAAAGAGTTAAATCACCTTGTTTGGTAGGTAGTTCAGAATGTGAGTCAAAATTGCCACTGCTTTTTGTTGTTGGTTCAAGGACATGGCTGTGAGGATTTTGATGGTATGTGCTGAATGGATTTTAGGCGCCCCATTGCAGCAACATGTTATCAAAATCTGAGAAAATGTCAGCCTTTTTGGCATCCATTCACTCAATTGGCAGTATTGTTTGTTTGGTATTACCTTGGTTGCTGTCATGTTTGCAAGGGCCCTGCAGAACATGGCAAACCTGGTACTAGCTGTTCAAAAACAAAAAGGGGAAATTGTAAAATTTTACGGAACAAAGACTGTGGGTTATTTTGACTAATAATATGTCTCAGTTGGTTTTTTATTTGTTCTATTACTTATACCTTGTTTTTACTCATTCGGTTTCAAAGGTTCTTTTTGTGCAACAGGAAGGGGGAGATGCAGGATCGGGCTGGAAACTAGGACCATGCATGGCAATCAGCTGAGGGGAATGTGCTTGAGCTTGTCTAGACAACAATTAACATGATGAGATGTGTTTACAGAGCACAGGGGAGTGGGAGATGGATGGCGCCAAGGATGGCGCCAAGGAAAGGTAACACCTTGCTGTTAATTGATGGTAGTTAACCACCAATCAGGGATTGCCTAGTATGCAAGGCTTAGCTTCAAGAACCAATTAGTTTAAAACGCGCAGCTTCTGAAAGCGAATAAAAACTCGTGCTTCTGTACAATAAATTGACATTTGCTTGCATCAGTCTGCGTCCGGTCTCTTCATTCGCCGCATCCACCCCTGGGGCAGTCGATTCCAGGTGTATTAGACATCCCTCTGGGTGAAAGCAAACTGTGGCTGGCACTCTGCTGCCAAAGGGATTGAGAAAAATGCATTGGCAATGTCAATTGTAGCATACCACTTGGCTGCCTTTGACTCCAGTTCATGTTGGAGCTCTAACATGTCTGAGTACAGCAGCACTCAGTGGTGGTGCCACTTCATTCAGGCCACAATAGTCTATTGTTAGCCTCCACCCTCTGTCAGACTTTTACCCTGGCCATATGGGACTATTAAAAGGTGAGTGAGTCTTGCTGATCACTCATTGGCTCTCCAGTTGATGCATCAGCTCATGGAAGGGATCCAGGGAGTCTCGGTTTGTACAATATTGCCGCCAGTGCACCGTCCTGGTAGCAATTGGCCCCTGCTGGTTTTCAACTTGCAACAGCCTCACAAGGAAGGGATCTTCTGAGAGGCCAGGCAGGGTAGATAGCTGCTTGATCTTCTCTGTATTCACAGTGGCTACACCAAAAGCCCATCAGTACCCCTTTGGGTCCTTGAAGTGCCCTCTCCTGAAGTAGGCTATGCTAAAGACACGAAGGGCCTCTGGGCCAGTCACAATGGGGTGCTTTTCCCACTTGTCCATTGTTAAGCTCACCTCAGCCTCCAATACAGACAATTCTTGGCATCCCCCTGTCACTCCAGAGATGTAGATGGGTTCTGTGCCCCTATACCCTGATGGCACCAGCACACACTGTGCACCAGTGTCTACCAAAGCCTTATACTTCTGTGGGTCTGATGTGTCAGGCCATCGAATCCACATGGTCCAGCATACCTAATCATCCCTTTTGTCTTCCTGGCTGAAGGCAGGGAGCCTCTATTCCTGTTCCTGGTCAGAGTATTCACTGTCTGACCAGAAGTCCCCTCACCAGGATCAAGGGAGGCGATTTCAGTTCTTCTGTGTCTGGGAGAGTATTGATTGCCTTCTTGTGTCTCTACAGCCACTACGCTGACAAACTTTTTAGATGACCCATTCTTAACAGCTGTCTTCCCTCTCAGTTCACGTACATGGGATTACAGTTTAAAGGTGGGTTCACCATCCCACTCTCTCATGTCCTCCCCCTGGTCACTCAGGAAGAACCACAGTGCACCATGCGGCATGTCCTGGGGCTCCCTTTCCCTCAGACTGGAGCAGGAGAGGACTGTTTTCTTGGGGCGCCCCTGATAGCCAAGGTGCTGGCCCATAGGGATAAGGGAGTACAGAGATTTTCTTCAAAGTTTTGGAGCCAAGAAGATGTTTTCTCCACAGTTGGTGTATCCATATCTTAGCAATACTACATCGCTGCCAAGATGTTAGAATATGATGTTGGGGCACTTTGAATCACCTTCCTCCCCATGGCCCATGTGCACAGGGCATCCTCTGGATCTTTGGAGACCTCACCATCGTCTAGATCAATGTAGATGACTTCCAGTACCACTAGTTCTCTCAGGTACTGGATGCCTTTGTCTGCAGTGGTCCACTTTCCTGAGGAGTTCACAAGATCATCCTTGAACGAATATCTCACCCTCACATTTGAGAGGAGCCATCTCCAGAGACCGCAGATTGCTGCAACTTTTCCAATTCCTCTCTCAGTTCCCTGGTTGCTAGCAAGGGATCCCAGCTGTTGGGCTTCCTTGCCTTCGAGTTGCTGACTATTGGCCCTGTTATCCCACCATAGGAGCGGACAGGCAGCAATCTGCTCACCTGGCTGGCAGCTGTAATTTTTCTACATATCTTGAAGCTCTGATGAGGTCAGGGACTGGGTAGTTTCTGCTTCCTGTCTAAATTCTTTGACTCCTTCCTCCAGTTTCTTTGTCAAAGGACTGGTCTCTTGATCAAAACTTTCTTCTTCTTCCTTCTCCCTTACTAATCGATGATATGGCCCCATTGTTCTTGTCCACTGTTTCTTTTTCACTACTGGGTCAATTACTCTAGTTGTTGTTTGTATCCCTAACTTAACCATGGTGTCCTCAGATGCAGTTTGGGTCCCTGCCTCAACCACAGTTCTCTGAGAGTGCTTAACTGTGGCTTGATAGGTACAGGCCAGGCCCCAGTACAGTGCTAGAAGCTGTTGGTTTTCATTGGGGTAGGCAAGGCACCCTTCTGTCAGTGTGCCAGGGTTGCTTGCCTGTTCAGGTGTAAAGTCCCAGGCTATGGGAGATGATAACCATCCTAGGAATCTGTCCAAATCCTTCCACACACCCTGCCACCCAGGGACCAGCCACCTCAAGGTGCATTTCAGTATTGCCTCACCCAAAAGCTGTCTCATCTTACATCAGGATGAGACCAAATTCCACAAACACCATAATATGCCAAAAGTATTAATTAACAGTACTAAACAGCTCACATAAGGGTGAACAAGGACCTCAGGAGCCTGCATAACAAAACCATTCACATCAGTCCTGGGCAGGGAGAGGGAGATGTATTCCCTCATCTTCTCCACAACATAGCTCCCCCAGTACAGCAAAGCCATCAATGCCAGGGCAAAGCACATAGCCATTATTTCTATTAACATGTTCCGAAGCTTAGCAAAATAGGGTGTATTGGGTCTGACTGAGCCCCATAGCAGCCTTCATAGTGCTGTGCTTTTATTGGTAGCTATAGAGGTGGTGATAACACACCAGTGTTTTGGCTACTGCTAAGCAGTGCTCACACAGCATCAAGGATAACTCCCCAGCCTTCCCCCCCCCGCCACCTCAGCAATAGGATGCGGGTGGACAAGATCTTGGGAGGGGTCATAGCCAGGAAAGCTGAGCCAAAGTGACCAATGGAATATTCCATAGCATATGACATCTGCTCAGATATAAAAAGCTAAGAGAAAGGAGGAGGAAGTGGGGCATTTATTATTTATTACGTTTGTCTTCCGGAGCAACCGCTATGCATACTTAAGCCCTGCTTCCTTGGAAGTGGCCAAACATCACCTGCTGATGGGAAGTAGAGACTAACATCTTTTGTTTCCCTTTGCTTCTGCGCGTGTGACTTTTGTTATTACTTCATTAAACTGCCTTTATCTTGACTCACAACTTTTTTTTCCATCTTATTTTCTTACCCCCCACCCCCATTCTGCAGAGGAGGGGAGTGATAGAGCAGCTTGGTGGGCACCTGGCATCCAACCAAGGTCAGAGAATGGGACTAATTTCTGAAACAACCTCATAGACACTTGGGCCAAAGAGCATGGCACTGAGTGGATAAATCACATTCCCTATCATGCACCAGCCTCTGGGAAAATCGAATGATGTAACGGACTGTTAAAGACTACACTGAAAGCAATGGGTGGTGGGACCTTCAAACATTGGGATACATATTTAGCAAAAGCCACCTGGTTAGTCAACACTAGAGAATCTTCCAGTCGCGCTATCATTGCTCAATCAAAGCTTTTATGTACTGTATAAGGAGATAAATTTCCTGTAGTGCACATTAAAAATATGCTTGGGAAAACAGTCCAGGTTATTCATGCCTCACATGTCATGTTAAGAAGGGGGTTTTCCTCAAACCCTTTATGTTTGATCAGCCTGTCAGTTTCCCAAGAAAGATGAGACCCTTGTGTCTGACCAGCCTGTCTGCTACCTGCATTTTGACAGCCCACTGTATCGGAGGGTGATTTGACTAACCTATTCAAGGACCCCCGCTGACAGCATCACTGAATCAAATCCCTTAAAATAATTACTCAAATTTCTGGAGACTTATACAAAATAAACTTCAGCTGAAAAATTTTATTATACAAAATACAAGTTTGTGACAGAGTAAGGTTCAAAGATTGCCAGTGATAATACACTGATTGCAAAGCAAGCTTAAAACAATACACTTAATAAGAGCTAGCATGAATTAGTCATAGAATAAATTTCTTACCCAATAAGCATCCCTATGGGGGAGAAGACAGGTTCAGCCCATCGACTGATCCCAGAAGTTACAATGGAGTCTCCCCTAACTTCTCCCCTCATCTGTCCACTTTTTATACTTCATAGTACATTGCATATTCATTCATCATACACAGGATTGGTTACAATTTTCTTGCTTATAATGTATATTAGCACACATCCTCCGATAGCACTGCTGAAGTTTTTTCCTAACTACGCATGCTCTCCAAGCAGGGTTTTGCCCTCTTTCAAGGGAGCTATTTGAGTCGGAGGTCACCATCTCCCACTACCACAATTATCTTTGTCCTATTTTCAACTAATTTTCTGTTGATGTCAATGGATTGCAACACCTTATCATTCTGCTTCCTCTTGCAGCCAGAACTTTCCTCACTTGAATGTTCCTTTCTTAGATAATGGTGTTCTTTTTATCATCTGTTCTTTGTTTCTCATCCTCCCCATGGCTGACTCCCTTGATTAGAAGTCCCTTCATTTGTAGAGAGTGAGTCAGCTTGACTTAAATTTGTGCACAGATGTGTTTAACATATAGCTAAACACTAAATCGTTTTGGTAATCTGGGAGTTTAGACAACAACACACCCCCACTCCCACCCCCTTTGGACTTATTTCAGTCCAGGACTAGTTAATTTTCTTTACATTTAGGTGGAGCTTGAGTGACTCTAGTCATATGTATTTTTTGTTACTGATTGGTATCACGTGCCCAGTGAGGTGTGGTAGTACCTTGAAGGCAGGTAACTGTGGGATGGAGGTGTGCATTGGTATTACAGTGAGATTAGTTCATCTGAGGAAAGTAATTTTGCCACAATGGTTGGCTCAGCCACGGACATCTCATGGATTCTTCATGTGACAACTACTATACAGCTTATCAGCTGTGTGGTATCATCAAGTTCCCCTTCCTGAAGGGAGTACAACAGAGCCTGACCGTGGTGTCTTCACTCTGCTCCACCCTTTAGGAGATTGAGGCACGGACTCCTGAATTTGCCCAGAAGACCCTTTATTAGTCCAAAATCCATGCTTATATATCCTCGTTTGTTGATCACGTGCAACGTACTAAAATATCATTGGTTAATCAATACTGTTCACACACTTCTTGGCTACATATAATTTGTTAATTACTGAGTTACAAACACACTGAACTTGTTGCATTTTTTTTTTTTCTCTCTTCTTTCTTATCTCTGTGAATTTCATGTTCTCAGCCAGCTGCCGATGTGGCATCGTGCATCCACTCCAGCCTCACTCATATCCGGTTTTTCTTCCAGGCATTCAGCCTTTTCAGATTTTCTTACTTTCTTTCTTCTTTAGCCTTCAAGGTCCTTCACAGGCATTGCAGCCTCCAGCACCTGCCACAAAGCTCTCCACACACTCGCCATTACTCCTATGAGCATGTGCTGAGCTGGCAGGATGTGTTGCTTAGGGAGCCATGGTAAAGTAGATTCCATGCATGCCAACCACCCTGAAAGTGATAGCTGTCTTTTACCCTAGAAAGCTTTCTGTAATACTATGCTTCTGTTAGGTCCCAGTTTTCTCTAATTCCCCCCCCCCCCCAAATTAATCTCCCCACACTCAGGCAAAGGCAAACCCATTCCTGGGATTGCTTTTGCTCAAGAACCTGGATGTACTTGGTGGGTAATGTGGGAGCATGGGGAAGTTCAATGTGTGCCTCAAGGGGATTTGATTTTGGCTGAAAATAGACAATGAATCAAATTGTATTAACTTAATTGCTATTCAGCACTGTATATTGTCACTTCTATATGCTTGTGGCACCCATCTCTGCCATTCTGGGTCTGGAGAGCTGAACCTGACTTCCTTCTGATCACCACATTAATGAAGAACAAACTTTTATGAAACCACACCAATGCAGCAGTAATAGAATCAGAACTGGCTTCCACATGCAGCAATCCAACACCTTTCTTGCCTTGAAGGACTGTTATGACAGATGAAGCCCAATGTCATGGACTAAATGAACTCAATGGACTTTTAGAGGGATGGCCCATAGACTAAGGGAACGATATCTGTGTATTTATATCAAAAGACAGGAAAGGTGATAGTGTATTGGGAAGTGTGGCCTAACATAAATGATATGGAATAAGGGGTGGATATCGCCCTGATTTCTGCTGGGCTAGTGTTAATTTTCTTTTCAGTAGCTGGTACAATGCTGTGTTTTGGATTTAGTATGAGAATAATGTTGATGACACACTGATGTTTTTGGTTGATGCTGGGTAATGTTTATACTAAGTCAAGGGCTTTTCAGTTTCTTTGGTCCTGCCAGCGAGAAGGCTGGAGAGGCACAAGAAATTGGGAGGGGACACAGCCAGGACAGCTGACCTGAACTAGCCAAAGAGGTATTCCATAACATGTGATGTCATGCTCAGTATATAAACTGAGGGGAGTTGGCTGGGGCTGGTCGATCATTGCTCTGGGACTGGCTTGGCATATGTCAGTGGGTGGTGAGTAACTGTATTGTGCATCACTTGGAGTTTTTTACGTTTTGGACTTTAGTACTCATTCCCTCTCTCCTTTTCATTATAAGTGTTGTTGCTGTTATTACTAGTAGTATATTTTATTTTATTTAAGTTATTAAATTGTTCTTATCTGAAACGACAAGTTTTTACCCTTTTCCTAATTCTCCTCCCCATCCCTCTGGGCATCAGGGAATGAGTGATCAGCTGGGTGGTACTTAGTTGCTGGCTGTAGTTAAATGACAACAAGGCCCCAAATACCAGGTTAGGCTCAAGGTCAGTGCTTTTATCATAGATCTTCCAGGCAAAAAACAACCAAGTGCGAAACAGCACAGCAAAATGCAAAAGTCAAAAAAAGCCTTTAGCAAGATCTCACATTTCATGTACAGAAAAAAAGGGAGGGTGGCACGGATCAGATAAGGAAACAGAAAACCAGTGTTGAGAATAAATAAGTCAACATCATGACTAGCAACTGTTAAACAGATAGAATAATTATAAGTTCCTTCTAATACACTCTAGTCAAAGCTGTCATTATCTGAAACCCTTCAAGCCCCATGTTGGGCACCAAAAAGAACTGTTGTGGTTTAAGTCTGGTAGGCAGCTAAGCACCCCACATCTGCTCACTCCCTCCCCCCCAAAGCAGGGTGGGAAACAGAATTGGAAGGCCAAAAGCAGGAAAACTCATGAGCTGAGATAAAGATATTCAGTTTAATAAATAAAGAAAATGGAAAACAAGTTTAATTAGGAAAAAAAGAAACAAGAAAAAAACTGAACCAAGAAAACAAGTGATACAAAAAACCCTCTAACAATTACTTACCACCCAGCCAGTCCCTGAGCAATGGCAGCCCTGGTAAACTTCCCCTTACATTTTTTATTACTGAGAATGATGTCATATAGTATGGAATATACCTTAGTCGGTTGGGGTCAGCTCTCTGGGCTCTGTCCCCTCCTAAATTCTTGGGCACCCCCAGAGGCAGCATAAGAAACTGAAAAGGCCTTGACCCTGTGTAAGCACTGTTCAGCAATAGCTAAATCAATGGTATGTTATCAACACTGTTTTCATCACAATTCAAAAACATAGAACCATACAAGCTCCTATGAAGAAAATAAACTCTATCCCAGTGTCCTTGTTTCAGCTGGGATAAATTTTCTTCTTAGTAGTTAGTACAGTGCTGTGTTTTGGCTCAGAAGTGAAGAACAATGTTGATAGGACACTGATGTTTTTAGTTGTTACTGGGTAAATATCTATACTAAGTCAAGAACTTTTCAGTTCCTTGGGCCCTGCCAGCCAGTGGGCTGGAGGGGCATGGGAAACTGGGAGGGGACACAGCCAGGACAGCTGACCTGAACTAGCCAAAGAGGTATTCCATACCATATGACGTCATGCTGAGTATATAAACTGGGGGAAGAAGATGGAATGGGGGGACATTTGGCATTATGGTGTTTGTCTTCCTGAGTAACCGTTACGCATGATGGAGCCCTGCTTTCCTGGGGATGGCCAAACACCTGCCTGCCCCTGGGAACTGGTGAATGAATTCCTTGCTTTGCTTTACTTGTGTGTGCAGCTTTTGTTTTACCTATTGTTCTTATCTCAACCCTTGAGTTTTACATTCTTTTCCGATCCTCCTTCCCATCCCTCTGGGGGGGGGGAGTGAGCAAACAGCTGCGTGGTGCTTGGTTCTGGCTGGGGTTAAACCACGACAGACTTTTTTGGCACACAACGTGGGGCACGAAGGGTTCAAGATAACAATAGATTTGATTGGAATGTGTTAGTTTGAATTTATAATTGTTATTGCTGTTTAGCTATTAAGGGGCATGTTTCTGTGCTTAACATGGGGCTTCCTTGCCTTACTGTATATTAGAGTCTACTGCTTGTTAGTGGCTGCTTCTTGCTTCCGCTGCTTGCTATACTGCTTATCATCTTACTGTGCTGTGCCTGGGAACATTTTGAAAACAGCAATGGTGCACCAGTGGACGCAGAAGGCTCGGACACAACTTATATGACCAATGTGATTAAATTAGTGCCACTTTATTAAGGCATACACAGCAATTTATACACTAGCACAAAGCATACGCATTGCTTCTAGATTGCTAATAGGCTAAAGCTGCTTGTCTATTCACTCTCCTGCACTCTATGATTGCTCACGGCGTGGTATCCATGCTCCTCACCTACATTCTGTTTTGACATTCTATTTTCTTATTTTTCAGCCCAACTCCTCTATCTCTTTCCCACATACAGTTCCTTAATAGTCCAACTTTCTTATCTTTCTGCCAGTACACACTTTCTTTGTCTCTCTTGGCCTTGCATATGTCCTTCACAACAGCTGCAGCTTGTTACAGCTTTGGCCTGCTCGGCCTGCTATTGCAACAAAGTTACTTAGTCTGGATTGCTCATAATATGTCCGTTGTCTTCCAGCTATTCCACAAATCCCCCTTTTTGTTTTTGAGTGATCCAGACCCATTTTATTATTCTGTTCATAATTCTCACAAAGCAATTCCACACACAGCCCAATATCATTAAAAAGATTACAATGGCAGTTAATACCGTTATCCCATGCAGAAACAAATAGAAGGTTCCCTTGCAGAACTGCTTTGCTGCTCTGCAGACTGAATAGGAAAGACCCATCACATCAGGAGAGAGGCTGGAGCTGAGTAAGGCAGGCCAATCTGCCTTTCATATAACAACCAGCTCAACTAAGAAAAGGCGAGAGTAATAGGTGGCTCTTTTCTGAGAGGTATGGAGGCACCTCTTTGCCGACCTGATGTGCTCTCTAGAGAGGTGTGCTGCTCACCAGGAGCTCATATCAGGGATGTTACTGAGAGATTACCAAGTCTCGTACAATCCACTGACTATTATCTACTGCTGTTGGTTCATGTGGGCACCAATGATACAGCCACGAGTAGTCTGAGGAACATCAAGAAGGTTTACTGAGCTCTGGGAGTGGCAGTAAGGGACTCTGGAGCACAGGTAGTTTTTTCATGAGTCCTCCCAGTCAAAGGGAAGGAGTTTCCAAGGACCATCTGAATCTGGCAAATCAACAAATGGTTACAAGACTGGTGCCACAGCCAGAGGTTTGGCTACTTAGACCATGGGACTTGCTTTGAGAAACCTGGTCTACTGGGGGATGATGGGGTCCATCTGTCAGAGAAGGGGAAGAGCATCTTTGGTCATAAGTTTGCCAAGCCGGTGAAGAGGGCTTTAAACTAAAGTTGCCAGGAGATGGGAGCCTTAATCCATCTCACTCCTATGAGTTTGATACCAGTGCCAGCAAGAGATGCCCAGAGCCCAGAGAGGAATTGCAGGGCAGCAGGAGAGCACCTGAAGAGCAGCACAAAGAAATTCCAGCCACTCCAGCCAGTAAGTCAGCTTCATCAGGGGCCCAACTCAAATACCTCTATGCAAATGCATGTAGCATGAGAAACAAACAAGAGGAGTTAGAGATGTGCACACGTCTGCAGGGCTACGATCTGATTGGCATCACAGAGACATGGTGGGATGACTTTTATGACTGGAGTGTTGAGATGGAAGGATATATGCTCTTTAGGAAGCAGAGGCAGGGGAGACAAGGAGGGGGTGTCACCTTCTATGTCAAGAACCAGCTAGAGTGCATGGAGCTCTGCCTGGGCATGGATGAGAAGCCAACTGAGAGCGTATGGGTCAGGATTAAAGGGAGGGCAGGGGCAGGGACAGGTGACATTATAGTGGGGATCTGTTACAGACCACCCGACCAGGAAGACCATGAAGATGATGCCCTTTACAGGCAGACAGGAGCAGCCTCATGTTCACAAGCCCTGGTCCTCATGGGGGACTTCAACCATCACAATATCTGTTGGAGGGAGAACACAGCAGGGCATAAGCAATCCAGGAAGTTCTTGTAATGCATTGATGATAACTTCCTTTTCCCAGTGCTAGAGGAGTCAACGAGGAGAGTTGCTATGCTGGAACTTGTTCTCACCAGCAAGGAGGGGCTGGTGGGGAATGTGAAGCTCAAGGGCAGCCTTGACTGCAGGGACCATGAAATGATGGAGTTCAAGATCCTTAGGGCAGCAAGGATGGTGCACAGCAAGATCACTACCCTGGACTTCAGGAGACCAGATTTTTGCCTCTTCAGGAATCTGCTTGGTAGAGTACCGTGAAATAGAGCCCTGGAGGGAAGAAGTGCCCAAGAAAGCTGGTTAATATTCAAGGATCAGCGATGCCTCCCAACAAAGATGAAGTTGGGCAAAAAAGCCAGGAGGCCTGCATGGATGAACAAGGAGCTCCTGGACAAAATCAAACACAAAAAGGTAGCTTCCAGGGGGTGGAAGCAGGAACAGGTAGCCTAGGAGGAATACAGAGAAACTGTGCAAGCATCCAGGGATGAGGTTAGGAAAGCTAAAGCCCTGATAGAATTGAATCTGGCCAGAGATGTCAAGGGCAACAAGAAAAGCTTCTATAGGTATGTCAGTGATAAAAGACAGACTAGGGAAAACATGGACCCTCTCCGGAAGGAAACGGGAGACCTGGTTACCTGGGACATGGAGAAAGCTGAGGTACTCACTGACTTTTTGCCTTGGTCTTCACCAGCAAGTGCTCCAGCTACACTACCCAAGTCACAGAAGTCAAAGGCAGGGACTGGGAGAATGAAGAATAGCCCACTGTAGAAGAAGATCAGGTTCAAGACCATCTATGGAACCTGAAGGTGCACAAGGGACCCTATGAGAGACATCTGCGGGTCCTGAGGAAACTGGCATATGAAGTGGCTAAGCCACTCTCCATCATATTTGAGAAGTCGTGGCAGTCTGGTGAAGTTCCCACTGACTGAAAAGAGGAAACTTAACTCCCATTTTTAAAAAGGGAAATAAGGAAGACCTGGGAAACTACCAGCCGGTCAGTCTCACCTTGGTGCCTGGCAAGATCATGGAGCAGATCCTCCTGAGAACTATGCTGAGGTACATGGAAAACAAGGAGGTCATTGTTGACAACCAACATGGCTTCACTAAGGGCAAATCATGCCTGAAAAATTTGATGGACTTCTATGATGGGGTTACAGCATTGACAGATAAGGGACAAGCAACTAACTCCATCGACCTGGACTTGTGCAAAGCTTTTGACGTTGTTCCGCACAACATCCTTGTCTCTAAACTGAAAAGACATGGATTTGATGGATGGACAACTCAGTGGATAAGGAATTGGCTGAATGTTCACACTCAAAGAGTTGTGGTCAACAGCTCAGTGTCCAAGTGGAGACTGGTGATGAGTGGTGTTCCTCAGTGGTCGATACTGGGACCAGCACTGTTCAAAATCTTTGGCAGCTACATGGACAGTGGGATCAAGTGCACCCTCATCAAGTTTGCCAATGACACCAAGCTGAGTGATGCAGTTGACATGCCTGAGGGAAGGGATGCCTTCCAGCGGGGCCTTGACAGGCTTGAGAGGTGGGCATGTGCAAACTTCATGAAGTTCAACAAAGCCAAGTGCAAAGTCCTTCACCTGGGTTGGGGCAACCCCCAGTATCAATACAGTCTCGGTGGAGAATGGATTGAGAGCAGTCCTGAGGAGAAGGACTTGAGGGTGCTGGTGGATGAAAAGCTCAACATGGCCTGTCAATGCACTTGCAGCCCAGAAAGCCAACTGTATCCTGGGCTGCATCAAAAGAAGCATGGCCAGCAGGTCAAGGGAGGTGATTCTCCCCCTCTACTCCATTTTTGTGAGACTCCACCTGGAGTACTGCTTTCAGCTCTGGAGCTGCCAACATAAGGAGGACATGGACTTGTTGGAACGAGTCCAGAGGAGGGCCATGAAGATGATCATGTTACTGAAATCTCGGAATGAAGAACTTATCGACACCAATGTGATGTAGATAAGCAGACACTTCTTTATTAACGGCCGGGTGCGTGAGCGAGTCCTCTTACGATCAACGCACGCCAGGTCTCAGAATCAGACACCATATATAGAACTTATTCATACATATTCATTAAGTATTCATGCATAGCCATGATATTTCCCGTAAATCATTAACATATTCTCCTCCTATATCCGATTCTGCGCAGTAGAGCTTAGAAAGGTCCAGAAATGGGTCTGGGGTACGATTTGGGTAGGTGGTATATGAGTCGGTGGTCGCGATCTCCCCCTGCCGGAATTACCTTTTACTAAAGTTCACGATTTCTTGGCAGGTAACTACAAGCTGTTCCAGTCGACTCTCCCCGGTTTCCATTAATCTCATATTCTGACATCTCAATACACTTCTACATGCAGAAGACTGGTCAAATACAAAGAAACCTTTCAAACCCTAAAGTTATTACCTAAGTTTTAACAATGGTTCTAGCCCCTTCTTCTAGCCTTGGTACAAGATGTACAGAAGATCTCATAGCAGCTTTTACTGTGCAACTATAAGTTTCATTAAAAATATTTCTTATCCTTCTATTTTTCAATTTTATAAAATGATTTTATAAAATCAATTAATCAATTAAATAAAGTAAATCAATCTTAACTTATTAACAAATCGGTAACATTTCCCCACTTTGAAAGTGTTGAAAATCATTATTTCAATACTTTCACATTATACATATATCTTTTGTTTCAACATATTTTGGTGATGGATCATGTCTTGATAAAATAGTTGGTACTTCTCTCATAATCATACGATTGACTGCAATTCTATTGGTAAACTGTTTCTTCAAACATGCATATACTAGCATGCTCATCAAAAAAACAATTAGTAACAGAAACAAAGTTTTAATTATAGATTGTATCCAAGAGCTCAAATTCCATCCCAGTTTGTTAAAAATTTTCCCAAGCCAATCTTCTGACATATCCTTTTGAATTGTTTCAGTTTCTTTTTCAATTTTTCCTAATAGGTCTAGATCATGTTCCACATCCTGAGTGACATTTGGAATGTGGATACAACAGTGGTCCAATTTATCCTTGAGATACCCACATACTCCATGCTCTTTAAGTAAGAGCATATCTAATGCCATTCTATTTTGTAAAGTCATTCTAGAGGTCACCTGTAATTGTATGTTCAATTCCTTAAACCCCTTTTTAGTAACGTTTGCTAATTTTTCCACTTGACCAGTTAACTTATAAAGCCATGCTCTGTTCCTGTATGATGCTATAGGATTTAAAAGTGATTCAAGTGCCCAGCCAATTTTCACTCCTGTAGATGGTTCATTCCAATTATCATCATTTGTCTCAGATCTCTTTATTCGTTTCAGTTCTAAATTTTCTAGGGATCCTCTAAATGGTGATTTCTTCCAAATCGGACACAATGTTGGCATGCCTAAAGTAATTTGTTTCACTTTACCATCTAATGGTAGATGAGTTGTCCAGGTTCCATCGCTCAATGCCCAAATTAAATGTCCAGGACTTTGAATAGTAGCTTTTCTGCAACTAAACAAAGTTCCTCTTCTAACTGTAAAAGTGCTGGTTAAATTGAGAGTATTCTTTAGACCTCGACAAAAACAACCATATTTTAAAGCAGCAGCCAAAGGAGGGATTCTTTGAATTATTAAGTCTACATTGTTGCAATCATATACTTTTTCACATTTCCACCATGGTACTATTTTATTCTCTTTTTCTCCTAATGAAGTTGATCTGTCATTGACCCAGGGTAATACTGAAAACACTTTTCCCTCCCATGTAAAACACCAAGGAGTTTTTGCCATATACTGAAAATGGGAATATAAGGTCATAGACCAAACTGAATCCCAAACTACTTCCTTTTCCTGTAGGGTTTGATTCTTTTTCTCACATTTTATCTCGGTTACCCATACACTGGTGTTTGTTGTAGCCATTTTAGGATAATAACACCATCCCTTGTTCCCTAAATCTCCCTCTAATCCCGGTTTAGCTACAAATCGTCCTTTACATTCCCACATGGTTGAATATACTGGTGATTCTTCTCCAACTTTAACCTTTTACAATTTCCAAGTTTCCCTAGGTTCTTGTTTACAATCCACAGTCTCATTTCCATATTCTAATTTGGTCAAATTCATGGTTAAGATTCCCCATGGAATAGATTCACCTGCTGCCCTCGGTACTGGTAAACAAGCAGTGATTTGCGTAACATTTTGTAAATTGGCAAATTCTTTAATCAATCCTACCATCAAATTTTCCTCAGCCGTTTGTTTGGCAATTTCAATTACTTGTTCTGTCTCTATTTGTCTTTTGTTCCTGTCCACCAAGTCAGCCCACGATACTGTCAACACTATCAACCAACATAAAATCCCAAAAACAATTATAATATGATATAAAAAATTAGACATGTTTTAAAGTCAATTTTAAAGTCTTTGGGTCACGGTTGATAATCTTCCATGGAATAGGTGCTTTCTTCACTCGTATTCCACCAGGAATGTGCAGAAGAGAGAAGTACATAGGTACTTCACTCCATTTGAACACTTGCGAAATAATATCCACCATGACATGATATTATCTTGAAAGTCACACAATGTTACTTTCTCCCTTGCTCGCTCTTCTATATATTTGCTCAGATGAGATCTAGTGGTATTTTAGCATATAAATACAATGAACTACAGAGCTCAGCCAGTGGCAAACATGACATCAGAGAGATTCATTAAGAAAACTGTGAAGAGATGCTAGCAATTAGCAAATTGTCTAGGACAGAATATAGATTCTAGCCTGGATGTAAACTCAACTACTATGACAGTAAAAATAAGGGTTTGGTACTTCCTTAAATCTTAGAATTATTTAGAGTAGAAGGGACCTCTGGAGGTCTGTAGTCCAACTCCCTGCTCAAAGAAAGTCTAATTAGATCAGGTTGCTCAGGGCTTTGTCCAGTCAAGTCATGAACATCTCTGAGGGTAGATATTCCACAAACTCTCTGGGCCCGTGTTTCAGTGTTTTACTACTCTCATTGTTGCAGATTATCTTAAGGTTTTACTGAATCCTTCTATATTTTGTGTATGTGAAACAGTTAGCTAGGAGAATTTTGATTTTAAGAAGTTAACCTCCATGTTAGAATTATGTTAGCACTTTTTAACCAATGACGTATGAATCGCTGTGCTGCTTGTTATCCGAGACTGTTACTTGAAGTCCCTATGCTATAGACCATAATACCCTTAGTCCTTATTCTCTAGACCATAACCAGAGCACCTAGGTTCTATTGTGTATAGGATGAGTTACTGGACAGCTTGGCAAGGCCAATATCCATTTGAATATTATTTGTTCTGTTGAGTGTGTGAGTGGGCGATTGAGACATGCACAAAGCAAATGTGGAGTCCCAGTCTGCTGTTCTAACGACCCATGAGAGATTTCGTTGGAGAATGATGAAGTGTTTGATTTGGTCATTATATATATAAGGTAATAATAATAATAATAAAATAATAAAAAAATTGGTAACATGGCAACAAGACTTGTAAAATTATTTAAGAGTAAAATTGTGGGGAATTTAACATTGGATGAAAAGATACCGAAAACTTGCCGTTAGGATGTTTGTTAACACATTGGGGTGAATTACATGAAGATTTACAAAAACGTCAAGTGATAGAATATTGTAATAATTGGTGGCCATTGTATGTTTTAGAAGATCAGGAAAAGTGGCCAACTAATGGAACACTAAGTTATAATACCATATTGCAATTGATGTTGTCTTGTAGGAGAGAAGGAAAATGGAATAAAGTACCATATGTGGATTTGTTCTTTTATCTGAGGTAACAAACAGATTGGCAAAAGGAATGTAAATTGATCAATTGGGATGATCTAGTTATGACATTAACCTCAGAGAACAGGAAAAGGAAAACTTGTTGTTCTGCTTGTGACATTGGCAAGAGATGTATTAGATGTACAGTACCGAGGGAGGATGAAATGGAATTGGAACTTGAAGTAGCCCCCCAGGGAGAAATCAGAAAGAACCAGAATTAAGGATAGCTGAACCAGATAGTAGTGGTTGAAGGGAAAGAGAGGCAGAAGATTTATCAGAGGCAGGACCTTCGGGAATTTATTCACAAGGATCTTGAAGAACTAGACAACAATCCCAATTAATAGCTCCTTTAAGACAGGGAGTAGGGCAGCAGGGGCCAGCATATATGAAAGTGCCGTTTTCTGTTATGGATTTGATGGTATGGAAACAGACAACAGGAATGTATAGGGAGGAAAAACTGAAAAGACACAGGCAGAAACTGCACATACCAATGGTTTACTTGCCAGAACAATGGAGCAAAATTTTCCCACAGGAGACCCTCAATGGGATCCAAATGTACCAGAGAACAGGAGGAGATTAAGTCAGTACCAAAAGTGGGTGCTGTATGGGATGAAGCATGCAATGCCAAGAGCTTTAAATTGGTCTTAATTATATGAAGTGAAACAAGACAAAAATTAATCACCCTCAGTGGTTTTAGGGAAACTAAAAGAAACAGCCAGAAAGTTTACTGATTTGAAATTAGAGTCAGAAGCAGAACAATTGGCTTTAATGTTCATGGGACAATCAACACCAGATATAAAGACGATTTTAAGCTGGGAAATGAAGGAGTCAAATTTCTGGTTGATACTGGAGCAACATATTCTGTTTTAAATGTTTATAAAGGAAAATTGGGAAATAAAACTGTAAGAATAATTGAACAACAGGGAAAGAGGAAAACAGGCCATTCCTTCAACCCTTAGATTTAAAATTTTGAAGTAAAATAATTACATATAAGTTTTTATATATACCAGATTGTCCGATACCTTTGTTAAGGTGAGATTCGCCCAGGATATAATACTCCAGTCTTGCCAGTAAAGAAACCTTCAGGTGAATACAGACTAGTTCAGGATTTAAGAGCTATAAACCAATTAGTTAAAGATATACATCCTGTTGTTGCAAACCCATATACACTCTTAACTGCATTAAGAGAAAATTATCAATGGTTTACAGTGCTTGATTTAAAAGATACTTTATTTTGCATACCCTTGGAGAAGGAAAGTTGAAAACTGTTTGCTTTTGAATGGGAAAATCCACAGACAGGACAGAAGATGCAACTGACATGGACAAACTTATCCCAAGGATTTAAAAACAGTCTGACAATCTTGGGTAACCAGTTAGCAAAGGAACTTGAACAGTGGAAACAAAATGAGTCAGAACTGAAGCCTGGACATTTACTTCTACAATATGTGGATGACATCCTGATTACTACAGAAACAAGATTTACTTGTGTGAAGGTAACAATAGACCTTTTAAACTCTCTTGGACTAAGTGGTTATAAAGTATCTAGAGATAAGGCTCAAATAGCGAGCCAAACTGTAACATACTTGGGCTTTGAGATTTCTAAGGGACAATGTCAATTGGGAACAGACTGAAAGGAGGCAATATGTGGTATCCATTAACCTAAAAATGTACATGAATTGAGAGCTTTTCTAAGAATGGTGGGGTGGTGTCAACTTTGGATAATTAATTATGGTTTGTTAGCAAAGCCATTATATGAAGTACAAAAGATTATACCATTTGTGTGGGGCCCAGAACAACAAAGGGCCTTTTGGGACTTAAAACAGGCTTTGATGACAGCACCAGCATTGGGACTTCTGGACCTAACCAAAGACTTTCAGTTGTTTGTTCATGAAAGACAGCATCTTGCACTTGGGGTGCTAACCCAGAAGATGGGAAGTTAGAAGTTCCAAACAGCTGGACGTTGTAAGTAAAAGGTGGCCTAGTTGCCTTTGAGCGGTTGCTGCTACAATAATATTGATACAAGAAGCTCGAAAATTAACCCTGGGAAGGATGATAACAGTATATGTACCTCATATGGTAATCACCATTTTAGAACAAAAGGGGGGTCACTGGCTATCCCCTAGCAGAATGATGAAATATCAAGTAGTCCTGACAGAACAGGATGATGTGATTCTGAAAACAACTAACCTGACCAATCCTGCAGTATTTTTGAGTTCTATACAGGAAGAAGAACAACTAGAACACGACTGTCTAGCGACCATCGAACATGTGTACTCCAGTTGGGAGGACCTAAAGCAGGGGTCCTCAAACTTTTTAAACAGGGGGCTGGTGCACAGATTAAGTGGCAGGAAGTCATCTGTGGCTGCTTGGTTTCCCCCCCCAACCCCTGGCGGGGGGGTGGGGGAGGGGGCAGGGGGGTTCTGTAAATACCGGGGGCCAGATTGAGGACCCCGGGGGGCCGTATCTGGCCCGCGGGCTGTAGTTTGAGGACCCCTGACCTAAAGGATACACCATTGGAGGATCCTGACTGGGAGCTGTATACAGATGGCAGCAGCTTTGTGGAGAATGGAATTCGATATGCAGGATATGCAGTGACAACTGAAAACTCTGTCATAGAAGCAAATTCTTTACCTTGCACAACTTCAGCTCAAAAGGCAGAACTGATAGCCTTAAGAAGGACACTAGAACTGAGCAAAGAAAAAGAGTAAATATTTGGACTGATTCAAAATACGCCTTTGGTGTAATACATGTCCATAGAATTCTGGGGAAAGAAAGATTACTATCTTTCCAGGGAACAAGGAAATTATTAAATATAAGGAAGAAATTTTGAAATTAATACAAGCAGTTCAAAAGACAACTAATGTGGCAATCATGCACTGTAAAGCACATCAGACAGGAAATACAAAAGAAATATTGGGAAACAAACTAACAGATAGAGTAGCTAAAAGGGTAACAAAGAAAGATGCCTTTCAAATGGCATTAATTTCTGCTAAGACTGTTACTCTACCCAGAGAAAAACCTAAGTATTCAGAGGAAGATGAAAAATTAGGAAAATTACTAAATGCAAAAAAGAATTTAACAGGATAGTTGGTGACAACAACAGGACAAGTAGTGATCCCACCACTTTTAATGAGAGAAATTATACAGACAAAACATAGGGAATGTCATTGGGGAGCAGAAGCATTAATCACCTTCCTGAAAAGGCAAATTGTATCAGTAAAGATGCTAGAAATGGCAAAGAAAACAACTGCAAAACGTGAAATTGGTTTAAAAAAAATAATCCATTAATGAAGAAAAAACCCACAGATGGGAACACTGAGATCAAGAACAGAACCAGGGGATTATTGGCAAATAGATTTTTCAGAATTACCCAGACAAAATGGGTATTGATACATTCTGGTAGGGGTTAATAATTTTTCAGGATGGCCAGAAACCTTTCCCTGTCGGACAAATCAAGCAAAAGAAGTTATTAAATGCTTGTTACAAGAAATCATTCCGAGATTTGGAGTACCTAATGGAATTTCATCAGAGGTCAACATTTTATTACAGAAGTAGTACAGAATATTAATAAGGTGTTGGGAATTACTTGGGATTTACATATACCTTGGAGGCCACAATCTAGTGGGAAGGTAGAAAGAATGAATCAAACACTGAAGAGGCAAATTAATAAAATATGTCAAGAAACCAATTTAAAATGGCCTCAAGTTCTTTCATTGGCCCTTTTACGGATTCAGGTTCAACCAAAAAGTGAGACATCAATTAGTCCTTATGAGCTATTATATGGAAAACCTTATGAATCTCCTGAACCAAATGTAAACATGCATTTAAAAGGGAATCAAGATGTATATAACTATCTGCTTTCTCTAGGAAATACTCTAACTGCGCTTCGCAGTGTGATTGTGTGGAACAGACCTGTCTTTAGAAAACCCAGTACACGATTTTCAAGCAGGAGATTATGTTTATATAAAGATCTGGACTTCTGAACCTCTCCAGGAATGTTGGAAAGGACCTTTCCAGGTGTTGCTAACTACATTTACCGCCATCAAAATCGCTGAATCAGATGCATGGATACATTATACAAGAGTAAAGAAAACTCCGCCAGCGTGGAGGATTGTTAAAAGGGATGCGGAAACTTCAAAATTGACCCTGAAATATGTCTAATTTTGGATATCAGTTTGTAATGTTTGTGGAATTAATACTGATCCAGGAATTATCGTTAGTGGGAGCCTGGTTTGAGAAAAAATAAATGAAGTGTCAAAAGGATATGGAGATGCCGATCTTAGGGAGAGAAAAATTAGAAGTAAAAGACAAACAGAACAATTGATATATCTCCCAAGGAAAACTCAGGAAGAAAATTTAATGTTAGGATTAATCAAGGAGTTTGCCAATTTGAAAAATGTGTCATAGATTACAGCTTGTTTACCAATACCAAGGGCAGTGAGTGAGAAAATTTCATGGGGAATTTTAACTATGAATCTGACTAAATTAAAAAATAAAAATGGGCCGCTGACTTGTAAACAGAAACCTAGAGAGACTTAGGAATTACAAAAGGTTAAAGTTGGGGAAGAATCACCAGTATGTTCAACCATTTAGAAATATAAAGGACGATTTGTAACAAAACCCAGATTATATGAAAGTTTAGGAAATAAGGATGGTGTTATTACCCTAAGATGGTTCCAACAAACACCAGTATATGGATAACAGAGATAAAATATAAAAAGAATAACAAAACTCTATAAGGAAGAAAATAATTTGGGGTTTGGTTTGGTCCATGTGGATATCTAAAAGATAGAGTGGACCACTGCTGTATACATATCCCAAATGTGACTCAAGATGCGGAATATGATTTAAACTTATTGGAGAAAATAAAAACTGATACCCAAAAACTTCAACAAGACATACAAGAAAATTGGATAGATAAAATTTTCAGTGGACTGGGATGGAATTTGAGTTCATGGGTTAAATCATTGATTAACACTGCATCAGTTTTGTTAATAATCTTTCTGACAATATTTCTGATTTATTATTGTCTAAAGAAAAAAATAAACAACAAGAATGCCTTTATTCGGATGATAATCCAGGTGGTGACCAGACAACAAGATGAAAAAAGAGTGATTCTAAAACTCCCACCAACAAATAATGAATAAAAATATATTAATAGACACATTTTAGAAATTGGGATGAAAGTCCTGAAATTATTTTCAAAACTTTTAACGGGGGAAAATGTTGCAGATTATCTTAAGGTTTTACTGAATCCTTCTATATTTTGTGTATGTGAAACAGTTAGCTAGGAGAATTTTGATTTTAAGAAGTTAACCTCCATGTTAGAATTATGTTAGCACTTTTTAACCAATGACGTATGAATCGCTGTGCTGCTTGTTATCCGAGACTGTTACTTGAAGTCCCTATGCTATAGACCATAATACCCTTAGTCCTTATTCTCTAGACCATAACCAGAGCACCTAGGTTCTGTTGTGTATAGGATGAGTTACTGGACAGCTTGGCAAGGCCGATATCCAGCCGTCCAACTTGGCAGCAAAACTTACTGTAAAACTGTAAAAAACTGTAAAAAGGTGTCCTGAAGTGAACTAACTTCATTATAATACTAAAACTCACGCCCACAGGTCAAGACAACCCTTGCCCAGGTGAAGACCCTTCCCCTGCACAAGCGTAGTAACAGAAAGGGATGACACAACAAATATTATAATTATATGCAAATTACTAACCAATCATTGTAACTGGGAGTGTACGACCTTGTAATTTTGTGTATAAATGTAACAGTAAAATCTACACAGGTGTGCTTGATTTGTGGAGATGCCACCAAGCACCCAGCGCTGCAATAAAGGAGTGCCTGCTTCTTAATACTATATTGGTGTTAAGAGGTTTGATTCCCAATTTCGGTGACAAGACTGCAGTCCAACCCACAGAAGGGCTCCACGCATCCCTTCACATAAAGGGCAACCCCCCTCATCTTCCTGCTTGTTTCCCAGGCTGCATACATTTGAGGTGGGTGCTCCTTTAGCCTGTTTTATCATTCCTGGTGTCTCCCTTGTTTCCATCATCCTGCACCCTTTCCTTTTGGCAGCACTCACCACATCCTCACTTGACTGTGGATTGTGTCATCTCTCTGTTCTGTCATTCCTAATTTAAAGCTCTCATCACCAGGGTTGACCAGCCTGTTGGAAAAGATGCTTTTGCCACACTGTCAGGTGGATCCCATATCTCTCTAGTAGTCCTCAGAGAGATCACTGTAAAAGCTAAATCCCTGCTGACTACACCGTGTGATCAAATGTTGACCTATGGGATCCATCCACTCCTCCCCAAGCCCTTCCCATTCACCAGCAGGACCAAGGTTTATAATAGCAATCAAATTGACAATCTCACTATTAAAAAAAAAAAAAAGGTTAGCCTCTTGCTCCCCACTAATTAAGAAAATACTGTTTATATTCTCTAGGTTTTAAAGTTGTTTTTTTTTCTGTGATAGCTTTTTAGGAAAATTCCTTAAAGACATGCTTTGATGCATTGTAGCTCTCAGTAACAGTGCACCTATGCCCAATTTCTAAACTAAGTAAATAATCTTTAACACAAAAATATTCAAATTCACTTACATTTATAATATCTCAGGTTGGAAGGAATATCAGGAAGTCTCTTCCTCTACAATTATGTGGTAAGTTAATGATAAAAATCTCTCCTCACCAAAATAAATTAATTTCTCACACTGAAAAAAAATCCAAACAAACAAAAAGCCATGAGCTTGAAATATTTGAGGCCAGTTTTTTAAATAGCTATAGCTATATAACAGCTGTGGTTGTTAGACCCACCTCCTTGATGTACTACAAGCATCTTGCCTGTCCAGCAGTAGCTACAACACTGAAAATAACATTCTGGAGGACTGAGAGCTATTTAGATTTAAATTAATAAATATTAATAAATTAATACTTATTTTTAATCCCAGTTTCCACTCTAGGAGAACATTTGCAGTGATAAAGGTTAAACGTTTTGGTTTTTTAAAGTTAAAATCCAGATACAAACAATACCTGAGTAAAAAAACCACACACTTACTCTATTTCCACTGGCCAAGTAGAATTTTCAAAACAATTTCAGTGTATATAGGAGACTATTTTGAATTTAAATATATATATATCATAAATATATTAAAGGAATGCTATTTTGTTGCTGAAGTGAAATGTTATAAAGCTAGAAAATGCCATACTACAGTACTCTTATGTAACCTGTGGTGCATTAACGTTGGCTGGATGCTAGGTGCCAACCAAGCTCCCCTCTCACACCCCCTTCTCAAAAGGGGATGTAAGGAGAAAATAAGACAAAAAAAGGTCAGGGGACAAAATAAAGACAGGAATATCACTCATCAATTACCATCACAGGCAAAACAGAGAAGATTAACTTATTGCCATTTAAAGAATAGAATGATGAGAAACAAAGACAAAACTAAAACCACCTTCCCCACACACCCCAGTTCTTCCCAGGATCAACGTCACTTCTTTCTTCCAAACTCTACCTCCTCCTGCTGCTGAGCATCACAAGAAGGATGGGGAATGGGGTTCGTTCATAACACTTCATGTCTGCTGTTCCCCTGCTCCAGTGTGGGGTCCCTACCACAGGATATAGTCCTTCACAAACTACTCCAACATGGGTCCTTTCCACAAGATACAGTCCATCAGGAACAGATTGCTTCAGCATGGGTCCCCCCCAGATCACAGTTCCTGCCAGAAGCCTCCTCCTCCATGGGCTGCAACTTCCTTCATGGCATATCCACCTGCTCTGATGTGGGGTCCTCCATGGGCTGCAGGATGGATATCTGCTCTGGCATGGCCTTCCATGAGCTACAGAGGGACAACCTGCTTCATGTACTTCTGTTAAAACCATATTTTATGAAATAGGCTGGATTTATTAGGTTACCTTGCTGGATTACCCACTGTAACATATGCAATTCTGTCGAATTAAGAGAAGTTGTACTAAGTGTAATTGCATTACTTCTTTAATTCCAGTGTAGCATAATACCTAGTGTGCTTTGATTCACCAAGGAATTGCTTGGTACTCAAAGCTGCTCAGTCATTGTTATACTTAGGACAAGTTTCCTAGCTTGTAGCATTCACTGCACTATTTCCTTTAAGAAAATGCTTATGTTTTGAAATGGAAACTGACAGAGATATGTGTTACATCTGAAAACTGAATTATCTTCAAATGAATTTGCTTTCAAGAAGTCCTGGATATTTTTGTGGGTTTGTTTATAAATTGCTATAAGAAAATAAAAAAGAAATTGTGGCCTAGAATAACAACATGCAGTGTTTAGATTTTTTTTTTAAGAAGTGCGTGTGTGTGTCCAAACGTCATGTTATCAAGTTTTTGCAGTGTTAATGTCATTTTGGGGGGGGAGGGTGGATTTTTTTTTAAGCTTATTTGCACTAAGTTTGATGAGCTCAGGGAATTAATCACACAGACAGAGAATGAACTTGTGCATCTGGAGGACATGAAAAAGAAATTGGTATGTGACTGTGGTGACGCAAGTCGAGGCGGACTGAAAAAACACTATGTCTGCGTGGCTGGGTTCAGACAAAATGGCCTTTATTGTTTATACAAACTATTTATATATCTTAGACAGTACAGGTGTTAGACCCTGATAGGTTTTTGTGTCCTTCTTCTTGCTTGCTATTTGATGTTGTTGTAGGTGCCCGTATGCTGTGATTCTAAGTTCTGGTTCTTCACATCCTGTTTACATACCTGACAATTTGTGGCTGTCTTAAAGGTACACGACTAAGTCTTTGAAGTCAACAAACTTGTCTGCAGACCCCAACATCTGACAAAAAAGAAAACTCTTTTATGCATATAAATCTATTCCAGTTATTTGCTGAAGCTTGTCAACAGAAGACTTTGTCTCATCAGGAATTGCATGGAACCCCATAAGGTTGATGTCTGGAAAAACTATATTTATTTTCATCATCTCTTTATATATAGTGCTCAATGTTGTCATAAGCAAAACTGATAACTACATATAAATGTTTTTGCATTGCTCAAATTGAATGTGGATAGTGGCAGTATCTTAGAGTTAATTCACACCTATTAATCATGTGGCTATTTCTCAAAGCCAGATGCTGCTTAACCAAGCAATGATGGGGTAGAGTAGTCATGTTTGCTTATGCAGTGCTGAACAAATATTCTCATGCATTAACACTTTCATGTCATTTAACATGATTCTTGACACATCCTCTTTTGAAAGCAATTATATTTGGCTTTTTCCCTATGCAATTAGATGGTCCAGGAAAGACGTCCTTTCTGGTTCTAGATCAAAGACTGATGGGAAAAAAATTCCTAGCATATATTGGATCACCTCATAGATGTTTTAGGACATTTGGTATCCAAGATAGGAAGTTTTAGGTACTATGCCCTAAACTTCCAGCAAAAGCCGTGCCTGCTACTGACAGTCACATGTCCTGCTTACCCTTGGAAGTCCCTACTGCCTTCTGGTCACATAGTCTGTTTACTTCCTTTTCCTCCTAAGGGTTAGGGTTAGTCCTCTTAGAGATAGGATTAGGGTGAAAGTTAGGGTTATGGTTTGGATTAGGTTTAGGGTTAGGTACATGCCATGCACAGCTGAGGGATAGAGTAAGGGTTAGGGTTAGGGTTAGGGTTAGGGTTAGTCCTCTTAGAGATAGGATTAGGGTGAGGGTTAGGGTTATGGTTTGGGTTAGGTTTAGGGTTAGGTACATGCCATGCACAGGTGAGGGATAGAGTTCGGGCTAGGGTTCGGGTTTGGGTTAGGGTTAGGGTTAGTCCTCTTAGAGCCAGGATTAGGGTGAGGGTTAGGGTTATGGTTTGGGTTAGGTACATGCCATGCACAGCTGAGGGATAGAGTTCGAGAGGTTTAGGGTTAGGTACATGCCATGCAAAGCTGAGGGATAGAGTTCAGGTTAGGGTTAGGGTTAGGGTTAGGGTTAGTCGACTTAGATATAGGATTAGGGTGAGGATTAGGGTTATGGTTTGGGTTAGGCTTAGGGTTATGTACGTGCCATGCACAGCTGAGGGATAGAGTTCGGGTTAGGGTTAGGGTTCGGGTAGGGTTAGGGTTAGGGTTAATCCTCTTGGAGATAGGATCAGGGTTAGAGTTAGGGTTAAGGTTTGGGTTAGGTTTAGGGTTAGGTGCATGTTATGCACAGTTGAGGGATAGAGTTCGGGTTGGGGTTAGGGTTAGGGTTAGGGTTAGTCCTCTTAGAGATAGGATTAGGGTGAGGGTTAGGTTTATGGTTTGGGTTAGGTTTAGGGTTAGGTGCATGCCATGCACAGCTGAGGGATAGAGTTCGGGTTAGGATTCGGGCTAGGGTTAGGGTAAGGGTTAGGGTTAGGGTTAGGGTTAGTCCTCTTAGAGATAGGATTAGGGTGAGGGTTAGGTTTATGGTTTGGGTTAGGTTAAGGGTTAAGTTCATGACATGCACAGCTAGAGGGTGAGAATTTGGGTTAGGGTTCGGGTTAGGGTTCAGGTTAGGGTTAGGGTTAGGGTTAGGGTTAGGGTTAGGGTTAGGGTTAGTCCTCTTACAGATAGGATTAGGGTTCGGGTTAGTGTTATGGTTTGGGTTAGGTTCAGGGTAAGGTACATGCCATGCACAGCTGAGGGATAGAGTTTGGGTTAGGGTTAGGGTTAGGGTTAGGGTTAGGTTTAGGGCTAGTCCTCTTAGAGACTAGATTAGGGTTAGGGTTAGGGTTATGGTTTGGGTTAGGTTTAGGGTTAAGTACATGACATGCACAGCTAGAGGGAAAGAATTTAGGTTAGGGTTCGGGTTAGGGTTCAGGTTAGGGTTAGGGTTAGGGTTAGTCCTCTTACAGATAGGATTATGGTTCGGGTTAGTGTTATGGTTTGGGTTAGGTTTAGGGTAAGGTACATGCCATGCACAGCTGAGGGATAGAGTTCGGGTTAGGGTTAGGGTTAGGGTTAGGGTTAGGGCTAGTCCTCTTAGAGACAGGATTAGGGTTAGGGTTAGGGTTATGGTTTGGGTTAGGTACATGCCATGCACAGCTGAGGGATAGAATTCGGGTTAGGGTTAGGGTTCGGGATAGGGTTAGGGTTAGGTTTATGGTTAGGGTTAGTCCTCCTAGAGATAGGATTAGGGTGAGGGTTAGGGTTATGGTTTGGGTTAGGTACATGACTTGCACAGCTGAGGGATAGAATTCAGGTTAGGGTTAGGGTTCGGGTTAGGGTTAGGGTTAGGTTTATGGTTAGGGTTAGTCCTCTTAGCGATAGGATTAGGGTGAGGGTTAGGGTTATGGTTTGGGTTAGGTTTAGGATTAGGTGCATGCCATGCACAGATGAGGGATAGAGTTCGGATTAGGATTCGGGCTAGGGTTAGGGTTAGGCTTAGGGTTAGGGTAAGTCTTCCTCGAGATAGGATTAGGGTGAGGGTTAGGCTTATGGTCTGGGTCAGGTTAAGGGTTAAGTACATGACATGCACAGCTAGAGGGAATGAATTTGGGTGAGGGTTCGGGTTCGGGTTAGGCTTAGGGTTAGTCCTCTTAGAGATAGGATTAGGGTGAGGCTTAGGCTTATGGTTTGGGTTAGGTTCAGGGTTAGGTACATGCCATGCACAGCTGAGGGATAGAGTTCAGGTTAGGGTTAGTGTTAGGGTTAGGGTTAGGGTTAGTCCTCTTAGAGATAGGATTAGGGTGAGGATTAGGGTTATGGTTTGGGTTAGGTTTAGGGTTAGGTACATGCCATGCACAGCTGAGGGATAGAGTTCGGGTTAGGGTTAGGGTTAGGGTTAGCGTTAGACGGATTAGAGATAGGATTAGGGTGAGAGTTAGGCTTATGGTTTGGGTTAGGTTTAGGGTTAGGTACATGCCATGCACAGCTGAGGGACAGAATTCGGGTTAGGGATAGGGTTAGGGTTAGGGTTAGGGTTAGTCCTCTTAGAGATAGGATTAGGGTGTGGGTTAGGGTTATGGTTTGGGTTAGGTTCAGGGTTAGGTACATGCCATGCACAGCTGAGGGATAGAGTTCGGGTTAGGGTTAGGGTTAGGGTTAGTCCTCTTAGAGATAGGATTAGGGTGTGGGTTAGGGTTATGGTTTGGGTTAGGTTTAGGGTTAGGTACATGCCATGCACAGCTGAGGGATGGAGTTCAGGTTAGGGTTAGGGTAAGGGTTAGGGTTAGGGTTAGACGGATTAGAGATAGGATTAGGGTGAGAGTTAGGCTTATGGTTTGGGTTAGGTTTAGGGTTAGGTACATGCCATGCACAGCTGAGGGATAGAGTTCGGGTTAGGGTTAGGGTTAGGGATAGGGTTGGGGTTAGGGTTAGGTTTAGTCCTCTTAGAGATAGGATTAGGGTGAGGGTAAGTTTTATGGTTTGGGTTAGGTTTAGGGTTAGGTGCATGCCATGCACAGCTGAGGCATAGAATTCGGGTTAGGGTTAAAGATAGGTATATACCATGCACAGCTGAGGGATAGAGTTCGGGTAAGGGTCAGGGTTAGGGTTAGGGATAGTGTTAGGGTTAGGGTTCGGGTAAGGGTTAGGGTTTAGGGTTAGGGTTAGGGTTAGGGTTAGTCATCTAAGAGATGGGATTAGGGTGAGGGTTAGGGTTATGGTTTGGGTTAGGTTTAGGGTTAGGTACATGCCATGCACAGCTGAGGGATAGAATTTGGGTTAGGGTTAAAGATAGGTATATGCCATGCACAGCTGAGGGATAGAGTTCGGGTTAGGGTTGTGGTTAGGGTTAGGGTTAGACGTATTAGAGATAGGAGTAGGGTGAGAGTTAGGCTTTTGGTTTGGGTTAGGTTTAGGGTTAGGTACATGCCATGCACAGCTGAGGGATAGAGTTCGGATTAGGGTTAGGGTTCGGGTTAGGCTTAGGGTCAGGTTTAGTCCTCTTAGAGACAGGATTAGGGTGAAGGCTTAGGGTTAAGGTTTGGGTTAGGTTTAGGGTTAGGTACATGCCATGCACAGCTGAGGGATAGAGTTCGGGTTAGGGTTAGGGTTAGGGATAGGGTTAGGGTTAGGGTTAGGTTTAGTCCTCTTAGAGATAGGATTAGGGTGAGGGTAAGTGTTATGGTTTGGGTAAGGGTTAGGGTTAGGTGCATGCCATGCACAGCTGAGGGATAGAATTCGGGTTAGGGTTAAAGATAGGTATATGCCATGCACAGCTGAGGGATAGAGTTCGGGTAAGGGTTAGGGTTAGGGTTAGTGTTAGGGTTAGGGTACGGGTTAGGGTTAGGGTTTAGGGTTAGGGTTAGGGTTAGGGTTAGGGCTAGCCCTCTTAGAGACAGGATTAGGGTTAGGGTTAGGGTTATGGTTTGGGTTAGGTTTAGGGTTAGGTACATGCCATGCACAGCTGAGGGATGGAGTTCGGGTTAGGGTTAGGGTTAGGGTTAGACGTATTAGAGATAGGATTAGGGTGAGAGTTAGGCTTATGGTTTGGGTTAGGTTTAGGGTTAGGTACATGCCATGCACAGCTGAGGGATAGAGTTCTGGTTAGGGTTAGGGTTAGGGTTAGGGTTAGGGTTTAGGGTTAGGGTTTGGGTAAGTGTTAGGGTTAAGGTTAGTCCTCTTAGAGATAGGATTAGGGTGTGGGTTAGGGTTATGGTTTCGGTTAGGTTTAGGGTTAGGTGCATGCCATGCACAGCTGAGGGATAGAGTTCGGGTTAGGGTTAGGGATAGGGTTAGGGTTAGGGTTAGGGTTAGTCCTCTTAGAGATAGGATTAGGGTGAGGGTAAGGGTTATGGTTTGGGTTAGGTTTAGGGTTAGGTGCATGCCATGCACAGCTGAGGGATAGAATTCGGGTTAGTGTTAAAGTTAGGTACATGCCATGCACAGCTGAGGGATAGATTTCAGGTTAGGGTTCGGGTAGGGTTAGGGTTAGGGTTAGTCCTCTTAGAGATAGGATTAGGGTGTCGGTTAGGATTATGGTTTGGGTTAGGTTTAGGGTTAGGTACATGCCATGCACAGCTGAGGGATAGAGTTCAGGTTAGGGTTCTGGTTCGGGTTAGGGTTAGGGTTAGTCTGCTTAGAGATAGGATTAGGGTGAGGGTTAGGGTCATGGTCTGGGTTAGGTTTAGGGTTAGGTACATGCCATGCACAGCTGAGGGACAGAGTACAGGTTAGGGTTAGGGTTAGGGTTAGAGCTAGGGTTAGGTTTAGGGTTAGGGTTAGGGTTAGCGTTAGGGTTTAGGGTTAGAGTTAGGGTTAGGGTTAGTCATCTAAGAGATGGGTTTCGGGTGAGGGTTAGGGTTATGGTTTGGGTTAGGTTCAGGGTAATGTACATGCCATGCAAAGCTGAGGGATAGAGTTCGGGTTAGGATTAGAGTTAGGGTTAGGGTTAGGGTTAGGGCTAGTCCTCTTAGAGATAGGATTAGTTTTAGGGTTAGGGTTCTGGTTTGAGTTAGGTTTAGGGTTAGGAACAAGCCATGCACAGCTGAGGGATAGAATTCAAGTTAGGGTTAGTGTTAGGGTTAGGGTTAAGGTTAGGATTAGGGTTAGTCCTCTTAGAGACAGGATTAGGGTTAGGGTTAGGGTTATGGTTTGGGTTAGGTTTAGGGTTAGGTACATGCCATGCACAGCTGAGGGAAAGAGTTCGGGTTAGGGTTATGGTTCGGGTTATGGTTAGGTTTAGCGTTATGGTTAGGGTTAGAGGTAGGGTTAGGGCTAGGGTTAGGGTTAGGGTTTAGGGTTAGGGTTAGGGTTAGATGGATTAGAGATAGGATTTGGGTGTCGGTTAGGATTATGGTTTGGGTTAGGTTTAGGGTTAGGTACATGCCATGCACAGCTCAGGGATAAAATTCGGGTTAGGGATAGGGTTATGGTTAGGGTAAGGGTTAGGGTTAGTCCTCTTAGAGATAGGATTAGGGTGTGGGTTAGGGTTATGTTTTAGGTTAGGTTTAGGGTTAGGTACATGCCATGCACGGCTGAGGGATGGAGTTCGGGTTAGGGTTAGGGTTAGGGTTAGGGTTAGACGGATTAGAGATAGGATTAGGGTGAGAGTTAGGCTTATGGTTTGGGTTAGGTTTAGGGTTAGGTACATGCCATGCACAGCTGAGGGATAGAGTTCGGATTAGGGTTAGGGTTAGGGTTAGGGTTAGGGTTAGGTTTAGTCCTCTTAGAGATAGGATTAGTGTGAGGCTTAGGGTTAAGGTTTGGGTTAGGTTTAGGGTTAGGTACATGCCATGCACAGGTGAGGAATAGTGTTCGGGTTGGGGTTAGGGTTAGGGTTAGGGTTAGTCCTCTTACAGATAGGATTAGGGTGAGGGTTAGGATTATGGTTTGGGTTAGGTTCAGGGTAAGGTACATGCCATGCACAGCTGAGGGATAGAGTTTGGTTAGGGTTAGGGTTAGGGTTAGTGTTAGGGTTAGGGTTAGGTTTAAGGTTTGTCCTCTTAGAGATAGGATTAGTGTGGGGGTTAAGGATATGGTTTGGGTTAGGTTTAGGGTTAGGTACATGCCATGCACAGCTGAGGGATAGAGTTCGGGTAAGTGTTAGGGTTAGAGTTCAGGTTAGGGTTAGGGTAAGTGTTAGGGTTAGGGTTAGTCCTCTTAGAGATAGGATTAGGGTGTGGGTTAGTGTTATGGTTTGGGTTAGGTTTAGTGTTAGGTACATGCCATGCACAGCTGAGGGATAGAGTTCGGGTAAGGGTTAGGTTTAGGGTTAGCGTTAGGGTTAGGGTTAGGGTTAGGGTTAGGGTTAGGGTAAGGGTTAGCGTTAGGGTTTAGGGTTAGGGTTAGGGTTAGGGTTAGGTTTAGGGCTAGTCCTCTTTGAGACAGGATTAGGGTTAGGGTTAGGGTTATGGTTTGGGTTAGGTTTAGGGTTGGGTACATGCCATGCACAGCTAGAGGGATGGAGTTCGGGTTAGGGGTAGGGTTAGGGTTAGACGTATTAGAGATAGGATTAGGGGGAGAGTTAGGCTTATGGTTTGGGTTAGGTTTAGGGTTAGGTACATGCCATGCACAGCTGAGGATAGAGTTCGGGTTAGGGTTAGGGATAGGGTTAGAGTTAGGATTAGGGTTAGGGTTAGGTTTTAGGGATCAGGTTAGGGTTAGGGTTAGTCCTCTTAGAGATAGGATTAGGGTGAGGGTTAGGGTTATGGTTTGGGTTAGGTTTAGGGTTAGGTACATGCCATGCACAGCTGAGGATAGAGTTCGGGTTAGGTTTGGGGTTAGGGTTAGGGTTAGGGTTAGGGTTAGGGTTAGTGTTAGGGTTAGGGTTAGTCCTCTAAGAGATGGGATTAGGGTGAGGGTTAGGGTTATGGTTTGGGTTAGGTTTAGGGTTAGGTACATGCCATGCACAGCTGAGGGATAGAGTTCGGGCTAGGGTTAGGGTTAGGGTTAGGGTTAGGGTTAGGGTTAGTCCTCTTAGAGATAGGATTAGGGTGAGGATTTGGGTTATGGTTTGGGTTAGGCTTAGGGTTAGGTACATGCCACGCACAGCTGAGGGATAGAGTTCGGGTTAGGGTTAGGGTTAGGGTTAGACGTATTAGAGATAGGATTAGCGTGAGAGTTAGGCTTATGGTTTGGGTTAGGTTTAGGGTTAGGTACATGCCATGCACAGCTGAGGGATAGAGTTCGGGTTAGGGTTAGGGATAGGGTTAGGGTTAGGGTTAGGGTTAGTCCTCTTAGAGGTAGGATTAGGGTGAGGGTTAGGGTTATGGTTTGGGTTAGGTTAAGGGTTAAGTGCATGACATGCACAGCTAGAGGGCGAGAATTTGGGTTAGGGTTCGGGTTAGGATTCGGGTTAGGGTTAGGGTTAGGGTTAGGGTTAGTCCTCTTAGAGATAGGATTAGGGTTAGGGTTATGGTTTGGGTTAGGTTTAGGGTTAGGTACATGACATGCACAGCTAGAGGGAAAGAATTTAGGTTAGAGTTCGGGTTAGGGTTCGGGTTAGGGTTAGGGTTTAGGGTTAGTCCCCTTACCGATAGGATTAGGGTTCTGGTTAGGCTTATGGTTTGGGTTAGGTTCAGGGTAAGGCACATGCCATGCACAGCTGAGGGATAGAGTTCGGGTTAGGGTTAGGGTTAGGGTTAGGGTTAGGGTTAGGTTTAGGGCTAGTCCTCTTTGAGACAGGATTAGGGTTAGGTTTAGGGTTATGGTTTGGGTTAGGTTTAGGGTTGGGTACATGCCATGCACAGCTAGAGGGATGGAGTTCGGGTTAGGGTTAGGGTTAGGGTTTGACGTATTAGAGATAGGATTAGGGTGAGAGTTAGGCTTATGGTTCGGGTTAGGTTTAGGGTTAGGTACATGCCATGCACAGCTGAGGGATAGAATTCGGGTTAGGGATAGGGTTAGGGTTAGGGTTAGGGTTAGGGTTAGGGTTAGTCCTCTTAGAGATAGGATTAGGGTGTGGGTTAGGGTTATGGTTTGGGTTAGGTTCAGGGTTCGGTACATGCCATGCACAGCTGAGGGATAGAGTTCGGGTTAGGGTTAGGGTTAGGGTTAGGGTTAGTCCTCTTAGAGATAGGATTAGGGTTAGGATTAGGGTTATGGTTTGGGTTAGGTTTAGGGTTAGGTGCATGCCATGCACAGCTGAGGGATGGAGTTCAGGTTAGGGTTAGGGTTAGGGTTAGGGTTAGGGTTAGACGGATTAGAGATAGGATTAGGGTGAGAGTTAGGCTTATGGTTTGGGTTAGGTTTTGGGTTAGGTACATGCCATGCACAGCTGAGGGATAGAGTTCGGGTTAGGGTTAGGGTTAGGGATAGGGTTAGGGTTAGGGTTAGGTTTAGTCCTCTTAGAGATAGGATTAGGGTGAGGGTAAGTGTTATGGTTTGGGTTAGGTTTAGGGTTAGGTGCATGCCATGCACAGCTGAGGCATAGAATTCGGGTTAGGGTTAAAGATAGGTATATACCATGCACAGCTGAGGGATAGAGTTCGGGTAAGGGTTAGGGTTAGGGTTAGGGATAGTGTTAGGGTTAGGGTTCGGGTAAGGGTTAGGGTTTAGGGTTAGGGTTAGGGTTAGGGTTAGTCATCTAAGAGATGGGATTAGGGTGAGGGTTAGGGTTATGGTTTGGATTAGGTTTAGGGTTAGGTACATGCCATGCACAGCTGAGGGATAGCGTTCGGATTAGGGTTAGGGTTCGGGTTAGGCTTAGGGTCAGGTTTAGTCCTCTTAGAGATAGGATTAGGGTGAAGGCTTAGGGTTATGGTTTGGGTTAGGTTTAGGGTTAGGTACATGCCATGCACAGCTGAGGGATAGAGTTCGGGTTAGGGTTAGGGTTAGGGATAGGGTTAGGGTTAGGGTTAGGTTTAGTCCTCTTAGAGATAGGATTAGGGTGAGGGTAAGTGTTATGGTTTGGGTTAGGTTTAGGGTTAGGTGCATGCCATGCACAGCTGAGGGATAGAATTTGGGTTAGGGTTAAAGATAGGTATATGCCATGCACAGCTGAGGGATAGAGTTCGGGTTAGGGTTATGGTTAGGGTTAGGGTTAGACGTATTAGAGATGGGATTAGGGTGAGAGTTAGGCTTTTGGTTTGGGATAGGTTTAGGGTTAGGTACATGCCATGCACAGCTGAGGGATAGAGTTCGGATTAGGGTTAGGGTTCGGGTTAGGCTTAGGGTCAGGTTTAGTCCTCTTAGAGACAGGATTAGGGTGAAGGCTTAGGGTTAAGGTTTGGGTTAGGTTTAGGGTTAGGTACATGCCATGCACAGCTGAGGGATAGAGTTCGGGTTAGGGTTAGGGTTAGGGATAGGGTTAGGGTTAGGGTTAGGTTTAGTCCTCTTAGAGATAGGATTAGGGTGAGGGTAAGTGTTATGGTTTGGGCAAGGGTTAGGGTTAGGTGCATACCATGCACAGCTGAGGGATAGAATTCGGGTTAGGGTTAAAGATAGGTATATGCCATGCACAGCTGAGGGACAGAGTTCGGGTAAGGGTTAGGGTTAGGGTTAGTGTTAGGGTTAGGGTACGGGTTAGGGTTAGGGTTTAGGGTTAGGGTTAGGGTTAGGGTTAGGGTTAGGGCTAGTCCTCTTAGAGACAGGATTAGGGTTAGGGTTAGGGTTATGGTTTGGGTTAGGTTTAGGGTTGGGTACATGCCATGCACAGCTGAGGGATGGAGTTCGGGTTAGGGTTAGGGTTAGGGTTAGACGTATTAGAGATAGGATTAGGGTGAGAGTTAGGGTTATGGTTTGGGTTAGGTTTAGGGTTAGGTACATGCCATGCACAGCTGAGGGATAGAGTTCGGGTTAGGGTTAGGGTTAGGGTTAGGGTTAGGTTTAGGGTTAGGGTTAGGATTAGGGTTAGGTTTTAGGGTTAGGGTTTGGGTAAGTGTTAGGGTTAAGGTTAGTCCTCTTAGAGATAGGATTAGGGTGTGGGTTAGGGTTATGGTTTCGGTTAGGTTTAGGGTTAGGTACATGCCATGCACAGCTGAGGGATTGAGTTCGGGTTAGGGTTAGGGATAGGGTTAGGGTTAGGGTTAGGGTTAGTCCTCTTAGAGATAGGATTAGGGTGTCGGTTAGGATTATGGTTTGGGTTAGGTTTAGGGTTAGGTACATGCCATGCACAGCTGAGGGATAGATTTCAGGTTAGGGTTCTTGTTCGGGTTAGGGTTAGGGTTAGTCTGCTTAGAGATAGGATTAGGGTGAGGGTTAGGGTCATGGTCTGGGTTAGGTTTAGGGTTAGGTACATGCCATGCACAGCTGAGGGACAGAGTACGGGTTAGGGTTAGGGTTAGGGCTAGGGTTAGGTTTAGGGTTAGGGTTAGGGTTTGTCATCTAAGAGATGGGTTTAGGGTGAGGGTTAGGGTTATGGTTTGGGTTAGGTTCAGGGTAATGTCCATGCCATGCAAAGCTGAGGGATAGAGTTCGGGTTAGGATTAGGGTTAGGGTTAGGGTTAGGGTTAGGGCTAGTCCTCTTAGAGATAGGATTAGTTTTAGGGTTAGGGTTCTGGTTTGAGTTAGGTTTAGGGTTAGGAACAAGCCATGCACAGCTGAGGGATAGAATTCAAGTTAGGGTTAGGGTTAGGGTTAGGGTTAAGGTTAGGATTAGGGTTAGTCCTCTTAGAGACAGGATTAGGGTTAGGGTTAGGGTTATGGTTTGGGTTAGGTTTAGGGTTAGGTACATGCCATGCACAGCTGAGGGAAAGAGTTCGGGTTAGGGTTATGGTTCGGGTTAGGGTTAGGTTTAGCGTTATGGTTAGGGTTAGAGGTAGGGTTAGGGCTAGGGTTAGGGTTAGGGTTTAGGATTAGGGTTAGGGTTAGGGTTAGATGGATTAGAGATAGGATTTGGGTGTCGGTTAGGATTATGGTTTGGGTTAGGTTTAGGGTTAGGTACATGCCATGCACAGCTCAGGGATAAAATTCGGGTTAGGGATAGGGTTATGGTTAGGGTAAGGGTTAGGGTTAGTCCTCTTAGAGATAGGATTAGGGTGTGGGTTAGGGTTATGTTTTAGGTTAGGTTTAGGGTTAGGTACATGCCATGCACGGCTGAGGGATGGAGTTCGGGTTAGGGTTAGGGTTAGGGTTAGGGTTAGACGGATTAGAGATTGGATTAGGGTGAGAGTTAGGCTTATGGTTTGGGTTAGGTTTAGGGTTAGGTACATGCCATGCACAGCTGAGGGATAGAGTTCGGATTAGGGTTAGGGTTAGGGTTAGGCTTAGGGTTAGGTTTAGTCCTCTTAGAGATAGGATTAGTGTGAGGCTTAGGGTTAAGGTTTGGGTTAGGTTTAGGGTTAGGTACATGCCATGCACAGGTGAGGAATAGTGTTCGGGTTGGGGTTAGGGTTAGGGTTAGGGTTAGTCCTCTTACAGATAGGATTCGGGTGAGGGTTAGGATTATGGTTTGGGTTAGGTTCAGGGTAAGGTACATGCCATGCACAGCTGAGGGATAGAGTTTGGTTAGGGTTAGGGTTAGGGTTAGGCTTAGGGTTAGGGTTAGGTTTAGGGTTAGTCCTCTTAGAGATAGGATTAGTGTGGGGGTTAAGGATATGGTTTGGGTTAGGTTTAGGGTTAGGTACATGCCATGCACAGCTGAGGGATAGAGTTCGGGTAAGGGTTAGGGTTAGAGTTAGGGTTAGGGTTAGGGTAAGTGTTAGGGTTAGGGTTAGTCCTCTTAGAGATAGGATTAGGGTGTGGGTTAGCGTTATGGTTTGGGTTAGGTTTAGTGTTAGGTACATGCCATGCACAGCTGAGGGATAGAGTTCGGGTAAGGGTTAGGTTTAGGGTTAGCGTTAGGGTTAGGGTTAGGGTTAGGGTTAGGGTTAGGGTAATGGTTAGCGTTAGGGTTTAGGGTTAGGGTTAGGGTTAGGGTTAGACGGATTAGAGATAGGATTAGGGTGAGAGTTAGGCTTATGGTTTGGGTTAGGTTTAGGGTTAGGTACATGCCATGCACAGCTGAGGGATAGAGTTCGGATTAGGGTTAGGGTTAGGGTTAGACGTATTAGAGATAGGATTAGGGTGAGAGTTAGGCTTATGGTTTGGGTTAGGTTTAGGGTTAAGTACATGCCATGCACAGCTGAGGGATAGAGTTCGGGTTAGGGTTAGGGTTCAGGTTAGGGTAAGGGTTAGGGTTAGTCCTCATAGAGATAGGATTAGGGTGAGGGTTAGGTTTATGGTTTGGGTTAGGTTTAGCGTTAGGTGCATGCCATGCACAGCTGAGGGATAGAGTTCGGGTTAGGATTCGGGCTAGGGTTAGGGTTAGGGTTAGGGTAAGTCATCCTAGAGATAGGATTAGGGTGAGGGTTAGGCTTATAGTGTGGGTTAGGTTAAGGGTTAAGTGCATGACATGCACAGCTAGAGGGCGAGAATTTGGGTTAGGGTTCGGGTTAGGGTTCGGGTTCGGGTTCGGGTTAGGGTTAGGGTTAGTCCTCTTACAGATAGGATTAGGGTTAGGGTTAGGGTTATGGTTTGGGTTAGGTTTAGGGTTAGGTACATGCCGTGCACAGCTAGAGGGAAAGAATTTAGGTTAGAGTTCGGGTTAGGGTTCGGGTTAGGGTTAGGGTCAGGGTTAGTCCTCTTACAGATAGGATTAGGGTTCGGGTTAGGCTTATGGTTTGGGTTAGGTTCAGGGTAAGGTACATGCCATGCACAGCTGAGGAATAGAGTTCGGGTTAAGATTCAAGCTAGGGTTAGGTTTAGGGTTAGGGCTAGTCCTCTTAGAGACAGGATTAGGGTTAGGGTTAGGGTTATGGTTTGGGTTAGGTTTAGGGTTAGGTACATGCCATGCACAGCTGAGGGATGGAGTTCGGGTTAGGGTTAGGGTTAGGGTTAGGGTTAGACGTATTAGAGATAGGATTAGGGTGAGAGTTAGGCTTATGGTTTGGGTTAGGTTTAGGGTTAGGTACATGCCATGCACAGCTGAGGATAGAGTTCGGGTTAGGGTTAGGGATAGGGTTAGAGTTAGGATTAGGGTTAGGGTTAGGTTTTAGGGATCAGGTTAGGGTTAGGGTTAGTCCTCTTAGAGATAGGATTAGGGTGAGGGTTAGGGTTATGGTTTGGGTTAGGTTTAGGGTTAGGTACATGCCATGCACAGCTGAGGATAGAGTTCGGGTTAGGTTTGGGGTTAGGGTTAGGGTTAGGGTTAGGGTTAGGGTTAGTGTTAGGGTTAGGGTTAGTCCTCTAAGAGATGGGATTAGGGTGAGGGTTAGGGTTATGGTTTGGGTTAGGTTTAGGGTTAGGTACATGCCATGCACAGCTGAGGGATAGAGTTCGGGCTAGGGTTAGGGTTAGGGTTAGGGTTAGGGTTAGGGTTAGTCCTCTTAGAGATAGGATTAGGGTGAGGATTTGGGTTATGGTTTGGGTTAGGCTTAGGGTTAGGTACATGCCACGCACAGCTGAGGGATAGAGTTCGGGTTAGGGTTAGGGTTAGGGTTAGACGTATTAGAGATAGGATTAGCGTGAGAGTTAGGCTTATGGTTTGGGTTAGGTTTAGGGTTAGGTACATGCCATGCACAGCTGAGGGATAGAGTTCGGGTTAGGGTTAGGGATAGGGTTAGGGTTAGGGTTAGGGTTAGTCCTCTTAGAGATAGGATTAGGGTGAGGGTTAGGGTTATGGTTTGGGTTAGGTTAAGGGTTAAGTGCATGACATGCACAGCTAGAGGGCGAGAATTTGGGTTAGGGTTCGGGTTAGGATTCGGGTTAGGGTTAGGGTTAGGGTTAGGGTTAGTCCTCTTAGAGATAGGATTAGGGTTAGGGTTAGGGTTATGCTTTGGGTTAGGTTTAGGGTTAGGTACATGAGATGCACAGCTAGAGGGAAAGAATTTAGGTTAGAGTTCGGGTTAGGGTTCGGGTTAGGGTTTAGGGTTTAGGGTTAGTCCCCTTACCGATAGGATTAGGGTTCTGGTTAGGCTTATGGTTTGGGTTAGGTTCAGGGTAAGGTACATGCCATGCACAGCTGAGGGATAGAGTTCGGGTTAGGGTTAGGGTTAGGGTTAGGGTTAGGGTTAGGTTTAGGGCTAGTCCTCTTTGAGACAGGATTAGGGTTAGGGTTAGGGTTAGTGTTAGGGTTAGGGTTAGTCCTCTTAGAGATAGGATTAGGGTGTGGGTTAGGGTTATGGTTTGGGTTAGGTTCAGGGTTCGGTACATGCCATGCACAGCTGAGGGATAGAGTTCGGGTTAGGGTTAGGGTTAGGGTTAGGGTTAGTCCTCTTAGAGATAGGATTAGGGTTAGGATTAGGGTTATGGTTTGGGTTAGGTTTAGGGTTAGGTGCATGCCATGCACAGCTGAGGGATGGAGTTCAGGTTAGGGTTAGGGTTAGGGTTAGGCTTAGGGTCAGGTTTAGTCCTCTTAGAGACAGGATTAGGGTGAAGGCTTAGGGTTAAGGTTTGGGTTAGGTTTAGGGTTAGGTACATGCCATGCACAGCTGAGGGATAGAGTTCGGGTTAGGGTTAGGGTTAGGGATAGGGTTAGGGTTAGGGTTAGGTTTAGTCCTCTTAGAGATAGGATTAGGGTGAGGGTAAGTGTTATGGTTTGGGTAAGGGTTAGGGTTAGGTGCATGCCATGCACAGCTGAGGGATAGAATTCGGGTTAGGGTTAAAGATAGGTATATGCCATGCACAGCTGAGGGATAGAGTTCGGGTAAGGGTTAGGGTTAGGGTTAGTGTTAGGGTTAGGGTACGGGTTAGGGTTAGGGTTTAGGGTTAGGGTTAGGGTTAGGGTTAGGGCTAGCCCTCTTAGAGACAGGATTAGGGTTAGGGTTAGGGTTATGGTTTGGGTTAGGTTTAGGGTTAGGTACATGCCATGCACAGCTGAGGGATGGAGTTCGGGTTAGGGTTAGGGTTAGGGTTAGACGTATTAGAGATAGGATTAGGGTGAGAGTTAGGGTTATGGTTTGGGTTAGGTTTAGGGTTAGGTACATGCCATGCACAGCTGAGGGATAGAGTTCTGGTTAGGGTTAGGGTTAGGGTTAGGGTTAGGGTTTAGGGTTAGGGTTTGGGTAAGTGTTAGGGTTAAGGTTAGTCCTCTTAGAGATAGGATTAGGGTGTGGGTTAGGGTTATGGTTTCGGTTAGGTTTAGGGTTAGGTGCATGCCATGCACAGCTGAGGGATAGAGTTCGGGTTAGGGTTAGGGATAGGGTTAGGGTTAGGGTTAGGGTTAGTCCTCTTAGAGATAGGATTAGGGTGAGGGTAAGGGTTATGGTTTGGGTTAGGTTTAGGGTTAGGTGCATGCCATGCACAGCTGAGGGATAGAATTCGGGTTAGTGTTAAAGTTAGGTACATGCCATGCACAGCTGAGGGATAGATTTCAGGTTAGGGTTCGGGTAGGGTTAGGGTTAGGGTTAGTCCTCTTAGAGATAGGATTAGGGTGTCGGTTAGGATTATGGTTTGGGTTAGGTTTAGGGTTAGGTACATGCCATGCACAGCTGAGGGATAGAGTTCAGGTTAGGGTTCTGGTTCGGGTTAGGGTTAGGGTTAGTCTGCTTAGAGATAGGATTAGGGTGAGGGTTAGGGTCATGGTCTGGGTTAGGTTTAGGGTTAGGTACATGCCATGCACAGCTGAGGGACAGAGTACAGGTTAGGGTTAGGGTTAGGGTTAGAGCTAGGGTTAGGTTTAGGGTTAGGGTTAGGGTTAGCGTTAGGGTTTAGGGTTAGAGTTAGGGTTAGGGTTAGTCATCTAAGAGATGGGTTTCGGGTGAGGGTTAGGGTTATGGTTTGGGTTAGGTTCAGGGTAATGTACATGCCATGCAAAGCTGAGGGATAGAGTTCGGGTTAGGATTAGAGTTAGGGTTAGGGTTAGGGTTAGGGCTAGTCCTCTTAGAGATAGGATTAGTTTTAGGGTTAGGGTTCTGGTTTGAGTTAGGTTTAGGGTTAGGAACAAGCCATGCACAGCTGAGGGATAGAATTCAAGTTAGGGTTAGTGTTAGGGTTAGTGTTAGGGTTAGGGTTAAGGTTAGGATTAGGGTTAGTCCTCTTAGAGACAGGATTAGGGTTAGGGTTAGGGTTATGGTTTGGGTTAGGTTTAGGGTTAGGTACATGCCATGCACAGCTGAGGGAAAGAGTTCGGGTTAGGGTTATGGTTCGGGTTATGGTTAGGTTTAGCGTTATGGTTAGGGTTAGAGGTAGGGTTAGGGCTAGGGTTAGGGTTAGGGTTTAGGGTTAGGGTTAGGGTTAGATGGATTAGAGATAGGATTTGGGTGTCGGTTAGGATTATGGTTTGGGTTAGGTTTAGGGTTAGGTACATGCCATGCACAGCTCAGGGATAAAATTCGGGTTAGGGATAGGGTTATGGTTAGGGTAAGGGTTAGGGTTAGTCCTCTTAGAGATAGGATTAGGGTGTGGGTTAGGGTTATGTTTTAGGTTAGGTTTAGGGTTAGGTACATGCCATGCACGGCTGAGGGATGGAGTTCGGGTTAGGGTTAGGGTTAGGGTTAGGGTTAGACGGATTAGAGATAGGATTAGGGTGAGAGTTAGGCTTATGGTTTGGGTTAGGTTTAGGGTTAGGTACATGCCATGCACAGCTGAGGGATAGAGTTCGGATTAGGGTTAGGGTTAGGGTTAGGGTTAGGGTTAGGTTTAGTCCTCTTAGAGATAGGATTAGTGTGAGGCTTAGGGTTAAGGTTTGGGTTAGGTTTAGGGTTAGGTACATGCCATGCACAGGTGAGGAATAGTGTTCGGGTTGGGGTTAGGGTTAGGGTTAGGGTTAGTCCTCTTACAGATAGGATTAGGGTGAGGGTTAGGATTATGGTTTGGGTTAGGTTCAGGGTAAGGTACATGCCATGCACAGCTGAGGGATAGAGTTTGGTTAGGGTTAGGGTTAGGGTTAGTGTTAGGGTTAGGGTTAGGTTTAAGGTTTGTCCTCTTAGAGATAGGATTAGTGTGGGGGTTAAGGATATGGTTTGGGTTAGGTTTAGGGTTAGGTACATGCCATGCACAGCTGAGGGATAGAGTTCGGGTAAGTGTTAGGGTTAGAGTTCAGGTTAGGGTTAGGGTAAGTGTTAGGGTTAGGGTTAGTCCTCTTAGAGATAGGATTAGGGTGTGGGTTAGTGTTATGGTTTGGGTTAGGTTTAGTGTTAGGTACATGCCATGCACAGCTGAGGGATAGAGTTCGGGTAAGGGTTAGGTTTAGGGTTAGCGTTAGGGTTAGGGTTAGGGTTAGGGTTAGGGTTAGGGTTAGGGTAAGGGTTAGCGTTAGGGTTTAGGGTTAGGGTTAGGGTTAGGGTTAGGTTTAGGGCTAGTCCTCTTTGAGACAGGATTAGGGTTAGGGTTAGGGTTATGGTTTGGGTTAGGTTTAGGGTTGGGTACATGCCATGCACAGCTAGAGGGATGGAGTTCGGGTTAGGGGTAGGGTTAGGGTTAGACGTATTAGAGATAGGATTAGGGGGAGAGTTAGGCTTATGGTTTGGGTTAGGTTTAGGGTTAGGTACATGCCATGCACAGCTGAGGATAGAGTTCGGGTTAGGGTTAGGGATAGGGTTAGAGTTAGGATTAGGGTTAGGGTTAGGTTTTAGGGATCAGGTTAGGGTTAGGGTTAGTCCTCTTAGAGATAGGATTAGGGTGAGGGTTAGGGTTATGGTTTGGGTTAGGTTTAGGGTTAGGTACATGCCATGCACAGCTGAGGATAGAGTTCGGGTTAGGTTTGGGGTTAGGGTTAGGGTTAGGGTTAGGGTTAGGGTTAGTGTTAGGGTTAGGGTTAGTCCTCTAAGAGATGGGATTAGGGTGAGGGTTAGGGTTATGGTTTGGGTTAGGTTTAGGGTTAGGTACATGCCATGCACAGCTGAGGGATAGAGTTCGGGCTAGGGTTAGGGTTAGGGTTAGGGTTAGGGTTAGGGTTAGTCCTCTTAGAGATAGGATTAGGGTGAGGATTTGGGTTATGGTTTGGGTTAGGCTTAGGGTTAGGTACATGCCACGCACAGCTGAGGGATAGAGTTCGGGTTAGGGTTAGGGTTAGGGTTAGACGTATTAGAGATAGGATTAGCGTGAGAGTTAGGCTTATGGTTTGGGTTAGGTTTAGGGTTAGGTACATGCCATGCACAGCTGAGGGATAGAGTTCGGGTTAGGGTTAGGGATAGGGTTAGGGTTAGGGTTAGGGTTAGTCCTCTTAGAGGTAGGATTAGGGTGAGGGTTAGGGTTATGGTTTGGGTTAGGTTAAGGGTTAAGTGCATGACATGCACAGCTAGAGGGCGAGAATTTGGGTTAGGGTTCGGGTTAGGATTCGGGTTAGGGTTAGGGTTAGGGTTAGGGTTAGTCCTCTTAGAGATAGGATTAGGGTTAGGGTTATGGTTTGGGTTAGGTTTAGGGTTAGGTACATGACATGCACAGCTAGAGGGAAAGAATTTAGGTTAGAGTTCGGGTTAGGGTTCGGGTTAGGGTTAGGGTTTAGGGTTAGTCCCCTTACCGATAGGATTAGGGTTCTGGTTAGGCTTATGGTTTGGGTTAGGTTCAGGGTAAGGCACATGCCATGCACAGCTGAGGGATAGAGTTCGGGTTAGGGTTAGGGTTAGGGTTAGGGTTAGGGTTAGGTTTAGGGCTAGTCCTCTTTGAGACAGGATTAGGGTTAGGTTTAGGGTTATGGTTTGGGTTAGGTTTAGGGTTGGGTACATGCCATGCACAGCTAGAGGGATGGAGTTCGGGTTAGGGTTAGGGTTAGGGTTTGACGTATTAGAGATAGGATTAGGGTGAGAGTTAGGCTTATGGTTCGGGTTAGGTTTAGGGTTAGGTACATGCCATGCACAGCTGAGGGATAGAATTCGGGTTAGGGATAGGGTTAGGGTTAGGGTTAGGGTTAGGGTTAGGGTTAGTCCTCTTAGAGATAGGATTAGGGTGTGGGTTAGGGTTATGGTTTGGGTTAGGTTCAGGGTTCGGTACATGCCATGCACAGCTGAGGGATAGAGTTCGGGTTAGGGTTAGGGTTAGGGTTAGGGTTAGTCCTCTTAGAGATAGGATTAGGGTTAGGATTAGGGTTATGGTTTGGGTTAGGTTTAGGGTTAGGTGCATGCCATGCACAGCTGAGGGATGGAGTTCAGGTTAGGGTTAGGGTTAGGGTTAGGGTTAGGGTTAGACGGATTAGAGATAGGATTAGGGTGAGAGTTAGGCTTATGGTTTGGGTTAGGTTTTGGGTTAGGTACATGCCATGCACAGCTGAGGGATAGAGTTCGGGTTAGGGTTAGGGTTAGGGATAGGGTTAGGGTTAGGGTTAGGTTTAGTCCTCTTAGAGATAGGATTAGGGTGAGGGTAAGTGTTATGGTTTGGGTTAGGTTTAGGGTTAGGTGCATGCCATGCACAGCTGAGGCATAGAATTCGGGTTAGGGTTAAAGATAGGTATATACCATGCACAGCTGAGGGATAGAGTTCGGGTAAGGGTTAGGGTTAGGGTTAGGGATAGTGTTAGGGTTAGGGTTCGGGTAAGGGTTAGGGTTTAGGGTTAGGGTTAGGGTTAGGGTTAGGGTTAGGGCTAGTCCTCTTAGAGACAGGATTAGGGTTAGGGTTAGGGTTATGGTTTGGGTTAGGTTTAGGGTTGGGTACATGCCATGCACAGCTGAGGGATGGAGTTCGGGTTAGGGTTAGGGTTAGGGTTAGACGTATTAGAGATAGGATTAGGGTGAGAGTTAGGGTTATGGTTTGGGTTAGGTTTAGGGTTAGGTACATGCCATGCACAGCTGAGGGATAGAGTTCGGGTTAGGGTTAGGGTTAGGGTTAGGGTTAGGTTTAGGGTTAGGGTTAGGATTAGGGTTAGGTTTTAGGGTTAGGGTTTGGGTAAGTGTTAGGGTTAAGGTTAGTCCTCTTAGAGATAGGATTAGGGTGTGGGTTAGGGTTATGGTTTCGGTTAGGTTTAGGGTTAGGTACATGCCATGCACAGCTGAGGGATTGAGTTCGGGTTAGGGTTAGGGATAGGGTTAGGGTTAGGGTTAGGGTTAGTCCTCTTAGAGATAGGATTAGGGTGTCGGTTAGGATTATGGTTTGGGTTAGGTTTAGGGTTAGGTACATGCCATGCACAGCTGAGGGATAGATTTCAGGTTAGGGTTCTTGTTCGGGTTAGGGTTAGGGTTAGTCTGCTTAGAGATAGGATTAGGGTGAGGGTTAGGGTCATGGTCTGGGTTAGGTTTAGGGTTAGGTACATGCCATGCACAGCTGAGGGACAGAGTACGGGTTAGGGTTAGGGTTAGGGCTAGGGTTAGGTTTAGGGTTAGGGTTAGGGTTTGTCATCTAAGAGATGGGTTTAGGGTGAGGGTTAGGGTTATGGTTTGGGTTAGGTTCAGGGTAATGTCCATGCCATGCAAAGCTGAGGGATAGAGTTCGGGTTAGGATTAGGGTTAGGGTTAGGGTTAGGGTTAGGGCTAGTCCTCTTAGAGATAGGATTAGTTTTAGGGTTAGGGTTCTGGTTTGAGTTAGGTTTAGGGTTAGGAACAAGCCATGCACAGCTGAGGGATAGAATTCAAGTTAGGGTTAGGGTTAGGGTTAGGGTTAAGGTTAGGATTAGGGTTAGTCCTCTTAGAGACAGGATTAGGGTTAGGGTTAGGGTTATGGTTTGGGTTAGGTTTAGGGTTAGGTACATGCCATGCACAGCTGAGGGAAAGAGTTCGGGTTAGGGTTATGGTTCGGGTTAGGGTTAGGTTTAGCGTTATGGTTAGGGTTAGAGGTAGGGTTAGGGCTAGGGTTAGGGTTAGGGTTTAGGATTAGGGTTAGGGTTAGGGTTAGATGGATTAGAGATAGGATTTGGGTGTCGGTTAGGATTATGGTTTGGGTTAGGTTTAGGGTTAGGTACATGCCATGCACAGCTCAGGGATAAAATTCGGGTTAGGGATAGGGTTATGGTTAGGGTAAGGGTTAGGGTTAGTCCTCTTAGAGATAGGATTAGGGTGTGGGTTAGGGTTATGTTTTAGGTTAGGTTTAGGGTTAGGTACATGCCATGCACGGCTGAGGGATGGAGTTCGGGTTAGGGTTAGGGTTAGGGTTAGGGTTAGACGGATTAGAGATTGGATTAGGGTGAGAGTTAGGCTTATGGTTTGGGTTAGGTTTAGGGTTAGGTACATGCCATGCACAGCTGAGGGATAGAGTTCGGATTAGGGTTAGGGTTAGGGTTAGGCTTAGGGTTAGGTTTAGTCCTCTTAGAGATAGGATTAGTGTGAGGCTTAGGGTTAAGGTTTGGGTTAGGTTTAGGGTTAGGTACATGCCATGCACAGGTGAGGAATAGTGTTCGGGTTGGGGTTAGGGTTAGGGTTAGGGTTAGTCCTCTTACAGATAGGATTCGGGTGAGGGTTAGGATTATGGTTTGGGTTAGGTTCAGGGTAAGGTACATGCCATGCACAGCTGAGGGATAGAGTTTGGTTAGGGTTAGGGTTAGGGTTAGGCTTAGGGTTAGGGTTAGGTTTAGGGTTAGTCCTCTTAGAGATAGGATTAGTGTGGGGGTTAAGGATATGGTTTGGGTTAGGTTTAGGGTTAGGTACATGCCATGCACAGCTGAGGGATAGAGTTCGGGTAAGGGTTAGGGTTAGAGTTAGGGTTAGGGTTAGGGTAAGTGTTAGGGTTAGGGTTAGTCCTCTTAGAGATAGGATTAGGGTGTGGGTTAGCGTTATGGTTTGGGTTAGGTTTAGTGTTAGGTACATGCCATGCACAGCTGAGGGATAGAGTTCGGGTAAGGGTTAGGTTTAGGGTTAGCGTTAGGGTTAGGGTTAGGGTTAGGGTTAGGGTTAGGGTAATGGTTAGCGTTAGGGTTTAGGGTTAGGGTTAGGGTTAGGGTTAGACGGATTACAGATAGGATTAGGGTGAGAGTTAGGCTTATGGTTTGGGTTAGGTTTAGGGTTAGGTACATGCCATGCACAGCTGAGGGATAGAGTTCGGATTAGGGTTAGGGTTAGGGTTAGACGTATTAGAGATAGGATTAGGGTGAGAGTTAGGCTTATGGTTTGGGTTAGGTTTAGGGTTAAGTACATGCCATGCACAGCTGAGGGATAGAGTTCGGGTTAGGGTTAGGGTTCAGGTTAGGGTAAGGGTTAGGGTTAGTCCTCATAGAGATAGGATTAGGGTGAGGGTTAGGTTTATGGTTTGGGTTAGGTTTAGCGTTAGGTGCATGCCATGCACAGCTGAGGGATAGAGTTCGGGTTAGGATTCGGGCTAGGGTTAGGGTTAGGGTTAGGGTAAGTCATCCTAGAGATAGGATTAGGGTGAGGGTTAGGCTTATAGTGTGGGTTAGGTTAAGGGTTAAGTGCATGACATGCACAGCTAGAGGGCGAGAATTTGGGTTAGGGTTCGGGTTAGGGTTCGGGTTCGGGTTCGGGTTAGGGTTAGGGTTAGTCCTCTTACAGATAGGATTAGGGTTAGGGTTAGGGTTATGGTTTGGGTTAGGTTTAGGGTTAGGTACATGCCGTGCACAGCTAGAGGGAAAGAATTTAGGTTAGAGTTCGGGTTAGGGTTCGGGTTAGGGTTAGGGTCAGGGTTAGTCCTCTTACAGATAGGATTAGGGTTCGGGTTAGGCTTATGGTTTGGGTTAGGTTCAGGGTAAGGTACATGCCATGCACAGCTGAGAAATAGAGTTCGGGTTAAGATTCAAGCTAGGGTTAGGTTTAGGGTTAGGGCTAGTCCTCTTAGAGACAGGATTAGGGTTAGGGTTAGGGTTATGGTTTGGGTTAGGTTTAGGGTTAGGTACATGCCATGCACAGCTGAGGGATGGAGTTCGGGTTAGGGTTAGGGTTAGGGTTAGGGTTAGACGTATTAGAGATAGGATTAGGGTGAGAGTTAGGCTTATGGTTTGGGTTAGGTTTAGGGTTAGGTACATGCCATGCACAGCTGAGGATAGAGTTCGGGTTAGGGTTAGGGATAGGGTTAGAGTTAGGATTAGGGTTAGGGTTAGGTTTTAGGGATCAGGTTAGGGTTAGGGTTAGTCCTCTTAGAGATAGGATTAGGGTGAGGGTTAGGGTTATGGTTTGGGTTAGGTTTAGGGTTAGGTACATGCCATGCACAGCTGAGGATAGAGTTCGGGTTAGGTTTGGGGTTAGGGTTAGGGTTAGGGTTAGGGTTAGGGTTAGTGTTAGGGTTAGGGTTAGTCCTCTAAGAGATGGGATTAGGGTGAGGGTTAGGGTTATGGTTTGGGTTAGGTTTAGGGTTAGGTACATGCCATGCACAGCTGAGGGATAGAGTTCGGGCTAGGGTTAGGGTTAGGGTTAGGGTTAGGGTTAGGGTTAGTCCTCTTAGAGATAGGATTAGGGTGAGGATTTGGGTTATGGTTTGGGTTAGGCTTAGGGTTAGGTACATGCCACGCACAGCTGAGGGATAGAGTTCGGGTTAGGGTTAGGGTTAGGGTTAGACGTATTAGAGATAGGATTAGCGTGAGAGTTAGGCTTATGGTTTGGGTTAGGTTTAGGGTTAGGTACATGCCATGCACAGCTGAGGGATAGAGTTCGGGTTAGGGTTAGGGATAGGGTTAGGGTTAGGGTTAGGGTTAGTCCTCTTAGAGATAGGATTAGGGTGAGGGTTAGGGTTATGGTTTGGGTTAGGTTAAGGGTTAAGTGCATGACATGCACAGCTAGAGGGCGAGAATTTGGGTTAGGGTTCGGGTTAGGATTCGGGTTAGGGTTAGGGTTAGGGTTAGGGTTAGTCCTCTTAGAGATAGGATTAGGGTTAGGGTTAGGGTTATGCTTTGGGTTAGGTTTAGGGTTAGGTACATGAGATGCACAGCTAGAGGGAAAGAATTTAGGTTAGAGTTCGGGTTAGGGTTCGGGTTAGGGTTAGGGTTTAGGGTTAGTCCCCTTACCGATAGGATTAGGGTTCTGGTTAGGCTTATGGTTTGGGTTAGGTTCAGGGTAAGGTACATGCCATGCACAGCTGAGGGATAGAGTTCGGGTTAGGGTTAGGGTTAGGGTTAGGGTTAGGGTTAGGTTTAGGGCTAGTCCTCTTTGAGACAGGATTAGGGTTAGGGTTAGGGTTAGTGTTAGGGTTAGGGTTAGTCCTCTTAGAGATAGGATTAGGGTGTGGGTTAGGGTTATGGTTTGGGTTAGGTTCAGGGTTCGGTACATGCCATGCACAGCTGAGGGATAGAGTTCGGGTTAGGGTTAGGGTTAGGGTTAGGGTTAGTCCTCTTAGAGATAGGATTAGGGTTAGGATTAGGGTTATGGTTTGGGTTAGGTTTAGGGTTAGGTGCATGCCATGCACAGCTGAGGGATGGAGTTCAGGTTAGGGTTAGGGTTAGGGTTAGGGTTAGGGTTAGACGGATTAGAGATAGGATTAGGGTGAGAGTTAGGCTTATGGTTTGGGTTAGGTTTAGGGTTAGGTGCATGCCATGCACAGCTGAGGCATAGAATTCGGGTTAGGGTTAAAGATAGGTATATACCATGCACAGCTGAGGGATAGAGTTCGGGTAAGGGTTAGGGTTAGGGTTAGGGATAGTGTTAGGGTTAGGGTTCGGGTAAGGGTTAGGGTTTAGGGTTAGGGTTAGGGTTAGGGTTAGTCATCTAAGAGATGGGATTAGGGTGAGGGTTAGGGTTATGGTTTGGATTAGGTTTAGGGTTAGGTACATGCCATGCACAGCTGAGGGATAGCGTTCGGATTAGGGTTAGGGTTGGGGTTAGGCTTAGGGTCAGGTTTAGTCCTCTTAGAGATAGGATTAGGGTGAAGGCTTAGGGTTATGGTTTGGGTTAGGTTTAGGGTTAGGTACATGCCATGCACAGCTGAGGGATAGAGTTCGGGTTAGGGTTAGGGTTAGGGATAGGGTTAGGGTTAGGGTTAGGTTTAGTCCTCTTAGAGATAGGATTAGGGTGAGGGTAAGTGTTATGGTTTGGGTTAGGTTTAGGGTTAGGTGCATGCCATGCACAGCTGAGGGATAGAATTTGGGTTAGGGTTAAAGATAGGTATATGCCATGCACAGCTGAGGGATAGAGTTCGGGTTAGGGTTATGGTTAGGGTTAGGGTTAGACGTATTAGAGATGGGATTAGGGTGAGAGCTAGGCTTTTGGTTTGGGTTAGGTTTTGGGTTAGGTACATGCCATGCACAGCTGAGGGATAGAGTTCGGATTAGGGTTAGGGTTCGGGTTAGGCTTAGGGTCAGGTTTAGTCCTCTTAGAGACAGGATTAGGGTGAAGGCTTAGGGTTAAGGTTTGGGTTAGGTTTAGGGTTAGGTACATGCCATGCACAGCTGAGGGATAGAGTTCGGGTTAGGGTTAGGGTTAGGGATAGGGTTAGGGTTAGGGTTAGGTTTAGTCCTCTTAGAGATAGGATTAGGGTGAGGGTAAGTGTTATGGTTTGGGCAAGGGTTAGGGTTAGGTGCATACCTTGCACAGCTGAGGGATAGAATTCGGGTTAGGGTTAAAGATAGGTATATGCCATGCACAGCTGAGGGACAGAGTTCGGGTAAGGGTTAGGGTTAGGGTTAGTGTTAGGGTTAGGGTACGGGTTAGGGTTAGGGTTTAGGGTTAGGGTTAGGGTTAGGGTTAGGGTTAGGGCTAGTCCTCTTAGAGACAGGATTAGGGTTAGGGTTAGGGTTATGGTTTGGGTTAGGTTTAGGGTTGGGTACATGCCATGCACAGCTGAGGGATGGAGTTCGGGTTAGGGTTAGGGTTAGGGTTAGACGTATTAGAGATAGGATTAGGGTGAGAGTTAGGGTTATGGTTTGGGTTAGGTTTAGGGTTAGGTACATGCCATGCACAGCTGAGGGATAGAGTTCGGGTTAGGGTTAGGGTTAGGGTTAGGGTTAGGTTTAGGGTTAGGGTTAGGATTAGGGTTAGGTTTTAGGGTTAGGGTTTGGGTAAGTGTTAGGGTTAAGGTTAGTCCTCTTAGAGATAGGATTAGGGTGTGGGTTAGGGTTATGGTTTCGGTTAGGTTTAGGGTTAGGTACATGCCATGCACAGCTGAGGGATTGAGTTCGGGTTAGGGTTAGGGATAGGGTTAGGGTTAGGGTTAGGGTTAGTCCTCTTAGAGATAGGATTAGGGTGTCGGTTAGGATTATGGTTTGGGTTAGGTTTAGGGTTAGGTACATGCCATGCACAGCTGAGGGATAGATTTCAGGTTAGGGTTCTTGTTCGGGTTAGGGTTAGGGTTAGTCTGCTTAGAGATAGGATTAGGGTGAGGGTTAGGGTCATGGTCTGGGTTAGGTTTAGGGTTAGGTACATGCCATGCACAGCTGAGGGACAGAGTACGGGTTAGGGTTAGGTTTAGGGCTAGGGTTAGGTTTAGGGTTAGGGTTAGGGTTAGCGTTAGGGTTTAGGGTTAGAGTTAGGGTTAGGGTTAGTCATCTAAGAGATGGGTTTAGGGTGAGGGTTAGGGTTATGGTTTGGGTTAGGTTCAGGGTAATGTACATGCCATGCAAAGCTGAGGGATAGAGTTCGGGTTAGGATTAGGGTTAGGGTTAGGGTTAGGGTTAGGGCTAGTCCTCTTAGAGATAGGATTAGTTTTAGGGTTAGGGTTCTGGTTTGAGTTAGGTTTAGGGTTAGGAACAAGCCATGCACAGCTGAGGGATAGAATTCAAGTTAGGGTTAGGGTTAGGGTTAGGGTTAAGGTTAGGATTAGGGTTAGTCCTCTTAGAGACAGGATTAGGGTTAGGGTTAGGGTTATGGTTTGGGTTAGGTTTAGGTTTAGGTACATGCCATGCACAGCTGAGGGAAAGAGTTCGGGTTAGGGTTATGGTTCGGGTTATGGTTAGGTTTAGCGTTATGGTTAGGGTTAGAGGTAGGGTTAGGGCTAGGGTTAGGGTTAGGGTTTAGGGTTAGGGTTAGGGTTAGGGTTAGATGGATTAGAGATAGGATTTGGGTGTCGGTTAGGATTATGGTTTGGGTCAGGTTTAGGGTTAGGTACATGCCATGCACAGCTCAGGGATAAAATTCGGGTTAGGGATAGGGTTATGGTTAGGGTAAGGGTTAGGGTTAGTCCTCTTAGAGATAGGATTAGGGTGTGGGTTAGGGTTATGTTTTAGGTTAGGTTTAGGGTTAGGTACATGCCATGCGTGGCTGAGGGATGGAGTTCAGGTTAGGGTTAGGGTTAGGGTTAGGGTTAGACGGATTAGAGATAGGATTAGGGTGAGAGTTAGGCTTATGGTTTTGGTTAGGTTTAGGGTTAGGTACATGCCATGCACAGCTGAGGGATAGAGTTCGGATTAGGGTTAGGGTTAGGGTTAGGCTTAGGGTTAGGTTTAGTCCTCTTAGAGATAGGATTAGTGTGAGGCTTAGGGTTAAGGTTTGGGTTAGGTTTAGGGTTAGGTACATGCCATGCACAGGTGAGGAATAGTATTCGGGTTGGGGTTAGGTTTAGGGTTAGGGTTAGGGTTAGTGTTAGGGTTAGGGTTAGTCCTCTTACAGATAGGATTAGGGTGAGGGTTAGGATTATGGTTTGGGTTAGGTTCAGGGTAAGGTACATGCCATGCACAGCTGAGGGATAGAGTTTGGTTAGGGTTAGGGTTAGGGTTAGGGTTAGGGTTAGGTTTAGGGTTAGTCCTCTTAGAGATAGGATTAGTGTGGGGGTTAAGGATATGGTTTGGGTTAGGTTTAGGGTTTGGTACATGCCATGCACAGCTAGAGGGAAAGAATTTGGGTAAGGGTTCGGGTTAGGATTAGGGTTAGGGTTAGGGTTAGGGTTAAGGTTAGTCCTCTTAGAGGTAGGATTAGGGTGAGGGTTAGGGTTATGGTTTGGATTAGGTTTAGGGTTAGGTACATGCCTTGCAAACTGAGGGATAGAGTTCGGGTTAGGGTTAGGGTCAGGGTTTAGGATTATGGTTAGGGTTAGTGTTAGTCCTCTTAGAGATAGGATTAGCGTGAGGGTTACGGTTATGGTTTGGGTAAGGTTTAGGGTTAGGTACATGCCATGCACAGCTGAGGGACAGAGTTCGGGTCAGATTTAGGGTTAGGGCTCGGGTTCGGGATAGGGTTAGGGTTAGGGTTAGGGTTAGTCCTCTTAGAGATAGGATTAGTGTGAGGGTTAGGGTTATGGTTTGGGTTAGGTTTATGGTTAGGTACATGCCATGCAAACTGAGGGATAGAGTTCGGGTTAGGGTTAGGGTTAGGGTTAGGGTTAGGGTTAGGGTTAAGGTTAGGGTTAGTCCCCTTAGAGATAGGATTAGGGTGAGGGTTAGGGTTATGGTTTGGGTTAGGTTTAGGGTTAGGTACATGCCATGCACAGCTGAGGAATAGAGTTCGGGTTAGGGTTAGGGTTAGGGTTAGGGTTAGGGTTAGGGTTAGGGTTAGTCCTCTTAGAGGTAGGGTTAGGGGGAGGTTTAGTGTTATGGTTTGGGTTAGGTTTAGGGTTAGGTACATGCTATGCACAGCTGAGGAATAGAGTTCGGGTTAGGGTTAGGTTTAGTGTTAGGGTTAGGGTTAGGGTTAGGGTTAGGGTTTAGGGTTAGGGTTAGGGTTAGTCCTCTTAGAGATAGGATTAGGGTGAGGGTTAGGGTTATGGTTTGGGTTAGGTCTAGGGTTAGGTACATGCCATGCACAGCTAGAAGGATAGAATTTGGGTTAGGGTTCGGGTTACGGTTCGGATTAGGGTTAGTCCTCTTAGAGATAGGATTAGGGTGAGGCTTAGGCTTATGGTTTGGGTTAGGTTCAGGGTTAGGTACATGCCATGCACAGCTGAGGGATAGAGTTCGGGTTAGGGTTAGGGTTAGGGTTAGGGTTAGGGTTAGTCCTCTTAGAGATAGGATTAGGGTGAGGGTTAGGGTTATGGTTTGCGTTAGGTTTAGAGTTAGGTACATGCCATGCACAGCTGAGGAATAGAGTTCGGGTTAGGGTTCGGGTTACGGTTCAGGTAAGGGTTAGGGTTAGGGTTAGGGTTAGGGTTAGGTTTAGGGTTAGTCCTCTTAGAGATAGGATTAGTGTGGGGGTTAAGGATATGGTATGGGTCAGGTTTAGGGTTAGGTACATGCCATGCAAACTGAGGGATAGAGTTCGGGTTAGGGTTAGGGTTAGGGTTAGTCCTCTTAGAGATAGGATTAGGGTGAGGGTTAGGGTCATGGTTTGGGTTAGGGTTAAAGTTAGGTACATGCCATGCACAGCTGAGGGATAGAGTTCAAGTTAGGGTTCAGGCTACGGTTAGGGTTAGGGTTAGGGTTAGGGTTAGGGTTAGGGTTAGTCCTCTTAGAGATAGGATTAGTGTGAGGGTTAGGGTTATGGTTTGGGTTAGGTTTATGGTTAGGTACATGCCATGCACAGCTGAGGGACAGAATTCGGGTTAGGGATAGGGTTACGGTTAGGTTTAGGGTTAGTGTTAGGGTTAGTCCTCTTAAAGATAGGATTAGGGTGAGGGTTAGGGTTATGGTTTGGGTTAGGTTTAGTTTTAGATACATGCCATGCACAGCTGAGGGTTGGAATTCGGGTTAGGGATAGGGTTAGGTTTAGGGTTAGCGTTAGGGTTAGTCCTCTTAGAGATAGGATTAGGGTGAGGTTTAGGGTTATGGTTTGGGTTAGGTTTAGGGTTAGGTACATGCCATGCATAGCTGAGGATAGAGTTCGGGTTACGGTTAGGGTTAGGGTGAGGGTTAGGGTTAGGGTTTAGGGTTAGGGTTAGGGTTAGGGTTAGACGTATTAGAGATAGGATTAGGGTGAGGGTTAGGGTTATGGTTTGGGTTAGGTTTAGGGTTAGGTACATGCCATGCACAGCTAGAGGGATAGAATTTGGGTTAGGGTTCGGGTTACGGTTCAGTTTAGGGTTAGTGTTAGGGTTAGGGTTAGGGTTAGGGTTAGTCCTCTTAAGGTAGGATTAGAGTGAGGGTTACGGTTATGTTTTGGGTTAGGTTAAGGGTTAGGTACATGCCATGCACAGCTGGGGGATAGAGTTTGGTTAGGGTTAGGGTTAGGGTTAGGGTTAGGGTTAGGGTTAGGGTTAGTCCTCTTAGAGATAGGATTAGGGTGTGGGTTAGGGTTATGGTTTCGGTTAGGTTTAGGGTTAGGTACATGCCATGCACAGCTGAGGGATAGAATTCGGGTTAGGGATATGGTTAGGGTTAGGGTTACGGTTAGTCCTCTTAGAGATAGGATTAGGGTGAGGGATAGGGTTATGGTTTGGGTCAGGTTTAGGGTTAGGTACATGCCATGCACAGCTGAGGGATAGAATTCGGGTTAGGGATAGGGTTAGAGTTAGGGTTAGGGTTACTGTTAGGGTTAGGGTTAGGGTTCGTTCTCTTAGAGGTAGGATTCGGGTGAGGGTTAGGGTTATGGTTTGGGTTAGGTTTAGGGTTAGGTACATGCCATGCACAGCTGAGGGTAGAGTTCGGGTTAGGGTTAGGGTTAGGGTTAGGGTTAGGGTTAGAATTCGGGTTAGGGATAGGGTTAGAGTTAGGGTTAGGTTTAGGGTTAGGGTTAGGGTTAGTCCTCTTAGAGGTAGGATTACGGCGAGGGTTAGGGTTATGGTTTGGGTTAGGTTTAGGGTTAGGCACCTGCCATGCATAGCTGAGGATAGAGTTCGGGTTAGGGATAGGGTTAGAGTTAGGGTTAGGGTTATGGTTAGTCCTCTTAGAGATAGGATTAGGGTGAGGGTTAGGGTTATTGTTTGGGTTAGGGTTAGGGTTAGGTACATGCCATGCACAGTTGCGGATAGAGTTCAGGTTAGGGTTAGGGTTAGGGTTAGGGTTAGGGTTAGGGTTAAGGTTAGTCCTCTTTGAAGTAGGATTAGGCTGAGGGTTAGGGTTATGGTTTGGGTTAGGTTTAGGGTTAGGTACATGCCATGCACAGCTGAGGGATAGAGTTCGGGTTAGGGTTAGGGTTAGGGTAAGGGTTAGGGTTAGGGTTAGTCCACTTAGAGATAAGATTGGGGTGAGGGTTAGGGTTATGGTTTGGGTTAGGTTTAGGGTTAAGGTACATGCCATGCACAGCTGAGAAATAGACTTCGGGTTAGGGTTAGGGTTAGGGTTTGGGTTAGGGTTAGGGTTAGGGTAAGGGTTAGGGTTAGGGTTAGTCCTCTTAGAGATAGGATTACGGCGAGGGTTAGGTTTATGGTTTGGGTTAGGTTTAGGGTTAGGTACATGCCATGCACAGCTAGAGGGATAGAATTTGGGTTAGGGTTCAGGTTACGGTTTGGGTTAGGGTTAGGGTTCAGGTTAGGGTTAGGGTTAGTCCTCTTAGAGGTAGGATTAGGGTGAGGGTTAGGGTTATGGTTTGGGTTAGGTTTAGCGTTAGGTACATGCCATGCACAGCTGAGGGATAGAGTTCTGGTTAGGGTTAGGGTTAGGGTTAGGGTTAGGTTTAGGGTTAGGGTTAGGGTTAGTCCTCCTAGAGATAGGATTAGGGTGAGGGTTAGGGTTATGGTTTGGGTTAGGTTTAGGGTTAGGTACATGCCATGCACAGCTGAGGTTCAGAGTTCGGGTTAGATTTAGGGTTAGGGTTCGGGTTAGGGTTAGGGTTAGGGTTAGGGTTAGGGTTAGGGTTAAGGTTAGTCCTCTTTGAGGTAGGATTAGGGTGAGGGTTAGGGTTATGGTTTGGGTTAGGTTTAGGGTTAGGTACATGCCATGCACAGCTGAGGGTAGAGTTCGGGTTAGGGTTAGGGTTAGGGTTAGGGTTAGGGTTAGGGTTAGAATTCGGGTTAGGGATAGGGTTAGAGTTAGGGTTAGGTTTAGGGTTAGGGTTAGGGTTAGTCCTCTTAGAGATAGGATTACGGCGAGGGTTAGGGTTATGGTTTGGGTTAGGTTTAGGGTTAGGCACCTGCCATGCATAGCTGAGGATAGAATTCGGGTTAGGGATAGGGTTAGAGTTAGGGTTAGGGTTATGGTTAGTCCTCTTAGAGATAGGATTAGGGTGAGGGTTAGGGTTATTGTTTGGGTTAGGGTTAGGGTTAGGTACATGCCATGCACAGTTGTGGATAGAGTTCAGGTTAGGGTTAGGGTTAGGGTTAGGGTTAGGGTTAGGGTTAAGTGTGGATAACTGGCTAGCTGAAAAAGTTCACATAGACATAGTCCAGCTGGCTGGACAAAAATGCACATCGCTCTCAGCTTATCTGAAGTAAAGCAAAAATACACTATCCCTGGCTGTTCTTGTTACACAGTAACAGGAAGATTGCGGTGGGAAAAGAATGTTGCAGGTGGGAACAGATAACTACAGAAGAGAAACTAGGGGCGGGCTTGGTATTTAGGCAACTAACCAATAATGAGCTTAACTTTTGTAATATGTATGAGCTAATTATAACAAGGCATAAAAGGTGACTGTAAGAGACAATAAACGAAGTCTGCTGATCACTCATATTGAGCGACTGTGTCTTCCCTCCGTCGCGACAAATGGCGCCCGAACAGGGACCCTAGAGAGGGCTGAACCTGCGAGCCACGGTTCGACGGAGATTTGGGTACCGGTCCTGAAAGCAGCGCAGGAGGCGGAAGGGCACAGTCCCCGCGCCTGGGAGCACCTACAGAGGGTCCCGCCGGCCACGCGTCGCCGAAGTCTCGCAAAGGCTGCACGAAGGTATGGAGAGACAAGCGACGTACGATTCGCTCATATGCTTTTTAGAAAAGCGGAGCGTTCGGGACATAGATTGTAAAAAGGCATTACCCGGGTTATTAGCGTATGGGATAGCATCTGGGACCCCCGCGGCAGCGGCGAGCGGCGGCGCGCAGCCCGGCAGGCCCCGTCCCGGCCGCGGTTTCTCTCCAAGGCGGCACCATCCCCCCCCCCCCCTCCGATCGGCGCCATGGCGATGCAAGCGGCCAAGCGAGCTAACATCCGGCTGTCCCAAGGGATCAATCGGACCCTTTATATTCGGAACCTGCCGTATAAAATCACAGCGGAGGAAATGTATGATATTATTGGGAAATACGGACCTATTCGACAAATCAGAGTTGGAGACACTCCTGAAACAAGAGGAACAGCTTAAGCTTCTCAAGGAAAAATACGGAATTCATTACAAACCCACCAAAAAAAGTGCTTCAGATGTCCCCTACAAGAAATGGGTTTCTGCCTTGACCTAGCAAACATCTCTGTGCTTAAAGAGAAGCCTTTTTGCCTTGATGGAGATAATTTATTCTGTATTCTGTATTTATGCTGTATTCTGAATGTGGAAATTGGTTGGGACTACGAGGCTGGCTTAAAGGCATTTTGCAAACGGGATTATTATTTTTGATCATTATTGTAATAATAGTTTTTTGATCAAAACCAGCCAAAATTATTTGTAAGCATTAGGCATATCTGAAGAGAATGCCTTTATTTGAATCAGCAGTTAAGGTGTAGTTTAGTCTGAGGCTGTGGTTTTATCTGCTTCTGGTGAATTTTTGAAGTGATGAAATCAGAGATACAAGGTATACTAAGAGTTATGAGGTAATAAGATAATAATCTAAGTAAGGGTGCTGTCTTTTATATCTACAAGTGCAATATGCTTTTATGTAGCAGAGAGAAACTTTAACAATAATGTTGCTTGAGCGAGATGTGCATGTGACAACTTGGGAAAAGGGCTATCACAACTGGAGTGCAACAGTGTTTCTACGTCTGGCAGAGTGAAATCTTTCAAGACCTGAGTTTAGACAGTCTATAATAAATTGTTAGTATTCAGAAAGCCCATCTTAAGCCTCTTTTGCTTACACAGTGTTATGGAAGTCAACTGCTATTGTAGAGAATTAATGATTTTTTAATACATATTAACAAATACTACTATTTTAACTTGAGGCAGTTGAGTGAGAAATACTCACGTGTAGCATTTGAGGGAATGTCAGCATAAATCGCACTTACAGTAAGACTGCATTTTTAATTACCGTACTCGTTAAGATTCGATGATGCCATAAGGCTAAGGCCTTTTATCACAGATTGGTTCTGAACTAAAAGGTGTGTGCACATGTAGATATGCACATTTGTGTTATTTTCCTTAATTGGCTACAAAATAATATAATTAGGTTGGGGAGACTAGATCTTGGGAATTTGTCTATTATACTTCTGTTTGTTAAGGAACGTGCATAACATACAGCACCCATGTAGGCTTGGCTTGTGGCATAGTTGTCAAATTTAGCATAGACATTCAGACAGATAAGCAACGTACTCTTCTTGTGTGTATCACCTACAAGCCATTATGGCTTAGTGTGTAAATCCACTTATGAATGTATATAGCTTAGAACTAATTTTTTCCCTTTGTTAATTCTTTGATATCAATGAGGTATTCTTCAGAAAATGTATGGACTGGTTGGTTGCATAAGGGCAGTTGTTATTTGGACAGAAAATTGTTAATGGTCAGGGATTTTCCACTAAAATATTTGCAAATATTCCTAGTCAAACATCAGTTTGGTTTCTTTTTGGGTTTTGAGCTTGCATTAGTCCATGTTCAGAACTTTAAAATTACCTTTGAAGTTTTTAAACTTTTTATATCACTGGAACAGAAAGAGCATCTAAATTAAAGCTTCAAGCTAACTTTATTTTTCAAGTATTTCAGGAATTATACTTCTGAACTGAGATTTTATAAGTTGGCTGTGTATTTTCCTGTGTTAAAACGCTGTTATTGAAAATGGTCAACCAAGCCTATGTCGCCCAAAATAAAAACGGGGGAATTGTGGATAACTGGCTAGCTGAAAAAGTTCACATAGACATAGTCCAGCTGGCTGGACAAAAATGCACATCGCTCTCAGCTTATCTGAAGTAAAGCAAAAATACACTATCCCTGGCTGTTCTTGTTACACAGTAACAGGAAGATTGCGGTGGGAAAAGAATGTTGCAGGTGGGAACAGATAACTACAGAAGAGAAACTAGGGGCGGGCTTGGTATTTAGGCAACTAACCAATAATGAGCTTAACTTTTGTAATATGTATGAGCTAATTATAACAAGGCATAAAAGGTGACTGTAAGAGACAATAAACGAAGTCTGCTGATCACTCATATTGAGCGACTGTGTCTTCCCTCCGTCGCGACAGTTAAGGTTAGTCCTCTTTGAAGTAGGATTAGGCTGAGGGTTAGGGTTATGGTTTGGTTTAGGTTTAGGGTTAGGTACATGCCATGCACAGCTGAGGGATAGAGTTCGGGTTAGGGTTAGGGTTAGGGTAAGGGTTAGGGTTAGGGTTAGTCCACTTAGAGATAAGATTAGGGTGAGGGTTAGGGTTATGGTTTGGGTTAGGTTTAGGGTTAAGGTACATGCCATGCACAGCTGAGAAATAGACTTCGGGTTAGGGTTAGGGTTAGGGTTTGGGTTAGGGTTAGGGTTAGGGTAAGGGTTAGGGTTAGGGTTAGTCCTCTTAGAGATAGGATTACGGCGAGGGTTAGGTTTATGGTTTGGGTTAGGTTTAGGGTTAGGTACATGCCATGCACAGCTAGAGGGATAGAATTTGGGTTAGGGTTCATGTTACGGTTTGGGTTAGGGTTAATGTTAGGGTTAGGGTTAGGGTTAGTCCTCTTAGAGGTAGGATTAGGGTGAGGGTTAGGGTTATGGTTTGGGTTAGGTTTAGGGTTAGGTACATGCCATGCACAGCTCAGGGATAGAATTCGGGTTAGGGATAGGGTTAGAGTTAGGGTTAGGGTTAGTCCTTTTAGAGATAGGATTAGGTTGAGGGTTAGGGTTATGGTTTGCGTTAGGTTTAGGGTTAGGTAAATGCCATGCACAGCTGAGGGTAGAGTTCGGGTTAGGGTTAGGGTTAGGGTTAGGGTTAGGGTTAGTCCTCTTAGAGATAAGATTAGGGTGATGATTAGGGTTATGGTTTGGGTTAGGTTTAGGGTTAGGTACCTGCCATGCACAGCTGAGGATAGAGTTCGGGTTAGGGATAGGGTTAGAGTTAGGGTTAGGGTTAGGGTTAGTCCTCTTAGATATAGGATTAGGGTGAGGGTTAGGGTTATGGTTTGGGTTAGGTTTAGGGTTAGGTACATGCCATGCACAGCTGAGGGATAGAGTTCGGGTTAGGGTTAGGGTTAGGGTTAGTCCTCTTAGATATAGGATTAGGGTGAGGGTTAGGGTTATGGTTTGGGTTAGGTTTATGGTTAGGTACATGCCATGCACAGCTGAGGGATAGAATTCGGGTTAGGGATAGGGTTAGAGTTAGGGTTAGGGTTAGTCCACTTAGAGATAGGATTAGGGTGATGATTAGGATTATGGTTTGCGTTAGGTTTAGGGTTAGGTGCATGCCATGCACAGCTGAGGGATAGAGTTCGGGTTAGGGTTAGGGTTAGGGTTAGGTGTTGCGACGGAGGGAAGACACAGTCGCTCAATATGAGTGATCAGCAGACTTCGTTTATTGTACCTTACAGTCACCTTTTATGCCTTCTTATAATTAGTTCATACATATTACAAAAGTTAAGCTCATTATTGGTTAGTTGCCTAAATACCAAGCCCGCCCCTTGTTTCTCTTCTGTAGTTATCTGTTCCCACCTGCAACATTCTTTTCGCACCGCAATCTTCCTGTTACAGTGTAACAAGGACAGCCAAAGACAGTGTATTTTGCTTTACTTCAGATAAGCTGAGAGCGATGTGCATTTTTGTCCAGCCAGCTGGACTATGTCTATGTGACCCTTTTCAGCTAGCCAGTTATCCACAACTCCCCCGTTTTTATTTTGGGCGACATAGGCCTGGTTGACCATTTTCAATAACAGCGTTTTAACACAGGAAAATGCACAGCCAACTTATAAAATCTCAGTTCAGAAGTATAATTCCAGAAATACTTGAAAAATAATGTTAGCTTGAAGCTTTAATTTAGATGCTCTTTCTGTTCCAGTGATATAAAAAGTTTAAAAACTTCAAAGGTAATTTTAAAGTTCTGAACATGGACTAATGCAAGCTCAAAACCCAAAAAGAAACCAAACTGATGTTTGACTAGGAATATTTGCAAATATTTTAGTGGAAAATCCCTGACCATTAACAATTTTCCGTCCAAATAACAACTGCCCTTATGCAACCAACCAGTCCATACATTTTCTAAAGAATACCTCATTGATATCAAAGAATTAACAAAGGGAAAAAATTAGTTCTAAGCTATATACATTCATAAGTGGATTTTTCAATAGTTACATACAGATTTACACACTAAGCCATAATGGCTTGTAGGTGATACACACAAGAAGAGTACGTTGCTTATCTGTCTGAATGTCTATGCTAAATTTGACAACTGTGCCACAAGCCAAGCCTACATGGGTGCTGTGTTATGCACGTTCCTTAACAAACAGAAGTATAATAGGTAAATTCCCAAGATCTAGTCCCCAACCTAATTATATTATTTTGTAGCCAATTAAGGAAAATAACACAAATGTGCATATCTACATGTGCACACACCTTTTAGTTCAGAACCGATCTGTGATAAAAGGCCTTAGCCTTATGGCATCATCGAATCTTAACGAGTACAGTAATTAAAAATGCAGTCTTACTGTAAGTGCGATTTATGCTGACATTCCCTCAAATGCTACACGTGAGAATTTCTCACTCAACTGCCTCAAGTTAAAATAGTAGTATTTGTTAATATGTATTAAAAATCATTAATTCTCTACAATAGCAGTTGACTTCCATAACACTATGTAAGCAAAAGAGGCTTAAGATGGGTTTTCTGAATCCTAACAATTTATTTTAGACTGTCTAAACTCAGGTCTTGAAAGATTTCACTCTGCCAGACGTAGAAACACTGTTGCACTCCAGTTGTGATAGCCCTTTTCCCAAGTTGTCACATGCACATCTCGCTCAAGCAACATTATTGTTGAAGTTTCTCTCTGCTACATAAAAGCATATTGCACTTGTAGATATAAAAGACAGCACCCTTACTTAGATTATTACCTTATTACCTCATAACTCTTAGTATCTCTGATTTCATCACTTCAAAAATTCACCAGAAGCAGATAAAACCACAGCCTCAGACTAAACTACACCTTAACTGCTGATTCAAATAAAGGCATTCTCTTCAGATATGCCTAATGCTTACAAATAATTTTGGCTGGTTTTGATCAAAAAACTATTATTACAATAATGATCAAAAATAATAATCCCGTTTGCAAAATGCCTTTAAGCCAGCCTCGTAGTCCCAACCAATTTCCACATTCAGAATACAGCATAAATACAGAATACAGAATAAATTATCTCCATCAAGGCAAAAAGGCTTCTCTTTAAGCACAGAGATGTTTGATAGTTCAAGGCAGAAACCCATTTCTTGTAGGTGACATCTGAAGCACTTTTTTTTTTTTTTTTTTTTTTGGTGGGTTTGTAATCAAGTCTGTATTTTTCCTTGAGAAGCTTAAGCTGTTCCTCTTGTTTCAGGAGTGTTTCCAACTCTGATTTGTCGAATAGGTCCCTATTTCCCAAAAATATCATACATTTCCTCCGCTGTGATTTCATACGGCAGGTTCCGAATACAAAGGATCCGATTGACCTCTGGGGGCAGCCAGATGTCAGCTCGCTTGGCCGCTTGCATCGCCATGGCGCCGATCGGAGGGGGGGGGGGTGGAGGGGGGGGGTGCAGCCTCGGAGAGAAACCGCGGCCGGGACGGGGCCTGCCGGGCCGCACGCCGCCGCTCGCCGCTGCCGCGGGGGTCCCGGATGCTATCCCATACGCTAATAACCCGAGTAATTCCTTTTTACAATCTATGTCCCGAACGCTCCGCTTTTCTAAAAAGCATATGAGCGAATCATACGTCGCTTGTCTCTCCATACCTTCGTCAGCGCTGTTGCAGCCTTTGCGAGACTTCGGCGACGCGTGGCCGGCGGGACCCTCTATAGGTGCTCCCGGGTGCGGGGACTGTGCCCTTCCGCCTCCTGCGCTGCTTTCAGGACCGGTACCCGAATCTCCGTCGAACCGTGGCTCGCAGGTTCAGCCCTCTCTAAGGTCCCTGTTCGGGCGCCATTTGTCGCGACGGAGGGAAGACACAGTCGCTCAATATGAGTGATCAGCAGACTTCGTTTATTGTCTCTTACAGTCACCTTTTATGCCTTGTTATAATTAGCTCATACATATTACAAAAGTTAAGCTCATTATTGGTTAGTTGCCTAAATACCAAGCCCGCCCCTTGTTTCTCTTCTGTAGTTATCTGTTCCCACCTGCAACATTCTTTTCCCACCAAAATCTTCCTGTTACTGTGTAACAAGAACAGCCAGGGATAGTGTATTTTTGCTTTACTTCAGATAAGCTGAGAGCGATGTGCATTTTTGTCCAGCCAGCTGGACTATGTCTATGTGACCCTTTTCAGCTAGCCAGTTATCCACAGTTAGGGTTCGGGTTAGGGTTAGGGTTAGGGTTAGTCCTCTTAGAGATAGGATTAGGGTGAGGGTTAGGGTTATGGTTTGGGTTAGGTTTAGGGTTAGGTACCTGCCATGCATAGCTGAGGATAGAGTTCGGGTTATGGATAGGGTTAGAATTAGGGTTAGGGTTAGTGTTAGTCCTCTTAGAGATAGGATTAGCGTGAGGGTTAGGGTCATGGTTTGGGTTAGGGTTAGGGTTGGGTACATGCCATGCACAGCTGAGGGATAGAGTTCGGGTTAGGTTAGGGTTAGGGTTAGGGTTAGTCCTCCTAGAGATAGGATTAGGGTGAAGGTTAGGGTTATGGTTTGGGTTAGGGTTAGGTTTAGGTACATGCCATGCACAGCTGAGGATCGAGTTCGGGTTAGGGTTAGGGTTAGGGTTAGGGTTAGGGTTTAGGGTTAGGGTTAGGGTTAGGGTTAGTCCTCTTAGAGATAGGATTAGTGTGAGGGTTAGGGTTATGGTTTGGGTTAGGTTTAGGGTTAGCTCCATGCCATGCACAGCTAGAGGGATAGAATTTGGGTTAGGGTTCGGGTTACGGTTCGGGTTAGGGTTAGTGTTAAGGTTAGGGTTAGGGTTAGTCCTCTCAGAGGTAGGATTAGGGTGAGGGTTAGGGTTATGGTTTGGGTTAGGTTTAGGGTTAGGTATATGCCATGCACAGCTGAGGGACAGAATTCGGGTTAGATTTAGGGTTAGGGTTAGGGTTCGGGTTAGGGTTAGGGTTAGGGTTAGGGTTAAGGTTAGTCCTCTTTGAGGTAGGATTAGGGTGAGGGTTAGGGTTATGGTTTGGGTTAGGTTAAAGGTTAGGTACATGCCATGCACAGCTGAGGGATAGACTTCGGGTTAGGGTTAGGGTTAGGGTTAGAATTCGGGTTAGGGATAGGGTTAGAGTTAGGTTTAGTTTTAGGGTTAGGGTTAGGGTTAGTCCTCTTAGAGATAGGATTACGGCGAGGGTTAGGGTTATGGTTTGGGTTAGGTTTAGGGTTAGGCACCTGCCATGCATAGCTGAGGATAGAGTTCGGGTTAGGGATAGGGTTAGAGTTAGGGTTAGGGTTAGGGTTCGTCCTCTTAGAGATAGGATTAGGGTGAGGGTTAGGGTTATTGTTTGGGTTAGGGTTAGGGTTAGGTACATGTCATTCACAGTTGGGGATAGAGTTCAGGTTAGGGTTAGGGTTAGGGTTAGGGTTAGGGTTAGGGTTAGGGTTAGGGTTAGGGTTAAGTTTAGTCCTCTTTGAAGTAGGATTAGGGTGAGGGTTAGGGTTATGGTTTGGGTTAGGTTTAGGGTTAGGTACATGCCATGCACAGCTGAGGGATAGAGTTCGGGTTAGGGTTAGGGTTAGGGTAAGGGTTAGGGTTAGGGTTAGTCCTCTTAGAGATAAGATTAGGGTGAGGGTTAGGGTTATGGTTTGGGTTAGGTTTAGGGTTAGGTACATGCCATGCACAGTTGAGAAATAGACTTCGGGTTAGGGTTAGGGTTAGGGTTTGGGTTAGGGTTAGGGTTAGGGTTAGGGTTAGTCCTCTTAGAGATAGGATTGCGGCGAGGGTTAGGGTTATGGTTTGGGTTATGGTTTAGGGTTAGGTACATGCCATGCACAGCTGAGGGTAGAGTTTGGGTTAGGGTTAGGGTTAGGGTTAGGGTTAGGGTTAGTCCTCTTAGAGATAAGATTAGGGTGATGATTAGGGTTATGGTTTGGGTTAGGTTTAGGGTTAGGTACATGCCATGAACAGCTGAGGGGTAGAGTTCGGGTTAGGGTTAGGGTTAGGGTTAGTCCTCTTAGAGATAGGATTAGGGTGAGGGTTAGGGTTATGGTTTGGGTTAGGTTTATGGTTAGGTTCATGCCATGCACAGCTCAGGGATAGAATTCGGGTTAGGGATAGGGTTAGAGTTAGGGTTAGGGTTAGTCCTCTTAGAGTTAAGATTAGGGTGATGATTAGGGTTATGGTTTGGGTTAGGTTTAGGGTTAGGTACCTGCCATGCACAGCTGAGGATAGAGTTCGGGTTAGGGATAGGGTTAGAGCTAGGGTTAGGGTTAGGGTTAGTCCTCTTAGATATATGATTAGGGTGAGGGTTAGGGTTATGGTTCGGTTTAGGTTTAGGGTTAGGTACATGCCATGCACAGCTGAGGGATAGAGTTCGGGTTAGGGTTAGGGTTAGGGTTAGTCCTCTTAGAGATAGGATTAGGGTGAGGGTTAGGGTCATGGTTTGGGTTAGGGTTAGGGTTAGGTGCCTGCCATGCACAGCTGAGGATAGAGTTCGGGTTAGGGTTAGGGTTAGGGTTAGCTTTAGGGTTAGGGTTAGGGTTATGGTTAGGGTTAGGGTTAGTACTCTTAGAGATAGGATTAGGGTTAGGGTTAGGGTTATGGTTTGGGTTAGGTTTAGGGTTAGGTACATGCCATTCACATCTAGAGGGATAGAATTTAGGTTAGGATTCGGGTTAGGGTTCGGGTTAGGTTTAGTGTTAGCGTTAGGGTTAGGGTTAGTCCTCTTAGAGGTAGGATTAGTGTGAGGGTTAGGGTTATGATTTGGATTAGGTTTAGGGTTAGGTACATGCCATGCACAGCTGAGGGATAGACTTCGGGTTAGGGTTAGGGTTAGGGTTAGGGTTAGGGTTAGAATACGGGTTAGGGATAGGGTTAGAGTTAGGGTTAGGGTTAATCCTCTTAGAGATAGGATCAGGGTGAGGGTTAGGGTTATGGTTTGGGTTAGGTTTAGGGTTAAGTACATGCCATGCACAGCTGAGGGATAGAGTTCGGGTTCAGGTTAGGGTTAGGGTTAGGGTTAGGGTTAGGGTTAGTCCTCTTAGAGATAGGATTAGGGTGAGGGTTAGGTTTATGGTTTGCGTTAGGTTTAGGGTTAGGTACATGCCATGCACAGCTGAGGATAGAGTTCAGGTTAGGGTTAGGGTTAGTGTTAGGGTTAGTCCTCTTAGAGATAGGATTAGGGTGAGGGTTAGGGTTATGGTTTGGGTTAGGTTTATGGTTAGGTACATGCCATGCACAGCTCAGGGATAGAATTCGGGTTAGGGATGGGGTTAGAGTTAGGGTTAGGGTTAGTCCTTTTAGAGATAGGATTAGGGTGAGGGTTAGGGTTATGGTTTGGGTTAGGTTTAGGGTTAGGTACATGCCATGCACAGCTGAGGGATAGAGTTCGGGTTCGGGTTAGGGTTAGGGTTAGTCCTCTTAGAGATAGGATTAGGTTGAGGGTTAGGGTTATGGTTTGGGTTAGGTTTAGGGTTAGGTACATGCCATTCACAGCTAGAGGGATAGAATTTAGGTTAGGGTTCGGGTTAGGGTTCGGTTTAGGTTTAGTGTTAGCGTTAGGGTTAGGGTTAGTCCTCTTAGAGGTAGGATTAGTGTGAGGGTTAGGGTTATGATTTGGATTAGGTTTAGGGTTAGGTACATGCCATGCACAGCTGAGGGATAGAGTTCGGGTTAGGGTTAGGGTTAGGGTTAGGGTTTAGGGTTATTGTTTGGGTTAGGGTTAGTCCTCTTAGAGATAGGATTAGGGTGAGGGTTAGGGTTATGGTTTGGGTTCGGTTTAGGGTTAGGTAGATGCCATGCACAGCTGAGGGATAGACTTCGGGTTAGGGTTAGGGTTAGGGTTAGGGTTAGGGTTAGGGTTAGTCCTCTTAGAGATAGGATTACGGCGAGGGTTAGGGTTATGGTTTGGGTTAGGTTTAGGGTTAGGCACCTGCCATGCATAGCTGAGGATAGAGTTCTGGTTAGGGATAGGGTTAGAGTTAGGGTTAGGGTTAGGGTTCGTCCTCTTAGAGATAGGATTAGGTTGAGGGTTAGAGTTATTGTTTGGGTTAGGGTTAGGGTTAGGTACATGCCATGCACAGTTGGGGATAGAGTTCAGGTTAGGGTTAGGGTTAGGGTTAGGGTTAGGGTTAGGGTTAGGGTTAGTCCTCTTAGATATATGATTAGGGTGAGGGTTAGGGTTATGGTTCGGTTTAGGTTTAGGGTTAGGTACATGCCATGCACAGCTGAGGGATAGAGTTCGGGTTAGGGTTAGGGTTAGGGTTAGTCCTCTTAGAGATAGGATTAGGGTGAGGGTTAGGGTCATGGTTTGGGTTAGGGTCAGGGTTAGGTGCCTGCCATGCACAGCTGAGGATAGAGTTCGGGTTAGGGTTAGGGTTAGGGTTAGGGTTAGCTTTAGGGTTAGGGTTAGGGTTAGGGTTAGGGTTAGTACTCTTAGAGATAGGATTAGGGTTAGGGTTAGGGTTATGGTTTGGGTTAGGTTTAGGGTTAGGTACATGCCATTCACATCTAGAGGGATAGAATTTAGGTTAGGATTCGGGTTAGGGTTCGGGTTAGGTTTAGTGTTAGCGTTAGGGTTAGGGTTAGTCCTCTTAGAGGTAGGATTAGTGTGAGGGTTAGGGTTATGATTTGGATTAGGTTTAGGGTTAGGTACATGCCATGCACAGCTGAGGGATAGACTTCGGGTTAGGGTTAGGGTTAGGGTTAGGGTTAGAATACGGGTTAGGGATAGGGTTAGAGTTAGGGTTAGGGTTAATCCTCTTAGAGATAGGATCAGGGTGAGGGTTAGGGTTATGGTTTGGGTTAGGTTTAGGGTTAAGTACATGCCATGCACAGCTGAGGGATAGAGTTCGGGTTCAGGTTAGGGTTAGGGTTAGGGTTAGGGTTAGGGTTAGTCCTCTTAGAGATAGGATTAGGGTGAGGGTTAGGTTTATGGTTTGCGTTAGGTTTAGGGTTAGGTACATGCCATGCACAGCTGAGGATAGAGTTCGGGTTAGGGATAGGGTTAGAGCTAGGGTTAGGGTTAGGGTTAGTCCTCTTAGATATATGATTAGGGTGAGGGTTAGGGTTATGGTTCGGTTTAGGTTTAGGGTTAGGTACATGCCATGCACAGCTGAGGGATAGAGTTCGGGTTAGGGTTAGGGTTAGGGTTAGTCCTCTTAGAGATAGGATTAGGGTGAGGGTTAGGGTCATGGTTTGGGTTAGGGTTAGGGTTAGGTGCCTGCCATGCACAGCTGAGGATAGAGTTCGGGTTAGGGTTAGGGTTAGGGTTAGCTTTAGGGTTAGGGTTAGGGTTATGGTTAGGGTTAGGGTTAGTACTCTTAGAGATAGGATTAGGGTTAGGGTTAGGGTTATGGTTTGGGTTAGGTTTAGGGTTAGGTACATGCCATTCACATCTAGAGGGATAGAATTTAGGTTAGGATTCGGGTTAGGGTTCGGGTTAGGTTTAGTGTTAGCGTTAGGGTTAGGGTTAGTCCTCTTAGAGGTAGGATTAGTGTGAGGGTTAGGGTTATGATTTGGATTAGGTTTAGGGTTAGGTACATGCCATGCACAGCTGAGGGATAGACTTCGGGTTAGGGTTAGGGTTAGGGTTAGGGTTAGAATACGGGTTAGGGATAGGGTTAGAGTTAGGGTTAGGGTTAATCCTCTTAGAGATAGGATCAGGGTGAGGGTTAGGGTTATGGTTTGGGTTAGGTTTAGGGTTAAGTACATGCCATGCACAGCTGAGGGATAGAGTTCGGGTTCAGGTTAGGGTTAGGGTTAGGGTTAGGGTTAGGGTTAGTCCTCTTAGAGATAGGATTAGGGTGAGGGTTAGGTTTATGGTTTGCGTTAGGTTTAGGGTTAGGTACATGCCATGCACAGCTGAGGATAGAGTTCAGGTTAGGGTTAGGGTTAGTGTTAGGGTTAGTCCTCTTAGAGATAGGATTAGGGTGAGGGTTAGGGTTATGGTTTGGGTTAGGTTTATGGTTAGGTACATGCCATGCACAGCTCAGGGATAGAATTCGGGTTAGGGATGGGGTTAGAGTTAGGGTTAGGGTTAGTCCTTTTAGAGATAGGATTAGGGTGAGGGTTAGGGTTATGGTTTGGGTTAGGTTTAGGGTTAGGTACATGCCATGCACAGCTGAGGGATAGAGTTCGGGTTCGGGTTAGGGTTAGGGTTAGTCCTCTTAGAGATAGGATTAGGTTGAGGGTTAGGGTTATGGTTTGGGTTAGGTTTAGGGTTAGGTACATGCCATTCACAGCTAGAGGGATAGAATTTAGGTTAGGGTTCGGGTTAGGGTTCGGTTTAGGTTTAGTGTTAGCGTTAGGGTTAGGGTTAGTCCTCTTAGAGGTAGGATTAGTGTGAGGGTTAGGGTTATGATTTGGATTAGGTTTAGGGTTAGGTACATGCCATGCACAGCTGAGGGATAGAGTTCGGGTTAGGGTTAGGGTTAGGGTTAGGGTTTAGGGTTATTGTTTGGGTTAGGGTTAGTCCTCTTAGAGATAGGATTAGGGTGAGGGTTAGGGTTATGGTTTGGGTTCGGTTTAGGGTTAGGTAGATGCCATGCACAGCTGAGGGATAGACTTCGGGTTAGGGTTAGGGTTAGGGTTAGGGTTAGGGTTAGGGTTAGTCCTCTTAGAGATAGGATTACGGCGAGGGTTAGGGTTATGGTTTGGGTTAGGTTTAGGGTTAGGCACCTGCCATGCATAGCTGAGGATAGAGTTCGGGTTAGGGATAGGGTTAGAGTTAGGGTTAGGGTTAGGGTTCGTCCTCTTAGAGATAGGATTAGGTTGAGGGTTAGAGTTATTGTTTGGGTTAGGGTTAGGGTTAGGTACATGCCATGCACAGTTGGGGATAGAGTTCAGGTTAGGGTTAGGGTTAGGGTTAGGGTTAGGGTTAGGGTTAGGGTTAGTCCTCTTAGATATATGATTAGGGTGAGGGTTAGGGTTATGGTTCGGTTTAGGTTTAGGGTTAGGTACATGCCATGCACAGCTGAGGGATAGAGTTCGGGTTAGGGTTAGGGTTAGGGTTAGTCCTCTTAGAGATAGGATTAGGGTGAGGGTTAGGGTCATGGTTTGGGTTAGGGTCAGGGTTAGGTGCCTGCCATGCACAGCTGAGGATAGAGTTCGGGTTAGGGTTAGGGTTAGGGTTAGGGTTAGCTTTAGGGTTAGGGTTAGGGTTAGGGTTAGGGTTAGTACTCTTAGAGATAGGATTAGGGTTAGGGTTAGGGTTATGGTTTGGGTTAGGTTTAGGGTTAGGTACATGCCATTCACATCTAGAGGGATAGAATTTAGGTTAGGATTCGGGTTAGGGTTCGGGTTAGGTTTAGTGTTAGCGTTAGGGTTAGGGTTAGTCCTCTTAGAGGTAGGATTAGTGTGAGGGTTAGGGTTATGATTTGGATTAGGTTTAGGGTTAGGTACATGCCATGCACAGCTGAGGGATAGACTTCGGGTTAGGGTTAGGGTTAGGGTTAGGGTTAGAATACGGGTTAGGGATAGGGTTAGAGTTAGGGTTAGGGTTAATCCTCTTAGAGATAGGATCAGGGTGAGGGTTAGGGTTATGGTTTGGGTTAGGTTTAGGGTTAAGTACATGCCATGCACAGCTGAGGGATAGAGTTCGGGTTCAGGTTAGGGTTAGGGTTAGGGTTAGGGTTAGGGTTAGTCCTCTTAGAGATAGGATTAGGGTGAGGGTTAGGTTTATGGTTTGCGTTAGGTTTAGGGTTAGGTACATGCCATGCACAGCTGAGGATAGACTTCAGGTTAGGGTTAGGGTTAGTGTTAGGGTTAGTCCTCTTAGAGATAGGATTAGGGTGAGGGTTAGGGTTATGGTTTGGGTTAGGTTTATGGTTAGGTACATGCCATGCACAGCTCAGGGATAGAATTCGGGTTAGGGATGGGGTTAGAGTTAGGGTTAGGGTTAGTCCTTTTAGAGATAGGATTAGGGTGAGGGTTAGGGTTATGGTTTGGGTTAGGTTTAGGGTTAGGTACATGCCATGCACAGCTGAGGGATAGAGTTCGGGTTAGGGTTAGGGTTAGGGTTAGTCCTCTTAGAGATAGGATTAGGTTGAGGGTTAGGGTTATGGTTTGGGTTAGGTTTAGGGTTAGGTACATGCCATTCACAGCTAGAGGGATAGAATTTAGGTTAGGGTTCGGGTTAGGGTTCGGTTTAGGTTTAGTGTTAGCGTTAGGGTTAGGGTTAGTCCTCTTAGAGGTAGGATTAGTGTGAGGGTTAGGGTTATGATTTGGATTAGGTTTAGGGTTAGGTACATGCCATGCACAGCTGAGGGATAGAGTTCGGGTTAGGGTTAGGGTTAGGGTTAGGGTTTAGGGTTATTGTTTGGGTTAGGGTTAGTCCTCTTAGAGATAGGATTAGGGTGAGGGTTAGGGTTATGGTTTGGGTTCGGTTTAGGGTTAGGTAGATGCCATGCACAGCTGAGGGATAGAATTCGGGTTAGGGTTAGGGTTAGTGTTAGGGTTAGGGTTAGTCCTCTTAGAGATAGGATTAGGGTGAGGGTTAGGGTTATGGTTTGGGTTAGGTTTATGGTTAGGTACATGCCATGCACAGCTCAGGGATAGAATTCGGGTTAGGGATAGGGTTAGAGTTAGGGTTAGGGTTAGTCCTCTTAGAGTTAAGATTAGGGTGATGATTAGGGTTATGGTTTGGGTTAGGTTTAGGGTTAGGTACCTGCCATGCACAGCTGAGGATAGAGTTCGGGTTAGGGATAGGGTTAGGGTTAGGGTTAGGGTTAGGGTTAGTCCTCTTAGATATAGGATTAGGGTGAGGGTTAGGGTTATGGTTCGGTTTAGGTTTAGGTTTAGGTACATGCCATGCACAGCTGAGGGATAGAGTTCGGGTTAGGGTTAGGGTTAGGGTTAGTCCTCTTAGAGATAGGATTAGGGTGAGGGTTAGGGTCATGGTTTGGGTTAGGGTTAGGGTTAGGTGCCTGCCATGCACAGCTGAGGATAGAGTTCGGGTTAGGGTTAGGGTTAGGGTTAGGGTTAGCTTTAGGGTTAGGGTTAGGGTTATGGTTAGGGTTAGGGTTAGTACACTTAGAGATAGGATCAGGGTGAGGGTTAGGGTTATGGTTTGGGTTAGGTTTAGGGTTAAGTACATGCCATGCACAGCTGAGGGATAGAGTTCGGGTTCAGGTTAGGGTTAGAGTTAGGGTTAGGGTTAGGGTTAGTCGTCTTAGAGATAGGATTAGGGTGAGGGTTAGGGTTATCGTTTGCGTTAGGTTTAGGGTTAGGTACATGCCATGCACAGCTGAGGATAGAGTTCAGGTTAGGGTTAGGGTTAGTATTAGGGTTAGTCCTCTTAGAGATAGGATTAGGGTTAGGGTTAGGGTTATTGTTTGGGTTAGGTTTATGGTTAGGTACATGCCATGCACAGCTCAGGGATAGAGTTCGGGTTAGGGTTAGGGTTAGGGTTAGTCCTCTTAGAGATAGGATTAGGGTGAGGGTTAGGGTTATGGTTTGGGTTAGGTTTAGGGTTAGGTACATGCCATTCACAGCTAGAGGGATAGAATTTAGGTTAGGGTTCGGGTTAGGGTTCGGGTTAGGTTTAGTGTTAGCGTTAGGGTTAGGGTTAGTCCTCTTAGAGGTAGGATTAGTGTGAGGGTTAGGGTTATGATTTGGATTAGGTTTAGGGTTAGGTACATGCCATGCACAGCTGAGGGATAGAGTTCGGGTTAGGGTTAGGGTTAGGGTTAGGGTTTAGGGTTATTGTTTGGGTTAGGGTTCGTCCTCTTAGAGATAGGATTAGGGTGAGGGTTAGGGTTATGGTTTGGGTTAGGTTTAGGGTTAGGTAGATGCCATGCACAGCTGAGGGATAGAATTCGGGTTAGGGTTAGGGTTAGTGTTAGGGTTAGGGTTAGTCCTCTTAGAGATAGGATTAGGGTGAGGGTTAGGGTTATGGTTTGGGTTAGGTTTATGGTTAGGTACATGCCATGCACAGCTCAGGGATAGAATTCGGGTTAGGGATAGGGTTAGAGTTAGGGTTAGGTTTAGCGTTAGGGTTAGGGTTAGGGTTAGGGTTAGGGTTAGGGTTAGGGTTAGTCCTCTTTGAGATAGGATTAGGGTGAGGGTAAGGGTGATGGTTTGGGTTAGGTTTAGGGTTAGGTGCATGCCATGCACAGCTGAGGGATAGAATTTGGGTTAGGGTTAAAGTTAGGTACATGCCATGCACAGCCAAGCGATAGAGTTCGGGTTAGGGTTCAGGTTAGGGTTAGGGTTAGTCCTCTTAGAGTTAGGGTTAGGGTGGGGGTTAGGGTTATGGTTTGGGTTAGGGTTAGCGTTAGGTACATGCCATGCACAGCTGAGGATAGAGTTCGGGTTAGCGTTAGGGTTAGGGTTAGGTTTAGGGTTAGGGTTAGTCCTCTTAGAGATAGGGTTAGGGTGAGGGTTAGGGTTATGGTTTGGGTTAGGTTTAGGGTTAGGTACATGCCATGCACAGCTGAGGGATAGAATTTGGGTTAGGGTTAGGGTTAGGTACATGCCATGCACAGCTGAGGATAGAGTTCAGGTTAGGGTTAGGGTTAGGGTTAGGGTTAGTCCTCTTAGAGATAGGATTAGGGCGAGGGTTAGGGTTATGGTTTGGGTTAGGTTTAGGGTTAGGTACATGCCATGCATAGCTGAGGGATAGAGTTCGGGTTAGGGTTAGGGTTAGGGTTAGTCCTCTTAGAGATAGGATTAGGGCGAGGGTTAGGGTCATGGTTTGGGTTAGGGTTAGGGTTAGGTACATGCAATGCACAGCTGAGAAATAGACTTCGGGTTAGGGTTAGGGTTAGGGTTTGGGTTAGGGTTAGGGTTAGGGTTAGGGTTAGTCCTCTTAGAGATAGGATTACGGCGAGGGTTAGGGTTATGGTTTGGGTTATGGTTTAGGGTTAGGTACATGCCATGCACAGCTGAGGGTAGAGTTCGGGTTAGGGTTAGGGTTAGGGTAAGGGTTAGGGTTAGGGTTAGTCCTCTTAGAGATAAGATTAGGGTGAGGGTTAGGGTTATGGTTTGGGTTAGGTTTAGGGTTAAGGTACATGCCATGCACAGCTGAGAAATAGACTTCGGGTTAGGGTTAGGGTTAGGGTTTGGGTTAGGGTTAGGGTTAGGGTTAGGGTTAGTCCTCTTAGAGATAGGATTACGGCGAGGGTTAGGGTTATGGTTTGGGTTATGGTTTAGGGTTAGGTACATGCCATGCACAGCTGAGGGTAGAGTTCGGGTTAGGGTTAGGGTTAGGGTTAGGGTTAGGGTTAGTCCTCTTAGAGATAAGATTAGGGTGATGATTAGGGTTATGGTTTGGGTTAGGTTTAGGGTTAGGTACATGCCATGAACAGCTGAGGGATAGAGTTCGGGTTAGGGTTAGGGTTAGGGTTAGTCCTCTTAGAGAGAGGATTAGGGTGAGGGTTAGGGTTATGTTTTGGGTTAGGTTTATGGTTAGGTACATGCCATGCACAGCTCAGGGATAGAATTCGGGTTAGGGATAGGGTTAGAGTTAGGGTTAGGGTTAGTCCTCTTAGAGTTAAGATTAGGGTGATGATTAGGGTTATGGTTTGGGTTAGGTTTAGGGTTAGGTACCTGCCATGCACAGCTGAGGATAGAGTTCGGGTTAGGGATAGGGTTAGAGTTAGGGTTAGGGTTAGGGTTAGTCCTCTTGATATAGGATTAGGGTGAGGGTTAGGGTTATGGTTTGGGTTAGGTTTAGGGTTAGGTACATGCCATGCACAGCTGAGGGATAGAGTTCGGGTTAGGGTTAGGGTTAGGGTTAGTCCTCTTAGAGATAGGATTAGGGTGAGGGTTAGGGTCATGGTTTGGGTTAGGGTTAGGCTTAGGTACCTGCCATGCACAGCTGAGGATAGAGTTCGGGTTAGGGTTAGGGTTAGGGTTAGGGTTAGGTTTAGGGTTAGGGTTAGGGTCAGGGTTAGGGTTAGGGTTAGTCCTCTTAGAGATAGGATTAGGGTGAGGGTTAGGGTCATGGTTTGGGTTAGGGTTAGGGTTTGGTACCTGCCATGCACAGCTGAGGATAGAGTTCGGGTTAGGGACAGGGTTAGAGTTAGGGTTAGGGTTAGGGTTAGTCCTCTTAGATATAGGATTAGGGTGAGGGTTAGGGTCATGGTTTGGGTTAGGTTTAGGGTTAGGTACATGCCATGCACAGCTGAGGGATAGATTTCGGGTTAGTGTTAGCGTTAGGGTTAGTCCTCTTGGAGATAGGATTAGGGTGAGGGTTAGGGTCATGGTTTGGGTTAGGGGTAGGGTTAGGTACATGCGATGCACAGCTGAGGATAGAGTTCGGGTTAGGGTTAGGGTTAGGGTTATGGTTAGGGTTAGGGTTAGTACTCTTAGAGATAGGATTAGAGTGAGGGTTAGGGTTATGGTTTGGGTTAGGTTTAGGGTTAGGTACATGCCATTCACATCTAGAGGGATGGAATTTAGGTTAGGATTCGGGTTAGGGTTCGGGTTAGGTTTAGTGTTAGCGTTAGGGTTAGGGTTAGTCCTCTTAGAGGTAGGATTAGTGTGAGGGTTAGGGTTATGATTTGGATTAGGTTTAGGGTTAGGTACATGCCATGCACAGCTGAGGGATAGACTTCGGGTTAGTGTTAGGGTTAGGGTTAGCGTTAGAATACGGGTTAGGGATAGGGTTAGAGTTTGGGTTAGGGTTAGTCCTCTTAGAGATAGGATCAGGGTTCGGGTTCGGGTTATGGTTTGGGTTAGGTTTAGGGTTAAGTACATGCCATGCACAGCTGAGGGATAGAGTTCGGGTTCAGGTTAGGGTTAGGGTTAGGGTTAGGGTTAGTCCTCTTAGAGATAGGATTAGGGTGAGGGTTCGGATTATGGTTTGCGTTAGGTTTAGGGTTAGGTACATGCCATGCACAGCTGAGGATAGAGTTCAGGTTAGGGTTAGGGTTAGTGTTAGGGTTAGTCCTCTTAGAGATAGGATTAGGGTGAGGGTTAGGGTTATGGTTTGGGTTAGGTTTATGGTTAGGTACATGCCATGCACAGCTCAGGGATAGAATTCGGGTTAGGGATGGGGTTAGAGTTAGGGTTAGGGTTAGTCCTTTTAGAGATAGGATTAGGGTGAGGGTTAGGGTTATGGTTTGGGTTAGGTTTAGGGTTAGGTACATGCCATGCACAGCTGAGGGGTAGAGTTCGGGTTAGCGTTAGGGTTAGGGTTAGTCCTCTTAGAGATAGGATTAGGTTGAGGGTTAGGGTTATGGTTTGGGGTAGGTTTAGGGTTAGGTACATGCCATTCACAGCTAGAGGGATAGAATTTAGGTTAGGGTTCGGGTTAGGGTTCGGTTTAGGTTTAGTGTTAGCGTTAGGGTTAGGGTTAGTCCTCTTAGAGGTAGGATTAGTGTGAGGGTTAGGGTTATGATTTGGATTAGGTTTAGGGTTAGGTACATGCCATGCACAGCTGAGGGATAGAGTTCGGGTTAGGGTTAGGGTTAGGGTTAGGGTTTAGGGTTATTGTTTGGGTTAGGGTTAGTCCTCTTAGAGATAGCATTAGGGTGAGGGTTAGGGTTATGGTTTGGGTTAGGTTTAGGGTTAGGTAGATGCCATGCACAGCTGAGGGATAGAATTCGGGTTAGGGTTAGGGTTAGTGTTAGGGTTAGGGTTAGTCCTCTTAGAGATAGGATTAGGGTGAGGGTTAGGGTTATGGTTTGGGTTAGGTTTATGGGTAGGTACATGCCATGCACAGCTGAGGGATATAGTTCGGGTTAGGGTTATGGTTAGAGTTAGGGTTAGGTTTAGCGTTAGGGTTAGGGTTAGGGTTAGGGTTAGGGTTAGGGTTAGTCCTCTTTGAGATAGGATTAGGGTGAGGGTAAGGGTGATGGTTTGGGTTAGGTTTAGGGTTAGGTGCATGCCATGCACAGCTGAGGGATAGAATTTGGGTTAGGGTTAAAGTTAGGTACATGCCATGCACAGCCAAGGGATAGAGTTCGGGTTAGGGTTCAGGTTAGGGTTAGGGTTAGTCCTCTTGGAGATAGGGTTAGGGTGGGGGTTAGGGTTATGGTTTGGGTTAGGGTTAGCGTTAGGTACATGCCATGCACAGCTGAGGATAGAGTTCGGGTTAGCGTTAGGGTTAGGGTTAGGTTTAGGGTTAGGGTTAGGCCTCTTAGAGATAGGGTTAGGGTGAGGGTTACGGTTATGGTTTGGGTTAGGTTTAGGGTTAGGTACATGCCATGCACAGCTGAGGGATAGAATTTGGGTTAGGGTTAGGGTTAGGTACATGCCATGCACAGCTGAGGATAGAGTTCAGGTTAGGGTTAGGGTTAGGGTTAGGGTTAGTCCTCTTAGAGATAGGATTAGGGTGAGGGTTAGGGTTATGGTTTGGGTTAGGTTTAGGGTTAGGTACATGCCATGCATAGCTGAGGGATAGAGTTCGGGTTAGGGTTAGGGTTAGGGTTAGTCCTCTCAGAGATAGGATTAGGGCGAGGGTTAGGGTCATGGTTTGGGTTAGGGTTAGGGTTAGGTACATGCAATGCACAGCTGAGGATAGAGTTCGGGTTAGGGTTAGGGTTAGGGTAAGGGTTAGGGTTAGGGTTAGTCCTCTTAGAGATAAGATTAGGGTGAGGGTTAGGGTTATGGTTTGGGTTAGGTTTAGGGTTAGGTACATGCCATGCACAGCTGAGAAATAGACTTCGGGTTAGGGTTAGGGTTAGGGTTTGGGTTAGGGTTAGGGTCAGGGTTAGGGTTAGTCCTCTTAGAGATAGGATTACGGCGAGGGTTAGGGTTATGGTTTGGTTTATGGTTTAGGGTTAGGTACATGCCATGCACAGCTGAGGGTAGAGTTCGGGTTAGGGTTAGGGTTAGGGTTAGGGTTAGGGTTAGTCCTCTTAGAGATAAGATTAGGGTGATGATTAGGGTTATGGTTTGGGTTAGGTTTAGGGTTAGGTACATGCCATGAACAGCTGAGGGATAGAATTCGGGTTAGGGTTAGGGTTAGGGTTAGTCCTCTTAGAGAGAGGATTAGGGTGAGGGTTAGGGTTATGGTTTGGGTTAGGTTTATGGTTAGGTACATGCCATGCACAGCTCAGGGATAGAATTCGGGTTAGGGATAGGGTTAGAGTTAGGGTTAGGGTTAGTCCTCTTAGAGTTAAGATTAGGGTGATGATTAGGGTTATGGTTTGGGTTAGGTTTAGGGTTAGGTACCTGCCATGCACAGCTGAGGATAGAGTTCGGGTTAGGGACAGGGTTAGAGTTAGGGTTAGGGTTAGGGTTAGTCCTCTTAGATATAGGATTAGGGTGAGGGTTAGGGTTATGGTTTGGGTTAGGTTTAGGGTTAGGTACATGCCATGCACAGCTGAGGGATAGAGTTCGGGTTAGTGTTAGCGTTAGGGTTAGTCCTCTTGGAGATAGGATTAGGGTGAGGGTTAGGGTCATGGTTTGGGTTAGGTTTAGGGTTAGGTACATGCGATGCACAGCTGAGGATAGAGTTCGGGTTAGGGTTAGGGTTAGGGTTATGGTTAGGGTTAGGGTTAGTACTCTTAGAGATAGGATTAGAGTGAGGGTTAGGGTTATGGTTTGGGTTAGGTTTAGGGTTAGGTACATGCCATTCACATCTAGAGGGATAGAATTTAGGTTAGGGTTCGGGTTAGGGTTCGGGTTAGGTTTAGTGTTAGCGTTAGGGTTAGGGTTAGTCCTCTTAGAGGTAGGATTAGTGTGAGGGTTAGGGTTATGATTTGGATTAGGTTTAGGGTTAGGTACATGCCATGCACAGCTGAGGGATAGACTTCGGGTTAGTGTTAGGGTTAGGGTTAGGGTTAGAATACGGGTTAGGGATAGGGTTAGAGTTAGGGTTAGGGTTAATCCTCTTAGAGATAGGATCAGGGTGAGGGTTAGGGTTATGGTTTGGGTTAGGTTTAGGGTTAGGTACATGCCATGCAAAGCTGAGGGATAGAGTTCGGGTTAGGGTTAGGGTTAGGGTTAGTCCTCTTAGAGATAGGATTAGGGTGAGGGTTAGGGTTATGGTTTGGGTTAGGTTTAGGGTTAGGTACATGCCATTCACAGCTAGAGGGATAGAATTTAGGTTAGGGTTCGGGTTAGGGTTCGGGTTAGGTTTAGTGTTAGCGTTAGGGTTAGGGTTAGTCCTCTTAGAGGTAGGATTAGTGTGAGGGTTAGGTTTATGATTTGGATTAGGTTTAGGGTTAGGTACATGCCATGCACAGCTGAGGGATAGATTTCGGGTTAGGGTTAGGGTTACGGTTTAGGGTTAGTGTTAGGGTTAGGGTTAGTCCTCTTAGAGATAGGATTAGGGTGAGGGTTAGGGTTATGGTTTGGGTTAGGTTTAGGGTTAGGTACATGCCATGCACAGCTGAGGGATATAGTTCGGGTTAGGGTTATGGTTAGAGTTAGGGTTAGGTTTAGCGTTAGGGTTAGGGTTAGGGTTAGGGTTAGGGTTAGGGTTAGTCCTCTTTGAGATAGGATTAGGGTGAGGGTAAGGGTGATGGTTTGGGTTAGGTTTAGGGTTAGGTGCATGCCATGCACAGCTGAGGGATAGAATTTGGGTTAGGGTTAAAGTTAGGTACATGCCATGCACAGCCAAGGGATAGAGTTCGGGTTAGGGTTCAGGTTAGGGTTAGGGTTAGTCCTCTTAGAGATAGGGTTAGGGTGGGGGTTAGGGTTATGGTTTGGGTTAGGGTTAGCGTTAGGTACATGCCATGCACAGCTGAGGATAGAGTTCGGGTTAGCGTTAGGGTTAGGGTTAGGTTTAGGGTTAGGGTTAGTCCTCTTAGAGATAGGGTTAGGGTGAGGGTTAGGGTTATGGTTTGGGTTAGGTTTAGGGTTAGGTACATGCCATGCACAGCTGAGGGATAGAATTTGGGTGAGGGTTAGTGTTAGGTACATGCCATGCACAGCTGAGGGATAGAGTTCGGGATAGGGTTAGGGTTAGGGTTAGGGTTAGGGTTAGGATTAGGGTTAGGGTTAGGGTTAGGGTTAGGGTTAGGGTTAAAGATAGTCCTCTTAGAGGTAGGATTAGGGTGAGGGTTAGGGTTATGGTTTGGGTTAGGTTTAGGTTTAGGTACATGCCATGCACAGCTGAGGGATAGAGTTCGGGTTAGGGTTAGGGTTAGGGTTAGGGTTAGTGCTTTTAGAGATAGGATTAGGGTGAGGGTTAGGGTTATGGTTTGGGTTAGGTTTAGGGTTAGGCACATGCCATGCACAGCTGAGGGATGGAATTCGGGTTAGGGTTAGGGTTAGGGTTAGGGTTAGGGTTAGGGTTAGTCCTCTTAGAGATAGGATTAGGGTGTGGCTTAGGGTTATGGTTTGGGATAGGTTTAGGGCTAGGTACATGCCATGCACAGCTGAGAGATAGATTTCGGGTTAGGGTTAATGTTAGGGTTAGGGTTAGGGTTAGTCCTCTTAGAGATAGGATTAGCGTGAGGGTTAGGGTTATGGTTTGGGTTAGGTTTAGGGTTAGGTACATGCCATGCACAGCTGAGGCATAGAGTTCGGCTTAGAGTTAGGGTTAGGGTTAGGGTTAGGGTTAGTCCTCTTAGAGTAAGGATTAGGGTGAGGGTTAGGGTTATGGTTTGGGTTAGGTTTAGGGTTAGGTACATGCCATGCACAGCTAGAGGGATAGAATTTGGGTTAGGGTGTCGCGACGGAGGGAAGACACAGTCACTCAATATGAGTGATCAGCAGACTTCGTTTATTGTGCCTTACAGTCACCTTTTATGTCTTGTTATAATTAGCTCATACATATTACAAAAGTTAAGCTCATTATTGGTTAGTTGCCTAAATATCAAGTCCGCCCCTAGTTTCTCTTCTGTAGTTATCTGTTCCCACCTGCAACATTCTTTTCCCACCGCAGTCTTCCTGTTATTTTGTAACTTTTGCTTTACTTCAGATAAGCTGTGAGCGATGTGCATTTTTGTCCAGCCAGCTGGACTATGTCTATGTGACCCTTTTCAGCTAGCCAGTTATCCACAATTCCCCCGTTTTTATTTTGGCCGACACAGGCTTGGTTGACCATTTTCAATAACAGCGTTTTAACACAGGAACATACACAGCCAACTTATAAAATCTCAGTTCAGAAGTATAATTCCTGAAATACTTGAAAAATAAAGTTAGCTTGAAGCTTTAATTTAGATGCTCTTTCTGTTCCAGTGATATAAAAAGTTTAAAAAATTCAAAGGTAATTTTAAAGTTCTGATCCTGGACTAATGCAAGCTCAAAACCCAAAAAGAAACCAAACAGATGTTTGACTAGGAATATTTGCAAATATTTTAGTGGAAAATCCCTGACCATTAACAATTTTCTGTCCAAATAACAACTGCCCTTATGCAACCAACCAGTCCATACATTTTCTGAAGAATACCTCATTGATATCAAAGAATTAACAAAGGGAAAAAATTAGTTCTAAGCTATATACATTCATAAGGGGATTTTTCAATAGTTACATACAGTTTTACACACTAAGCCATAATGGCTTGTAGGTGATATACACAAGAAGAGTACGTTGCTTATCTGTCTGAATGTCTATGCTAAATTTGACAACTGTGCCACAAGCCAAGCCTACATGGGTGCTGTATGTTATGCACGTTCCTTAACAAACAGAAGTATAATAGACAAATTCCCAAGATCTAGTCCCCAACCTAATTATATTATTTTGTAGCCAATTAAGGAAAATAACACAAATGTGCATATCTACATGTGCACACACCTTTTAGTTCAGAACCGATCTGTGATAAAAGGCCTTAGCCTTATGGCATCATCGAATCTTATCGAGTACAGTAATTAAAAATGCAGTCTTACTGTAAGTGCGATTTATGCTGACATTCCCTCAAATGCTACACGTATTTCTCACTCAACTGCCTCAAGTTAAAATAGTAGTATTTGTTAATATGTATTAAAAAATCATTAATTCTCTACAATAGCAGTTGACTTCCATAACACTGTGTAAGCAAAAGAGGCTTAAGATGGGTTTTCTGAATGCTAACAATTTATTTTAGACTGTCTAAACTCAGGGCTTGAAAGATTTCACTCTGCCAGGCGTAGAAACACTGTTGCACTCCAGTTGTGATATCCCTTTTCCCAAGTTGTCACATGCACATCTCGCTCAAGCAACATTATTGTTAAAGTTTCTCTCTGCTACATAAAAGCATATTGCACTTGTAGATATAAAAGACAGCACCCTTACTTAGATTATTACCTTATTACCTCATAACTCTTAGTATACCTTGTATCTCTGATTTCATCACTTCAAAAATTCACCAGAAGCAGATAAAACCACAGCATCAGACTAAACTACACCTTAACTGCTGATTCAAATAAAGGCATTCTCTTCAGATATGCCTAATGCTTACAAATAATTTTGGCTGGTTTTGATCAAAAAACTATTATTACAATAATGATCAAAAATAATAATCCCGTTTGCAAAATGCCTTTAAGCCAGCCTCCTAGTCCCAACCAATTTCCACATTCAGAATACAGCATAAATACAGAATACAGAATAAATTATCTCCATCAAGGCAAAAAGGCTTCTCTTTAAGCACAGAGATGTTTGCTAGGTCAAGGCAGAAACCCATTTCTTGTAGGGGACATCTGAAGCACTTTTTTTTTTTTTTGGTGGGTTTGTAATCAAGTCCGTATTTTTCCTTGAGAAGCTTAAGCTGTTCCTCTTGTTTCAGGAGTGTTTCCAACTCTGATTTGTCGAATAGGTCCGTATTTCCCAAAAATATCATACATTTCCTCCGCTGTGATTTTATACGGCAGGTTCCGAATATAAAGGATCCAATTGACCTCTGGGGGCAGCCAGATGTTAGCTCTCTTGGCCGCTTGCATCACCATGGCGTCGATCGGAGGCGGGGGCGGGGGGGTGCCGCCTAGGAGAGAAACCGTGGCCGGGAAGGGGCCTGCCGGGCTGCGCGCCGCCGCTCGCCGCTGCCGCAGGGGACCCGGATGCTATCCCCATACGCTAATAACCCGAGTAATTCCTTTTTACAATCTATATCCTGAACACTCCGCTTTTCTAAAAAGCATTTGAGCGAATCGTACGTCGCTTGTCTCTCCATACCTTCGTCAGCGCTGTTGCAGCCTTTGCGAGAACAGCCAAAGACAGTGTATTTTTGCTTTACTTCAGATAAGATGATAGCGACGTGCATTTTTGTCCAGCCAGCTGGACTATGTCTATGTGAACTTTTTCAGCTAGCCAGTTATCCACATACCCCAATTAGAAAGACAGCACTACCTTATATTTTATTGCTAATGCTACCCTTGCTGCCAGTTAGATATGTAAGCTGACAGAAAGCAGAGAAAGCATACTTGAGTCATAGTCTTTAAAGACATTTTCCTTTTTTGAGTTCACCATGCCCTACACTGTTTTGGACCCTAAATTCAGCAGTAAATGGCTCTGTAGTTCTTAAATATTTTTCAACAGCTTAAATATTAACTTTAAACCTGAGATATAAGAAGTAACAATCTTGCAATTTATTATAATGGATCAAAAAAGTAGGAATAAATATTTATTTCTTCATTATGACAAAAGGCTATCAATTTTATGACTCAAAATACTGTTCAAGACCATAGAATCATAGAATCAAAGAATGGTTAGGGTTGGATGGGACCTTTAAAGATCATCTAGTCCAATCCCCCTGCAATGAGCAGGGACATTTTCAACTAGATCAGGTTGCTCAGAGTCCTGTCCAACCTGATCTTGAATGTTTCCAGGGTTGGGGCACCTATACCTCATCTCTGGGCAACCTGTTCCAGTATTTCACCATCCCTCATCATAAAAAAAAAATCTTCTTTTAGTTTAAAACCATTACCCCTTGTCCTATTGTAACAGGCCCTACTAAAAAGTTTGTCCCCATCTTTCTTATAAGCCCCCTTTAAGTCCTGAAAGGCTGCAATAAGGTCTCCCTGGAGCCTTCTCTTCTTCAGGCTGAACGTCTCCAACTCTCTCAGCCTTTCCTCACAGGAGAGATGTTCCATCCCTCTGATCATTTTTGTGGCCCTCCTCTGGACCTGCTCTAACAGGTCCATGTCTTTCCTGTGCTGGGGACTCCAGAGCTGGACACAATACTCCAGGTGGGGTCTCAAGAGAGCAGAGTAGAGGAGGAGAATCACCTCACTTGACCTGCTGGCCATACTACTTTTGATGTAGCCCAGAATATGGTTGGCTTTCTGGGCTGCAAGTGCACATTGCCAGCTCATGTCCAATTTTTCATCCACCAGTACCACCAAGTCCTTCTCCACAGGGCTGCTCTCAATCCCTTCATCCCCCAGCCTGTATTGATACCATAGATTGCCCCGACTCAGGTGCAGGACCTTGCACTTGGCCTTGTTGGACCTCATGAAGTTCACATGGGCCCACTTCTCAAGCTTGTCCAGGTCTCTCTGGATAGCATCCCATCTCTCAGACATGTCAACTGCACCACTCAGCTTGGTGTCATCTGCAAACTTGCTGAGGGTGCACTCAATCCCAATGTCTATGTCGTTAATGAAAATATTAAACAGTATTGGTCCCAATACGGACCCTTGTGGGATACCACTTACCACCAATCTCCATCTGGACACTAAGCTGTTGACCACTACACTCTGGATGCAACCATCCAACCTATTCCTCATCCACTGAACAGTCCATCCATCAAACCCATCTCTCCAATTTAGCAACAAGGATGTTGTGGGGGACTATGTCAAAGGTCTTATAGAACTCCAGGTAGACAACATCTGTAGCTCTTCCCTTGTCCACTGATGTAGTCACTCCATCGTAGAAGGCCACTAGGCTGGTCAGGCAGGACTTTCCCTTGGTGAAGCTATGTAGGCTGTGTCGAATCACCTCCCTGTCCTCCATGTGCCTTAGCATAGCTTCTAGGAGGATCTGTTCCATGATCTTCCCAGGCACAGAGGTGAGGCTGACAGGTCAGTAGTTCCCAGGGTCCTCCTTTCAACCCATTTTAAAAAAGGGTGCAATGTTTCCCTTTTTCCAGTCACTGGGGACTTCACCTGACTGCTGTGACTTTTCAAATATCATGGAGAGTGGCTTGGCAACTATGTCAGTCAATCCCCTCAGGACTCTGGGATGCATCTTGTCAGGTCCCATAGACTTATGTATGTTCAGATTTCTCAGGTGGTCATGATCCTGATCTTCTCTTACAGTGGGAGGGACTTTGCTCCCCCAGTCCCCATCTTGCAGTCCATCCTCTCAAGAGGTATGGGAAGAGAGGTTGCCAGTGAAGACTGAGGCAAAAAAGTTGTTGAGTACCTCAGCCTTTTCCTTGTCTGTTGTTACCAGTTTGTTCTGGTCTTGTTCTGACAACAGTCTTGTTCATCAAAGAGGGTACACTTTCTCTGACCTTTCTTTTCTGGCTGACATACCTATAGAAGTCCTTCTTATTATTCTTTGCATTCCTTGCCAATTTCAGCTCCAGCCACAGCTTGGCCTTCCTGACCCCACCCCTACACAACCAGGCAGTGTCCCTATACTCTTCTCAGGATACCTGTTCCTGCTTCCACTGTCTGTGCATTTCCTTCTTGCCCTTGAGTTTGATCAGCAGGTCTCGATTCAGAAATTCCTATCTCTTGCCTTCCTTCCCTGATTTCTTACACCTGGGGATTGAGAGCTCTTAAGCTCTATGGAAAGTGTCCTTAAAGATCTGCCAGTTCTGTTCTGCTCCCTTGTCCCTGAGGGCAGTTTACCAGGGGGTCCTATTGACTAACTCCTTGAACAGCTGGAAGTTTGCTTTCCTAAAATTCAGGGTCCTGATTTTACTCTTCACCTGACCCATATCCCTCAGGACTGTGAACTCTACCAGTGCAATGATCACTGCAGCCCAGGCTGCCTCCAATCTTGATGTCACCAATTAGCTCACTTGCATTGGTGACCAACAGGTCCAGTATTGCATCCCTTCTGGTAGGGCTGTCTATTACCTGGCTTAAGAACTTATCCTCAATGCACTGCAGGAGTCTCCTGGATTGCCTACAGCTTGCTGTGCTACTTTTCCAGCAGATGTCAGGGTGGTTGAAGTCCCCCAGCAGGACAAAAGCCTGTGAGCACGATGCCTCCTGTAGCTGGAGTAAGAAGGCTTTGTCAGTAAGCTCCCCTTGACAAGGTGGCCTTTAGTAAACACCAACCACAAGGTTCCCTTTGCTGCCTCGGTCTCTAATTTTTACCCATAAGCTTTCAAGCTGCTCATGGCTCTTCTTCAGAGACAGCTTTTCACAATCTATCCATTTCTTGATGTAGAGGGCAACCCCTTTGCCCTTCCTTCCTCACCTGTCCCTTCTGAACAGCCTGTAGCCATCAATAGCCACACTCCAGTCATGGGATTTGTCCCAAGTTTCAGTAATGGCAATTAGGCCATAGCTTTCTAGCAGTACGGTGGCTTCCAAATCCTTCTGTTTGTTGCCCATGCTGCATGCATTGGTGTAGAGGCACTTCAGCTGGGCTGTCAGGCTGTCGGCCATGTCAACTTCTTAGAGGAACACCCCTTAATTCCTTTGAGGTATTTCACTGGTGTTTTCCTGTTGGCTTGTATTACCTCAGGAGCCCCTGGCTCATCTCCGTAAGGCTTCAAGTGTGCTGCAGTGTACCCAGCACATCTCAGAGCAACAGGCTGAGGGCCCTTGCTAGCACCCCGTCCCTCTAACCTTAGCACATTGTCCCATGGCTTGTTATGGACAAGCCTGATATTATCCCCCTCCCCGTTCAAGCCTAGTTTAAAGGTCTGTCAATGAGCCCTGCTAGCTCATGAGCAAAGACCCTCTTCCCCCTTTGAGAAAAGTTAATCCCATCTGATTCCAGCAGGCCTGGTGCTGTGTAGGCCATCCCATTATGTAAACCCAAAACTGACACCAGCCACGGAGCCATGTATTAATAGACTGGGTCCATCTGTTTCTTCCAGTGTCACTGCCCACAACTGGAAGGAGAGAGGAAAAAACTTGTGCTCCAGATTCCCTTACCAAATGCCCCAGGGCCCTGAAGTCTCTCTTGATTGCCCTTGGACTACACGTTATGGCTTCATTGCCACCCACATGGAAGAGCAGTAAAGGGTAATAGTCCAAAGGCTGTACCAGGCTAGGAAGTTTCCTAGTGATTTCCTTAACCCAGGCCCCAGTGAGGCAGCAGACTTCCCTAAGAGGAGGGTCTGTCCAGCATATTGGACCCTCTGTTCCCCTCAGAAGAGAGTCACCTACAACTATAATCTGTCTTTTCTTCCTTGTGGAGGTGGTCATGATACAGGGGATTAGCCTTTCTGACCTTGTCAATACCTCTGGCGTAGAAGAACTGTCATCCACAACATTTATTAACTGGCCTTCCACATCCAGAGACTCATACCTGCTGTACAGAGGTACCTGGAAGGTGAGGTGGGCAAGGAGGGGGTTTGCCTGCCACCCTGAGCATGGACTTGCCTCCATTCACTCCCTTCCTTTAAGCCACTGCCTTCAGCCTGGCAGGGGAAAAGACACAAGATCCCTTTGATCTTTGTTTTTTTCTGGTGATTGTTCCTGTTTCTATCACAGGGAGTGCAGAGCATGGTTCCATCAGTCTAGCTTTCTCAGACTCCCTGATGATCCTTAACCTTTCTACTTCCTCTAGTAGGTCTGCCACCAGGCTGAGCAGATCATCTGCTTGGTCACACATCACACAGCTGTTCACACTACTGCCATCCATTACCAGTGAAAGGCTCTGGCACTCCTTGCAGCCTGAGACCTGGATGGCTGCATGTTTTCATGGGAGCTCTGGGTTGCCACATCCATTCTGGCGAGTGCAGAGGACAGCTTTCTGCTGGGTGGATACCATAGATAAGCTACTTCTGAGAGGGTGATGACCACCAATTGAATTCACCTCTTGAGCTGGAAGGGTGACTACACCCTGCCACACAAACTGCCACACCCTGGCTGACACACCAAGCTCTAGTCACTAGCACTTCCTAAGCTGTTTTTTATAGCTGTGGCCATCGTTGTTCTGGCAACACCCAGGCCTCAACAGCTCCTGGTGGGTCTCTCAGCTGTCCTGCCTCAGGAAACCTCCTTGTGCACCAAGATCTGCTGCTCTGCTGTAGATTGGACTGGCTCCAGAGCAGCTCCCCTCAGCGACTGGCTTTTTGTGCAGAAGATCTTTCAGATGATACAAACTCCAATTTTTCTTATTTTCAGATCATCTTTAAAGTCTTCTGCATGACCTAACTGCTACTGACAAGACTGCTAAACAGGCTCTTCCTGAATACTATCATAGTAGTACTTGACACCCTCTTTGTTCCATTCTAAAAACATCTAAGATTTTATATTCCTTCCCATTTGTATTGGGTATACATGGCAAGTATATGGTAGCATTGGGGCTACAGGGGTGGCTTCTGTGAGAAGATGCCAGAAGCTGTCCCCATGTCGGAAAGAGCCATTTCCAGCAAGCTCCTGTTTGTTGCCCATGCTGCGTACATGTGGTGGGTTGACCTTGACTAGATGCCAGGTGCCCACCAAGCTACAATATCACTCCCCTCCTTAGCAGGACACAGGGTGAGAAAATAAGATGGAAAAAAACAACTTTGTGGGTCAAGACAAAGGCAGTTTAATAAAGCAAAAGCAAAGGCCATATGCAGGAGCAAACGAAAACAAAAGATGTTATTCTCTACTTCCCATCAGCAGGAAATGTTCAGCCACTTCCCAGAAAGCAGGGTTTCATTATGCATAATGGTTGCTTTGGAAGACAAATGTTGTAAATAACGAATGTCCCCACTTCCTCCTCCTTTCTCTTAGCTTTTATTGCTGAGTAGACATCATATGGCATGGGATATCCCTTTGGTCAGTTTGGGTCAGCTGTCATGGCTATGTTCCCTCCCAAGATCGTGCCCACCACCAGCCTACTGGTGAGGGTGGGGGAAGGTTGGAGAGACAGCCTTTATGCTGTGTGAGCACTGCTCAGCAGTAGTCAAAGCACTGGTGTGTTATCACCACCTTTGTAGCTACCAATACAAAGCACAGCACTATGAGGGCTGCTATGGCACTCAGCCAGACCCAATACAATCTCCACCCCTTATTCCATACCATTTGCGTCATGCTCAGGTCCCACATAACTTAATACATATATATAGATCTTCTAACCATTCCATTGTATTTCATTCTCATTACTGACATTCCTTCTTACTAACACAACTTAAACTACATACCTAAACCATCTTTATACCCAACATACAGATACATTCTCATTAACTGCTATCCCCTGTCCTTTAACAGATAGATATTACTCTTCCATTCCATGAGCTTCCTCTAGTCCTTCAGATGTTCATAAGAACAGGCTATGACTTAGGCCCCATCTGTCAAGACGAGTACTCAGGACATCAGAAGCAGTATGTTCGATTGTTGGGCACCAGCACCAGCTTGGTTTGGATCATTGTTGACCTCATCTGGTTCCTTGTGAACCTCATTCTTTGTCAGTTCAGGTCACTCCTGCTACATTACTTCCTACAATGTACAACTCACATCACAGCTTATTTTTCCCCCAAGGTTAAATTTGCCTTCCCCAGCCATTTTCCATGGGGACCCTATCTCCTCCCACAGTATGTAGGGGCTTTGTTTGGGCAGGACCAGAGCAGTTAGCAGATCCTCTGGTGTTAACCAGCCAAGTAGCTTCTGCTACATATATATTCCAAGTGCTTCCATGCACCATAGCCCAACACTCTGTCTGTGTGTGTGTGAATGTTCCTTCCCCACCTCCAGTGTTACTGTATAAATGCATCCATCACCCCTGGACACCCAGGGATTTGGTTATGTGCAGAAATCAAATGCCCACGTTAAGGGAAGATGCGGGTTGATATTCATCATTATTTTCCAATATTTGTTTGGGATATAATCCATCCTGGGCCAATCTTAACCTGTTATTGAGAGAGTCGCTCCATCCAAATGAAAGAAATAAGATAATTGAAAAGGATGTGGAATTAATCTTACAGACAGTGGGAAATTAGACTGCATGGCCTCAGGCTGATCCTAATCAGAATTATAATAATCAAACAGATAAATTGCCAAACGGCATTAGAAATCTGATAGGTGAGATTAGACCTTGCCGGAAGATAAAAATAAATTGGACTAAATTACAGGAATGTAGGCAGAGGCCAGAGGAACACCCCAGTGACTACTGGGGAAGATTGCAACAGGATTTGTTGACATACAGAAGAATGACTCTCCAGAACTTTAATAATGAATTGGCAGCAAGCGTGTTTGTCGACCAAGCTGCCCCTGACATCTGCAACTATTTTAAGGATCACATGCCTGGGTGGCAAGGAGAAAATTTGAAAGATTTTATATTACCTGGAGGTTCTATACGTGTACAATATGTAGATGATTTGTTAGTTGCCAGCAAGACATACAAAGATTACTTGAAAGATACTATTTGTCTATGTCCTGCTTTAGCAGAAAAAGACCACCATGCATCTCTTTCTAAGCTTTAGCTGTGTCATCAGGAAGTAAAATATTTATGATTCATATTAAAAGAATGACAAAGATTAGTAGACCCAGAACAGCTCCAGACTATTGTAGAAATACCTCAACCAGTGACAAAGAAACAATTGCAAGGATTTTTAGGTGTGGTAGGATACTGCAGACCTTGGATATTGGGGCTAGGGGAGTTAAGCAAGCCATTGACAGAAGCTACCAAGGCAGAGGAAATGGAGCCTATATGTTGGGGTCCAGAGAGAGAAAAGGACTTGTTAAATTTCATCCCATTAATCATAGCCCAATGCTCCAATCTATCTAGATCCCTCTGCAAAGGCCTCTTGTCCCTTGAGAGAGTCAACAATACCTCCCAGTTTGGTATCGTCAGCAAACCTGCTAATGGTGCATTCAACTCCTGCATCCACATCATTGATAAATATATTGAACAGATCTGGACCTAGAATTGAGCCCTGAGGAATGCTGCTGGTGACCGGTCACCAGCCAGTTGGAGCCCCATTCACTAGAATCCTTTGAGCTCTGCCCTTCAGCCAGTTCTTCACCCTGTGAACCCGGTGCACCGTGAACCTGCTCTTCCCACAGTTGAACATCTTGTCCAGAAAGATTCTGTGAGATGCAGTATCAAAAGCCTCACTAAAATCCAGAAAAACTACATCCACCTCCTTTCTTAAATGAGGCTTTGAGCAACGACAAGCCTTTGAACAAATTAAACAAGAGATGGTTCAAGCAGTAGGCCTTGGGCCAGTTTGGACTGGGCAAGAGGTAAAGAATGTGCTCTACACTGCAGCCAGGGAGAACGGCCCTACCTGGAGCCTCTGGCAGAAAGCACCAGGGGAGACTCGAGGTCGACCCTTGGGCTTTTGGAGTGGGTGATATAAAGGATCTGAGGCCCGCTATACTCCAACTGAAAAAGAGATACTGGCAGCTTATGAAGAGGTTCGAGCTGCTTCAGAAGTGATTGGTAGTGAAACGTAGCTCCTTCTGGTGTGCTGTTTGCCAGCGCTGGGCTGGATGTTTAAACAGAGGTTTTCCTCTACACATCACTCAACTGATGCTACATGGAGTAAGTGGGTTGTGCTGATTACACTCGGGAGATTCAAAGAAGTTTCTGGTTTTGAGCTTGGATTCTTTTGTGCAAGATGCGTTTTGGACTAATGCTCAGCAAACTAATCTGTTAGCTCTGGCCACTCAGGGATGTAACAATAAATGCCAAACTGGGAATGACTGACTAGGATCTGAGCGTCAGTGGTATATCTTGCGAGATTGCATACAGCGATTAAAGGAGGGGATTAAATGAGCCACTTTTATAGGGGGTGGGGATACTATGATGCGAAATGCTTTGTCTGCTTCCATGAGGAATAGATTGATTAAGACTGCTCCCACCACATATAAAAATGTGAAAATGACTCTTGATTAATGAAACAGGAAATCCCCTTAATGAGGTAATTGATAAGGTACAGCAGCTGGGTGACCTTGGGGAATGAGGCCCCTGAGGAAGCGCAGGAAACCAAGATGCTCCTAAAAATAATGAGAACAGAATTTCTTGAAATGTTTACTGCTTTATTAAAAGAAAGTATGTCTTGTAATAAGATTGATGGTGTTTCCACTCCTGAACTATGGAGGATATATAAACAGAGAGGGTTAAATAAGACTAGCAAGAAAATGCAGAGTTCTAAAGTAAAAGATTCAGGAACAACTCAGCCTATGACACCCCCTCCTGAGTCTCAATGGGATTCCACATGTGCTCGTGGAGGGCCCCCCACGAGTGGATGGAGCATTCCAGGGAAGAAGGAGGACTGGGAGCCGTATTCTGACTTGTATCCTTGGAAGGAGACTAGAAAAATCATTCAGCATAGTCAATCAGAGTGAAATAATGGCCAAGCTCCAATGCAATGGGCACGTCAGGACCAGCAGCCCCATGTGGAGCTGTAAGGGACGAAAATAAGTTGACCTTGTAGAGAAACAAGGCTGAATTGGCAGAACTGTTAGTGTACAGATGTTGTGGTTTAACCCCAGCCAGCAACCAAGCACCATGCAGCCACTTGCTCACCACCACCACCACCACCCCACCTGGAGAGGTGAGGAGGAGAATTGGAAAGGAATGTAAATCTTGAGGGTTGAGATAAGAACAACTTAATAATTTAAACATAATAAAGAGGTAAGAACAACAATAATAATAGCAATAATAACAATAACAATAATAATAATAACAATTATAATGGAAAGGTGGGTGGAAAGGGTAAAATCCAAAGGAAAAGGGAAAAGGAAAAACAAGTGATGCACAGTACAACTACTCAACACCTGCTGACCGATGCCCAGCCAGTCCCCAAGCAATGATCCCCCCTGCCCCAGCTAACCCCCCAAGTTTATATACCAAGCATGATTTCCCATGGTATGGAAAACCTTTTGGCTGCTTCAAGTCAGCTGACCTGGCTGTGTCCCAGTCTCTTGTGCCCCTCCAGCCTTCTGGCTGGCAAGGTCTAAGAAACCCAAAAGTCCTTGACTTAGTATAAACATTACCCAGCAACAACTAAAAACATCACTGTGTTATCAGCATTGTTCTCACATCACAGCCAAAACACAGCACTGTACTAGCTACTAAGAAGAAAGTTAACTCCATCCTAGCTGAAAGCAAGACAACAGATAAACAACCAAATTTGGCAGTGAAACCGCAAGCATGTGAACAAGTCGTAATGAGCAACTTCTTTGCTACACATAGACAAATTCCCAGGTGCTTGCTGCACGTAGGCATGTTCCAGGGCAGAACTTGGGTAGATAAGCGATTGTACATAACCAGCACTTATGTATACAATAAACGATCTCACTTCTTCACTGACTTGGGGTCCGTGCCTTCATATGCCACAGGAAAGGACCCACACTGGAACAGTTCAGCAAAACTTCAGCCCATGTGAAGGATTTCATGTTGGAGAAGTTCATGGAGAACTGTTTCCTGTAAGAGGGACCCCATGCTGGAGCAGGGGAAGAGTATGAGTAGTCCTGCCCCTGAGGAGGAAGGAGCAGCAGAAATATGTGATCAACTTACCATAACCCCCATTCTCTGTCCCCCTGTGCCACTGGGGGTGAGGAGGCAGAGGAAATCAGGTGTGAAGTTGAGCCTGGGAAGAAATGAGTGATGGAGGAAGGTGTTTTTAAGATTTGCTTTTATTTCTCATTATCCTACTCTGATTTGATAATCAGTTAAACTAATTTCCCCGAGTTGAGCCTGTTTTGCCCATGATGGCAATTGCTAAGTGATTTCTCTCTGTCCTTATCTCAACCTACAAGCCTTTTGTTATATTTTCTCTCCCCTGTAAAGTTGAGGAGGGGAGTGATAGAGTGGCACCTGGCATCCAGCCAGGCTCAACCCACCACACTTGTTACCTAGCTCCTGAGAAATAATAATATCTTGTTTGGTAATACTTAAAGGAAGGATGAGGTTCATTTTTTTACTACTTAAAGTTTTTCTATTAACAGTGATACTTCATGCTTTCTGTAGAAAAGTATGTTTATAAAAGCTTTAAATTCTCTTGCATTTCAGATCGCCTTGATTTTGCAGGTTTCTGCCAAGAACTAAAGATCAAAGCTATTTTGGAGAAGCCATTATTTCTGTGAGAAGTACAGACTTATTAGTAACAGTAATGAGGAAACACTCTAATTGACATTGTTTTTAAGTATAGCTGAGTGAAAGATACTGTTCCTGTCATAGAATTAATTACATGGGTTCTGTCCTCTTAGACTTGTCTGCTATAACCTCTTAAAATGGTTTCACATTTCTTTAAAATCTTTTCAAAGCAGCTTTCATTATATTTATTCTTGTTTGAAGACATTGGAATATGTTGCAACTATATATTCAGAAATGCACATTGGACTGTTGAGCTGAAGGAGATGTCTAATTGCTCAAGTGATAGGTGGAGTGTTTAAACTTCTTAGAATAAAAGAAAAAACTGGCAAAATTAAAGGTTTTAGGAGCCAAGCCTGGTAATATACAGGGTAACTGAAAGTGTACTGGGTCAGGGCCTTGACCATGGAGGGGAAAAATGGTTTGCTTTACATCACAACTAATTCTAAAAGAATCAGTGTTTGGTACACAAAAATGTAGTCAAGGAATAAAATGCTGAATGCTTAAGAAAGAAAGATCTGATGTACTATATTAATTTTGTACTTTGACTTGTACTGCACCTTGATTGTAACCAGCTCTTGCTCTTGTTCACTTACTAATAAAATAATGAAATTAATTGAGAACCTATGCTTTTTTCATGTTGGAGATTTGAGGGGTCAGAGTTCATGTAGCTTTAGGTAATTCATTTTTATCAGCTGCAAGGTTATATAGTTCTTGCTGTGATGCTGGCAATCTCCTTGTTGCTTCTTTAAAATATGGAAGTCCCCAGAGATTTTCTGTTGCCCATTTCCTAGAGTACTTATTATAAATATAGAATTTTACTTCAAAATGTGTCACTCATTTGGTATTTGAAATACCTTTAGGAACATTACTGTTGACTCTTGCAGTCTTAAATCATATGGAAACTGGCAACATGGATTGCTTGTTTTCAGTTAAGGCATTATATTAACAAAAAAGCTGTAGCTTTTAGGAAAACTACTTATTCAAAGTGATTTGTTCATATTATAGGCCCAGAAAGTAAAGGTGGACTGGTTTCAGTTATTAGCCATTATTTGGAAGGAAGTTGTTCATGGGTTTTGTGAATACATATAGTATTACTGTGCAGCACAGCATCTGGCCTTTGAATAGCATCCATGATACAGAAATTTAACTAATGGCAAAATGATCTGATTTGAAAACACTATGGCTGACTACTTAAAAATACACAAAACCCTTTACTTAAATCTTGCTTATGATCGTTCATTAGCCCTGCCATGGTGCAGTAACATATAGTTGGAGGGAATGCTTGGATAGACTTGCATAAATGCATAAAACCTCAGATTAATATGTATGGTTTATGATGGCACAAAACAGAATAATTAACAATGGAGACCATTGGACAGAGTAATAGGTGGTTTTGGCTTCAGAGAACTGCAGTGAAAGAGACAGGAGATGCAGAGTACAGAAAGGATGCTAACACACTTCTGGTTGAAATGTGAAGAGAGTTTATGCCTAGCCAATGCATATGGGAGGAATAGTTTCAGCCAGTTGGCATATGGCAGAAAGAGGCTAGTCAAAACCATAGATAATGCACATGAGTCCAAAGATCTATTCTTAGGTTATCACATTATACAGGCTGAATTTTTGGTAGTTTCCCTAAAAGAACCCATAGCGAAGTGAAGCACTATGCGAGTGTTAATTTCCTGCTTCAACAGGAAGGGATAGAATCATAGAATCATAAAATCATTTAGGTTGGAAAAGGCCTTTGAGATCCAGTCCAACAATTAACCCAGGACTGCCAAGTCCACCACTAAAACATGTCACTAAGCACTGCATCTATGCATTTTTTGAACACCACCAGGGGTGGTGATTCCATCACCTCCCTGGGCAGCCTGTTCCAATGCTTGAATATCCTTTCAGTGAAGACATTTTTCTTCATATCCAATTTAAACCTCCCCTGGCATAGCTTGAGGCTGTTTCCTCTTGTCCTGTCTCTTCTCATCTCAGAGAAGATACCTACCCCCACCTGTCTACAACCTCCTTTCAGGTAGTGGTAGAGTGTAATAGGATCCCCCCTGAATCTCCTCCTCTCCAGACTAAACAACCCCAGTTCCCTCAGCTGCTCCTCATTAGACTTGTGCTCCAGACCCTTCACCAGCTTTGTTGCTCTTCTCTGGAAATGCTCCAGCATCTTTGTCAAAAGGTTCCTTATCTACATTCTTGTTGAGCTCATCTGCATCAGTACTAACAGCCTGCTCCTTGGACAATAGGGCTTCTGCTTGCGTATTGATGGTTCAGATTATCTACATAATTCCGGCCTGCAGCAGAGTTTTAGGTTTCTTGCTTTTAGGTTTCTTGCTGTTATTTTCCATATGACCATGTCTTTACCCAGATTTCTCTCTGAACAGATGTATGCTTTTATCATTGTTATAAATTCCGAGTCAATTTTAAGTTTTATATGACTTATTTATGGGGTTAATAAAAGGCAAGTAAACAGAGCTGGGTACACAGGGAGTCAGGGCTCCTCTAACACGCACACGTCTTACATCGGGTGGCTGGTTTTTTATGTTCCTAAGCTAATACATATTCATCACTACTTCTAAGAAAGGCAGGGTTATTACAATTAGTTTCTTGGGCTGAAGGCTCACAGTCTTCCTCCCAGGTTTTGTCCTCCAGTCATCCTTCAGTTTCCTTTTCTTCCTTATTTGGTAATCTCTTGGCTGGATGTTAGAGACTTGTGTAGCTTCCTGTGCAATAGTTAACAGTCATTTTGAAACTCCTTTGTTCTCCTGTCCCCTAGATCCAGGTCCCAATGTTTACCTTTTAACCCCTCTGTTGACATGTATTGCTGGGCCGTTGACACGAATTGCTGGACCATTTCTTACAAGCCGAAGGGTCTTCACCTGGGCAAGGGTGTTCTTGACCTGTGGGTGTGATTTTTAGTATTATAATGAAGGTAGTTCACTTCAGGGCACCTTAAAAGTAAGTTTTGTTGCCAAGTTGAACAGCTAGATATTGGCCTTGCCAAGCTGTCTAATAACTCATCCTATACACAATAGAACCTAGGTGCTCTGGTTATGGTCTGGAGAGTAAGGACTAAGGTTATTATGGTCTATAGCATAGGGATGTCAAGTAACAGTCTCGGATAACAAGCAGCACAGTGATTCATACGTCATTGGTTAATAAGTGCTAACAATTCTATCAAGAAGGTTAACTCCTTAGAATCAAAATGTTCTTATAACTAACAGCTACATAAACACAAAATATAGAAAGATTCAGTAAAATCTTAAGAAAATGTGCAACATATGTTAACCAAGAAAAAAATTGAAATAGTCTTACAACAAATTTGGACAAACCCCCCAAATACTACATCAAATATCCCTAGATGATACATCCCATGGATTTTCTGACATCTGGGAAAAACTTACTTATCGGTTACCTAATTTTATGTGGCTGAAGCAGCTCTTTGTTGTAGTTATCATGATTATTGTATTAGAATTATTGATTTGTATTCTGTTACAATGCTTTCTGTGGATATGTAAAATATTGGTAATGTAGAGGAATTTTTAAAGGACCAAGGACATATGTTACCATTGTCTGGGTTGGACAACCAAATAGTGAATGCTGTACCACTTATCTAAAGGATGACGCACCTATGTTTAGTTAAAAGTCGGGAAATGTCCAAGGACCCTTAATGCCACATGACGGATGTACAGACTGCTAAGTCCTTGGGTTGGTTATCTTTAGAAGGGACATTTTGCCTTAGATTTCTGTTGTACATGCAACGTGGCGAAGATGAAGACTTTAAACATGGCCGCTAAGGAATAGAGTCCGCGTAGAGACAAATCCTCAAGGACATTGTGCAGGCATGAGATATGTAAATGAATTCTCAGAATTGTAATGAATATGTAAATAATTTCTTGGAAAACTAATGAATAGGTATGAGTAGCTTGTATAAAGGGGGGACTGAAAAGTCCCCTCGGTGTGCATGACTTTGCTGGAGCGATCCCCCATGCACCCAGCGCTGCTGAATAAAGATAACCTCCCCTCGCCTGTATATTGCTGACTGATTCTTCAAATCACAACCCAGGCCTGTTAGCTGAAACTGCAGAGCAACTTTAAATTGTCCTTGAAACAAGCAGTGGGAGAAAGAAAACAAGCTATGCACAAACAAGAAGCCAGGTGCAGAGCAAGTCCTGGGAACCGTGAAATCAACACACTCTCATCAGCACACTCTGATCGGGCGCCAGCAGCATGCTCACCAATCAGCGACACGGACGCTCGTGTGACCAGAAACTTTTATCCAATCACCTGTGTGTAGAGTGGAGTGAACGGTTGGTTTAAGTTATAAATATGACCTGCTTGTTTAATAAAGTGAGCACGGCATGAGGCAATATTGGTGTGATTGTCGTGACTTGGCCGACTCTCCATGGGGGACCCTCTTCGTCTGGCCCATTTAGTCGCTTAAATGCGGTTCACTTAAATGCGGTTTGCTTAAATGATGTTCACTTAAATGAGGAAGTCTCCGTGCATTGCACCCAAAGGGAAGTTGTCCGATTAGGGAGCTGGAGGTCAGAGGCAGGAGGAACCTGGAAGGCAAAAAGCGGAGTCCAGAGTTCGGTGTAGAGCTGCAGATCGCACCCCTGAAAAAGGTAAGACCGTGATGAATAAAACGCGGCAGGGCTCTCCGCCGATACCCTCTCTGAGAGAGGGGAGAGCACTAAGGAAGGCCACGATGGAATTAGACGTGGCAATTAAGCTCTTAACTAGTATCCTCTTTAAGAAAGGTGAGAGCACTAAAGAAACAGAAGTAGAGGCTTTAGTTTGCTGGGCAAGAAAAAAGGATAAGATTCCTGAGCCCACATTATTGTTTAGTATTACGGAATGGAGAGTAGTAGGAAATTGCCTCTGGGATACTACAATCGAGAGAGGTAAAAAAGGAATAGAAGCTAAAGCATTAGGAGCTACGTGGCGGTCGATAGTTAACACTCTGGAAACTATGAAGGTGGAAAATAAAGTAGCGGTGGCAGCCATAGAAGCGTTGGGGGGAGATGTGGTAGAAAAGCCAATAGAGCAGAAGGGTGATTCACCTAAGCCTTCTCTCTTGGCTACATTTTTCAGAGTTGGGCATACTCGTCCTAGGAAGGGTATGTCAGCCTCTGCGTGTTCAAAGGTACGGGAGTTTTTAGATAAGACAGCGGACAAACCGGAAGTTACTCCTCAGGGGTCTGTTGTAACTGAGCGAAACTGGAAGAGCCTTTTGAGCCTCCCCAGAAGGAGGAGCATCGAGACATGCTGCACCAATTGAAGCTGTGGGTGAAGCAAGACCAAAAAGGAGGGTGGCTACAGCTTGTAGATCAAATCAGGGGGGGCAAAAGCACCATCCGATGTCATATCCTCCTCTTCCTGAAACATCATTGGACAAATTTGAGGAGGAAGGCGGGGAGATCTTCGACAGGAAGGCAAGGAGTAATTGTTTTACCTGGAATAATTGATGGATATTTTACGGGACACATACAAGTTATGGCCTATGCGTTACAACCACCTGTTACTATTCCAAAAGGAAGTAAAGTTGCTCAAATACTTCCTTATGAAAGCCTTGTTGCGCATCGACAATATTATGAGCAACACAGACAACAAGGCCAGACTCTTAAGATGAGAGGAGAAGACTGTTTTGGATCTACTGGACATGATGTGTGTTTCACATTAGATCTTAATCAAAGACCATATCAGAAGATTCAGTTTAAGAAAGGCAGTCAGCAAATTCCTCTGGAACCTCTATTAGACTCCGGGGCAGATGTCGCCATCACTAGTCAGCATCTATGGCCCCAGAATTTGGAACTGCAATCTCCAATCACCCAAATGGTAGGAGTAGGAAGTGCAAAAGTCCCAAAACAGAGTAAAGACTTGATTACATTGCAGTTTTAAGATGGCCAGGCTATTGTAGATCGGCCATACATAATGCAACTCACACACACATTATCAGGGTTGATTGGACGGGATGTGTTGTCACAATTGGGAATAGTTATGTCAACTGATCAGCATTTTGCTCCACAGCCACTGATCGGCAGCCACCCATACTGAAGATTACATGGTTAACAGAAAAGCCAATTTGGGTAGACCAGTGGCTGATAGAAGAATGGCTGTGCATTGCTGAGGAATTGGTGCAGGAACAACTGAAAATAGGTCATATTCAACCTTCTACAAGTCCTTAGAATACTCCAATTATTGTGATACCAAAGAAAACTGGGAAATGGCGACTCTTGCATGATTTACAGAAGGTTAAGGATCAGATGTTAGCGATGGGAGCGTTGCAACCTGGTCTTCCAACTCCTATGATGATCCCTCAGAACTGGTAAATTGTTGTGATAGACTTGAAAGACTGTTTCATTTAAATCCCTCCACAGAAGGTAACTCTTACTACACAAATAACTAATCTGCATGATGCTCAAAGGCTTTTAGGAGACCTACAGTGGGTTCGTAATATATTTGGCCTCACTAAGGATGATTTGCAACCGTTCTGATCCTGGTTGCATGGCACCAAAGCCAACAGTCCTCAAACTTGTTCACCGGAACAGTGGCTGCCCTGGAAGTTGTGTCCCGCAAGAATCAGGCTGTCTGGTGTGGTCGCCGAATGGCGAATCATCCGTTATCTTTTTTGGTTTGTAATGTTGCCACTTCACCTTTTGCCCTTATTTTGCAATGGCAAAAGAAAAAGGGGGAAAATACGGCGATCGTTTTAGGGTGGTGGTTTTTGCCATTGCAACCCAGACATCGTATTTTAAGTCGCCCTAAAGCAGTAGCGCCCTTGGTGAGAAAAGGAAGAGACAGGATTGTTGAAAATGATGGGACTGAACCGGCAGATATCAGTATTCCAGTCCGTGGTGATGATTCTGAGTGGCTCCTGTGACATTCAACAGCCATACAGGAAGCCTTGATGGGTTATACAGGTGTTGTACACAACAACCGGCCAAAAGGACCTCTCTGGAAGATGTTAGAACATTATCAGTGGATTACGAGACCGTTATGCTCAAAAAGACCAGCTGAAGGGCCAACGGTGTTCACAGATGCAGGACAAAAGATGAAGGCAGTTGCATGTGTTTGGCAATCCGATAATCAGTGGCAGAAACAAGTGATCACTGGTGAACCACAGGACAACCTTCTAACCTTTGAACTGAAAGCAATATGTTGGACATTAGGAAGCTGGAATGACACACCTGTAAACATAGTAGTATCAGACTCATTGTACGTAGTTGGTGTAGTACAGCCCTGTTGTTATACATCACCAAACAGCACTAGGGAACCAAACAACTACAGTTACTGGTTTGAATGTTTTGTATAAAAATATGGCTTCAGGCGTACTGGAAGGACCTAATCCTGTGTTATTTATCTGTAGAAGAATGGCTGCAGAAGCGTGGCCTTAGAGTCTCTGAAGATCTGCACAATCCAGGCCTGGTATTAGAATAGGCCTGTAATCAGAATTGTACTGAAGTTGCTGTGCTGAAGTTAACAAGAAAGGTAGCCTTGAGCTATTCTTGGATCCTGGGACCAAGTAATTATGTTGTGCCAACAGGCAGTGGCTGTAACAAGTTACAGCTGCTGGGAAAGCAGGTGCAGGGCCAAGAAAGATAGGGAGCGGTATGGGAATATAGGGAGTAACAAACTACAAGCCTGAAGCACAGCAACACAATTAGCTACATGGATAGAATGCTTATTTTAGTCATGATAATTAGGGGTGTGAGAACAGCGCGCGCTTTGAGGCTAAGAACCAATTATATTTTTACTTTGGGAATATGCATGTGTATCGGTTCTGTATAAGTAGTGTTAGAAACTAATAAAGTTGAGCAAGATGCATAACTCATGTTGAGTGTCTTCCTGACTCTGGCGAACCCTTCTTCCAACATTTATCGGTAGAGGTTATTATTGTATCTCCACAGATAAAGGACCTATATGGGTCCTTAGCAAGTTTGTGCGACCTGTATGTCAAGATCAGAAGACAGAAGAGAATACTCAGAGTGAGCAGAGAGAATAAACTGTCTATTTTGTAAGGGATGTAAACTGCAGGTATTATGCCAATGTATGTAATGTGGGGCAAAATGGTACTGTAAGCCAAAGTTTAAATGTAAATGGTGTGAAGAGAGTATGGACAGTAATTTGAGTACTGTACGTTTGATTAGTAACCGGGCATGAATCAAGGGAAAACATACGACTAGTGTAATGCCATGCTGATTGGAGATAGTACACATCAGTGTGGAACGTAGTAAACCCACTTTTGTACCTGAAATTTTGTTTGTTTTAGAGCAGGATAGGGAAGAAACTAAAAAGTTTTGTTTAAAACGATTTGGCTGTAAAAAAAAATAGGCTGCAAAAAAAAAACAATTTAGGAAATTGTAGGAGTAAACATGTTTGAGTGTGGACTTGGTTTACGGTCTTGATGAATTTTTTATCCATAGGCCAAAGTATTTTTGACATCTTGCCTAGAACAAACATATGGGTGACATGGGTAAATATCACGGGATTAACAGACTTTTGTTTAAGTCTGCAACAGGCAGACGACCCCTGTAGAACTTGTTTAATTGCTATTCCCCTGCAAGAGAATGAAACAAATTTTGATGGGTTTTGGAATGTTAAAGCACTGAATCTGACTTCCAATCAGAACGGTACATGTATGAGTCCAAATGGCAGCATTAAATGCTAAGAATATACAAAGGTTAGCATGTTGGGGAGAGAAACAATTTAATCTTACATCACAGATTTTAAGTTCGTTATTTCTTGATGTAGATAGTGTTAGACATGCTACGTTACAAAATAGAGCTGCAATAGATTTTTTGTTATTAGCACATGGACACGGTTGTGAGGATTTTGAAGGGATGTGTTGTATGAACCTTTCCCATCATTCCATATCGATGCACAAGAAGTTGTCACAATGCAGGGAAACATGAAGCATATTCTTGCTGATATTAATCCCTTTGATGAATGGTTGAGAGGATTGGGGATAACAGGTTTGTTAAAGACGTTATTGATGGAAAGAATACACTTTGTTATAATCATTGTTGTAATGTTTTTAGGTTTTAGCTGTTTATTTTCTTGTTTGAAGAAAGGTTTGACATCTATTGTGAAACAGACATGGGTTGTCCAAAAAGAAAAAGGGGGATATGTAGAGGGATTTTTAAAGGACCGAGGACATATGTTGGACAACCCAGGCCTGTTAGTTGAAAATGCAGAGCAACTTTAAATTGTCCTTGAAACAAGCAGTGGGAGAAAGAAAACAAGCTATGTACAAACAAGAAGCCAGGTGCAGAGCAAGTCCTGGGAACCGCGAAATCAACACACTCTCATCAGCACACTCTGATCGGGCGCCTGCAGCATGCTCACCAATCAGCGACACGGACGCTCGCGTGACCAGAAACTTTTATCCAATCACCTGTGTGTAGAGTCGTGTGAGCGGTTGGTTTAAGTTATAAATATGACCTGTTTGTTTAATAAAGTGAGCACGGCATGAGGCCATATTGGTGTGATTGTCGTGACTTGGCCGACTCTCCACGGGGGACCCTCTTCGGGTAACAGTTATGAAGGATGGAAGAAACATGGACTAAGACAAAGGCTAGAGGATGGGAAGTATTTTACAAGAATTCATACTAAGGATGATATTGTTTTAAGTGAAACAATTTGCTAAGAAGGAAGAAAAGGGGGGACTTGAAGAAAAGGGGGAATTGATATAGGAAAAACCTAGAACTCTGCTGCAGACAGAAGCTGCATAGATAACAGAAACATTAATACCCAAGAAAGAGTGAAGGGCTAAGGGCAGGAGCTTAGCACTTAGCACTTTCAGAAGGGACAGTTATTACCAATGTGAATGAGCTCAACAAGAATGTAAATAAGGAGCCTTCTGAGGAGGATGTGCTAACTTCTAAAAGAAAACAAACCAAGGTAAAATAATTGTGGTAGTAGGAGATCAGTGACCTCCTACTCAAATGGCTCCCCACCCCAAAGAATGTGGATCCCCCCTGCCCCAGGATCATGCTGCTATAGATTAAAAGCAGCCCAGTGGGCATGTATTAACTTGATTGTTTAGGGTGGACAATAAGGAAGGACTAATCATTAGCTAGCAGATGTTTTAAGATGACAGAAACTAAATAACAAAGACTGCTTATGTGTGCAAAAATAAGCAAGAACTTCAGGTAACTGCCCAAGGAGATGAAAAGTACATCTTGAAGAGGCGCCAGAGGAAGGAGATTCTGAATTTTCTGAAACCTTATGTATATGCATGACTTTGTATAATAAGTATCAGACTGCTTGTTGAAATGGTGTGCAAGTTAGGAGGAGCGATCCCCCTTGCACCCGGCGCCATAATAAACATACCTGCTTTATAACTCTCCTGGAGTTGTAGAGTTTGATTCCGCACGTCAATGGGGATATTCCTTATGTTTTTCTTCTGGAGCAACCACTATATGTACTGAAGCCCTGCTTCCCAGGAAGTGGCTGAACATTGCCTGCTTATGGGAAGTAGAGAATAACATCTTTACTTTTCCTTTGCTTCTACATGTGTGACTTTTGTTATTGCTTCATTAAACAGCTTTTATCTTGACCCACAAGGTTTTTTTCAACTTATTTTCTCCTCCTCTGTTGTGCTGAGAAGGGGAGAGATAGAGTGGCTTGATGGGCACCTGGCCTCCAGCTAAGGTGTCCTGGTTTCAGATGGGATAGAGTTAATTTTCTTCTTAGTAGCTAGTACAATGCTGTGGTTTGGATTTGGTGTGAGAGTAATGTTGATAGTATAAACATTACCTAGCAAGAACTAAAAACATCAGTGTTCTAAGTCAATGACTTTTCAGTTTCTTGGGCCCTGCCAGCAAGAGATCTGGAGGAACATGTCACGTGCCAGTCCAAGACCAGAGCAAGGTTCTGCTTGTATTCTCGGGAACATAATAAAGACTCAAAATGGAGTCAAGAAACTTTATTTGCCTGACAACAGATTTGCAAATGCCAAGGAGAGAGTAAGAGATAGAGAAAGGAAGTGTAAGAAATGGTCCAGCAATTTGTGTCAATGGTCCAGCAATACATGTCAATAGAGTCTTTAAAAGGTAAACATTGGGACCTGGATCTAGGAGACTGGAGAACAAAGGAGTTTCAAAATGACTGTTAACTATTGCACTGGACTACACAAGTCTCTGACATCCAGCCAAGAGAATACCAAATAAGGAAGAAAAGGAAACTGAAGGATGACTGGAGGACAAAGCCTGGGAGGAAGACTTCGAGCCTTCAGCCCAAACGACCCCCAGAGAGACCACTGAGAACTGATACGCATGCGCCAGTGGAAGGGGTGGAATTCCGGAAACTTATTGTAATAACCCTGCCTTTCTTAGAAGTAGTGGTGAGTATGTATTAGCTTAGGAACATAAAAAACCAGCCACTCAATGTAACTCGTGCATGTGTTAGAGGAGCCTGGACTCCCTGCACACCCAGCGCTGTTTAATTGCCTTTTATTAAATCACATAAAACTAAAATTGACTCTGAATTTATAACAATTTGGTGACCCCAACGTGATCCTCTTGGGTCCCAAGACTGTGAATGGCTAAGGGAGGCACCCCCACCCTGGGTTTCATTGTGGCCCTTACCGGGAACAGTGCAGAGCCCAGCAGGATTTCGAACATAAGAGGCAAGTAAAGAACAAAGAGCTCTCCCCTCCTCCGGTACCTGTAATTCTGCGCGCGAAGATCCAAACGAAGATTTATCGTTTTGTGAGTATACCGTTCGGTTGGGTAGATACAGTTGTGTGACTGTGTGTAAGGGTGTGACTGAGACGGAACTCCGTTCCGAAGTGAGTCCAGAGGTCTTTTAACTGCGGTTCCGGAATCTCGCAAGGGACTTGGCCAGTGAAGGACCAAAGCGATTGTTCTGAGTGTTCGTGAGTGGGATAACACTCGCAAGACACCTTTAGATACAGGCACAGCCAGGAGTTCAGAGCTTTTTGTATAAAAGGTTCCAGTAATGGGTCAGGAAGCAGATCCTTAGACTCGGGAGGTTCAAGGAGGGGCCTCTGGTTTAAAAGGGGAGGAAAATTACCAGATATTCCACTGGATAGTCCTTTAGGGCAAATTTTAAGATATTGGAATAGCTTCAGAAACACTAAAAATAAGGACAAGGCAAATATGATTCAGTTTTGTATGGTTAAATGGCCAAAAGAACCCTTAAGACCCCATGTATTTTGTCTGATGTTCGGGTCCACAGAGGACTGGGTCTGTCAGGCTTTTAACATTTATGTTAATAGCCGAACACCCGTGGATCCAGAAGAGAGCAAGTATGCTGCGGCCTGGTTGGGACTAAGGGAAGCACTTGCCGCTCTGAGACTTGTGATGAATTTTAAAAAGGAAATGGGTAATTTATTGAATGATCCTCTAGGGGTCGCAGAGAGATTAGACCATTCCTGGTACCCAACATGTATACCTGGGAGGAAGTGCAGTCGATTTGGGGAATCCTCTTCACAACGGAAGAAAGGGGAATGATTAGCAAGCGGGAATGAGAATATGGGAGAGGCAAAATCAAGCCAGACCGCCCGGAGATACAAAGTGGACGAATGTGGACCATCAAACAGCGGCAGGATGACAGAACATGAGGGATCTTAGAACTATAATAATTCAAGGCATCAAGGAAGCAGTACCGATGGGACAGAATATTAATAAAGCCTTTAATGAACACCAAAAGAAAGAGGAGTCCCCAACGGAATGGCTGGAAAGGTTAAGGAAAAGCCTCCAAATGTATTCTGGCCTGGATCCAAATTCACCTGGGGGGGGGGCGCTATTGAAAACTCAGTTTGTGGCAAAGTCATGGGAGGATATATGGAAAAAGATAGAGAAACTGGATAACTGGCAAGACAGGGGATTGGAGGAATTGTTGCGAGAGGCTCAAAAAGTCTTCGTGAGGCTTGATGAAGAAAGACAGAAAGCTAAAGCAAAAATTTTTGTGGCTGCTATCAGAGAAAGCCAGAAAGGAGGGGAAAAAGGAAAAGATAAGGGAGGTAGCTTAGACAACAGGCCGAAAAAGAAGGACGGGAACTTACCAGCTTGTTATTATTGTGGGATGAGAGGACACTTGCAGAGAAACTGTCGGAAGCGACAGAAAGATGAGAAAATGTTTAAGGAAGATTAGGGGTGTCAGGGGCTATACCTTCTGGGGACCCAAACATCTACAGAGCCCTTGATAAAGTTATTAATAGGTCCCCACAAGGAAGAAGTTTTGTTTCTGGTAGATACGGGGGCCAAAAGATCGACTATCCGGACTATACCAGATGGACTTAAAAGGGGGAATAAGCAAATGTCCCTGGTAGGGGCAAAAGGGGAATCCTTCCCTGTGTCAATACTGGAAAATGCTGAGGAAGAATCTGAGACCTATGTGGGTCTTAATGATCTTTTACTTGTTCCAGAAGCAGAATATAACCTATTGGGGAGGGATTTGGTTATTAAAATGGGCTTAAAGCTTAAAGGGGAAAATGGAAAAGTCCGGTTATATACATTAACAAAAGAAGATGAGGGAGATATAGATCCCCGGGTATGGTATAAGGAAGGGGAACTGGGAAAGTTGGAAATGGAACCCCTAATGGTAGAAATAACAGAACCCCAGAAACCTATAAGAGTAAAACAGTATCCCATTCCATTAGAAGGAAGGAAGGAAGGGACTAAAACCAGTCATAGATTGGCTATTAATAGGAGGGACTTTAGAGCCATGTATGTCCCCCCATAATACGCCTATATTGCCAGTATAAAAGGCTGATGGGACATACTGATTAGTCCAAGATCTAAGAGTTGTGAATCAAAGAACAGTGACTAAATTCCCAGTAGTGGCAAATCCTTACACACTATTAAATCATTTGACACCCCCCCCCCAACATATTTGGTATAGTGTAATAGACTTGAAGGATGCCTTCTGGGCATGTCCATTAAAGAAAAATCCAGGGACTATTTTGCCTTTGAATGGAAAGATCCAGAAACAGGAAGGAGACAACAGTTGCAATGGACAGTATTACCACAGGGGTTTACCGAGTCTCCTAATCTGTTTGGACAAACTTTGGAAAAATTATTACAATCTTTTGAGACAGAGGGGGAAGTGAAGTTACTACAATATGTGGATGACCTACTAGTGGCAGGAAAAACCGAGGATGATGTGCGGAAAAACACTGTTAAACTACTCAGTTTTGGGGGAGAAAAGGGACTGAAGGTGTCAAGATCGAAACTGCAGCTCGTGGAGAATGAAGTAAGATATTTAGGGCACTGGCTGAGTTATGGGAAAAAGAAACTGGATCCTGAAAGAGTATCAGGAATTCTGTCCCTATCAGCACCAAGGACCAAGAAAGAGGTCAGGCAATTTTTAGGACACCTGGGATATTGCAGACCTTGGATTGAAGGATTTAGTGGAAAGGTGAAATTCTTATATGAGAAATTAACAACGGTGAAAATCAAATGGAATGAGGAGGATGAGAGACAGTTGGAGATGGTGAAACGAACACTGATAGAGGCTCCAGTATTAAGCCTTCTGGATTTAGGTGCGGCGAATGAAGAGACGGGACGTAGCTTGATGCAAGCAAGATGTCAATTTATTTTACAGAAGCACGAGTTTATATACACTTTCAGAAGCTGCGCTTTTTAAACAGATTGGTTCTTGAAGCTAAGCATTGCATACTAGGCAATCCCTGATTGGTGGTTAACTACCATCAATTAACAGCAAGGTGTTACCTTTCCTTGGCGCCATCCGTTCCTCATTCCCTTATCTTCTTTCAGCAAGACTCACCCTGTTGATTGTTATCTATTCACATTCCTTGTCCTCCCAGGGTTTGTGGCCTACAAGCTCGAGCACATTCCTTTCAGCTAACATGGTCCTGATTTCCAGGCCCCCTCCTGCATTTAGGGAGGCCTTTCTGCCTATTTGTAAATGTCTCAAATCAGATAGCTTATGGGGTATTGACACAGGAATGGGCCGGTATTAAGAAACCCATAGGGTACTGTTCCAAATTGTTGGACCCTGTAAGCAGAGGATGGCCAGTATGCTTGCAAGCGATAGTGGCCACTGCATTATTAATAGAGGAAGCAAGGAAGGTTACCTTTAGTGCACCTTTGAAGGTATACACCCCTCACAACGTGAGGGGGTTATTACAACAAAAAGCGGAAAAATGGTTGACAGATAGCAGAATGTTGAAATATGAAGCTATTCTAGTGGATTCTCCGGATTTAGAACTAAGAGTAACTACAGTACAAAGTCCAGCTCAATTCCTTTATGGGAAACCAGAAGAGGGGCTTCAGCATGATTGTACAGAAGTAACTGAAATGCAAACTAAAATACGGCCTGATTTAAGAGAGGAAGAATTGCAAAAAGGGGAAAAGCTGTTTATAGACGGATCTTCCAGAATTATAGAGGGAAAGAGGAGATCAGGGTATGCAGTAGTAAATGGACAACTGGATTTGGTGGAATAAGGACCTCTGAGTCCCACTTGGTCGGCACAGGCTTGTGAATTATATGCTTTGTTGAGGGCGTTGGAGTTGTTAAAAGAGAAGCATGGTACAATATATACAGATTCTAAATACGCTTATGGGGTAACCCATACCTTTGGGAAAATTTGGGAAGAAAGAGGACTCATTGGGACACATGGAAAGGGATTAGTGCACCAAACGCTAATAATTAAGATTTTACAGGCACTGAGACTGCCCAAAGAAATTGCTGTAGTACATGTAAGGGGACATCGAAAAGGAACAAATTTACTTGTAAGAGGAAATAACTTAGCCGACAAAGAAGCTCGGGAAGCCGCATTGCGAAGACCTTCTCCAATACTGTTATTAAGGGAATTGGAAGGGGTGGAGAGCCAGAAAGAACCTGGGGGGCAGTTTTCAGAGAATGAAATAAGACTTATAAAGACTACAGGGGCAAAGCAAGAGGGAGAAAAATAGGTCCTGCCGGATGGCAGAGAAATACTGCCTAAGAGTCAAGCAAAGAAGCTGCTATTTCGCATGCATTTGCAAACTCATTGGGGAACTCGAGCATTGAGTAATCAGTTTTTGAAATTTTATGGGTGCATTGGGATATATGAGATAGCTCGGCAAATTGCCCAAAGGTGCTTAACATGTCAAAAAATAAATAAGACAAGTATGAGGCAAACACCTACTGGGGGATGGAGGATCGCATATAGGCCATTTGAAAGAGTACAGGTCGATTTTACCGAGCTACCGAAAATAGGACGATATAAATATTTGTTGGTGATAGTGGACCAATTAACCCATTGGGTAGAGGCCTACCCTGTGATGAGGGCAACTGCCGCTACGGTAGCTAAAATTCTGATGGAAAATATAATACCGCGTTTTGGTTTGATAGGGAGTATTGACTCTGACCAGGGGACACATTTCACATCTAAAGTGTTACGGGACTTATCTACAGCCCTGGGCATTAAATGGGAATACTATACTCCCTGGCATCCACAAAGTTCAGGACAAGTTGAGAGAATGAACCAAACTATTAAACAACAATTGGCCAAATTAATGATTGAAGCCCAACTGTCTTGGATAAGATGTTTGCCATTGGCATTATTGAACATTCGGACTATGCCCCACAGTGAAACAGGTATCTCACCATATCAGATGTTATATGGGATGCCATATTCCCAAGGAATGCCATTGGTCTATTCTTTGATAGAGAATTATGAGAGCCAGAAATACGTAATTATGATAGGGAAACAATTACAACAACTGAGGGAAAAGGGAATTATAGCACAAAACGCCCCACTGGGGTTTGCTATTCATGAAATACAACCAGGAGACAGGGTCTTAATAAAAACCTGGAAGGAAGAATCATTAACTCCTCGATGGGAGGGACCGTACCTTGTTTTACTTACTACTGAAACAGCTGTGAGAACAGCAGAAAGAGGTTGGACCCATGCCTCCAGGGTAAAGGGGCCAATAAATACCGAAGCTTGGAGGGTTGAATCCACTCCTGGGGAATTGAAACTGAAGCTGAAGAGGGACTAATGTTCCGGCAACGTGGCTCTGCATGAATTAAAGGGCACCAGATAAAGAGGACAAGCCTAAAGGGAGGAAAGGGAGAAGGCAAGACCGGGGCAGGACCCTCCACTGCGGTGTGTATAGTCTACCGAGGGAGGCAATCCCTATGGGTATTGACTACTGAGTGAGAGGGCCTCGACCGGACTTCTCCCGCACTAAGGTTACGCTGTCCTGAGAAAATAATATAAAAATCCTTTTAAACCATATAAAATTATAATTAGTTTTCCAGGAGCCGGAACACCCCGAAAGGCTGAACGGTAACACAAGCCCAGATTGATCCTGAAGGTGGCCCAACCCCTTGATTGGAGGTGTTTTCCATACCCTCAAGATTGGACGGCACAAGGGATAAGAAATGCTATACTTGCTGGTATTGTTTTTACAGGGACAACCGAGCCATGGTTATGAATGGGAAAATAACTTTTTCACTCTGGGGGAGGAGGTGGCCAAGGCCTTTAACTTTAGTATTAGGTTGCAAGCTGTCCTTTAGGTTATAACCAACCAAACAGTGACGGCTTTGAATCTCTTGGCTGATCAGTCCACCCAGATGAGGGACGCCATCTTTCAACATAGAATGGTTTTAGATTATTTACTAACAGAAGAAGGGGGAGTGTGTGGAAAACTGTACAACTCCAATTGTTGTTCACAAATTAATGATAACGGAAATGTGGTTAAACAGATAATGAAGGAAATTAGAAAATTAGCCCACATCCCAGTACAAACTTGGAAGGGTACGGATTGGGATTTGTTTCCATGGCTTTCTGGTGGACTATGGGTTAAAAGAATATTATTCTTATTTCTATGTGTTGCAATAATACTGTTATTTATACCTTGTATGATACCTTGCTTTACATTATTGATACGCCGAATAATAAATAGTACCCAAATTGTGAAGAAAGATAATGTACCCATAATGATGCTTAAGAAATGGACCCCCCAAGAACTGAATGACGAAATCCAGTTGGTACTGGAAAAAGTTGAAGTAGAGACACGAATTATTGAGAATATTAAAAAGAAGATGAGGGATTGTAAGAAATGGTCCAGCAATTCGTGTCAACGGCCCAGCAATACATGTCAATAGAGGGGTTAAAAGGTAAACATTGGGACCTGGATCTAGGGGACAGGAGAACAAAGGAGTTTCAAAATGACTGTTAACTACTGCACTGGACTACACAAGTCTCTGACATCCAGCCAAGAGAATACCAAATAAGGAAGAAAAGGAAACTGAAGGATGACTGGAGGACAAAGCCTGGGAGGAAGACTGTGAGCCTTCAGCCCAAGAAACTAATTGTAATAACCTTGCCTTTCTTAGAAGTAGTGATGAATATGTATTAGCCTAGGAACATAAAAAACAGCAGCCACTTGTAACACCTGTGCGTGTTAGAGGAGCCTGGACTCCCCGCACACCCAGCTCTGTTTACTTGCCTTTTATTAGCCCCATAAATAAATCATATAAAACTAAAAATTGATTCGGAATTTATAACACACTTTTCATTATAACTGTTATTGTCATCATAGTTATTATTGTGCTTTCATTCTTATTCTATTTCAATTATTAATTTTTTCTTATCTCAACCCTCAAGTTTTATGTTCCTTTCCAATTCTCCTCCCCATCCCTCTGGGTGATGGGGGAGTTAGCGAGCGGCTGTGTGGTAATTAATTACCAGCCGGGGTTAAACCACACCACCTAGCATACTTGACACAATAAAATGCATTTTGCTTGGTATATGCACTAGGCTAAGATTCTGGTTGAAGAAAGAGCTCCAGAAGGGAAACATGGAGAGCTTGCAGAATTCAAAATGGTCTTGCTTAACAGTCTTAGACCGGAAAGAAGCATCATCAGCAAAAAGTCAGCTGCTGTTAGCATTCTTGTCCAAAACAAGTTCTTGAAGCAAGGAAACAAATTTTTAGAAGCTCCCTATTTGGTATAATATCTAGGATTCATATGTATAGGGATGTGGAAATTGGAGGGAAAGGAACAAGATTCTTGAAGCCCTGATTTCAGGGCTCGCTTACTGGTTCTTCATAAAAGTACAGGCTTGATGGCTCCAGAGAACTCTTCTAGAAATTGGAGATTATAGAGGGGAAAACACACATTAGAACAATGATGCAGGAGTCACTGTATGAGAAATTTTCCATTACTCATATTTACCAAACACACACTTTTTCCTTCCACTAGGAAACTAATAAAAGTAGCTTTCATATGCCACTAAACCATGGCTTATACTAATGTTAGATCATGAGTCAACACTGTGAAAGAGCAAGGGAAAAGAAATAGCAAATATTTATAATAATCATGATAAATAAAGCAAAAAGAATGCCAGTACAGATGTTGCTTTTAAAAGTTATAGATAGCATCAATTGGAGGTTTGTTTGTTTCTTTGTTGTTTAAAACATTCTGAAACCAGCAAACTCTCCTTGTTATATTTAAATCATACATTGCTTCTTAAGAAGACAGACATAGGAAAACAAGAATGTAGCTATCCACTGCTCATTTTGTTCTTTCTGTCTGTACTGCACATTTACTACCTGATTGTTTTAAAAAGTTAGAAGGATTTTCATACTTTTAGCTGTTGGTAAAAAAAAAAAAAAAGACTGCGCTGTGAAAGGATGGTTACAAATTCATCTTCAGCAATTGTAATATACAGATAACTATGATACCCATAGCATTGACCAAATGAATCTTCAAGAAAAATATATTGTAGCTCTTTGCCAGTCTTTCTTTTAAGTAGTTAAAATTTTATATAGTTTTAATATGGAGAGAATTTAATGAAGACCAAAGAAACTCACATCCAAGAACTGGATTAGAAAATAAATAAAGGAAAAACAAATCATTCTTCCTTTGGAGACAAATTTTAGGTTTTTTGAGATCCAACCAAAATAAATTGGACTGACATATTCTGGCCTACACCATCTCGTGACCTCCCTGCACTAGGGAATACTCCAATACATTTAAAAGCCATTTATGCTGCTTTCAATAAAGAAACAAGAATTTGCCTTCAGTCTTCCTTAACAGATTACAGCAGCAGACTAGTATACTACAGCATGACTGCTTGGTCAAAAGTCATACTCCTCAAAAGAGAAATACTAAAAACAGCAGGTTGGAAAAATTCAAAGATTTTTAAAATATTAAATTCTTATGCTAAGGAGGAATTGATAATTTCTGAAATTACATCTAAGATACTTGAAAAATCTTAGTCTTTCTTAAACAGAGAAATGTTATGTGTGCTTATTCAGTCAGAAGGAATAACCACCAAAAGATTTTTCCATTTCTCTATGTCATAGAATCAGACTCCTTATATGTGCCATACACCCTATACAGAAAGGGAGAAATGCATAGCACACTGCTACTGAAAGGAAGAACTTCAGAAGTGCTAAAACCACACACTGGCTGTAGTCTTCCTTGCACAGGTACCTCTACTCTGCCCTGGTGAGGCTGCACCTGGAGTACTGTGTCCAGTTCTGGGCTCCCCAGTTCAAGAGAGACAGAGAAGTACTGGAGAGAGTCCAGCAGAGGGCTATGAAGATGATTAGGGGACTGGAACATCTCCCCTATGAGGAAAGGCTGAGAAAGCTGGGCCTGTTTAGCCTGGAGAAGGGAAGACTGAGAGGGTTATCAATGTCTACAAATATCTTAAGGGTAAATGTCAAGAGGATGGGGCCAGGCTCTTTTCAGTAGTGCCCAGTGACAGGACAAGGGGCAATGGGCACAAACTGCGACACAGGGAGTTCCATCTGAATATGAGGAAAAACTTCTTTACTTTGAGGGTGACAGAACACTGGAACAGGCTGCCCAGACAGGTTGTGGAGTCTCTGGAGACATTCAAAACCTGCCTGGACGTGATCCTGTGCAACCTGATCTAGGTGAACCTGCTTTAGCATAGGGGTTGGACTAGATGATCTGCAGAGGTCCCTTCCAACCCTGACCATTCTGTGATTCTGTGAAAATTACACACTGGCTCTAGACTTGCCTGCACAGGAGACTTGAACATCTTAAAGATATACTCCCATAGCACCATTCATCTTCAGAGACAAGAATACATTTTACAGCTTGCGCAGATACACCTATAGCAAGATATGGCCCACATTCAACATATTTATTTCTCTTCAGCATTTTTCACAACCTAAATGAAACTGTCAGGTCTTCATTCTTTTTTCTCTCAATTACTACACCATTCTCCAGTCCAGCTTTCATAAAGCACTGTGGTGGGTTGACTCAAGCTGGCAGCTAAGCACTGCACAGCTGCTTGTTCACTCTAATCCCCACAAGTGGGATGGGGGAGAGAAGAGGAAGAGCAAAAGCAAGAGAATTCATGGGTTGAAATAATGATGGTTTAGTAAGCGAAGGAATGTGGAAGAAGAAAGAAAGAATAACGAAACAAGTGATCCAAAGGCAGTCACCACCTCCCACAAATAGACCAACACCCAGTCAGTCTCAATGGCTACCCAGAGCAATGGCTATCTTCCCCAAATCCCCCTCCCCTCAGTTTTAATGCTGAGCATGTTGTTATGTAGCATGGAATATCTCTTTGATCAGCAATAGGTAAGATGTAAGTTGTGTCCCCTCCCTAATTCTTGTGCACCTCCAACCTACTTGCTGGGGTGGCACAGTGAGAAACAGAGACAACCTTGACATTGTTGAACCATTGTTCAGCAACAGCTAAAACATTGGTGTGTTATCAACACTGTTTTAGTCGCAAATCCAAAAACCACAGCACCATACAGGCTGCTATAAAGAAAATTAACTCCATCCCAGTCAGACCCAGTACAATCTCCACTCCTTATTCCACACCATCATTAACCACCAACCTACTTCCCGTCCTTTGAGATGTACACAGATATTCTCTGAGTCTATGAGTCAACCCTGTAAAATATCTCTAAAAAGTCCATAAAATGACCAAAGTCAGCTCAGGTTGAGTCACCACTGAACTTGCCTGGCTTCTTGTGAGCCTTGTTCTTCATTGTTTCTTGTGATTCCTGCTGTAGTACTTCCTATAATATACAACTCAAATCATGGGTTATTTTCCCCCAAGGTTAAATATCCCTGAGGTACACACCAGATTTTCCCACCCTCCTGCATTATCTATCAAGTGCATGAAGGTCCTTGAGCAAAACCAATCCCATAAATGCATTTGACTTTTCCTAAGGAAGGAGCAATCCATTCTGTTTTTCCCAAGTGGTTCCCTAAATGCAGTATGGGGACCTTATCTCCTTCTAAAGTACATAGTAGTTTTATTTGGGCAGGGCCAGGTCAGTTATCTGATCCTCTGGTATTAACCTCCAAGTGGCTTCTGCTAAATTTGCATCCCAGTGCTTCTATGTCCCAGTGCCCATTGCTTTCAGCATTGTCTTTAACAATCCATTGTATTGTTCAATTGTCCAGGAGGCTGGCACATGATAGGGGATGTGATACAGGCAATCAATGTTCCTTGACCCAGGTGTCTATGAGGTTGTTTTGGTCTGATTCAATTCTTTCTGGGGTGCCATGCCACCACAGAACTTGCTTTTCAAGGCCTGGGATGTTTTTTTGGGTGGTGGTATGGGTTACAGGGTATGTTTCCAACCCTCTGGTGATCACCTCCACTATGGTAAGCACGTGACAGATAGCTTGATGGGTTCATGGCAGTGTGATATAATTGATCTGCCAGGTGTCCCCAGATAGATATTGCAGCCACCATCCTCTATACCAGAGTGGCTTTACCTGCTTGGCTTACTTGATTATGGTGCATATTTCACATTCATGGGTAATCTGTGTAATGTCTTCAGTAGTAAGGGCCAACCCTCAGTCAGGAGCCTATCTGTATGTTGCATCTTATGCAGGGCAGAAGCAATCCAGGAGGTTCTTGGAGAGCTTCAATGACAACTTCCTGACCCAAGTGACAGAGGAGCCAATGAGGAGAGTGGCTCTGTTGAACCTCCCACTCACAAACAAGGAGGGACTCAGTGGTATATGGTCAAAGGTAACCTTGAATGCAGTGACCATGAGATGGTGGAGTTAAGGAACCTGAGAGGAGGGAGCAGGGTGAAAAGCAAGCTCGCAGCACTGGACTTCAGGAGAGCAGACTTTGGCCTCTTCAAAGATCTGCTTGGAAGAGTCCTGTGGGATAAGGCCCCGGAGGGAAGGGGGGCCAGAGAAAGCTGATTGATATTGAAGGATCACCTCCTCCAAACTCAAGAGAGGTCTATCCCAATGAGCAGTAAGGAAAAAATGCCAGGAGGCCTTCATAGATGAACAAGGAGCTCTTGGCAACACTCAAACACAACCAGCTGGGAGGGTTGGACCAGATAACCACTAGAGTTCCCTTCCAATCTCAACCATTCTGTGATTTTGTGATCTCTCCTTAGATGTCCTGATGTTACATGGACCCACCTATGAATATCTCACCCTTACGTTCCCAGTCCAGGTCTACCTGAGCCACTTCAATTCTGGCAGCCTGGTCTACCTGCTCATTGTTTTGATGTTCTTCAGTGCCATGGCTCTTAAGCATGTGAGCATCTACATGATGCCTCATACACTACTAGTATCTCTTTTTCAGTCATGGTATAGCAGGCCTTGGACCCTTTGATATCCCCAGCTCCAAAACACTAGAGGTCAACCTTGGGTCTCTCCTGGCACTTTCTGCCAGAGTCTTCGGGTGAGTCCATGCTACCTGGCTGACCAGTAGAGCACATTTCTTGCATCTGGTCCTATCTGGACTGGACCAAGGGCTACCGCACAAATTATTTCCTGTTTTATCTGTTCAAAGGCTTGTCGCTGCTCAGAGCCCCACTCAACATCGTTTTTTCAGGTTGCTTGATAGAGAGAACTCACCAGCTGTAACCTGAAATATGCACGGTCCAGAAACCCACAAGACCTGGGAAAGCTTGGGATTCTTTCTGTTAGCTGGTGGGGACATGGATGCTATCTTATTGAACACATTCATCAGGATGTGAAAATGCCCATCTTGCCATTTTATTCCCAAGAACTGTATCTCTCATCTAGGTCCTTTGACCTTGTTTTGTTTTATAGCAAAACCAGCTTTCAGAAGGGTTTGGATTATTCTTTTCCATTTCACAAACACTTTTTCTGCCGTGTTGCCTCACACAGTGCTGTCAATATATTGTAGATGTGCAGGGGATTCACCCTGTTCCAGTGCAGTCTGTATCAGTCTATGACAAATCATAACGCTGTGCTTCCATCCCTGGGGAAATCAGTTCCAGGTTTACTGGACAACCCTCCACATGAAAGCAAGCTGTGTCCTTCACACTGTTGCCAAAGAACAGAGAAAAATGCATTGGCAATATCAGTTGTGGCATACCACTCGGTTTCTTTTGACTCCAGTTCATCTTGAAGTTCTAGCATGCTTGATACTGAAGAACTAGGCAGTAGTACTGAGGGTACACTCTGCACCCTCCTCCAGATCATTAATAATGTTAAACAGGATTGTACCCAGTACTGACCCTGGGTTACACGGAGGGGTGACTTTTACAGGCCTACTGGTAACCTTTTCAATCCTTGAAGTGCCTTCTTTTGAGATAGCCATTGATAAGGATACACATGGAATCTGGACCAGTCACAACAGGATGGTTTTGTTAGACTCATCTCATCTTCCAACACAGACAACTGTTCTGTAACTCCAGAAATCCAGATGTGTTTTTTCCCCCTTGTATACTTACGGCATTAGGGTACAGTGTGCACAGTTGTCCATCAAAGCCTTATATTTCCTTGGGTCTGATATGTCGGGCCATCAAATCCATATAGTCCAGTAAACCCAGTTTTGCCTTTTGTCTGCCTGGCCAGAAGCAGTGCCCCCTATTCTTGATCATAGTATTCATTGCCTGCTTCCTGTAAAGACAAACCTGAAGTCTCTTCAACATGATACCTGGAGTGGAATATAAAAACAAAAGAACATACATCCATGGATCAGGAGGAGAGGAATTCTAAGCCTTATATTGTGTCTAGTGAAATGCTTCAAGGCTACTGGAGCAGTAATCTTCCTGGAAGATGCTTTTTGGATGCATTTTTTCCTGCAATTCAGGTACACAGGATTCCAGTTCTGAGGTAGGTGCACTGTCCCAATTGCTCATATACTTGCCATAGTCATGAAGATAGAACCAAAAGGTGGCATGGGTAAGGCATGGGTAATACGCTAATGGTTCCCTTCCTTTTGAGCAAAAAAAGGCCAAGTCCAAAGAGGACTCCAGATAGTATCCTGGTTTCAGCTGAGATGGAGTTAATTATCTTATTAGGAATTAGTACAGTACTCTGTTTTGGCTTTGATATGAGAACAATGTTGATAACACACTGATGGTTTTAGTTGCTGCTAGGTAATGCTTATACTAAGTCAAGGACTTCTCAGTTCCTCAGGCCTTGCTAGCAAAAAAGGCTGGAGGGGCACAAGGAATTGGGAGGGGACACAGCCAGGTCAGCTGACCCGAACTAGCCAAAGAGGTATTCCATACCATGGGACGTCATGCCTGGTATATATACCTGGGGGGTTAGCCAGGGTGGGAAGGTCATTTCTCGGGGACTGGCTGGGAATCAGTCAGCATGCGTTGAGCAGTTACATTGTGTATCACGTGTTTCTTTCTTCCTTTTCCCTCTGTACTGTATCTTTCCCACCCCCTTTTCATTATAACTGTTATTGTCATAATTGTTAGTATTGTTCTTTCATTTTTATTCTATTTCAATTATTAAATTGTTCTTATCTCAACCCTCAAGTTTTACGTTCCTTTCCAATTCTCCTCCCCATCCCTCTGGGTGATGGGGGAGTGAGCAAGCAGCTGTGTGATACTTAATTACCAGCTAGGGTTAAATCATGACAACTAGAGGCTGGCCTGCAGGAGCAAGTAGGGAATAAAATTCTCCATATTCTATTCAAGTTAAGAGAAATGGAAGGACAGTATCTCCATGGGTGAGATGCGGGCATGCAGGGTACATGGGGATAAGAAAGGACAATTTTCTTGGAAAAGCTGGAGATTGAAGACACCTTATCTACATGTAGTGCTGTTGTGGTTTAACCCCAGCTGGCAACTAAGCACCACACAGCTTCTCACTCACTCCCCCCCCCCCCCCCCCAGCAGGATGGGGGGAAAAGAATTGGAAGGGTAAATGGGTGAATGTAAGAAAACTCATGAGTTAAGAACAGTGTAATAATTGAAATATAATAATAATAATGATAATAATAGTAATGAAAAGTACAATAACAGCGAGAGAGAAATAAAACCAAAGACAAGTGATGCAAATGAAAACAATTGCTCACCACCAACCGACTGATGCCTAGCCAGTCCCCAAGCAGCGGCCCCCCTGCCAACCCTCCACCTAATTTTATTGCTGAGCATGATGTCATATGGTGTGGAATATCCCTTTGGTCAGTTGGGGTCAGCTGTCCCAGCTGTCGCCCCTCCCAATTTCTTGTGCACCCCCAGCCTACTCACTGGTGGGGTGGTATGAGGAGCAGAAAAGGCCTTGACTCTGTAAGCGCTGCTCAGCAAAAACTAAAACATCCCTGTGTTATCAACAGTGATTCCAGCACAAATCCAAACCATAGCCCCATACATGCTACTATGAAGAATATTAACTCTATCCCAGCCAAAACCAGCATATTCTCCACCCTTTATTCCATACCATTTACATCATGCTCAGGTCTCATGCTATCCAATACATTCTCATTATCCACCACCATCCTTCCTATCCTTTGATATAATACACAGATATCATTCCCTTAGTCTATGGACCACTGCTGTGAAATGTCTGTAAATGTCCACAAAATGTCCGTTGACTTTATTCAGTCTATGATTTTGGGCTCCATCTCTTATGGTGGTTACTCAGGACAGGAGAGGTGGTGTGTTGCATGGAGTTATTTGGCACCAAAGCCAGCTCAGGTCAGTTCACTGCTGCACTTGCACTACTTCTTGTAAGGCTTGTCCTCCATTGGTTCAGATAGTTTCTGCTATAGTAATTCCTATAACATGCAACTCAAATCATGTGTTACAATAACTTAAAGGTATTTCCATTACAATCTGGTTCCTTTGGGCCAGGTTATAGGGTTTAACATTGCAATGAACTCCTCCCCTTGCTCCTAGCCTGGCTAGCAACAAGGAGTTCTTGATATAGTAATTCCCATAACATGCAACTCCAATCATGGTTTATTTTCACCCAGGATTAAATCACCTTGACGTACACATTGGACTTCCCCATCCTTCCACATTATCCACCAAGCACACCCAGGTCCTTGAGTGAAAACAGTCCCACAAATAGGTTTACCCTTTCCTGAGGAAGGAATAACCCAGACTGTTTTTCCCAGCCAGTTCCTTATACATACTAAAGGGATCTTATCTCCTTCCACAGTGCACAGGGGTTTTGATTGGGCAGGGCCAGGTTGACTGGCAGATCCTCTACTATTAACTAGCCAAGTTGCTTCTGCTAAATGTGTATCCCAGTGCTTGAATGTCCCAGCACCCATTGCTCTCAGTGTAGTTTTTAACAGTCCATTGTATTGTTCAACTTTCCCAGAGGCTTGTGCATGATAGGGGATGTGATACACCCAGTCAGTGCCATGCTCCTTGGCCCAGGTATCTATGAGGTTTTAGAAATGAGTCCCATTGTCTGATTCAATTCTTTCAGGGGTGCTGTGTTGCCCTAAAACTTGCTTTTTCAGACTGAAGACGGTATTTTGGGCAGTGGCATGGGCCACAGGGTATTTTTCCAACCATCCAGTAGTCTCTTCCACCATTGTAAGCACATAGTGCTTGCCATGGTGGGTTCGTGGTAGTGTGATATATCAATCTGCCAGGCTTTCCCATACTGATATTTCAACCATCAACTTCTATATCAAAAGGCTTTAGCTGCTTGGCTTGTTTGATTATGGCACACATTTGACATTCATGGATTACCTGTGCAATGGCATCAATAGTCAAGTCCACCCATTGACCACAAGCTCATTTGTATGTTGCATCCCTTCCTAAATGTCCTGATGAGTCATGGGCCCATCAAGGTATAAATAGCTTACCTTTATGCTCCCAGTCCAGATCCACCTAAGCCACTCCAATTCTAGCAGCTTGGTCCACCTGTTGGTTGTTTTGATGTTTTTCAGTGACGTGACTCTTGGGTATGTGAGCATCTACGTGATGTATTTTTACAACCAGGTTCTCTACCTGACCCAGCAATAACTTGCCACAATGCAGCAGCCCAGATGGGTTTACCTCTGCACTGCCAGTCAGTTTGCTTCCATTACTGCAGCCACACCCACAGAGCATTTGCCACCATCCATTAGTCAGTATATAGATAAAGTACTGGCCATTTTTTTCATTCAGCAGTGTCTAAAGCCAGCTGGATGGCTTTCACCTCTGCAAATTGACTCAATTCTCCTTTTCCTTCAGCACATCCTGCAACTTCCCATGTAGGACTCCACACAGCAGCTTTCTACCTTTGATGTTTTCCCACAATATGACAGGATCCATCTGTAGACAGGGAATATTGCTTCTCATTTTCTGGTAATTTATTATACAGTTGGGGCTCTTCAGCATGAGTCACCTCCTCTGGCAATACTCCAAAGTTTCAGCCCCCTGGCCAGTCCATGATCACTTCCAGAATTCCTGGGTGGTCACGGTTTCCCATTCAAGCCCATTGCGTTATCAGTGTGACCCACTTACTCCATGTGGCATCAGTTGCATGATGTGTAGAGGGGACCCTCCCTTTGAACATCCAGCCCAGAACAGGTAATCGAGCTGCCAAAAGGAGCTGTGCTTCAGTACCAACTACTTCTGAAGTGGCTCAAATTCCTTCATATGCTGCTAATATCTCTTTTTCAGTTGGAGCGTAACAGGCTTCAGATCCTCTATATCCCTGGCTCCAAAACCCTAGAGGTCACCCTCGAGTCTCACCAAGTGCTTTCTGCCAGAGGCTCCAAGTGGGGCTGAGGTGTAAAGGACATTTCTCATATTTTGTCCTGTCCTAATTGGCCCAAGTGCTACTGCACAAACGATCTAACTTGTTCAAAGGCTTGTTGCTGCTCAGGGCCCCATTCAAAGTCATTCTTCTTCTAGATCACTTGATAGAGAAGGCTTATGATTGTAGAGGAATTATAGAGGACTGTATAAAAAATTTTATTTGTAAAAAGGTTGCAATGATTGTTAAAAATATAAGGTATGAAATGTTAAGAAAAAAAAATAAAGTAAAAAAAAGGGAGAATTGTAGAGGAATGAAGCTGGGTTAATTATCATTGATAACATACAACTGTGGGCTGGCTCCAGGGGCAGAGGGTTGGCTGATGTAGATAAGGTGCAGGTATGGCTGGTTAAGTGGTGAGAGAGCAGCGGAGGAAGAGAGAGAACACATGCCCTGGATGAGGTGAGGAGAATGTAGCAGAGGGACTGGTAAGAAGAGCATGCTGGTATGTGATGGTAAAAGACCTTGTTGCAGCTTGGTAGTTTGGAGAGTGCTGTGACAACCTTTGTCCTACTACACTAATTTTCTGTGGGTTGCAACACCTTATCAGCTTGTCTCCTCTTGTGGCCAGAACTTTCTCACTTGAAGGCTTCTTTCTGCACAATTTAGATAACTATTCTTTGTTTCCCAAGATTGACTCCCTTGATTAGGAGTCCTTTCATTCATCAGTTTTGAGGACTTGAGGGTGGGTCAACTTGACCTAAACTTTGTGCACATAGCAGGTCAGGCTGAATGGGAGCAGGAGCTCAATGAGGCACATTTATTTTCTCAAGTTGAAAATCGTATAAGAGGTGGTTGACTGCATCTTAGGTGGGGATTTCACCCTCCAATTGAAACCATCCTCTGGCTCCCTTTGTTTCTTTCTTTCATATATGTACATGTGTGTGCTGTTCCCAGCAGTTTTCCTGGAGACAGCTCAGTAAGGAGCTGATGTGAGGAATCAAACTCTACAACTCAAGGAGGGTTATAAAGCAGGTATGTTTATTGTGGTGCCAAGTGTAAGGGGATCGCTCCTCCTAACTTGCACACCAAGGGGTTAAGTAAGCAGATACTTATTACACAGAAGCATACATATTCATTAGATTCCCAAGAAAATTTGGGGTTATTACAATTAGTTCCAGGAACTCAATATCATAAGTCTCCTCCCTCTGGCGCTGGTGGTCCTGGGCTGGGGTCTCTGGGAGGAAGACTTGCAGTCTTTTTCAAGATGTACTTTTCCCTTCAGCACAAAAATGCTAGGTAGTCCACATCAGCAACTGCAGAGCCAGATTGTACTAGTTCTCTTCCCGGGTAGTACATTTTATAGACAACACAATTCTTGCTTACAACTGTTCTGTATGTGCAGACAGTGTCTTTGTTAGTCTGTCTGTTGTCTACAAGTGCTGAAGCACTAGTTGCAAGGCCTGCATATTTACCAAATTACTTTCAGCTTTAACTATTTCAGAGCACAAGGCCTGGCCTTCAAAGATGCAGATTTCCCTTGCAAACAAAAGACTACAGGCAAGTGTGGGGAAAAGTGGGGGAAGGGAGAGGAAAGGAAAGAGGATCCCCCCCACTGGTGACAGTGACCATGGAAAACCCCTGTCAATGGGTGCCACTATGCAATTTCACAAAAAGACTGCACTAGTGGTGAGGTACATATGCTGCTCCTGGCTTTGTGGCCCTCAGCCCTGCTAGGGGGAGCCCCGCTGCCGGTGCATCTCAGCAAAACAGCCTTCCCCCCCCCAAGAGAGGATGGCGCTGGCAGTGCCCCGGGGCTCGACGGCTTTGTACACGGTCGCAGCCCCGAGGCGTTTGACAGACTGAATGGAACGGTGCCCGCGGATTTGGCGGTCCCAGTGTGTTACGGGACACAGTATGGAGAGGGACCTCCTCTGAGCACACCCCGCGGCCGCCTTGGCAACGCTGCCTGCAGCGCGGAGAGGGCGGCACCCCTCCGCACCACCCAGTGAAATTGTTCCAGGCTCTCGCTTGTACGTAACCCCCTCGACTCTTCTATATATATATTTTTTAAAAAAATAATGAACACACACCGGGCGCGCCTTAAAGCCGCGCTCCATCGCTGCCGCGCAGCAATTGCCCTGCTCGGAGGCAGCTCCCAAGGAGCCTCCCCGGGCCAGGCGCGGAGCCGCGGCGGGCGAGTTTTTCCTCTGTCTTCTGCGCGAGTGTGCTGCGAGGTCTGACAGGGCCGGAGCCGGGCGCGGAGTGGAGCGGAGCGCCCTCTGTACTGTCCCCACTTCCCGCGGCTCCTTCGCGGGGAGCCGCGCCGGGGGGGCAGCGCGTGCAGCCCCGAGGCTGGACAAGAATGCGCACGGCTGTAACGGCAACAATAAATGGCTGATTCGTAATGAACAGAGACTGGGAGGAGTGGTGCCAAAAAAAGTAAACAATCACATATAGTTTAAGAAGTGTATATCGGGGCTAGGCAGGCTGTGTTTGATTTTTACATAAAAATTAGCTATCCTCCAGTTTCAGTTTTAAAGAATGAGCTCTAAGTTGAAACAGGCTAGCTACTGAGCAGATTTAAAACACTCAAGTCATAAGCTTCCACTGTGTTTTTCTAACTGGACAGGATGTTTTTATTGCAAGGAGCTAATTCACTTTAGTTAAAAAATGTGAAATGTGTTCATCTGATTCGTGTCAATATGGAACAATGCTAGGGCTGCATGATGAAATGTAACCTTCTGTCTTACATACCCTTGTATAACCACACACCTAAGAAAAAGAGAGTGATCAATGTATATAGTTCCTGTATCTTGCAAAGGACATCTGGTTACACACCCAGTTCCTGTATCTTACAAAGAATGTCTGGTTACACACCCTGATATGCTGGCTAAAACTGGTCTGGCTGCTAACCGTACAGTGTTAAATGAGAGAAGTTTATAGGGCGCATGTGTAAAATCTAGGGTCATCCTAAGGGTGAGCCGAGGAAGACTGCTGACTTCATCCACCGACCACCAGATAGGAGTCAAAAAGACCCTCTGAAATAGAAAGAGCATGCACCACGAAGTACACACCTATTCCAAGGATTTTTTTACATAAACCAACCCTTTCTTAGAAATAGCTATGAATATGTATTAGTTTAGGAAATATAAACCGAAAGTAATTTTTGTACAGTGTGCATTTTGGTGGAGTGGAGACTCCCGGCGCACCCAGCGCTGTTTGCTTTCCTCTATTTGCTTAATAAATTGCAATCCTATTTTGGGACTCAATCATTCATCACAATTGGGGGCTTGTCTGGGATGGCTTTGGTTCCTGAATTCTGACTTGATCTAGGAGGGGCGTCCCACCATTTGGTGGCTCTTGTTCAAGTCAGGTCAGGACTAACGTCATCTTGAACCTGAATAAAGGCAAGCAAAGAATTTGATTCTTTTATGAGCTCCCTTGCCGGCTGCAGCACTATATTTTGCCCGTAATTCTGCGTGCAAAGATCCGAACAAAGATGACAGAGTCGTAAGTATTTAAGGTGTATACTGTTCAGTTGGGCAGGATTTGGTTGCCTGTGTGTGTAAGAGTGTGACTGAGATGAAACTTAGTTCCAAAGCGATTGTGGAGGTCTTCTAACCGCAGTTCCAATCTCCCACGAGGGACTTGGCCGGTGAAGGACCGAAGCGATTCCTATAGGATTCACGGGTGGGTGATAGGTCCTAAACCCCCTGCAAGACACTCCTACTAAGGTAACCAAGGGCTGTAGGAATTGCCATAGTAAAATTCCTAGATGGGTCAGACAAAATCAAAGACCAGGGACCAGAAGAAAGGGAGCAAATTACCAGACATACCACCAGAAAATCCATTAGGAATAATGATTAGAAATTGGAACGATAGGGGCCCCAGAAAAGGAAAAAGTAAATTAAAAATGATCCAGTATTGTATGGTAGAATGGCCAAAGGAGTCTATAAGACCATGTGCCTTTTGGCCTGTTTTTGGTTCCTTTGAAGACTGGATTTGCCAGGCCTTAAATATACATGTTAATTCAAAGGAACCTTTTAGTCAAGAGGAAAGTGATTATGCAGGATTATGGATCAGGACTTCACATCCTTTTCCAGCCTCAATACTTACACTAAAAGCAGAAGAAGAAAAACAGGAAAAAGAAAAAGATGATAAATGGGAGCCATTGGATAACCTACCACCTCCATATCTTAACAATCCACCCCTGGTGGCAATTCTCCCTCCGGTGGCTGTGGTATCTCCACCAGCACCACCGTTGCCCCTGCCTCCACCACCAACAGCACTGGAATTAGATCGACCTCCGGCTGCACGTACGAGAAGTAGGACTGCCATATCTGAGGGAGCTTCTCTATATCCCTTACGAGAGGTACCCCTCGGAGGCAATCAGGGAGGTATCGGGTTTGTGGCAGTCCCACTAAATACTACAGATGTAAGAAATTTCAAGAAAGAAATGGGGACCCTATTAGATGATCCCCTCGGAGTAGCTGAAAAACTGGACCAATTCCTAGGCCCCAATACTTATACCTGGGAAGAAATACAGTCCATTTTAGGGATCTTATTTACTGCTGAGGAGAAGGGAATGATTAGGCAAGCTGGAATGAGAATTTGGGAAAGACAGAATCAGGCAGGACCCCTGGGAGACCAAAAATGGCCAAATGTGGATCCCCACTGGGATCATCAACAACCCCAAGGAAGACAGAATATGAGGGACTTGAGAACGTTAATCATACAGGGAATAAGGGAAGCGGTTCCCCGAGGGCAAAACATTAATAAAGCATTTAATGAACAACAAGGGAGAGATGAATCTCCAGCAGAATGGTTGGAGAGATTAAGGAAAAGCCTACAAATGTATTCTGGAATTGACCTGAATACAGTGGCCGGAACCGCACACCTTAGAACACAATTTGTAGCTAAATCCTGGGGAGACATAAGAAGGAAATTAGAAAAGCTGGAAGACTGGCAAGAGAGAGGATTAGAAGAGTTACTTAGGGAAGCACAGAAAGTATATGTTAGGAGAGATGAGGAAAAACAAAAAGCAAAAGCCAAAATCTTTGTAGCAGCAGTAAGAGAAAGTCAGAGAAATAAGACCCCATCTGAAGAGAGAAAGGAAAAAGGAACAGAAAAAAACACCCAGGGGGCAATCTTATCGAGAAAGATCCCCAATTCCCATCTGTTACTATTGCAACAAGAAGGGACATGTTCAGAGCAACTGTCGTAGGTGGGAACAGGATGAGAAAATATTTAAAGAATAGGGATGTCAGGGGCTATATCTTTTGGGGACTTCAACATCAACAGAGCCCTTGATAAAATTATTAATTGCCCCCTATAAGGAGGAAGTTTTATTTTTAGTGGACACAGGGGCTGAAAAATCCACTATTCAAAAACTTCCAAAAGGAATAGAAAAAGGGAAGAGTTGTATGTCAGTAGTAGGGACAAAAGGAGAGCCTTTTAAAGTACCTGTCTTGAAGGATGTAGAAGCAGAAACAGAGAAAAAAAAAATGTCTTAATGATTTACTTTTGCTCCCTGGAGTACAACTTATTAGGAAGGGATTTGATTTTGAAACTAAACTTGAGCATTCAGAGTCAAGGGGACAAATTGCAGATTAAATTATACACTTTAACACAAGAGGATGAAGAAGCCATTAACCCTTCAGTATGGTATAAGGAGGGGGAAACTGGAAAGATAGAAATGGACCCCATAAATGTTCAAATAATAGATCTGCATTGTCCAATTAGAGTCAAACAATACTCTATACCAGGGGTCCTCAAACTTTTTAAACAGGGGCCAGCGCATGGATGAAGTGGCAAGAAGTCATCTGCGGCTGCTTGGTTTCCCCCCCCAACCCCTGGCAAGGGGGAGGGGGGGGCGGTGGGGTTCTGTAAATACTGGGGGCCGGATTGAGGACCCTTGGGGCCGCATCCGGCTCGCGGGCCCTAGTTTGAGGACCCCTGCTCTATACCAATGGAGGGTCAAAAAGGATTAAAATTTGTAGTTGACAGACTTCTGGAAAAAGGAATTTTAGAACCATGTATGTCACTTCATAATACACCCATCTTCCCTGTAAAGAAATCGGATGGGTCATACAGGATGGTACGGGACCTGAGAGCTGTAAATTAGCGAACAATCACTAAATTTCCCATGGTGGCAAATCCTTATACTTTACTGAGCCATATATCTCCCAAACATACTTGGTATAGTGTAATAGATTTGAAAGATGCCTTTTGGGCCTGCCCTCTGGATGAGGGATCCAGAGATTATTTTGCCTTTGAGTGGGAGGACCCCAAAATGTGACGAAAACAACAATTAAGATGGACTGTGCTACCACAGGGGTTTACAGAGTCACCAAATCTATTTGGGCAAACTTTAGAGAAAATCTTACAAGATTTTACATTACCCAGGGAGGTAAAATTATTGCCATATGTGGATAATCTATTAGTAGCAGGAGAAACTGAAGAAGGAACCCGAGAAGCTACTATTAAATTGTTAAATTTTCTAGGAGAAATGGGATTAAAGGTGTCTCAATCAAAATTACAGTTTGTAGAACAAGAAGTAAAATATTTAGGGCATTGGCTGAGTAAGGGAAGAAAGAAGTTGGATCCTGACAGGGTATCTGGGATCCTATCCTTAAGAATCCTACAAATTAAAAAGGAAATTTGGCAGATATTGGGATTATTAGGATATTGTAGACCATGGCTTGAAAGCTACAGCGAAAAGGTAAAATTCTTATATGAGAAATGAACTAATAACCAACTTAAGTGGTTCACAGAAGATGATCAGAAATTCGAGGAAATAAAAAGGACATGAATACAAGTACCTGTATTGAGCCTCCCAGATCTGGGAAAATCTATCTCTTTGTGAATACATCAAACCAGACAGCATATGGAGTCCTTACTCAAGACTGGGCAGGAATTAAGAAACCTGTGGGGTATTGTTCTAAGTTACTTGATCCAGTAAGTAGAGGATGGCCTGCTTGTCTCCAAGCTTTGGTCACTACAGCATTATTAATAGAGGAGGTTAGGAAGAGTACCTTTAGTGCTCCTTTAAAGGTGTATACTCCACACAATGTCAGAAGTGTTTTACAACAGAAAGAGGAAAAATGGTTAACAGATATCCTGTTCCTAAAGTATGAAGCAATACTAATTGACTACCCTGACTTAGAACTGAGGGTAACCTCTGCTCAGAGTCCAGCACAATTTTTGTTTGGAGAACCATTGGAGAAATTACAACACAACTGTTTAGAGGTAATTGAGACCCAGACTAAGGTGAGGCCAGATTTAAGGGATACTGAGTTGGAGAAAGGAGAAGCACTGTTTATAGATGGCTCCTCCCGAGTGGTGGAAGGAAAAAGAAAATCAGGATATGCAATAATTAATAAGGACCTAGAATCTGTTGAATCAGGACCTTTGAGTCCATCATGGTCAGCTCAGGCCTGTGAGCTGTATGCTCTGTGTAGGGCCCTGGAACTATTAAAGGGGAAAAGTGGGACTATATTTACAGATTCTAAATATGCATATGGGGTGGTCCACACTTTTTGAAAAAATTGGGAAGAAAGAGGTTTAATTAATACTCAAGGGAGGAATATTATACATCAGGAATTAATAGTAAGAATTTTAAGGGCATTAAGAGAACCAAGGGAGATAGCAGTGGTACATGTGAGAGGACACCAAAAGGGATTAGATTACTGAACCAGAGGAAATAATTTAGCAGATAAAGAAGCCCAGGAAGCAGCCTTGAGGACTCAGGTTGCTAAAAATAATGTAGTACAGGAGGATGAAAGACAAGAGGAAGGAGAAAAGAAGCTTACCCCTAAGGAACAAACAAAATTGGAGAGAATAGGAGCTAAATTAGAACAAGGAAAATGGACACTGCCCGATGGGTGAGAGATGTTGCCAAAAGCCTATGCTAGGCAAATATTGGAACGTTTGCATGCACAAACACATTGGGGTACAAAGGTGTTAAGTGATCATTTCCTTAAACAATTTGGCTGCATTGGGATTTTTGAAATAGCAAAGCAAATCACACAGGGTTGCTTAACTTGTCAGAAGATAAATAAGAAAGTGTTTCAACAAGTAGCCGGGGGGGGGGGGGGGGGGGGGGGAGAAAAACAGCTTACAGACCTTTCAAGAAAGTACAAGTTGATTTCACTGAATTGCCCAAGGTAGGGAGGATAAAATATCTATTAGTAATAGTAGATCATTTAACACAATGAGTAGAAGCTTATCCTGTAGAATGAGCTACGGCACAAACAGTGGTAAAAATTTTATTAGAGCATTTGATACCTAGATATGGGATAATCCAGTACATTGATTCTGATCAGGGCACACACTTTACTTCCAAAATAATAAAATTATTATGTCAATCATTAGGTATTCAGTGGTAATACCACACTCCGTGGCACCCACAAAGCTCGGGGAAAGTAGAAAGAATGAATCAAACAATAAAACAACAATTAGCTAAGTTAATGATTGAGACACAAATGCCCTGGACGAAATGCTTACCATTGGCACTTTTAAACATAAGAACTAAACCACACAGTGAGACTGGATTATCGCCATATGAAATGTTATATGACATGCCTTATTCTCAAGGGATGCCTCTAGGGAACAGTGTAGTTGAAGATCGTAGTATCCAAAAATATATCATTACCATTGGAAAGAGATTAAAAGAGCTGAGAGAAATTGGGATGATGGCTCAAACACCACCTTTAGGTTTTGCAATTCATCAGTTGAAACCGGGAGATCAGGTTCTGATAAAAACATGGAAAGAAGAAAACCTATCTCCCCTCTGGGAAGGACCTTTTCTTGTTTTATTGACTACAGAAACAGCTGTAAGAACTGCCGAGAAAGGATGGACACATGTTTCACGAGTAAAAGGTCCAGTGAAGGAGTGGAAAATAACATCTGAACCAGGAAGAACTAAACTAATCATCAGAAGAACTTGACGAAGCCTTCATCAAAGAGCATAAGCTAAGTTGCTGTGGGAATTTCATTGTAATTACTCCTGTAAAATTAGTAAACAGAGAGACTCCTAAATAAATACCTATTAGGGGAAACGATTTATTAATAACAGGGATCAGTTAAGTATTATCCCCTAGAAATAACAATAGGCTATCCACAGTATACACCGAATTTTTGGGACATAGCCTACAAATTGGAAAAAGGGCAAACTTTAAACTCATTTGGGTACTCAGAAAAGGACACCCCTTAAGATTAAGGAAGAGGGCAAGACTGGATAGGAAACTGGTGTTGTGGCTTGGAAGGTCTGCCAAGGGCTGCAACCCCTTCGGGCTGTGACCACCGATCACTATGGCCCTTACCGGACCTCTTCTAGTCCTACTTGGGGTGAGTTCCTTAACCCAGGCTACGACAAACAACTGTAATCAATGTATAGTAACTACTAGAAGGGGACGGGTAAGCTCCCAAACCTTGGTGTATCATACGGTCTGTGACTGTAAAGACCAGAAAATAGGAATCTGCATTCATAACCAAACTCAGTATGCTTTATGCAGAAAAGGTAACAAGACTGTATGCTATGACTCAAAAGAGCTCCCATATCAATATTGGATTGAATTAAGGGCAAATCATCCTGGAGGAAGAATGATTGGAAAAAGTGAGATTATCACTAATATAAGCTCTCCAGTTTGGATAACGTTTGATGCTTGTGACGCCACTGATGAGGATCCTTATTCTAGTTGTGGTACTATGGCTTGGAGAAGATATTATAGTGAAAGTGAAAAATATATATGCCCTAGGCCCAAGTCAACACCACCTCACAATTGCTACATTAGCGAGATAGACCAATTTGCTAGGAGTTATCATTATTGTGAGGGCACAGGATGGAGCTGTGCCTGTTGGAGTACATCTCCTAAATGGGGATGGCCTCAACAATGTACAGGAACCCGTCTAAGGGCAGATATTAAGAAAGGATTAGCTAATCCCAACTGCACTGCTCATTCCTGTAACCCTGTCAACTTGACAATCCAGAACCTGGGAGAATGGAAACAACAAGATGTTAGTATCGGTTTAAAAATTTATGGACCTGGAGAGGACCTGAAAGTTATTTTAAAAGTATTAGTTAAAGAAAAAACTTGAGAACCTATACAACACAGACTATCGTTTAATTCATTTTATCATGAAATAGAAACAGGTGTAAAATATGAAATTCCCACAGTTGCTAAAAATTTATGTATAAATCTTGCTGAAAACATTGCTAAGTCATTGAATATAACTAATTGTTATGTTTGTGGTGGGACAAATCAAGGTGAATGATGGCCATGGGAGGCTATGGAGAGCAACATAAGCAATCCCCAAGTATGGAAAACAATGGGAAAGAATAATAGGAAACAACAATGGGTACTCCAAACGAGTATAATTGGAAGGAGTTGTTGGCAAAATCTAAAAAACAAAGGAAGACAAGTAGGTAACCTGGAGTGTGAAGGAGGTTACCTATGGAATGAAACTCAAAATAACTAGGATAAATATGGAAGCCCACTAGAAATGAATAATCAATTTAAGAATTGGACCAATGGAACAAATATACCAAATGGTTGGCCAACTCCTGAAGGACATTATTGGATTTGTGGCAAACTAGCCTATACATATTTACCAAGGAATTGGACAGGATCCTGTATATTAGGAACTATAAGACCCAGTTTTTTCCTGTTACCCATAAATTGGGGAGAGCAATTAGGAGTCCCAGTATATGCTGAAGCTGATGAGCTAGGAGAAAGGCGCCATAAACAAAACTTACAAATTGGACATTGGAAAGATAACGAATGACCTCCTGAGAGAATCATTGCCTATTATGATCCAACTGCGTGGGCAGAAGATGGATCCTGGGGTTATAGGACCCCAATATATATGATTAATAGAATAATTAGGTTACAAGCTGTAGTAGAAATAGTTGTAAATAAAACCGGAGATGCACTTGTGTGGAGTGACTGGAAGACAACAGACATATTATGAGCAATCCACACCAAGTAACTTTGTTGTAATAGCAGGCCGAGCAGGCCAAAGCTGTAACAAGCTGCAAGTGTTGTGAAGGACATATGCAAGGCCAAAGGAGACAAAGAAACTGTGTATTCACAGAGAGATAAGAGAGTTGGACAGAAAGATGAGAAAAAACAGGATGCCTGCACAAGGGGGGAGCAGCGTGTGGGCACCACACTGGGACCAATCATAGGGGAGGTGGAAGCGTGTGAACAAGTAGTTTTAACCTATCACCTTTTACATAACAAAGCCTGCATAGCGTGTGTATTTTTAGCTGGAGGTATAAATTGGTGTGGGTCTATTAATAGCACCTGTAGAGTATAAATTGCGGTGAGCCTATTAATAAAGTGGCACTAACTTGATCACATTGTTCGTATAAGTTGTGTCTGAGCCTTCTGCGTCAGCAAGTGGCACCCAAACAGGGACCCTCTCGTCCATGCTTCCAGGAGCGAAGAGGCGGCTCAGAGGGGGCGGAAGAAGCCGGCCATAGCAGGCACTGCCCCGGTGCCTGGGAAGGCGCGCACGCGCAGCTGTTGGAATCTCACCCTGATCAGGTGAGCGGTTGATCGGGGAGGAGATGGGGTCCACGCTAAGCAAAGAAGAAGCGGCAGTGGTGAAGCTCCTCCAACATATCCTCTCTAAGAGAGGGTTATCTTATGATGAGGGAAGCCTGAGAAAGTTGCTGTTATGGGCTCGGCAGCAAGGACGGATCCCCTCAGTGAGTGCGGCTTTTGAGTTAATGACTTGGGATAAGATCGGCGCAGCACTGTGGGTGGACATTAGTTCAGGCTCTAAAGAAAGTTTAAAATTCTCCACAATGTGGAGGTTGATTTTAGAAACTTTGAAAGAAATTAAAGCGGTCAGCAGATGACTGTATGATGATGCTGCGGAGGGAAACTCTGCGTCAGGAATGCATTTAGGACTTTGGTGGAAACTTCTGTCTACTCTTCGCCAAGTGTGGACTAATTTTACTAATGGTGCTAAACCAGAGGAAACTGTAAATTCCACCAAAAGCACGAATGCTAAACCAGAGGAGGCTGTAAATTCCACTGACAGCACGACTCTTCTCAACACACCGTCAATGATGGAGATTCCGTCCACACCTCCTCTGCCCCCAAAGCTTCTGTCACTGATTGCAGCAACCCTCACAACACAGGACCAAGCATGGGAACAGGACAACTCGGACAATGATTCCATTGACACTGATAAACCTTTTGATCCAGGTCCTACAGATCCGGAAAAGGAGCTAGACCCTTTTCCCCCTGCAACCTCTCCCCCGATGCATTGACTGTATTTTCAGGGAGGGTGAAAGGGGGTCTGAGGGATTTGTGGCAGGAATGCAAGTGGGAAGCGCTTAGGCGAGGGGATTTGGGAGTTGCTATGGCATGTTCAGTATTTTGTCAGACAAATCAACCTCCAGAGTGGCAGCCTGTGCAATACGAGGCTGTTAAGGAGTTAAGCAAAGCAGTGCGGGAAGAGAGGATTCATAATACATTTGCTATGTCCCTTCTTGAAGTGATGGCAGAGCCTTATACACTCACACTGCACGATTGGAAGTCATTGCTTTGTATGGTACTAACTCTGATACAGTATATGATGTGGTTATCTGATTTTTGTGAGCTATGTGTAGTGGCCTTGATTGAAAACCTTATTCGGGGAATTGCTGTTAACTAGGAGCAGTTGGCTGGAGAAAATAATTGTGCAGATTCTGTGACCCAGGCAAGGTGTCCCAGGGACAACTATTTGCAAATGAATGAGATGGCTATTAAAGCAGTCAGGATGCGGGAGTCTTGCCACAGTCTTGCAGGGTCCTGGAGAGTCATATACTAACTTTATTGATCGGCTTCACAATATTTTGCAACAACAAGTCGAGCATGAGGAAGCTCAAGGGCTGCTTTTAAAACAACTGGCTATGATAATGCCAATGAAAACTGTAAACGGGCAACTTTCCCTATTGCAACCCCAACATGTGTCAAATGATTGTAACGCAGAACTCACAGCAGACTGTAACTCGCAGGCTGAGTTCTGGAATGCAGCATAACGTGGTGGGTTTTTTTGCTTCTCTAATCTCTTCTGTAAGAATAGTACACACTCTTAACTTGCTTAGTAAATTAGGCTGCTAGCTTGCTAAATAAAGTAATACTACAAATACTATTTTTTTTCCTGGCTTATTAAGAGATGTCGATTCTGTCTGTCATATGTTGCTACAGAACCGAGTTGCTATTGATTTTTATTATTAGCACAGGGACACAAGTGTGAAGACTTTGATAGGATGTGTTACGTGAATCTGAGTGACCACTGTGAATTAATTTACAAAAGCATACAAAACTTAAAAGCCTTAAAACAAAGATCTGCAACAGAGCCAGGGGCGGGATGCCTTTGGTCTCTTCTCACAGCTGGGAAACTTTGGGCCATGACTCAAAAGTATTACAGGATTTATTATAATCATATTAACCACCTTACTGATGTTTGCCTTATATCTCCCATGCCTTTTTTCCTGTATTCAGCGTTTAGTTGATTGTAACATAAATCAGGTCATGGTCACCCAGCTACACAAAACCTTTGCCTTGTCGCAATTAACAAGCAAAAAAGAGGAGGATAGAGAATGTCTGAAGAGAGATATAGGAGAAGAAGATGGAGAATATTTGACCTAACAAGAGATGAGAGAACAGCTGGGTATTGTGAAGGAGAATAGGAAAGATGAACATGGTTATCTAGTGATAAATAAGTGTCTGCATGCTTGTAGTGATATATAGCTATGTAACTGCATGAATGATTTCTGCCCTGAGCCTGTTGGTGCATGCAGCTGTGGTTTGTGTCCAGGCTCAGAGATGTAAATATGAGCTTCTCTGTTATGGTAAAGTGTCTCTGTTTGCATATAAAAAAAAAAAAAAAAAAAGGAATGACCCCAGAGGCATGATTAGAGAAAGCATGCTGTGTTTTGAACTTTCTGAAAATCTCTGTCGACCATGCGGTGCCTCCCATTGTGCAACATTTTGTGTCAATTGGTGACAAGCAGCAAAAGCACAAAGGCGTCTTAGTATGCATGAATGACCCTTATACCAGGCACTGGTCGGGACTGCATGAATTGTTAACTTGGGGGAGAGGTTATGCTTGTGTGTCTACAGATGAAGGTCCACGATGGACACCTGCTCTCTGTATGCAGCCTGAGCTTAGCGTGCCGGATCGTGGGAGCACTGCTGCCGCCAGTCAACCCAACAACTAATGTGTGGTCTCCTTACTGAACCAGGCCTTTTTTGGTGTGCCCTTCCTTGAAACTGACTTGCAGACATTGTTGCAAAAAATGAATGTATGTGGGGAATGAAGAATCTTACTGAAAGCCTTGATATTTGGGATAATTGATTACCTCTGTATAATGTTAACCCAAAAGAAGTTGGTATTGTTTGCACTTTGAATGTCGATAGTTGCCTTTATGTAGATGCTAATGTAGTAGGAGGCTATGATGGGACCATGACACCCACATAAATCAACACGTGAACATGTTGATAAGCATAATGCGCTTAAACGCAATATAACTTTGGATGAAGCATGTAATGATGTAGCTGATTTATGGAACTGTCACAGTCCATTCACTGGACTCGTGATGGTTCGTTAACTATGATCTCAAAGTGCAAAAATCAAGGCAACCATGCCAAGGGGTTATGCTTCAATCAAACAGCACAATTTTATTGTTTGCCCATAAAGTGGCGTGTGATAGGTAGAAAGACAGAAAGTTAATAAAAGGTAAAGTAAAAAGAAAAGGAAAGAGGATTATAGCTACCACCACGGGTCCAAGGTGTCCCTATGGTCCCAGGTCCAGGCAGCGTCCCGCCAGTCCTTCTGATCGTCGTGATCCTTGGTGGGGAAGATCTCCAAAGTTCAATTGCTAAGAAGGCATCTTTTTATGCCAAGCAACACACCTTGCTCCTCCTCTGGTCCATGGACTGCCACCAGTCTCCGCCCTCTCGAGCCAGGTTATCTTGCCCCAGAGGCGGGTAGTTTCAGACCAGGAAGAGTGTTCTTGTATTGTTTTCTGGTTCGTTGTTATGACCACGGTTGTGATCCATCTTCTGGACAGCTGTTATGTGTCCTTATTCAATCCCAGGTGGCAGGGAACGGCATAGTACTCCTCGTACCGTGCAGTTCTCTTTCCCAGGGACTTGGTGTCTTGGTGTCCATGAGGACCACATTCCATCACCAGGTCTCTGTTGACAATGTTGAGACAATATTGTTCTCTTTAGACCAACTCTTACACCACCCCGTGGCTCAACATTGTTATCAGGACCACGTGGCAGCAATATAATCCTGTAAGAGGGGTAAAAGAGGACAGTGAAAGAAAAGGGGGAAAGAAAATGACAGACAGGAAAAGAAGGGGAAAATAATCATCTTTATCTCAAACAATTTACAACAATCAAATGGTATTCATAAAAATGAGTAAACATAAATCTGTTTAGGTCTTATACAATTTTCCTTGTGTCAGTAGATTTAGGGATGTCCACATTGGAGGGGATATTCAACAAGTTATGTGCATTGATTACAGATGTCAGATACGTCAATTGCTTTACCATTCTCCAATTTAAGACATACAATATCATTGACAAAACAAGACCAATCAAGACAATATATATCAAGAGGACAACAATAGGATGAAACAACTTGTTCAAGATGCCAGTAGCAGTCGGTGACCATCTGAAAAGTGTGTCCCACCATCCATGTTCTGCATCTTTTCTCACTCTTCTCAAGACACGGTGTATTTCTTCCACATTGTGATGGACAGTTATCAAGGTTTTCTGTCCATTTTCTCTAACCTTTTCCAGAATCTTGATCAAGTCTTGATGCTGTAACAGTTGTTTTACCAAGGTGAGATTCATTCCAATGGGTACAGGCTACAATTCGTGAATCAGTGTACAATTAGATTTCAAGAGCTGGTGAGATGTGACTGGGGCTAAATAGGAGAAGTCACATCCAGTGTTGTTAATAAAATTGCAAACGCAAAAATTTGAATGATTCTTAGTATCTACAATCACTGTATCTACAGATACAGAATTAAAGCAGTTCTCAAACATGCACAACCTTTGCCAATATATACAAGCACTGTTTCAGTGTTATCGTCAGGACGAATCGCAAAATGACAGATATTCTGTGTAGTGTCTAAACAAATGTCCTGAGCTCTGGTTGTGTTGCCTTCACAGACAAATCCTTGTTCCCGCACGATACAAGTTTCCAAATCTACAGTTTGCTATTTCTCATCCACCTTTTGGGCCCATACTCTATGCTCGAAAGGATAGAGTATGGTTCCATTGTGGTTCAATCCTAAGGCAATAATGGGGTAGATTACATTGATTGACGCATGGGATATCTGCGGCGAATGAAGAGACGGGACGCAGCTTGATGCAAGCAAATGTCAATTTATTGTACAGAAGCACGAGTTTTTATACACTTTCAGAAGCTGCGCGTTTTAAACAGATTAGTTCTTGAAGCTAAGCATTGCATACGAGGCAATCCCTGATTGGTGGTTAACTACCATCAATTAACAGCAAGGTGTTACCTTTCCTTGGCGCCATCCTTGGCGCCATCCGTCTCCCACACCCCTGTGCTCTGTAAACATGCCTCATCATGTTAATTGTTGGCTAGACAAGCTCGAGCACATTCCCCTCAGCTAACTGATTGCCATGCATGGTCCTAGTTTCCAGTCCGCTCCTGCATCTCCCCCTTCCTGTTGCACAAAAAGAACCTTTGAAACCGAATGAGTAAAAACAAGGTATAAGTAATAGAACAAATAAAAAACCAACTGAGACATATTATCAGTGTCAAAATAACCCACTGTCTCTGTTCTGTACAATTATACAATTTCCCCTTTTTGTTTTTGAACAGCTAGTACCAGGTTTGCCATGTTCTGCAGGGCCCTTGCAAACATGACAGCAACCAAGGTAATAGCAAACAAACAATACTGCAAATCTAGTGAATGGATGTCAAAAAGGCTGACATTTACTCAGATTTTGATAACTTGTTGCTGCAATGGGGTGCCTAAAATCCACGCAGCACATACCATCAAAATCCTCACAGCCATGTCCTTGAACCAACAACAAAAAGCAGTGGCAATTTTGACTCACATTCTTAACTGCCTACCAATCAAGGTGATTTAACTCTTTAATGCTTTCCCTGCTGTTACTCCGGATAAGAGAAGAACCACTGCAATACGTTCCCATCATAGCCTCCTACTACATTAGCATCTACAGAAAGTCAATTATCGACATTCAAAGTGTAAACAATATCAGCTTCTTTTGGATTAACATTATACATAGGTGGAAGGGCACACCAAACAAGAACTGGTTCAGTCAAAAAGTTTGAAACATAGCATGCCTTCTCTGAACATACCTCTGGGGTCATTCCCTTCATTCCCTCTCTTTTTTTATGCAAAGAGAAACACTTTTACCATAACAGAGAAGCCCCTATTTACATCTCTGAGCCCGGACACAAACCGCAGCTGTATGCTCCACCAGGCTCAGGGCAGGAATCATTCATGTAGTTATGTAGCTATATATCTCTACAAGCATGCAGACACCTATTAAACACTAGATAACCATGTTTATCTTTCCTATTCTTCACAATACCCAGCTGTTCTCTCATCTCTTGTTAGGTCAAATAATTCTCCAGTTTCCTCTCCTATCTCTCTCTTCAGACATTCTCTATCCTCTTTTTTGCTTGTTAATTGCGACGAGGCAAAGGGGGTGTGTACCTGGGTGACCATGACCTGATTTATGTTACAATCAACTAAACACTGAATACAGGAAAAAAAAAAAGTATGGGAGACATAAGGCAAACATCAATAAGGTGGTTAAAGATAATTATAATAAAACCTGTAATACTTTTGAGTCATGGCCCAAAGTTTCCCAGCCGTGAGAAGAGACCAAAGGCATCCCGCCCCTGGCTCTGTTGCAGATCTTTGTTTTAAGGCTTTTGAGTTTTGTATACTTTTGTAAATTAATTCACAGTGGTCACTCAGATTCACGTAACACATCCTATCAAAGTCTTCACACTTGTGTCCCTGTGCTAATAATAAAAATCAATAGCAACTCGGTTCTGTAGCAACATATGATGGACAGAATCAACATCTGTTAATAAGCCAGAAAAAAAAAAGAACAGTATTTGTAGTATTACTTTGTTTAGCAAGCTAGCAGCCTAATTTACTAATCAAGTTAAAAGCGTGTACTATTCTTACAGAAGAGATTAGAGAAGCAAAAATCTGTTATGCTGCGTTCCAGAACTCAGCCTGAGAATTACAGTCTGCTGTGAGTTCTGCGTTACAATCATTTGACACATGTTGGGGTTGCGATTGTGAAAGTTGCCCGTTTACAATTTTCATTGGCATTATCATAGCTAGTTGTTTTAAAAGCAACCCTTGAGCTTCCTTATGTTCGACTTGTTGCAAAATATTCTGAAGCCAATCAATAAAGTTAATATTACAGTTAGTGACTCTCTAGGGCCCCGCAACACTGTGGCAAGACTCCCGCATCCTGACTGCTTTAATAGCCATCTCATTCATTTGCAAACAGTTGTCCCTGGGATACCTTGCCTGAGTCACAGAATCGGCACAATTAATTTCTCCAGCCAACTGCTCCTAGTTAACAGCAATTCCCTGATTAAGGTTTTCAGTCAAGGCCACTACACATAGCTCACAAAAATCAAATAACCACATCATATACTGTATCAGTTAGTACCATACAAAGCAATAACTTCCAATCATGCACTGTGAGCGTATAAGGCTCTTCCATCACTTCAAGAAGGGACATAGCAAATGTATTATGAATCCTCTCTTCCCGCACTGCTTTGCTTAACTCTTTAACAGACTCGTATTGCACAGGCTGCTACTCTGCTGGTTGATTTGTCTGACAAAATACTAAACATGCCATAGCAACTCCCAAAACCCATCACTTAAGTGTTTCCCACTTGCATTCCTGCCACAAATCCCTCAGACTCCCTTTCACCCTCCCCAAAAATGCAATCAATGCATCAGGAGAGACGAGGGGGTGGGGAAAAGGTCTAGCTCCTTTTCCAGATCTATAGGACCTGGATCAAAAGGTTTATCAGTGTCAATGGAATCATTGTCCGAGTTGTCCTGTTCCCGTGCTTGGTCCTGTGTTGTGAGGGTCGCTGCAATCAGTGACAGAAGCTTTGGGGGCAGAGGAGGTGTGGACAGAATCGCCATCACTGACGGTGTCTTGAGAAGAGTGCGCGCTGTTGGTGGAATTTACAGTTTCCTCTGGTTTAGCACCGTTAGTAGAATTAGTCCACACTTGGCAAAGAGTAGTCAGAATTTGCCACCATGATGTTAAATGCATTCCCGACACGGAGTTCCCCTCCGCAGCAGCATCATACAATTGGCTGCTGTATGTACACACTTTCATTCTTTCAAAGTCTCTAAAGTTTCTTGGCTGCTCACCTGTCTCGATGAATACAGGTGTTATCCTCGGGGTTTAGGTTGTCCGCCTGGTCCAGACAGCAAGACGATCATTCAGCCAAGACGTCTCCTCCGGAACGCAGCCCTCTTCCACGAGCTGTCTTTTTTCCGTCCTTATTCTTCCAAGGCTTCGGAACACCACCATAGGGGTCACCATTTGAGGAGATTGAGGCACGGACTCCCTGATCTGACTAGAAGACCCTTTATGAGTCCATATACATCTCTTTCTGGGGACGAAGCCTGATTCCCCATTACGGATTTCCCACAGCTCACCTCTCAACTCCGGAGGGATTTAAGGCCGGCTCCTGCTTCCTTTCAGCAGATCATTCAAAGTTCTGTGGGATTCGCTGCATGTCGCTCAGATAGGCGATTCAAGAGCCCTTCATGTTAGATCCTTAAACGCATCACGTCGGGGTCACCAATTTGCGGCGAATGAAGAGACGGGACGCAGCTTGATGCAAGCAAATGTCAATTTATTGTACAGAAGCACGCGTTTTTATACACTTTCAGAAGCTGCACTTTTTAAACAGATTGGTTCTTGAAGCTAAGCATTGCATACTAGGCAATCCCTGATTGGTGGTTAACTACCAGCAATTAACAACAAGGTGTTACCTTTCCTTGGCGCCATCCTTGGCGCCATCCGTCTCCCACTCCCCTGTGCTCTGTAAACATGCCTCATCATGTTACTTGTTGGCTAGACAAGCTCGAGCACATTCCCCTCAGCTAACTGATTGCCATGCATGGTCCTAGTTTCCAGCCCGCTCCTGAAGATATCATCAATACAAAAGCGGTGGCAATGTTTGTTATAAGTATAGTTATAAGTAAAGTTTGACCTGTATTTCTGATTATGTATGGTCCAATTTCAAAATTTTTTGTATTGGGTACAGCCACTGGTTGAGTGGTAGGTGTAATGACATCTATTCTGAGTTCCCCCCAGTATTTCGTGTTGTTTATGCCACACATAATCTTATAGGGGTACTGTATTGCAGTCAAATTCAGCCAACAATCTTGGCTTTGGTTTTTACATGACAAAATAGAACCATGGGGTTCAATTCCATAGCTGTTTGTTGGCACAGTAAGGGATTCAGTAATTAATCTGCATTATATGGAGATGTTGTCACCCTGAGCCACCATAAAAGGGGGTCAAACTTTATTTTTGTCATTCAGCGTGAGGGTCGTGTCCATGCCATGGTGTGTGACTATTGCAACAAGCATCACTGGGGTTTTAGTTACAGCATTTATTTTGAATTTGAAGGTCAGACTCAATAGATCTGATCGGTTTGCCGAATTGCTTTGCCAATTACACACCACATAGACAGGTCTTGTCAAGGTGAAGTTATAACAACAGTCAGTCTTGTCATTTTTACAAGATTTAGAGATCTTAACATTGTTGGTACTTGGATCCAGGGTGGTATAATTGCCGACATGCTTTTGGTGACAGCACATAATAAGGGATTCTTGCTTATCACATTCCCTCAGCAGTATCAGCAGTATGACAAAGTTTTGCTGAAATACTGGGGTGAATTCTGGTTGTTAAATTTGGATCCAAAAGATTCCCAGAGACGGTAATTAAAGAGGCCTTTTCATAGAGAAGTCCTTCCACTCTTCTATATCCTACCATAATCTTTTCTCCAATTATTCCAGTTAAAGTTCTGATCCAGTCTTTCCTATCCCACTCCCATTCAAGTGGGGAATAGGCCTTATCATCATGCAGTACTACAGTGGCCAAATTTGGAAAGGGATTCTTGAGATACTGCCCGGTAAAACCAGTATACCCGACAATAGCTTTAGACCAAGGCCATTCAGCACCCTTTTGGTTATGCGTAAGTGGGAAAATACAAAAAAGTAGTACCAGTCCAATTTTACTATTAGTCATTTTAAAATTTAGGGCTTTGAATTTTCATCTATTTCTTGTTCTCAGTGTCCCTCGGAGTTCTCCTGTAAAAATTAAACAACAGAGCTTGCCTCCCTGAGGCAAAAAGAGTTAAAATGATGGGATTATCCAGCGGGTATTTATCTTAAATTCCTTTCCCAGGGCATCAGAGGCTTCCCAAGCACATGCATTCAGTGGGGTTTTCAGTACCAGTGGTACTGTTTCCCACAGTAGGAAGTGCCACCAGAACAGGTTGTCCTGAGAAGTGAGCTGGGTTCTTTAAATCATTTGGTCCCTTTAATGAGGGAATCAAGGAAGGAGCCCTTGGGCAAAAAGCGGTTATTTTGGGGCATCCGTTTACCCCCTTCTATCATTTACACCTTTAACAGCTTCCCACAAGTGGACATCCCAATTTCCCTCATGAGGTTTCAAAAGTCATTTTAAGAGACCATTGGTCCTTTGTACAATTCCATTAGCTTGCGGATAATATGGGGTATGAAACACCCATTTAATCCCTTCGCTTCATGCCCAATCCTGTACAATTCTGGCAGTAAAGTGAGAACCGTTATCAGATTGTATTTCTTGTGGCTTTGGAAAAGTTCCAAACCATTCATGCAGCGCTTTCACAGTGTTCTCCCCCATAGCCCTGTTAAAGGCTTCTACTTGGACTAGTCCCGATGTTATTTCCACTCCCACCAGCACAAAATGTTTTCCTCCCTATCTCTTAAAGGGGCCAATATAATCCACCTGCCAGGCATCCCACAAGCCTTTACCCTCCCTCAAATGCAGAGGGTCATCCTCTAAAGGGTGCCTTTCAAGTCGTCTTTGACATTGTTCGCAGGCTGATATACAGGTTTTACACATTTCTCTGGTGATGGGCCAGCCTCGGGCAAGGGCTTCACGGTACAGATCTTTAGCTCCTGTGTGTTTGTGTTTTACATGCAACCATTCTAACAGGCGTTCCCAGTCTTCTGAAATCTGATCCTTCTGTACAGGAGCTAGCCTTGCTAACTCATCAGCCCGGTTATTCCATTCTCCCGCTGACCCCCCATCTATCTGATGGGAAGCTACCCAACCTACAGCAAAGTTCCCTCAGCTAGCAATACTTAAGATGTCTTGCCATTTTTCCTTTTGCCACACTGGAATCTTATTAACCTGCCATTCATTTTGCTCCCAGAAAGGAAGCCATTCGGTACATCCCTTAAACACAGCATAAGAATCAGTATAAATGTAAACAGGAGAAGTAGTTTGTGCTTCATGTTGAAAAACACTCCATACTACAATTAATTCACCAACTTGTGCACTACCCTCTCCCTCTGTTATAATTTGCTCATCGGAAGAGGTATGGAGTGCTACTGCTCGGTATTTCCACACTTTTCCTTCTCTTTTGGCAGAAGCATCAGTAAACCAAGCACTAACTGACTGTTCACAGGGAAAAGGAGGGGCCACCTGGATGACTGAGGCAGGTTTATCTTGGCCCTCATCCAGGCTCTCTACTTCTTGTATAGATAGTTTTTTTAAAACTCCTTCAGATACAGAGAAAGTGTTACAATAGTGTTCAATCTGAGCATACCACTTTCGTACTGAGGCTTTCTGGGCCACCCCGTCAGGGGGAGGGGTCCCAGTAGTGACTGTTTTTATAACTTTAAATGGGCCTCTCAATATAATGGGTTGTTGTCGTACGATTTTTTCTACTTCTATGAGAGCCAAGCTAACCACAAACAAACCTTTCTCCCAAACAGTGTATCTTCTCTCAGCATCCCTAAAACCACGGGAGTAAAATCCCACAGGCCGGGTTGGACCCTCAGGGCCCCGCTGCCATATGTGAACTGACAGTCCTGATAAAGTAAACCCCCACTCCACATGGAAGGGGTCTGTAGGGTGGATAAGGCCAAGAGCTTGGTGTGCTGTTGCTTCACAAATTAACAATTGCATAGCCTCTTCCTGAGAAGCAGTCCATTCCCATTTGACCCCTTTTCTTAGCAAATCATAAAGAGGTCTGGCAATGATAGAAAAGTCTGGGATGTGTTTTCTCCAGAACGCCAATAATCCTAAGACATGTTGCAGATCCTTTTTCAACTCAGTCATTTTGATCTGTTCTAAGGAAGCAAGGGTATCTGGTGGGATGCATGTCATTCTCCCTTTCCACCACATTCCTAAGAATTTCACTTCTTGCGAGGGCTTTTGGACCTTTTATGAAGGGATCTGCAAACCCAAATTTTCCAAATGTGAAATTATGTTCTGTTGGGTTGTTCCCACATCCTCTATTTCATCTCCCCCAGTTAGGGTTATGCGCCACACATACTCTGTTTCGGACTCTTTAGGAAGACGTCCATACTCTCTTTTCAGTTTGGTTAGCTCAGTGGCAGTATATGGTATCTCTTTGGTTGTAATGTGAGGATCATCATCATCCTCATTCAGATAAGTATATTCTGCTTTAATTAAGGGTCTCACTTGAGGGTTGTCCACAAAACGTTTTCTTGCCTCCATCAACTCCTTATGAGGGTATATTGGATTAATTAGTTGAATACCCTTTTCCTCTACTTCCAGCTCCATTTCACTCAGGACTTCAGTGTTTTTAGAGCATGCTGCCTTCAGGGTGGTTTTTAACAAGTGGTTTTCTTCCCTTTCTTTCTCTAAATGTTGTTCTAAGTCATAATTCATTTTTTGCAGAACTTTCACCAAATTTTCAAGGGATTCCATAATTTTGTTTTCATTGCTACGTTTTCTAAGGCAATCTTCGATTGCTGCGACCAGGCTGGCTCCTAAAATGGCACAGACTATATAGATTTGCCCATACCTGATCTAACTTTAGCTTGAGTCTGTAAAGACGTTACTCGGTCCACTACATTCTGCAAGTTTGCCCAATTATCTTGAGCCCAATCTTCTCCAGGTACAGAGGGTCAAGCCCCATACTTTGCCAGAAATGTGTAAAACATGTCCCGATCTTTCATTAACAAAGGATTTTGTTTATCAGCCTTTTCGGCCATTCTTACTACGAAGGGACCAAACCCACTTCGGGGAGGCTAGACTTAGTTACAAACACACAGCCACTGCTGTGTCGCCCTTCTCTTCCCCGAATGGTTGAAGGGACCAAAAATCTGCTTCGGGAAGGCAGCTTACAGTTACTACAAGGTTGTCCCTTCACTTTCCCAAGCAGAGCAGACAAATTCTCATTAACACGAGGGCAACCCCCCTTTTTAGCACTTTCCCCCTTTTGCACTTCGTGTTCTTTTATTTTGATCCCAACAGAGGCCTCAATCAGAGTTTGGAGTGCTAAGTCCTAGGCGTGTGTGGTATGCGGGAAATTCGAATTGCCCCCCTTGCTTTCTGGACAACTCTCACCCAGCTGGGTGTAGGGCCAGGTGCAGCTAGAACGAAACGTCCTTCCCCTGTTACAAACCACACACAACCTGCACCCCTCTGTCTCTCAGGATCCTATCCGTGATGCCAGTTTAATGTCACGGTCCACTCAGTGGACTCGTGATGGTTCGTTAACTATGATCTCAAAGCGCAAATATCAAGGCGACCACGCCAAGGGGTTATGCTTCAATCAAACAGCACAATTTTATTGTTTGCCCGTAAAGCGGCATGCGATAGGTAGAAAGACAGAAAGTTAATAAAAGGTAAAGTAAAAAGAAAAGGAAAGAGGATTATAGCTACCACCACGGGTCCAAGGTGTCCCTATGGTCCCAGGTCCAGGCAGCGTCCCGCCGGTCCTTCTGATCGTCGTGATCCTTGGTGGGGAAGATCTCCAAAGTTCAATTGCTAAGAAGGCATCTTTTTATGCCAAGCAACACACCTTGCTCCTCCTCTGGTCCATGGACTGCCACCAGTCTCCGCCCTCTCGAGCCAGGTTATCTTGCCCCAGAGGTGGGTAGTTTCAGACCAGGAAGAGTGTTCTTGTATTGTTTTCTGGTTCGTTGTTATGACCATGGTTGTGATCCGTCTTCTGGACAGCTGTTATGTGTCCTTATTCAATCCCAGGTGGCAGGGAACGGCATAGTACTCCTCGTACCGTGCAGTTCTCTTTCCCAGGGACTTGGTGTCTTGGTGTCCATGAGGACCACATTCCGTCTCCAGGTCCCAGTTGGCAATGTTGAGACAATATTGTTCTCTTTAGACCGACTCTTACAGGAACTGATGGGAATGTATTGCAGCGGTTCTCTTATCTGGAGCAACAGCAGGGAAAGCATTAAAGAGTTAAATCACCTTGTTTGGTAGGCAGTTAAGAATGTGAGTCAACTATTACATACAGAACAGAGCAACTATTGACTTTTTGTTGTTGGCTCAAGGACATGGCTGTGAGGATTTTGATGGTATGTGCTGAATGGATTTTAGGCGCCCCATTGCAGCAACAAGTTATCAAAATCTGAGAAAATGTCAGCCTTTTTGGCATCCATTCACTCAATTGGCAGTATTGTTTGTTTGCTATTGCCTTGGTTGCTGTCATGTTTGCAAGGGCTCTGCAGAACATGACAAACCTGGTACTAGCTGTTCAAAGACAAAAAGGGGGAAATTGTAGAATTGTACAGAACAGAGACAGTGCGTTGTTTTGACATTGATAATGTGCAGCTGTGGCCTTGCTTTGACGATGTGCAGCTGAGATCCTGCAGCAAAGAGGTAAATAACTTTGAGGGAGTATGAGAAGAAACTAGGATGAGACAGAAACAAAGGAGGAATGTGATCTCACCTCTAGAAAATAAGGAAACAGCATGAACAGTAGAGTGTAGCCTATGGTGAACAGCGCTAAGGAAAGTGTTGCATGAATTTGACTGATCCCTTGAACTCTATTCATAAGCACCTTGCTGAGTTAAGAAAAAATGTACAGGCCATAAAGATTGAGTATGGGTTAACAGACTGGCTACAGAGTTTAGAAATTACTGGATGGTTAAAAGATTTGTTTCTGCACGGGATAACGGTATTAATTGCCATTGTAATCTTTTTAATGATATTGGGCTGTGTGTGGAATTGCTTTATGAGAATTATGAACCGAATGATAAAAGGGGTCTGGATCGCTCAAAAACAAAAAGGGGGATTTGTGGAATGGCTGGAAGACAACAGACATATTATGAGCAATCCAGACCAAGTAATTTTGTTGTAATAGCAGGCCGAGCAGGCCAAAGCTGTAACAAGCTGCAGGTGTTGTGAAGGACATATGCAAGGCCAAGGGAGACAAAGAAACTGTGTATTCACAGAGAGATAAGAGAGTTGGACAGAAAGATGAGAAAAAACAGGATGCCTGCACAAGGGGGGAGCAGCGTGTGGGCACCACACTGGTGTTATAGATTTGCTAATAAGTTAAGATTGATTGACTTTATTTGATTGATTATTTGATTTTATAAATTTATTTTATAGAATAGAAATATAGAAGGATAAGAAATATATTTTAATGAAACTTATAGTTGCACAGTAAAAGCTGCTATGAGATCCTCTGTACATCCCGTACCACGGCTAGAAGAATGGGCTAGAACCATTGTTAAAACTTAGGTAATAACTTTAGGGTTTGAAGGGTTTCTTTGTATTTGACCAGTCTTCTGTATATAGAAGGTGTACTGAAATGTCAGTATATGAGATGAATGGAAACTGGGGAGAGTCGACTGGAACAGCTTGTGGTTACCTGCCAAGAAACCCTGAACTTTAGTAAAAGGTAATTCCGGCAGGGGGAGATAGCGACCACCGACTCATATACCACCTACCCAAATCGTACCCCAGACCCATTTCTAGACCTTTCTAAGCTTTACTGCGCAGAATCGGATATAGGAGGAGAGTATGTTAATGATTTATGGGAAATATTATGATTATGCATGAATACTTAATGAATATGTATGAATAAGTTCTATATATGGTGTCTGATTTTGAGACTTGGTGTGCGTTGATCGTGAGAGGACTCGCTCACGCACCCGGCCGTCAATAAAGAAGTGTCTGCTTATCTACATCACATTGGTGTCAATAAGTTCTTCATTCCGAGATTTTGGTAACACCGGGACCAATCATAGGGGAGGTGGAAGCGTGTGAACAAGTAGTTTTAACCTATCACCTTTTACATAACAAAGCCTGCGTAGTGTGTGTATTTTTAGCTGGAGGTATAAATTGGTGTGGGTCTACTAATAGCACCTGTAGAGTATAAATTGCGGTGAGTCTATTAATAAAGTGGCACTAACTTGATCACATTGGTCATATAAGTTGTGTCCGAGCCTTCCGCGTCAACACACTTGGATTAATTGCAATGCAAAATACCAAGATGAGAACCGCTTTGTATCAAAATCGCTTAGCTCTGGATTATTTGCTAGCACAAAAAGGAGTAGTCTGTGGAAAATTTAACCTTAGTAATTGTTTAGAGATTGATGATGAAGGAAAAGCTATAAATGAGCTTGTAAAAGAGATGAAAAAGATTGCACATGTCCCAGTTCAAACTTGGAATGGAATCAATCTAGTAGGATTATGGGGGTACTTTATGGGCGGTGATTGGCTTATTAAAATTGGGATAATTGTATTGGGGATATGTGGAGGATTGTTAATAATTCCATGTTTAATACCTTGTTTTAACAGACTAATACACTCAGTTATACAAGGGATGCAAATATCTGCGGTACCTGTTGACCCAGAACCAGGGAAAGAGAAAACCCATTCCCTGATGATAATAAAAACAAAAGAAGATCCAAAATTGATACCAATTCGGCAAGTGTTGACTCGATTGGAAACGAAAACACGAATCAATACCATGAAAAAGAAGATGGGGGATTGTGAAATGTGTTCATCTGATTCGTGTCAATATGGAACAATGCTAAGACCGCATGATGAAATGTAACCTTCTGTCTTACATACCCTTGTATAACCACACACCTAAGAAAAAGAGAGTGATCAGTGTATATAGTTCCTGTATCTTGCAAAGGACATCTGGTTACACACCCAGTTCCTGTATCTTACAAAGAACGTCTGGTTACACACCCTGATATGCTGGCTAAAACTGGTCTGGCTGCTAACCGTACAGTGTTAAATGAGAGAAGTTTATAGGGCGCATGTGTAAAATCTAGGGTCATTCTAAGGGTGAGCCAAGGAAGACTGCTGACTTCATCCACCGACCACCAGATGGGAGTCAAGAAGACCCTCGGAGATGGAAAGAGCATGCGCCATGGAGTACACGCCTATTCCAAGGATCCATTTACAAAAAACAAGCCTTTCTTAGAAATAGCTATGAATATGTATTAGTTTAGGAAATATAAACCGAAAGTAATTTTTGTACGGTGTGTGTCTTGGTGGAGCGGAGACTCCTGGCACACCCAGTGCTGTTTGCTTTCCTCTATTCATTTAATAAACTGCAAACTTTGATTGCAGTCCTATTTTGGGACTCAATCATTTATCACAAAAAGTAAAGTCAGGGTGAGAAAAATCTGGCACTTCCTACCGCAGTATTCACCACCCTGTCATTGTTTCTGCAAGCCTGGGAATTCAGTTTGGACCTCCCAGTATTTGTTGCAGCTTGAGGCCGAGGTGCCCATAAAAGGATTTGGTTTTAAGGACTTCAGAAATCATTTAATGCTGCTTTGCTCCCGTTTCCCCCCTCTTTTTTAAAAGAAAAATAAATCTATATATGGATCCCAAGAATGTTTGTCTAAAAGCATTCCAAAAGAAAAAATAATCTTAGAAAATGAATAAGAAAGGAGGGGAGGCATTCTTTAATGGAAGTATTGCATGCAAAGAAGGCTGGATCTCTTTAAGGCTCCCTCTGAAGCTGGAGATGTACACAAAAGGGTTGTCTGCCTGAGTGGTCTCTACTGTGGTGAGCTGTTGCTTGTTTGCAGAGTAGTTTCTACCCTCCTCGAGCCAATCCGCCTCGTAGAAACTCAAGCCATCTGACAGCCCCAGGGGCGGGCTTTCAGTTCTTTTTTCCCTCTCTCTACTCACTCCCTCGCTTCCACCCCTCCTCCTCTTTATCTAAATGGAGAGAATCCTATTTTTTTTCTTCTTCACCTCATCTTTTGAGCCAAGGGGCTGCAACTCGGTCCTGCCGCACACACGCCGGGGAAGAGCGCTAGGCAGCCGCCCGCCGCCGCGGGGCAGAGGGCGGAGCCTCGGCCGTTGAGGCAGTATGATGCAGCGTGGCGAGACAGCGCAGCAGCAGCAGCTGCCACCGCCCCCCCTTGTACCCGTGCTCTTTGTACCGCTGCTGCGCCGCCGTCGCGGCCAGCGCCTTCCTGAAGGCAGCGACAGCCAGAAGAAGCGTTTTCAACGGGAGCGGAGGAAAGCGGGGCGGTAACCGGGGAGGGGCAGGAGTCGCGCCTCCCCACCCACACTCCCTGGGTGCCGGGAGCAGCTGCCAGCACCTCGGGGACCCCACGCGATGTGGCAATGGGGGGCGCGGGGTGCCGTTCGGCAGGAGCGGCCGACACCGCCCAATACCCTGCGTGAAGCGGCCGCGCAGCGGTGGTGGCAGCAGCAGCAGCAGCTCCTCGCGGTCTGCAGCGCTGCCAGCCCCCCGCAGGCCCCGTCGTGCTCCGGGGATCACTACCTGACTCCAGGCCCCGCCGTAGCGGCGGCAGCAGTAGTACCACAAAGGCAACTCCCTCACCCCGCTGGCAGCGGCAGCAACATGGCCTCAGCTGTTAACGTGTTGGAGCCGGAGATGAGCAGTGGGTTGGGGGGGGGGGGGCGTTGGCCCCCCTGGCCGGGCGGCGAGGGGCGATAGCGGAAGGCGACGAAGTACCGGAGGGGACCAGCGCACCGCGACGCCCGACCGGGAGTATCTGCAGCGACCAAGCTACTGCGATTCGGCTTTCGCCTTGGAGCAGATATCAAAGGTGCATTCAATTTCTCAGACTTTTTTTTTCAGAGCTATAGATACATGCTAGTACTATTATTATGGGGGAGGTGTTTTCTCGTGGGGGGTGGAAGGAGATGTAAATGAAACAGCCACTAATAAAATGCTGGAGAAAATAGAGGGACGTCTCCCCGGGTAATTTGTGGCCCACTCTCGCTTTTCCTCTCCCCTCTCCGCTTCCTTTGCTTCTCTCTGTTCCCTCGTAGCACACTGCAACTTCATTAACGCCAGTCTCTAACTGGAAAAGGGGAGAAATCGAGCAGCTGCTTTCTTGGCAAAAAGTCGTGCTTTTTGAGAAGTTCGCCGCCGAGTGCTGAAAACGCGGCTACCCTCAGAGTGGGGTTCTCATAGCAGAAAACGTTTGTAGCATTTACTCCAGTGTTCGGAGGAAAAGTGAAAGTTGTAAATGAATTACTACTTTAAATCTTCTATGCAGGTCGTATTGAGTGTGTGTTGTCGTCGTCCCCCAGCTCACTAGCTTTATTGTTAGCGTGGAAACGCTGGAGGTGCAGGAGCGCAATGGAAGCCCGAGTCGGGGAGGGGAAAGGAAACAGTCCCAACTGCTAACGTCTGCGAACCAAAAAATGATCAAAATAACCTCGAGAGACAGTGCCTTTCTGCAAAGAGCGTTTAAGTTCATGGAATAGATTTCTAGGCTTTGTAAAAAGGGGGAAGGCAAAAAGATCCATGTGGCTGCCCTCTTCCATTCACAAATATTGTCGTAATTTATAGATGGTTGCTCTGTTTCCTAATTAAGATCGCACAGTGTCTCCAAACTCTATGAAAATTAATTTCTTATGATCTTACAGCATTGCTCAACGTGTGGATCATGCATTTACTACAAAGTTGTGCTAAGGGCTGGGAATGAGAGAAATGGCAACAAATTCCTACAAAGTAGTTTTCCTTCACCATCGACATTCTCACCATTACACCCTCCCCACCATCAGCACTTTAAAGGTCTAATGAGAACAGGAAAGGGGACTTTTTTTTTCTTGATGTGCCTATTGAGATTCATTGACAAAGGTTATTTCTCCCCTAGAGCCATGAATCTTGCCAGCATGAATGAGTGTGTTGCAACCTGAACTGGTAGTGGTGACTTGAGTGCAAGACAGTGATGTACAGTTTAGGCAGGGAGCAGGCACACAGACTGTCTCGTTTATGTGGATTTCAAGCAGTGATGGAATCCCAAACCTGTGTGGTGGTTTAGCAATAACACTAGCAGGTACATATCTTGACTTACAGGAATACTTAATGGTGGTTGCAAGTTGCTCAGCTGAGCCATGGGGTGAAGGCCTTTCACAAAGGACAGCATTACTATTCTTACTCCAAGGGACACTGAGGATATGAGCATTTATACATAAATAACTGTTCTGCTTGTGTTAGTGCTTGCAGGGGGGCTTTCCCCATATGCCCTCTTAGAATAAGTATGCCTTGCCTGTGTCAGTGTCTGCCCCAGCCTCTTAACTACTAACCTTTCCTTGCCTTGTAGGGGAAAGCTATTGGAAGAAAAGCACTGCTGTAGCTGAGAGCAAAGTTTCAGAGACTATTATTTAAACTGGGCTGTTACATTCAAAAAAACTGTGGAAAGTTTTTGGTTGTTGGCCTTTTCATATTTTGGACTTTCACTGTAGGATTAAGGGCAGCAAATCTTGAAACCAAAGTGGAGAAGCTGTGGGTGGAAGGTAAGTCCAAGATCCCCCTTTTTTTTTCTGATGCCATCCTTCCCCACATTGCCCCTTCTACCTCAGGAGCTGGATAAAAAGAGCTTGAGTGCTGGAGACTAAGAGTGTGTGCATGCATGCATGCATGTGTATGTGTATCTATCTATATAATAGACTTTCATGCTGAGGAGGGCCTGCTGACTGTTTGGGGGCTGGGCTGGCAGCCAGGGGAAGCCTGCAAAGCCCTGGCTGTGGCCAATGCTGTGGTGTTTTGCAGGGCTCTGTGAAGCTGGTGAACATGAGAGAATGTGTATAGGTTGGAAAAGGGCAGGCAGCAGGGCATGTGGCTCAGGGCAGCACATACCACTTCACCACCCATGGACGGCTGCTGACAGTGGGCTGTGCATTCTGGGTGAGTGCCTGGCCTTGTTGCACCTAGCTGTATTGCTTGTCCACCTTCCAGCTCCTTTCTCCAGACAGGAGGGCTGCTGGCAGTGGTGTCTTTCTGGCCCTGCTGCCAGAGACAGAAGCTGCGCTGCAAGGAGGCCCCACCTTTGCCGTTTTGGGAGTGCATGTGTTTGTGGCTGGCCATGAGGAACAGGGCCTAGAGGGGTGGATGCCTGTGCATGGTCCTGGTTTTATGGACAGCTTTCAACTGTGAGGGAGAAACATTTGTCTCAAGAAAACCCCAACAAACCCACACCAAAAACCACAGTGCTGAAGTGAAGCCCAGCCTGGTTGGCCCAGAGGTTGTAGCCAAGCAGCTGGGTGTAGGGTGGCTGTGGGCAATGCCCTAGGCTAGAGGGGAAGATGTCCTCCAAAACCAGCCAAAAGGCTCATCCATGTTGCCTTTGTGTTTGTAAGTACCAGTGTAGGAAGGTTGCTTTGGTAAAGGAGAAGAAATTGTATTGGGAGACTGGGGGTTTGTGTGCTTCCTTTAGAAATAGCCCCACCCCAGCATGCAGGTGGAGGAACGTGGAGCTGCTGCTTCCCTTGAGGGCCTGGAGGCAGTCAGCATCTCTGCCCTCCTGTCTGGGGGCCTGCTCAGGGTTGCTCTAGTCTGAGAGGCATGACTCCAGGCTGTCATTTTTTCTTTTCAAGGAGAAAATATTTACTTAGCATCAGGCTCCCTCTAGCTGTGTTGATGTAAAACCAGACTGACTTTGACAGTGGTAGTTATCTTGAATTTATGTCAAAGTAGCTTGCAGCAGAATTTGGCTTATAAAAATTAATACAGAAAACTGCATAAGTAATCAGTAAATATCTGTGTGTGTGTTGAGAATTTAGTGCTGAGTGCAAACGAAGTTACCAGCTATTATCAAGGTGGTCTGTCTTGCCCTGTGGATGAGTTATAGCATATAGGACCAGATTTTATCTTTGCAGATGACAGCCATATGCGGCGAATGAAGAGACGGGACGCAGCTTGATGCAAGCAAATGTCAATTTATTGTACAGAAGCACGCGTTTTTATACACTTTCAGAAGCTGCGCGTTTTAAACAGATTGGTTCTTGAAGCTAAGCATTGCATACTAGGCAATCCCTGATTGGTGGTTAACTACCAGCAATTAACAGCAAGGTGTTACCTTTCCTTGGCGCCATCAGTCTCCCACTCCCCTGTGCTCTGCAAACATGCCCCATCATGTTAATTGTTGTCTAGACAAGCTCGAGCACATTCCCCTCAGCCCCTGATTGCCACGCATGGTCCTAGTTTCCAGACCGCTCCTGCAGCCATATTGATGTCAGGATTAAGTTCATGGATCATTTAGTGAGTATTGTTCTTTCTATTTTGAAAAATAATGTGCTACTAATTGAACTTTTTTGGTACATGTAGTTGAGGAGCCCAAAATATGATTAAATCAGCCCTCACAGTCCAGCAAAATAGAGCAGGCACTGCAGGTTCCCATCCATAGGCAGAGATGTACATTCAGAATCTGTTCTGGTCATCAGGTACTGTGCACCTTAATTACTAATGCAAACAGTTGTGAATATCCTTTTTACTCAACTTTTTTTTTTTTCTTAATTCCTTGTGATTTTTTTGTGGCAACATTTCTTTTGTCAATTTTTGCTCTTTTTTTGTCTCTGCCTTTTTATAAGTGTTTGGTAAATAATGTTTGATTGCAGTCCCATCTAGCACTTGTCCCTGAAGTTTATTAACCTGATATTACTGAGGTTCACTTACTAGGAAGAGTAGTACCATCTTATGCCACCTGCTTCTCTTGACAGTTTAATAAAAGAAACTGCTTGCTGACAGCACCTGTGTGACTGGCCCAGTTCTTGTAGTGAGGGGCCCAAAACTGAACACAGTATTCGAGGTGCGGTCTCAGCAGTGCCGAGTACAGGGGGACAATCGCTTCCCTTGTCCTGCTGGCCACACTATTTCTGATCCATGCCAGGATGCTATTGGCCGCCTTGGCCACCTGGGCACACTGCTGGCTCATATTCAGCTGGCTGTCACCCAACACCCCTAGGTCCTTTTCTACTGGGCAGCTTCCCAGCTATTCTTTTTCCAAGCCTCAGGCGTTGCATGGGGTTGTTGTGACCCTGGTGCAGAACCCAGCACTTAGCCTTATTGAATATCATATAAATTGCATTAGCCCATTGATCCAACTTGTCCAGATCCCTCTGTAGAGCTTTTTTATCCTCAAGCAGATCATGTTGTCATAGAAGGAGATCAGGTTAGTCAAGCAGCACCTGCCTTTCACAAACCCATGCTGACTGGGCCTGATCACCTGGTTGTCCTGTACGTGCCGCATGATGGCACTCAGGATGATCTGCTCCATAACCTTCTCCAGCACTGAAGTCAGGCTGATAGGCCGGTAGTTCCCCGAATCCTCCTTCCTGCCCTTCTTGTAGATGGGTATCACATTTGTAACATCCAGTCAACTGGAGTTAGTTAGAATTCGTGCCGTGGTGTTGTATGTTTGGGTTAGTTTTGGTTTGGGGGACATATAATTAAAACAAACTTCTGAAACATTATCGAAATTTAGAACGAAACATCTATCAAAAGTGTTGAGGTCTGCAGCGGGTCTGCAGACAAGTTTGTTGACTTCAAAGACTTAGTCGTGTACCTTTAAGACAGCCACAAATTGTCAGGTATGTAAACAGGACGTGAAGAACCAGAATGTAGAATCGCAGCATACGGATACCTACAGCAACAGCAAATAGCAAGCAAGAAGAAGAACACAAAAATGTAGAAGAATAGCTGCAGAAGCATGGCCTTAGAATCTCTGAAGATCTGCACAATCCAGGCCTGGTATTAGAATAGGCCTGTAATCAGAATTGTACTGAAGTTGCTGTGCTGAAGTTAACAAGAAAGGTAGCCTTGAGCTATTCTTGAATCCTGAGACCAAGTAATTATGCTGTGCCAACAGGCTGTGGCTGTAACAAGATACAGCTGCTGGGAAAGCAGGTGCAGGGCCAAGAGAGATAGGGAGCAGAATGGGAATATAGGGAGTAGCAAACCGCAAGGCTGAAGCATAGTAACGCAAATAGCTACATAAGAATGCTTATTTTAGTCATGATAATTAGGGGTGTGAGAACAGCGCGCGCTTTGAGGCTAAGAACCAATTATATTTTTACTTTGGGAATATGCATGTGTATCGGTTCTGTATAAGTAGTGTTAGAAACTAATAAAGTTGAGCAAGATGCATAACTCATATTGAGCGACTTCTTGACTCCGGCAAACCGTTCTCCCCAAGAATTGGTGCCTGAACCACGGGAAAGCTGGAATAAGCTGGAAAAACTCTGCCTTTGCATTGCGGTGGTGGGCTTTGCGAATTGAGAGTCGCTAGAGAGGAGTTCGAGCAGGAAGGCGTCCGTAAGGAGTAAAGGCGTCTGAATCCGGCAGTGAGCTCCTGCACGGACCTGCACCGGTAAGACCGTTTTTCCCTCGATAATGGAAAGGGAGGCGGCACTCACACTGTTATGTGAAATTCTTGCTAAGCGAGAGGCTAGCATGAGCACAAAGAAGCTCCATGAGCTCTGTAGGTGGGTGGCTGAAAACGGACACTTAAAAGACCCGCAATTGCTGTTTAGTGTAACTGAGTGGTGAGAGGTCGGGGATTCCCTTTGCGATGCGATCCTTAGTGGCAGCAAGTCAGCCAAGGACTTGGGGACTGCCTGCCGGGATGTCATAAACCATTTACGATCCCTGGTTGCGGAGAAAAAAATGGCTATGGCTGCGTCAGACCTCCTCGGTCGGGAAACCAAGTCGGAGTCTACCTGATTTTTTGGTCTAGGCACTCCGTCTGCAAAAGGCATAATTGTGCCCATTAAAAACACTGTGACAGAGCTATTACACCCGACACCATCTCCGGAGGGTGCCGCCGCAACGGGTGCTCCGCGCCGCCCTGAAAGCTACCGAGAGCCACCCCCCCCCGTTAGATGAGGACAAGAGTACTACAGCGGGTCTGAGTGCGCCTCTGAATGAGAACGCGGAGTCTGATAAAGAAAATGAACCCACCCCACCTGCACATGCCCCGATCCCCCGTCCCCGAACCAAACCCTCCGACTAGACCCTACACTGTTTGCAGCAGCAATTGACTGAATGCCCTCTGTCTACTGCCGGTCGTGATGTTCAGATCCTGACCCAGGAAGGTGTTATCCTCCAACCTGCCGCTACCAAAAGTCGTTGGTCTGGGGTTGTAAGAGACGCTATATTGGAGGGTGAGTGGGAAGCTGCTTCTGCTGTTGCTTGTCTGGTGCAGACTACTGCTTTACCTGCTGGTTCAGCAGCCGCTGTGTGGAAACCTTTTGATTGGAAGTTTATACAGCAGCTGCGACAAGCCGTTACACAATATGGATTACAATCTAAACCGGTCAAACACTTGTTGAATTATTTGTTTGACTTGGAAATTATGACACCTGATGACTGTGCTTTGCTAGCTAGGTTGCTTCTTACACCGGCGCAGTATTTACTTTTTGAAAAGGAATGGGAATGACAAGTGCGTAAGACTTTGCTGCAGCCCAGGGCTCAGGGGCATCCCCTGTGCCATGTTAAGGAGGACATGCTATTAGGTCAGGACATTTATGCCGACCCTAAGGTACAATTAACGTTTTCTATGGAAATGCATAATGCCTCTGCCCTGACTGCAAGGCAAGCCCTGATGCTTGTTCCGTCAGACCGTAAGGCTCCTTCCTTTACGGCGGTAAAACAGGGAGCAACAGAGCCCTTTGATAGTTTTGTAAACCGGCTAGTGCAAGCCTTAGACCAAACCTACAATATGACAGAGGACCTTAAAGTACAAATGCTCCAGATGCTAACTTTTGAAAATGCTAATCCAAGGGCCAAGACGATTCTGTCCACCCTTCCCCGAATGGCCCCGGTGGAGGAAATGCTGGAGCAAATGGTAAACAGCGCATCTGTCCAGCAGGCCACCTTCGTCTCTAATGCTGTAAGTTCTGCTGTATCTGCAGCCATGCAAAACCATACCCAGGCGCTGGCTGCTGTTCTTAAACCTACAGTGCGACCGCGAACTACACAAAAGGTTTATACGGGACCTTGTTTTCTCTGTGGGGGGAGAGGTCATCAGCACCGTAACCGCTCAGCGTCTGTATGGTGTGATCATTGCCGGACTACTTCTCATGCTACTAAATTCTGTTGGTGTCCGGGAAACTACAAGCGCAGCGTGAATGGCGGCCGCGTGCAGACAAAAGTGGTCCCGCCACCGCAGACCCCGGTCTCCCAGCAACCCGGGGAAGCTTGGGAATCGACTTGGCAGCAGCAGTAGATGTCACTCTGTTTGACACAACACCGCAAAAGATTCCAACCACGACCTTTGGCCCTATACACTCCTCGTGTCACCGATTTGGAGCTCTCCTATTAGGCCGATCTTCGGCTGGACTAAAAGGTATCTTTGTAATTCCGGGGCTAATTGATGCTGATTATACGGGACAGATTGTTATTGTGGCTTACACATTGTATCCGCCTCTCCGCATACCACGCGGCAGTAAAATTGCTCAATTAGTTCCCATGAGAAATTTCACTAATAGCATATGTGCGCCACCTTGTGACTCTTTACCGAATCGTGGGAATACAACTTTGGATCTACAAACGAACTTGTATGTTTCACTATGTCAATGAACAACCACCCAGAAGCCAGAGTCACATTATGGAGAGGAAATGAAACTTGTACTTTTGTTGCACTTTTTGACACAGGAGCTGATGTTACTATCATCACCCGACATGTGTGGCCTAGACATTGGCCTACTAGACCGGCTACAGGAGTCAGCGGCATCGGAGGCGTCTCACTGCCACATACTAGCACAGAGACAATCATTATTCAAGTGGAAGACAAAACAGCATCAGCACATGTACTGATTTTACCTTTACCAGATGGCATCTCTGCCCTCGTCGGCCGCAAAATAATGACTCAGTTGGGAGTTGTGTTAACTACCCCTGGTACGGTTTTCTGGCAGCGGCCCCTGCGGGGCAGCCTCCCATCCTAAAACTCACCTGGATTACAGATGAGCCTGTCTGGGTGGAGCAGCGGCCGCTACAAAAAGAGAAGCTGCAGATAGCGCATGAGCTGGTACAAGAACAACTAAATGCTCACCATATTAAGTCATCAACTAGCCCTTGGAATACCCCCATCTTTGTTATACCAAAAAAGTCTGGAAAGTTTTGCTTACTTCATGATTTATGCAAGGTGAATGAACAAATGCAAGCCATGGGAGTGCTCCAGCCCGGATTACCAACTCCTACTATGATACCTAAAGACTGGGCCTTATTAATTGTAGACCTAAAGGACTGTTTCTTTACCATACCTTTACATCCCTCAGATACACCGCGCTTTGCCTTCACCTTGCCAGCAATTAACAAGGATTGGCCAGCTCAGCGTTATGAATGGGTGGTCCTTCCACAGGGAATGTGCAACAGTCCTATCATGTGTCAACTTTTCGTCGCTGCAGCATTACAACCCTTACGTCAACAGTGGCTGCATGCTCTCATTTTTCATTATATGGACGATATTTTAGTAGCTCAACCGCAACCCTTTACAGAACAAAACCTAAAACGACTTATGCAAACACTTGGGCGGGCAGGATTACAAGTGGCACCAGAAAAGATTCAAAAGCAATCTCCTTTCCGATACCTGAGATGGAAGATTAATGACAGCATCATAACGCCACAGAAAACCACCATTACCACTGACATTAAAACCCTTACTGATGCACAGATGCTGATGGGGGATTTACAATGGGTATGTCCCCTTCTGGGCATTACTAATGAAGATCTAGCTCCCCTACGGCCTCTTTTACAAGGTGCAGATGCAGCTAAGTCCATTCACCTCACTAATGAACAACAGAAATGTATACAGCATCTTGGGCACCTAGTATCAGCGCGATGGGCAGCTCGACGAGACGCTACCCTCCCCCTCCGACTACTAGTGGTTTCTTGCCCTGTCTCTGTTTTTGCTGTTATCATGCAGTGGCAAAAGAAAAAAGGGGGAGATGACCTCTTCCATGTCTTGGAATGGATATTCTTATCCCTTCAACCTAAGAAAACAGTTCAAACTCACATGGAAGCAATAGCCGAAGTCATTCAAAAAGGTTGTGATAGGATGATAGCTATTTCAGGGGAAGAACCATTTAGTATTCACCTGCCAATGAAGGGAGCAGACCTAGAATGGGCCTTGCGAAACTCTTTTGCTTTACAATTGGCACTCTTAGGATATTCTGGACAGATATCACGAGAACAGCTAAAGGGGAAAGATATTCACTTTTTGAGAACGTATTCATGGATGGAAATACCTAAGCATTCATCTGTTCCGCTTCGGGATGGTCTTACAGTGTTCATGGATGCAGGCAAGGCTACTCGAAGGGCTGCTGTGATCTGGAAGGAAAAGGAACTCTGGCAGCAACACGTTATTGTTGCCCACCCTAAAGATAATTTACAGACATTGGAGCTGCTTGCAGTTTGTTGGGCTATGGCAAACTGGCGCATGGTGGCATTGAACATTGTCACCGATTCACTATATGTGGCAGGAGTAGCTCAAAGGATAGAGGATTCACTTTTGAGAGAAGTAACCAACCCACGACTAAATGAGTTATTCCAGCAACTTCAAAGAGCTACAAAGCAGAGGTCTGCGCCATACTGTATCATTCATATCAGAAGCCACAAATGGCAGGAAGGCTTAGGAGAAGGTAATCACAGAGCAGATCAATTGGTTAGCCTGACACGAACTGCACCCATCAATCAATTTGAGGCCGCACGAATCTCCCATGCTCAGTTCCATCAAAATGCTAAGGGATTAAAAAGACATTTTTGGCTGACATATGCTGAGGCACAGGGTATTGTTAGGAGTTACCCACAGTGCAGCCACCATGGCCCTGAACTAGGGATGGGGGTCAATCCCCGAGGCCTGAGGGCATTAGAGATCTGGCAGATGGACGTCACTCATGTTCCTGAATTTGGCAGGTTGAAATATGTACACGTCACGGTAGACACCTATTCAAAATTTATTTGGGCAACTGTGCAACCTGGGGAAAGAGCCTTGTATGTGTGTAAACATCTAACAGCCTGTTTTGCCGTCATGGGAGTTCCAAAACAGATTAAGATGGATAATGGTCCTGCCTATGTCAGTCAAGTTCTGCGGAAATTTCTTATTACGTGGGGAGTACAGCATAAAACCGGAATATCTCATCCTCCCACGGGACAAGCCATTGTCGAAAGAACAAACAGGACGTTGAAGGACTATCTGCAGAAATTTGTGGACATTACAGATCCAAAGGAGCGTCTACACAGAACCTTGTTTGTTCTCAATCACTCGTGTGTGTTTGGGGTTGACTCAGAGCCCCCAGCTATCATTCATGCTACTTGTGTAAATACTGGAGCCCCAAGAACTGAATTATCTGGTTTTCATAGAAATCCGCAGTCAGGGGAATGGGAAGGTCCTGCCCCTGTTTTGTTTAATGGTCGAGGTTATATGTGTGTTTCCACCCCTGCAGGTCCAGTATGGGTACCCAGTAAATGGACACGTGCTGATACCAGTAATCATAGAACTGGTACCGGAAGCTCGCCAGCGGGAGCCACATCAGTGGCAACTAGCCACACAGCCTCTGGCGTTGGAGGCACCGCTGCTGTTACAGAAGAGGACAATCTCGGCCTCCCCGAGGGATGCATGTGACCAGCTACGGGCAGAACTAGAGAACAGAACTCTGTACTATTCCTTAAATGCCTGTGACTGTGGACAAAGGGAGTGTGGCTGGGTTCTATTACTTTGTGGCTTCTGTAAACTTGTATGGTGGGTCTCTGTATATACCTTGCGAACGGGTTTAGGGTGTTTACAGTGTAAATGGAAAGTTAGAGAGAGGAATCCTTTTTGGGAATTGCGAGAAGGGATTAGAGGAGACCACCGGTTTGCCCGAGATCTGTTTGCCCTGTTTGAAGCTACTGAAAACGCAACTCGAGCACAGTGGCAGTAGCGGGTTTGCAGATATTTGGACAGCCTCAGGCTACTACGCCAGACTAAAATTATAAGTAGGGAGTGTGGTAAAGGTATTCTTAGACCTCGACAATATGCTGTCCCTGCCGAAAAGTGGGGGAAGGCTCAGAATGAGCGGGCAAGGAGAGCTCACAGAAAGTAACGTTTCTGTAGGATTAAGCATGCTCAAATGGTGGATTCGGTTTATGGTCTTGAAGTTTTTACCCATTGGCCAAGGTATTTTTAACATCTTGCCTAGAACAAACATATGGGTGACATGGGCGAATATTACAGGGGTAACAGACTTTTGTTTAGGTTTGCAGCAAGCAGACAACCCCTTTAGAACTTGCTTAATTGGTATTCCCCTGCAGGAAAATGAAGTGGACTTTGATGGGTTTTGGAATGTTAAGACAGTGAATCTGACTTCCAATGAAAAGGGAACATGCCTGAGTCCGAATGGGAAATATGTTTGGCCTTCTATGCGTAATGCAGCGTGGCAGAAAATGGTTATTGAGAGTTTGAATCGACCATATCATTTGCCATTGCAGGAGTTAGACCTTTTAGGTAGCATTACGCCCGTTAAATACGTTAACGTGACTGCAACGGGAATGCCAGAATGCGAGGACACGGTACCACCACTTCAACCTGTAAATGGCACTGGAGTAATTTGGTTTGGTGAACCATGGTGATTGTGGCTTGCATGTCAAGATGAATGGGAGATTATAAAAGGTTTCAAAATCTAACCGGTTCACCTATTTGGGGTGAATTGAAAACTGGAGGCTTACATGTAAATGTATCAGGGGGCTATCAGTTGCCACCGGGAGTCTTTTTGATATGTGGATATAGAGCATGGCCAGGGATTCCTTTGAATCCTGTCGGTGGACCACGTTATTTAGGGCGATAGACTTTGTTTGCTCCACATATGAAAGACTTATTGAAAATGACTCCACAATTTCATAGATCACGGAGGGTACTGCGCACCTTTGATGAAACATGTAATGACCGAGTCGATCTGCAGTCTGTAACAGCAAATGTCCTAGCCTCCATATTTATGCCGGGAGCAATGACAGCATTAAATGCTAAAAATATACGAAGGTTAGTGTGTTGGGGAGTGAAACAATTTAATCTTACATCGCAGATTTTAAGTTCCTTATTGCTTGATGTAGATAGTGTTAGGATATTGTCTGTCTTTATTTCTACAGGTACTCCCATTACAGCAAAACAAGACATTAAGTGTCTCTCCACATGTAACGCCTTTTCACCGGTTTGTGCAGTGGCCCATATAAAATGAGAATAGGTGTCAATTGTGACATGCACATACTTAAGCTTCCCAAAGTCAGGTACATGTGTTACATCCATTTGCCAAACCTGAAGTGCCTTCAGACCTTTTGGGTTAGTGCCCACCCCTAAACCAGGTCCATGATGACTACATGGAGGACAGGAGCGAACAATACCCTTTGCAACTGCTATGGGTATTTGATACTGTAGATGTAAAGACTTTGCATTCCGATGAAACATCTCGTGGCTGTTACGAGCTTCTTCAAACTTATTTGTTGGAGGAGTTATTGCCAGACAGCTGACTGCTTCATCAGCTCTAGCATTACCTTCGCCCAACCCAATGGTCCACTGATGACTTCTAATATGCATAATACAAAATTCATGTTTTCTCTGTCGAAGAGTACTACGCAGTTGTATAAGCATTTCACCAAGATGTTGATTCTTTGTCTCTCTCAACAAGGCATCTTCAATGCACTGTACTACACCAACTACGTACAATGAGTCTGATACTATGTTTACAGGTGTATTGTTCCAGCTTCCCAATGCCCGACACACTGCTTTCAGTTCTAAGGTTTGAAGGTTGTCCCGTGGTTCACCAGTGATCACTTGTTTCTGCCACTGATTATTGGATTGCCAAACACATGCAGCCTTCTTCATCTTTCGTTCTGCATCTGTAAACACCGTTGGCCCTTCACCTGGTCTTTTTGAACATAACGGTCTTGCAATCCATCATCTTCCAGAGAGGTCCTTTTGGCCGGTTGTTGTGTACAACACCTGTATAACCCATCAAGGCTTCCTGTATGGCTGTTGAATGTCTCAGGAGCCACTCAGAATCATCACCACGGACTGGAATACTGATATCTGCCGGTTCAGTCCCATCATTTTCAACAATCCTGTCTCTTCCTTTTCTCACCAAGGGCGCTACTGCTTTAGGGCGACTTAAAATACGATGTCTGGGTTGCAATGGCAAAAACCACCACCCTAAAACGATCGCTGTATTTTCCCCCTTTTTCTTTTGCCATTGTAAAATAAGGGCAAAAGGTGAAGTGGCAACATTACAATCCAAAAAAGATAATGGATGGTTCGCCATTCAGTGACTGTGGTGACACAAGTAGAGGCAGACTGAAAAAAACCACTATGTCTGTGTGTCTGGGTTCGAACAAAGTGGCCTTTATTGTTTATATAAACTATTTATATATCTTAGACAGTACAGGTGTTAGACCCTGATAGGTTTTTGTGTCCTTCTTCTTGCTTGCTATTTGCTGTTGCTGTAGATGCCCGTATGCTGCAGTTCCAAGTTTCGATTCTTCACATCCTGTTTACATACCTGACAATTTGTGGCTGTCTTAAAGGTACACGGCTAAATCTTTGAAGTCAACTAACTTGTCTGCAGACTCGCTGCAGACCCCAACAATTCCCCCTTTTTGTTTTTTGAACAGCTAGTACCAGATTTGTCATGTTCTGCAGGGCCCTTGCAAACATGATGTCAACCAAGGCAATAGGAAGCAAACAGCACTGCCAATTGAGTGAATGGATGCCAAAAAGGCTGACATTTTCTCAGATTTTGGCAACGTTGCTGCAATGGGGCACCTAAAATCCATGCAGCTCATGCCATCAAAATCCTCAGAGCCATATTCTTGAGCCAACAACAAAAAGCCAATAGTTGCTCTGTTTTGTATGTAATGCTTGCAAATTTGACTCACATTCATAACTGCCTAACAAACAAGGTGATTTAACTTTTTAATGCTTTCCCTGCTGTTACTTCGAATAAGAGAAGAACCACTGAAGTATGTTCCCATCAGTTCCATAAATCAACTACATCATTACATGCTTCATCCAGAGTTATATTGCATTTAAACGCATTATGTTTATCAACATGTTCATGTGTTGATTTATGCAGGTGTCATGGTCCCATCATAGCCTCCTACTACATTAGCATCTACATAAAGACAAATATCGACATTCAAAGTGCAAACAACATCAACTTCTTTTGGGTTAACATACAGAGGTAATCAATTATCCCAAATATCAAGACTTTCAGTAAGATTCTTCATTCCCTGCATACATTCGCTTTTTTGCAACAATGTCTGCAAGTCACTTTCAAGGAAGGGCACACCGAACAATGGCTCATTCAATAAGGAGGCCACACATAGCCTTGAGCTATTCTTGAATCCTGAGACCAAGTAATTATGTTGTGCCAACAGGCTGTGGCTGTAACAAGATACAGCTGCTGGGAAAGCAGGTGCAAGGCCAAGAGAGACAGGGAGCGGAATGGGAATATAGGGAGTAGCAAACCGCAAGGCTGAAGTATAGTACCGCAAATAGCTACATGGATAGAATGCTTATTTTAGTCATGATAATTAGGGGTGTGAGAACAGCGCGCGCTTAGAGGCTAATAACCAATTATATTTTTGCTTTGGGAATATGCATGTGTATCAATTCTATATAAGTAGTGTTAGAAACTAATAAAGTTGAGCAATATGCATAACTCATATTGAGCGACTTCTTGACTCCGGTGAACCGTTCTCCCCAAGAATTGGTGCCTGAACCACGGGAAAGCTGGAATAAGCTGGAAAAACTCTGCCTTTGCATTGCGGTGGTGGGCTTTGCGAATTGAGAGTCGCTAGAGAGGAGTTCGAGCAGGAAGGCGTCCGTAAGGAGTAAAGGCGTCTGAATCCGGCAGTGAGCTCCTGCACGGACCTGCACCGGTAAGACCATTTTTCCCTCGATAATGGAAAGGGAGGCGGCACTCACGCTATTATCTGAAATTCTTGCTAAGCGAGAGGCTAGTGTGAGCACAAAGAAGCTCCATGAGCTATGTAGGTGGGCGAAGGAAAAAGGACACTTAAAAGACCCGCAACTGATGTTTAGTGTGACTGAGTGGCGAGAGATCTGGGATTCCCTTTGTGATGTGATTCTTAGCAGCAACAAGTCGGCCAAGGACTTGAGGACAACCCGTCGGGATGTCATAAACCATTTACGATCCCTGGTTGCGGAGAAAAAAATGGCTATGGCTGCTTCAGACCTCCTCGGTCGGGAAACCGAGTCGATGGAGTCTACCCGATTATTTGGTCAAGGCGTTCCATCTGCGAAAGGCATAATTGTGCCTATTAAAAAATCTGCGACAGGGCTATTACACCCGACACCGACACCGGAGGGTGTCGCCGCAACAGGTGCTCCACGCTGACCTGAAAGCTACCGAGAGCCGCCCCCCCTGCTAGATGAGGACGAGGGTACTAGAGCGGGTACAAAGAGCGCGCCTCTGAATAAGAGTGCAGAGTCCGATAAAGAAAATGAACCCACCCCAGCTGCTGCTGCCCCGATACCCCATGCCCGAACAAAACCCTCCAACCGAACCCTAAACCGCTTGCAGCAGCAATTGAATGAATGCCATCTGCCTACTGGTGGTCGTGATGTTCAGATCCTGACCCAGGAAGGTGTTATCCTCCAGCCTGCCACTCCCCAGAGTCGTTGGTCTGGGGTTATACGAGACGCTTTATTGGAGGGAGAGTGGAAGGCTGCTTCTTCTGTTGCATGTCCGGTGCAGACCACCACATTACCAGATGGTTCAGCAGCCGCAGCGTGGAAACCTTTTGATTGGAAGTTTATGCAGCAGCTGCGACAAACTGTTATACAATATGGTTTGAAACCTGGTAAAGCGAGTTAAAATAAACCTGCCTACTACTTCAGTACCTGTAATTCCTCCAGTTAGCTCAACTACCCCACCGATGCTGAACTCGAGAAAAGATCCAGTTCTACAGCGTTGGTGTGGTGTTATTCGTGATGCTGTTTTGGAGGGTGATTGGCAGGTGACCAGATCATTAGCTTGTCCAGTACTGATTAATAATCTTGATGCACATAACTGGGACATGATTTATGGACGGTTAATGATCAGATTTTAGTGATGGGAGTGTTGCAAACTGCTCTTCCACCTTTTATGATGATCCCTCAGATTTGGCAAAATTGTTGTGATAGACATGAAAGACTGTTTTGTTTTGTTTTTTTTTCACGATTCCCTTACACCCTGATGACACACAAAGAGACTCACTAACGATGATTTGCAACCGTTCTGATCCTGGTTGCATGGCACCGAAGCCAACAGTCCTCAAACTTGTTCACCAGAACAGCGGGCTGCCCTGGAAGTTATGTCCCGCAAGAATCAGGCTGTCTGGTGTGGTCGCCGAATGGCGAATCATCCGTTATCTTTTTTGGTTTGTAATGTTGCCACTTCACCTTTTGCCCTTATTTTGCAATGGCAAAAGAAAAAGGGGGAAAATACAGCGATCGTTTTAGGGTGGTGGTTTTTGCCATTGCAACCCAGACATCGTATTTTAAGTCGCCCTAAAGCAGTAGCGCCCTTGGTGAGAAAAGGAAGAGACAGGATTGTTGAAAATGATGGGACTGAACCGGCAGATATCAGTATTCCAGTCCGTGGTGATGATTCTGAGTGGCTCCTGAGACATTCAACAGCCATACAGGAAGCCTTGATGGGTTATACAGGTGTTGTACACAACAACCGGCCAAAAGGACCTCTCTGGAAGATGTTGGAACATTACCAGTGGATTGCGAGACCGTTATGTTCGAAAAGACCAGGTGAAGGGCCAACGGTGTTTACAGATGAAGGACGAAAGATGAAGAAGGCTGCATGTGTTTGGCAATCCAATAATCAGTGGCAGAAACAAGTGATCACCGGTGAACCACGGGACAACCTTCAAACCTTAGAACTGAAAGCAGTTGTTGAAGGTGCAAACTGTACCCTGAAGGATTATCTTCAGAGATAGAAAGTATCACAGGACATAGCTGTAACTAAACGGTTGACTAAGGTATTGTTTACCTTAAACTATCTCTCCCTTACGGAGGATAGAGAGGGACCACCTGTTGTTATACATCACCAAACAGCGCGAGGGAACCAAACAACTACAGTTCCTGGTTTGAATGTTCTGTATAAAAATATGGCTTCAGGTGTATGGGAAGGACCTAATCCGCTGTTATATATCGGTAGAGGTTATTTTTGTATCTCCAAAGATAAAGGACCTATATGGATCCCTAGCAAGTTTGTGCGACCTGTATGTCAAGATCAGAAGACGGAAGAGAAGACTCAGAGCGTGCAGACGGAATAAACTGTCTATGTTGCAAGGGATGTAACCCGTGGGTATTGTGCCAATGTATGCTATGTGGGGTAAAATGGTTCTGTAAGCCAAAGCTGAAATGTCAATGGTGTAAAGAGTGTATGTGTTTGATTGGTAACTGGGCATGAAGCAAGAGAAAGCATACAACTAGTGTAATACCATGCTGATTGGAGACAGCATACATCTTCAGAATCTGTGAAAGCACCGATTTGTGGGGTGGAATGTGAAAAAAAAAAAAAAAAAAAGAAGTGGAAATTGTAGGACTAAACATGTTTAAGTGGTGGACTTGGTTTACGGTCTTGATGAATTTTTTTTTACCCATTGGCCAAGGTATTTTTAACATCTTGCCTAGGACAAACATATGGGTGACATGGGAGAATATTACAGGGGTAAGAGACTTTTGTTTGAGTCTGCAAGAAGCAGACAAACACTTTAGAACTTGTTTAATTGGTATTCCCCTGCAAGAGAATGAAACAAATTTTGATGGTTTTTGGAATGTTAAAACAGTGAATCTGACTTCCAATCAGAATGGTATATGTATGAGTTCAAATGGGCAATTTGTTTGGCCTTCTATGCGTAATGCAGCGTGGCAGAAGACGGTTATTGAGAATTTAAATCAGCCACATCATTTACCATTGCAGGTGTTAGACCTATTGGGTAGCGTTGTACCTGTTGAATATGTTAATGTTACTGCAACTGGTATGGCAGACTGTACCCACATGTCATCACGACTTCAACCCGTGAATGGCACTGGATTAATTTGGTTTGGTGACCCATGGCAGTTATGGCTAACACATCAAGGTGAATGGGGGTTTTATACAAGGTTTCAAAATCTAACCGGTTCACCTATTTGGGGTGAATTGAAAACTGGAGGCCTACATGTAAATGTATCAGGGGTCTATCAATTGCCACCGGGAGTCATTTTGATATGTGGATATAGAGCATGGCCAGGGATTCCTTTGAATCCCGTCGGTGACCATGTTATTTAAGGCGTTTAACTTTCTTTGCTCCACATATGAAAGACTTAATGAAAATAACTCCACAATTTCATAGATCACGGAGGGCACTGCGCACCTTTGATGAAACATGTAATGACCGAGTCGATCTGCAGTCTGTAACAGCAAATGTCCTAGCCTCCATATTTATGCCGGGAGCAATGACAGCATTAAATGCTAAAAATATACGAAGGTTAGTGTGTTGGGGAGTGAAACAATTTAATCTTACATCGCAGATTTTAAGTTCCTTATTGCTTGATGTAGATAGTGTTAGGCATGCTACATTACAAAATAGAGCTGCAATAGATTTTTTGTTATTAGCACATGGACACGGTTGTGAGGATTTTGAAGGGATGTGTTGTGTGAACCTTTCCGATCATTCCATATCTATCCACAAGAAGTTGTCACAACTGCAGGGAAACATGAAGCATATTCTTGTTGATGATAATCCCTTCAATGAATGGTTGAGAGGATTGGGGATAACAGGTTGGTTAAAGACGCTATTGATTGAAGGAATATGCTTTGTTATAATCATTATTGTAATGCTTGTAGTTTTTAGCTCTGCTTTTTCTTGTTTAAAGAGAGTAGTTTTTAACATAACCAATCAGGCCTGGCTTGTGCAAAAGAAAAAAGGGTGAATTGTAGAGGAATGGCTGCAGAAGCGTGGCCTTAGAATCTCTGAAGATCTGCACAATCCAGGCCTGGTATTAGAATAGGCCTGTAATCAGAATTGTACTGAAGTTGCTGTGCTGAAGTTAACAAGAAAGGTAGCCTTGAGCTATTCTTGAATCCTGAGACCAAGTAATTATGTTGTGCCAACAGGCTGTGGCTGTAACAAGTTACAGCTGCTGGGAAAGCAGGTGCAGGGCCAAGAGAGATAGGGAGCGGAATGGGAATATAGGGAGTAACAAACTACAAGGCTGAAGCACAGCAACACAATTAGCTACATGGATAGAATGCTTATTTTAGTCATGATAATTAGGGGCGTGAGAACCGCGCGCATTTAGAGACTACTAACCAATTATATTTCTGCTTTACGAATATGCATGTGTATCGGTTCTGTATAAGTAGTGTTAGAAACTAATAAAGTTGAGCAAGATGCATAACTCGTATTGAGCATCTTCTTGACTCCGGTGAACCCTTCTTCCAACACAAAAACCTATCAGGGTCTGACACATGTACTGTCTAAGATATATAAATAATTTGTATAAACAATAAAGGCCATTTTGTCCGAACCCAGCCACGCAGACATAGTGTTTTTCAGTCCACCTCAACTTGCATCACCACACAAAAGTGACTAGAAAATATTAAACCAATCACTAGAAATACAAGTCTAATCCATTTCTTCACTGTATTATCAAATGGTAGAATAAATTGCCGCTGTTGAGTGTGAATTATGCCACAGTAATTAAAATGCAATTTTTCTTGTGATATAAGTAGGATATATGCAAGGTTAGAAATTCTGATGCTTAGGGACATGGTTTAGTGGTGGACATGGTAGTGTTAGGTTAACGGTTGGACTCAATGATTTTAAGGGTCTTTTCCAACCTAAATGATTCTATGATTCTATATACTGGTGCATGGGGCTGTTCCTCCCTAGGTGCAGGACCTTACACTTGCATTGGTTGAACTTCATTAGATTCCTCTCCGCCCAACTCTCTAGCGTGTCCAGGTCTTACTGAATGGCAGCACAGCCTTCTGGTGAATCAGCCACTCCTCACAATTTTATGTAATATGCATAGTTCTTGAGGGGACATTCTGCCCCATCCTCCAGATTATTAATGAAGATGTTGAACTGGACTGGACCCAGTAATGACCCCAGGCATACACTGCTAGTTGTATACACTGGCCTCCAACTAGACTTTGTTCCACTGATTACCACCCTCTGGGCCCAACTATTCAACCACTTTTTGGTCCATCTCACTGTCTGCTCATCCAGCCCATACAACAACAGCTTCTCCATGAGGATCTTATGGGAGAAGAAGGCCTTACTGAAGTCAAGGTAGACAATATCTATTGCTCTCCACTCTTCTACCAGGCCAGTCATCATAGAAGGTTATCATATTGGTTAAACATGACTTCCCTTTGGATAATCCATGCTGAGTATTCATGATGACTTTATTCACCTTTATGTACCTAGAGATGGTTCCCAGGATTATCTGCTCTGTTACCTTCCCAGGGACTGAGGTGAGGCTGACCAGCCTGCAGTTTCCTGGGTCGTCCTTCTTGCCCTTCTTGAAGGTAGGAGGGACACTTTCTTTCCTCCAGTCCTCAGGTACCTCTCTGAATCACCTTGATCATTCAAAGTTTCTGGACACTGGCCTTGCAATTACTTTGGCCAGCTCCCTCAGCACTTGTGGGTGCATCCCATCAGGGCCCATGGACTTATGTATGTCCAGTTTGCTTAAGTATTCTCTGACCTTATCTTCTTCCACCAAGAATACATCTTCCTTGCTCCAGCCTTTCCCCCTGGTCTCTGGGGCCTGAGATTCCTGAAGGTCTGTTTTGCTTGTAAAGACAGACAAAGGTGGCATTCAGTATCTCAGCCTTTTTCATGTCCTGTGTCATCATGTCCCCTGCCTCATTCAGCAGCAGGCCCACATTTTCCCTAGTCACCTATGTACTTACTGAAGCCCTTCTTATTGCCTTTGACATCCCTGGCCAGATTCAATTCCATTTGAGACTTAGCTCTTCCCCTTCTCTGACAGATGGACCCCATAAGCCACCAGTAGAGCAGGTTTCTCAAAGCAAGTCCCATGATCTAAGTAGCTGAACCCCTGGCTGTGGCACCAGTCCTGTAACCGTTTGTCGATTCACCAGATTCAACTGGCCCTTTCAAACTCCTTCCCTTTCACCAGGAGGACTGATGAAAAAACTACCTGTGATCCAGAGTCCCTTACTGCCACTCCCAGGGCTCTGTAATTCTTCTTGATACTACTCAGACTGCTCCTGGCAGTGAAACAACAGCAGCAGATAATAGTCAAGCTGTACAAGGCTTGGTAGTCTCTTGGTGACATCCCTGATACAAACCTCTGGTAAGCAGCAAACCTCTCTAGAGAGTGCATCAGGTTGGCAAATGGGTGCCTCCGTACCTCTCAGAAGAGACGCCTACTACTATCACCCATCGCCTTTTCCTAGTTGCACTGGTTGTTATACGCAGAGCAGACTGGGGCTGCCTTACTCAGCTCCAGCATCTCTCCTGATGTGATGGGTCTTTCCTCTTCAGCCTGCAGAGCGGCAAAGTGATTCTGCAAGGACACCTCAGGCTTTGGGGAAAGTCTTCTCCTCCTGTAGGTCCTTGCCATTGCAAGTTACCATTCTTCTGCATTATTGCCCCACCTCCCTTCTGTGTGTGCCAGTTGGGGAGTTTTTGGATGTTTGGCTGTGGATCCACTGCAGACTGTGCTTGGAACCAGCTATCTAACTCCTTCTCAGCCTCCCTGATGTTATGCAGCTTTCTCACTGCTTCCTGCAGCTGAGCCATCTGCTGCAGGAGGTTCTCCACCTGGGCACAGCTTTTACAGGCAGGTCTGCTGCCTGTCCCTGCCCCAGGAGAAAGGTGGAGGTGTTATCGATTTGTTAATAAGTTCAGATTGATTGACTTTATTTGATTGATTAATTGATTTTATAAAATCATTTTATAAAATTGAAAAATAGAAGGATAAGAAATATTTTTAATGAAACTTATAGTTGCACAGTAAAAGCTGCTATGAGATCTTCTGTACGTCTTGTACCAAGGCTAGAAGAAGGGCCTGGAACTATTGTAATAACTCTAGGGTTGAAAGGTTCCTTTGTATTTAACCAGTCTTCTGTACGCAGAGGTGTATTGAAATGTCAGAATATGAGATTAATGGGAACTGGGGAGAGTCGACTGGAACAGCTTGTAGGTGCCTGCCAAGAAACCGTGAACTTTAGTAAAAGGTAGTTCCGGCAGGGGGAGATCGCGACCACCGACTCATACACCACCTACCCAAATCGTACCCTAGACCCATTTCTAGACCTTTCTAAGCTTTACTGCGCAGAATCGGATATAGGAGGAGAGTATGTAAATGATTTACGGGAAATGTTATGATTATGCATGAATAATTAATGAATATGTATGAATAAGTTTTATATATGGAATCTGATTTTGGGACCTGGTGTGCGTTGATCGTGAGAGGACTCGCTCATGCACCTGGCTGTCAATAAAGAAGTGTCTGCTTATCTACATCACATTGGTGTTGATAAGTTCTTCATTCCGAGATTTCGGTAACAGAGGCACTTCCTGCAGTCTGAAGTCTGTGCTGCAGCCTCTCCCTTCAGCAGCTCCATCTGGGTGGAGGCATCAGCCACCGCTGGGATAGATGGTGCAGACCTCGCAGCTGGAGCTGCAGCCTTGGCTCTCAGACGAGTGCCTACCATTCTGCCTTGAGGGTGAGGTAGAATGAGTGCCCTTGACCTGTGCAGATGGTCACAGAATGGTGCCTGGTTACTGGGTTATGTGTACTTCAAGACTTTCCACTCGGCCAGTGGAATGTCTCTCCTTCAAAGAGGGGGCCTCCCATGCAAACTGCCATGCCACGCCCTGTTTGGCCACTCTGCGGTGCTCCTAGTCGCTAGCACTCCCTAGGGCTGCCTTTTGTGGGAGTGGCCACCGTTACTCCTGGCCACGCCCATGCTTTGTCAACCACTCTTGTGAGAGCTGCTGGCTCCTGGCAGGTCTCTATGCTCCCCTGGGGGTTTCCCCGGCTCAGGAAACACCCCTGTATGCCACGACCTCCTGCTCCACTGCGGAATGCACCTGCACCAGAGCTGATCACTTTGGCGAGTGTTAATGCTTACATTCAGAGACACACACACACAGATATACCAGTAATTTCCATCTTAAAAATAAATTCTGCAGCAAATTTCAAGGCCTTGCTCTTCAATGGAATTTGATACTAGCTTTTCCATTTTTATTTGCTGACATCTGCTGGTAGTCTCTACAGGGAATGATAGTCTCTGCCAAAGTTGTTAATTGGCTCAGCTTTGGCCAGTGGCAGGTCCATCTTAGAGCTGGTTGGAACTGGCTCTGTCTGACTGCGACGAGCGAGGGGAAGCACGCAGCCGACTCAATATGAGTGATAAAGCAAGCTTCGATTTATTACGGCGCGTTTATGTCTTATAAACAGTTCCAGTTAATTATGCCTACTAGTCATCTGCTGATTGGCTAAGCTCTAAAGGGTTACATTTTCATACGTCCTCCTACTTGCGGTTTCTGCGGATAGCTAGCTACATATTTTTTTTTTCCTCTCCTGTCTACGTAAATTCCTCAAAGTTATTTACAACATTAGGCACAAGGTCAGTGTTTTTCTCAGCTTCCTTCTCAGCATGCCTCAGCATAGCTGCAAGGCCTGCTTCAGCTAACTTACGCTAACTTTGTTTCACAAAGATCTTTAAGGGAGTCATGGCCATGATCACACAGCCATTCTGCAACATTTCCCCCTTTTTCTCTTTGCGCAAGAAAACCTTGTGCAGTTACACGCTCGAGTAATTTTTGAATACAAGAGAGAGCACAGCTTAAACATACGAGTGCAATGATAACAATTATTACTATAAGCAACACACTTTACAACAGCCCTTTCAAACTACCAGAAGACCGCCCTAATAATAGAGCACCATAGCTTTGTCCATTAATTATCAGAGGTCCTCGGACACGAGTTGTGATTTTTTGTGGTCGGTTGTCAATTAATGTTGTATCTACTGCTGTTGCCAGGTCCAGGCCGAGGCTCCTTTGGGTGGCGGGTTGTAACACGGTGTCTGCCGATAAGAGTTGGTCATGTCTCCTGGAGGGGGTGTCGTGAAGGTGACAGGAGTCGCGATTGGGGTTGACGCGCTGCGGCTCCTCGCGCTCGGTTTCCCGTTTCCCGTCTGCCGACAGACATTGGTGCTGTGGGTCCCTCGCTGACACTTTTGGCACCACACTTGACGTTGTCGACATCGGTCACGGGTATGTCCTGGCTTCCCGCATCGATAGCAGGGGAAGTCTTGGCGCGTGGTGGTCGCTGGCTTTGGGGGCGCGGTAGCCCCAGGGGGGCGCAGAGGCGCAAGCGCTGCAAAAGCCTGACTTTGGGCTTGCACTAAATCTCTCCCTACTGCTTGGATTGCTTCCACTAGCAAGGCTTGCTGACCTACTGGCACCCAACTCATTTGCTCTAGCATTGTTTCTACAGAAGAATCTAAGGGCAGGGTTACTAAAATGCCTTTGGTGTAACTGTTACTATTCTCCAGAATACACTGGCACAATAACGGCCCTTTCATAAAGTTAGGTATATCTGGTGGGCTCACTGTGGAGGCCTGACTCATTCACTGTACTACGTAACTGACTTAATATTTTCCAATCGAAGCCTCCCAGGTTCCCTGTCTTTGGTTAGCGGCATTCATCTGATACGTTACAGGGAAAGCTTGTGGGGGGTTGACTTGCTCAGCAATATCAAATATTCCCTGAGCAGCTGCTTCTTGTGCTATTTTTTGCCAATTAATGCACGTAGAACGCACCAGTTTGTTTACTGTATTTTTTGTTCCTTTTTTTTTTTTTTTTTTTTTTTTTTTAATTTTGTATTGACTGCCCACTGCTATTTTCTTCCTCAGCAGCACTTTCGTCAGATGTGTCCCCGCCCTCTGGCCCCCCCGAGGCTACTTCGCCGGAGGGGGAGGCGGAGGACACGAAGGGTCTATAGGTGGTACAGTGGGCTCTATAGGTGGTACAGAGAGCACTGTTTGTGATAAAGGGGGTATTGGAATGTAATTCTCACATGGCATAATTTTTCCTGCATTAGGATCTGCGCTTGCAAGTCGGCTTGTTACTGCTGCAGCAAGGCGCTTTTCTGCTTGATATCTTTTTATACAATTAATAACTTCATGCCATGATTTCATCAATTTTTTTGCTGCCTTATCATCATCTATTACTAAATCCCATAAACAATCCCCATAATTACGCCATTCTTCTACTTCAAACATATGCTCAGGATCTGCAAAATATCCTTTTGCTTTACCTAATGCAATTAACCCGGCCAGATCTTTTAAAGGGCCTACCCCCCGCTTTTCTAAAAAGCATTGTAAAAGTGCTAGCGCTACCTCTTTTTCCATTGTGCACTCGTTAAAGTCCTCCTTGTTGCAGCCTTTTCCCTTGGGTAGCAGCTCACGGACGGAGAACTCCTTCTTAATTATCCTGAGTTCAAGCACGGATCGGGTACGATGCCAGCATCAGCCGATCTTCTGCTCTCTGGTCGCTGCTACCAGTGCTTCTCCGTCCTCGCTGTCCGGTGAAGAACAGGGATTGGGGGTCCCTGTTCGGGCGCCACTATGACGAGTGAGGGGAAGCACGCGGCCGACTCAATATGAGTGATAGAGCAAGCTTCGATTTATTACGGCGCGATTATGTCTTATATACAGTTCCAGTTAATTATGCCTACTAGTCATCTGCTGATTGGCTAAGCTCTAAAGGGTTACATTTTCATACGTCCTCCTACTTGCGGTTTCTGCGGATAGCTAGCTACATATTTTCTTTTCCTCTCTTGTCTACGCGAATTCCTCAAAGTTATTTACAACATTAGGCACAAGGTCAGTGTTTTTCTCAGCTTCCTTCTCAGCATGCCTCAGCATAGCTGCAAGGCCTGCTTCAGCTAACTTACGCTAACTTTGTTTCACAAAGATCTTTAAGGGAGTCATGGCCATGATCACACAGCCATTCTGCAACATCTGACATGCTTCTGGCATCTTCTCACAGAAGCCACTCCTGCAGCCCCCCTGCTACCAAAATCTTTATGTATAAACCAAATACAACAGTCAATTACTTGATAATAGCAAATTTGGACTCAGTTTTGAAAAATATTAAAATTCCTTACATTTTACTCCTATTATAAAAACTGGTCACTATTAGTCGCCTGTCTTTCTTTTAAAAGATAGTAAGGACAAAGGCTGGCACAGAAGGAACAGTGGGCTGGGAGGGTTTTATTGCACTCAACTGTTTTCCTTTAGAATCATAGAATCGTTTAGGTTGGAAAAGACCTTTAAGATCATCAAGTCCAACCGTTAGGGTCAGTGCCAAGCCAATAATGGCATATAAAACATTAGCTTGATAACTGCCTGCAACTGAGGAGAGTTGCTGCAGTGTAAGATGACACTAATGCCACAAGAGTGGTTAAGAACAAAGTAAATAATTTAAAGGCAAAAAAAAGCACATGCATTTCAAAGGTGTGTTGTTCACATTATTTAAATATAAATATTTTCACTAGTAATTTGCTTGAAAATTTCCATACTATTCATTACAGTATGTTAATAACTGTTGACATTGTTAAATAACCATGTTTGTCAACATTTTTAATAACTGTATTTGTCAAAGAGATCTGTATGCACTTGCAGGGCTATGATCTTGTTGGCATCACAGAGATCTGGTGGGATGGCTCGCATGACTGAAGTGTTGGAATGGAAGGATACAGGCTCTTTAGGAAAGACAGAGGGGGAAGACAAGGAGGGGCAGTTGTACGTGTGAGAGAGTAGCTGGAGTGCATGGAGCTTTGCCTGGGCGTGGATGAGGAGCTGTCTGAGAGCTTAAGGGTCAGGATTAAAGGGAGGGCGGGGACAGGTGACATTATAGTGGGGATCTGCTACAGACCACCTGACCAGGAAGATGGAGCACTCTATACACAGATAGGAGCAGCCTCACGTTCACAAGCCCTGGTCCTCATGGGGGACTTCAACCACCACAATATCTGTTGGAGGGAAAACACATCAGGGCATAAGCAATCCAGGAGGTTCCTGAACTGCATCAATGACAACTTCCTTCTCCAAGTGCTAGAGGAGCTGACGAGGAGAGTTGCTATGATGGACCTTGTTCTCACCAGCAAGGAGGGGCTGGTGGGGAATGTGAAGCTCAAGGGCAGCCTTGGCTGCAGTGGCCATGAAATAGTGGAGTTCAAGATCCTTAGGGCAGCAAGGAGGGTGCACAGCAAGCTCACTACCCTGGACTTCAGGAGAGCAGGCTTTGGCCTCTTCAGGGATCTGCTTGGTAGAGTACCATGGGATAAAGCCCTGGAGGGAAGAGGGGCCCAAGAAAGTTGGTTAATATTCAAGGATCACCTCCTCCAAGCTCAGGAGTGATGCGTCCCAACAAAGATGAAGTCAGGCAAAAACACCAGGAGGCCTGCATGGATGAACAAGGAGCTCCTGGCAAAACTCAAACACAAAAAGGAAGCCTACAGAGGGTGGAAGCAAGGACAAATAGCCTGGGAGGAATAGAGAGAAATTGTCTGATCATCCAGGGATGAGGTGAGGTAAGCTAAAGCCCTGATAGAATTAAGTCTGGCCAGGGGCATCAAGGGCAACAAGAAAAGCTTCTATAGGTACCTCGGTGATAAAAGGAAGACTAGGGAAAATGTGGGCCCTCTCTGGAAAGAAACAAGACTCCTGGTTACCCAGGACATGGAGAAGGATGAAGTACTCAATGACTTTTTTGCCTCGGTCATCACCAGCAAGTGCTCCAGCCACACCACTCAAGTCGCGGAAGGCAAAGGCAGGGACTGGGAGAATGAAGAACAGCCCACCATAGGAGAAGATCAGGTTCAAGAACATCTAAGGAACCTGAAGGTCTACAAGTCTATGGGACCTGATGAGAGACATCTGCAGGTCCTGAAGGAACTGGCATATGAAATGGCTAAGCCACTGTCCATCGTATTTGAGAAGTTGGGGTAGTCTGGTGAAGTTCCCATGGAATGGAAAAGGTGAAACGTAACCCCCATTTTTAAAAAGGGGAATAAGGAAGACCCAGGAAACTACAGGCCGGTCAGCCTCACCTCTTTTCCCAGCAAGGTCATGGAGCAGATCCCCCTGGAAACTATGCTAAGGCACATGGAAAACAAGAAGGTGATTGGTGACAGCCAACATTGCTTCACTAAAGGCAAGTCATGCATGACAAATTTGGTGACCTTCTATGACAGGGTTACAGTGTTGGTGGATGAGGGAAGAGCAACAAACTCCATCTAGTGGGCTTGTGCAAAGCTTTTGACACTGTCCCACACGACATCCTTGTCTCTAAACTGGAAAGACATGGATTTGATGGGTGGACCACTTGGTGGATAAGGAATTGGCTGGATGGTCATACTTAAAGAGTTGCAGTCAATGGTTTGATGTCCAAGTGGAGACCAGTGATGATTGGCGTTTCTCAGGGATCGGTATCGGGATCAGCGCTGTTTAACATTGTTGTCAGTGACACAGACAGTGGGATTGAGTGCACCCTCAGCAAGTTTGCTGACAATGCCAAGCTGTGTGGTGTGGTCAACATGCTGGAAGGAAAGGATGCCATCCACAGGGACCTTGACAGGCTTGAGAGATGGGCCCAGCAAACCTCATGAAGTTCAACCATGACAAGTGCAAGGTCCTGCACGTGGGTTGGGACAAACTTAAGAACAAATACAGTCTGGGCAGAGAATGGATTGAGAGCAGCCCTGAGGAGAAGGACTTGGGGGTGTTGATTGACGAGAAGCTCAACATGACCCGGCAATGTGCATTTGCAGCCCAGAAAGCCAACTGTATCCTGGGATGCATCAAAAAAAGTGCGACCAGCAGGTCAAGGAAGGTGATTCTCCCCCTCTACTTGGATCTCATGAGACCCCACCTGGAGTCAGCTCTGGAGCCCCCTACATAAGAAGGACGTGGACCTGTTGGAGTGAGTCCAGAGGAGGACCACGAAGATGAGCAGAGAGCTGGAGCATCTCTCCTATGATGACAGGCTGAGAGAGCTGGGATTGTTCTGCCTGGAGAAGAGAAGGCTCTGGGGAGACCTTATAGCAGCCTTCCAGTACCTAAAGGGGGCCTACAAGAAAGCTGGAGAGGGACTTTTTACAAGGCCCTGTAGTGATAGGACAATGGGTAATACTTTTAAAATGAAAGAGGGTAGATTTAGATTAGATATAAGGAAGAAATTCAGGGAGGGAGAGAGGGAAGGAGGGGGAGGCTGCTGATGCTCTGATTTGTTTCACCTTTCCAGCAGCTGAGCTACAGACAGTATTTCCTCTGTTGCTTCTTCTCTGTGGGTGGGCAGGTTGTACAAGCATTAGATCAGTCACTTTAAAGATAATTATTTATTTTTAAGACTGAATACCACAAAGTTATGCAAACATCATAGAATAAAAATTAAGGTCTTGCATAAAAATTTCATATGAGCTGAAAATTTGACCTAACTGTTTATTGAGTTCCTTCACATCCATTCTGTCTAATCAAAATCCTACCATACAACAGTCTCTAAACCAGCACTTCCCTGGCCTGGTTTCTTCAGACATGGCAAAATTAAATATAATAGAATTCTTTTTGATTTATTATATTGACGGAAGAAGATAATTTGTTATTATATTCATGCTATCTTCTGTCTGTTTCAAAAATTAGGCATTTGAACAGCACAGTAATGGTATACCATTTAAAACAGTAACTGTGGCTTGGTACAGTTCTCCAAAACCTATTCCAGATTATGGCAACTGTATTGGGTTTGCATGGCAAGGTTTTGGTAGTGGGGGGGGTACAGGGGTGGCTTCTGTAAGAAGCTGCTAGAAGCTTCCCCTATGTCCAATGGATCCAATGCCAGCCGTCTCCAAGACAGACCCGCTGCTGGCCAAGGCCAAGCCAATCAGTGATGGTGGTAGTGCCTCTGTGATAACATATTTAAGAAGGGGAAAAAACCCAGTCTGTGCAACAAATTGCAGCAGAAGAGAGGAGTGAGAATATGTGAGAGCAACAACTCTGCAGGCACCAAGGTCAGTGAAGGAGGGGGAAGAGGTGCTCCAGGTGCCATAGCAGATTCCCCTGTAGCCCATGGTGAAGACCACGGTGAGGCAGGCTGTCCCCCTGCAGCCCATGGAGGTTAACAATGGAGCATATATCCACCTGCAGCCCACAGAGGACCCCACACCAGAGCAGGTGGATGCACCTGAAGGAGGCTGTGACCCTGTAGGAAGCCTACACTGGAGCAGGCTCTTGGCAGGACCTGTGGACCCGTGGAGAGAGGAGCCCATGCTGGTTCAGGTTTGCTGGCAGGACTTGTGACCCCATGGGGGACCCACACTGGAGCAGTCCGTTCCTGAAGGACTGCACCCCATGGAAGGGACCCATGCTGGAGTAGCCCATGGGAGGAAGTCACATTGGAGAATTTAATGAAAAACAGTCTCTCGTGGGAGGAACCCCATGCTGGAGCAGGGGAAGAGTGTGAGCAGTTCTGCCCCTGAGGAGGAAGGAACAGCAGAGACAATATGTGACGAACTGACCACAACCCCCGTTCCTTGTCCCCCTGCATGGATCGGGGGGAGGAGGTAGAGAATTTGGGAGTGAAGTTGAGCCCAGGAAGAAGGGATGGGTGGGGGAAGATGTTTTTAAGTTTTGGTTTTATTTCTCATTATCGTATTGTGATTTGAATGGTAATAAACTAATTTCCCCAAGTTGAGTCTGTCTTGCCCGAGACAGTAATTGATGAGTGATCTCCCTGTCCTTATCTTGACCCATGAGCATATTTTCTCTCTCCTGTCCAGTTGAGGAGTGATAGATCTGCTTTGGTGGGCACCTGGCATCCAGCAAATGTCAACCCACCACAGCAATCCACATGTATTTGAGGAAATAATGAAAAGAACTGTCACATGATAACCTGTTGTAGTGCCATCTTCATCAGTTTCCTAATAATTCAATTTTTTTCCCTGACTTGCCATGACAGTTTAGCTCTGATTCTTCAGAAGTTCTAAAAGTAGGCACCTCCTTTCAGAGTGCATTGGGAGCAGTGGGTACTTACCACCTCCAAAACATTCCAAAAAAACGTCTCTCTCTTGTACTAACTGTATTTCAAAACAGAGAGAGAGAGGAAAATTTTTTGGTAATTTTGGTTCTTACCTGTTATAAAACTGTGGCTGTGGCATTAGAATCTCTTGATGCTAAAATGTAAATTATATTGCTTAAAATATGCACAAAATTTTAGCATTGACCTTTGCTGTTTGGTGTAGAGCAATTGCTTTTCTCAGCATCACATTCATCCCACAGCTGATGGTGGCATTACTTGATACTGGTAAAAGAATCTGCTAGCTTAACAGACTTTAATCTTACCATTTTACTAGAATAGAATAGAATAGAATAGAATAGAATAGAATAGAATAGAATAGAATAGAATAGAATAGAATAGAATAGAATAGAATAGAATAGAATAGAATAGAATAGAATAGGATAGGATAGGATAGAATAGAATAGAATAGAAATTTCAGTTGGAAGCAACCTACAACAACCATTTAGTCCAACTGCCTGGCCAGTTCAAGGCTGACCAAAAGTTAAGGTTAAGGGCATTGTCCAAATGCCTCTTAAGCACTGACAGGCTTGGGGCATTGACCACCTCTCTAGGAAGCCTGTTCCAGTGTTTGACCACACTCTCAGCAAAGAAATGTTTCCTAATGTCCAGTTTAAAACTCCCCTGGTGCAGCCTTGAACCATTCCCATGTGTCCTATCACTGGATACCAGAGAGAAGATATCAGTACCCCCCTCTCCACTTCCCCTTCTCAGGAAGCTGTAGAGACCATTGAGGTTGCCCCTCAGCCTCCTTTTCTCCAAACTAGACAAGCCCAAAGTCCTTAGCCACTCCTCATAGGACATGCCTTCCAGCCCTTTCACCAGCTTTGTTGCCCTCCTCTTGGACTCATTTGAGTACCTTCACATCCTTCCTAAACTGTGGGGCCCAGAACTGCACACAGTACTCAAGGTGAGGCTGCATCATTGCTAAATACAGTGGGATAATCACCTCTTTTGGCAAGCTGGTTATGCTGTTTAATGCATCCCAGGATGTGTTTTGCCCTCTTGGCTGCCGAGGGCACACTGCTGAATCATATTGAGCCTGCTGTTGACCAGCACCCCCAGATCCCTTCCTGCAAGGCTGCTCTCCAGCCACTCCTCTCCCAGTTTGTACTTGTGCCTGGCATTACTCCATCCTAGGTGCCAAATCAGGCATTTGGACTTGTTAAATTTCATCCCATTAATCATAGCCTAATGCTCCAATCTACCTAGATCCCTCTGCAAGGCCTCTTGTCCCTCAAGAGAGTCAACAGCACCTCCCAGTTCAGTATCATCAGAAAACTTGCTAATGCTGCATTCCACTCCTGCATCCAGATCATTGATAAATATATTGAACAGATCTGGACCTAGAATTGATCCCCGAGGAATGCTGCTGGTCACCAGCCAGATGGAGCCCCATTCACTAGAATCCTTTGAGCTCTGCCCTTCAGCCAGTTCTTCACTCAGCACACTGTGAACCTGTAGAGGAATTTTTAAAGGACCGAGGACATATGTTACCATTGTCCGGGTTGGACAACCCAGGCCTGTTAGTTGAAACTGCAGAGCAACTTTAAATTGTCCATTAAACATAGAAGCATTGGGAGGAGATGTGGTAGAAAAGCCAATAGAGCAGAAGGGTGATTCACCTAAGCCTTCTCTCTTGGCTACATTTTTTGGAGTTGGGCACACTCGTCCTATGAAGGGTATGTCAGCCTCTGCATGTTCAGCAGTGCAGGAGTTTTTCGATAAGACAGCAGACAAACTGGAAGTTACTCCTCAGGGGTCTGTTGTAACTGAGCGAAACCGGAAGAGGCTGTTGAGCCTCCCCAGGAAGGAGGAGCAGCGAGTCATGCTGCACCAATTGGAGCTGTGGGTGGAGCAAGACCAAAAAGGAGGGTGGCTACAGCTCGCAGATCAAATCAAGGGGGGCAAAAGCGCCGTCCGACGTCATATCCTCCTCGTCCTGAAATATCATTGGACAAATTTGAGGAGGAAGGCGGGGAGAAGCTTTGTGATAGAAATACAGAGAAATCTTTACAGAAGGTAATAGATAAATTAAGAAAAATGGAAAAGTGAGTTGAAATGAACCTGCCTACTACTTCAGTACCTGTAGTTCCTCCAGTTAGCCCAACTACCCCACCGATGCTGAACTCGAGAAAAGATCCAGTTCTACAGCGTTGGTGTGGTGTTATTCGTGATGCTGTTTTGGAGGGTGATTGGCAGGTGACCAGATCATTAGCTTGTCCAGTACTGATTAATAATCTTGATGCACATAACTGGGACATGATTTATGGACGGTTAATGATCAGATTTTAGTGATGGGAGTGTTGCAAACTGCTCTTCCACCTTTTATGATGATCCCTCAGATTTGGCAAAATTGTTGTGATAGACATGAAAGACTGTTTTGTTTTGTTTTTTTTTCACGATTCCCTTACACCCTGATGACACACAAAGAGACTCACTAACGATGATTTGCAACCGTTCTGATCCTGGTTGCATGGCACCGAAGCCAACAGTCCTCAAACTTGTTCACCAGAACAGCGGGCTGCCCTGGAAGTTATGTCCCGCAAGAATCAGGCTGTCTGGTGTGGTCGCCGAATGGCGAATCATCCGTTATCTTTTTTGGTTTGTAATGTTGCCACTTCACCTTTTGCCCTTATTTTGCAATGGCAAAAGAAAAAGGGGGAAAATACAGCGATCGTTTTAGGGTGGTGGTTTTTGCCATTGCAACCCAGACATCGTATTTTAAGTCGCCCTAAAGCAGTAGCGCCCTTGGTGAGAAAAGGAAGAGACAGGATTGTTGAAAATGATGGGACTGAACCGGCAGATATCAGTATTCCAGTCCGTGGTGATGATTCTGAGTGGCTCCTGAGACATTCAACAGCCATACAGGAAGCCTTGATGGGTTATACAGGTGTTGTACACAACAACCGGCCAAAAGGACCTCTCTGGAAGATGTTGGAACATTACCAGTGGATTGCGAGACCGTTATGTTCGAAAAGACCAGGTGAAGGGCCAACGGTGTTTACAGATGAAGGACGAAAGATGAAGAAGGCTGCATGTGTTTGGCAATCCAATAATCAGTGGCAGAAACAAGTGATCACCGGTGAACCACGGGACAACCTTCAAACCTTAGAACTGAAAGCAGTTGTTGAAGGTGCAAACTGTACCCTGAAGGATTATCTTCAGAGATAGAAAGTATCACAGGACATAGCTGTAACTAAACGGTTGACTAAGGTATTGTTTACCTTAAACTATCTCTCCCTTACGGAGGATAGAGAGGGACCACCTGTTGTTATACATCACCAAACAGCGCGAGGGAACCAAACAACTACAGTTCCTGGTTTGAATGTTCTGTATAAAAATATGGCTTCAGGTGTATGGGAAGGACCTAATCCGCTGTTATATATCGGTAGAGGTTATTTTTGTATCTCCAAAGATAAAGGACCTATATGGATCCCTAGCAAGTTTGTGCGACCTGTATGTCAAGATCAGAAGACGGAAGAGAAGACTCAGAGCGTGCAGACGGAATAAACTGTCTATGTTGCAAGGGATGTAACCCGTGGGTATTGTGCCAATGTATGCTATGTGGGGTAAAATGGTTCTGTAAGCCAAAGCTGAAATGTCAATGGTGTAAAGAGTGTATGTGTTTGATTGGTAACTGGGCATGAAGCAAGAGAAAGCATACAACTAGTGTAATACCATGCTGATTGGAGACAGCATACATCTTCAGAATCTGTGAAAGCACCGATTTGTGGGGTGGAATGTGAAAAAAAAAAAAAAAAAAAGAAGTGGAAATTGTAGGACTAAACATGTTTAAGTGGTGGACTTGGTTTACGGTCTTGATGAATTTTTTTTTACCCATTGGCCAAGGTATTTTTAACATCTTGCCTAGGACAAACATATGGGTGACATGGGAGAATATTACAGGGGTAAGAGACTTTTGTTTGAGTCTGCAAGAAGCAGACAAACACTTTAGAACTTGTTTAATTGGTATTCCCCTGCAAGAGAATGAAACAAATTTTGATGGTTTTTGGAATGTTAAAACAGTGAATCTGACTTCCAATCAGAATGGTATATGTATGAGTTCAAATGGGCAATTTGTTTGGCCTTCTATGCGTAATGCAGCGTGGCAGAAGACGGTTATTGAGAATTTAAATCAGCCACATCATTTACCATTGCAGGTGTTAGACCTATTGGGTAGCGTTGTACCTGTTGAATATGTTAATGTTACTGCAACTGGTATGGCAGACTGTACCCACATGTCATCACGACTTCAACCCGTGAATGGCACTGGATTAATTTGGTTTGGTGACCCATGGCAGTTATGGCTAACACATCAAGGTGAATGGGGGTTTTATACAAGGTTTCAAAATCTAACCGGTTCACCTATTTGGGGTGAATTGAAAACTGGAGGCCTACATGTAAATGTATCAGGGGTCTATCAATTGCCACCGGGAGTCATTTTGATATGTGGATATAGAGCATGGCCAGGGATTCCTTTGAATCCCGTCGGTGACCATGTTATTTAAGGCGTTTAACTTTCTTTGCTCCACATATGAAAGACTTAATGAAAATAACTCCACAATTTCATAGATCACGGAGGGCACTGCGCACCTTTGATGAAACATGTAATGACCGAGTCGATCTGCAGTCTGTAACAGCAAATGTCCTAGCCTCCATATTTATGCCGGGAGCAATGACAGCATTAAATGCTAAAAATATACGAAGGTTAGTGTGTTGGGGAGTGAAACAATTTAATCTTACATCGCAGATTTTAAGTTCCTTATTGCTTGATGTAGATAGTGTTAGGCATGCTACATTACAAAATAGAGCTGCAATAGATTTTTTGTTATTAGCACATGGACACGGTTGTGAGGATTTTGAAGGGATGTGTTGTGTGAACCTTTCCGATCATTCCATATCTATCCACAAGAAGTTGTCACAACTGCAGGGAAACATGAAGCATATTCTTGTTGATGATAATCCCTTCAATGAATGGTTGAGAGGATTGGGGATAACAGGTTGGTTAAAGACGCTATTGATTGAAGGAATATGCTTTGTTATAATCATTATTGTAATGCTTGTAGTTTTTAGCTCTGCTTTTTCTTGTTTAAAGAGAGTAGTTTTTAACATAACCAATCAGGCCTGGCTTGTGCAAAAGAAAAAAGGGTGAATTGTAGAGGAATGGCTGCAGAAGCGTGGCCTTAGAATCTCTGAAGATCTGCACAATCCAGGCCTGGTATTAGAATAGGCCTGTAATCAGAATTGTACTGAAGTTGCTGTGCTGAAGTTAACAAGAAAGGTAGCCTTGAGCTATTCTTGAATCCTGAGACCAAGTAATTATGTTGTGCCAACAGGCTGTGGCTGTAACAAGTTACAGCTGCTGGGAAAGCAGGTGCAGGGCCAAGAGAGATAGGGAGCGGAATGGGAATATAGGGAGTAACAAACTACAAGGCTGAAGCACAGCAACACAATTAGCTACATGGATAGAATGCTTATTTTAGTCATGATAATTAGGGGCGTGAGAACCGCGCGCATTTAGAGACTACTAACCAATTATATTTCTGCTTTACGAATATGCATGTGTATCGGTTCTGTATAAGTAGTGTTAGAAACTAATAAAGTTGAGCAAGATGCATAACTCGTATTGAGCATCTTCTTGACTCCGGTGAACCCTTCTTCCAACACAAAAACCTATCAGGGTCTGACACATGTACTGTCTAAGATATATAAATAATTTGTATAAACAATAAAGGCCATTTTGTCCGAACCCAGCCACGCAGACATAGTGTTTTTCAGTCCACCTCAACTTGCATCACCACACAAAAGTGACTAGAAAATATTAAACCAATCACTAGAAATACAAGTCTAATCCATTTCTTCACTGTATTATCAAATGGTAGAATAAATTGCCGCTGTTGAGTGTGAATTATGCCACAGTAATTAAAATGCAATTTTTCTTGTGATATAAGTAGGATATATGCAAGGTTAGAAATTCTGATGCTTAGGGACATGGTTTAGTGGTGGACATGGTAGTGTTAGGTTAACGGTTGGACTCAATGATTTTAAGGGTCTTTTCCAACCTAAATGATTCTATGATTCTATATACTGGTGCATGGGGCTGTTCCTCCCTAGGTGCAGGACCTTACACTTGCATTGGTTGAACTTCATTAGATTCCTCTCCGCCCAACTCTCTAGCGTGTCCAGGTCTTACTGAATGGCAGCACAGCCTTCTGGTGAATCAGCCACTCCTCACAATTTTATGTAATATGCATAGTTCTTGAGGGGACATTCTGCCCCATCCTCCAGATTATTAATGAAGATGTTGAACTGGACTGGACCCAGTAATGACCCCAGGCATACACTGCTAGTTGTATACACTGGCCTCCAACTAGACTTTGTTCCACTGATTACCACCCTCTGGGCCCAACTATTCAACCACTTTTTGGTCCATCTCACTGTCTGCTCATCCAGCCCATACAACAACAGCTTCTCCATGAGGATCTTATGGGAGAAGAAGGCCTTACTGAAGTCAAGGTAGACAATATCTATTGCTCTCCACTCTTCTACCAGGCCAGTCATCATAGAAGGTTATCATATTGGTTAAACATGACTTCCCTTTGGATAATCCATGCTGAGTATTCATGATGACTTTATTCACCTTTATGTACCTAGAGATGGTTCCCAGGATTATCTGCTCTGTTACCTTCCCAGGGACTGAGGTGAGGCTGACCAGCCTGCAGTTTCCTGGGTCGTCCTTCTTGCCCTTCTTGAAGGTAGGAGGGACACTTTCTTTCCTCCAGTCCTCAGGTACCTCTCTGAATCACCTTGATCATTCAAAGTTTCTGGACACTGGCCTTGCAATTACTTTGGCCAGCTCCCTCAGCACTTGTGGGTGCATCCCATCAGGGCCCATGGACTTATGTATGTCCAGTTTGCTTAAGTATTCTCTGACCTTATCTTCTTCCACCAAGAATACATCTTCCTTGCTCCAGCCTTTCCCCCTGGTCTCTGGGGCCTGAGATTCCTGAAGGTCTGTTTTGCTTGTAAAGACAGACAAAGGTGGCATTCAGTATCTCAGCCTTTTTCATGTCCTGTGTCATCATGTCCCCTGCCTCATTCAGCAGCAGGCCCACATTTTCCCTAGTCACCTATGTACTTACTGAAGCCCTTCTTATTGCCTTTGACATCCCTGGCCAGATTCAATTCCATTTGAGACTTAGCTCTTCCCCTTCTCTGACAGATGGACCCCATAAGCCACCAGTAGAGCAGGTTTCTCAAAGCAAGTCCCATGATCTAAGTAGCTGAACCCCTGGCTGTGGCACCAGTCCTGTAACCGTTTGTCGATTCACCAGATTCAACTGGCCCTTTCAAACTCCTTCCCTTTCACCAGGAGGACTGATGAAAAAACTACCTGTGATCCAGAGTCCCTTACTGCCACTCCCAGGGCTCTGTAATTCTTCTTGATACTACTCAGACTGCTCCTGGCAGTGAAACAACAGCAGCAGATAATAGTCAAGCTGTACAAGGCTTGGTAGTCTCTTGGTGACATCCCTGATACAAACCTCTGGTAAGCAGCAAACCTCTCTAGAGAGTGCATCAGGTTGGCAAATGGGTGCCTCCGTACCTCTCAGAAGAGACGCCTACTACTATCACCCATCGCCTTTTCCTAGTTGCACTGGTTGTTATACGCAGAGCAGACTGGGGCTGCCTTACTCAGCTCCAGCATCTCTCCTGATGTGATGGGTCTTTCCTCTTCAGCCTGCAGAGCGGCAAAGTGATTCTGCAAGGACACCTCAGGCTTTGGGGAAAGTCTTCTCCTCCTGTAGGTCCTTGCCATTGCAAGTTACCATTCTTCTGCATTATTGCCCCACCTCCCTTCTGTGTGTGCCAGTTGGGGAGTTTTTGGATGTTTGGCTGTGGATCCACTGCAGACTGTGCTTGGAACCAGCTATCTAACTCCTTCTCAGCCTCCCTGATGTTATGCAGCTTTCTCACTGCTTCCTGCAGCTGAGCCATCTGCTGCAGGAGGTTCTCCACCTGGGCACAGCTTTTACAGGCAGGTCTGCTGCCTGTCCCTGCCCCAGGAGAAAGGTGGAGGTGTTATCGATTTGTTAATAAGTTCAGATTGATTGACTTTATTTGATTGATTAATTGATTTTATAAAATCATTTTATAAAATTGAAAAATAGAAGGATAAGAAATATTTTTAATGAAACTTATAGTTGCACAGTAAAAGCTGCTATGAGATCTTCTGTACGTCTTGTACCAAGGCTAGAAGAAGGGCCTGGAACTATTGTAATAACTCTAGGGTTGAAAGGTTCCTTTGTATTTAACCAGTCTTCTGTACGCAGAGGTGTATTGAAATGTCAGAATATGAGATTAATGGGAACTGGGGAGAGTCGACTGGAACAGCTTGTAGGTGCCTGCCAAGAAACCGTGAACTTTAGTAAAAGGTAGTTCCGGCAGGGGGAGATCGCGACCACCGACTCATACACCACCTACCCAAATCGTACCCTAGACCCATTTCTAGACCTTTCTAAGCTTTACTGCGCAGAATCGGATATAGGAGGAGAGTATGTAAATGATTTACGGGAAATGTTATGATTATGCATGAATAATTAATGAATATGTATGAATAAGTTTTATATATGGAATCTGATTTTGGGACCTGGTGTGCGTTGATCGTGAGAGGACTCGCTCATGCACCTGGCTGTCAATAAAGAAGTGTCTGCTTATCTACATCACATTGGTGTTGATAAGTTCTTCATTCCGAGATTTCGGTAACAGAGGCACTTCCTGCAGTCTGAAGTCTGTGCTGCAGCCTCTCCCTTCAGCAGCTCCATCTGGGTGGAGGCATCAGCCACCGCTGGGATAGATGGTGCAGACCTCGCAGCTGGAGCTGCAGCCTTGGCTCTCAGACGAGTGCCTACCATTCTGCCTTGAGGGTGAGGTAGAATGAGTGCCCTTGACCTGTGCAGATGGTCACAGAATGGTGCCTGGTTACTGGGTTATGTGTACTTCAAGACTTTCCACTCGGCCAGTGGAATGTCTCTCCTTCAAAGAGGGGGCCTCCCATGCAAACTGCCATGCCACGCCCTGTTTGGCCACTCTGCGGTGCTCCTAGTCGCTAGCACTCCCTAGGGCTGCCTTTTGTGGGAGTGGCCACCGTTACTCCTGGCCACGCCCATGCTTTGTCAACCACTCTTGTGAGAGCTGCTGGCTCCTGGCAGGTCTCTATGCTCCCCTGGGGGTTTCCCCGGCTCAGGAAACACCCCTGTATGCCACGACCTCCTGCTCCACTGCGGAATGCACCTGCACCAGAGCTGATCACTTTGGCGAGTGTTAATGCTTACATTCAGAGACACACACACACAGATATACCAGTAATTTCCATCTTAAAAATAAATTCTGCAGCAAATTTCAAGGCCTTGCTCTTCAATGGAATTTGATACTAGCTTTTCCATTTTTATTTGCTGACATCTGCTGGTAGTCTCTACAGGGAATGATAGTCTCTGCCAAAGTTGTTAATTGGCTCAGCTTTGGCCAGTGGCAGGTCCATCTTAGAGCTGGTTGGAACTGGCTCTGTCTGACTGCGACGAGCGAGGGGAAGCACGCAGCCGACTCAATATGAGTGATAAAGCAAGCTTCGATTTATTACGGCGCGTTTATGTCTTATAAACAGTTCCAGTTAATTATGCCTACTAGTCATCTGCTGATTGGCTAAGCTCTAAAGGGTTACATTTTCATACGTCCTCCTACTTGCGGTTTCTGCGGATAGCTAGCTACATATTTTTTTTTTCCTCTCCTGTCTACGTAAATTCCTCAAAGTTATTTACAACATTAGGCACAAGGTCAGTGTTTTTCTCAGCTTCCTTCTCAGCATGCCTCAGCATAGCTGCAAGGCCTGCTTCAGCTAACTTACGCTAACTTTGTTTCACAAAGATCTTTAAGGGAGTCATGGCCATGATCACACAGCCATTCTGCAACATTTCCCCCTTTTTCTCTTTGCGCAAGAAAACCTTGTGCAGTTACACGCTCGAGTAATTTTTGAATACAAGAGAGAGCACAGCTTAAACATACGAGTGCAATGATAACAATTATTACTATAAGCAACACACTTTACAACAGCCCTTTCAAACTACCAGAAGACCGCCCTAATAATAGAGCACCATAGCTTTGTCCATTAATTATCAGAGGTCCTCGGACACGAGTTGTGATTTTTTGTGGTCGGTTGTCAATTAATGTTGTATCTACTGCTGTTGCCAGGTCCAGGCCGAGGCTCCTTTGGGTGGCGGGTTGTAACACGGTGTCTGCCGATAAGAGTTGGTCATGTCTCCTGGAGGGGGTGTCGTGAAGGTGACAGGAGTCGCGATTGGGGTTGACGCGCTGCGGCTCCTCGCGCTCGGTTTCCCGTTTCCCGTCTGCCGACAGACATTGGTGCTGTGGGTCCCTCGCTGACACTTTTGGCACCACACTTGACGTTGTCGACATCGGTCACGGGTATGTCCTGGCTTCCCGCATCGATAGCAGGGGAAGTCTTGGCGCGTGGTGGTCGCTGGCTTTGGGGGCGCGGTAGCCCCAGGGGGGCGCAGAGGCGCAAGCGCTGCAAAAGCCTGACTTTGGGCTTGCACTAAATCTCTCCCTACTGCTTGGATTGCTTCCACTAGCAAGGCTTGCTGACCTACTGGCACCCAACTCATTTGCTCTAGCATTGTTTCTACAGAAGAATCTAAGGGCAGGGTTACTAAAATGCCTTTGGTGTAACTGTTACTATTCTCCAGAATACACTGGCACAATAACGGCCCTTTCATAAAGTTAGGTATATCTGGTGGGCTCACTGTGGAGGCCTGACTCATTCACTGTACTACGTAACTGACTTAATATTTTCCAATCGAAGCCTCCCAGGTTCCCTGTCTTTGGTTAGCGGCATTCATCTGATACGTTACAGGGAAAGCTTGTGGGGGGTTGACTTGCTCAGCAATATCAAATATTCCCTGAGCAGCTGCTTCTTGTGCTATTTTTTGCCAATTAATGCACGTAGAACGCACCAGTTTGTTTACTGTATTTTTTGTTCCTTTTTTTTTTTTTTTTTTTTTTTTTTTAATTTTGTATTGACTGCCCACTGCTATTTTCTTCCTCAGCAGCACTTTCGTCAGATGTGTCCCCGCCCTCTGGCCCCCCCGAGGCTACTTCGCCGGAGGGGGAGGCGGAGGACACGAAGGGTCTATAGGTGGTACAGTGGGCTCTATAGGTGGTACAGAGAGCACTGTTTGTGATAAAGGGGGTATTGGAATGTAATTCTCACATGGCATAATTTTTCCTGCATTAGGATCTGCGCTTGCAAGTCGGCTTGTTACTGCTGCAGCAAGGCGCTTTTCTGCTTGATATCTTTTTATACAATTAATAACTTCATGCCATGATTTCATCAATTTTTTTGCTGCCTTATCATCATCTATTACTAAATCCCATAAACAATCCCCATAATTACGCCATTCTTCTACTTCAAACATATGCTCAGGATCTGCAAAATATCCTTTTGCTTTACCTAATGCAATTAACCCGGCCAGATCTTTTAAAGGGCCTACCCCCCGCTTTTCTAAAAAGCATTGTAAAAGTGCTAGCGCTACCTCTTTTTCCATTGTGCACTCGTTAAAGTCCTCCTTGTTGCAGCCTTTTCCCTTGGGTAGCAGCTCACGGACGGAGAACTCCTTCTTAATTATCCTGAGTTCAAGCACGGATCGGGTACGATGCCAGCATCAGCCGATCTTCTGCTCTCTGGTCGCTGCTACCAGTGCTTCTCCGTCCTCGCTGTCCGGTGAAGAACAGGGATTGGGGGTCCCTGTTCGGGCGCCACTATGACGAGTGAGGGGAAGCACGCGGCCGACTCAATATGAGTGATAGAGCAAGCTTCGATTTATTACGGCGCGATTATGTCTTATATACAGTTCCAGTTAATTATGCCTACTAGTCATCTGCTGATTGGCTAAGCTCTAAAGGGTTACATTTTCATACGTCCTCCTACTTGCGGTTTCTGCGGATAGCTAGCTACATATTTTCTTTTCCTCTCTTGTCTACGCGAATTCCTCAAAGTTATTTACAACATTAGGCACAAGGTCAGTGTTTTTCTCAGCTTCCTTCTCAGCATGCCTCAGCATAGCTGCAAGGCCTGCTTCAGCTAACTTACGCTAACTTTGTTTCACAAAGATCTTTAAGGGAGTCATGGCCATGATCACACAGCCATTCTGCAACATCTGACATGCTTCTGGCATCTTCTCACAGAAGCCACTCCTGCAGCCCCCCTGCTACCAAAATCTTTATGTATAAACCAAATACAACAGTCAATTACTTGATAATAGCAAATTTGGACTCAGTTTTGAAAAATATTAAAATTCCTTACATTTTACTCCTATTATAAAAACTGGTCACTATTAGTCGCCTGTCTTTCTTTTAAAAGATAGTAAGGACAAAGGCTGGCACAGAAGGAACAGTGGGCTGGGAGGGTTTTATTGCACTCAACTGTTTTCCTTTAGAATCATAGAATCGTTTAGGTTGGAAAAGACCTTTAAGATCATCAAGTCCAACCGTTAGGGTCAGTGCCAAGCCAATAATGGCATATAAAACATTAGCTTGATAACTGCCTGCAACTGAGGAGAGTTGCTGCAGTGTAAGATGACACTAATGCCACAAGAGTGGTTAAGAACAAAGTAAATAATTTAAAGGCAAAAAAAAGCACATGCATTTCAAAGGTGTGTTGTTCACATTATTTAAATATAAATATTTTCACTAGTAATTTGCTTGAAAATTTCCATACTATTCATTACAGTATGTTAATAACTGTTGACATTGTTAAATAACCATGTTTGTCAACATTTTTAATAACTGTATTTGTCAAAGAGATCTGTATGCACTTGCAGGGCTATGATCTTGTTGGCATCACAGAGATCTGGTGGGATGGCTCGCATGACTGAAGTGTTGGAATGGAAGGATACAGGCTCTTTAGGAAAGACAGAGGGGGAAGACAAGGAGGGGCAGTTGTACGTGTGAGAGAGTAGCTGGAGTGCATGGAGCTTTGCCTGGGCGTGGATGAGGAGCTGTCTGAGAGCTTAAGGGTCAGGATTAAAGGGAGGGCGGGGACAGGTGACATTATAGTGGGGATCTGCTACAGACCACCTGACCAGGAAGATGGAGCACTCTATACACAGATAGGAGCAGCCTCACGTTCACAAGCCCTGGTCCTCATGGGGGACTTCAACCACCACAATATCTGTTGGAGGGAAAACACATCAGGGCATAAGCAATCCAGGAGGTTCCTGAACTGCATCAATGACAACTTCCTTCTCCAAGTGCTAGAGGAGCTGACGAGGAGAGTTGCTATGATGGACCTTGTTCTCACCAGCAAGGAGGGGCTGGTGGGGAATGTGAAGCTCAAGGGCAGCCTTGGCTGCAGTGGCCATGAAATAGTGGAGTTCAAGATCCTTAGGGCAGCAAGGAGGGTGCACAGCAAGCTCACTACCCTGGACTTCAGGAGAGCAGGCTTTGGCCTCTTCAGGGATCTGCTTGGTAGAGTACCATGGGATAAAGCCCTGGAGGGAAGAGGGGCCCAAGAAAGTTGGTTAATATTCAAGGATCACCTCCTCCAAGCTCAGGAGTGATGCGTCCCAACAAAGATGAAGTCAGGCAAAAACACCAGGAGGCCTGCATGGATGAACAAGGAGCTCCTGGCAAAACTCAAACACAAAAAGGAAGCCTACAGAGGGTGGAAGCAAGGACAAATAGCCTGGGAGGAATAGAGAGAAATTGTCTGATCATCCAGGGATGAGGTGAGGTAAGCTAAAGCCCTGATAGAATTAAGTCTGGCCAGGGGCATCAAGGGCAACAAGAAAAGCTTCTATAGGTACCTCGGTGATAAAAGGAAGACTAGGGAAAATGTGGGCCCTCTCTGGAAAGAAACAAGACTCCTGGTTACCCAGGACATGGAGAAGGATGAAGTACTCAATGACTTTTTTGCCTCGGTCATCACCAGCAAGTGCTCCAGCCACACCACTCAAGTCGCGGAAGGCAAAGGCAGGGACTGGGAGAATGAAGAACAGCCCACCATAGGAGAAGATCAGGTTCAAGAACATCTAAGGAACCTGAAGGTCTACAAGTCTATGGGACCTGATGAGAGACATCTGCAGGTCCTGAAGGAACTGGCATATGAAATGGCTAAGCCACTGTCCATCGTATTTGAGAAGTTGGGGTAGTCTGGTGAAGTTCCCATGGAATGGAAAAGGTGAAACGTAACCCCCATTTTTAAAAAGGGGAATAAGGAAGACCCAGGAAACTACAGGCCGGTCAGCCTCACCTCTTTTCCCAGCAAGGTCATGGAGCAGATCCCCCTGGAAACTATGCTAAGGCACATGGAAAACAAGAAGGTGATTGGTGACAGCCAACATTGCTTCACTAAAGGCAAGTCATGCATGACAAATTTGGTGACCTTCTATGACAGGGTTACAGTGTTGGTGGATGAGGGAAGAGCAACAAACTCCATCTAGTGGGCTTGTGCAAAGCTTTTGACACTGTCCCACACGACATCCTTGTCTCTAAACTGGAAAGACATGGATTTGATGGGTGGACCACTTGGTGGATAAGGAATTGGCTGGATGGTCATACTTAAAGAGTTGCAGTCAATGGTTTGATGTCCAAGTGGAGACCAGTGATGATTGGCGTTTCTCAGGGATCGGTATCGGGATCAGCGCTGTTTAACATTGTTGTCAGTGACACAGACAGTGGGATTGAGTGCACCCTCAGCAAGTTTGCTGACAATGCCAAGCTGTGTGGTGTGGTCAACATGCTGGAAGGAAAGGATGCCATCCACAGGGACCTTGACAGGCTTGAGAGATGGGCCCAGCAAACCTCATGAAGTTCAACCATGACAAGTGCAAGGTCCTGCACGTGGGTTGGGACAAACTTAAGAACAAATACAGTCTGGGCAGAGAATGGATTGAGAGCAGCCCTGAGGAGAAGGACTTGGGGGTGTTGATTGACGAGAAGCTCAACATGACCCGGCAATGTGCATTTGCAGCCCAGAAAGCCAACTGTATCCTGGGATGCATCAAAAAAAGTGCGACCAGCAGGTCAAGGAAGGTGATTCTCCCCCTCTACTTGGATCTCATGAGACCCCACCTGGAGTCAGCTCTGGAGCCCCCTACATAAGAAGGACGTGGACCTGTTGGAGTGAGTCCAGAGGAGGACCACGAAGATGAGCAGAGAGCTGGAGCATCTCTCCTATGATGACAGGCTGAGAGAGCTGGGATTGTTCTGCCTGGAGAAGAGAAGGCTCTGGGGAGACCTTATAGCAGCCTTCCAGTACCTAAAGGGGGCCTACAAGAAAGCTGGAGAGGGACTTTTTACAAGGCCCTGTAGTGATAGGACAATGGGTAATACTTTTAAAATGAAAGAGGGTAGATTTAGATTAGATATAAGGAAGAAATTCAGGGAGGGAGAGAGGGAAGGAGGGGGAGGCTGCTGATGCTCTGATTTGTTTCACCTTTCCAGCAGCTGAGCTACAGACAGTATTTCCTCTGTTGCTTCTTCTCTGTGGGTGGGCAGGTTGTACAAGCATTAGATCAGTCACTTTAAAGATAATTATTTATTTTTAAGACTGAATACCACAAAGTTATGCAAACATCATAGAATAAAAATTAAGGTCTTGCATAAAAATTTCATATGAGCTGAAAATTTGACCTAACTGTTTATTGAGTTCCTTCACATCCATTCTGTCTAATCAAAATCCTACCATACAACAGTCTCTAAACCAGCACTTCCCTGGCCTGGTTTCTTCAGACATGGCAAAATTAAATATAATAGAATTCTTTTTGATTTATTATATTGACGGAAGAAGATAATTTGTTATTATATTCATGCTATCTTCTGTCTGTTTCAAAAATTAGGCATTTGAACAGCACAGTAATGGTATACCATTTAAAACAGTAACTGTGGCTTGGTACAGTTCTCCAAAACCTATTCCAGATTATGGCAACTGTATTGGGTTTGCATGGCAAGGTTTTGGTAGTGGGGGGGGTACAGGGGTGGCTTCTGTAAGAAGCTGCTAGAAGCTTCCCCTATGTCCAATGGATCCAATGCCAGCCGTCTCCAAGACAGACCCGCTGCTGGCCAAGGCCAAGCCAATCAGTGATGGTGGTAGTGCCTCTGTGATAACATATTTAAGAAGGGGAAAAAACCCAGTCTGTGCAACAAATTGCAGCAGAAGAGAGGAGTGAGAATATGTGAGAGCAACAACTCTGCAGGCACCAAGGTCAGTGAAGGAGGGGGAAGAGGTGCTCCAGGTGCCATAGCAGATTCCCCTGTAGCCCATGGTGAAGACCACGGTGAGGCAGGCTGTCCCCCTGCAGCCCATGGAGGTTAACAATGGAGCATATATCCACCTGCAGCCCACAGAGGACCCCACACCAGAGCAGGTGGATGCACCTGAAGGAGGCTGTGACCCTGTAGGAAGCCTACACTGGAGCAGGCTCTTGGCAGGACCTGTGGACCCGTGGAGAGAGGAGCCCATGCTGGTTCAGGTTTGCTGGCAGGACTTGTGACCCCATGGGGGACCCACACTGGAGCAGTCCGTTCCTGAAGGACTGCACCCCATGGAAGGGACCCATGCTGGAGTAGCCCATGGGAGGAAGTCACATTGGAGAATTTAATGAAAAACAGTCTCTCGTGGGAGGAACCCCATGCTGGAGCAGGGGAAGAGTGTGAGCAGTTCTGCCCCTGAGGAGGAAGGAACAGCAGAGACAATATGTGACGAACTGACCACAACCCCCGTTCCTTGTCCCCCTGCATGGATCGGGGGGAGGAGGTAGAGAATTTGGGAGTGAAGTTGAGCCCAGGAAGAAGGGATGGGTGGGGGAAGATGTTTTTAAGTTTTGGTTTTATTTCTCATTATCGTATTGTGATTTGAATGGTAATAAACTAATTTCCCCAAGTTGAGTCTGTCTTGCCCGAGACAGTAATTGATGAGTGATCTCCCTGTCCTTATCTTGACCCATGAGCATATTTTCTCTCTCCTGTCCAGTTGAGGAGTGATAGATCTGCTTTGGTGGGCACCTGGCATCCAGCAAATGTCAACCCACCACAGCAATCCACATGTATTTGAGGAAATAATGAAAAGAACTGTCACATGATAACCTGTTGTAGTGCCATCTTCATCAGTTTCCTAATAATTCAATTTTTTTCCCTGACTTGCCATGACAGTTTAGCTCTGATTCTTCAGAAGTTCTAAAAGTAGGCACCTCCTTTCAGAGTGCATTGGGAGCAGTGGGTACTTACCACCTCCAAAACATTCCAAAAAAACGTCTCTCTCTTGTACTAACTGTATTTCAAAACAGAGAGAGAGAGGAAAATTTTTTGGTAATTTTGGTTCTTACCTGTTATAAAACTGTGGCTGTGGCATTAGAATCTCTTGATGCTAAAATGTAAATTATATTGCTTAAAATATGCACAAAATTTTAGCATTGACCTTTGCTGTTTGGTGTAGAGCAATTGCTTTTCTCAGCATCACATTCATCCCACAGCTGATGGTGGCATTACTTGATACTGGTAAAAGAATCTGCTAGCTTAACAGACTTTAATCTTACCATTTTACTAGAATAGAATAGAATAGAATAGAATAGAATAGAATAGAATAGAATAGAATAGAATAGAATAGAATAGAATAGAATAGAATAGAATAGAATAGAATAGAATAGAATAGGATAGGATAGGATAGAATAGAATAGAATAGAAATTTCAGTTGGAAGCAACCTACAACAACCATTTAGTCCAACTGCCTGGCCAGTTCAAGGCTGACCAAAAGTTAAGGTTAAGGGCATTGTCCAAATGCCTCTTAAGCACTGACAGGCTTGGGGCATTGACCACCTCTCTAGGAAGCCTGTTCCAGTGTTTGACCACACTCTCAGCAAAGAAATGTTTCCTAATGTCCAGTTTAAAACTCCCCTGGTGCAGCCTTGAACCATTCCCATGTGTCCTATCACTGGATACCAGAGAGAAGATATCAGTACCCCCCTCTCCACTTCCCCTTCTCAGGAAGCTGTAGAGACCATTGAGGTTGCCCCTCAGCCTCCTTTTCTCCAAACTAGACAAGCCCAAAGTCCTTAGCCACTCCTCATAGGACATGCCTTCCAGCCCTTTCACCAGCTTTGTTGCCCTCCTCTTGGACTCATTTGAGTACCTTCACATCCTTCCTAAACTGTGGGGCCCAGAACTGCACACAGTACTCAAGGTGAGGCTGCATCATTGCTAAATACAGTGGGATAATCACCTCTTTTGGCAAGCTGGTTATGCTGTTTAATGCATCCCAGGATGTGTTTTGCCCTCTTGGCTGCCGAGGGCACACTGCTGAATCATATTGAGCCTGCTGTTGACCAGCACCCCCAGATCCCTTCCTGCAAGGCTGCTCTCCAGCCACTCCTCTCCCAGTTTGTACTTGTGCCTGGCATTACTCCATCCTAGGTGCCAAATCAGGCATTTGGACTTGTTAAATTTCATCCCATTAATCATAGCCTAATGCTCCAATCTACCTAGATCCCTCTGCAAGGCCTCTTGTCCCTCAAGAGAGTCAACAGCACCTCCCAGTTCAGTATCATCAGAAAACTTGCTAATGCTGCATTCCACTCCTGCATCCAGATCATTGATAAATATATTGAACAGATCTGGACCTAGAATTGATCCCCGAGGAATGCTGCTGGTCACCAGCCAGATGGAGCCCCATTCACTAGAATCCTTTGAGCTCTGCCCTTCAGCCAGTTCTTCACTCAGCACACTGTGAACCTGTAGAGGAATTTTTAAAGGACCGAGGACATATGTTACCATTGTCCGGGTTGGACAACCCAGGCCTGTTAGTTGAAACTGCAGAGCAACTTTAAATTGTCCATTAAACATAGAAGCATTGGGAGGAGATGTGGTAGAAAAGCCAATAGAGCAGAAGGGTGATTCACCTAAGCCTTCTCTCTTGGCTACATTTTTTGGAGTTGGGCACACTCGTCCTATGAAGGGTATGTCAGCCTCTGCATGTTCAGCAGTGCAGGAGTTTTTCGATAAGACAGCAGACAAACTGGAAGTTACTCCTCAGGGGTCTGTTGTAACTGAGCGAAACCGGAAGAGGCTGTTGAGCCTCCCCAGGAAGGAGGAGCAGCGAGTCATGCTGCACCAATTGGAGCTGTGGGTGGAGCAAGACCAAAAAGGAGGGTGGCTACAGCTCGCAGATCAAATCAAGGGGGGCAAAAGCGCCGTCCGACGTCATATCCTCCTCGTCCTGAAATATCATTGGACAAATTTGAGGAGGAAGGCGGGGAGAAGCTTTGTGATAGAAATACAGAGAAATCTTTACAGAAGGTAATAGATAAATTAAGAAAAATGGAAAAGTGAGTTGAAATGAACCTGCCTACTACTTCAGTACCTGTAGTTCCTCCAGTTAGCCCAACTACCCCACCGATGCTGAACTCGAGAAAAGATCCAGTTCTACAGCGTTGGTGTGGTGTTATTCGTGATGCTGTTTTGGAGGGTGATTGGCAGGTGACCAGATCATTAGCTTGTCCAGTACTGATTAATAATCTTGATGCACATAACTGGGACATGATTTATGGACGGTTAATGATCAGATTTTAGTGATGGGAGTGTTGCAAACTGCTCTTCCACCTTTTATGATGATCCCTCAGATTTGGCAAAATTGTTGTGATAGACATGAAAGACTGTTTTGTTTTGTTTTTTTTTCACGATTCCCTTACACCCTGATGACACACAAAGAGACTCACTAACGATGATTTGCAACCGTTCTGATCCTGGTTGCATGGCACCGAAGCCAACAGTCCTCAAACTTGTTCACCAGAACAGCGGGCTGCCCTGGAAGTTATGTCCCGCAAGAATCAGGCTGTCTGGTGTGGTCGCCGAATGGCGAATCATCCGTTATCTTTTTTGGTTTGTAATGTTGCCACTTCACCTTTTGCCCTTATTTTGCAATGGCAAAAGAAAAAGGGGGAAAATACGGCGATCGTTTTAGGGTGGTGGTTTTTGCCATTGCAACCCAGACATCGTATTTTAAGTCGCCCTAAAGCAGTAGCGCCCTTGGTGAGAAAAGGAAGAGACAGGATTGTTGAAATTGATGGGACTGAACCAGCAGATATCAGTATTCCAGTCCGTGGTGATGATTCTGAGTGGCTCCTGAGACATTCAACAGCCATACAGGAAGCCTTGATGGGTTATACAGGTGTTGTACACAACAACCGGCCAAAAGGACCTCTCTGGAAGATGATGGATTGCAAGACCGTTATGTTCAAAAAGACCAGGTGAAGGGCCAACGGTGTTTACAGATGCAGAACGAAAGATGAAGAAGGCTGCATGTGTTTGGCAATCCAATAATCAGTGGCAGAAACAAGTGATCACTGGTGAACCACGGGACAACCTTCAAACCTTAGAACTGAAAGCAGTGTGTTGGGCATTGGGAAGCTGGAACAATACACCTGTAAACATAGTATCAGACTCATTGTACGTAGTTGGTGTAGTACAGTGCATTGAAGATGCCTTGTTGAGAGAGACAAAGAATCAACATCTTGGTGAAATGCTTATACAACTGCGTAGTACTCTTCGACAGAGAAAACATGAATTTTGTATTATGCATATTAGAAGTCATCAGTGGACCATTGGGTTGGGCGAAGGTAATGCTAGAGCTGATGAAGCAGTCAGCTGTCTGGCAATAACTCCTCCAACAAATAAGTTTGAAGAAGCTCGTAACAGCCACGAGATGTTTCATCGGAATGCAAAGTCTTTACATCTACAGTATCAAATACCCATAGCAGTTGCAAAGGGTATTGTTCGCTCCTGTCCTCCATGTAGTCATCATGGACCTGGTTTAGGGGTGGGCACTAACCCAAAAGGTCTGAAGGCACTTCAGGTTTGGCAAATGGATGTAACACATGTACCTGACTTTGGGAAGCTTAAGTATGTGCATGTCACAATTGACACCTATTCTCATTTTATATGGGCCACTGCACAAACCGGTGAAAAGGCGTTACATGTGGAGAGACACTTAATGTCTTGTTTTGCTGTCATGGGAGTACCTGTAGAAATAAAGACAGACAATGGCCCGGCGTATAGTAGTCAACGAGTCGCTAGGTTTATGACAACTTGGGGAATTAAACACGTTAAATGGATTCCTCACTCCCCAATGGGGCAAGAAGTTGTTGAAAGGGCAAACCGTGCTGTTGCGACGGAGGGAAGACACAGTCACTCAATATGAGTGATCAGCAGACTTCGTTTATTGTCTCTTACAGTCACCTTTTATGCCTTGTTATAATTAGCTCATACATATTACAAAAGTTAAGCTCATTATTGGTTAGTTGCCTAAATACCAAGCCCACCCCTAGTTTCTCTTCTGTAGTTATCTGTTCCCACCTGCAACATTCTTTTCCCACCGCAATCTTCCTGTTATTGCATAACAAGAACAGCCAAGGATAGTGTATTTTTGCTTTACTTCAGATAAGCTGAGAGCGATGTGCATTTTTGTCCAGCCAGCTGGACTATATCTATGTGACCCTTTTCAGCTAGCCAGTTATCCACAATTCCCCCGTTTTTATTTTGGGCGACATAGGCCTGGTTGACCATTTTCAATAACAGCGTTTTAACACAGGAACATACACAGCCAACTTATAAAATCTCAGTTCAGAAGTATAATTCCTGAAATACTTGAAAAATAAAGTTAGCTTGAAGCTTTAATTTAGATGCTCTTTCTGTTCCAGTGATATAAAAAGATTAAAAAATTCAAAGGTAATTTTAAAGTTCTGAACATGGACTAATGCAAGCTCAAAACCCAAAAAGAGACCAAACTGATGTTTGACTAGGAATATTTGCAAATATTTTAGTGGAAAATCCCTGACCTGTTGGGGCTCTTGCTGTATTGAATGATTATACTGAACTCTGAAGCAAGTGGAAAAATACTGAAGAAATAAGACGAGGTTACGGCCAGAACAGTGGGATGAAGAAAAAGGAGCAAATTGCAGATGTTTGCTCAAAAGCAAGGCCAACGGGACGTGATAAGAGGAGCTGGGAAACCGCAGAAAGGAGCCTACGTGCCAGAGAAAGCAGAAACAGAAATCTTCCCAGTAAACAATTGTTAACCAATCATATTATTATACGCTTGTAAAATAGCCAACCACATTATTGCACGCTTATAGAATGCCTTATAAAAGTCTACCTGGTTTGTACAATAAACGGATCAGATCTTGAACTCTGTGAGTATTTGAATCTGACTCCCGCTCGCCCGAAATGCCCGCAGCACTGACCATTAACAATTTTCTGTCCAAATAACAACTGCCCTTATGCAACCAACCAGTCCATACATTTTCTGAAGAATACCTCATTGATATCAAAGAATTAACAAAGGGAAAAAATTAGTTCTAAGCTATATACATTCATAAGTGGATTTTTCAATAGTTACATACAGATTTACACACTAAGCCATAATGGCTTGTAGGTGATACACACAAGAAGAGTACGTTGCTTATCTGTCTGAATGTCTATGCTAAATTTGACAACTATGCCACAAGCCAAGCCTACATGGGTGCTGTATATTATGCACGTTCCTTAACAAACAGAAGTATAATAGACAAATTCCCAAGATCTAGTCCCCAACCTAATTATATTATTTTGTAGCCAATTAAGGAAAATAACACAAATGTGCATATCTACATGTGCACACACCTTTTAGTTCAGAACCGATCTGTGATAAAAGGCCTTAGCCTTATGGCATCATCGAATCTTAACGAGTACAGTAATTAAAAATGCAGTCTTACTGTAAGTGCGATTTATGCTGACATTCCCTCAAATGCTACACGTGAGTATTTCTCACTCAACTGCCTCAAGTTAAAATAGTAGTATTTGTTAATATGTATTAAAAAATCATTAATTCTCTAGAATAGCAGTTGACTTCCATAACACTATGTAAGCAAAAGAGGCTTAAGATGGGTTTTCTGAATGCTAACAATTTATTTTAGACTGTCTAAACTCAGGTCTTGAAAGATTTCACTCTGCCAGACGTAGAAACACTGTTGCACTCCAGTTGTGATATCCCTTTTCCCAAGTTGTCACATGCACATCTCGCTCAAGCAACATTATTGTCAAAGTTTCTCTCTGCTCCACTTTTCTAAAAAGCATATGAGCAAATCGTACGTCGCTTGTCTCTCCATACCTTCGTCAGCGCTGTTGCAGCCTTTGCGAGACTTCGGTGACGCGTGGCCGGCGGGACCCTCTGTAGGTGCTCCCGGGCGCAGGGACTGTGCCCTTCCACCTCCTGCGCTGCTTTCAGGACCGGTACCCGAATCTCCGTCGAACCATGGCTCGCAGGTTCAGCCCTCTCTAGAGTCCCTGTTCGGGCGCCATTTGTCGCGACGGAGGGAAGACACAGTCACTCAATATGAGTGATCAGCAGACTTCGTTTATTGTCTCTTACAGTCACCTTTTATGCCTTGTTATAATTAGCTCATACATATTACAAAAGTTAAGCTCATTATTGGTTAGTTGCCTAAATACCAAGCCCGCCCCTTGTTTCTCTTCTGTAGTTATCTGTTCCCACCTGCAACATTCTTTTCCCACCAAAATCTTCCTGTTATTGTGTAACAAGGACAGCCAAAGACAGTGTATTTTGCTTTACTTCAGATAAGCTGAGAGCGATGTGCATTTTTGTCCAGCCAGCTGGACTATGTCTATGCGACCCTTTTCAGCTAGCCAGTTATCCACACCGTGCCCTGAAGGTTTATCTTCAGAGACGGAAAGTATCGCAGGACAGAGACGTAAATAAATGGTTGACTAAGGTGTTGTTTACCTTAAACTATCTCTACCTTAAGGAGGATAGAGAGGGACCACCTGTTGTTATACATCACCAAACAGCGCGAGGGAACCAAACAACTACAGTTCCTGGTTTGAATGTTCTGTATAAAAATATGGCTTCAGGTGTATGGGAAGGACCTAATCCGCTGTTATATATCGGTAGAGGCTATTTTTGTATCTCCAAAGATAAAGGACCTATATGGATCCCTAGCACGTTTGTGCGACCTGTATGTCAAGTTCACAAGACGGAAGAGAAGACTCTGAGCCAGCAGACAGAATAACCTGTCTATGTTGTAAGGGATGTAACCCGTGGGTATTGTGCCAATGTATGCTATGTGGGGTAAAACAGTTCTGTAAGCCAAAGCTGAAATGTCAATGGTGTAAAGAGTGTATGTGTTTGATTCGTAATTGGGCATGAAGCAAGAGAAAGCATACGACTAGTGTAATACCATGCTGATTGGAGACAGCATACATCTTCAGAATCTTTGAAAGCACACATTTGTGGGGTGGAATGTGAAAAAAAAAAAAAAAGGTGGAAATTGTAGGACTAAGCATGTTTAAGTGGTGGACTTGGTTTACGGTCTTGATGAATTTTTTTACCCATTGGCCAAGGTATTTTTAACATCTTGCCTGGGACAAACATATGGGTGACATGGGAGAATATTACAGGGGTAAGAGACTTTTGTTTGAGTCTGCAAGAAACAGACAAACACTTTAGAACTTGTTTAATTGGTATTCCCCTGCAAGAGAATGAAACAAATTTTGATGGTTTTTGGAATGTTAAAACAGTGAATCTGACTTCCAATCAGAATGGTACATGTATGAGTCCAAATGGGCAATATGTTTGGCCTTCTATGCGTAATGCAGCGTGGCAGAAGACGGTTATTGAGAATTTAAATCAGCCACATCATTTACCTTTGCAGGAGTTAGACCTATTGGGTAGCATTGTACCTGTTGAAAATGTTAATGTTACTGCAACTGGTATGGCAGACTGTACCCGCATGTCATCACCACATCAACCCGTGAATGGCAGTAGAGTAATTTGGTTTGGTGACCCGTGGCAATTATGGCTAACACGTCAAGGTGAACGGGGGTTTTATGCAGGGTTTCAAAATCTAACCGGTTCACCTATTTGGGTTGAATTGAAAACTGGGGGTGTCCGTATAGATGTATCAGGGGGTTATCAGCTGCCACCGGGAGTCTTTTTGATATGTGGGTACAGAGCGTGGCCAGGGACTCCTTTGTATCCTGTCGGTGGACCATGTTATTTAGGGCATTTGACTTTCTTTGCTCCACATATGAAAGACTTAATGAAAATAACTCCACAATTTCATAGATCACGGAGGGCACTGCGCACCTTTGATGAAACATGTAATGACCGAGTCGATCTGCAGTCTGTAACAGCAAATGTCCTAGCCTCCATATTTATGCCGGGAGCAATGACAGCATTAAATGCTAAAAATATATGAAGGTTAGTGTGTTGGGGAGTGAAACAATTTAATCTTACATCGCAGATTTTAAGTTCCTTATTGCTTGATGTAGATAGTGTTAGGCATGCTACATTACAAAATAGAGCTGCAATAGATTTTTTGTTATTAGCACATGGACACGGTTGTGAGGATTTTGAAGGGATGTGTTGTGTGAACCTTTCCGATCATTCCATATCTATCCACAAGAAGTTGTCACAACTGCAGGGAAACATGAAGCATATTCTTGCTGATGATAATCCCTTTGATGAATGGTTGAGAGGATTGGGGATAACAGGTTGGTTAAAGACGTTATTGATGGAAGGTATACACTTTGTTATAATCATTGTTGTAATGTTTTTAAATTTTGGCTGTTTATTTTCTTGTTAGAAGAAAGGTTTAACATCTATTGTGAAACAGAAATGGGTTGTCCAAAAAGAAAAAGGGGGATATGTAGAGGAATTTTTAAAGGACCGAGGACATATGTTACCATTGTCCAGGTTGGACAACCCAGGCCTGTTAGTTGAAGCTGCAGAGCAACTTTAAATTGTCCTTGAAACAAGCAGTTAGAGAAAGAAAACAAGCTATGCACAAACAAGAAGCCAGGTGCAGAGCAAGTCCTGGGAACCGCGAAATCAACACACTATCATCGGCACACTGATCAGGCACCTGCAGCATGCTCACCAATCAGCGACACGACCCAACGTGTCCTAGAGACTCTTATCCAATCACCTGTGTGTAGAGTCGGGTGAGCGGTTGGTTTAAGTTATAAATATGACCTGTTTGTTTAATAAAGTGAGCACGGCATGTAGCCATGTTGGTGTGATTGTCGTGACTTGGCCGACTCTCCATGGGGGACCCTCTTCAGTGACAGAGTCCTGCTTTCCTGGAGATGGCTGAACACCTACCTGCCAATGTGCAGTAGTGAATGAATTCCTTGCTTTGCTTTGCTTGTGTTCATGGGTTTTGCTTTACCTATTAAATTGTTATTATCTCAACCCTCGAGTTTTACATTCCTTTCCAATTCTCGTTCCCATCCCTCTGGGTGAGGGGGAGTGAGCGAGTGGCTGCATGGTGCTTGGATGCTGGCCAGGGTTAAACCATGACAAAAACAGAACAGTAGTTCTCAGTATGAATGTATTCATGTGGTTCTACTTCTTCACATACTAAAGCAATATATGTCTGCCTTACTGTATTGGATCTGGCTGGGGTGGAGTTAACTTTCCCCATAGCAGCTCTCACAGTGCTGTGCTTTCTATTTGTAGCTAGAAAGGTGTTGATAACACACCAATGTTTTGGCTACTGCTGAGCAGTGCTCATACAGCATCATAGCTGCCTCTCCAACCTCCTGACCCCAAAGGCCAGTAAGCTGGGGGTGGGCAAGAGTTTGGGAGGAGCTGGGAGAGCTGACCCAAACTGACCAAAGGAATATTCCATGCCATTAAGATGTCATACTCAGCAATAAAAACTAAGAGAAAGGAGGGGGCCGGGGGGCGGGGGGCGGGCCGGGGAGGGTGGCATTTGTTATTAAGGCATTTGTCTTCCAAGGCAAGTGCTGCTTGTACTGAGGCCCTACTTCCCAGGAAGTGGATGGACATTTTGGGCTGATGGGAAGTAGAGAAGAAATCTTTTTGTTTTCCTTTGTTACAGGGGACATAAACCCTGAACCATGAATAGTAGAATTTGCAGCAAAAAGGTAGATATTTTATAGTTTTAAAAAAAAAGACTTCACTTTATATTTAATTAATATGTAGAGGAATGAAGGCAGTGGGTTGATTAGCATTGATAACATGCAGTTGTGGCCTTGCCTCAGTGGCAGGGGGTTGATTGTCATGGATGATGTGCAGGTGTAGCTCATTCCTGCTAAGTGGTTAAATAGTTCCTGAGGAGTGTGGGTTGGGGAGGTGTTGTCCTTTGGAGGAAGGAGAGAAAGCATGGACTGTAGAATCTGAGTGATGGTGGTAAGAGCCTTGTTGCAGCCTGCTAGTTTGATTGTGCTGTAACATTAATATGCTTTTAGAGAGTAAGAGTGCTCACTCTTCCTCTCCCTTGCTTCTCTACTGCTTAATCTACATGCTCCTTCACTTGCTAGTGCTTTTGCTGCTTTGCTCACACATGTGTGATCCAGCACAGGCAGGATGCAGGAACAACCACAAAACCAGGGATGAAATGCAAAAAGTAAATTAACTTTCACTTACCCTGACAACCAGGGGATCCCTGAAGCAGCACCTGGGCAGAGGAACGCAAGTGGGGATGCAGGCACTGTGGGGCTTGGTCCATGCCATTGGATCACCAAAGCTGCTAGGTTTGCCTTTTTGTCAGGAATTTGCATGGGTGTAGTTTATCACTGTGCTTTAGTCTTTCCCACAGAAGGGCATGTATCTCAAGCATGTTCAATAGGGTGCCTCTAAGTCTGTCACAGGCCTTTGTTATCTAAACACAGATGTTCTACTTGTCAAACACACAAGGCTAAACAATTACTATGATACAAGTGGTTTTTGACATTCCAGCTGCAAGTGACTTGAGCATGTTTACAATGCTCCTTGCTAATCTTCCCTTATTTTCCCACATGTTACTGCTTTGCTCTCTCATTTCTTAGCTCACATGCTCCTCTGTTGCTTTTCTTCTCTTGCTCTCTCCTCTGCTGCTTCAGTCCTCCACATCTTTGCTTGCTTCTGCTTGCTGCTTTGATTGATCATTCACTGCTTTACTCATTCCTTCACTTGCTCCTCTGTTGCTTTACTTGCTCCTCTGCTTGTTGCTTTGCTCCTTCGCTCCCTCTTTCCTTCCCTCATTTGCTCACATGCTCCTTCACTTGCTTTCTCCACGTGCTTCTCTGCTTGTTTGCCCCTTCATGCACTCCTCCATTCCCTTGCTTTCTCTCTCACTTTCATTTGCCCCTTAATTTGCTCATTCCTTCACTCGCTCTACTCCTTCCCTCCCTTTCTGGCTCCTCTCATTCCTTCACTTGTTCCTCCGCATACTCCTCTGCATGCTCCAATGCTCCCTTCCTACCTCCTTTGTTCACTCCTTCACTACCTTCTTTGAATGATCCCTTGCTCACTTTCTCCTTTGCTCGCTCGGGCCCTCATTGTTTCAGTCCTTCACCTGCTTCCTCCTTCTCACACTTGTTCAGTCCCTATCTTTCTCACTCTGCTTGCTTCCTTCCTTCCTTGCTTGTTCCTTTGACCCTTTGCAATCCCACAAATGCAATTCCTTCTTATATACATGCACTATGAAGAAGTAATTTATTTTTTTCTAAGAATCCAAGCCCTAAACTCATACCAAAAATGTGGAAACATTATTTGCTTAAAGAGGATAGGGAAAAAAAAATCAGTTCCCAACTTCTCATCAAATCCATAGAGCAGGCAAAGTAAAATGGGCCTCACAGCTTTGCAGTATAATGAATGTGTCATGCAAACAGGCACTTCAACAAACTAATAGCAAAAGGAAATTTTGAAAATTAAGTATCTTGTGGTAGAATTGAGCTAACTAGACCATGTACTTTGTATGTTCACTCTTTGCTTTTCTTTTCCTCTCAGGAGCAAAGACTCGGTGGCAAAACTAAAAATTCATTAGTCTTTTCCATTTTTTTTCTCTGTACTTTTCTGCGTAGTTCAGAGATGCACACCATCTGTTGTTTTGGCTGGTTACACTATCAACAACATAAACTAAACCTGCAAAGTAATTTATAGCAACCCTTTCTGTTACTGCTGGCAGAGAGTACATACTACTTTCTCTTTTATATATTCCAAATTTGAAGTAACACCCATAACTGCTTGTTCACCCAAATATGCTCTCAGTGGTTTGGCAGCTGCAGGGACCTATGTGCTAAAGTCAGAAATGCAATTTATTTTTTCAGTCTCAGAGTTGTCCTTTTGAATCTTCTTAACTGATGATTTATATTCCTGAGAAAGAGAAGGGGGGGGGGGGGGGGGGGAGAGAGTGGAGGTCTGGTGGGAGTTCACATTCCTAATGGATCCTCATCTGTTTGAAATTTTTCTTTCCTCCAAACCTGCTTTCACAGCCAATGATAAAGTTTCTATCACCATCTTTGTTAGATGAGGATTGTTAATATGAGTTTTGAAAGACACACCACACATTGTACTATATCACAGAGGCACAATTCAGTGGCAAGAAACTTTCATTCACTGTCACAGGTACAATATTTGAAAACTGACAAATTCATTTTCATAAATATTGACCACATCAATATCTACGTTTTGGCTAGCATCTAGATGAAGTGTCCTGAAGGGATGCTACTGTCAGATAGCATTGAGCTCCCAAATTTAAGATCAGCAGCTTATAAAATAATTCCAGTGGTCTTATAATTTTATTTAAAGAAAAATATACAATAATGCCTATCATTACCTGTATTTTGACAGTGCAATGGAAAATGTTTAGAAACCAAAATGACACTTAGTCAACTTTCAGTGAAAGTAAACTGTTAATTAAGATTATTTCAGTTGAAATTATAAAATATTAATAATCAAGATCTAATACAGTCTTTATGCTTTAAAATTCTGGGGCAATATCTTTTCTTAAATGATGCTTGAAGCTGACTCAATAGCCAAATCAAATACATGGCTTGATTTTCCAAATAAAAGGTCTCATTAACATATCTGAAAAAAAGTATTTTTAAGCTATTGTATACAAGTCTTGAGGTGATCATTTTTCATATCTGACCCAGACAATAAATTACTTTGCCTGCTCTCATGTTATTCTTCCCAATGCTTCCAAATCATCAGACAAGCTTAAAACATCTGCACAGAAAGCTTCATATGTTACATTGTAATGATATAGCTTGCTAATGTTCTCAATCATATGTATGCAAGCAAAAACCTAAATATTTTACTTCTTAGGTCTACAAATAAGATTTAGAAAGCAAGTAATTTAAACCATGCTTTTATTAAAAAAAGATAAAAAACCCTAAGGAGTTGTGCTAAGCTTTTGGTCTGCAGAACGGGAGACTAGCTTCAGGGAAAAATAATTTTTTCTAATAACAGCTGGATCCAATTTAAAAGGCACCATGCGACAAATCTGAATTGCAAAACAAAAGCAACATACTTGGAGATCATAGAAAATGGGGTAATTTTAAATGTAGTAAGAGCTGTTGTCCAACAAAATAGAGCCTATATTAAAGGTAGGAGGCATAAGTGATCTTTATAAAACATGGATTCAGACTCAACTGAAAAAAAATTACTTCAAAAATTAGAATTGCAAATGTTAAAAAAATAGATGCCATGCTTTAGTCTAATTTGTAGAGGAAAAATACAATTAAACTTTTTCAAATAACCCAACTACGTTACCATAGATTAGTTTTGATTAATGAAGAGGAAGTTGGGTATCTCCAGAATACCAGAATGCTGCTCTGTTCCATCTGAAAGTATTTATCTCCAGTATCTTCCTATCTTCACATAAACTCAACTGTTAGATCATTTTTGAAGACAATTAAGGAACAATGTTAATGTTACAGGCCAATATTTTGGACTAAAAAAAAGGTTTTATAATAGGTTAACATAGAAGAACAGTTTAAGAATTGCCAAATTTAAAATAATATTGTGGCAAAGAGTGTTAAAATTATTTCATTTTTTCCTTGATCTTTGCAAAAGCAGAATTATGAACAGCTGAAATAATTATTCCTTAACAGCCAGGTTGCACCAGTGACTTTTAATTCTACATAGTCTGAATTTCAAATGAGCATTCCTATCTTTTATTCCACAGCATATGCATACTTTAGCACATAAATTTGGTTTCACAAACATTTACCCAAGTAAGATCATCAGGGATGCTGAATGAGTTCAGAAGGAGCAATGAAACAGCCATGTGTGTTAGAACTGTACTGGCAGAGTACAAGTTTGGCAATCTGAAAAAATATCCTCACTAGCCAAAAACCTACGGAATGCAAGCAGAATGGATTTGTCATTCTTTTGACAAGAATTCTAGAATGGGGTTTATTGCATATGCCAAGGATTTGTCAGAAGGAGTCTGAGCAGAGATGCTGTCTAACAGCTTAAATGAGCTTGTATTTCCAACCAAGAACTCCAGGAATTTTCATGGCATAAGTTATTTCTCAGGCACTGAATCATAACACTCCCTCTGACAATGCTGCAGGGCCAAAGAAAACATGGGCCAGATACAGAGTCAAAGCAGCAAGTATCTTTGATAGCAAACTTTTTAGCATTAAGGTTCAATTAATGCCACCATTTCCATTTCTTACAGCACAATACTTTTTTTTGGTCTTATATTTAATTTCCAAAGTTATGGTCAAAATTATGATAACCCTTCCATGTCAAAAATGGCTCCTACAAGCCTTATTCATTCTGCTTTTTACTTTAAGTACTGGGAAGAATTGCTGTTTCCTGGAAATAGGGGTAGCAGGACCACAGTCTGTTTGAATTCACTGAGCCCTCTTATGATCTGTGTTGGATATGGATTGTACAGCCAGTTCCATGCCATTAACTGCTACATTGGATAACATACTTTTCCTCCCTAGATCCCACGGAGCAAATATCTTAGTCGACCAACAACCCAGCAAACTAGCATGATGATTCAGGAAACCCTAAACTAATAATGGGTAGCTAATAAAAATTATTTTTTGTCAGAAGTCAATTGTAATTTTTAAGGAGAACTATGTAGAGGTCTAAATACTTTAAACAGAATACCAGACATTAGAGTTTGGTAATATTGGTAATTATCATAATTAATTTTATTTTACTCCTTTTGCTTTGTATTTCTGCAAATATCACACATTTGCACAATGTATGAGGGAGCTGGCAACAGGGAGAAGGACCTTGCAAGTCCTCTCCTTCCTTTGCTAAACAACTCTGATAGAGTGCTGTGGTTAAAGCTTGTGCATCCACTGCCTCCATTTAGTAAGAACTGTTTTATGATCAAGCTTTTTGTAAAAAAAATATTTTTGTATTCTGCACTTTGCTCAACTGCAGGTTGGGGGAAAACTTGCATTATTTGAACCTGTAACTGCAAAAGTGAGCCAGCAAGTCAGGCAGTGTGTTCTTATAGCTGGTGCAAGCCTTTAATTAGCAATAGGTACAGGATTGAACCTAATGAACCTAATTTGATTTCTGGGCATGCATTTCTTTTCCATCCTTTCACCTCCCCTCCAATTGCATGTTTCAATTTTAACATTCAAGTTCTTCTAAATAATACAATTGAATGTTACTTTTAAAAAGTTTTAGGTAGGCCTCGTTTAAGAGCAACCTAATCAGATCCCTCTCCTCCAAGTCCCACACACTGTAAACATATGATTCCACTTCCAAATGAAATGTGCTTCTCCACAACCAACATGGTAATCTCTTTTCTAATATAATAGGTTTACATGTCAAGGTTTCAGTAGCAGGAGAGGCTGCAGGGGTGGCCTCTGTGTGAAGAGTTCAGGGGTTGCCCTATGCCAGACACAGCTGGTTCCAGCTGGCTCAGCAATGGATGCACCTCAGAACAAAGCTGAGCCAATCAGTGAAGCTGGTGGCATTTCTGTGAAAATGCATTTAAGGAAGTCAAAACGCTGCACAGACAGTGAAGAGTGACGGGAGAAAAGCATGAGAAACAATCCTATGAACACCAAATTCAGAGGAGAAGGAGGGGGAGGAGGTGCTCCAGGTGCCAGAGCAGACGTTCCCCTGCATCCTGTAGAATTTTTGGAAGAAACCACAGTGGAGCAGGTATTTCCCTGCAGCCTGTGGAGAGGACCCAATACAGGAACAGTTAGATATTCCTCAAAGAAACTACAGCCTGTGGAGAGAAACCCACACAGGAGCAGGTTCTCCTGACGGGAATTGCAGCCTGTGTGGGATCCATGCTGGAGCAGGTTTATTTTGATGGATTGCACCCCATTGGAAGGACCCATGATGGAGCAGGGGAAAAGTGCGAGGAGGGAGGAGTGGCAGAAATGAACTGCTATGAACTGACTGTAACCCCCCATTCCCCATCCCCCCCTTCCCTGCTCTTACTGGGGGGGGAAGATGTAGAGGAGTTGGGAATGAGTGAAGTTGAGCTTGGGAAGAAGGGGGATGGGGGAAAGGTGTTTCAGCTTTTGTCTTTGTTTCTCACCATCCAACTCTTTTTTAATTGGCAATAAATTAATTTTGCCCAAGTTGAATCTGTTTTGTTCATGATGGTACTTGGTAAGTGATCTCCCTGTCCTTATCACGACCTATAGAAGAATGAAGCTGGGTTAATTAGAACTGATAATATACAACTGTGGGTTAGCTTCAGGGGCAGTGGGTTGGCTGGTATAGATAAGGTGCAGGTGTGGCTGGTTCTGTTAAGTGTTTGAGAGCCAATGAAGAGAGAGCAGCTGAGGAAGAAGCATAGAGTGTGTGTGCACACCCTGGATGAAGAGAGACTAGGAGAAGGCAGCAGAGGGACTGGTATGAAGAGTATGCTGGTATGTGATGGTAAAAGGCCTTGTTGTAGCTTGTTAGTTTGGAGAGTGCTGTGATAATGACCCACAAGCTTTGTTATCTTATTTTCTCCCTCTGTCTTGTTGAGGAGGGGGGGTGAGAGAGCAGCTGGCTGGGTATCTGGCAGCTTGCTAAGGTCAACCTACCATACCAGGATAAGCATACAGAAGCTTAAGAATCACACAACATGCTGCTTAGAAGAATCCAAATAGAGCAGAGGACATCACTACTACTCTTCCTTTCTTTGTTTGTTTGAAAGGCATAGTGACCGAACAGCATCATTTCAGGTCAAAATTCATCCCTTAGCAAAGTACATGCTAGAAACTTGTTTAGAAAAAACAAATGTCCTTTTTCCCATCTCAGATTCACAAAAAGAGAGCTCACAGTTACATGATGAGATGTTCTGCTCCCTTGGCAGGCCTCGCCTGTGACCAGTGACCTTTGCATTCATAGAAGAAATTTTTCCAAAAGAAGGCAGAAAAAAGATTCAGAAGCCACGTGTAATCCTTGAAAACTAACGCAGCCTGTGCCTCTTTTCTGGTGCCAAAGCTCTCATTGTGAACAAGTGACTAAATGGACATTTAATTCTGTAATTCCATATGCTCTTCAGCCTGCCTCTTCTCTCTGTCATTTAACAGAAGACTGACACACAACAGTATCTGATCCAAACTTTTGTTCTTTTACTGCAGACCAATGAAGTGATCCATAGCAAGCTTAGATGAGGAAAACACAGCTAGTACCAGCACCAAGGTAGTGTGATAACTTTAACATCTGCTGTAAGAGAGTCTCCCAGCTCTACCTAATGGCTTTTCTCATGTTTTCATTTATGCTGCCATTCTAGGGGGAGTAGCTCCTATATCATAATGCCCTGTGAGGTAAGGAAATGTTTAACACAGCATGTGAACTGATTTACTTTGAACAAACAAAAAGGCTTTTAAAAGTAAGTCTTAATTAAAAACATAAATACACTATTTATGCTGGAACCAAATTCTTCCTTCTCCCCTGCCATTTTAGTATTGCATGTTCAGCATGTTGGAGTGTTGATGCTTTTCACAGCTTGCAGCAAGATGGAGATGGCAGAAAAAAATGTTATCAGCTGCCTTTTTAACATTTTTACTGGAGCTATATGTTGAATTTTGCTTTGCTGTGGTGCTGCTAGCTTTCAGAAATAGGGATGTCTTCTGGCCCGCTGCACAACAAAGGCCTGCTCTGCTCTCTCAAATCTCACTGCACCTACAGTAATAGAAGACCTACTGGCACAAAAGCAGTGTGGAACCAGAACTGAGTGGGTCCCAGCACTGGTACCCACAGCACTAACCCCATGCCCAGCCCTGCAGCAACTCTGCCATACTCGCTGTCCCCACTTAAGGGCTGATGGGGTGCTCTCAGTGCAACCCAGTGGCTCTGGTCATGCTCCTGTTTGCTTTCCCCTCTTCCAAGCCACTTGTAGAGGACAGCCACACACATGAAGGCATGCAGGCTGTGAGAGAGTAAGGACAGGTTATTGCTGGGATAGGGAGATCCTGTACCTCTGAGGACAGGAAAGAAAGAATGAATCCTAACCTCAAGTACAGCCTCACACTTCAGCCTGAGAGAGAGGGGGGTTAAGAGATAGGGTAAAGTTTAACGATTATGATAGTCTGCTTAGCTGTTTGCCAAATCTTACGTGGTTTGCTTGGGTGCTGTGATAAGGTATATGGGAGTAGAGAGCTTTATGACCATATAAGTCCAAAGAACAATTACAACCTTGCAAGAACAAGCCAAAGCCGGTTCTGCGGTTTGGACAAAGACCAGGACGTTACTGAGCCTGCGCCAGATGTGGGGGCAACTAGCGGTCACGAGGAAGACTCGCCTGCCTTCATCCTCAGGACCCCTGATGACCACCACCAGGAGACACTGCGCAGACTCAGTCGAGAGAAAAATATGGAAATGACTCACAGAACTAATTTTAATATGAAGCGGGGATAGGTAATGCATATGTATAGGCGTATTGCAACATATTATGAATATGTAATGAGTTGCCTTATAAAATAGAGCAAGTTTTCACATCAGGCGCGCACGGTTTTTGGCGGGATTACCCCCCGTGCTGCCCAGCGCTGAATAAACATACCTACTTTACAATCTTACAGATTGTGGAGTCTGCTTTCCGCACGTCAGTTTTGGCGAGCCAGCCAGGAGGATCTCCACTCGGCTGCGGGACCGACTGCGGAGCGGACGCTCCTAGGCGCGTGCCCCGAGCATTTTACTTGGAGGAGTCTCCGCTGCCGGCCGATCACCGCGGGAGTGGACAACAGCCTCTTGAAGCTGTGGATTTAACGGTATGTTTAACGAAGGGACTTGAGCGTAACGCACATTCGGGACTGCTGATAAATCGCGCAGAGACGTCTGGCGTGCAGCATAGTGCCTGTTGGTTGGGTACCTATTGGGTTTGGGACTGCAATTGGGAAACTTGCCGGCCGATAGAGCGGCTGGTAGCAATCTCGGGGATAGATCGACTGAGTTTGAGGTAACCGCTGTATCCCGTTGTTGGGAGCCAGGAGAAGCAGGAGAGGGGTAAGCGGGCCTCTTGTAATTCACAAGATATTTGCAGCTGCTAAAAGGCTGTTAACTGGAGCGATGCTGTGTTAAATTTTTCTTGGTATTGATTTTGGTTATGGCAATAAGGCATTTGGAATAGACTACTGTTTTGAATTTGTCGAACCATAGTGTTTGTGTGAAGTGATGTGTGTGTGATTTTCTCTGAGTGCATGGATGTCTGTGAGAGTGGAATTGAGTGAGAATAAGTGAGAGTGTGGCTGACAGGCGTAAAAAGAGAATTTAAAAGTCAGTTTAAATTCCTTAAGAGTATATTGAAAATGGGTAACACCCAAGGAGGGATACTAAAAAAAGAGTCCTCTGGGTTGTATACTCGCCCATTGGAAGGATATTGTTGGGAAGGGAAGCACAGAAAGCAAAAAGACCCTCATTAAATATTGTAATCAGTGGTGGCCATTGTGTAAGTTAGAGGGCGAAGTTAAGTGGCCGTTTAATGGAACATTGGATTATAATACTTTGTTACAGCTTATGCTGTTCTTGAGAAGAGAAGGGAAATGGGATGAAGTGTCATATGCAGATATGTTTTTCACTCTGCAAAACCATCCGGAGTGGCAAAGGGACTGTGGGATAATACCCCCACAGGACCCTATGGTACTTGCATTGGAGCGGGAAAATAAAGAGGGTAGAAGTAAATTGAAAAGATGCTGTTCTTCCTGCAGCATTGGGCAGAGGTGTACAAAGGCAGACAAGGTTCACCAAGCCCCAGAACAGGACTTAAATGACTTGTTTAAACCTCCCCCCCGGGCACGGGACCAGGATGCGGACTCAGAAGGAGCCTCAAATCCTCCTGATAGCCCTGTATCTTCCCGCACTCAGCAGAAGTCTGCCCTGACTATTTTACAAGCACCCCTCCGAGAGGCGGTGGGGCCAGATGGTGGAACAATGCTAATTAAAGTGCCTTTCTCCACTGCTGATTTGGGAGAGTGGAGAAAGATTGCAAAGGATTATAGAAGAGACCTGATAAGTGTAACCAGGCAGTTCCAATTTATCGTGAAACAACACAATCCCGATTGGAATGATATACAATTATTATTGGAATATTTGACTGAAACTGAAAAACAGCTAGTTTTGAAAACAGCAGGAAATCTGGCCGAAGACTATTATAAAATTACAGGAGGGGATGTTAAGGAACATTTCCCCCTCCAAGACCCAAAGTGGGATGCTAATAGATCGGCACATATGCAAAGATTACAGGAATATCAGGAATGGATTTTGAAGGGAATGGAGAGAGCAATTCCCAAAACTATAAACTGGTCAGCCTTATATGCAGTTAAGCAAACTCCTTCTGAGTCCCCATCTGAGTTCCTGGATCGGCTGAGGGATGTGATGCGCCGTAACACGCCGCTGGACTCTGGTTCTGACGTAGGGATCCAGCAATTAGTTTCTTTATTCCTGGGTCAATCTACAGGGGACATAAGGCGAAAACTTCAAAAGCTGCGTTCTACAGAAGGTAGAAACTTGGAAATATTGTTGGATGAAGCGTGGAGGGTGTTTAGTAATAGAGAAGAATAATATAGGCGGGGACAAAGGAAATTGATAGCTGCCATTCAAGAAAAAGGGGAACGGAGAGGCGGTAGGCGAGATTCGTCTCGATTGGAAAGGGATCAGTGCGCTATATGCAGGGGCTTTGGTCATTGGAAAAGGGAATGTCCTAGAAACAGGGAAGGGGGTCGGAAAACCTCATCGAACGTGAAGATAGCCAATGTAATAGAAGACTGACGGGAACCTGGGGAATCTACCCTAGCGGATCCACTGGTTATAATTAAGCTAGGGGAAAAGCAGCAGCAAGTGGAGTTTTTGATAGATACAGGAGCGACATATTCGGTTTTGAATCAAGCCTTAATGCCTTTAGGAGATGATTACGTTGTAGTACAGGGAGCAACTGGCCAAAGTGAAAAGGCGTATTTTTGCGAACCTTTAAAGTATAAATTGGGAAAGCAATGGGGTATCCACAAGTTCTTATATATGCCCAACTCCCCAAAGGCACTTTTGGGGAGAGATTTGTTGGAACAATTAGGAGCAAAGATCACGTTTGAAAAAGGGGAAATTACTCTGGAGGTAAAGGATCGGCAATATACACAGGCATTAAGTCTAGTCCTAACCAGTCTCCCCTCAGAAGGGAAAATTGATGAGGAAATTCTGAACCAAGTGTATCCAGGAGTCTGGGCTACTGATGTGCCTGGAAGAGGGAAAAATGCTCCACCTGTTGAAGTTAAGATAAAGGAAGGTCAATGACCGGTGAGAATTAAACAATATCCTCTAAAGAAAGAGGACAGGGAAGGAATCCAACCGGTGATAGAAAAATTTTTGCAGCTAGGACTATTAAAGGAATGTGAGTCTGAATTCAACACTCCTATATTACCTATTCGGAAGTCCGATGGGTCATATAGGGTGGTTCAAGACTTGCGCGCAGTGAACAGGATTACTGAGGATCTCTACCCAGCCGTGGCAAACCTGTATACCCTACTGACTGCATTGGCACCTGAATTAATCTGGTTTACTGTTCTAGATTTAAAGGATGCTTTCTTTTGCCTCCCTCTCCACGAAGCCAGTCAAAAGTTGTTTGCATTCGAGTGGGAAAATCCTAAAAGTGGTCGAAGGACCCAGCTCACTTGGACGGTGTTGCCGCAAGGATTTAAGAATAGTCCTACCATTTTCAGCAATCAGCTTGCGAGAGACCTGGAATCATGGGAAGCCCCGTCCGAGAAAGGAAAATTGTTACAGTACGTAGATGATATCCTGATCGCTACCAACACAGAGGAAGATTGTATGGCGTGGACGGTGAGTCTGTTGAATTTCTTAGGGCTTCAAGGATATAGGGTGTCCAAGAAGAAGGCCCAGGTAATGCAGCGTAAAGTGAATTATTTGGGCTATGAGATCAGTGCGGGACAGAGAACTTTGGGGCAGGCCCGCAAAGAGGTGATATGTCAAACTAAAAAACCCCAGACGGTAAAGGAATTGTGAACCTTTCTGGGAATGACAGGGTGGTGTCGATTGTGGATCTACAATTATGGACTGCTTGTTAAACCATTATATGCGCTGACAGCGACTGAGCAGGAACACCTCGAATGGAATAAAGAGGCTGAACAAGCTTTTGAACAACTAAAGAAGGCCCTGATGTCAGCCCCGGCCTTAGGACTCCCGGATGTGGGTAAGCCGTTTCTCCTCTTTTCTCACGAGAAACAGGGCATTGCCCTAGGAATATTGGCACAGGAGCTAGGTCTGTACCGTCGGGCAGTTGGCTACCTCTCTAAACAGTTAGACGCGACTGCAAAGGGCTGGCCTGGATGCCTAAGGGCAGTTGCAGCTGTGATACTAAATATACAGGAAGCCCGAAAATTCACACTGGGCCAGAAAATGACTGTTTTTGTGTCCCATGCAGTGTCGGCAGTATTGGAAGCAAAGGGTGGACACTGGCTATCTCCACAAAGGTTCCTGCGATATCAAGCTGTAATAGTGGAACAGGATGATGTGGAAATCGTGGTTACTAACATTGTCAACCCAGCTTCTTTTCTCAGCGGAAACACAAGAGAACCAGTGCATCATGACTGCTTAGAAACTATTGAAGCGACATACGCAAGTCGCCCAGACTTAAAGGATAGCCCCATAGAAAACGGAGAAAACTGGTTCACAGACGGGAGCAGCTATGTCCTGAATGGCAATTGTCACACAGGATACGCCATCACCACCAGTCAAGAGGTAATAGAGTCAGGACCTTTGCCCATGAACACCTCCGCACAAAAGGCAGAAATAATTGCCCTAACTCGAGCCCTGGAGTTGGCTCAGAGCAAAACTGTAAACATTTACACAGACTCAAAATATGCCTTTGGAGTTGTACACGCACATGGAGCAATTTGGAAAGAAGGAGGTTTATTGAACTCCCAAGGGAAAAATATCAAACATGCAGAAGAAATTCTGAAGCTACTAGAAGCTGTCCAACTCCCTGAGAAAGTGGCAATTATGCATATTAAGGCACACCAGAAAGTGAGCTCAGATTTGGAAAAAGGAATGAACTGGCGGACAGAGAGGCAAAACAGGTGGCCAAAACGAAAATAAAAGTAGCAGGGGCTTTAATCCCCGATAGGCATATTTCCCTACAAGATAAACCAAAATACACTAGGGAAGATCAGAAACTTATTTCAGACTTAGAAGGGTCATATAATGAAGAGGGATGGGCTTATACCCCACAGGGAAGATTAATTGTCCCCTCATATTTACTGTGGCATTTAATACGGGAAGAACATAGGAAGAGACATTGGGGAATGGAGGCTCTGTATAAGCATCTGATAAAAGATATTGTGGCTAGAAACTTATATACCACAGTGAGACAGGTGACTCAACAGTGTGACCTTTGCCTCCAGACTAATCCAAAGAATACTCCCAAACTAGAAATGGGCCAGATTGGAAAGGGTAATGGGCCTGGACAACAATGGCAGGTTGATTTCACGGAACTTCCAAGAAAAGGGGGGTACCGATATTTGCTGGTATTAACTGATACCTTTTCAGGTTGGCCGGAAGCGTTCCCAACCAGAACTGCAAAGGCTCGGGAGGTAACTAAAATACTAATACAAGAAATAATACCGCGTTTTGGGGTTCCAGCAACCATATCCTCTGACAGAGGACCACACTTTGTTTCAAAAATAGTGCAACAAACCAGCCACCATTTAGGTATAGATTGGCAACTTCACACCCCATATCGCCCTCAGTCGAGTGGCCAAGTGGAGAAAATGAACCACTTAAACAGCAAATTGTAAAGTTGGGACAAGAAGCAAACTTGCCATGTCCTCAGTCTCTCCCTTTAGCCCTTTTGCGTATACGGACAAGACCGAGGGCGAGGGAAGGACCGAGCCCTTTTGAAATTCTGTATGGACGCCCCTATGGAATACAAAAGGGGACATCAATGCAAATTGGGGATGAAATTATGACTTCCTATATGGTGGCATTGAGCAAGCAGCTCAATAAAATTGGAAAACATGTAATTGGGACCCGAGGAAGGGGTCTGGATGGGCCTGTACATGATACCCAACCTGGAGATTATGTATATGTAAAGTCTCTTGCAGAGAAAACCTTGAAACCACAGTGGGAAGGACCATACCAAGTACTCCTCACCTCCTTCACAGCAATCAAAATTAAAGAACAGAATGCCTGGATTCATCATACCCGTGTGAAGAAGTCGCCACAAAAGCTTTGGACATCAGAAATTCAAGGGCCTTTAAAGCTCAAGCTAAAAAGATAGGATGTGGGTTAAATTTAACATGATTCTGATAATTTCACAGGTGATAGATGTTGCAGAATGGCTGTGTGATCATGGCCTTGACTCCCTTAAAGATCTTTGTGAAACAAAGTTAGCGTAAGTTAGCTGAAGCAGGCCTTGCAGCTATGCTGAGGCATGCTGAGAAGGAAGCTGAGAAAAACACTGACCTTGTGCCTAATGTTGTAAATAACTTTGAGGAATTCGCGTAGACAAGAGAGGAAAAGAAAATATGTAGCTAGCTATCCGCAGAAACCGCAAGTAGGAGGACGTATGAAAATGTAACCCTTTAGAGCTTAGCCAATCAGCAGATGACTAGTAGGCATAATTAACTGGAACTGTATATAAGACATAATCGCGCCGTAATAAATCGAAGCTTGCTTTATCACTCATATTGAGTCGGCTGCGTGCTTCCCCTCGCTCGTCGCAAGTGGCGCCCGAACAAGGGACCCCTAACCTTGTTCTTCACCGGACAGCGAGGACGGAGAAGCACTGGTAGCAGCGACCAGAGAGCAGAAGATCGGCTGATGCTGGCATCGTACCCGATCCGTGCTTGAGCCCAGGATAATTCAAGAAGGGGTTCTCCGTCCATGAGCTGCTACCCAAGGGAAAAGGCTGCAACAAAGAGGACTTTAACGAGTGCACAATGGAAAAAGAGGTAGCGCTAGCACTTTTACAATGCTTTTTAGAAAAGCGGGGAGTAGGCCCTTTAAAAGATCTGGCCGGGTTAATTGCATTAGGTAAAGCAAAAGGATATTTTGCAGATCCTGAGCATATGTTTGAAGTAGAAGAATGGCGTAATTATGGGGATTGTTTATGGGATTTAGTAATAGATGATGGTAAGGCAGCAAAAAAATTGATGAAATCATGGCATGAAGTAACTAATTGTATAAAAAGATATCAAGCAGAAAAGCGCCTTGCTGTAGCAGTAACAAGCCGACTTGCAAGCGCAGATCCTAATGCAGAAAAAATTATGCCATGTGAAAATCACATCCCAATACCCCCTTTATCACAAACAGTGCTCTCTGTACCACCTATAGACCCTTCGTTTCCTCCGCCCCCCCCTCCGGCGCAGTAGCCTCGGGGGGGCCAGAGGGCGGGGACACATTGGACGAAAGTGCTGCTGAGGAAGAAAATAGCAGTGGGCAGTCAATACAAAATTCAAAAAAAAAAAGGGAACAAAAAATACAGTAAACAAACTGGTGCGTTCTACGTGCATTAATTGGCAAAAAATAGCACAAGAAGCAGCTGCTCAGGGAATATTTGATATTGCTGAGCAAGTCAACCCCCCACAAGCTTTCCCTGTAACGTATCAGATGAATGCCGCTAACCAAAGACAGGGAACCTGGGAGGCTTTGATTGGAAAATATTAAGTCAGTTACGTAGTACGGTGAATGAGTCGGGCCTCCACAGTGAGCCCACCAGATATACCTAACTTTATGAAAGGGCCGTTATTGTGCCAGTGTATTCTGGAGAATAGTAACAGTTACACCAAAGGCATTTTAGTAACCCTGCCCTTAGATTCTTCTGTAGAAACAATGCTAGAGCGAATGAGTTGGGTGCCAGTAGGTCAGCAAGCCTTGCTAGTGGAAGCAATCCAAGCAGTAGGGAGAGATTTAGTGCAAGCCCAAAGTCAGGCTTTTGCAGCGCTTGCGCCTCTGCGCCCCCCTGGGGCTACCGCGCCCCCAAAGCCAGCAACCACCACGCGCCAAGACTTCCCCTGCTATTGATGCGGGAAGCCAGGACATACCCGTGACCAATGTCGACAACGTCAAGTGTGGTGCCAAAAGTGTCAGCGAGGGACCCACAGCACCAATGTCTGTCGGCAGATGGGAAACGGGAAACCGAGCGCGAGGAGCCGCAGCGCGTCAACCCCAATCGTGACACCTGTCACCTTCACGACACCCCCTCCAGGAGACATGACCAACTCTTATTGGCAGACACCGTGTTACAACCCGCCACCCAAAGGAGCCTCGGCCTGGACCTGGCAACAGCAGTAGATACAACATTAATTGACAACCGACCCCAAAACATCGCAACTCGTGTCCGAGGACCTCTGATAATAAATGGGCAAAGCTATGGTGCTCTATTATTAGGGCGGTCTTCTGGTAGTTTGAAAGGGCTGTTGTAAAGTGTGTTGCTTATAGTAATAATTGTTATCATTGCACTCGTATGTTTAAGCTGTGCTCTCTCTTGTATTCAGAAATTACTCGAGCGTGTAGCTGCACAAGGTTTTCTTGCGCAAAGAGAAAAAGGGGGAAATGTTGCAGAATGGCTGTGTGATCATGGCCATGACTCCCTTAAAGATCTTTGTGAAACAAAGTTAGCGCAAGTTAGCTGAAGCAGGCCTTGCAGCTATGCTGAGGCATGCTGATAAGGAAGCTGAGAAAAGCACTGACCTTGTGCCTAATGTTGTAAATAACTTTGAGGAATTCGCGTAGACAAGAGAGGAAAAAAAAAAAAATGTAGCTAGCTATCCGCAGAAACCGCAAGTAGGAGGACGTATGAAAATGTAACCCTTTAGAGCATAGCCAATCAGCAGATGACTAGTAGGCATAATTAACTGGAACTGTATATAAGACATAATCGTGCCGTAATAAATCAAAGCTTGCTTTATCACTCAATATGAGTCGGCCGCGTGCTTCCCCTCGCTCATCGCAGATAGACACAGCGGCCTGGCGAGAGAACTGGTATGTACAGGCGATTCAAAACATCACCAAAATTTTAAATAAAACAGATTGTTGGATCTATACCCAAATGACAAGACACTCTGGTTATGAGATACCGTTAATAGGCATCCCACTGCCAGTTTCCCTGATGAACCGCCAAGACTGCTCCTTTTGGGGAAATACAGTCTGGAGCACAGACCCTCAGGTTAAGTGGGGACGAGAATTAAAAATAACTGTTGAAGAGACCAGCACATTGGGGGATAACTGCCTGGTAAGTTCGGGAAAAGGGCTGTTTATGGGAGAGCACCCAAATTGTAACAGAAGTCATACATTAAATATGACAGGTAGAGATTTGGGATTTTTGAAATTGAACTATACCGGTCTCCCGACCCCACAAGGGACAGGGTGGTATTGGCTGTGTGGCACAATGGCTCATAAAGTCTTGCCCATAGGCTGGCGGGGAGCATGCACTCTGGGAGGTTTGGTCCCCAATATTACTATCATTGACGGGTTAACACGACCCCCCATAAGAAAAAAACGGAATATTGTAAATAACCCCCTCATAGACAGACCAACGAGTTTCCACAATTTTGCGCGATGGTTCATTCCGTTTTTAGGGGTTAGTGAGTTGGAAAAGGCAATAATAAACGTCTCGGCTGTAATAGAAACAGTGGAAAATAGGACAGTTGATGCCCTCCTGGCACTCCAGGAGGAAGTTACTGACTTATCGAAAATAGTGTCACAGAATCGTATGGCTTTAGATTTGCTATTAGCCTCCCAAGGGGGGGTATGCACTGTGATCAATGTAGATTGTTGCATGTATGCAGATCACAGCGGGCGAATCACCGAGGACCTTCAAGAAATTAGGAAACAAGTAAATATTCCACATAAAGTGACACAAGATAACACTTCTTGGGGCTTTTCTGAATTATGGGAGAAATTGACATTCTGGTTGCCCAATCTAACATGGTTAAAACAATTGTTTGTAATGATCATTGTAATTGTCTTTCTATTTTTAATTATTAGTATAGCTATCCGTTGTGGATTTTGGTGTCTTAAGGGAACTGGAAATTCCTATAGCGAATGGAAGAGAAATCAACTGCGACAAAAATTAGAATCTAATCAATACTTTGAGTCTGAGTAAAAGAATTTACTAATTTCTTTGAAAAGGGGGGAACTGAGAGAGAGGGGGGTTAAGAGATAGGGTAAAGTTTAATGATTATGATAGTCTGCTTAGCTGTTTGCCAAATCTTACGTGGTTTGCTTGGGTGCTGTGATAAGGTATACGGGAGTAGAGAGCTTTATGACCATATAAGTCCAAAGAACAATTACAACCTTGCAAGAACAAGCCAAAGCCGGTTCTGCGGTTTGGACAAAGACCAGGACGTTACTGAGCCTGCGCCAGATGTGGGGGCAACTAGCGGTCACGAGGAAGACTCGCCTGCCTTCATCCTCAGGACCCCTGATGACCACCACCAGGAGACACTGCGCAGACTCAGTCGAGAGAAAAATATGGAAATGACTCACAGAACTAATTTTAATATGAAGCGGGGATAGGTAATGCATATGTATAGGCGTATTGCAACATATTATGAATATGTAATGAGTTGCCTTATAAAATAGAGCAAGTTTTCATGTCAGGCGCGCACGGTTTTTGGCGGGATTACCCCCCGTGCTGCCCAGCGCTGAATAAACATACCTACTTTACAATCTTACAGATTGTGGAGTCTGCTTTCCGCACGTCAAGCCTTCACCAAGAAATACTAAAAAGTCCCATATCTTCAGCCAGATAAGACAGGCTTGGGTATATGTTCTAACTGATACCTTTTCCAAAATATATATAATAATATTATAGTAACTGTCTGTGTTTCATATACAACCCCTTCCAAATTCCCTCTGATACTATATCCAATGCCTACCTACAATACTACTTCTGGTATCATCACAATTTTTTTTTTTCCTGGCTATCCTGGCAGAGTCTGCCTAGAATTTTTACCCATGCAATGTCTGTATATATATTTCAACACACAAGCTATTTATATGTGTTTATAAAACCAAATGATGTAGTGGGGAAAAAGCACGTTAATACCCATATCTGAAGCAGAAATCCATTTTTTCAGAGTCTGATGTCAAGCACATCAGTCTATTACCATTTTTTTAAACTATAACTCCTTTTCAGCAAAAGTAAAGGTTGCTGCAAGTATCAACACAACAGCAAGCTTTTCCCTTTGCTTATATCCCCCTCATTCCATCTACTTCAATCTTCTGTCTCCCATAAATGGAGAAAAAGAAGTTCCTTTTATCTCCAACCTCCCACAGTGACTGTGGTCCAAACATTTCTCATTTCCATGAAATATTACTGAAATAGATGGAATTAGGAACTGAATATGAAAATGAGACACAAATTCCAGGCAATGAACAATCTGGCTGCCTAGTTCTTTGTTGGGAGAAGGGTTTGCCGGAGTCAGGAAATTACTCAATATGAGTTATGCATCTTGCTCAACTTTATTAGTTTCTAACACTACTTATATAGAATAGATACACATGCATATTCCCAAAGCAAAAATATAATTGGTTATTAGCCTCTTTTCCCTGCCCTCACCCTCAAATTCTTAAGATAATATCTTCATTTTATAAACCCAGAGGAAACACATAATCATTCCTGTAATAAGAACACCTACATTTTATTCCATGTTTCAGGGTTTCTTCGAGTCATCTTTTTTTATTCCCTGCCCCCAAGATTACAACTATCCTTGCTACTCTAGGATATTTACTCTATGTGAAACACGGTAAGATTCCTCTCGAGGACACTTGTCCTGGTTTCAGCTGGGATGGAGTTAATTATCTTCTTAGGAGCTAGTGTGGTGCTGTGTTTTGGCTTTGATGTGAGACTTTTCAGTTCCTCAGGCCTTGCTAGCAAAAAGGCTGGAGAGGCACAAGGAATTGGGAGAGGACACAGTCAGGTCAGCTGACCCGAACTAGCCAAAGAGCTATTCCATACCATGGGACATCATGCCTGGTATATATACCTGGGGGGTTGGCCAGGGCGGGCAGGTCATTGCTTGGGGACTGGCTGAGCATTGGTCAGTGGGTGGTGAGCAGTTGCGTTGTGCACCATGTGTTTCTTTCTTCCTTTCCCTCTGGATGTTATTCTTTCCCTTCCCCTTTTCATTATAACTGTTATTGTCATCATTGTTATTACTGTTCTTTCATTTTTATTCTATTTCAATTATTAAATTGTTCTGATCTCAACCCTCAAGTTTTACATTCCTTTCCAATTCTCCTCCCCATCCTTCTGAGTGAGGGGGGAGTGACTGAGCAGCTGTGTGGTACTTAATTACCAGCCAGGGTTAAACCATGACAACACTGCAACCCCAAATGTGTTTAAATGGCAGAGTTGAAAAGAGGACAGAAGAATTTTATCCACACTTTAGTAAGCCAGTGACTCAGCAATGTCACCAGAACTTTGCAGCTAAGGTAATGACATCAGAACCAGCTATGGTTAGAAATTTTGAACTGTCCTAATTCTTGCACTACTTAGAACTCATATGCTTATGGCATGCTAGATTTTTTCCAACTCTGTGGTCCCATCCAGTCAGAACTGGCATCTGCATGCAGCCTTTATACAGAAATGAGAAATAAGTGAGTTGTTTGGATGCAGCATCAAAATCAATTTATAATAAAGACTCTCTTCAGAATTTTAAAAAGGGTAAAAAGGAGGACCCTGGGAACTACTAACCTGTCAGCCTCACCCCTGTGCCTGGTAAGATCATGGAACAAATGCTCCTGGAAGCTATGCAAAGACATATGGATGACATGGAGGTGACTAGAGAAAGCCAACGTGGCTTCACCAAGTGTAAATTGTGCCTGACTAATCTAGTGGCCTTCTACAATGGAGTGACTGTATCAGTGGACAAGGGAAGAGCTATGGATGTTCTCTACTTTAACTTCTGTAAGGCCTTTGACATAGTCCCCCACAATATTCTTACCTCTAAACTGGAGGTAAGAATTGGACATATGGACTATTTGATGGATAAAGAATTAACTGAACGTCTGCATTCAAAGACTTACAGTCAATGTTCAGATGGAGATCAGTAACAAGCAGTGTCCCTCAGGGGTCTATATTAGGACCAGTGTTGTTCAATATCTTTATTAATGACATAGTGGGATTGAGTGCACCCTCAGCAAGTTTGCAGATGACACCAAGCTGAGTGGTGTAATTGATATGCTTGAGGGAAGGGATGCCATCCAGAGGGACCTTGACAGGCTTGAGGAGTTGGCACATGTGAACCTCATGAAGTTCAACAAGGCCAAGTGCAAGGTCCTGCATCTGGGTCAGGGCAATCACCAGTATTAACACAGACTGGGGGACAAATGGATTGAGAGAAGCCCTGCAGAGAAGGACTTGGAGATATTGGTGGATGAAAAATTAGATATGTGCCGACATTGTGCGCTTGCAGCCCTGAAAGCCAACCATATCCTAGTCTGCATAAAAAGATGTGTGGCCAGCAGGTCTTCCCCCTCTACTCTCTTGAGACCCTACCTAGAGTACTGCATCCAGTTCTGGTGTCCCCAGCACAAGAAAGACATGGACCTGTTAAAGTGGGTCCAGAGGAATGCTACGAAATTGATCAGAGGGATGGAACACCTCTCTTATGAAGAAAGGCTGAGAGAGTTGGCATTGTTCAGCCTGGAGAAGAGAAGGTTCTGGGGAGACCTTATTGTGGCCTTTCAGTATTTAAAGGGGGCTTCTAAGAAAGACATAGAGAGACACTTTTTACCAGGGCCTGTAGGGACAGGACAAGGAGCAACGGTTTTAAACTGAAAGAGGGTAGATTTAAATTTGACATAAGGAAGAAATCTTTTAGCTGAGGGTGGTGAGACACTGTGACAAGTTGCCCAGAGAAATTGTGGATGCCCCATCCCTGGAAGTGTTCTAGGTCAGGTTGGACCAGACTTGAAGCAACCTGATCTAGTGAATGATGTCTCTGTCCATGGCAGGGGAGCTGGACTTGATGATCTTTAAAGGTCCCTTCCAGCACAAACCATTCTGTTTCTATGAAACCCTTAAAGTATAGATTTTAAGAGAAATGGACAAGCACTTCCCAAAATGTGGCTACTTATTTGATATGCCCTTCTCAAAATCTGTTCCAAATTAGCACTGCTTTATCTAGCAGTGTTTCAATAACCAATACTGTACTTCCTTAAATGTTATGAACAACCAGTTCAAGAAGGCTCTTGGGACTACTTATGCACTTAATTTTCATCCTATTCATAAGGTCTTTATTTCCATTGCATTTAAAACACAATTTTGACACTATACAATTCACAATACAGTTTTCACTGTATTACCCCCACCAAACCATTTGATTTTCCAAATACTAAAAAATATTTCTATAATAACTTAAAAGCAAAAGAAGACAGGGAAACTGTGGAAACAGCAGCATAAATGTTTTAAAGTGTTTAGTGTTCTGTATCTGATATTCTGGCTACATATATACCAGTAATGTTTTTAGAAGGCCAGCAATTGCTACCCGTGCATGAACTGATTATTTTTTTTCTTAAACTTTAGCATAAAATATTTTCCCATCATTTACTTAATGGTGAGAAGATCCGCTTATGAAGAAATTGAGCATCTGCAATCTAATATAAATGCACTGAAGTGTCAAAATTGATTAAAGCCTTATGTTCTAACATTGTGCTGAACCAGCAAAATGAAAACCAGGTAGCTTCCACTACAGGTTCGGTCAGGTTATACAGTGCTTTCCCTCCACCCTAGTTTTCCTCAAAGAGATGTTTCACCATAACTGTACCCTTGAGCATAATAATTCCCTTTTAAGCATAATAGGCTACACATTGTCTATTCTATACTACTTATTGTCTCTGCCACTTACTAACATGCACCATGCTTTATAGCATGTGCTCCTCCTAGCTTCAGATGAACTGACCACAGCAACAGAAAAGTGGAAAGAATCCAGATTTCACATATGAAATCACACTACAGATTAAAGGATTTGTACAGAAGCCCAACAATTCTTAGTCAGCAACTGGTGGGAAGACACATTGTAGTAAATGCAAAAGTGGAAGAATTTGCCTCCTCCAGGGCTCAGAGAATGCTGGAGAGCAGCCCTGCAGAAAGGAATCTGGGGGTGCTGGTTGACAGCAGGTTCAATGAGTCAGCAGTGTACCAAAAACCATTCTATGATTCTATAAGATCCCCCCCAGGGGCTTCTCTTCTTTAGGCTAAACAGGTGTGACCAGCTAGCACATCCTCACATGAGTATTGCTCAGAGAAGGGCAAGAAACCTAGTGATCTTGGGGAAGAATTGTATTGGATTTACATGACAAAGTTTTGTTAGTGAGGGGGACTGCAGGGGTGGCTTCTGTGAGAAGACAGCAGAAGCTGCCCCCATGTCGAACACAGCCAATTCCAGATGGCTCCAAGACAGACCTGCCATTGGCCAAAGCTGAGCCAATCAGCAGAGCTGGTGGTGCCTCTGTGATAACATATGTAAAAATGGGTAAATAATGCTGCACAGCAGCTGTGAGAGAGGAGTGAGGAAATGTGCAAGAAACCACCCTGTAGACACCAAGGTCAAGTGAAGGAGGAGGAGAGGTGCCACAGCAGAGATTCCCTTGCATCCAGTGAAAGACTCCATGCTGGAGCAGGTGGATGTGCCTTGAAGGCAGCTGCAGCCCATGGAGAGGAGCCGATGCAGGAGCAGGTTTTCTGGCAGGACCTGTGACCCTGTGAAGGAAAAAGGCTGGAGCAGTTCATTCCTGAAGGTCTATTCCCCTTGGAAAGGACTGTTGCTGTGAGTTTCCAAACACTTTAGTTATTTTTAATACTTGAACCAACTTTTCTATTTACAGCTATTAGGTTATATTTTAATCGCATCTGAATAGCAATGACATTTCAGTGGTTCTATAACGGGAAGAGGAATAACTAGGGAGGTAGATCAAAGCAATAGCTGTGGTGTTGCAGTGTTGTGCCAGTGAATTGTGAGCACCAGCTCAAAATCTTAGGTTTCTCAGGTTTTTCCTTTCTCTCTGTATTCATGTTTGTTTTCTCTTTGCAATGTCATATAAAGGCACGAGTTATCATCTCAGTTACTTTTTTTAAAAACTACAAAATTATGGCCTAATAAAAGGTTCATACTCTCCATTTTATTTTACAAGGTGAAGACAAGGGCTTAGCAGGCCTTGAGAAGTACAACTAAGATGACGTTGCTATCAGCATTTTACCAGTCATCAGATCACATGTACATGCAGTCCTTTAAAAGGAATGTTAGTTCACATTCTCCCATGTACTTGAGGGAAGGACTTTTCATGTCTCTACCCTCTAGTATGTGCAGTGAGGATTTTTCTTGTAATGACCCATGGTAAAGAAACATAGGCCAAGATTCTAGTGTAGATGTTTATATCTAAATTTGATTTGTGGAGACATTAATCCATTATAGTCATCCATTTGTTTTACTGGAGTTCAAAAGTTCTCAGTAACTGAGCATCAGAAATTGATAACTAAAAATGAAGGCATAAAAAAATTGCAGGCAGGCCAATAAAAAAAGAAAACTGTCAGTATCAGAAGTTTTTATTCAGGGATTTCTGTAAGTAAAATTGTCAGCTGACTTCCATCCAAAAGCAGAAATTTAAGAACTAAGAACGTGTTTTCATATTTTTGACAACTAATATTTACATTCACATTAATCTTATAGTAAGTATTAGCAAGGATATGCCAAGCAATGTGTGAGAGTGGTGCACAATGAAGTATGCTTTGGGGATTTTAAACAAAGTTGGGCACTTAAAAGTTGTCCATGAAATGATTATGTGCACCCTTGGGAGTTGGAAGACTTTCCCTGTATGTATTATAGATAACTAAAAGACCTTCTTCTAGCATCAGAGGGAATATAAAGAATAGTATGTATATGTTGTGCTGAGTACTCTTGCAATGTTAGTAATGCTCCAGACTATGTATTACTACTGTGGAAAGACTAAAGGGTTTGAATAATGTTACCCTGTCAGCTATATGTGTTGAGAGGAGTAAAGGGGATGGTTGCCTGGTGGATTTTACTATTGGGATGAAATTAGTAAATAACCATCCCCTCCTCTCTGCCCTTTTTTAAAGGAACTGAATGTTCTGTGTGAACACTGATCCTGTAATGCAGTGGCACCGAAATACCATATTGAAGCTAGCACTGGGGATGAATTGGGAAAAATTTGCATAAGGAATTCTTGAGCCAGGTTGATCAGAAATGATATGCAGGTGTTTGGGGCCTGTTTTATCTTTGAGTGATTTTACAATTCAGTCATCTATAATCCAGTCTAACATAGCTCAGTAACAATATAAAACCCTTCCTTAAATTATCATTTTTGGTGGGGGGAATTTTTTGTTGTTCTTGTGAACAGTGCCAACACCAAGGCCAAAGAAAAAGAAGGGGGAGGAGGTACTCCAAGAACAAGAGCAGAGATTGCCCTGCAATTCATGAAGACCACAGCAGAGCAGGTATTTTCATGCAGCCCATGGAAAAGGACCATGCCAGAGCAGACATCCACACAGCAGCCTGTGGAGGACCCCATGCTGGAGCACGCTTTTCCTGAAGGACTGCAGCCTGTGGAGAGGATCCACATTAGATCAAGGTAAAAGTGTGAGGAAGAAGGAGAAGCAGAGGGAACTGTTATGTACTGATTGTGACCCTCCTCCCACAACCATTCCCCATACCCCTTGCACCACTCAGAGTGGGGAGAGGAGGTAGAAGAATTGGGAATGAAGCAGTGAAGTTGAACCTGGGAAAACAGGGTGGGGGAAACGTGTTTTAGTTTGTTCTGTTGAGAAGGGGGAGAGAGCAGATGGGTGGGTGTCTGGCAGGTGGCCAAGGTTAATCCACCACAATTCATTGCTGATTTTTTAAAATTTGTTTTTCTCTTTCTCTTTTCCTGTGTCCTTCTGTCCTGGTTTCAGCTGGGATGGAGTTAACTTTCTTCTTAGTAGCTGGTACAGTGCTGTGTTTTGGCTCTGATGTGAGAACAATGTTGATAACTGCACTGATGTTTTTAGTTGTTGCTAGGTAACGTTTATACTAAATCAAGGATTTTTCAGTTTCTTGGGCCCTGCCAGCCAGAGGGCTTGGAGGGGCACAAGAGACTGGGAAGGGACACAGCCAGGTCAGCTGACCTGAACCAGCCAAAGAGGTATTCCATACCATGGGACATCATGCTTGGTATATAAACTTGGATGGTTAGCTGGGGCCTGGGGATTGTTGCTCAGGGACTGGCTGGTCATCAGTCAGCAGGTGGTGAGCAGTTGTACTGTGCATCACTTGTTTTCCTTTCTCCCTTTTCCTTTGTATTTTATCCTTTTCCCCACCTTTTCATTATAACTGTTGCTATTATTATTGTTCTTCTTACCATTTTTATTCTGTTTAAATTATTAAATTGTTCTTATCTCAACCCTCGAGTTTTAAATTTCTTTCTGATTCTCCTCCCCCCTCCTCCGGGTGTGGGGGGGAGTGATCAAGCGGCTGCATGGTGCTTGGTTACCAGCTGGGGTTAAACCACAACACCTTCACACATACAGCATGGAATGTCCTGGTTCCCATTTGCTGAAGCATTTATATCTATATTTCTAAAACACCTTTTTTAAAAACTTTATAGTTCAGTGCTTTTGATGTTCTAAAACTGCATGCACCTGGCAGTGTCTGCAATTGCACGCAGTGACATGCAGGCTTGTTATCATTCAGCTAGGATCACCAACAGCAGTATTTTGTACTGCTCACCACTGCACATCACATGCATGTCCAGCCTTTCCAGCCTAAGGGCAACACCTTACTTCAGAAAGGAGGGAAGAGTTTGCAGCAGATTATCTGGCTTGTTTTAATTCCTTTGTACCAACCAGGAGAAAGGGCCTCTGGAGGTCATCTGGTCAATTCCCCATGCTCAAGCAGGGCCACCTAGAGCCCATTGTCCAGGAGCATGTTCTGATGACTTTTGAATATCTCCAGGGATGGAGACTTCACAACCTCTCTTGGCAACCTGCTCCAGTGCTCTGTCACCCTTACAGTGAAAAAGTATTTCCTTATGTTCAAACAGAACTTCCTGTGTTTTAGTTTGTGCCCATTGCCCCTCGCCCTGTCACTGGGCACCACTGAAAAGAGCCTGGCTCCATCTTCTTTACACCCTCCCTTCAGGTATTTATATACATTGATGAGATGCCCCCTGAGCCTTCTCCAGGCTAAACAGTCCCAGCTCTCTCAGCCTTTCCTCATAGGAGAGATGCTCCAGTCCCTTAATCATCTTCATAGGCCTTCATTGGACTCTCTCCAGTATGTCCGTGTCTCTTGTACTGGGGTGCCCAGAACTGGCCACAGGACTCCAGGTATGGCCTCACCAGTGCTGAGGGGAAGTATCACTTCCCTCAACCTGCTGGCAGTGCTTTGTCTAATGCAGCCCAGGGTACCATTAGCCACCTTTGCTGCAAGGGCACATTGCTGGCTCATGTTCAACTTGCTGTCCACAAGGACCCCAGGTCCTTTTCTGCTAATCTCCTTTCCAGCTGAGTAGCCCCCAGCATATATTGGTGCATGGGGTTGTTCTTCCCCAGGGACAGGACTTTGCACTTCTCCTTGTTGAACTGTATGAGGTTCCTGTCAGCTCATTTCTCCAGCCTGTCCAGGTCCCTCTGGATGGCAGCACAACCCTCTGGCATACCAGCTACTCCTCACAGTTTTGTGTAATCAGCAAACTCGCTGAGGGTATACTCTTGTGGTTTAACCCGGATCAGCAGCTAAGCCCCACGCAGCTGCTCGCTCACTCTCCCCACAGTGGAATGGGGAAGAGGTCTGGAAGGGTAAAAGTGAGAAAACTCATAGGTTGAGATAAAGACAGTTTAATAGGTAAAGCAAAAGCTGTGTGTGCAAGCAAAGCAAAATAGGGAATTCATTCACTACTTCCCATCAGCAGGCAGATATTTAGCCATCTCCAGGAAAGCAGGGCTTCATCCTGCTTAATGGTTACTTGGAAACAAATGCCTTAACTTCCAAATGCCCCTCCACCCTTCCTCCTTCTTCACCTATCTTTTATTGCTAAGCATGACATCATATGGTATGGAAAATCTCTTTGGTCAGTTGGGGTCAGCTGTCCCAGCTGTATCCCCTCCCCATTTCTTGCTCACCCCCACCAGACTTGCTGGTGGGAGAGTGTAAGAAGCAGAAAAGGCCTTGACAATGTATAAGCAGTGTTCAGCAATAACTCAGACATTAACATGTTATGAATCCAAACCATAGCACCGTACAAGCTACTATGAAGAAAATTAACTTTATTCCTGCCAAAACTAGTATAACTTCTACTTGTACTAACAAAGAAGGATTGGAACTTCTACTTGTACTAACAATGAAGGATTGGTTGGGGAAATGAAGGTTGGGGGCAGCCTTGACTGCAGTGACCACGAGATGGCAGAGTTCAGGATCCTGTATGGAGGAAGCAGGGCAATAAGTAGGATTGAAACCCTGGACTTCAGGAGAGCTAACTTTGGCCTCTTCAGGCTCCTACTTGGAGGAATCCCATGGGTTAGGGCTCTGGAAGGTAGGGGCATCCAAGAGAGCTGGTCAATATTCAAGCATCACTTCCTCCAAGCTCAAGACAGGTGCATCCCTATGAGTAAGAAAACAAGCAAAGCGGGCAGGAGGCCTGCATGGATGAGCAAGTAGCTTCTGGCAAAACTCAAACAGAAGAAGGAAGTTTATGGAATGTGGAAAAAGGGACAGGCCACTTGGGAGGAATATAGGAACACTGTCAGAACATGCAGGGTTGCAATGAGGAAGGCTAAGATCCATTTGGAATTAAATCTGGTGAGAGAGGTCAAGGACAAAAAGAAGGGCTTCATCAAGTACATCAATAGGAAAAGGATGACTAGGGAAAATGCGGGCCTGCTGCTGAATGACGTGGGTGCCCTGGTGACAAAGGACACAGAGAAAGTGAAGTTACTGAATGCCTTCTTTGCTTCAGTCTTCACTGCCAAGGCCAGCCCTCAGGAATCCCAGACCCTGGAGGCAAGAGAGGAAGTCTGGAGAAAGGAAGACTCTCCCTTGGTCAAGGAGGATCATGTTAGAGATCATTTAGGCAAACCTGACACCCACAAATCCATGGGCCCCAATGGGATGTACCCCCGAGTGCTGAGTGAACTGGCAGATGTTATTGTGCTAAGCCACTCTCCATCATCTTTGAAAGGTCATGGAGGACAGGAGAGGTGCCTGAGGACTGGAGGAAAGCCAATGTCATTCCAGCCTTCAAAAAGGGCAAGAAGGAGGACCCAGGAAACTACAGGCCGGTCAGCCTCACCTCCATCCCTGGAAAGGTAATGGAACAGCTCATCCTGGAGGTCATCTCGAAGCATGTGGAGGAAAAGAAGGTTATCGGGAGGAGTCAACATGGATTCACCAAGGGGGAAATCATGGCTGAACAACCTGATAGCCTTCTATGATGGAGTGACTGGCTGGGTAGACGAGGGAAGAGTGGTGAATATTGTCAACCTTGACCTCAGCAAGGCTTTTGACACTGTCTCCTACAACATCCTCATAGGTAAGCTCAGGAAGCGTGGGTTAGATGAGTGGACAGTGAGGAGGACTGAGATCTGGCTGAATGGCAGACCTCAGAGGGTTGTGGTCAGCAGCACAGACTCTAGTTGGAGGCCTGTAGCTAGCAGTGTTCCCCAGGGGTCAGTACTGGGTTCAGTCCCATTCAACTTATTCATCAATCACCTGGACAAAGGGACAGAGTGTGCCCTCAGCAAGTTTGCTGATGATACAGAACTGGGAGGTGTGTCTGATTCACCAGATAGCTGCGCTACCATTCAGCAAGATCTGGACAGGCTGGAGAGTTGGGCAGAGTGGAACCTAATGAAGTTCAAAAAAGGCAAGCATAAGATCCTAGCACCTAGGGAGGAATGACCCCACGCACCAGCACAGGCTGGGGCTGACCTGCTTGGATGCAGCTCTGCAGAAAAGGATCTGGGAGTCCTGGTGGACAGCAAGTTGACCACGAGCCAGCAGTGTGCCCTTGCGTCCAGGAAGGCCAATGGGATCCTGGGGTGCATTAGGAGGAACATGGCCAGCAAGTCGAGGGAGGTGATCCTCCCCCTCTCTACTCTGCCCTGGTGGGGCCTCACCTGGAGTACTGTGTCCAGTTCTGGGCTCCCCAGTTTAAAAGAGACAGGGAACTACTGGAGAGGGTCCAGGGGAGGGCTATGAAGATGATTATGGGACTGGAATATCTCCCCTATGAGGAAAGGCTGAGAGAGCTGGGCCTTGTTTAGCCTGGAGAAGGGAAGACTGAGAGGGAATCTTATCAATGTCTACAAATATCTTAAGGGTAAATGTCAAGAGGATGGGGCCAGGCTCTTTTCAGTGGTGCCCAGTGACAGGGCAAGGGGCAATGGGCACAAAATGCAACACGGGAAGTTCCTTCTGAATATGAGGAAGGACTTCTTTACTTTGAGGGTGACAGAGCACACTGGAACAGGCTGCCCAGAGAGGTTGTGGTGTCTCCTTCTCTGGAGGCATTCAAAACCTGCTTGGAAACAATTCTGTGCAGCCTGCTCTAGGTGAACCTGCAGGGGGGGTTGGACTAGATGATCTCCAGAGGTCCATTCCAACCCTCACCATTCTGTGATTCTGTGAGCATCTAATTTCAAATGATTGAATAAATTTCTAAAAAGGAGGTGTTACTTTCCTCCCCTTGCTTGTTGCATCTTTACTTCTCTGTCTGTGAGCTCTCAAGTCTCAGGATGGGAGCAACTAGCAGCTTTAAAAGTTTGCAAAATGATAAAACATGTTGTAAAGGCAGTCTCATTTGTGAAATGTTACTAAATCATTTGTGTCTTGAAATATCACGAAGGATTGTATCTTGTGGGTGGGACCACATGCCGGAGCAAGGGAAGAGTATGAGGAGGAAGGAGCAGCAGAGGCAATGCATTATGAACTGACTTCAACCTCCATTCCACATTCCCCTGCACTGCTTGGGGGGGGGAGGAAGTAGATAATTTGGGAGTGAAGTCAAGCCTGAGAAGAAGGGGGGTGTGTGTGAGGGGAAGGAGTTATTAGATTTGTTCTTATTTCTTATCCTACTCTGATTTGATTGTCAAAAATTAAATTAATTTACCTAAGTCAAATCTGTTTTGCCCGTGATGGTAATTGCTGAGTGATCTCCCTGTCCTTATCTTGACCCATGAGCTTTTTCATTTTATTTTTCTCCTTCACCCTTGCTGAGGAGGGGGAGTGATAGAACAGCTTGGTGGGCACCTGGTGGCCAGGCAAGGTCAACCCACCACAGGGAAACTGCAGTACCCAGTAGATCACATATACACATATAGTCCATGGTTATGCCTGAGGTAGTAACTGTTAGATACCTTTTTTTTTTAAAAAAAATATGTTTACTAATACTATTGTGAATGGAAAAAATATGGAGCTGAGTACAGGAGAAATTACTGTGGATGTGCTAATGGATGTAGATGGCCTCAAAGGAAAGGGTTATAAGGGATCAAATAGACTTAAAGAATTAAAAAATAGAGTTGAATGATACTTCAGGTTTTTGTACAGTACTACTCAAGGATATGTTTTTAACATATTTAAGAATATCAAGATTATATTTATAGTATTTTTTATTAAAAATGGGACCAAAATTTTAAAAGGCAGATGTCAGTGATAGTTTTGCTTATGAGACACTCTGTAGAGTGTAAGACAAAAACAAATAGAGGAGTACTGGTTATGATTTCTGGGTGATAAATCTGATTTCTGAGATCCTTTCTCAGTTCCATTATTGGCTAAAGGCTCTATTTGTCATCAATCTCTGTTTTATTTTTAGGAGAATAGCATATTGCTTAAAATGGACATAAACGGAGAGTCCAGAACTACCATATCTACCCTCCCTGTACCTCTTGCAGAGGTCAGTTCTGCAGGCAAAACAGAAGCAGCAAAACCACAATGTTCCAGTACCCCATGCTCACCAATGCAACGGACAGTTTCAGGCTATCAGATCCTTTGTATGGATCCTAACTACCTGGTTGGCTTTACGACTGGAGAGAAGCTGCTAAAATTAGCCCAAAAGTATACCGGAAATGAAGATAATAAAGGGGAATCCAGGCCTAACTTACACTCTAAGCAGCTTGATTCAGGACTTGCATGTTCCTCCCGTTTGTACAAAACTAGACATAGGTACCATCAGCCATGAGATCCCAACAGTAAATGGGGGGAGGAGGAGGAGACGGATGCCCAGCTCAGGTGATAAATGTACTAAGGCTTTACCATATGAACCTTACAAGGCACTTCATGGTCCCCTGCCTCTTTGCCTTTTAAAAGGTAAAAGGGCTCACTCTAAATCCCTGGACTACCTCAATTTAGACAAAATGAGCATCAAGGAAACTGCTGATACAGACATGCCACGATACCAGCTCCAACACCTTACTCTTAGAGGGGACCATATGTTTGTAAGAAATAACACATGAACTATGAACTATAATCTAGAACTTAGAAACAGTTTCTGGTTATTTCTTAGTTGCTGCAAAAATCCACTGTCATACTGTGTACATGACTGTCCACCTTGTAGGCGGTATCAGCTAAATGTTATCAAAAAGTAATGTATCTGAATAGAATTTTGACAGTGCATTGTGTTACAAATACTTGGAGGGAAAAAAAATCTTTCCAGAGCAAGTAGCTTCTAATGCAAATTTCACTGCAGTTGGTAGATATTTATTTGGACACCTTTTAACAAAGAAAAGGCTTCTGGTTTTTGGATTTGGGTTTGGGTTTTTTTGTACAGTTATCTAGTATTTATGGTAACTTAATACCGAAAAATTGATGGTCTGCTCAGTTATTGCTAATTTTGGCTTGATGTTAGCAATTGCTTTTGGCTAAGTGCTCAAGTTATCTTTTTGTTTCTTACTGTATTCTACAATAAAATGTATGTATGGTTTTTTACATCATGGGAAGGAATGTGAGCTTGGCTAAATTGGATTGCTTTGTTATTTTAAACCATCCTATTCAAACATTTTGAAACTGCGTTTGCACTGGTGGTGATGAGGAAATTCACTCATAAAATAAACCTTTCTCTATTTGCTACTTTATTAAATTATTTTTTTAGTTTCTCCATGGAATTAAGTTTTTTGCCTCCTCTGTTTTATAAAACTAGTTTGGAATTTTTTATGTTGTCTTGACACGTAAACAAATATTTGCTTCAGATTCCAGTAAATGCACTAGAATGTCTGCATCAGTATGTCAATAAAGTTTTTCGTTTTAATTCATGATTCCCATATAGTATAGTAATGGAAGATGTCAAATAACTCTAGCATTGCACCAGAAGTTTAGTTTATTTGAAGCACTGAACAGTTTTATTAAGATCCATGAAAGCAGGAGCGGTCTGGAAACTAGGACCAGGCGTGGCAATCAGTTAGCTGAGGGGAATGTACTCGAGCTTGTCTAGACAACAATTAACATGGTGAGGCATGTTTACAGAGCACAGGGGAGTGGGAGACGGATGGCGCCAAGGATGGCGCCAAGGAAAGGTAACACCTTGTTGTTAATTGATGGTAGTTAACCACCAATCAGGGATTGCCTAGTATGCAATGCTTAGCTTCAAGAACCAATCTGTTTAAAACGCGCAGCTTCTGAAAGTGTATAAAAACGCGTGCTTCTGTACAATAAATTGACATTTGCTTGCATCAAGCTGCGTCCCGTCTCTTCATTCGCCGCAAATTGGTGACCCCGACGTGATGCGTTTAAGGATCTAACGTGAAGGGCTCTCGAATCGCCTATCTGAGCGACATGCAGCGAATCCCACAGAACTTTGAATGACCTGCTGAAAGGAAGCAGGAGCTGGCCTTAAATCCCTCCGGAGTTGAGAAGTGAGCTGTGGGAAATCCGTAATGGGGAATCAGGCTTCATCCCCAGAAAGAGACGTACATGGACTCATAAAGGGTCTTCTAGTCAGATCAGGGAGTCCGTGCCTCAGTCTCCTCAAATGGTGACCCCTATGGTGGTGTTCCGAAGCCTTGGAAGAATAAGGACGGAAAAAAGACAGCTCGTGGAAGAGGGCTGCGTTCCGGAGGAGATGGCTTGGCTGAACGATCGTCTTGTTGTCTGGACCAGGCGGACAACCTAAACCCCGAGGATAACACCTGTATTCATTGAGACAGGTGAGCAGCCAAGAAACTTTAGAGACTTTGAAAGAATGAAAGTGTGTACATACAGCAGCCAATTGTATGATGCTGCCGCGGAGGGGAACTCCGTGTCGGGAATGCATTTAACATCTTGGTGGCAAATTCTGACTACTCTTTGCCAAGTGTGGACTAATTCTACTAACGGTGCTAAACCAGAGGAAGCTGTAAATTCCACCGACAGCGCGACTCTTCTCAAGACACCGTCAGCGATGGCGATTCTGTCCACACTTCCTCTGCCCCCAAAGCTTCTGTCACTGATTGCAGCGACCCTCACAACACAGGACCAAGCACGGGAACAGGACAACTCGGACAATGATTTTATTGACACCGATAAACCTTTTAATCCAGGTCCTATAGATCTGGAAAAGGAGCTAGACCTTTTCCCCACCCCCTCATCTCTCCTGATGCATTGATTGTATTTTTGGGGAGGGTGAAAGGGAGTCTGAGGGATTGGTGGCAGGAATGCAAGTGGGAAACACTTAAGTGATGGGTTTTGGGAGTTGCTATGGCATGTTCAGTATTTTGTCAGACAAATCAACCTGCAGGGTGGCAGCCTGTGCAATACGAGTCTGTTAAAGAGTTAAGCAAAGCAGTGCGGGAAGAGAGGATTCATAATACATTTGCTATGTCCCTTCTTGAAGTGATGGCAGAGCCTTATACACTCACACTGCATGATTGGAAGTTACTGCTTTGTATGGTACTAACTGATACAGTATATGATGTGGTTATCTGATTTTTGTGAGCTATGTGTAGTGGCCTTGACTGAAAACCTTAATCGGCGAATTGCTGTTAACTAGGAGCAGTTGGCTGGAGAAAATAAGTGTGCCGATTCTGTGACTCAGGCAAGGTATCCCAGGGACAACTGTTTGCAAATGAATGAGATGGCTATTAAAGCAGTCAGGATGCGGGAGTCTTGCCACAGTGTTGCGGGGCCCTAGAGAGTCACTAACTGTAATATTAACTTTATTGATTGGCTTCAGAATATTTTGCAACAAGTCGAACATCAGGAAGCTCAAGGGTTGCTTTTAAAACAACTAGCTGTGATAATGCCAATGAAAATTGTAAATGGACAACTTTCACAATCGCAACCCCAACGTGTCAAATGATTGTAACGCAGAACTCACAGCAGACTGTAATTCTCAGGCTGAGTTCTGGAATGCAGCATAACACATTTTTGCTTCTCTAGTCTCTTCTGTAAGAATAGTACACGCTTTTAACTTGATTAGTAAATTAGGCTGCTCGCTTGCTAAACAAAGTAATACTACAAATACTAATTTTTTTTCTGGCTTATTAACAGATGTTGATTCTGTCCATCATATGTTGCTACAGAACCGAGTTGCTATTGATTTTTATTATTAGCACAGGGACACAAGTGTGAAGACTTTGATAGGATGTGTTACATGAATCTGAGTGACCACTGTGAATTAATTTACAAAAGTATACAAAACTCAAAAGCCTTAAAACAAAGATCTGCAACAGAGCCAGGGGCGGGATGCCTTTGGTCTCTTCTCACAGCTGGGAAACTTTGGGCCATGACTCAAAAGTATTACAGGTTTTATTATAATTATCTTTAACCACCTTATTGATGTTTGCCTTATGTCTCCCATACCTTTTTTTCCTGTATTCAGTGTTTAGTTGATTGTAACATAAATCAGGTCATGGTCACCCAGCTACACAAAACCTTTGCCCTGTCACAATTAACAAGCAAAAAAGAGGAGGATAGAGAATGTCTGAAGAGAGATGTAGGAGAGGAAGCTGGAGAATATTTGACCTAACAAGAGATGAGAGAACAGCTGGGTATTGTGAAGGAGACTAGGAAAGATAAACATGGTTATCTAGTGTTTAATAGGTATCTGCATACTTGTAGTGATATATAGCTATGTAACTACATGAACGATTTCTGCCCTGAGCCTGGTGGAGCATACAGCTGCGGTTTGTGTCCGGGCTCAGAGATGTAAATAGGGGCTTCTCTGTTATAGTAAAAGTGTTTCTCTGCATAAAAAAGAGAGGGAATGAAGGGAATGACCCCAGAGGTATGTTCAGAGAAGGCATGCGATGTTTCGAACTTTTTGACTGAACCAGTTCTTGTTTGGTGTGCCCTTCCACCTATGTATAATGTTAATCCAAAAGAAGCTGATATTGTTTACACTTTGTCGATAATTGTCTTTCTGTAGATGCTAATGTAGTAGGAGGCTATGATGGGAACGTGTCGCAGCGGTTCTTCTCTTATCCAGAGTAACAGCAGAGAAAGCATTAAAGAGTTAAATCACCTTGTTTGTTAGGCAGTTCAGAATGTGAGTCAAAATTGCCACTGCTTTTTGGTGTTGGTTCAAGGACATGGCTGTGAGGATTTTGATGGTATGTGCTGCATGGATTTTAGGCGCCCCATTGCAGCAACATGTTATCAAAATCTGAGAAAATTTCAGCCTTTTTTTGGCATCCATTCACTCGATTGGCAGTATTGTTTGTTTGCTATTACCTTGGTTGCTGTCATGTTTGCAAGGGCCCTGCAGAACATGGCAAACCTGGTACTAGCTGTTCAAAAACATAAAGGGGAAATTGTAAAACTGTACGGAACAAAGACAGTGGGTTATTTTTACATTGATAATATGTCTTAGTTGGTTTTTTATTTGTTCTATTACTTGTGCCTTGTTTTTGCTCGGTTTCAGGGGTTCTTTTGTGCAACAGGAAGGGGGAGATGCAGGAGCGGTCTGGAATCTAGGACCAGGCGTGGCAATCAGTTAGCTGAGGGGAATGTACTCGAGCTTGTCTAGACAACAATTAACATGGTGAGGCATGTTTGCAGAGCACAGGGGAGTGGGAGACGGATGGCGCCAAGGATGGCGCCAAGGAAAGGTAACACCTTGTTGTTAATTGATGGTAGTTAACCACCAATCAGGGATTGCCTAGTATGCAATGCTTAGCTTCAAGAACCAATCTGTTTAAAACGCGCAGCTTCTGAAAGTGTATAAAAACGCGTGCTTCTGTACAATAAATTGACATTTGCTTGCATCAAGCTGCATCCCGTCTCTTCATTCACCGCACATGAAGGCAGATTTTTAGATGGAGTGCAAGTGAAGCGTTTCTATATCAGCCCTGAAGAGCTGATTCTGGATTATTCAACAGAGTAGATTGAATATACTGGCTTAATTTGTTGCTTAAGAATTTTTTGTCCAAATATGCTATCAAATGCAGTTTTGACAGCTGTATTCTTAGATACATTTAGAACATGTTAGTAACTTATGTTTAAAAAATTAAAAAAAAGGGTTTAGACATTTTTAGGTGTAATCTCTTACAGAAGCAGTGTGCAACTTTGTTTTGGTTTACTTATTTAGAAGTTAAAATTAAGATCACATTGTTTTGAAGCACAACTTATTTGATCAGTTGTTTCTGGTACAATTCAGGGGGTTTTTGTTTCTCCTTCAGAATGAATAGCAAGCACTGGTCAGTGCATGTGTTGTGGAAAATGAAGAGTTCTTTCCATTCTGCCACTTACTCCACAATTGTAACTGAAGGCAGAGGAGCCCAGTAGACTACGTTTTACTGGTTTGGTTAATGTTTTCTGGCTTAGAATATTTACAACCGATGTGTATTTTAAAGAGTTAACTGCACCTCTGCAAATTTAATGTATTGAACAATGATCTCTAAAGTAAACTTTTCCTATGTAGTCTTTAGTTTGAAAACCAGAATACAGTCAGATGCCAAAGAGATGGAGGTTTTGTCTAAGAAATAAACACCGCTGTTTATTGAAATTCCCTATGAAAATGTATTTCTGGTTGAAAACTAAAAAGTGATATAAATACCTATTTTTGTGGAGTCTTTTGCTGTGTAGAAGAATGAGGACACTTAAAAATACAACTTTAGACCATGAATCATTAAAACTTGAAAGCAGAAATCTTATACTTCTGTGAAATATTTAGGCAGGATTCTTCTGTTGTTTCAGGAAATCAGACATACAATTGTTAGTACATTTTGTGCATGTTGTTACTTTGGTCCTGTGCAGTAATTGTATCACTGCATCTATAGAGAGGCTGGTGGCTGTCTTGCCAAGTTCAGACATGAATAATTTGTTAGTACTTTTTCTGTCTGGTGGCTTGCTTGTAAAAGTGATTGCACCTAATAATGTTGCTTAAATGTTTTACACTTCCAGTTCTACTTGCATAATACATAATTATTCGTGCCATTTATTTTTTTTAAGTTGGATTTGTAATGTTCTTAATTACAACTCTTAAATTCATATAGTGATTCCTGTTTTTACTTCTAAAAGAAGCAAAATCTCAGACATAAGAAAGATTTTAATCTTGCCTTATTTTTGATAATTATAATGTCTTACATTAATCTATTAAAGGAAAGTGGGTTCTTTAGACTAATAAAATGAAACCAAATGTGAACAATATTAACTTCTCAAAGCAATATCTTTACTAAATATCAGGCTCTGGGCCTTGTTGCACCCTTTCAATACATAAAGGGGAAAGATGGAGAGAGACTTTAACAGGGCCTGTAGTGACAGGACAACGGGTAATGGCTTTAAACTAAAAGAGGGTAGATTTACATTAGATATAAGGAAGAAATTCTTTATGCTGAGGGTGATGAGACAGTGGAACAGGTTGCCCAAAGAAGTTGAGGATGCCTGTCATGGTTTAACCTGGCAGGTAGCTAAATACCACACAGCTGTTCATTCTCTCCCCTCCCAACTGGGATGGGGGAGAGAACTGCAGAAAAAAAAATAGTAAAATTAGTGGGTTAATATAAAGACAGTTTAATAGGACAGAAATGGAAAGGAAAATAATAACAATAATGATAAAAGAATTAGAATATATAAGTGATAAACAATGCAATTGCTCACCACCAGCTGACCAATGCCCAGCCAGTTCCCAAGCAATAGCCCCTGGCCAACTTTCCCCCTAGTTTATATACTGAGCATGATGTCATATGGTATGGAATATCCCTTTGGTCAGTTGGGGTCAGCTGTCCTGGCTGTGTCTCCTCCCAGCTTCTTGTGCCCCCCAGCCTACTTGCTGGCAGGGTGGTGTGAGAAACTGAAAAGTCCTTGACTTAGTGTAAACCAACTAAAAACAAGAGTGTGTTACCAACATTATTCTCATCCTAAATCCAAATTGCAGCACTATACCAGCTACTAGGAAGAAAATAAACTCTATCACAGCTGAAACCAGGACAATGACCCATCCCTGGAAGTATTCAATTTCAGGATGGATGGTGCTTTGAGCAACCTAATCTAGTGGAAGATGTCTCTGCCCCCTGCAGGGAAGTGGGAATTCAATAATCTTTAAAGGTCCCTTCCAACCCAACCCATTCAATGATTCTATGAATACAGAGTTCTCACTATTCTTCTAATAAATTAAAATAAAAACCTGTATTTAAAAAAGAATGTTTCCCTGTGGCCTGTAGATATCTTCCAGATGATTAGAAGAGTGAAGGTGGTAGAAGCAGTAAAAGGTAGTAACACTAATCATAGAATTGTTTAGGTTGGAAAAGACCTTTTAGATCATCGAGTCCAACCATAAACACTGCCAAGTCCACCACTAAACCATGTCCCTAAGCACCATGTCTACACATCTTTTAAATACTTCCAGGGATAGTGACCTAACCACTTACCTGGGCAGCCTGTTCCAATGCTTCACAATCCTTTCAGTGAAGAATTTTTTCCTAATATCCAATCTAAACCTCCCTCAGCGTAACTTGAGGCCGTTTCCTCTTGTCTTATCACTTGTTACCTGGGAAAAAGACTGACACTCATCTTGCTACAACCTCCTTTCAGGTAGTTTCAGAGAGCAATAAGGTCTCCCCTGAGTCTCATTTTCTCCAGACTAAACAACCCCACTTCCCTCAGCCGCTCCTCATAGGATTTGTGCTCCAGACACTTCACCAGCTTCATTGCCCTTCTCTGGACACGCTCCAGCACCTCTACGTCCGTCTTGAAGTGAGGGGCTCAAAATGGAACGCAGTATTCGAGGTGCAGCCTCAGGCACTGCTGAGTATAGGGGGACAATCACTTCCCTTGTCCTGCTGGCCACACTGTTTCAGATACAAACCAGGATGCTATTGGCCGCCTTGGCCACCTGGGCACACTGCTGGCTCATGCTCAGCCAGCTGTCAACCAGCAGCCCCAGGTCCTTTTCTGCCAGGCAGCTTCCCAGCCACTCTTCCCCAAGCCTGTAACATTGCATGGAATTGTTATGAGCTAAGTGCAGGACCCGGCACTTCTCTTTGTTGAACCTCATACAATTGGCCTCAGTCCATCGGTCCAAGTTGTCCAGACTCCTCTGCAGAGCCTTCCTGCCCTCAAGCAGATCAACACTCCCACCCACCTTGGTGTCATCTGCAAACCTACTGAAGGTGCACTCGATCCCCTCCTCCAGATCGTCCATAAAGATGTTAAACAGGACTGGGCCCAATACTGAGCCCTGAGGAACACCACTTGTGACTGGCCACCAATTGGATGTAACTCCCTTCACCACCACTCTTTGGGCTCGGCCATCCAGCCAGTTTTTAACCCAGTGAAGAGTATACCCATCCAAGCCATGAGCAGCCAGTTTCTCCAGGAGAATGCTGCGGGAGACCGTGTCAAAGGCTTTACTAAAATCCAGGTAAACAACATCCACAGCCTTTCCCTCATCTCCTAAGTGGGTCATCTTGTCATAGAAGGAGATCAAGTTAGTCAAGCACGATGTGCCTTTCATAAACCCATGCTGGCTGAGCCTGATTCCCCGGTTGTCCTGTATGTGCTGTGTGATGGCACTCAGGATGATCTGTTCCATAACCTTCCCTGGCACTGAGGTCAGACTGACAGGCCTGTAGTTCCCCAGATCCTCCTATTGGCCCTTCTTGTAAATGGGCATCACTTTGGTTAATCTCAAGTCAGCTGGGACCTCCCTGGTCTGCTTATGGACCTCCCAGGACTGCTGATAAATGATGGAGAGTGGCTTGGTGAGCACTTCTGCCAGGTCCCTTAGTACCCTTGGGTGGATCCCATCCGTCCCCATAGACCTGTGTGCATCTAAGTGGTGTAGCAGGTCGCTAAGCATTTCCCTTTGGAGTATGGGGGCTTCATTCTGCTTCCCATCCCTGTTTTCCAGCTCAGAGGGCTGGGTGCCCCGAGAAGAACTGGTGTTACTATTAAAGACTGAGGCAAAGAAGGCATTAAGTACCTCAGCCTTTTCCTCATCCTTTGTCACTATATCCCACACACACGCATCCAATAAAGGATGGAGATTCTCCTTAGCCCTCCTTTTGTTGCTGACATATTTTATTGTCTTTTAGGCAACATTTTTTATTGTCTTTTATGGCAGTAGCCAGATTAAGTTGGGCTAGTTGGGCTTTGGCCCTTCTAATTTTTTTCCCTGCATAACCTCATGACATGTTTGTAGTTTTCCTGAGTTGCCTGCCTCTTCTTCCAAACATCATAAACTCTTTTTCTTTCCTGAGTTCCAGCCAAAGTTTTCTGTTCAGTCAGGCCAGTCTTCCCTGCCAGCTCGTCTTTTTGGCAGATGGGGATGGCCTGCTCCTGCACCTTTAAGATATCCTTCTTGAACAATGTCCAGCCTTCCTACAACTCCTCTGCCCTTCAGGACTGCCTCCCAAGGGACTTAGTCAACCAGGCCCCTAAACAGGCCAAAGTCTTCCCTCCAGAAGTCCAAGGTAGCAGTTCTGCTAACCCCTCTCCTTACTTCTCTGAGTATTGAAAGCAGTGATTTCATGATCCCTGTGCCAAATATGGCCTCCAACCAACACATCACCCACCAGTCTCTGTTCATAAACAACAGTTCCAGCAATGCTCCTTCCCTAGTTGGCTTGCTCACCAGCTGTGTCAGGAAGTTATCTTCCATGCACTCCAGGAACCTCCTAGACTGTTTCCCTTCCGCTGTGCTGTATTTCCAGCAGACACCTGTTAAGTTGAAGTCCCCCACAAGAACAAGGGCTAGCGATCATGAGACTTCTCCCAGCTGCTTCTAGAATGTTTCATCTGCCTCTTCATCCTGGTTGGATGGCCTATAACAGACTCCCACCAGGATATCCGCTTTGTTGGCCCTCCCCCTGATTCTTACCCATAAACACTCAACCCTATTGTAACCATCATTAATCTCTAGGCAGTTGAAACTCCCTGACACACAAAGCTACCCCACTACCTCTCCTTCCTTGCCTGTCCCTTCTGAAGAGCTTATAGCTATCCATTGCAGCACTCCAGTCATGCAAGTCATCCCACCATGTTTCTGTGATTGCAACTTTATCATAGTTTTCTAGCTTCACAATGGCTTCCAACTCCTGTTTTTGTTGCCTATGCTGCATGCATTGGTGTAGATGCACTTCAGTTGGGCTATTGATCCTGCCACCTTTTTGGGGGAAGAAGACCTAATTCCTATGTGACTGTTGTCAGGTGCTTCCGTGGTTTCTAGCACATCAACAACCCTTGCGTCTTTGCTGCCACATGGACCTCCATCCCCTACCCCCATTGAGATAGCTAAGGTGCTGCATGCATTAGTATGGGGACATTTCAAATGTGCTCCAGTGTACTCAGCACATTGGGGAGCAGGCTGAAGGACCTCACTACCACATTGTCCCTCAGACATTGGCATGCCACCCCCAGGCTTATTTCTAGCAAGCCTGGTTTTATCCCTTTCCCCCTTCAAATCTAGTTTAAGGCTCTTTCAATAAGCCCTGCTAACTCTTGCACAAAGATCTTTTCCTCCCTTTGAGAAAGGTGTACCTCATCTGTTGCCAGCAGGCTTGGTGTCATGTAGACTGACCTGTGATCAAAACCCCAAAAATTCTGCCGGTGACACCAGTCACAGAAACAGTTATTGATCAGCTTGGTCTTCTTGTTTCTTCCAGCATTATTCCCTGCAAATGGAAGAGAAAAAAAATACTTGTGCTCCTGATCCCTTAAGCAGTTACCCCAAAGCCCTGAATCTCTTTTGATTGACCTTGGACTTCTTATTGCAGCTTCAGCACTGCCTATGTGAAAAAGTAATGACAGGTAATAATCTGAGAGCTGTACCAGGGTAGGAAGCTTTCTCATCACATCTTTAACCCAGGGAGGCAGCACATTTTCCCTAAAAAACTGGACCTTCTGTTCCCCTCAAAAGAGACAACAACTCATCTTTTTTTCTTAATGGAAGTGGGTTTGATGCAGGGCATAGCTAACTTAACCTTGGCAACACCCCAAACCTAGATGGACCATCATCCTCATCACTGTTCAGTTTCACTTGCAGAGCCTCATACCAATTGTACAAAGGCACCTGGAAAGGTGAGGTAGTCACAGAGGCGACTGTACCTTCTGCACCAGGCAGGAACTTGTCACCGTTGCCCCCTATCCCTTAAGTCACTGCGTTCTGCCAGGTGGAGAGAGGACAGGGAATCCTCTGTATCACATGTCCTGTCTGCCTGACAGGCCTGTCCCAGGGAAGGTATGGTGCGATTCCAGTAGCTGCTCTCCCTCTCAGCCTCCCTGATACTCCTCAACCTACTCACCTCCTTCCAAAGCTCTGCCACTAAGCTGAGGAGTTCCTCTACCTGGGTGCACCTCCCACAGGTGTGCTCACTACTGCCCTCCGGTACTGGTATAAGAGTAGTGCACACCCTGCAGCCTGACACCCGAGTAACAGTGTGTTCCCATTGGAGCTCTGTCTGGGAAGCTGTGTCAGTCATGGCAGGTGGAGAGTTTAGAGAGGACATGGCCTTCTGCCAGGTATATGCCATTGCTCCCTGGTCAAACTGGCAAAATTACAGCACCCTTCCTGCACACCCTTCCACACAAACTGCTGCACCACACCTTGCTAACCCACCACATCCTGTTTGCCCACCTTGTTAAACTGCCATGCCACGCCCTTGCTGATGCACCACACCCTGTCTGAAAAAAAATCCCTAGGAGTTTCTTTTATAGGTGTGGGTGCTTGGTGGTGGTAGCTCTTGGCCCTGCCCGGGTCTCATCAGCTGCTCTCGCATGAGCTGTGGGCTCCTGGCAGGTCTTTCCACTCCCCTAAGGTTTCCCTGGTTCAGGAAACCCATCTCTACACCGCACTAGAGTGCTCCACTGTGGATCGTGCTGGCACTGGAGCTGCTTGACTAATCTTCTGTTTGACAGACCTTTAATACCAAAACAGATTTGGAATCAAGTACAAGTGCATAAACTGGGATACTGAGCCAAATCTGAAATTTTGGGACACTAATGGCCTATTTTGAAGTATACCAAAATATAATACTCTGACTCACAGTTGGTCAATTTTCTTGGGTGATGCTCTCTCTTGCTAGGCATGTTTATTGCAGCAGGACTTAATTGCTGATTTGGGCTACTAGAAAGTATTGCAAAACAAGTAACAGCTAAACTCTTAAACCTCTTTCTGAAAGTACTCTACTAGGCATATTGTTTCTTCTGGGAAAAAGAGAGGAGTGAATGGATAACAGTTCTTAAACTGTTCAAAATGCAGATGTTACTGTCTGGAGATGGAGGAAGGTTCTGAGTGGTTCAGTGAAAGCAGCATAAATAATTGTGGGGTTTTGTGGGCAAATATAATCTTTAAGAAGAATTACAAGAATAGAGCAGAAGGGCCATAAGCTGCATAAAAAAGATTTCCAAAATCCACAGTACCTGGAGAAGTGTGAGCTACTAAAAACAGATTAATTTCAGATAAAGTTAGGTCATGTCAGGTTCTATAATTTACTTTTGAAAAGATGAAAAAGCTATCCAGAGCACAAAACTATGTTCTGGGGGAAAAAAAAAAAAATCAAAGTGAGTTTCAAAGTGTATTTTCATTTGGTAAGTCACAGTTAAAAAAAAACCCCAAACACACCAACCTTAAGGTCAATGACAAAGTAATGTTATGTTTCATGGATCAAATGGGTCTTTGTAGTATGAAGGTCAATACTGCAGGTAATACTTCTTAAACAGAGTTGTTAATGGATAACATCACTATTGTTTCCAGCTCTTTCAATGCTACCAAAGAATCTGAAACAGAAAATGTACAAAATGATCAAATTCTGAAATTGTGGATGCTTGGGAGGTTGGTCTGAGTAAAGAGAATTTTTAATGTTAAACTTAGTTTTAAAGAGGAATATATACTAAAACAATAGCAAAAATGAGCTTCAATGAGAACAGCAGAAAAAAACCTAGAAAAAATCTTTGAGAGGAAGACTAATCTTAAAGTGGAGCTATGTTACATAAATATAACTGAGTAGTAAGTTTAGCTATTGTAGGAAAAATCAGATCTAAAATTGAAAGATAAGTAGAGTTATTACAATGCTAATACCATTAAAGAAAGTTAAAGCTCAGCAGACAAAAGTGCATATTTCTTTGCATGTAGTCTGAGCAGTTAGCAAATATGATTTTTATCGATTACCCTTTTTGGGGATTGACAGTTTGCATGAGTGGTTTGCAGTGCTTTGGTCTGTTAATTGGGTCGTGATGGGTGATTACACTGAACACTGTAATAGTGTGGCAAAAACATATCTGAGAGATCCTCAGAACACATTTGATAAAGCTTGCATAATTGATCTTTGTCTGTATCGCATCACAGTTTTTAGCCAGAGGTTAATTCCAACTTTCCGAATTCCTGAGAACCCTCCAACAGTTTATGTTTTTTCCCCCAGTTATTCTGCCAGTGAAGTTTTCCTGTTTTTCCTTCTTTATTCCAGAATAAGGGCTCTCAGGCAAAATCTAGTTGTCTGTATCTTCAGGACTAGAATATTGAAAACACTTTTTTTTTTTTTTAAGGAGCAGGGGGAGTTCTTAGTTGTCTGAAGTATTGCTTCTAATCTTGTAAAAAAATCATTTTTAAATATATGATACTTAAGTATAGAAATATTTGTGAGCTACTGCAGGCATTTTCATCTGCCTCTAACCATGGGAGTAGCTTGGGAGATGTAGGATAAGTTATGACATGCAGGTAACTGAGCTATAAAGCATCACAGATTCATAAAAATTATCTTGTGTTTGAAAAGTTATCAAGCAATTCTCTGACCATTTTTCTTTGCATCAGAGTGATGACAAATAAATGAACAATCACTTTAGTTTCCCCATCTAGAACACATGGATCATTATCAATGACTCTCCTTCTTCAGAAGTTACCTTTGGTTGTTGCATTTGGCTGCTTCTGAATGTCTGGTTTCAAAGCAGTGGTTAGGATTTAGTGCTGCTACTCCAGTAGTGGAAGTGCTAAACCTGCTTATCTTTTGTGGTTTTGTGGGATGGCTTGAGGGAGGGAACATTCACCTGATGTTTCAAAATCCAGTCTGTTTTGCATCCTTCTTATTCTTAGCTTTAATAGTTTGGCAGTAGAGAATGGCATCAAGGAAAACATACAGAGAAAATATCTAGGCCACATTAGAAGACCTGAGGAAAGACAACTCTCAGTCTGTGGAAGAAATAACCAGAATCAGCTGACTTGAAAACAAAACAATAAGTAAATTAACTGATTGCATTTCATCCTTTTTTAGGAGATAGCTGTCTGAATTTACATGTGCTTGATGTTACTTATCAAAGAATTCATCTGGAGTGGAAAGAGGGAGAGGACAAATGTGGAGAGATTTGCATAGTGCTTTCCTTTTCTGTGGAGAGTGGGAGAGCAGAAAGGAGAATCCACCAGAATATGCAGGGAGAAAGGATGAAGAAAAAAAGAGAAAAACCTTAGAGGGAGAAGGGCAGTTCTGCAAGAGTAGGAAGAGTGAGAGAGTGTATAGTTTCAGTCCAAATATAAATTAGCACAAAATAAACTATGAAACAATATTTCACACAAAAAATATTTTTCAAAATAAAGCTGTCGCCCCAAAGTAAGGACAACATGAGCCTGGAAACCATTATGACATGAGAATTAGATGGAAGAGACAATGTTATATCACAAACCTTGTCCTTAACTCTGTGCTGCTCTTGCTGTCTCTCTCTTGCATGCTGTCTCTCTCCCCCCCTCTCAGCTGCTCTCAGCTGCTCTCACTCTCATGCTAGTTTTCTTGCTGTCTTGCTTTCTTGCTCACTCATTTTCCCTGTTCCTTTATCTCTTGCTTGCTTTCTCTCTCTCATGCCTTTTCTCTGGTGCTCTCTCACTTTCTCTTTCTTTTGCTCTCACTTTTCTCTCACTCTCACTTTCTCTCTTATCCTTTCTCTTGCTGTCAGTCACTCTTTCTCTCGTACTCTTTCTTGCTCATGTGCTTGCACTCGATTTCCCACTCTTGCTCTCATTATTGCTCATTCTCACTTTCTCACTCTTGCTCTAACTTGCTCTCACACTTTCTCACACTCTCTCTTGTTCTAGTGGTTTCACACTCCCGCTTGCTCACTTGCATTTTCTTGCTCTCTCACACTTGCTCTCATGCTTGCTTTTGCTCACATGCTCTCTCTGTCTCTCACTTGCTCTTGATTTCCTCTCTTGCTATTGCTCTTGCTCACCTTGAGCTTGCTTTCTCTGGGTCTTACTTCCTTGCACTCACTTGTTCATTCTCTTTCACTCTCACTTCCACTCTCTTGCTTACGCTCACTTTCTCATTCTCGAGCTTTCTCACACACTCTTACTTTCCATCAATTTATCTTTTTTTTCTCTCCATCTTTTGCTTTCTCAACGTCTTGCACTTTCTTTTGCTTTCTCACTCACACATTCTTGCAGAAGTGTTTGCTTGTGCTTTCTCTCACTTGCAGTCACTTATGCCCACTTGATCCCATCTTACCTCCCACTCATGCTATCTCTCATGCTCTCACTTTTCTTGCCTTTGAGATCTCTCCCTCTCAAATTTTCTCTCTCCCTCTTGTCTCTCATACTCTTGCTCCTAATCACTTTATTCTGCTCTCCCTCCCTCCTGCTCACTACCTGGCACACACTTTCTCACTTTACTACTTTCTTGCTCTCTTTCTCACATTACTGTGACTTCTACCCTCTGCTCCTGACCCCTGGTAATATAGTTAGCACATAACTGGTGCCATTGTATAAGGCAAACGGCCATTCTCTGTGACCTAGCAGGTCACGTACTAGTCCCCTTTCCCCTCATTATCAGGACCTGAAGGTCCTGCAAACCAAGTAGACAAATGAAACAGATTTTTATTCCCCCCACCCCACCCTCAAGATTCCTGGGCACCAGGCCAACTACTCCCCTCCTTACCAGCCTTGAAGGTCCCAGGCACCCAGCCAAACAGGTGGTGGTAATGACCCCATCACAGAACAGGGAAGCGTAGCAGCACACAGAGCGCTGTCTATAAAAATCAAGCAGTTACAGGTCTTAAGTGGGAACTTGGACTGGAACTGCTGCTGACCAGCAAGATCCGTGACCTCCCAGTGGCCAGGGACGCTTCCACCGTTGTCTGTTTCCTCCGAGGACTAAGTGACTCATATTCTTTTATATGCTTTTCAAGGCTAGATTATGATTGTTATACTGGTACGGCAAACCAAGTATTAAGACTTGACCCGATCTGCAGAGGGTCCAGGTGATTAGAAACCATAAGCTAAGCTGTGCTATGCTACTTATAAAATTGTGCTACGCTGATTCTGCTTGTAGAAATCCTGTGCTATTCTGATCATAAATTCTATGCTATGCTAATCATAAAATCCTATTAAAAACAAATAAAGCTTTAACTGTAAATGCAACTTAGTGTCATCATCATTCTGCCAAGGATCCCTAAAAGAACCTGTCTGTCCCCTCAGTGTCAGGTGACAGTTAGGTAAATTCAAGCCATTTTATTATTCAGTATAAGGATACCACACCAAACTATAAAGATAAATAATATTATATGCATGGAACAGACAAGCAGAGATTAAGTGACTTTGTTCAAGGTCACAACACATCTATAGGATGCATCCTCTATCACCTTTAATATTCTATATTTTTATGGATTTATAAATTATTTGTATACATCTAGCATACTCTGGTTGGTATACTAAAACCTTAACTTCAGTGTTCTATACTGTCCATAAAACTATAGCCTGTTACCTGAATGATAGCAAAGTATTAGGGTTGATCCTATTAAAACCATACTAACATTCTCCGAGTCTATTTTTTTTTTTATTTTCCTTATGAAGAAAATGAAAATGAGCTTCTCTACTATGCAGTTCCTGGTGCAGATTGTTGTGTCTCCAATGGACGCTGGAACATCATGCCGCAGCATCTGCTTCTTGACTGTCTGTGCAAGATCTCATTTTCTAAAAATCAAGAACAATCACACACCTTGCCTTCAGAAATACGATCACTGAAGGTACACTATTGCATCAGCAGGTCTTCTGCCTCCCAACACACAAAGAACAGGGAAGGCAATCAATGCCATCTGCTTGCAAGGAGGTATAACCATTAGAACAAATACCACTAAATGCAGTACTATCAAGAATTATCAAGCAAAACTTTTGTCAAACGCTGGTATGCTTGGAAAAGGAAGAAAATTAATGCTGCAAGTATTAGTGAGCTGAAATGCCTCTTTGGTGTTAAACTAAGTGTAACATCATGTTTTGAATGCCTCGGAAAGAATCAACTGCAAAAGATTCCACTTTCACATCAAAGTTTAAACAGGCAAGGATACAATTTTAGAAGCTCATTAGTCTGAAGGTGTATGATGATTTTCTGAAAAGATGAGTGATTAAAAATAAGGTAAAAAGACATTTGGGCACAAATATTTGATCTGAAATCTCACTGTTCAATTTCAGAACACGTGGTACCCCTACAGTTATGGATTGTGGGAAGATTTTCAGGCTATTATCTAATGCATTCTTCAAAATACAGGATAACATAAAGAGATCACCTTTAACTCAAGGGATTAGAACAGCAGGTAACTTCTGAAACACAGGTAAGAGAGAACTTGTTTTTTATTAGAAGACCATTACTTCATGTAAATCATCTGCAATGTCATTTCCCACATATGCTACTGGAGACTCAGGAATACACAGCCTAGCTCCTGGTTGGCACTTAGGTCACCAAGGAAAACATTTTGGATAATTCTCAGGTCAAGTCAATTAAGCTAAGTGACTACACAACTGATAAATTTCGGTTATTCAGTAACAACAGAGAGTGTGCCTGACTGAAAGAAAAGGGACAATGAACATCATCCTTTGTTAACTACCAGAAGCAAGCCTGAAGCAGCAAATGGATGGTGTGCTTGCCAAACAGCACCTGCGATAGCATAAACCCCACATTCTCCTACCACAACCCCACTGCAAACCCAACCCAGCAGTTGGCATGCAATGTTTTATAATCCCTTTTAAGCTTCCCCCTGAGATGTTACCATAGCCAAATATTAAATTTGAGAAGAAGCCACTGAACTTTCTGACACGACTGATTATTAACCAAGATACTTTCCATGTTCTTCCATGCTCTTCTCCAGAGTTGGAAAGAGAGAGCAGCTTCTCCTCTTTAAATCTCATATCCTATGCCAGTCCTACTAGAGAGGTGTCAGCAGTAGAAAACAAGCCCAAACAAGGAAAACTAGTGTTCAGCCAACATCCTCCTCTCCCTTCCAACAGCATCAAGCTGCAATGGGACCAATATTTTTCTTCTCTCTTTCACATCAAATCCTTCTATTAAACACTTATACCAGCAAACCTTCTGCCCTAATGCTTTATCTTTAATCATTCTGTCATTTCTTGTTTATGTATTACAATATGTCATATTGTTTCAAAGACAGCATACACTATGTATTTTACAGGTATTTTCACCTTCTGCAGCTCACAGACTACCTTCTGTAATCTTCTGCAAGTCAAAGTTACTTGTAAATATTTAGTGTATTAATGGGGGGGGGAAGTCTTTAAAAAACAAATAGAAGAAAAATCAATCAGCTGTTTTATATCATAGTAACTGTAAGACATCTCTCCCTCTCTCTCTGATAAACACACCAAGATGATTATGAATTGCTCTTCATGCACACCTGTGGTGGGTTGACCTTGGCTGGTCACCAGGTGCCCACCAAGCTGCTCTATCACTCACCCTACTCAGCAGGACATGGGGGGGAAAATATGACAAAAAGCTTGTAGGTCGAGATGAGGACAGAGAGATCACCCAGCAATTACCGTCATGGGCAAAACAGACTCGACTTGGGGAAGATTAAATTAATCTATTGCCAATTAATCACAGAGTAGGATAATGAGAAATAAGAACAAATCTAAAAACACCTTCCCCCCACCCCTCCCCTCCCTTCTTCCCAGGCTCAACTTCACTCCTAACTCTTCTACCTCCTCCTCCTGACACTGACCTTGGTGTCTGCAGGGTTGTTTCTCTCACGTATTCTCACTCCTCTCTCTCAGCTGCTGTTGTGCAGTGGTTTTTTACCCTTTCTTAAATATGTTATCACAGAGGCGCTACCAACATTGCCAATTGGCTCAGCCTTGGCCAGCAGCAGGTCCATCTTAGAGCTGGCTGGAACTGGCTCTGTCCAACATGGGGGCAGCTTCTGGCATCTTCTCACAGAAGCCACCCCTGCAGCCCCCCCACCCTTGCCACATAAACCCAATACGCATCAGTAACAGTGGCTGCAGATGTTTCTCTGCCATGCCACAGAATCACAGAATGGTTGAGGTTAGAAGGGACCTCTGGTGGTCATCTGGTCCAACCTCCCTGCTCAAGCAGTGTAGAAGAATGGCTGCAGAAGCATGGCCTTAGAATCTCTGAAGATCTGCACAATCCAGGCCTGGTATTAGAATAGGCCTGTAATCAGAATTGTACTGAAGTTGCTGTGCTGAAGTTAACAAGAAAGGTAGCCTTGAGCTATTCTTGAATCCTGAGACCAAGTAATTATGTTGTGCCAACAGGCAGTGGCTGTAACAAGTTACAGCTGCTGGGAAAGCAGGTGCAGGGCCAAGATAGGGAGCGGTATGGGAATATAGGGAGTAACAAACTACAAGGCTGAATCATAGCAACACAATTATCTACATGGATAGGATGCTTATTTTAGTCATGATAATTAGGGGTGTGAGAACCGCGCACGCTTAGAGACTAATAACCAATCATATTTCTGCTTTACAAATATGCATGTGTATCGATTCTATATAAGTAGTGTTAGAAACTAATAAAGTTGAGCAAGATGCATAACTCATATTGAGCGTCTTCTCGACTCCGGCGAACCCTTCTCCCAACAAAGCAGGGCCACCTAGAGCCGGTTGCCCAGGACCATGTACAGATGGCTTTTGAATATCTCCAAGGAGGGAGACTCTACAACCTCCCTGGGCAACCTGTTCCAGTGCTCAGTCACCTTCACAGTAAGAAAAAAAAAAAAAAAAAAAAAAGTGTTTCCTGATGCTCAGACAGAACCTCTTGTGTTTCTGTTTGTGCCCATTGCCCCTCGTCCTGTCACTGGGCACCACTGAAAACAGCCTGGCTCCATCCTCTTTGCACCCTCCCTTCAGGTGTTTATATACATTGATGAGATTCCCCCCTGAGCCTTCTCTTCGCTAAGCTAAACAGTCCCAGCTCTCAGCCTTTCCTCATAGGAGAGATGCTCCAGTCCCTTTAATCATTTCCTAGCATTACAAAGCATATTTTCAGACACATACACCACTCCTTAAAACTGACACTTAAGTTTGTATCCAAGGTTCATCCCAACCACTTGGCATGATTTGCATGACTACACAGCAGACACAACCATTTTTGCATCCATCGTGAAAGGCCTTGAAGCCAATGAAAGCCCATTAGCTCCCACAGGTTTTGCATCAGCTTCCAAACCAGGCTATAGCCCTGTGACACTAATGTCATCTATTCCTGTTCCTGCTGTCATCCTAATCAGGTAGCTGGCACTCTGGGGCCTAAGAAATATTTTTTTATCATTCTTCCCAGTGGTCAGAGACTGGTCTCTTTTGCTGTCTCAGCTCGGCACCAAAAGATATGCTTATGCACTGTGTCCCGCATTGGCCACACACACATCATAAATGAGAGCATAGCACAGAGACACCTGCTTAGTGCCAGCCCGTTCCAACTCAGTCTGATATATGTTCACGGCATAGCATCATGCTTAGTGCTAGTACAGATCTAAAAGGAGTAAAATTGTTTGACACTACTAAATGGTGGATTTTAAGGTCCCACCACCTGGCAGATGCATTCCCCTCTGCGAGTGAATTAAGACTACAGACTCTCACCTCAGCCTTCTCCACTTCAGGCAGCACGTTTCCAAGGAGAAAACAATGCTGAGTTCAGGCATTACTCCTGCCTGGGTAGTGTTCTCAGCACAAGCTCTTAGCACACTCAGTATCAATTGAAACTGAATAGTTAAACTGCTATATCAACACATGCAAACATTAATCCTCATCTGAACATCAGGAGCTTTCAGAAGTCCTTCCTCCCCTCACCACCCCCACCCCCCACAAAAAAAAAATATTAAATGTATTAGTACTGCAATATATTATATGGAAGTTTTATTCTCTGATACCACCGTGCTAAGCGGCACGCAATATACAACAAAGATAGCCCCTAACCCAAAAGCTCGCAACTTAAGTAATCTGAAATAGTTGCCCAATTTATGTTGCAGCAATAGATTCAGTTTTCAATTAACATACTTGGATTCAGTGGACCACTCATGGAAATCCATAGGAATTTTACCGATGGATTTTATTTAATACAGAACAAGGCTTATAAACAAATATTGGATATCACCGAGATAAACCCACTGTTTTATAGAAAAATAACTACAAGTAAATTCATATCCTATTTTCTAATTCAGGAATGGTTTTGATTGATCAGCCTACAAGGTCTGTACTGGTATAACATCACTGTTATACTAGTATAAACAAAGTTCAAAAAGCTGTCTGGGTTTCAGTGCAGAAATAAAATTGAACCTTTCCGGAAACACTAGTGTCAGAATATTGGAATTCCTGTATTTCGGGCCAAAATGAGAGAGTGCCTTGTCACTTGCAATGAATTTAGAAGAAAAAGCATCTTTCCTTCTAACACTCTGTTACTTCTTGCATTGCATTTATGTGGCAAGGCTTTTGGTAGTGGGGCAGAAGAAACCACAGGGGTGGCTTCTGTGAGAAGATGCCAGAAGCTTTCCCTGCATCTGATAGGGCCAATGCCAGCCGGCTCCAAGACGGACCCACCGCTGGCCAAAGCTGAGCCCATCCGTGATGCTGTTGGTGCCTCTGTGATAACATATTTAAGAAAGGGTAAAAAACACTGCGCAGCAGCTTGAGAGAGGAGAGAGAAAATATGAGAGAAACAACTATGCAGACACCAAGGTTAGTGAAGAAGGAGGGGAAGGAGGTGCTCCAGGTGCCAGAGCAGAGATTCCCCTGTAGACTGCAAAGATGACCATGGTGAAGCAGGCTGTCCCCCCTGCAGCCCATGGAGGGCCCCACACCGGAGCAGAGGAGCCCACACCAGAGCAGGTTTTCTGGCAGGACCTGTGACCCTGTGGGGAACCCACGCTGGAGCAGTCTGTTTCTGAAGGACTGCGCCCCATAGAAAGGACCCATGTTGGAGCAGCTCTTGAAGAAATGCAATCCGTGGGAAGGACCCACAGTGGAGCAGTTCATGAAGGACTGTATCTTGTGGGAGGGACCCCACACTGGAGCTGAACAACGGCACGAGGAGGAAGGAGTGGCAGAGGCAAAACATTATAAATTGACTGCATCCCCTGTTCCCCAACCTCCCTGTGCTGCTCAGTGGGGGAGGAGGTAGAAGAGTCAGAAATGAAGTTGAGCCTGGGAAGAAGGGGGTTGGGTGGGGAAGGTGGTTTTAGTTTTGTCTTTGTTTCTCACTGCCCTACTGTATTTTTAATTGGCAATAAATTAATTTAATCTTCCCCAGGTCAAGTCTGTTTTGCCCATGACAGCAATTGCTGAGTGATCTCCCTGTCCTTGTCTTGACTCACAAGGGTTTTCATTGTATTTTCTCCCCTCTGTCCTGCTGAGGAGGAGTAGGGAGAGAGTGGCTGAGTGGGCACCTGGCAGCCAGCCAAGGTCAACCCACCCCTAGAATGCTCCTTCTGTCCCAGATATGGGAAATATTTTGAAACTATAATATGTCACTGTTAATGTTTTCAGAACATGATTAGTCTTGCCATAACATAATTGAACAACATCGATGCTACTGTAACAAACTGCATTCCAAAATTCTGGCAATATTAAAAATAAAAGCAGCAATGTCAAGATAATATCTACATTCAGTTTATAAGATAAACTGGTTTTCTCCATAACAGATTGAGAAGTAATGCAATGAATAACTTCCAAAAGTAACCAGACCATAACAGCTTGCATTTTAACTGATGATTTATATCAGCTAGCCATCACAAATAACTCCCATAAACGGTTTCCAAAGTAGGCAAACAGGGAAAGGAAGAAAAACATGCCTGTTTCTCACTTTCTATATCTTTCACTAGCCTTTCTCTCTCTAGCTTTTCCCTCTATCCCGCCTTTTCATTCACTCACATTCTCACTTTTGCTTTCTCCCTCCCTCTATTTCACTGCCTCTTCATTTCTTGCTTTCTTTCTTGCTCTCTTCCTCTCCATCACGTTCTCTTTTCCGCTCTTGCTTTCGCCCCTCACTTGCTCAGTATTTATCTCCCCCCCACTTTTTCTCTCTTCAACTTGCTTTGTCTCGTGTGCTTTCTCATGCTTTCTCTTTCTCTCACTTGCTTTTGCTGTCTCTCTTGGTTTGTCTGTCTGCTCTCCCTCTTCCCTCCCCTCTCTTTATCTCACTATTTCTCCATCCCTTTTTCTCTCTCCTTCTCCCTATCTTACTCTCCCTCTTTCCTTCTCCCTCTTTAACTCTCTTTATCTTTCTTTTAGTAGCATTCTTTCCTGTTCCTCTTTCCTTCTCCCTCTTTAACTCTCTTTATCTTTCTTTTAGTAGCATTCTTTCCTGTTCCTCTTTTTCTCTCTCTTACACTCTACCTCCCTCTCTCCCCGTTTATCTTTTCCTTTCCCTCTTTTTTCTCTTTCTTCCCCCTTCTCTTTCTTTCTCTGCCTCTTTCTAACTTTTCCTGCGACGAGCGAGGGGAAGCAAGCGGCCGACTCAATATGAGTGATAGAGCAAGCTTCGATTTATTACGGCGCGATTATGTCTTATATACAGTTCCAGTTAATTATGCCTACAAGTCATCTGCTGATTGGCTAAGCTCTAAAGGGTTACATTTTCATACGTCCTCCTACTTGCGGTTTCTGCGGATAGCTAGCTACATATTTTCTTTTCCTCTCTAGTCTACGCGAATTCCTCAAAGTTATTTACAACATTAGGCACAAGGTCAGTGTTTTTCTCAGCTTCCTTATCAGCATGCCTCAGCATAGCTGCAAGGCCTGCTTCAGCTAACTTACGCTAACTTTGTTTCACAAAGATCTTTAAGGGAGTCATGGCCATGATCACACAGCCTTTCTGCAACATTTTCCTTTCTCCTCCCTTGTCTGTCTGTTGCTTGCTCGCTCACTCACTTTCTCTCTCTTTTATCTCCATCTCTTTATCACCCTCTGTTTCTCTCCTTCCCCCTGTTGTTTTTTTTTATATATATATATCTCCCTCCCTCCCCCCATTCCTCTTTGCCTCTGTTGTGGGTTTACCCTGGTAGGCAGCTAAGCCCCACACAGCCGCTCACTCAGTGCCCCCCAGCGGGAGGGGGGGAGAGGATCGGAAGGGTAAAAGTGAGAAAACACATGGGTTGAGATAAAGACAGTTTAATAGGGAAAGCAAAAGCTGTATGCACAAGCAAAATAAGAAATTAATTCACTACTGCCCATCTTACTTTTCCAGGAAAGCAGGGCTTCATCATGTGTAACGGTTACTTGGGAAGACAAATGCCATCTCTCCAAACTTCCCCCTTTCCTCCTTCTTTCCCCTAGCTTTCATTGATGAGCATGATGGTATATGGTAGGGAATATCCCTTTGGTCAGTTGGGGTCAGCTGTCCCAGCTGTGTCCCTTCCCAATCTCTTGTGCACCCCCAGCCTACTTGCTGGGGGTGGGCAGAGTGAGAAACAGAGAAGGTTTTGACACTGTGTAAGCACTGTTCAGCAATAGCTAAAACATTGGTGTGCTATCAACACTATTTTAGTCACAAATCCAAAACATAGCACCATAGGAGTTACTATGAAGAAAATTAACTGTCCCAGTCAAAACCAGTACATCACCCTTTCCTGATCTTGCCAACTCCCCAACAACATTTTTTTTTAAGAAACAGGACAATAGAAGTCTAACTGAAAAAATACATTTTCCATTGGAATTTTCCATAGCTATTTTATCTACATTACTCTCAATAAATTTAACTCACAAACACAATAAATGAAAGCTGTTATCAACACAGAGTATCAACAACTGTAACTGTTGTTAAGAGACATTTTATGGTATTCCACTGTGTTTTAGAAAAGTTAAATGAAAACGATGAAATTAACTTGCAGTACTACAATAAGTGTTGTGGCACAAACTTCTCTACATAGATCCATCAGATTAAAAGGCAAAGCATTCCTGACAATCTGTGACAGAGTGAAATCCAACCAGCACTCAACATATCAAAGACCAGGAATCTCCATTCCATTAAATATTTAGGTCCTTCGAATACAAAACCAAAGAAGCAAAACAAGACAGGCAGACACAACTAACCAACCAAACAGAAGAACCTTACCTTTCACAAGCTCGGACAGTCCACGCAGCAATTATCCATAATGAGATACTAAAAACCAACAGTACAGTTCCTGGACATATTGTCATTAAAGTCTTCATAACAAAACGAGTATTGAAGTTTATCTTATTTAACGCTCCAATGCTTCTAGATGATGCATCAGTGAAAAGCTTGCTATGCAAAAGCATAACTCTGGCGATAAGATACAGCCTTAAGAACATTGGTATAGATAAAATGATATCCACATCAGCTGTTGTTGTGGATGGAGCGTAAGAAAAGGCAAGCCGGGCTGTCCATGTGAATGTATAGTTCCCAGGTATGGGATGTATAGCACATACAAGTATTTCCAAGCAGATAAAGAAAATACGCTCATAAGTCATGGCTATTCTCCAGTCATCTGCTCCATTGTCCACCATGAATAACTGAAACGATAAAATATAAGGTTAACTTTAGTATGCCATTAACAAACCTTGTTATAATTCCATTTTAAGATACCATCATTTTCAGAGCTGCTAATGACCACTAAAACCAAAATAAATATGCCATTTCAGCAAATTACATTACACTACTACATGAATGTAAATTCGGTTAAGCCATAAAGAATGTTTTTGTGCACTGCTTTTAAGACTGTATGTGAAACTGAATTTCCACATATTATTTACTAAGATGGTTTTCATATTTTTGTTTAATTGCCATTTTTGATAAAACAAAACTCTGTGCCAATTTAAACCTCATTCCTTCAAAATCAATTGCTTATTCAAAGTTCATAGGATTAAGAAGAATTTAATAAAGGCTTTTCAGGATGAAAATCTAGATTACAAATTGATAATACTTTCTGCAGTACAACATTAAGACTTCTTTAGAGCACATCAGTGCTTCAGACCTGTTGGGGCTCTTGCTGTATTGAATGATTATACTGAACTCTGAAGCAAGTGGAAAAATACTGAAGAAATAAGACGAGGTTACGGCCAGAACAGTGGGATGAAGAAAAAGGAGCAAATTGCAGATGTTTGCTCAAAAGCAAGGCCAACGGGACGTGATAAGAGGAGCTGGGAAACCGCAGAAAGGAGCCTACGTGCCAGAGAAAGCAGAAACAGAAATCTTCCCAGTAAACAATTGTTAACCAATCATATTATTATACGCTTGTAAAATAGCCAACCACATTATTGCACGCTTATAGAATGCCTTATAAAAGTCTACCTGGTTTGTACAATAAACGGATCAGATCTTGAATTCTGTGAGTATTTGAATCTGACTCCCGCTCGCCCGAAATGCCCGCAGCACAGACCGGAGAGATTATAGCTTCAGTAGAACTATTCAAGCTTTCTTCAAACTTTAGGTACTAACATAGACCGACGCAGGCTGCAAAACCATCCAAAAAAACTACATAAAGACTCTAAAAGATAACTCATAGTGAAGAATCAGCTCAACTGTACCTCAACTACTAGCAATACCTGAAGTAGCTGTCTTAAAGCTAGGTTGACCATGTCTAAATGAACTGTAGTCACACCTTCAAAAAACCAAAAATTAAAAGCAGAGGCCTGCAAACACCAGAGTAGCCTAGGCAGCCAGGTGAGGTTTATCAGTAGCTGAAAATTAAATGCACATGTATAGTAGGTCCTTGCAGAATCAAAGCCTTCAGTTTACCACCCAGGATCAAAAGTAATAAAACACTTCACACTGTTTAGTAAATGTTGTTCCTGAAGATTTACTAAGTAAATACTTAATTGAACAATATTTGTCAGTAGTAGAGAGTAGGGATATGCAAGGTAACTTTTCAAAAAAGCAACAGGAGAAGACCTTCACACCACTTCTAGTCTGAATCTAGACTCAAGGCTGTTCAGTAAATATGTAATCAGAAATAATAATTAAAAAAAAAACCAACCAAACTTTTGCAGGACATTTAAAATTATATTATTCAAAAACTTAGAAGTAATTTAAGGGGTGAAAAGGTGAAATACACAAAGAATGTCCTTCTGAACGTAAGAAAAGTACTTCCAGCATGCTATACGCCATATACAGGGCCAAACAAACAATTTCTCATCAGCATTGATTTTTGCCCCTTTACATCCTTCAAAAGTTTAGAAATGCAAGTCTGAACTCTCTGTATATGCCCTTTAGAGATCCAAACCCACATTCTACATCTTCCTCCCAACACATTCAGTTTGTCTTCCAGAAAATCCCTCGAGTTCTTTAAGAAAGTGGTAAGTTAACTTTATTGTAATCAGAGTGACGCTAAAAGAAAGAAAGAAGTTAACCACAGTAAGAAATAAACAAAGCAAAAAAACCCCAACCCAAATTATTTTATTTTTGGACCTGGTTTTTTGCTCCTTCATGTTCCTTCTCTTTATCTTAGGTATAGTTCTTACCTCCACTGCAATACTATTAAAGCCAAAGAAACACAGTGTTGAATTAAGCTAAAGAAACACACTCAGTGAATTCAACATATGCAATATGAGCACATACATTTTCTTTTGCCTGTGGTCTTTCTGAAGACTTCATATGCTACATATAAAAATGAAATTCATACTAGTAGGAAAGCAAATCTATTTATTTATTACCAAAAGACAGTTGTATTGCACTTAGCAAATGTACTATTTGATATAAAGGGCCAAAGTTTCAAAATAAGAGGCTCAAGTGCATTTGATTCTTGTAATTAGCCCGCCAATGCTGTCAGTCAGATCACACAAATAGTAAAATAGCTATAAAGAGGTCCAGGTATTTAGAGCACCCAGAATACAGATTAATAGTAACCAGTTTAACTGAATATGAGATAGATAATATCAAATCCCTCAAATGTTGTGTGGTTTTCTGAAGAAAAGAATAAATGAATGACACAGCTGACCATTCCAGTTCTCAGATATATATCAAATACATGTTAAATCAGCAGTATTTTAAAATTTCTTTTAAAGTTGCAGAATATTCCGGAAAAACAATGTATTTTTGTTCTTCCTTTTTACCTACCGTCTTCACAGATTTCAATATGACTACTATGTGCAGAAAGGCAATTCAAGAAAAATGATACCTTAAGTATTGATTCAATTCAAAAGATGAGAATAGAAGAATGTTGAGTTAAACTTAGACATCAAAATTTGATCTTACATTTCTCATAAAAGAAAATATTTAATCACTTTTTAAAAATCTGTAGGATGTCGTTATGAAACATATAATTAAGAACATATTCAGTTGTCAGCAGAAGAAATCCTAATATGCCACAAAGAAAGACGCTTCTCAGTAGTGCTAAGTGGAATGGGTTATGCTTGCAGGCACAGAAAAATCCTTATCGGCTTCCCTTGACTTTGGCTAAGCCAATTGCTTCTAAGAAAAATAATATTTGAAAGTGATAATGTCTTCAGCTGTCACATAATGAGATTTAAGAGGTGAAAACACAAAAGGTAGAAAGCACCAGAAGCCACAGAGGACCACAGATCCAGCACAAATATTCCAATTAAAAAAATAGCAACATTTCAAAATCATATTTATGAGGTAAATTTCCATACAAATCTGTGTCTCTAAATTCAGTCCGTGAAATATAGGAATATCAAACATGCTGGAACAAAATAGGCTGTGGATAAGAAGTCAATTGGGTTGTACTGTAAATAGATAGAAATTAGTACAGGATTTTATGTACATTTTATATGCTTGCAATTATGCAACCTCCTAAATGCAATTGTTGATTTTTAATTTGGAAAATGCAGTGGTATTTGCGTGTTCCTGCTTGCTTGGTTGTGTACGTTTACTATTCGGAAAGCAAGGAGGGAAAATGACTGGAGAGACAGAACAGCTGAACAGCACAATTAAAAGGGGGGGGTGGGGGGTGGAGGTGGTGTTGTGTATTTTTGATATGTTTATTTATATACATATATATATATACACACACACCCCCTCACAGCTGCTTTCAGTCAATTCTGTTATCGTAACCATGCATTCATTTTAAGATACTACTCCCCATTCAAATGGGGAATGATGCTAGTAATAAAAAGAGAACAAGCTCTTCCTATAAAATTGAGTCCTGCAGCCTATGCAGAAGGCCAAACTCCAGTCAAGGTCAAAGATATTATGCCTGCTCACAGCTTTCAAATTTCTTGTTAATTACTAGTCTAACACTGAAATCAAATTTAAGTTCTTCATCAATGTTCTGTAAAGCTTCTTCAAATACAGAACTACCATCTACTTTTACTAAGCCTGCACTCTGTAAGACAAATTAAAAAAAGTTATTTTCATCTGAAATTACATAATGCATTTCCAACATGTGGTATGTAAAAATAAGACATGAACCTTAAACTATAAATAAACTTGATGTTTCTAACACCATACAGTATAAATATAAAAATAGATAGTTTATCATAGATATTAATGGGTGTTTGTGTATTTACATAACAATTTGTGTTAAATTCATATAACACCAGACTAGGAAAAGAGAAACAAATTCAGAGTAGACAGATTGCACACAATGACAACTTAGATCAGAGACTCCCTGAAGCTACTTAAAAGAAGAGAAATTAATTTTGCAAATCATTAGTATATCAAAACAAATTCCTGGCAGGCTATTGACGTACGGAATTAAACTCTATAACTCAAAAGTTATAAAGTATGTATGTTTATAGCGTGCAGATGCACGGGGGATCACTCCACCACAAGCGTGCATGCCCGAAGTGACAAACCATCTCATATTTATACAATAAAACAAATGAATATTCAATTAACGCCTATACATTATACGTTACCTAAACCTGCCTACTCTTGCTTCGTATGTTAATTAGCTTATCAGTCCTTTGCCTGGAATGTGGTGGTCTTGCAAGTTTACAGCTAATTCATGTCCTTGTCGGCCATCTAGTTTTCTTTAGCAAGGAGATTTAGTGCTCCCTCTAGATAACATTGGAATGTTTCTCATCCTTTTTATAAATAGCCCCTTTTGTTAGAGGAAGAAGAACAGACTCTTTCTTTCATTAGTTATTTCCTTAAAACTATATGGTTACGGGACCAATCACCACACCTACACTCCTTGAGCAATCATATACAATCACACCTACACTCCTTGAGCAGACATATACAATCACACTCGATGTTTATTGTCCCTATTTCGCACTATTTCTTCATATCACTATCTGAGGACGTTGGTGAATGCAAAGTACAAGGAAATTGTCCAGTTTCTTTACAATCCTGGTAGAAGGACAAATGTGAAAACAGTATCACTGCTCTGCTGTAAGGAATAAAAAGGAAGAGACAAACAATGATAAAGTAGCATCAGCTGTACTCCTTGAGGCATCCCTTGCAGAAGGAGAATCAACTGTACTCACAAAGGCATGGTGGCAATTGTTTAATTTAAACCCCCAAATTTTAAATGGTTAAATACTGGAATCACTTTACCTTTATAAAAGAACTGATGGAACTATGACACAGACTAGCAAAAAATAGCCTCTGTGACTGCTGTTCTACCAAATTTATGACCAAACATTTTTCTATAGCTTCTAGTCCCCAAAGTATCACTTATGCAACTAAAAACAGCATTATAGTCCTCAGAGAGGAAGATGACATTAAGTACAAATGGTTGAAAATCATATGGTGGTCTGAGATAGACATCTCAAGCCTTTCCCTAACTAGGGGATGAAAAACACCTTTGTCCATCATCAGAAGGCATATAATCAAATGGTCTATAAATTATCCAAAGGCCTGTCTCCGATCTTGGAGAGCCTGTAGGAATTCCTGAAGACTCTTTGTCCTGAATACAGTGCCACAGAGCAGAGAAGTTAGCAAGTTTAAGTCTTATATAAAGCCATGAGGCATCAAACACCTTCTGCATGCAAAGCACAGAAATAATGCTTTTCACAAAACTACTTGAAAGCCTTGTTATCTTATATTTTCTAGAATGTTTCCCACACCCAGACTTAAAAACAAATTTTCTAGTAGGTCATTAGAAATTGACCCACAAGATTTTGTGGATATAGCTATCTACACAAATGAAACATTCTTAGTTTGTTCAAATTGGGAAGTTAGACTATTTTTCATATATGCATATGCACATGCATTCCCCCCCACCCCCCCCAATTATAAAAATGACAATTTAAAAGAATGATTGTAAAAGTCTGGTACTCAGTTTCACCATTTTTTTTTTTTTGCATTGTATATTTATTTAAATTTGGTATCTATGCAAAATGAGTTTTTCATGGTTATTGATATCTTGCTATACACGCTGTGTATGTCAGTGCATGTAAAGAAAATTTCATGTTAATGTGTGCTGGTAGCTAAGTAGGTTCGAAATGCTTCCCTCAAAGACAGCATTAAATCTGACCATCTCAGGGAGAGATGCATAACTGAGGCTCAGACTACTTATGGTCTTTGTGTACCATATTTTCCAAAGTGCAGCATCAAAAACTGCACATTAAAATACACCTGAATAATATACATCATAGTAACTATGACAGGGCACACTCAGAGAGGAACATAGCCACAACCATTTCAATAAACATATATGTGTTTACTCAACACACTTCTCAGGTTTGCCCATGTCTTTTTTAACCTCTCTACCTCAGATCATTATAAAAACACTAGCCCAAATACTCTATGAGATAACAAAGAAAGGACACGATCACATAAACTAACATAAGGTTAAATTCTGCCTCCCCATATTTTCCTTCTGCTCTAAATCAGATACCAACAGTATTCTTTTTTGCTTTCTCTCTCCAAAGATATTCTGAGGCATTGCTCAATATTTTTAAATGCTACAGGACAGACTTTCAGTTCCATCATTTGCCTCAAACAACTGTGAAATGGCTTAATCCCTGACAGCCTGTGGTGCCAAGGAACCATTATGACACTCAGCAATTGCTGGGACATATGGAATTTCTTTTCATGACGTTCTCCCTGTATGTATGTGCATCAGGGACCCCAATAACCTTCTATGCAGGTGATACTGTCAAGAAGGGAAATCCAAGGACTCCAAGGAAAAAAAAAAAAGGATGTTCTGAGATATCCAGATTTCTTCCCCAGTGCTATAGAGTAAAAGAAACTCCTTTGAGAAAAACATTATTTAAAAGATCTTTCATGAGGCAGTCTCCTACTTTAATTTAGTTTGGACTCTTGATGGAACAATCACACTTGAGCTTCCTCAGATTTTTAAACAATGGTGAGATATTTACTTATATGAATTTTCATGAGCCTTTGAACCAAATCAGAAGTCCAGAAATAGAAGCCCACCACTAGGGGTTACCATATTCATTTGAGATACTCAGTAGACCCATCAGTAAGTGACTGAATTAAAGTTACTGAATAAGGAGTTCTTTCAAACTCAGTGTCTACTAAAGGTATTTCTTCATTTAAATAATATTCTTCATTTAACACTTATTCTATTATATAATTTATTCAGACTCCACTCTCTCCAGCAGGGTAAAACACAATGAGAATAAGCTCCTTAAGTTACAACATTTAGAAAACTTCCATCCAGCACCAATGGATCCCAAAAGCTCCTGAGACTAGGGTTGACAGTCAAAAATGTTCTCCAAGCAGATGCAGAAGGAACATGACTTAGTAAAGCTCTGAATATAGCATAAGTGGAAGAAGATTAATACAGAAAGAACAGTTTAGGTAGGAGTCCTGTTCCTTTCCTTTGCACAAACATGCAAAACAGGAAAATGGGACCAGTGTACTAAAGAAGTATTTTTATTGATTTATACTATGCATTGATGTGTTATTTAAAAAATAAAGAATAAAAAAAGAAAAAGAAATGTATGTTATTACATAACAGATATGTTAACTAGTAAATAAACAGGGTGACCCAGAGCAATCCAGAGTAGCTGCTCCATACAATTGATAGAGATGGAATGAAAAACATACATAGTTTTAAAACCATACCATTGTTCCCAGAAATCTAAGGACAGAGCAGGTTATTTGCCTGTAGCAAATCTTTACAAAACATTCCACCAGCTAAGCTAACTTAAATACAACTTGTTTAGAACCTGACTTCCATCTGCTGACACTCCACACTACCCCCTACTTCTACTGGCCTGTTCTGGCTCACTCACTGCTGAGACTGTAGTTGGACATTAGCTATACCAGCTTTATTACACCTGAAAGGGAAAGTGGCAAAGAAATATTGAATGGATTGCTTAGGTTCCCTTTGCACCTTCACAAATACGAACAACAAATGACCACACTGAAAAAAATTACTATACTAATGAAATATTTCCAAAACAAAAACATCTCTTTAAAAACCTTTTCTGGTCTTGTAGGTGGTCTGCTATAACTAGTGCACTAATCTTAGCAGTAGTGGGATAGAAACATTAGTCACATTCCAGAGTTTGGAATGAATTTAGTTTTGCACTGAAGCAGCAATTCCAAGACTGTGTATGAAGAATATAGCACATCTTCCCACAAAATATCAGTACTTTTATATGGAGGTAATTTTAGAATGCATGTTATAAGAAACCTAGTGCTCTCTGTCATATTTTTCCCCATTTCAAGCAACTCAGAAATAAAGTGACTCTAATTCTACAATATTCTTGTGGAAGCAAAATTCACTGAGGAGAGCTATCTACATTTCAGTATTTTTATGTTGTTAATTTTAAATGATCATTTTACAGTTCTTGATTTAAGATTTCTTTTTCTTCATTCATCACAAAACTTAATTTGTTCTACAGGTCACTACATGAAGAACTGCCATCTCCCAACACGGCTGCTATCAGCCACTGTTCCCAATATGAGAGAAGTCTTACTCCCTTCAGGAAAGATCAGCTTCATTACTACTGGGAAAACTAGAACCAATTAAAAAAAGGATATATTCACTGAAGAAGTTGGCAATATTTTTGCAAGGGAATAAGGGAAACAGAAGTTAAAGGAAGAAATACCGAATCTGAAGCTAGATAAAATGAGCTAATTTATTCATTCTGCCAAAGGAGTACACCTGTGACTCTAGACTTAAGAACGTATTTTTAAGGAAAGATAAACCTGATGTCCTGATAAACTTCTAACAGCCTCACTAAAAATTACTCAGAACAAGGGTGCATTTGAATGGACAATGCTAGTTACTGTCAGGCCAACCATTCAGTGTCCTGACCATTAGATACAACCCCTTCCTATGTCCTAAGGGAGTCTGTTGGAAACAAGCATCTTCTACATTTAGTTTCAATGCAAAAGGCCTCAGATCCTTTCAGTTCATTAGATGCTTGACCAATGTTAAAGGATTTTCTATCCTGCCTTCTGTGTCTTATGCATTACAGTGCTTCTTTTCAGAGACAGTGGACACCTGTAACTTTTCCTGGGTCAACATGTTCTGCAGATATAATCTATTAAAAAATGTACTGGATGGAACTAAAACTAATATTTATCAAATAAACACTACTAAAGTTATAATTTAACAGATATGGTGTCTCTAGATTTCTTATGATCAGCATGCTTTTCTGTTGTATGGAATGTGTATTAAGCTTCACTGGTACAAGGCAATTTTCAAGCCTATACATGAAGCTACTGTATCCTGGACCAAAACTGGCACATGATGAGATTTGTTGTCGCCTAATCCAAGGCCTATTAAAATAAACAGAAAAATTTCAGTAATTTTCAACAGGTTTTAGGTCAGAATAAAATTATCACTCAAAGTTTATTTATTGATTTTCACCTGTTTATTCAACAGACTTCCTTTCTGTGCTCTTAATCTTCATTTGTTTTTGCAGCAGCAGTCCTAGCTGATGATTCAGCACACTTAAGCAAAGGCAAGTTAGACTTTTGTTTCTTTTGGCATGGAGTCAACAGAAGAAAGACAATGAGATAAACACGTACCACCACAGTGAAGGCAAAAGGATTACATACATATAAACAATTTTGCCTGCAGAATACCCATTAGTGCTTGTGATAGGAAACTGTAAGGGAGTTTAACTTCATATTTCTTAGAGGACGCAGGATTTTTTCTGAAGAGCTTTCCAATAAGATAATTAAAGCCCCGTAAGCAGTGTTTATTAGAATCATGCATTATGGAATTTATTTGCACAATAAGTCAAGAAATGTATTTATTAACACCCACTTTCCTAGTACCAGTTTCCTAGTACTGCCTGTTCCATTTCTTCAAGTTTTCAGGAGACAGGGAAAAGGAGAAAAGACTCTTGAGTCTTCAGCAAGATATTTGGGCTCACATGTGTGATAATTTTCCATAATGTTAATGAAGACTGAAAATGTTTCATTACGAATCTATTGGTATCACATGATTTTCCCACCACATCAGAACAGTCTAGGGACTGAGGGTGCTTTCTCCCTGGAGACCTGGAAAGTGATGGACTGAATTCTCAAAATGAACTCTGCTGTGACAACAATGGCTTAACCTTAACTTTGAAGTTTGCATGACTTTCCATAGGAGTTCTACTTGAGCACAAAATGACAGTCCAATTTATAAGTGTTTAGAAATCTCAATTCACATACCAAAAAAATGAAGATTTCTATTAATTTCTGCCAAAAATCAACAATTTTCATTTTTCTGTATGAGTGAGAGCATCTGCATCAAGGAGAGATGAGGAGAGACCCTGGGAGAAGAAGGGGGCCTGGATGAGGAGCCTGGAGAAAGAAGAATCTGGATGCAACAGAGGCAAGAAGCAGGGTGGACTGGCCTGAAGAGGAAACAGCATGGACAGTAGATGAACTTTAGAAACCTCGTGGGGGATTGGTGGCTGTGTTGGGGCAAGGTGCGGGAACTACTTATTGAAGTTAACCTGGGATGGGATGGTAAAAGCCTTGTTGCAGCTGGCTAGTTTTGAGTGTGCTGCAACAGAAGGGCAATGTTTATTTACAGAAGGGATACCCTAAGTAGTCCAGCACCAAAGCAAGAGTATCCCAGTGGACACGGTCCTCCTACCCTGTGATAGCCATCTTTCAAGAAATACCAGGCTGTGACAGAATACCCAAGAAAGGGGATTAAAGACATCTTATTAGCAACTTTAGAGAATTTTGGTTTTAATAATTTGTTTTGAGTAATATAAGGAAGGGCCAGTAAAAGTTCAGGAACTGTACATTATGAAAGCATTTCTATCTCCAGCAGTACAAGAGTGAGACAGAGAGGTCTACTTTCTCAGTAAAAGTAGAAAGAAAAATAAAGTAGCTTTACCATGTGAACTGTTATCAAAAAGTTTCTTAACTTCCACCTGATTATTAATCTAACAGCAAATTGCATTAGGGACATGTGGAATGAATCAATAAGTCGCCTAGAAACAACAATTTTAATTGCGTTGTATGCTGCTATTAATTATGTAAAATATCATCAAGTAACAAACTGTTTATGTATGAAATGGGCAATTCATACATTGTAAATTATTATGATAATTGGATGATGCTATCTTAGCTCTTCCCTCCTCTGCCTCTTCCAAAGAGTATTTCTAAACTGAAACTGTAGTCGGAGAAATACCTGTTCTAGGCTGGGATAGCAATGTGTCACATTTTTCCTACCAGTCTTCCAAATTGAATTGACAACCACACAAGCTTAGAGAGAAATTAATATTTCATAATCTACCAAGTGTAGTGTTTTTAACAACATTACAAGCATGACAACAGTGAACCAAAAGGAGAATACACAGATTTGAGGTTGTCACCATACTCTGCTCCAACATCATTATTGTTGTTCACCTGGCTTTTTTCCTGGGAGAGGGAGGGAGGGAGGTGAAGGAGGTATTGTTTGTGGGTTTATCCTCTTTTTATTGAAATGATAATGTAGGCTAAGAATTATCATTTGAAACTACCTGGCTTAATTTGATTGCTATTACAGTCTTAACATTAAGTTGCATTTAATAAATATAATAGCTCCCGAATAACTAATACACTAAATAATAATACTACATAATAACAATAAATAATACAGAATAATAAAAGCACTAACTGTACTTGTTATACTAATAACATTAATAGCTAACAATACAGAATAAATAATATGCTGCAATCACCGAAAACCTATTTGAAGAAAGCATTTTAACACTTCCAATATTTCATAAAACTGCACAGCAGCCAAACAGGTTTTCTTGTCTAAATACTGCAGCTATGCCATTCTGGAGGTTTTGGTTTGTCAAATGCAGAGCTGTTTCATAGAATATAAAAAGAATCTGTTTTGCTAATAGGTTTAGAATGCGAGGCTAAAACCATGTCTGAAATTATGCATGTGCCGTCAGGCAGCAGGAGAACTCACCTGACTGTGCTGCGGGAGGGAAGCTGGGGAGGCTGGCCGCTGCCCTCCCCTCTCAGCACAGGTTGCTCTGAGCCAGGCCCAGCCCAGCCAAAGGCTCCCCGCATAACACGCAATATGTGGAGCTCTCTTCGGTTCTGAAAAGAAGGCAGAGGACACACACACACACACACACACACACCCCACACACCCCTTATACACTGAAGGTGCTCCTATTCCTCTACTGCTTATAAACAAAAGAAAAAAAAAGGGGAAAAAAACCCCAAAACAAAGCCCATTCATCTCACATCCATATAATATTATTGTGAAGAATCCCTATAAGTCTTTTTAAATCTCCCTTAAAATAAGATGTTCAGCAGGTCTGAGACAAGCAAAGTCACAGCTTGGTTTAACTGACAAGCTGACTGTTTTTGAAACAGAACACATAGGCAAGGTCATTTAAATGGAGAGACTACAGTCACCTAGTCACCTGCTATACTGTGAGGCACTACCATAGAGTTGCTTGCAGCATGGCTGTTCAGACTTCCTACCAAGAAATCAAGGGCACAGACTACTGGAAAAGAAAAGAAAAAAAACCAAAAACCAAAAACACCCAGCAGCTGATTTTGGTTAGAAGACATTTTATGTCACCAGATACTTCTAAATATTAAACATGCAAGCACTACTAATTGATAAACTTTCATCTTATTTCCCAATGTATTTTAGTTCATGTTTTGCAGGAAAATCTGCTTTTCTTTCAGGTAAGTTCACTTCTATCAGACTATGAAACGTGCCACGCTGCAAGCAAAATACATTGCCATTCTGTTCTGTACAACAAAATGTATTGTCTTGATGAATTCCTGAAAATTTACACTATACTTACTGATAAAGTCGAAGTACCTTTCAGAGAAGAATAAGAAAGGAATGATCAAATTTGAACAAGATCAGCAAACAGCTGGTGCTCCAGGACACAATCAACCATCTATGGACATGATTCTACAGACCTGATTCAAGAAATATTCCACTGCACATAGCAAGATATTTGCCTGAATTAAAGTTTTAAAAATTATTTTAAAATTGTTACATTATTTGGCTTATGCAGTATATTCTTTCACTTGGAGTAGGTTCTGTACATTTCTAAGCTAAAGTATTTTAAAGATACTTCTTGCTTTCAGATTTAAGGTGTAACGTAAATTTAGCACCGTAGAGGTATGTAAATATTTCTCTGTGTGTTTTTAATCTTATTTTTTTAAAAAGTCAAGTGTGCATATATAAACATACCGTGCCTAAATTAAAAATCTATCAGATATCTAACAGCTAAGGGTGGTACAATGGCCTTTCCTTCCAATAGTGTCCTTGAAAATAAAACTTCCCTTTAATGTTCAAGATTAATGGCAGAGCCCCTTGGAGCTGCAGCTTACTCCAGGCTCTGACGTGAGTACTGCAGCCTACAGTGTCTCTCAGACAGAACCATAGACTATTACTGTTTTACAAACAGGTATGCTTGTATTCTATACTGTCAGGCAGTGTTGAAAACTACATCAACCTTGATTAAGTCACATGATTGCACAACTCCTTCCATGTAGTCTCATACATGAAGGAGTTCTTTAAATGATCAATTAAAAAAAATATCAGAAATACAACTGAATTTTTTTAAAGATTGATTTTTCTGATCCATAACAAATCTCTGAAAGAATGAAAATGTGTATCTAATTAGCTAAAAAATATATATGCAGATGTTGGAGTAACTACCTACTGTAAGGTTATGCATACAGAAACCTATGACTATTTGGTTATCTTGTGTATTGTTTTCTATTTAAAGTTTCTTGAAAATACATAGAACAATTGAAATACAGAGCTTGGTTTTTTCAGCTTTGTTCTTAGTGCCTCAAGCACCACTTATAGCAAGGTACACTGGAGAACAAGGCTCCTACATTGCAGCAACTACATTTATTTATTTATTTATTTTTACACAGGTAAAGAAACCTCTTCATCAGTATTCCAATAGTTTATAGTGATACTCTGACACCAGACACTTGTTTATTGAGTACAATAATGTTAAACAGCTGCCCATCTTTGATATTAATGCAAAGAAACCAGATTCTGAGCCAGAAATAGTGTTTTTCATATGTAAGGACTGCAGGACAGGATCCCATTTGTCAAAGAGTCTTCAGCAACACAATACTTCTTTAACAGTAGCCTAAGTAGGAGACTATGTTGCTCTTTCATATTAGAACTACAGCATAAAAGAAGGGTACTATACAGTTCTTAATTTCTCTTTTTTGTTAATTGGTACTGCTGAAAAAGACATTCTTGCCCTTGAAAACTGTCATTTCTGCCTGTAGCCCAAGGTATCTCTAATCAGACATAGCAAAACCAGTAATGTATCTAGAAATAAGGTATTTTTCACTCCAGAACTCTGAAAACTCTCTCTTATGTCTCAATTTAACTGAAATGTAAAATTGTAATTTCTTGATTTAAAAAAAAGAAAAAAACGACAACTGAAATGGGAACTAAGTACCCGGGCCAGGACATGTGACAGTATTTTTAGACTTACTCTATAGCTTTGATCGTTAAATTCCCCCTACCTTTACCCCTACCTGTCTTGACAGCTTTCCTCTGTCACATTTCCTAGTGGATGTCATTTCTTTGCCATTAAATAAAACAAATCCAACATAAGGTTTCCCCCTCTTTTTAAATATTCTTCTAGCGTATGCTAATATCTGAAACAGCACAGTGAAGATTACATTCCTAGAAGCTACTGATGTCTCTTTCCTAATAATTAGTCCTTCTATCCAGAGAAAATGCACAGCATGACATTTAGTCACTGGGAAACAAAAGACTGTTGCCCTACATCTGCTACAGAAAACAGCAGGTATGTCATAGAGAAAGTGTGCTATAACCTCAGAACTAAGTGCTCCTACTAGCATAATCGCAGGTAACAGTCCCTAACAGGCAATGCTTCCTAGCACGAATGTGTCCATGTAGCAGCCTATCTTATTTCTCTCTAAGGATGAAATACATTCACTGAACTTCAGGAAGCACTAAGTGATTTTTTTTGTTTTCTGAATCAGCGGGAAGTGCAAAGTACTTACCACAATAAAGCCTTTAGAAAAACTGACTCTGTGACCACAGATATGTAAACACTCAGCAATTCATAAAGCGAAACATTACCTGAATTTCCCTTGCATGGTATACAATAATGAGCCCAAGCAGGATAATCGTGGAGAGGCTAATAAGGCATTTTAGAGCGAGGGAATACAGAGACTCCTGCAACAGAAAGACACCACTGTCCGTCAGAGACCCACACGCACGGGACCGCTCCCGCCCCGCCGGGGCTCCCCAGCCCCACTGCGAGCAGCAGAGCCCGCACTGGTAGGGGAGGGGAGGGTCGCCTCGCCTTACGGTTGCGTAACCGCGGGGGGAGCATCTCGTGTCACGGCGGAGGACCAGTGGGCCCCACACGGCGGTGCCGGGGGTTCAGGGCGAGGGACGCCTCACGGCAGGGCCGGGCGAGGGCCGAACAGTCCCACCGCTCTGGGCTCTAAGAGAAATGAAGAGACGTCGGGGCCGGGCGGCAGCCGCCTTTCCTCGAGGACGGCGGCGTGGGGCGGCTAGACCGCACGGATTTGAACGGCTCGGCTGACAGGAGAGTACAGCTGGCTGCAGAGCCGCCTTCCCGCGAGTCGGCCTCGCCCGCGGGCCGAGGCGGGCACGGAGCCCGCGGCAGGGGCACGGGGGAGGGGGGGGGGGGGCTGGGGGCGTGGGTCGGGCTGCGTCTACGACGCCGAGAGCGAGACGAAGGCGGTCCGACGGCGTAGCAGGTACCTTCGTGTAGGCGCCCCAGGACAGCTCTGTCTCGATCACCATGACTACGATGCCGAACATGCCGAAGATGAGCGCGTAGTCGCTGAGGCGCTTGCGCTTCTCGAAGAGCGCCCGGCGGTGCCCCAGCTTGTAGCCGATGTTCTGGTTCTTCTTGCTGGACTTGCCCCCGCCGTTGTTCGTGCCGCCGGAGCCGTAGAGCGCCAGGTTATTGGAGTTGTGTTTGGGTTTGGAGACCACGATCTCCGGGGCAGCGGCTATGGGGCTGGCGAGCGGCGGCTGGAGCGGCTGAGACTCGGAGTCAGGCTCGTGCAGGTTCCTGCGGGACGAGCTCAGGTTGCTGAGCGGCCGCATGATGCCGCCGTTGTACCTGCAGCTGCTCATGGCTATTTCGGCGAAGGGATTGCTCTCCCGACGCTGCTGGTAGCGGTGATGGTGGGTGCTGCCGCTGCTGACACTGCTGCTGGGATTGGCTGCTTGTTGCTGCTGCAGGCTATGACACTGATGGTACTGGGGGTACTGGTGGGGCTCTCTGGACGAGCCGGCATGGCTAGAGGGGGTGAGCTCGCTGATATTCAACTGGCTACTCTGCCGGGAGGAGGCGGAGATGGAGAGCGGCGAGAACCGAGTCCTGAAGGCGCCCGAGAGGGGCGAAGAAGTGCGGAGCAGCGAGGGCAGGTTATCCCCCGCTGCTACCGCAGCGGCTCCATAGTAGGAGCAGTTGTTGCACTGGAGGCATGGGTTCTGCTGGTTCTGCTGCTGCTGCTGCTGCTGGAGAAGACTCTGCTTGTCTTGGCCGTGTTGCTGCTGCTGCTCGGAGCAGAAGCCCGTCTGAAACTGCAATGGTGTTTGCATGTCAGAGACGTTAAAGCCGCAGGAGGACCAGGTGGTGGTGGTGGTGGTGCACCCTGCGCAATGCGTTACGGTCGGCAGGGAAGAGTCCTGCTGCCGCCACGAAGGGCCCATCCCGGCTTCCGTAGAATCCAGCCGCTGAGTCCGATTGGTCGGGCGGACCAAAACAAGGAGCATCTCGTCGGGGGAGACCGGCTGCGGCGTGAGGCGGCGGAGAGATCCCCCATCCGCCCTGCCCCCTCCCGCGCGGGGATCCCGTCTCTCACCGCTCCCGCAGGTAAGGGTTACCCTCGCCCCCCGCCCCGCCGCCGGGGTGACCCACGCCTCAGAGACCCGGGTGGGTCCAAGGTGGGCGGGGAGAACGCTCGCTGAACTCGCTTCCGGGATCGCCCTCTGCGAGGAAGGGGCCGCTACGACGGGTCTTCCCGGCCCCGACGCTGGGCACACATCTGCGCCGTCTCCAGAACATGGACGCTGCGCTGCGCTCCGGGGCTGTCCAGCGACGCCCCGCCGCTTCCCGCAGACGTGCAAAACAGCAGCGCCCCCGCTCCGAGTCCTTCGCCGCGGCCCCGGGGAGGAGGCGGCTCCCGGGGCCTGCCGCGGCCGACGCCCAGCACAGATCGGAACTGGGCTGGGCTGCGGCCTCAGGCCGTGCCCACAAGCCATCAGAGAGGTCAAAACTCGGGAGAGCCCAGGGCCCAGGGCCCACTGCCTTCCAGGGCCCGCAGGTTAGCAAGAGCTAACCGCTCGAAGGCCATCCTTTGTCATTTCATTACATATAGCTATTTCTGATATTTTCAGACCTATAATAAAGGGGAGAGTTTCTTTTGGCCACTCTTTTTCTGAACTAAAAAAGGAAGAAACATTCACTGGAAGTTTCGTAGGGTTTTAGATTACCACCTGAGGATGCAATACAAGGTGATTTATAGGTTAGGGACTTATTCCAATGGGTCACCAGAAGCTTTGTCACCGAAAATCGGGAATAAAACTCCTTAACACCAATGTAGTATTAAGAAGCAGGCATTATTTATTGCGGCACCGGATGCACGGGGGATCGCTCCGCCTAACGTGCATCCCGAACTATTTTGCAGGTCCCATTTTATGTCACATAGCTATACGTATTCATTACATTTCCAGGAATTATCTGCATATGTATGAGTCTTCCTGGGACCTTCATTAATATTATAATGTCCTTTTACACCTGCGCAGTTATGCCTCTAGGTGGTCGGCTTGACGGTCTGGTGGTCGTTACTTCCTCTTCACCCCTCTTCATCCCGTTGTTTGCCCCAGGATCCTCTAAGTTCTTGCACATATCCCTTACTTGGCACTTCTTCACAAACCGCAGAACCAGCTCGGCCTGGTTTTTCTGCTGCAGACCCTCTCTTATCACTTCACACATTCCTTGACTAAGGTAAACACTTCCTTAGATGGTTAGTATCTACATACAAGAACTACAAAGCCTAAACAATAGCTGGCCCCAAGGATACAGCCGACCCTGCAACTAAAAGCTAGTTTCTTTATACGCTAGGACAAAGGTTCATGCAGCAATTACAGCATTATATCAGCTTTAACAGTGAAACAGGATTGTTTTCATTAAGTAATTGAGTTTTTGTCTGGATCCATTTTCCTGAAACTCTTCCACAGCAATCTTTAAGTTTGTTACCTGCTACCATTTTGCCTCTTCACCTTCCTTTCTCTCCCAAATTCTCACTGAATATTTCATTATGGCAACTCCCTTAGACAGAGCAATGTCTGAACCAGATAGTCTTTTTTCTGCATTTATTTAAGGAAAGATTCTTTAAGGAAAGAGTTGTGAAAAAAGTTATTTACTTTATAGATATGTCATTCTTGTTAACTATCTGAGTTTATAAGAGAAGTTTCTTTTTTTCAGTCAGGAGGCACTGTCTATGCAGATTGAAAATTCAGCTGTAGTATTGCACTTTAATAGCATGGAAGGTGTCTTTACAACTTTAACTTCTCCCAGATATTAAAGAAACAAAAAACCATTAAGCCTTTCTAGGATAAAAGCCTACATCTGTATAATTTCTAGAACTTGCACAGCATTTAGTTCAGTTTCCTTTGAAACTCTGCATACGTGAATGGTTTGCATTTCAAGTAATTTAGATGAGGTAATGTGAATAGCTAAGGGGTTTTTTAATATGCTCTGCTATAAAATTTAATTTACTTAATTTTTAACCAAAGTGTACCTTTTAAAGCAAGTGCATATTGCGCATATGCAGTCAAACAACCCTCACTAATGTAGTAACCATCATGGTTCTAAAATATAGGTAGATTATTCTGAGTGACCAAAATATTTAAATCTCTTGAGTATGTTTATACAGCATAGATTATTTTAGAAAAAGCACCCAGAAATATGAGTATATATGACATACAGCATCATGATTTAAAAATTATATTCAATTGTATTTGGATGCTCTCTGTTAAGTTATGCGATCAAAGCTCATCTGCACACTCACAAAGGAGCTCAGAGAGGCAATGGCAAGAGGGGGAGCCCAAATAATACCCTGCCGGGCTACTCCCAGTCCCATCACAGGGGCCATCAGTCAATCAAAGGCCCATCTGCACAAGTCCAGAGGAGCACAGGGGCACAAAATACTGAACAGGAACCCAAATCAAGGACTCCTGAGCAATGAACACCTTCTCCGGGCCATCCCAGGGCTGTCCCAGCAGAGCCATCAGACCCATTGTCCAGGCATGAAACCCATCATGACGAGATGAGTCATCGGGAGCAGCTCCCCAGATCACCTTTTCAAGACTCAGGGAGGTTGCTGCCTAGGGGTGGGACTTTTTATGAGATGCAGGGGAAAAGCAGTTTGGGATGGGATTGCACAGGACTTACTATGGGATGTTTAGGGGAGGAACCAAAGGCAGGACAAGGGAGTGGTTTAGGTGATTTTGGGGAGGAACAAGTGTGGACAAATAGAGGGGTAAGGGGATAAAAAGGGCCAGTTGTGTGTAAATAGTTTGCTGGTCAGTACACTTGTCTGGCTATGCCCTGTGCCTGATCAGCACAGTCTGTCCTATCTTCTTATTAAATGCCTTTCTAACTCTTTTCTGGCTGAGGGCTCGCTATTCTGGGTGGGGTGTGGGTGGTGTATGGGGGTGTGGGTGCAGCAACTGGAGTCAGACCATGAGTCGGAAGGCCCGTGTATCTGTGGTGCCAGCAACTGGAGCAAGTGCAGCTGTGTGAGTGAGTGTGATCACTAGTGAAGATCAAGCCGGATTAGTTGGGGAGTAGGTGGACTGGGAGCAAGTGGGTGAGTGAGTCTCTAAGGTCCAGGTCTGGGTGTGAGAGAGCCTGTGTATCTCTAAGGGTAAGAGCATTGGGAAGGGTCGGCTATTGGGACCTGGGAAGTCCTGGCCAGCTTTGTGTATGTGTGTGTGTGTGCACATGCGTGCACACACAATGGTCTGTACCAGCAATTGGAGCAAGGCTGTGGCCTCGGGGGCTCATATATCCAGATGCCGGCAGCTGGGGAGACTGGGATCCAGGGGCCAGCTATGAGTAGAATGAGGCTGTTGGTGCTGTCTCTGTTCATGCGAGTGCTCTGAGCGTCTGTCAGTGATCTGTGTGGCCAGCTGTGTATGTATGTATATATGTGGTGCATATGTGTGCTCTGTGCGTGTCCCTGCTGGGAATGCATTTTCAGCCTTGCTACTGTTTGGACCTAGGGACATGGAGTGGCAGCAGCCTCACCTCTCAAGCTGTTGTGTCCAGCATGATATATTTTCTCTAACGCTCTCTGTTGCAATCAGTTCTCTTGAGCACCTGAGACCAAAAAGGGAAGCTTTTAGTTTTAAGAATGAACATGCTGTTTAACAGAGCTTCAGTTCTTCCAATGTTTGTTTGGAAAAACATGGTGTCATAATTGTTTCTCAGTGGTCCTATTTTGCCTGTGTTTTCAAACACATCTGAATGGCATGGATCTTATAAAATGAAAATCTAAGGGAACCTATGTTCTTTTCACTGTGTAGAGTCCTGCACAAATGTACTGTCAGAATATATGTTTTGTGAAATGGTTAAAGATTTAGATATGCTTAGCTTTCATCCTTCCTTCTCTGTTCATGCCATGTCTTTAATATTTGCTTTAAAATAATTTTAAGTGTCCTCTTTAACAGAAGATAAAGATCTCAGGATCTAGTTTACCCTGAAAGATTCTTAAGAAATGTGTAAATCTGCATGTTTTATTTAGAAGTCAACATTTCATCTACTCTGATCATGCAAGATTATCGATCTTTTAAAAATCTTGGTAACCTAAAATATGTGATTGTTGTGTTCTGTATGGGGAAATGATTGCATTTGTTTCATACATATATCAGTCACCAATCCCAATTTTAATATATCTACTGCTGATAGCCTATTTATTTGTAGAACTCGGCAAGGACGCTGCTGTTGCTGTCTTTTGGATATTTCATCTACTTGCTTGATAGTTTCATTATGCCAATAAACAAATGAATATTCCCATGTTTACCACAAGAAGTCAGACTAGTCATACAGCATGTTCTGAAAGTAATCAGAGAGTTTATTTAGGTTCCGTTGTACAATTGGGATATCTTATCACAGTTTCAAGGTCTAAAATAGGAATTGGTAACAATTTGCTTCTTCATAGTGAGAGAGGTAAACCTTCCTCTCTATGACAGTGATAAATGAACTGAAATAGAAAGATGCGATTTAACATCTCTCTTTTTAAAATCTTTTTAAATTTACTTTTAAAAATGAGTGTATTAAATTTCAGAAATAAAATAAATTATTGATGTGAATTGAATTGTTATATTCCTCCATATCACAAAGAAATTAGCACGGACAGCTCAGAATTGCTAAGACATTAAGACAAACATCTGTTTAGGTCTGGGTTGTGGGTTTTTTTCTACCTTTTCATTAGACACTGGGTGGAACTACTCTTACTGATTGCCATAGGTCCTGCTGCTGCTTTGCCAAAGAAGCTGTTTTTACATATATATGTGTGTGTGTGTGCGCGCGCATATGTGTTTGTATAAAGTGAAAGAGAGAGAATTACTGCAGATCTCATTTGACAATGAATATTATTGGAATTATTATTATTGGAAAACAGATTATTTTTTTCCTAAACCCACTAATTGCAAGAAAAAGATAAATAGTTAAGCAAACCTATACAAATAGCAGGACAGGAAGCTCAACAGACAGGAAAAATTAGATTTCTGAGAGGAAAAGAAACACTATGAAATATCTGAAGTGACAGCTAATGGCTAGTAATCTTAAAAGCTCACATAACAACATCCAATGAATATCCAATACCTACAAGCTACAATAAAAGGTAGAAAAAGGTTAGAAAGCTGTTTTGGCTCTTATCTTTTTACCCCTATTCATGCCAGACTCCTGTTAAAGTCACTGAGAATTCTGTGCTCATAAAAATGTCCAAAGATATAGAAGGACAGTTAGAAAAGGGAAATGAAAGAAATGGGGGGAAAAAAGCAAGGGAATTCCATTCTATAACAGTATTTTGGACTGAAAGCATATTCTGCACAAGATCTATGAGTTTTTAGAAAGCACTAAAGGAAACAGTCTTGTCCAAGCCAGTGTGTATATATATGCTGAGTATGTACACAGAAAGATGCCATTCAGTGAAAGCAGAGTCACAGTAAGAAAAATACATTTCCAAAATAGATTAAAAGAAAAATGTTGTCTGCGAGCAAAAAAAAGCAATAATGAAACAACATTAAAAAGGGGGTAGTATTTAGCATTTTTTATTATTTTAAAAAGGTGCAATTTTATTTTTGGTAAGAGCAAAGATGGTTAAGACCTTGCAGCAGTAGCTTGCCTGGGTGTTCAAATATGAATTTCCAAATGATGGTGTATGAAATCCTTTCCAAAGTGTTGTACCTGCCAAAATCCTCACTTCCTTCAGGAAGTCCAGGATTTCACTTGGCTTGTTTCCTTCTGCGCTCATCTCTGGGCATTCGGCTAGAAATAAAAAAAGAGAGTAATTTCAGATTTTCTTCCTGCTTTCCCACTTGAGAATGGACTCTCATGTTCTGGGTGGCACCCATGGCAAGTTGCTCATCAGTAGTCAGTCTAAAATCTCCTAAACTGTTGTTGTCCAGACATCAAGGGTGAGGCCAGACTTTCCCTTGTGGGAAAGAGAGGATGAAAACCTTCAGTTACTCTTCCATTGCTCCTGAGTGAATAGAACAAAGCAAGTTGAAGTTATGGAAGTTTGCAAACAAAAAACTTTCTGTAACATAAGTGCTATGGTGTCTGTCATAGTATAATAGAAGAAAGCAAGTGAAAAGCTCAGATAGAGCTGATGTGTATCCAAAATGGGATAATTCATTATCTGTGTTGAAGAATAGCCTCTATACTTCATTTAATAAGAATAAAAGAAATGGTGGGCTTTTGTTTCTAATTAAATACATGTTCACGGTGCAGTGGATAAATGACTCAAGCATCAAGGAAGGTGATCTTGAATATACGGAGGGAGTTAGATGAGAGAAAAAAGTAAGTGACATAGTAGCATTCAGTCAGGTATCTTCTGGTGACTCATCCAAATCCTGCTGAAATCAGTGGTTTCTGTAGGTTTTTATATTTACCTTTGTAGAGGGTGAAATATTTTTAACCTAGGAAAAATGACTTTATAGATTATAGAAGCCAGCCCTCCACTATGGGCGTCCCCAGTTTAATAAAATGTAAGGAGTAGCCGCCTCTTGAAATCAGTTAAACTTCTTGTCATCACTATTCCTATTGAGGGGCTTCTCTAGAAAATTATTCCTATAGTATTGAGGAAAGCCACCTGCCCCCTCCCTGCACCTATTTTCTAACTGGGGAAGCTATTTTTATTAAATACAAAAGCAACCAACGTGTCTAGATATGAAGTAGCTTGAATCCTCCATTTTTTAATTAATCCAAACTAAAATCTTAAACTGAAGCTTTCACAGACTCAAAAGTTCAATTTGGATGCAAGTTGATCACCTCTGTTATTGAAATGTAGAACTGACATTTAGTAGTAATTTGGTTTAGAAGAGCTAGATGCTTGTTTAAGCTGTCATTACACTTTGCATAGACCTATGAGTTATTTGAAGTGTCAAATATACACAGTGCCTATAGAGGACAGAGACAGTGGGTTTGACCCTGACAATGTGCAGCTGTGATCCTACAGCAAAGAAGTAAATAACTTTGAGGGAGTATGAGATGAAACCCGGATGAAACAGAGACAAAGGAGGAATGTGATCTCACCTCTGGAAGATAAGGAAACAGGGTGAACAGCAGAGAGTAGCCTATAGTGAACAGCAACTGGGTGCGTGGGTAGTAGAGTTTGACCAATAATAAAGCTTTTAGCAGCATGTGTACAGAGTATAAAGCTGTAACTGACTAACAATAAAGATCTTTGCTTCACCATCCTTGCAAAGCCCATGCCTCAGTTGCCACAAGCGGTGACCCTGACGTGATGGTCAATAAGCCGCGGACGATAGAGCGGTTAGTGACGACGCCCAGCTGAACTCAAGAAAGCAACGGTACAGAGAGCTGTTTGGTCCGGACCTCATCACCTCTACAGGTGAGCAGCTGGGGACGATATGGGTTCCATATTGATATCCAGTATAATAATGGAAATACTAGAAAGGAGAGGGGTAAAGTATGAGGAAGCAGCTGTGAAACTTTTCCTTGCCTGGCTGCGCAAGCAGGGACATGCTGCGGATGCCACAACAGCATTTCGCACTCAGCTTTGGGAAGAAGCAGGAAAGACGCTATTTGATGCAGCAGCAAAGGGAGATTCTACAGCAACCTCTTCTTTGACAACGTGAGGCTCACAGAGCCCCGAACCGGTGGCGTAGCCCAACTGAACCAGGATCCGTGGAAACTTTGTGCACTCATCACCTACAAAAAAGGTGAGCAGTCGGGCACGATGGGAGGGAAGTTATCCCGAGATCAACAGCGCAGCCTGGACGTATTGTGATGGCTGCTTGCAGCTCAACAACGAGCTGTGACAGGTCTGCAGCTAGTGACTCTGTTAGAATGGATCCGTGACAAGGTGCCAGACTTTCCACCTGATGGCACTTTGCAAATTCCTGCCTGGCAAGAGGTAAGCAGACGATTGTACGATGCTGCCGCGGAGGGGGACTCCGCAGCAGGAATGCATTTAGCACCTTGGTCGCAAATTCTGACTACTCTTCACCAAGTGTGGACCAATTCTACTAACAGTGCTAAACCAGGGGAAGCTGTAAATTCCACTGACAGCACGAGTACGATGGCGACTCTGTCCACACCTCCTCTGCCCCCAAAGCTCCTGTCAACAATTGCAGCAACCCTCACAGCACAGGACCAAGTGCGGAAACAGGACAACTCAGACAATGATTCCATTGATGTGGATAACTGGCTAGCTGAAAAGGGTCACATAGACATAGTCCAGCTGGCTGGACAAAAATGCACATCGCTCTCAGCTTATCTGAAGTAAAGCAAAAATACACTATCCTTGGCTGTTCTTGTTACGCAATAACAGGAAGATCGCGGTGGGAAAAGAATGTTACAGGTGGGAACAGATAACTACAGAAGAGAAACTAGGGGCGGGCTTGGTATTTAGGCAACTAACCAATAATGAGCTTAACTTCTGTAATATGTATGAGCTAATTATAACAAGGCATAAAAGGTGACTGTAAGGGACAATAAACGAAGTCTGCTGATCACTCATATTGAGTGACTGCGTCTTCCCTCCGTCGCGACAAATGGCGCCCGAACAGGGACCCTAGAGAAGGCTGAACCTGCGAGCCATGGTTCGACAGAGATTCGGGTACCGGTCCTGAAAGCAGCACAGGAGGCAGAAGGGCACAGTCCCCGCGCCCGGGAGCACCTACAGAGGGTCCCGCCGGCCACGCGTCACCGAAGTCTCGCAAAGGCTGCAACAGCGCTGACGACGGTATGGAGAGACAAGCGACGTACGATTTGCTCATATGCTTTTTAGAAAAGCGGAGCATTTGGGACATAGATTGTAAAAAGGAATTACTCGGGTTATTAGCGTATGGGATAGCATCCGGGTCCCCCGCGGCAGCGGCGAGCGGCGGCGCGCGGCCCGGCAGGCCCCTTCCCGGCCGCTGTTTCTCTCCAAGGCGGCACCCCCCCCCTCCGATCGGCGCCATGGCGATGCAAGCGGCCAAGCGAGCTGACATCTGGCTGCCCCCAGAGGTCAATCGGATCCTTTATATTCGATACCTGCCGTATAAAATCACAGCGGAGGAAATGTATGATATTTTTGGGAAATACGGACCTATTCGACAAATCAGAGTTGGAAACACTCCTGAAACAAGAGGAACAGCTTAAGCTTCTCAAGGAAAAATACGGACTTGATTACAAACCCACCAAAAAAAGTGCTTCAGATGTCCCCTACAAGAAATGGGTTTCTGCCTTGAACTAGCAAACATCTCTGTGTTTAACGAGAAGCCTTTTTGCCTTGATGGAGATAATTTATTCTGTATTCTGTATTTATGCTGTATTCTGAATGTGGAAATTGGTTGGGACTAGGAGGCTGGCTTAAAGGCATTTTGCAAACGGGATTATTATTTTTGATCATTATTGTAATAATAGTTTTTTGATCAAAACCAGCCAAAATTATTTGTAAGCATTAGGCATATCTGAAGAGAATGCCTTTATTTGAATCAGCAGTTAAGGTGTAGTTTAGTCTGATGCTGTGGTTTTATCTGCTTCTGGTGAATTTTTGAAGTGATGAAATCAGAGATACAAGGTATACTAAGAGTTATGAGGTAATAAGGTAATAATCTAAGTAAGGGTGCTGTCTTTTATATCTACAAGTGCAATATGCTTTTATGTAGCAGAGAGAAACTTTAACAATAATGTTGCTTGAGCGAGATGTGCATGTGACAACTTGGGAAAAGGGATATCACAACTGGAGTGCAACAGTGTTTCTACGTCTGGCAGAGTGAAATCTTTCAAGACCTGAGTTTAGACAGTCTAAAATAAATTGTTAGCATTCAGAAAACCCATCTTAAGCCTCTTTTGCTTACATAGTGTTATGGAAGTCAACTGCTATTCTAGAGAATTAATGATTTTTTAATACATATTAACAAATACTACTATTTTAACTTGAGGCAGTTGAGTGAGAAATTCTCACGTGTAGCATTTGAGGGAATGTCAGCATAAATCGCACTTACAGTAAGACTGCATTTTTAATTACTGTACTCGTTAAGATTCGATGATGCCATAAGGCTAAGGCCTTTTATCACAGATCGGTTCTGAACTAAAAGGTGTGTGCACATGTAGATATGCACATTTGTGTTATTTTCCTTAATTGGCTACAAAATAATATAATTAGGTTGGGGACTAGATCTTGGGAATTTGTCTATTATACTTCTGTTTGTTAAGGAACGTGCATAACATACAGCACCCATGTAGGCTTGGCTTGTGGCACAGTTGTCAAATTTAGCATAGACATTCAGACAGATAAGCAACGTACTCTTCTTGTGTGTATCACCTACAAGCCATTATGGCTTAGTGTGTAAATCTGTATGTAACTATTGAAAAATCCACTTATGAATGTATATAGCTTAGAACTAATTTTTTCCCTTTGTTAATTCTTTGATATCAATGAGGTATTCTTCAGAAAATGTATGGACTGGTTGGTTGCATAAGGGCAGTTGTTATTTGGACAGAAAATTGTTAATGGTCAGGGATTTTCCACTAAAATATTTGCAAATATTCCTAGTCAAACATCAGTTTGGTTTCTTTTTGGGTTTTGAGCTTGCATTAGTCCATGTTCAGAACTTTAAAATTACCTTTGAATTTTTTAAACTTTTTATATCACTGGAACAGAAAGAGCATCTAAATTAAAGCTTCAAGCTAACTTTATTTTTCAAGTATTTCAGGAATTATACTTCTGAACTGAGATTTTATAAGTTGGCTGTGTATGTTCCTGTGTTAAAACGCTGTTATTGAAAATGGTCAACCAGGCCTATGTCGCCCAAAATAAAAACGGGGGAATTGTGGATAACTGGCTAGCTGAAAAGGGTCACATAGATATAGTCCAGCTGGCTGGACAAAAATGCACATCGCTCTCAGCTTATATGAAGTAAAGCAAAAATACACTATCCTTGGCTGTTCTTGTTATGCAATAACAGGAAGATTGTGGTGGGAAAAGAATGTTGCAGGTGGGAACAGATAACTACAGAAGAGAAACTAGGGGTGGGCTTGGTATTTAGGCAACTAACCAATAATGAGCTTAACTTTTGTAATATGTATGAGCTAATTATAACAAGGCATAAAAGGTGACTGTAAGGCACAATAAACGAAGTCTGCTGATCACTCATATTGAGTGACTGTATCTTCCCTCTGTCGCGACACACTGACACTGAGAAACCTTTTGATCCGGGTCCTATATATCCAGAAAAGGAGCTAGACTTCCCCCCCCTGCCCCCCCCCCCCCCCCCCCCAATGCATTGACTGTGCTTTCAGGGAGGGTGAAAGGGGGTTCGGGGCATCGATGATGGGAATGCAAGTAGGAAGTGCTTAAACAAGGGTATTTGGGGAGTCGCTAAGGCATGTCCAGTATTTTATCGGCCAAATCAACCTCCAGAGTGGCAGCCTATGCAATATGAGGTTGTTAAAGAGTTAAGAAAAGCAGTGCGAGAAGGGGGAATTCATAATACATTTACTGTGTCCCTTCTTGAAGCGATGGAAGTCTTATACACTTGCACCACATGATTGGAAGCCATTGCTTCGCATGGTACTGTTGGGAGAAGGGTTCGCTGGAGTCAAGAAATTACTCAATATGAGTTATGCATCTTGCTCAACTTTATTAGTTTCTAACACTACTTATATAGACTCGATACACATGCATATTCCCAAAGCAAAAATATAACTGGTTATTAGCCTCTAAGCACGTGCTGTTCTCACACCCCTAATTATCATGACTAAAATAAGCATTCTATCCATGTAGCTATTTGCGTTGCTATGTTTCAGCCTTGCTGTTTGCTACTCCCTATATTCCCATTCTGCTCCCTATCTCTCTTGGCCTTGCACCTCCCTTCCCAACAGCTGCAGCTTGTTACAGCCACATCCTGTTAATACAACAAAGTTACTTGGTCTCAGGATTCAAGAATAGCTCAAGGCTACCTTCTTGTTAACTTCAGCACAATTCTGATTACAGGCCTATTCTAATACCAGGCCGGGATTGTGCAGATCTTTAGAGATTCTATGGCCACGCTTGTGCAGCCATTCTTCTACATGGTACTATCCAAAAAGTCTTTGATTATTTTTCTCTTTGTTTCTGTTTTGTTTCCTTTTATGTGTAATGTGGCTGACACATAGGACACCAGGGACTTTCCGGGCTACTTGCATAAACTGCTGATAAGGTCTGAAATAACATTTTGTAATTGGTAGCTGTAACCACTAGCCTCTTCTCTGGATAAGACACAGAAGGGAACCCTCTTTCAGGCTAACCGGTGGGTTATGCATTTCTTTTGGCCAAAAAGTGTGTATACATGGCCTCCATGTGCATACATGTTGCATACCATAGCTCTTTCAGTTTAGCTGGAAGAGATTAATATTAATCCTGTTTCATCAGGAATTGAACTGGAGGGTTGTACTAGGTCTGGCTGGGATGGAGTTAACTTTCTTCATAGCAACTAGTATGGTGCTGTGTTTTGTGTTTGTGGCTAATCAGTGTTGGTAACACACCACTGTTTTGGCTATTGCTGAACAGTGCTAGCACAGTGCCAAGGCTTTCACTCTCTTCCCCCCCAGCAAGTAGGCTGGGGGTGGACAAGAGGTTGGTAAGGGACATAGCCAAGGCAGTGGACCCCAACTCATCAATATGATGTCGCACTCAGCAATAAAAGCTCAGGGGAAAGAGGAGGATGGGGAGACATTTTTGATTATGGCATTTGCCTTCTGCCATGGTTTAACCCCAGCTGGCAACCAAACACCAAAATTAACTCCATCCCAGCTGAAACCAGGACAGTATCCACCCCTTATTCCATATCATTTATGTCATGCTACATTTTCCAATACATCATCATCATCGCTCCTCCTGTCCTTTATATAAATACACAGATATCATTCCTTTAGTCTACGGACCATCCCTCTAAATCCATTCAGTTCATTTAGTCCATGATGTTAGGCTCCATCTGTTATAACAGTCTTTCTGGGCCAGGAGGACGGCATGAGGTGTTGAGTTATTCCATGTTGAAGCCAGTTCTAATCCTATTACGGCTGCACTGATCTGGTTTCACTAGTCAATCTTCATTGGTGTGGCAGTTGAAGAAAAAAAAAAAAAAAAAAAAAAAAACCACCAAGGTTCAAATCTTCAAATCTAAAGATGGTAGAAATAGATGCCACAAGATTATCCGGTCTCTCCAGGGCATGGGTTCAAATTCTGCCATCATCACCAAAGACAACATACAGCATTATTTAACAATTAACACCACTTAATTTATTGACTGTTTTCACCCAAAATCAAATCCCCTTGAGGCACACATCAAACTTCCCCATCTTCCCACATTACCCACCAAGTGCTCCCAGGTCCCTGAGCAAAAGCAATCCCTCCTCGAATGAGTTTCCCTTTGCCTGAGGCAGGAATGACCCAGACTCTTTTTCCAAACATGTTTTTAAGGTGCACTACAGGAGCTTTTAACCCCCTCTACAGTACGCAAAAGCTTTGACTGGACAGGACCAGTTCGGGGAGCAGATCCTCTGGTATTAATCATCCAGGTAGCCTTTGCTAAATGTTTATCCCAATGTTTGAAAGTTCCACCACCCATTGCTTTCAGTGTAGTCTTTAACAATCCATTACATTGTTCAATTTTCCCAGAGGCTGGTGCATGATAGGGAATGTGACATACCCACTCATGTTCTTTGGCCCAAGTGTCTGTAAGACTGTTTCGGAAATGAATTCCACTGTCTGATTCAGTTCTTTCTGGGGTGCCATGTCACCACAAGACCTGTCTTTCAAGGCCCAGGATAGTGTTCTGGGCAGTGGCATGGGGCACAGGGTATGTTTCCAGCCATCCGGTGGTTGCTTCCACCATTGTAAGCATGTGTCACTTGCCTCGGCGGGTCTGTGAGAATGTGATATAGTCAATTTGCCAAGCCTCACCATATTTATATTTCAGCCATCATCCCCCATACCACAGAGGCTTTGCTTAATTGGGCTGGAGCAGTAGTTACAGTATGTTGCTTAAAATTCCGCCACATCCAGGACACAAAGACTGAATTCAGTATTACTATCACTAGGCTCAGAACTGACACTATGGAGCTGCCATAGGACCAAAGATACTCAGAGCCTCCTAAAATCCTAAATGTTTCATTAATTAGCCCTGAGGGGAAGGGGGAGGTATAGACCCCACCCACAGGCTGACTCTCTGGGAAAACAAAACCAAAGGTGCCATTGTTGTTGTTGGCATTCCCTCACAGGGGCCACCAGACAGAGGGGACAACACCGAGTGCACAGACCAGATTAGTTTCATAACCAATGAACCCATCATATTATAGATTAATACTATGTAGTACAACACTAAAATAACTTTACTCCAGGTCCCAATATAAACAAACAACACAAAAGGGAGCACATACTGTAATTAAACAAGACAATTCAATATTGAAATCATGGGCAGCAAATTCAAAAACAAATAAGCCAGCATTGTAGCCAGTTACTATTAATTTAATACAATGAATACTGCAAACAATTTAATCTAACACAGTCTGGTTAGACCTGCCGTTACCTCAACCCTTCGATGCCCCAAGTTGGGCACCAAAAAAATAGACTATCATGGTTTAACCCCCGCCAGCAACCAAACACCATGCAGCCGCTTGCTCACTTCCCCCCACCCAGAGGGGGGTGGAGGAGAATCAGAAAGGAATGTAAAACTCGAGGGTTGAGATAAGAACAATTTAATAATTTAAACAGAATAAAGAGATAAGAACAACAGTAATAACAATACTACGACTACTAACAACAACAATTAGGATGGAAAGGTGGGGAAAAAAGGGTAAAATCAAAAGGAAGTGAAAAGGAAAACAAGTGATGCACAGTATAACTGCTCACTACCTGCTGACCGATGCCCAGCCAGTCCCCAAGCAACGATTCCCCCCCCCCCAGCTAACCCTCCAAGTTTATATACCAAGCATGACGTCCCATGGTATGGAATGCCTCTTTGGCTGGTTCAGGTCAGCTGACCTGGCTGTGTCCCTTCCCAGTCTCTTGTGCCCCTCCAGCCCTCTGGCTGACAAGGCCCAAGAAACCGATAAGTCCTTGATTTAGTATAAACATTACCCAGCAACAACTGAAAACATCAGTGCGGTTATCAATATTGTTCTTACATCATAGCCAAAACGCAGCACTGTACCAGCTACTAAGAAGAAAATTAACTCCATCCCAGCTGAAACCAGGACATCTTCCCAAGCAACCATTAAGCGTGGTGAGGGCCTACTTTCCAGGAAGTGGCTAGACATCTGCCTGACAATGGGAAGTAGCGAATTATTTCCTCTTTTTGATTTGCTTGCACGAACAGCTTTTGCTTTCCTTATTCAACTGTCATTATCTCAATCCACAAGTCATCTTTCTGTTGCAGCACTCTCCAAACTATCAAGCTGCAACAAGGTCTTTTACCATCTCATACCAGCATACTCTTCATACCAGTCCCTCTACTGCCTTCTCCTCATCCAGGGCACTTCTCTCTGCTTCTTCCTTGGCTGCTCTCTCTTCATTGGCTCTCAACCACTTAACCAGCTATAGCTGCACCTTATCTACATTGAGCAACCAACGCCCCTGAAGCCAACCCACAGCCGTATATTATCAATGTTAATTAACCCAGCTTCATTCTTCTACATCTTTCCTTCTTTCTGTTTTCTCCCCATCCCCCAGGAGAGGGGAGTGAGTAAGAGGCAGGGTGGGTATTTGGCTACTGGCCGGGGTCAACCCACCACAGGGTTTCAGTGCTGAAAGTATAGACTACTGTAGCTTGGGGTAAGGAGCTAAGGATTTTGTAGGAGGAGACCGGTGTTATTGTTCACTGTCTGCTTTATAACAGTTGTGGGTCTGGACCATAGCACATTTCATTAAGATATTTCCTAGTTGTACAGTTTGGAAATAACATGACTTGAGAGTGGCTGCTCTAGCAGATCATTAATAATGGATGAAAAGGCTGCCTCTGTATAATTCGCTGTAATGAAGAGCCAAGTGTCAGTTGTGAACCAAACCTGCCCTGTTATAAAGGAAAAGGGCTGTTTCCCTCTCCCTTCTTTCTTTCTCTCCTCACACACCACACACACACACACCCCCCATCACCCCTTCCCCATCCCATATGATTTCCCTGTAAGAATGGGATCTGACTCTGAGGGATCTTCATCGTGCAGTGTCGTGACTGGGCAGCATGAATTGGGAGCCTGACATGCAGCTGACGCTGTTGGGACCTCCTCTCCCACTTTATTGTTACTCTAGCGTGCCCTAATCAAACTCTCTCTTTCTGCCATTGCTTACATCAGAGATGAAAACTGAACTGAGGAGATTAAAGCACGGACTCCTGAATTTGACCAGAAGACCCTTTATTAGTCCAAAACCCAAAAGTCCATATCCTCATTCATAGTTCACGTGCAATGTACTAAAATATCATTGGTTAATCAATACTGTTCACACACTTCTTGGCTACATGTAATTGGTTAATTACTAAGCTACAAACACACTGAACTTCTTGCATTTTTTTTCTCTCTTCTTTCTTATCTCTGTGAGTTTCATGTTTTCAGCCAGCTGCTGAGACATGGCATCGCGCATCTGCTCCAGCCTCGCTTCATATCCTGTTTTTCTTCCAGGCGTTCAGCCAACATTTTCTTTCTTTCTTTCTTCTTTAGCCTTCAAGGTCCTTCACAGGCATCGCGGCCTCCAGCACCTGCCACAAAGCTCTCTACAATTCCCCCTTCTTTATTTTTAACAGAGACAACATACAGGTTAAACTGCTTTTGAATCATAGATCTTATACAATTCAACATACAGGGAATAATCATCAATATAACTACAATTACCAATAAAAACATTCCTCCACATATTGTAAGCTCCTGCAACCATCTGGTCATTCCCCATGACTTAAAAAGATTCCGCAACCAATCTCCCGATAGTTCATGCTGTAAGTCCTTTGACATGTCCTTCAATTTTTGTAACTGGCTGTGAATCGACTCCAAATGGTCCGAAAGCTTCATACAACACATTCCTTAGTACTGTTCACTATAAATTACTCTCTGCTTTTCATGCTGTTTCCTTATCTTCTAGAGGTGAGATCACATTCCTCCTTTCTTTCTGTCTCATCCTGGTTTCTTCTCATACTCCCTCAAAGTTATTTAACTCTTTGCTGCAGGATCTCAGCTGCACATAGTCAAAGCAAGGCCACAGCTGCACATTATCAATGTCAAAATAACCCACTGTCTCCGTTCAGTACAATTCCCACTTTTTGGTTTGTTTGGTTTTTTTTCCCCAAAAGTTTGCTTTAACATGCTATGGACTGTTCATTCCTTTTTTTTCTCTCTTTTTTTTTTTCTTTTTATTTTTTCCCTAAGTCTTATTAAAGTCACCTTTTATTATTTTTATTATTTATTTATGCTACCAGAGACACTTTACCGTAACAGAGAAGCCCATGTTTACATCTCTGACTGAGCCCGGACACAAACCACAGCTGCATGCACCACCAGGCTCAGGGCAGAAACCATTCATGCAGTTACATAGTTATATCACTACAAGCATGCAGACACCTATTTATCACTAGATAACAATGTTCATCTTTCCTAGTCTCCTTCACAATACCCAGCTGTTCTCTTATCTCTTGTTAGGTCAAATATTCCCCAGCTTCCTTTCCTACATCTCTCTTCAGACATTCTCTATCCTCCTCTTTTTTGCTTGTTAATTGCGACAAGGCAAAGGTTGTGTGTAGCTGGGTGACCATGACCTGATTTATGTTACCATCAACTAAACGCTGAATACAGGAAAAAAGGCATGGGAGACATAAGGCAAACATCAATAAGGTGGTTAAGATAATTATAATAAATCCTGTAATACTCTTGATCCACAGCCCAAAGTTTCCCAGCCGTGAGAAGCGACCAAAGGCATCCCGCCCCTGGCTCTGCTGCATATCTTTGTTTAAGGCTTTTAAGTTTTGTATGCTTTTGTGGATTGATTCAGAGTGGTCACTCAGATTCACGTAACACATCCTATCAAAGTCTTCACACGCATGTCCCTGTGTTAACAATAAAAATCAATAGCATCTCGGTTCTGTAGCAACATATGACAGAATCAACATCTGTTAATAAGCCAGGAAAAAAAATAACAGTATTTGTAGTATTACTTTCTTTAGCAAGCTAGCAGCCTAATTTACTAAGCAAGTTAAGAGTGTGTACTATTCTTACAGAAGAAATTGGAGAAGCAAAAATGTGTTATGCTGCATTCCAGAACTCAGCCTGAGGGTTACAGTCTGCTGTGAGTTCTGCGTTACAATCATTTGACACATGTTGGGGTTGCGATTGGGAAAGTTGCCCGTTTACAATTTTCATTGGCATTATCACAGCTAGTTGTTTTAAAAGCAACCCTTGAACTTCCTCATGCTCGACTTGTTGTTGCAAAATATTCTGAAGCCGATCAATAAAGTTAGTATATGACTCTCTAGGACCCCGCAAGACTGTGGCGAACGACTCCCATATCCTGACTGCTTTAATAGCCATCTCCTTCATTTGCAGATAGTTGTCCCTGGGATACCTTGCCTGAGTCACAGAATCGGCACACTTATTTTCTCCAGCCAACTGCTCCTAGTTAACAGCAATTCCCCAAATAAGGTTTTCAATCAAGGCCACTACACATAGCTCACAAAAATCAGATAACCACATCATATACTGTATCAGTTAGTACCATACAAAGCAATGACTTCCAATCGTGCAGTGTGAGTGTATAAGGCTCTGCCATCACTTCAAGAAGGGACATAGCAAATGCATTATGAATCGTCCCTTCCTGCACTGCTTTGCTTAACTCCTTAACAGCCTCGTATTGCACAGGCTGCCACCCTGCAGGTTGATTTGTCTGACAAAATACTGAACATGCCCTAGCGACTCCCAAAACCCATCACTGAAGTGTTTCCCACTTGCATTCCTGCCACTGATCCCTTGGACCCCCTTTCACCCTCCCTGAAAATACAAATACAGTCAATGCGTTGCGGGGGTGTGTGGGGTTGGAAGGTCTAGCTCCTTTTCTGGAGCTATAGGACCTGGATCAAAAGGTTTATCAGTGTCAATGGAATCATTGTCTGAGTTGTCCTGTTCCTGTGCTTGGTCCTGTGTTGTGAGGGTTGCTGCAATTGTTGACAGGAGCTTTGGGGGCAGAGGAGGTGTGGATGGAGTCGCCATCATTGACAGTTTGTTGAGAAGAGTCACGCTGTCGGTGGACTAAATGCATGTCCCTGTGTTTAGCAGCCTCCCCTGGTTTAGCATTCCCACTGTTGGTGGAATTTACAGCTTCCCCTGGTTTAGCACTGTTAGTAGAATTAGTCCACACTTGGTGAAGAGTTGTCAGAATTTGCCACCAAGGTGCTAAATGCATTCCTGCTGCGGAGTCCCCCTCCGTGGCAGCATCATACAATCGTCTGCTGACCTCTTGCCAGGCAGGAATTTGCAAAGTGTCATCAGGTGGAAAGTCTGGCACCTTTTCACGGATCCATTCTAACAGAGTCACTAGCTGCGGACCCATCATCACATTCTCTATTAAAGTTTGTGTAAAATGAGAATATAGTCGATTTTGCATTACAGTTTTCCATAGTTCTTTAATCATATCCCTGTAAAACGCCTGATATTGGCCTGGGTGTCTATCTTGTAATATCACGGGAAATGTGTGCACTCCCTCTTTCATGCTTTCTAAGTGCATTCTCCTCCACTCTTCTTTAATCCATCTCCCAATATCATTTTCATCATCGCTACTTCTTCCTTTATTAGCACTTTGCCGCACCAGTCGCTTCTTCCTTTCTTTTGACTGTTCCTTTTTTAACCACAAATCCTCCAATCGTAAATTTAACAAATTTTCATCTTGTCCATCCTCATCCGAGTCCTCTGACTCTGCTCCTTCTAGTTCATCAGAAATATGCTCAGATTCAGCCTCGCTCTCATTCGGCTCTGTCTGCTGAGCAACATCTTGTTTTGTTGTTACATCAACTTCCTGGCCCTTCTCAGTCTCTGACCAAGCCTCCTTAGCAATATCTGCAAGCTGTTTTTCTGCACACATCTCTTTCAAAGTCTCGAGCGCTAATCTCCAAGTAGTCATAATTTGGCTAGCATTCAAGTCCCCTTGAGATGCCTTTTCCCAAATTCGCTCTCCTGCTGACTCCCACATTCTAACATCAAATATTTGTGTTGAGGTAGCTGAGGCGCCTTGGCTCTTTAACCAGGCATTTTTCATATACAATTCCTCTTTTGTGCAAAATATGCTGAAACATCCTTAACATACTTTTTTCCTCTGCATCCCATTTTTAAAAGTTTCTTAAAATGTCTTAAAGTTTCTTAAAAAATTCCTAAAGTTTCTAAAGTTTCTTGAAATTTCTTAAAATTTTTAAAGTCTCTAAAGCTTCTTGGCTGCTTGCCTGTCTCAGTGTGTACAGGTTTCTAAAGCTTCTTAAAATTTCTTCAAATATTTAAAATCTCTAAAGTTTCTTGGCTGCTCACCTGTCTCAATGCGTACAGGTGTTATCCCCGGGGTTTAGGTTGCCCGCCTAGTCCAGCCGGCAAGACGATCGTTCAGCCAAGACGTCTCCTTTGGAATGCAGCCCTCTTCCATGAGCTGTCATTTTCATTGACCAGTTCCATCCTTATTCTTCCAAGGCTTCGGAACTCCTCCGTAGGGGTCACCATTTGAGGAGATTGAGGCACGGACTCCTGAATTTGACCAGAAGACCTTTTATTAGTCCAAACCCCACGCTTATATATCCTCATTCATTGTTCATGCGCAATGTACTAAAATATCATTGGTTAATCAATACTGTTCACACACTTCTTGGCTACATGTAATTGGTTAATTACTAAGCTACAAACACACTGAACTTCTTGTATTTTTTTTCTCTCTTCTTTCTTATCTCTGTGAGTTTCATGTTCTCAGCCAGCTGCTGAGACATGGCATCGCGCATCTGCTCCAGCCTCGCTTCATATCCTGTTTTTCTTCCAGGCGTTCAGCCAACATTTTCTTTCTTTCTTTCTTCTTTAGCCTTCAAGGTCCTTCACAGGCATCGCGGCCTCCAGCACCTGCCACAAAGCTCTCTACACTGAACCAGCCTGGGTTTCATATATCATATGGGGATGCTCTTGTCCCTTCTTCTGCAGGTGGCAAGTATGAGAACTGCTGTCAACTTCAGTGCCTCTGTGAAGCCCACACTGTCCGAGTCTCAATATTGCAAAAATTGAGCTTGATATCTGCTCCTAGGCACAAAAACAGTATGAACCCAGAAGCTGTGGTAGGAAGGCAATTTTGTTACCACTTGCTCCTTAAATTATTAAAAGGATGCCGTCTTTCTGTTGCGTATGTATTTCTGAGAGAAAATAGCTCTGGAGTAGGCTGAGGGATTATGTGGATGAGAGAAAGGGACATCTTATGTGTCTTGACCTTGCTGTGAATGAGCTGGTGCTCTCTGTCAGATGTGCTGTGAGGCACAGAGCGTATTTGTGACTGCTACTTGCACAGAAAGTATGTGACATAGCAGGGCCCTGAAGCTCAATTTCCTGATCACCCTAATTCTTTAACTTCTTTTTAAGAAGATGCCCTCCCTCTGGCCTGCCCTGCTCCCTCACTGGAGGCAGTAGAACAAGCCCTGGTCAGCGAGGCCCATGCCCTGCTGGCCTGGGGAATCCCCATCTGTGACCTCCAGGGAGCTGTTGGCCTTTGCAGTCCCCTAAAATTACTGATCAGCCTCATCCAGACTTCATTTTGCTGTAGCACACTGTATTGGTTTTACGTGACAAGGCTGAGGGAAAGGGGTGATGCAGGGGTGGCCTCTGTGAGAAGGCGGCCAGGGGATGCCCCGTGCCAGACACATGACAGTTCCAGCTGGCTTGGCAATGGACCAACTGCTGGCCAAAGCTGAGCCAATCATCAAAGCTGGTGGTGCCTCTGTGAAAGCATATTTAAGAAAGGGAAAAATGCTGCATGGCAATGTGAGGAGTGATGGGAAAAAATGTGAGAAACAATCTTGCGAATGCCAAGGTCAGAGAAGGAGAGGGAGGAGGTGCTCCAGGCACTGGAGCAGAGATTCCCCTGAAGCCCGTGGAAGAGACCATGGTGGAACGTTGTCCTGGTTTCAGCTGGGATAGAGTTTATTGTCTTCTTAGTAGTTAGTACAGTGCTGTGTTTTGGCTATGATGTGAGAACAATGTTGATAGGACACTGATGTTTTTAGTTGTTGGGTGATGTTTATACTAAATCAAGGACTTATCGGTTTCTTGGGCCCTGCCAGCGAGAGGGCTGGAGTGGCACAGGAAATTGGGATGGGACACATCCAGGACAGGTGACCCAAACTAGCCAAAGAGGTATTCCATACCATGGGATGTCATGCTGAGTATATAAACTGGGGGAAGAAGAAGGAAAGGGGGGACACGGAAGAAGGAAAGGGGGGGACACGGACATTTGGCATTATGGTGTTTGTCTTCCCAAGTAACCGTTATGTGTGATGGAGCCCTGCTTTCCTAGAGATGGTTGAACACCTGCCTGCTGATGGGAAGTAGTGAATGAATTCCTTGCTTTGCTTTGCTTGCATGTGCGGCTTTTGCTTTACCTATAAATTGTTCTTATCTCAACCCTTGAGTTTTACATTCCTTTCCGATTCTCCTCCCCATCCCTCTGGATGAGGGGGGAGTGAGCGAGCGGCTGTGTGGTACTTGGTGGCCAGCTGGGGTTAAACCACAACAAACATGTATTCCCTACAGCCTGTGGAGGACCTCATGTCAGAGCAGGTGGATATTCCCTGAAGGAAACTGCAGCCTGAGGACAGGCCATGTTTGAGCAGGCTCTTATGACAGGATCTGCAGCCTGTGGAGAGGGGCCCACAGAGGAGCAAGTTCCCCAGCCTGTGGAGGACCCATGGTGGAGCAGGCTTATACCGAAGGACTGCAGCCTGTGGAGACGACCGACACTGGAGCAGTGGAAAAGTGTGAGGAGGAAGGAGTGGCAGAGAGGAACTGTTACAGATTATATTAGTAAGATGTTCAGCTAATATAAACTTTTCTGAAAGGTTAGGATGTTATCGCTGTCATAACATCCACCAATGGGCAGCAGAGACTGAAGAGGGTGGGGGTTTTTGTCTTCCTTGGCTGTTGTTCAGAGACTGGCTGGGCATTGGTCTGCTTGTGGGAGGTGGCAAGTGATTGTTTTTGCATGGCTTGTTTTGTTTTTTTCTTTCTTTTTTCCTTCACTTATTCAACTGTCTTTATCTCAATCCACAAGTTTTCTTGCTTTTGCTCTTCCTGTTCTCTCCCCCATCCTGCTGTGGGGGTGAGGAAAGTGAGAAAGTGGCTGTGTGGGTGTTTAGCTGCTGGCCAGAGTCAACCTACCCCACATTCAACCCGGCAACTTGTGTCGCTTATTTATATGCTCTAATTGGAATCCCACCGCTGCTAGACCTGCGCTGATTTCTAAGACTTTATGATACCATTCCACAATAGTGGAAGAAGGAGGAGAAATACCAAATAATTATTCCACACAGACAGCACAATTACATATTAGAAGTAGGCATGCTTTACAATTTCTACTTTTGATTTCTTACTCTTCCACTAATTTGCACATTCCTCTGCTCCTCCAGAGCATCACAAGTGAAAATGCAGATTTACTCTAGATCAAATCCATCATGCATTATAAGGAACATTTAGGATAAGCAAAAGATAAGGACACTGAATTGACAGCTCTAAAATTCTGACCAAGATTTTCAAAATGGGGATTGCCTTAGTTCATGGGGGTGGAGCTTAAGAAATAACAGGAGAGAATTGCTGCATGCCTTTCCTCCAGTAAAGGGGCCTTCCTCAAGGGATGGAGTTTTTTCAGGCTTTTTTTTCCTAACCAAATTTTTATTACTGTTAAGCATGTTGAAAATATTGGATGGGACCGCAGAACAGCTGGGAAAACCATTTCTTCCCTTAATTCACTTATCCATCCTCTCTGGATGTCTTTGCAGCACTTGGAGATCATGCAAACTTAATGACTTCCTTTCTTGTCCCTGCTTTTTTTTTTTCTTCTCATTATCAGTGGATCCTGCCATCTATGTCTTGGGGTCTGCAGCGGGTCTACAGACAAGTTAGTTGACTTCAAAGACTTAGCCGTGTACCTTTAAAACAGCCACAAATTGTCAGGTATGTAAACAGGATGTGGAGAACCGGAACTTAGAACCGCAGCATACGGGCACCTACAGCAACAGCAAATAGCAAGCAAGAAGAAGGACACAAAAACCTATCAGGGTCTAACACTTGTACTGTCTAAGATATATAAACAGTTTGTATAAACAATAAAGGCCATTTTGTCCGAACCCAGCCACGCAGACATAGTGTTTTTTTCAGTCCGCCTCGACTTGCGTCACCACAAAGTTCACTAGTGAAAGCACACATACAACACTCTCTAGATTCACAAGCACATGCACATTCACAGATCCCCTGAGTACAAGCACATCCTCCTCTGTCTGTTGTTGGGGCTCTTGCTGTATTGAATGATTATACTGAACTCTGAAGCAAGTGGAAAAATACTGAAGAGATAAGACGAGGTTACGGCCAGAACAGTGGGATGAAGAAAAAGGAGCAAATTGCAGATGTTTGCACAAAACCAAGGCCGACAGGACGCGATAAGAAGAACTAGGAGACCGCAGAAAAGAGCCTACGTGCCAGAACAAGCAGAAACAGAAATCTTCCCAGTAAACAATTGTTAACCAATCATATTATTATACGCTTGTAAAATAGCCAATCACATTATTGCACGCTTATAGAATGCCTTATAAAAGTCTACCTGGTTTGTACAATAAACGGATCAGATCTTGAACTCCGTGAGTATTCGTATCTGACTCCCGCTCGCCCGAAATGCCCGCAGCAGTCTGTCCAATATCACTGCCCGGATCCCAGGTCCTCTTACCTCTTCATGGGTCCCCTACTTGATGGCTAGTCCAGCTTGATGCTCACTAGCAAACACACATGCAATCACACACTCATCTCACAGGCACTCCACACTCACAAGTTCCCCTGAGCATTCCAGCATGGACCCTCTGCCCACTTGATAGACCTGCCCAGGTCCAGGGCCTCCTACTCACCAACTAGTCCAGCTTGAAGTTTGCTAGAGAATGACATGGACATGCAAACCAGGTTTGAGGAAGTGTTGAGGGTTAACCACAGTAGGCAGTTAAGCTCCACGCATTCATTTGCTTACTCACCTCACAGCGGGATGGGGTAGGGAATCAGAAGTGCAAAAGTGAGAAAAATCATGGGTTAAGATAAAGACAGTTTAACACATGAAGTAAAGCTGCGTGCAACAAGCAAAGCGAAATAAGGAATTCATGCTTCCCATTGGCAAGCAGATGTTTAGCCACTTCCTGGAAAGTAATGCTTCATCACATAGAATCACAGAATCATAGAATCCTGGACTATAGGGACTTTGCGGCGAATGAAGAGACGGGACGCAGCTTGATGCAAGCAAATGTCAATTTATTGCACAGAAGCACGCGCTTTTATACACTTTCAGAAGCTGCGCGTTTTAAACAGATTGGTTCTTGAAGCTAAGCATTGCATACTAGGCAATCCCTGATTGGTGGTTAACTACCATCAATTAACAGCAAGGTGTTACCTTTCCTTGGCGCCATCCTTGGCGCCATCCGTCTCCCACTCCCCTGTGCTCTGCAAACATGCCTCACCATGTTAATTGTTGTCTAGACAAGCTCGAGTACATTCCCCTCAGCTAACTGATTGCCATGCATGGTTCTAGTTTCCAGCCCGATCCTGCATCTCCCCCTTCCTGTTGCACAAAAGAACCCCTGAAACCGAGCAAAAACAAGGCACAAGTAATAGAACAAATAAAAAACCAACTAAGACATATTATCAATGTAAAAATAACCCACTGTCTTTGTTCCGTACAGTTTTACAATTTCCCCTTTATGTTTTTGAACAGCTAGTACCAGGTTTGCCATGTTCTGCAGGGCCCTTGCAAACATGACAGCAACCAAGGTAATAGCAAACAAACAATACTGCCAATCGAGTGAATGGATGCCAAAAAAAGGCTGAAATTTTCTCAGATTTTGATAACATGTTGCTGCAATGGGGCGCCTAAAATCCATGCAGCACATACCATCAAAATCCTCACAGCCATGTCCTTGAACCAACACCAAAAAGCAGTGGCAATTTTGACTCACATTCTGAACTGCCTAACAAACAAGGTGATTTAACTCTTTAATGCTTTCTCTGCTGTTACTCTGGATAAGAGAAGAACCGCTGCGACACGTTCCCATCATAGCCTCCTACTACATTAGCATCTACAGAAAGACAATTATCGACAAAGTGTAAACAATATCAGCTTCTTTTGGATTAACATTATACATAGATGGAAGGGCACACCAAACAAGAACTGGTTCAGTCAAAAAGTTCGAAACATCGCATGCCTTCTCTGAACATACCTCTGGGGTCATTCCCTTCATTCCCTCTCTTTTTTATGCAGAGAGAAACACTTTTACTATAACAGAGAAGCCCCTATTTACATCTCTGAGCCCGGACACAAACCGCAGCTGTATGCTCCACCAGGCTCAGGGCAGAAATCGTTCATGTAGTTACATAGCTATATATCACTACAAGTATGCAGATACCTATTAAACACTAGATAACCATGTTTATCTTTCCTAGTCTCCTTCACAATACCCAGCTGTTCTCTCATCTCTTGTTAGGTCAAATATTCTCCAGCTTCCTCTCCTACATCTCTCTTCAGACATTCTCTATCCTCCTCTTTTTTGCTTGTTAATTGCGACAAGGCAAAGGTTGTGTGTAGCTGGGTGACCATGACCTGATTTATGTTACAATCAACTAAACACTGAATACAGGAAAAAAAGGTATGGGAGACATAAGGCAAACATCAATAAGGTGGTTAAAGATAATTATAATAAATCCTGTAATACTTTTGAGTCATGGCCCAAAGTTTCCCAGCCGTGAGAAGAGACCAAAGGCATCCTGCCCCTGGCTCTGTTGCAGATCTTTGTTTTAAGGCTTTTGAGTTTTGTATACTTTTGTAAATTAATTCACAGTGGTCACTCAGATTCACGTAACACATCCTATCAAAGTCTTCACACGCATGTCCCTGTGCTGATAATAAAAATCAATAGCAACTCGGTTCTGTAGCAACATATGATGGACAGAATCAACATCTGTTAATAAGCCAGAAAAAAAAATAGTATTTGTAGTATTACTTTCTTTAGCAAGCTAGCAGCCTAATTTACTAAGCAAGTTAAAAGCGTGTACTATTCTTACAGAAGAGATTAGAGAAGCAAAAATGTGTTATGCCTCATTCCAGAACTCAGCCTGGGAATTACAGTCTGCTGTGAGTTCTGCGTTACAATCATTTGACACATGTTGGGGTTGCGATTGTGAAAGTTGCCCGTTTACAGTTTTCATTGGCATTATCACAGCTAGTTGTTTTAAAAGCAACCCTTGAGCTTCCTGATGTTCGACTTGTTGCAAAATATTCTGAAGCCAATCAATAAAGATAGTATTAAAGTTAGTGACTCTCTAGGACCCGGCAAGACTGTGGCAAGACTCCCGCATCCTGACTGCCTTAATAGCCATCTCATTCATTTGCAAACAGTTGTCCCTGGGATACCTTTCCTGAGTCACAGAATTGGCACACTTATTTTCTCCAGCCAACTGCTCCTAGTTAACAGCAATTCGCCGATTAAGGTTTTCAGTCAAGGCCACTACACATAGCTCACAAAAATCAGATAACCACATCATATACTGTATCAGTTAGTACCATACAAAGCAATAACTTCCAATCGTGCAGTGTGAGTGTATAAGGCTCTTCCATCACTTCAAGAAGGGACATAGCAAATGTATTATGAATCCTCCCTTCCCGCACTGCTTTGCTTAACTCTTTAACAGACTCGTATTGCACAGGCTGCCACTCTGCAGGTTGATTTGTCTGATAAAATACTGAACATGCCATAGCGACTCCCAAAACCCATCACTTAAGTGTTTCCCACTTGCATTCCTGCCACCAATCCCTCAGGCTCCCTTTCACCCTCCCCAAAAATACAATCATTGCATCAGGAGAGACAAGGGGGTGGGGGAAGGGTCTAGCTCCTTTTCTGGATCTATAGGACCTGTATCAAAAGGTTTATCAGTGTCAATAAAATTATTATCTGAGTTGTCCTGTTCCCGTGCTTGCTCCTGTGTTGTGAGGGTCGCTGCAATCAGTGACAGAAGCTTTGGGGGCAGAGGAGGTGTGGACAGAATCGCCATCACTGACGGTGTCTTGAGAGAGTCGTGCTGTCGGTGGAATTTACAGCTTCCTCTGGTTTAGCACCGTTAGTAGAATTAGTCCACACTTGGCAAAGAGTTGTCAGAATTTGCCACCAAGGTGCTAAATGTATTCCCGACACGGAGTTCCCCTCTGCGGCAGCATCATACAGTTGTCTGCTGACCGCTTTAATTTCTTTCAAAGTCTCTAAAGTTTCTTGACTGCTCGCCTGTCTCAATGAGTACAGGTTTCTAAAGCTTCTTAAAATTTCTTCAATTATTTAAAATCTCTAAGGTTTCTTGGCTGCTCACCTGTCTCGATGAATACAGGTGTTATCCTCGGGGTTTAGGTTGTCTGCCTGGTCCAGACAGCAAGACGATCGTTCAGCCAAGCCGTCTCCTCCGGAACGCAGCCCTCTTCCACGAGCTGTCTTTTTTCCGTCCTTATTCTTCCAAGGCTTCGGAACACCACCATAGGGGTCACCATTTGAGGAGATTGAGGCACAGACTCCCTGATCTGACTAGAAGACCCTTTATGAGTCCATGTACGTCTCTTTCTGGGGACGAAGCCTGATTCCCCGTTACAGTTTTCCCACAGCTCACCTCTCAACTCCGGAGGGATTTATGGCCGGCTCCCGCTTCCTTTCAGCAGATCATTCAAAGTTCTGTGGGATTCGCTGCATGTCACTCAGATAGGCGATTCAAGAGCCCTTCACGTTAGATCCTTAAACGCATCACGTCGGGGTCACCAATTTGCGGCGAATGAAGAGACGGGACGCAGCTTGATGCAAGCAAGTTGTCCCTTTATTAGTGATTTTCTTACAAATATATACGTTTCTACCTTCTACATATTACACACTGATTGGTTAAATCTTAAGCGTAAAAAACACTGATTGGTTGATATTTAAGGCACACCGTTAGAACAATAGGAACTTACTAGTTTATCTTGACATAGCAATAATTTCTATTCCAAGGTTAGGGAGTTTCTTTCTACGTGGCTTTCTTGATTACATATTGGCACCATCCGTTCCCTTATCTGGCTACTTGTTTCTCTGTCCGCCTGGTTGCCTCCTCAACTGTGACGGCTCAGGGGTCTGCAGTTTGCTTGTTCCTTTGCTCCCAGGGATTGTGCCCTACAAGTTCTAACAAGTCTCTATTCATCAGGCTATCAGTACCTGGACTCTTGTCCTTGAGGCCTTGTCCTACATCGTATTGCACAGGCTGCCACCCTGCAGGTTGATTTGTCTGACAAAATACTGAACATGCCATAGCGACTCCCAAAACCCATCGCTTAAGTGTTTCCCACTTGCATTCCTGCCACCGATCCCTCAGACCCCCTTTCACCCTCCCCAAAAATACAATCAATGCATCAGGAGAGACAAGGGGGTGGGGGAAAGGTCTAGCTCCTTTTCTGGATCTATAGGACCTGTATCAAAAGGTTTATCAGTGTCAATGGAATCATTGTCTGAGTTGTCCTGTTCCTATGCTTGCTCCTGTGTTGTGAGGGTCGCTGCAATCAGTGACAGAAGCTTCGGGGGCAGAGCAGGTGTGGACAGAATCACCATCACTGACAGTGTCTTGAGAAGAGTCGCGCTGTCGGTGGAATTTACAGCTTCCTCTGGTTTAGCACCGTTAGTAGAATTAGTCCACACTTGGCAAAGAGTAGTCAGAATTTGCCACCAAGATGTTAAATGCATTCCCGACACGGAGTTCCCCTCCGCGGCAGCATCATACAATTGGCTGCTGTATGTACACACTTTCATTCTTTCAAAGTCTCTAAATTTTCTTGGCTGCTCACCTGTCTCGATGAATACAGGTGTTATCCTCGGGGTTTAGGTTGTCTGCCTGGTCCAGACAGCAAGACGATCGTTCAGCCAAGCCGTCTCCTCCGGAACGTAGCCCTCTTCCACGAGCTGTCTTTTTTTACCGACCTGTTCAGTCCTTATTCTTCCAAGGCTTCAGAACACCACCATAGGGGTCACCATTTGAGGAGACTGAGGCAAGGACTCTCTGATCTGACTAGAAGACCTTTTATGAGTCCATATACGTCTCTTTCTGGGGACGAAGCCTGATTCCCCGTTACAGATTTCCCACAGCTCACCTCTCAACTCCGGAGGGATTTATGGCCGGCTCCCGCTTCCTTTCAGCAGATCATTCAAAGTTCTGTGGGATTCGCTGCATGTCGCTCAGATAGGCGATTCGCTTCATCACATAGAATCACAGAATCATAGAATCCTGGACTATAGGGACTTTGTGGTGAATGAAGAGACGGGACGCAGCTTGATGCAAGCAAATGTCAATTTATTGCACAGAAGCACGCGTTTTTATACACTTTCAGAAGCTGCGCGTTTTAAACAGATTGGTTCTTGAAGCTAAGCATTGCATACTAGGCAATCCCTGATTGGTGGTTAACTACCAGCAATTAACAGCAAGGTGTTACCTTTCCTTGGCGCCATCCTTGGCGCCATCCGTCTCCCACTCCCCTGTGCTCTGCAAACATGCCTCATCATGTTAATTGTTGTCTAGACAAGCTCGAGTACATTCCCCTCAGCTAACTGATTGCCATGCATGGTCCTAGTTTCCAGACCGCTCCTGCAGGACTTCATTCTGCTCCTCTTGCCAGACATCCAGCTCAGGGGGATGAGTATCCTGAGGGTGACTGGTCTTACTATTAAAGACTGTGGCAAAGAAAGCAATTAATGGTTAATTGGAAAGACATACAGAATCACAGAATCACAGAAGAATTGAGCTTGGAAGGGACCTCTAGAGGGCATGTGATCATAACACCCTTCTCAAGCAGGGCCACATAGAACTGGTTGCCCAGGACAATGTCCAGCCAGCTTTTGAATATCTCCAAGGAGGGAGACTCTATAACCTCTCTGGGCAACTTGTTCCAGTGCTTAGTCACCCTCACAGGAAAAAAAGCATTTCCTGATGTTCAAATGGTACCTCCTGTGTTTCAGTTTGCGCCTGTTGCCTCTTGTCCTGTCACTGGGCACCACTGAAAAGAGCCTGGCTCTTTCTTCTTTGCACCTTCCCTTCAGGTATTTATATACATTTGTATTTGGTCTGGCCGGAATGAAGTTACACTTCCCCATAGCAGCCCTCATAGTGCTGTGCTTTCTATTTGTAGCTAGAAAGGCTTTGATAACACACCAGTGTTTTGGCTACTGCTGAGCAGAACTGGCACAGCATCAAAGATCTCTCCAACCCAAACTCTACTGATAGCTGATCCAAACTGACA